>NC_090929.1:1286716536-1288067251 GCF_040938575.1 Ambystoma mexicanum
CCCCCAGCAGTGCATGGGCAAGCCTCCACCAGGCCCCCACTCATGTCTCCCACCCACCCACCCCCCAGCACTGTGGGGCAGCCTCCACCAGGCCCCCAGTCCATGTCCCTACCACCCCCACCCCCAGCAGTGCAGGGCAGCCTCCAACAGGCCCCCACTCATGTCTCCCACCACCCCCACCCCCCAGCCACCATGGGCAGCCTCCACCAGGCCCCCACTCATGTCTCCCACCCACCCCACCCCCCAGCACTGTGGGGCAGCCTCCACCAGGCCCCCAGTCATGTCCCTATCACCCCCACCCCCAGCAGTGCAGGGGCAGCCTCAACAGGCCCCCACTCATGTCTCCCACCACCCCCAGCCACCATGGGCAGCCTCCACCAGGGCCCCACTCATGTCTCCCACCACCCCCACCCCCAGCCACCATGGGCAGCCCCCACCAGGCTCCCACCCATGTCTACTACCACCCCTACCCCCCAGCAGTGCAGGGGCAGCCTCCACCAGGCCCCCACTCATGTCTCCCACCCACCCACACCCACCAGCAGTGCAGGGGCAGCCTCCACCAGGCCCCCACTCATGTCTCCCACCACCCCCACCCCCCAGCCACCATGGGCAGCCCCCACCATGCTCCCACCCATGTCTACCACCATCCCCACCCCCCAGCAGTGCAGGGGCAGCCTCCACTAGGCCCCCACTCATGTCTCCCACCCACCCCCACTTCCCAGCAGTGCAGGGGCAGCCTCCGCCAGGCCCCCCACTCATGTCTCCCACCACCCCCACCCCCCAGCCACCATGGGCAGCCCCCACCAGGCTCCCACCCATGTCTACCACCACCCCCACACCCCAGCAGTGCAGGGGCAGCCTCCACCAGGCCCCCACTCATGTCTCCCACCACTCCCACCCCCCAGCCACTATGGGCAGCCTCCACCAGGGCCCCACCCATGTCTACCACCACCCCCACCCCCCAGCAGTGCAGGGGCAGCCTCCACCAGGCTCCCACCCATGTCTACCACCACCCCCACCCCCAGCAGTGCAGGGGCAGCCTCCACCAGGCCCCCACTCAAGTCTCCCACCCACCCCACCCCCCAGCACTGTGGGGCAGCCTCCACCAGGCCCCCACTCATGTCTCCCACCACCCCACCCCCCAGCCACCATGAGCAGCCCCCACCAGGCTCCCACCCATGTCTACCACCACCCCCACCCCCCAGCAGTGCAGGGGTAGCCTCCACCAGGCCCCCACTCATGTCTCCCACCCACCCCACCCCCCAGCACTGTGGGGCAGCTTCCACCAGGCCCCCACTCATGTCCCCTATCACCCCCACCCCCAGCAGTGCAGGGGCAGCCTCCACTAGGCCCCACTCATGTCTCCCACCACCCCCAACCCCCAGCCACCATGGGCAGCCCCCACCAGGCTCCCACCCATGTCTACCACCACCCTCACCCCCCAGCATTGTGGGGCAGCCTCCACCAGGCCCCCACTCATGTCTCGCACCACCCCCACCCCCAGCCACCATGGGCAGCCCCCACCAGGCTCCCACCCATGTCTACCAACACCCCCACCCCCCAGCAGTGCAGGGGCAGCCTCCACCAGGCCCCCACTCATGTCTCCCACCCACCCACACCCCCCAGCAGTGCAGGGGCAGCCTCCACCAGGCCCCCACTCATGTCTCCCACCACCCCCCACCCCCAGCCACCATCGGGAGCCCCCACCAGGCTCCCACCCATGTCTACCACCACCCCCACCCCCCAGCCACCATGGGCAGCCCCCACCAGGCTCCCACCCATGTCTACCACCACCCCCACACCCCAGCAGTGCAGGGGCAGCCTCCACCAGGCCCCCACTCATGTCTCCCACCACTCCCACCCCCCAGCCACTATGGGCAGCCTCCACCAGGGCCCCACCCATGTCTACCACCACCCCACCCCCCAGCAGTGCAGGGGCAGCCTCCACCAGGCTCCCACCCATGTCTACCACCACCCCCACCCCCCAGCAGTGCAGGGGCAGCCTCCACCAGGCCCCCACTCAAGTCTCCCACCACCCCCACCCCCCAGCCACCATGAGCAGCCCCCACCAGGCTCCCACCCATGTCTACCACCACACCCACACCCTAGCAGTGCAGGGGCAGCACCACCAGGCCCCCACTCATGTCCCCTATCACCCCCACCCCCCAGCAGTGCAGGGGCAGCCTCCACCAGGCCCCCACTCATGTCTCCCACCACCCCCACCCCCAGCCACCATCGGGAGCCCCCACCAGGCTCCCACCCATGTCTACCACCACCCCCCACCCCCCAGCCACCATGGGCAGCCCCCACCAGGCTCCCACCCATGTCTACCACCACCCCCACACCCCAGCAGTGCAGGGGCAGCCTCCACCAGGCCCCCACTCATGTCTCCCACCACTCCACCCCCCAGCCACTATGGGCAGCCTCCACCAGGGCCCCACCCATGTCTACCACCACCCCCACCCCCCAGCAGTGCAGGGGCAGCCTCCACCAGGCTCCCACCCATGTCTACCACCACCCCCACCCCCCAGCAGTGCAGGGGCAGCCTCCACCAGGCCCCCACTCAAGTCTCCCACCCACCCCACCCCCCAGCACTGTGGGGCAGCCTCCACCAGGCCCCCACTCATGTCTCCCACCACCCCCACCCCCCAGCCACCATGAGCAGCCCCCACCAGGCTCCCACCCATGTCTACCACCACCCCCACCCCCCAGCAGTGCAGGGGTAGCCTCCACCAGGCCCCCACTCATGTCTCCCACCCACCCCACCCCCCAGCACTGTGGGGCAGCTTCCACCAGGCCCCCACTCATGTCCCCTATCACCCCCACCCCCAGCAGTGCAGGGGCAGCCTCCACTAGGCCCCCACTCATGTCTCCCACCACCCCCAACCCCCAGCCACCATGGGCAGCCCCCACCAGGCTCCCACCCATGTCTACCACCACCCTCACCCCCCAGCATTGTGGGGCAGCCTCCACCAGGCCCCCACTCATGTCTCCCACCACCCCCACCCCCCAGCCACCATGGGCAGCCCCCACCAGGCTCCCACCCATGTCTACCAACACCCCCACCCCCCAAGCAGTGCAGGGGCAGCCTCCACCAGGCCCCCACTCATGTCTCCCACCCACCCACACCCCCCAGCAGTGCAGGGGCAGCCTCCACCAGGCCCCCACTCATGTCTCCCACCACCCCCACCCCCAGCCACCATCGGGAGCCCCCACCAGGCTCCCACCCATGTCTACCACCACCCCCACCCCCCAGCAGTGCAGGGGCAGCCTCACCAGGCCCCCACTCATGTCTCCCACCCGCCCCCACCCCCCAGCAGTGCAGGGGCAGCCTCCACCAGGCCCCCACTCATGTCTCCCAACACCCCCACCCCCCAGCCACCATGGGCAGCCCCCACCAGGCTCCCACCCATGTCTACCACCACCCCACCCCCCAGCAGTGCAGAGGCAGCCTCCACCAGGCCCCCACTCATGTCGCCCACCACCCCACCCCCCAGCCACCATGGGCAGCCTCCACCAGGGCCCCACCCATGTCTACCACCACCCCCCACCCCCCAGCAGTGCAGGGGCAGCCTCCACCAGGCTCCCACCCATGTCTACCACCGCCCCACCCCCCAGCAGTGCAGGGGCAGCCTCCACCAGGCCCCCACTCAAGTCTCCCACCCACCCCACCCCCCAGCACTGTGGGGCAGCCTCCACCAGGCCCCACTCATGTCTCCCACCACCCCCACCCCCCAGCCACCATGGGCAGCCCCCACCAGGCTCCCACCCATGTCTACCACCACCCCCACCCCCCAGCACTGTGGGGCAGCCTCCACCAGGCCCCCACTCATGTCTCCCACCACCCCCACCCCCCAGCCACCATGGGCAGCCCCCACCAGGCTCCCACCCATGTCTACCACCACCTCCACCCCCCAGCAGTGCATGGGCAGCCTCCACCAGGCCCCCACTCATGTCTCCCACCCACCCCACCCCCAGCACTGTGGGGCAGCCTCCACCAGGCCCCCAGTCATGTCCCCTATCACCCCCACCCCCAGCAGTGCAGGGGCAGCCTCCAACAGGCCCCCACTCATGTCTCCCACCACCCCCAAACCCCAGCCACCATGGGCAGCCTCCACCAGGGCCCCACCCATGTCTACCACCACCCCACCCCCAGCAGTGCAGGGCCAGCCTCCACCAGGCTCCCACCCATGTCTACCACCACCCCCACCCCCCAGCAGTGCAGGGGCAGCCTCCACCAGGCCCCCCACTCATGTCCCCCTGCCCACAGGCCCTGACAATCCTCAAGCATGGGCCTCATGGCCAGCCACCACAGCCCAAAGACACAACCAAGTATTACATGCGCCCATGATACTACTCCAATGGAAACAATGTAAATGAACACATGTGTCTCACACACACACAATGGTTGCAAGTGAACCTGAAAACCCATATCATGACATGCATGAAAACAATGAGATGAAACCACACATTGATGAATGAAAAAATCAAAATAATGTATTAAAAACAACAGTAATGGCAATCAAAATTAAACAAAATACACAAGTAAAAATAAACAAAATTAAGCTGGCTGTCCCTTTTCAAATTAAAATCAATAAATGATAATCCCAAAAAATGTCTTCCAAAGTTCAAGTCCATAAAAAGGAAATGAAGGAAAAAAGAAATAGAAAACCATTGCTCCATGGAAAAAAATATTCATAGTAAAAAAAATATCCAAATGCAAAGTCCAACTATGTACAAAGTATTCAGGGTCCATCATCCCAACAGAAGAAATGAAACCTACCAAAAAACCTATCTAAAATGGAACTATATACAAAAGGTGGAGCAGTGTCCATCGACTCCAAATAAAAATAAACTATAAAGGAAACCTATCACTAAATAACTATATACAATGGCGGCGGGCCAGTCAGCGGCTCACTCAGTGGTGTTCCGGGCCAGGGCATCATCAAACTCCCCCACTCATGTCCCCTATCACCCCACCCCCAGCAGTGCAGGGGCAGCCTCCACCTAGGCCCCACTCATGTCTCCCACCACCCCCCACACCTAGCAGTGCAGGGCAGCACCACCAGGCCCCCACTCATGTCCCCTATCACCCCCACCCCCCAGCAGTGCAGGGGCAGCCTCCACCAGGCCCCCACTCATGTCTCCCACCACCCCCAACCCCCAGCCACCATGGGCAGCCTCCACCAGGCCCCCACTCTGTCTCCCACACCCCCACTCCCCAGCCACCAGGGACAGCCTCCACCAGGCCCCCACTCATGTCTTCTATCACCCCCACCCCCCAGCAGTGCAGGGGCAGCCTCCATCAGGCCCCCACTCATGTCTCCCACCACCCCCACCCCTAGCAGGTGCAGGGGCAGCACCACCAGGCCCCCACTCATGTCCCCTATCACCCCCACCCCCCAGCAGTGCAGTGGCAGCCCCCACCAGGCCCCCACGCATGTCTCCCACCACCCCCACCCCCTAGCAGTGCAGGGGCAGCACCACCAGGCCCCCACTCACGTCCCCTATCACCCCCACCCCCCAGCAGTGCAGGGGCAGCCTCCACCAGGCCCCCACTCAGGTCTCCCACCACCCCCACCCCCTAGCAGTGCAGGGGCAGCCTCCACCAGGCCCCCACTCATGTCCCCTATCACCCCCACCCCCCAGCCACCAGGGGGAGCCTCCACCAGGCCCCCACTCATGTCTCCCACCACCCCCACCCACCAGCCACCAGGGGCAGCCTCCACCAGGCCCCCACTCATGTCCCCTATCACCCCCACCCCCCAGCAGTGCAGGGGCAGCCTCCACCAGGCCCCCACTCAGGTCTCCCACCACCCCCACCCCCTAGCAGTGCAGGGGCAGCCTCCACCAGGCCCCCACTCATGTCCCCTATCACCCCTACCCCCCAGCCACCGGGGGCAGCCTCCACCAGGCCCCCACTCATGTCCCCTATCACCCCCACCCCCCAGCAGTGCAGGGGCAGCCTCCACCAGGCCCCCACTCAAGTCGACCACCCACCCCACCCCCCAGCACTGTGGGGCAGCCTCCACCAGGCCCCCACTCATGTCTCCCACCACCCCCACCCCCCAGCCACCATGAGCAGCCCCCACCAGGCTCCCACCCATGTCTACCACCACCCCCACCCCCCAGCAGTGCAGGGGCAGCCTCCACCAGGCCCCCACTCATGTCTCCCACCCACCCCACACCCCAGCACTGTGGGGCAGCTTCCACCAGGCCCCCACTCATGTCCCCTATCACCCCCACCCCCAGCAGTGCAGGGGCAGCCTCCACCAGGCGCCCACTCATGTCTCCCACCACCCCCAACCCCCAGCCACCATGGGCAGCCCCCACCAGGCTCCCACCCATGTCTACCACCACCCCCACCCCCCAGCACTGTGGGGCAGCCTCCACCAGGCCCCCACTCATGTCTCCAACCACCCCCACCCCCCAGCCACCATGGGCAGCCCCCACCAGGCTCCCACCCATGTCTACCACCACCCCCACCCCCCAGCAGTGCAGGGGCAGCCTCCACCAGGCCCCCACTCATGTCTCCCACTCATGTCTCCCACCCACCCACACCCCCCAGCAGTGCAGGGGCAGCCTCCACGAGGCCCCCACTCATGTCTCCCACCACCCCCACCCCCCAGCCACCATGGGCAGCCCCCACCAGGCTCCCACCCATGTCTACCACCACCCCCACCCCCCAGCAGTGCAGGGGCAGCCTCCACCAGGCCCCCACTCATGTCTCCCACCCGCCCCCACCCCCCAGCAATGCAGGGGCAGCCTCCACCAGGCTCCCACCCATGTCTACCACCACCCCCACCCCCCAGCAGTGCAGGGACAGCCTCCACCAGGCCCCCACTCAAGTCTCTCACCCACCCCAACCCCCAGCACTGTGGGGCAGCCTCCACCAGGCCCCCACTCATGTCTCCCACCCGCCCCCACCCCCCAGCAGTGCAGGGGCAGCCTCCACCAGGCTCCCACTCATGTCTCCCACCCAAACCCACCGCCCAGCAGTGCAGGGGCAGCCTCCACCAGGCCCCCACTCATGTCTCCCACCACCCCCACCCCCCAGCCACCATGGGCAGCCCCCACCAGGCTCCCACCCATGTCTACCACCACCCCCACCCCCCAGCAGTGCAGGTGCAGCCTCCACCAGGCCCCCACTCATGTCTCCCACCACCCGCACCCCCCAGCCACCATGGGCAGCCTTCACCAGGGCCCCACCCATGTCTACCACCACCCCCAACCCCAAGCAGTGCAGGGGCAGCCTCCACCAGGCTCCCACCCATGTCTAGCACCACCCCCACCCCCAGCAGTGCAGGGGCAGCCTCCACCAGGCCCACACTCAAGTCTCCCACCCACCCCACCAACCAGCACTGTGGGGCAGCCTCCACCAGGCCCCCACTCATGTCTCCCACCACCCCCACCCCCCAGCCACCATGGGCAGCCCCCACCAGGCTCCCACCCATGTCTACCACCAGCCCCACCCTCCAGCAGTGCAGGGGCAGCCTCCACCAGGCCCCCACTCATGTCTCCCACCCACCCCACCCCCAGCACGGTGGGGCAGCCTCCACCAGGCCCCCACTCATGTCCCCTATCACCCCCACCCCCAGCAGTGCAGGGGCAGCCTCCACCAGGCCCCCACTCATGTCTCCCACCACCCCCACCCCCCAACAGTGCAGGGGCAGCCCCCACCAGGCTCCCACCCATGTCTACCACCACCCCCACCCCCAGCACTGTGGGGCAGCCTTCACCAGGCCCGCACTCATGTCTCCCACCACCCCCACCCCCAGCCACCATGGGCAGCCCCCACCAGGCTCCCACCCATGTCTACTACCACCCCTACCCCCCAGCAGTGCAGGGGCAGCCTCCACCAGGCCCCCACTCATGTCTCCCACCCACCCACACCCACCAGCAGTGCAGGGGCAGCCTCCACCAGGCCCCCACTCATGTCTCCCACCACCCCCACCCCCCAGCCACCATGGGCAGCCCCCACCATGCTCCCACCCATGTCTACCACCACCCCCACCCCCCAGCAGTGCAGGGGCAGCCTCCACTAGGCCCCCACTCATGTCTCCCACCCACCCCCACTTCCCAGCAGTGCAGGGGCAGCCTCCACCAGGCCCCCACTCATGTCTCCCACAACCCCACCCCCCAGCCACCATGGGCAGCCCCCACCAGGCTCCCACCCATGTCTACCACCACCCCCACCCCCCAGCAGTGCAGGGGCAGCCTCCACCAGGCCCCCACTCATGTCTCCCACCACTCCCACCCCCCAGCCACTATGGGCAGCCTCCACCAGGGCCCCACCCATGTCTACCACCACCCCCACCCCCCAGCAGTGCAGGGGCAGCCTCCACCAGGCTCCCACCCATGTCTACCACCACCCCCACCCCCCAGCAGTGCAGGGGCAGCCTCCACCAGGCCCCCACTCAAGCCTCCCACCCACCCCACCCCCCAGCACTGTGGGGCAGCCTCCACCAGGCCCCCACTCATGTCTCCCACCACCCCCACCCCCCAGCCACCATGAGCAGCCCCCACCAGGCTCCCACCCATGTCTACCACCACCCCCACCCCCCAGCAGTGCAGGGGTAGCCTCCACCAGGCCCCCACTCATGTCTCCCACCCACCCCACCCCACAGCACTGTGGGGCAGCTTCCACCAGGCCCCCACTCATGTCCCCTATCACCCCCACCCCCAGCAGTGCAGGGGCAGCCTCCACTAGGCCCCCACTCATGTCTCCCACCACCCCCAACCCCCAGCCACCATGGGCAGCCCCCACCAGGTTCCCACCCATGTCTACCACCACCCTCACCCCCCAGCGTTGTGGGGCAGCCTCCACCAGGCCCCCACTCATGTCTCCCACCACCCCCACCCCCCAGCCACCATGGGCAGCCCCCACCAGGCTCCCACCCATGTCTACCACCACCCCCACCCCCCAGCAGTGCAGGGGCAGCCTCCACCAGGCCCCCACTCATGTCTCCCACCCACCCAGCAGTGCAGGGGCAGCCTCCACCAGGTCCCCACTCATGTCTCCCACCACCCCCACCCCCCAGCCACCATCGGGAGCCCCCACCAGGCTCCCACCCATGTCTACCACCACCCCCACCCCCCAGCAGTGCAGGGGCAGCCTCCACCAGGCCCCCACTCATGTCTCCCACCCGCCCCCACCCCCACCCCCCAGCAGTGCAGGGGCAGACTCCACCAGGCCCCCACTCATGTCTCCCTACACCCCCACCCCCCAGCCACCATGGGCAGCCCCCACCAGGCTCCCACCCATGTCTACCACCACCCCCACCCCCCAGCAGTGCAGAGGCAGCCTCCACCAGGCCCCCACTCATGTCTCCCACCACCCCCACCCCCCAGCCACCATGGGCAGCCTCCACCAGGGCCCCACCCATGTCTACCACCACCCCCACCCCCCAGCAGTGCAGGGACAGCCTCCACCAGGCTCCCACCCATGTCTACCACCGCCCCACCCCCCAGCAGTGTAGGGGCAGCCTCCACCAGGCCCCCACTCAAGTCTCCCACCCACCCCACCCCCCAGCACTGTGGGGCAGCCCCCACCAGGCTCCCACCCATGTCTACCACCACCCCCACCCCCCAGCACTGTGGGGCAGCCTCCACCAGGCCCCCACTCATGTCTCCCACCACCCCCACCCCCCAACCACCATGGGCAGCCCCCACCAGGCTCCCACCCATGTCTACCACCACCTCCACCCCCCAGCAGTGCATGGGCAGCCTCCACCAGGCCCCCACTCATGTCTCCCACCCACCCCACCCCCCAGCACTGTGGGGCAGCCTCCACCAGGCCCCCAGTCATGTCCCCTACCACCCCCACCCCCAGCAGTGCAGGGGCAGCCTCCAACAGGCCCCCACTCATGTCTCCCACCACCCCCACCCCCCAGCCACCATGGGCAGCCTCCACCAGGCCCCCACTCATGTCTCCCACCCACCCCACCCCCCAGCACTGTGGGGCAGCCTCCACCAGGCCCCCAGTCATGTCCCCTATCACCCCCACCCCCAGCAGTGCAGGGGCAGCCTCCAACAGGCCCCCACTCATGTCTCCCACCACCCCCAGCCACCATGGGCAGCCTCCACCAGGGCCCCACTCATGTCTCCCACCACCCCCACCCCCAGCCACCATGGGCAGCCCCCACCAGGCTCCCACCCATGTCTACTACCACCCCTACCCCCCAGCAGTGCAGGGGCAGCCTCCACCAGGCCCCCACTCATGTCTCCCACCCACCCACACCCACCAGCAGTGCAGGGGCAGCCTCCACCAGGCCCCCACTCATGTCTCCCACCACCCCCACCCCCCAGCCACCATGGGCAGCCCCCACCATGCTCCCACCCATGTCTACCACCATCCCCACCCCCCAGCAGTGCAGGGGCAGCCTCCACTAGGCCCCCACTCATGTCTCCCACCCACCCCCACTTCCCAGCAGTGCAGGGGCAGCCTCCGCCAGGCCCCCACTCATGTCTCCCACCACCCCCACCCCCCAGCCACCATGGGCAGCCCCCACCAGGCTCCCACCCATGTCTACCACCACCCCCACACCCCAGCAGTGCAGGGGCAGCCTCCACCAGGCCCCCACTCATGTCTCCCACCACTCCCACCCCCCAGCCACTATGGGCAGCCTCCACCAGGGCCCCACCCATGTCTACCACCACCCCCACCCCCCAGCAGTGCAGGGGCAGCCTCCACCAGGCTCCCACCCATGTCTACCACCACCCCCACCCCCCAGCAGTGCAGGGGCAGCCTCCACCAGGCCCCCACTCAAGTCTCCCACCCACCCCACCCCCCAGCACTGTGGGGCAGCCTCCACCAGGCCCCCACTCATGTCTCCCACCACCCCCACCCCCCAGCCACCATGAGCAGCCCCCACCAGGCTCCCACCCATGTCTACCACCACCCCCACCCCCCAGCAGTGCAGGGGTAGCCTCCACCAGGCCCCCACTCATGTCTCCCACCCACCCCACCCCCCAGCACTGTGGGGCAGCTTCCACCAGGCCCCCACTCATGTCCCCTATCACCCCCACCCCCAGCAGTGCAGGGGCAGCCTCCACTAGGCCCCCACTCATGTCTCCCACCACCCCCAACCCCCAGCCACCATGGGCAGCCCCCACCAGGCTCCCACCCATGTCTACCACCACCCTCACCCCCCAGCATTGTGGGGCAGCCTCCACCAGGCCCCCACTCATGTCTCGCACCACCCCCACCCCCCAGCCACCATGGGCAGCCCCCACCAGGCTCCCACCCATGTCTACCAACACCCCCACCCCCCAGCAGTGCAGGGGCAGCCTCCACCAGGCCCCCACTCATGTCTCCCACCCACCCACACCCCCCAGCAGTGCAGGGGCAGCCTCCACCAGGCCCCCACTCATGTCTCCCACCACCCCCACCCCCAGCCACCATCGGGAGCCCCCACCAGGCTCCCACCCATGTCTACCACCACCCCCACCCCCCAGCCACCATGGGCAGCCCCCACCAGGCTCCCACCCATGTCTACCACCACCCCCACACCCCAGCAGTGCAGGGGCAGCCTCCACCAGGCCCCCACTCATGTCTCCCACCACTCCCACCCCCCAGCCACTATGGGCAGCCTCCACCAGGGCCCCACCCATGTCTACCACCACCCCCACCCCCCAGCAGTGCAGGGGCAGCCTCCACCAGGCTCCCACCCATGTCTACCACCACCCCCACCCCCCAGCAGTGCAGGGGCAGCCTCCACCAGGCCCCCACTCAAGTCTCCCACCACCCCCACCCCCCAGCCACCATGAGCAGCCCCCACCAGGCTCCCACCCATGTCTACCACCACCCCCACACCCTAGCAGTGCAGGGGCAGCACCACCAGGCCCCCACTCATGTCCCCTATCACCCCCACCCCCCAGCAGTGCAGGGGCAGCCTCCACCAGGCCCCCACTCATGTCTCCCACCACCCCCACCCCCAGCCACCATCGGGAGCCCCCACCAGGCTCCCACCCATGTCTACCACCACCCCCACCCCCCAGCCACCATGGGCAGCCCCCACCAGGCTCCCACCCATGTCTACCACCACCCCCACACCCCAGCAGTGCAGGGGCAGCCTCCACCAGGCCCCCACTCATGTCTCCCACCACTCCCACCCCCCAGCCACTATGGGCAGCCTCCACCAGGGCCCCACCCATGTCTACCACCACCCCCACCCCCCAGCAGTGCAGGGGCAGCCTCCACCAGGCTCCCACCCATGTCTACCACCACCCCCACCCCCCAGCAGTGCAGGGGCAGCCTCCACCAGGCCCCCACTCAAGTCTCCCACCCACCCCACCCCCCAGCACTGTGGGGCAGCCTCCACCAGGCCCCCACTCATGTCTCCCACCACCCCCACCCCCCAGCCACCATGAGCAGCCCCCACCAGGCTCCCACCCATGTCTACCACCACCCCCACCCCCCAGCAGTGCAGGGGTAGCCTCCACCAGGCCCCCACTCATGTCTCCCACCCACCCCACCCCCCAGCACTGTGGGGCAGCTTCCACCAGGCCCCCACTCATGTCCCCTATCACCCCCACCCCCAGCAGTGCAGGGGCAGCCTCCACTAGGCCCCCACTCATGTCTCCCACCACCCCCAACCCCCAGCCACCATGGGCAGCCCCCACCAGGCTCCCACCCATGTCTACCACCACCCTCACCCCCCAGCATTGTGGGGCAGCCTCCACCAGGCCCCCACTCATGTCTCCCACCACCCCCACCCCCCAGCCACCATGGGCAGCCCCCACCAGGCTCCCACCCATGTCTACCAACACCCCCACCCCCCAGCAGTGCAGGGGCAGCCTCCACCAGGCCCCCACTCATGTCTCCCACCCACCCACACCCCCCAGCAGTGCAGGGGCAGCCTCCACCAGGCCCCCACTCATGTCTCCCACCACCCCCACCCCCAGCCACCATCGGGAGCCCCCACCAGGCTCCCACCCATGTCTACCACCACCCCCACCCCCCAGCAGTGCAGGGGCAGCCTCCACCAGGCCCCCACTCATGTCTCCCACCCGCCCCCACCCCCCAGCAGTGCAGGGGCAGCCTCCACCAGGCCCCCACTCATGTCTCCCAACACCCCCACCCCCCAGCCACCATGGGCAGCCCCCACCAGGCTCCCACCCATGTCTACCACCACCCCCACCCCCCAGCAGTGCAGAGGCAGCCTCCACCAGGCCCCCACTCATGTCGCCCACCACCCCCACCCCCCAGCCACCATGGGCAGCCTCCACCAGGGCCCCACCCATGTCTACCACCACCCCCACCCCCCAGCAGTGCAGGGGCAGCCTCCACCAGGCTCCCACCCATGTCTACCACCGCCCCACCCCCCAGCAGTGCAGGGGCAGCCTCCACCAGGCCCCCACTCAAGTCTCCCACCCACCCCACCCCCCAGCACTGTGGGGCAGCCTCCACCAGGCCCCCACTCATGTCTCCCACCACCCCCACCCCCCAGCCACCATGGGCAGCCCCCACCAGGCTCCCACCCATGTCTACCACCACCCCCACCCCCCAGCACTGTGGGGCAGCCTCCACCAGGCCCCCACTCATGTCTCCCACCACCCCCACCCCCCAGCCACCATGGGCAGCCCCCACCAGGCTCCCACCCATGTCTACCACCACCTCCACCCCCCAGCAGTGCATGGGCAGCCTCCACCAGGCCCCCACTCATGTCTCCCACCCACCCCACCCCCCAGCACTGTGGGGCAGCCTCCACCAGGCCCCCAGTCATGTCCCCTATCACCCCCACCCCCAGCAGTGCAGGGGCAGCCTCCAACAGGCCCCCACTCATGTCTCCCACCACCCCCAAACCCCAGCCACCATGGGCAGCCTCCACCAGGGCCCCACCCATGTCTACCACCACCCCACCCCCCAGCAGTGCAGGGCCAGCCTCCACCAGGCTCCCACCCATGTCTACCACCACCCCCACCCCCCAGCAGTGCAGGGGCAGCCTCCACCAGGCCCCCACTCATGTCCCCCTGCCCACAGGCCCTGACAATCCTCAAGCATGGGCCTCATGGCCAGCCACCACAGCCCAAAGACACAACCAAGTATTACATGCGCCCATGATACTACTCCAATGGAAACAATGTAAATGAACACATGTGTCTCACACACACACAATGGTTGCAAGTGAACCTGAAAACCCATATCATGACATGCATGAAAACAATGAGATGAAACCACACATTGATGAATGAAAAAATCAAAATAATGTATTAAAAACAACAGTAATGGCAATCAAAATTAAACAAAATACACAAGTAAAAATAAACAAAATTAAGCTGGCTGTCCCTTTTCAAATTAAAATCAATAAATGATAATCCCAAAAAATGTCTTCCAAAGTTCAAGTCCATAAAAAGGAAATGAAGGGAAAAAAGAAATAGAAAACCATTGCTCCATGGAAAAAAATATTCATAGTAAAAAAAATATCCAAATGCAAAGTCCAACTATGTACAAAGTATTCAGGGTCCATCATCCCAACAGAAGAAATGAAACCTACCAAAAAACCTATCTAAAATGGAACTATATACAAAAGGTGGAGCAGTGTCCATCGACTCCAAATAAAAATAAACTATAAAGGAAACCTATCACTAAATAACTATATACAATGGCGGCGGGCCAGTCCAGCGGCTCACTCAGTGGTGTTCCGGGCCAGGGCATCATCAAACTCCCCCACTCATGTCCCCTATCACCCCCACCCCCAGCAGTGCAGGGGCAGCCTCCACTAGGCCCCCACTCATGTCTCCCACCACCCCCACACCCTAGCAGTGCAGGGGCAGCACCACCAGGCCCCCACTCATGTCCCCTATCACCCCCACCCCCCAGCAGTGCAGGGGCAGCCTCCACCAGGCCCCCACTCATGTCTCCCACCACCCCCACCCCCCAGCCACCATGGGCAGCCTCCACCAGGCCCCCACTCATGTCTCCCACCACCCCCACTCCCCAGCCACCAGGGACAGCCTCCACCAGGCCCCCACTCATGTCTTCTATCACCCCCACCCCCCAGCAGTGCAGGGGCAGCCTCCATCAGGCCCCCACTCATGTCTCCCACCACCCCCACCCCCTAGCAGTGCAGGGGCAGCACCACCAGGCCCCCACTCATGTCCCCTATCACCCCCACCCCCCAGCAGTGCAGTGGCAGCCCCCACCAGGCCCCCACGCATGTCTCCCACCACCCCCACCCCCTAGCAGTGCAGGGGCAGCACCACCAGGCCCCCACTCACGTCCCCTATCACCCCCACCCCCCAGCAGTGCAGGGGCAGCCTCCACCAGGCCCCCACTCAGGTCTCCCACCACCCCCACCCCCTAGCAGTGCAGGGGCAGCCTCCACCAGGCCCCCACTCATGTCCCCTATCACCCCCACCCCCCAGCCACCAGGGGGAGCCTCCACCAGGCCCCCACTCATGTCTCCCACCACCCCCACCCACCAGCCACCAGGGGCAGCCTCCACCAGGCCCCCACTCATGTCCCCTATCACCCCCACCCCCCAGCAGTGCAGGGGCAGCCTCCACCAGGCCCCCACTCAGGTCTCCCACCACCCCCACCCCCTAGCAGTGCAGGGGCAGCCTCCACCAGGCCCCCACTCATGTCCCCTATCACCCCTACCCCCCAGCCACCGGGGGCAGCCTCCACCAGGCCCCCACTCATGTCCCCTATCACCCCCACCCCCCAGCAGTGCAGGGGCAGCCTCCACCAGGCCCCCCACTCATGTCTCCGACCACCCCCACCCCCCCGAGCAGTGCAGGGGCAGCACCACCAGGCCCCCACTCATGTCCCCTATCACCCCCACCCCCCAGCAGTGCAGGGGCAGCCTCCACCAGGCCCCCACTCATGTCTCCCACCATCCCACCCCCTAGCAGTGCAGGGGCAGCACCACCAGGCCCCCACTCATGTCCCCTATCACCCCCACCCCCCAGCAGTGCAGGGGCAGCCTCCACCAGGCCCCCACTCATGTCCCCTATCACCCCCACCCCCCAGCAGTGCAGGGGCAGCCTCCACCAGGCCCCCACTCATGTCTCCCACCACCCCCACCCCCTAGCAGTGCAGGGGCAGCACCACCAGGCCCCCACTCATGTCCCATTATCACCCCACCCCCCAGCAGTGCAGGGGCAGCCTCCACCAGGCCCCCACTCATGTCTCCCACCACCCCACCCCCTAGCAGTGCAGGGGCAGCCTCCACCAGGCCCCCACTCATGTCCCCTATCACCCCCACCCCCAGCCACCAGGGGCAGCCTCCACCAAGCCCCCACTCATGTCTCCTACCACCCCCACCCACCAGCCACCAGGGGCAGCCTCCACCAGGCCCCCACTCATGTCTCCCACCACCTCCACCCCCCAGCCACCGGGGGCAGCCTCCGCCAGGCCCCCACTCATGTCCCCTATCACCCCCACCCCCCAGCAGTGCAGGGGCAGCCTCCACCAGGCCCCCACTCATGTCTCCCACCACCCCCACCCCCTAGCAGTGCAGGGGTAGCACCACCAGGCCCCACTCATGTCCCCTATCACCCCCACCCCCCAGCCACCAGGGGAAGCATCCACCAGGCCCCCACTCATGTCCCCTATCACCCCCACCCCCCAGCAGTGCAGGGGCAGCCTCCACCAGGCCCCCACTCATGTCTCCCACCACCCCCACCCCTAGCAGTGCAGGGGCAGCACCATCAGGCCCCCACTCATGTCCCCTATCACCCCCACCCCCCAGCAGTGCAGGGGCAGCCTCCACCAGGCACCCACTCATGTCTCCCACCACCCCACCCCCCAGCCACCATGGGCAGCCTCTACCAGGCCCGCACTCATGTCTCCCACCACCCCCACCCCCCAGCCACCAGGGGCAGCCTCCACCAGGCCCCCACTCATATCCCCTATCACCCCCACCCCCCAGGAGTGCAGGGGCAGCCTCCCCCAGGCCCCCACTCATGTCTCCCACCACCCCCACCCCCCAGCCACCAGAGGCAGCCTCCACCAGGCCCCCACTCATGTCTCACACCACCCCCACCCCCCAGCCACCAGGGGCAGCCTCCACCAGGCCCCCACTCATGTCCCCTATCACCCCCACCCCACAGCAGTGCAGGGGCAGCCTCCACCAGGCCCCCACTCATGTCTCCCACCACCCCCACCCCCCAGCAGTGCAGGGGCAGCCTCCACCAGGCCCCCACTCATGTCCCCTATCACCCCCACCCCCCAGCAGTGCAGGGGCAGCCTCCACCAGGCCCCCACTCATATCTCCCACCACCCCCACCCCCTAGCAGTGCAGGGGCAGCCTCCACCAGGCCCCCACTCATGTCCCCTATCACCCCCACCCCCCAGCCACCAGGGGCAGCCTCCACCAGGCCCCCACTCATGTCTCCCACCACCCCCACCCACCAGCCACCAGGGGCAGCCTCCACCAGGCCCCCACTCATGTCCCCTATCACCCCCACCACCCAGCACCCACCCCCCAGCAGTGCAGGGGCAGCCTCCACCAGGCCCCGACTCATGTCTCCCACCACCCCCACCCCCCAGCCACCAGGGGCAGCCTCCACCAGGCCCCCACTCATGTCTCCGACCACCCCCACCCCCCAGCCACCAGGGGCAGCCTCCACCAGGCCCCCACTCATGTCTCCCACCACCCGCAGCCCCCAGCAGTGCAGGGGCAGCCTCCACCAGGCCCCCACACATGTCTCCCACCACCCCCACCCCCCAGCACTGTGGGGCACCTGCCAGCAGGCCCCCACTCATGTCCCCCTGCACCCAGGTCCTCACAGTCCCCAATCATGTGTGTTATGGTCAGCCTCCACAGCCAAAAGGCCCTACCAAGTAACCCATTCACCCACATGGAAATGGAAATTACATGTTACACCCCCAATGTTCATAAAGCAAATGAACCCATGTCCGTCACACACAATGGTTGCAATTGAATGGGAAAACACCCAACATGACATGCATGAAACCAATGAGATGATACCACACAGTGAAGTATGAAAACAAAATTGTATTAAAAAAAATTGAATGCAAATGAAATGAAACAAACTACAATGGCAATAAAAAAAAGATAAGCTGCATGTCCGTCAAAAAAAATTAAAACTACAAATCCAAATTCAAAAAAATGTTGTCCAAAGTCACATTAAAAATAAAATCAATCCGAGAGAGAAAAATAAATGCAAAGACCATTGCTCCATGGTGAATAAATAAAAACAAAAAAATAAAACAATCCAATGAAGAACTATGTACAAAACATCCAAGGGTCCATGAGCCCAACTGAACAAAGGAAACCTACAAAAAACCCTAACTAAAATGCAACTATATACAAAAAGTGGAGCAGTGTCCGTCGACTCCAAATCATAAGAAGAAACAAAGGAAACCTAAAACTAAAGAACTATATACAAAGGCGGCGGGCAAGTCCAGCGGCTCACTCTGTGGTGTTCCGGGCCAGGGCATCATCAAACTCCTCTTCGATATCCCGGAGGTGGTCCTGTTCAATGGCCCGAGGGTCCGCAGGGACGCTGACATGTTCACCTCCAACTCCCTGCGGATTGCCTCGAGGCACTCGGCCCGCATCAGGGCCCTCGGCATGGAGTTCTCCGCCCTGACCATCGTGAGCCACGCCTCTTCCGCCCGCCGTCGCTCCGCATCTATGGCGTGGCCCAACCGCTGCCACACGGAAGACACTTCCCGTCCAGGGTCCTCCTGCCCTCCGGCCGATGCCTGCCCCTCCGATGTTGAAGGCCCCGAGCTATTGTGGCTCCCACCTACAGCCTCCTGCTGCTGCAGCTGCTGCTGTCCATGTGCCCTGTCTGATGGTGCCTGCACATCCTTTTCCAGCTGGGGTGCAGTCATTGATGTGGCCCCCCCTGCTGGATGTCCGACTCCCGACTGTGGCAGGGATCTGTTGTCCACCAGCCTGGCCGCACTGTCGGAGGCAGCTCCACAGGGCACCCAGGTGACACATGGGTGGGAAGATGGCCTGGAGGACGACTGGGGCATAGGGGGTTCTGTGGAGGAGGGGGTCGGAACAAGGTCCAGGAAACAGAGGAATCCAGCCCTGGTGATCTGTCCCAGTGGGTCAATGCGGTCAACGAGCCATGCGAGAAGACGTGCAGACTCATCATGAAAAGACTGCAGGTCAGCTCGCATGGCCCATTGACCCAACGCCACCCCACCCTGGACAGGCTCAACCTGGTGCAGGATAGCCACATCCGCAGGGAGAGGAAGGCCAGGTGTTGTAAGCCAATCCCCTCCCTGAGAACGGGTCTGGAGGTAGGCATCCCCGCTGGTGCAAGATGATGCAGAGACAGGAGCAGGGACAGGATTGCACACAGGCACCTCTGCGGTGGCCTGTGCTGCCTCCTGTCCCTGATCCTGCACTGCACCACTAGCACCAGTGGAATCCCCACCTCCAGACCTCGCATCTGTCGCTTGCACGGCCTCCTCCTCCTCCAAACCCCTCACCAACCTGGATGACTCTGTGCCATCTTCCTCTGTTGGGCCCTGTGGGGTCCCAGCTGCCCCTTCTGCTGCCGAGGAGTCCAACTCCAACCTCCGCCTCTTGGACCTCCCCTCGGCAGCTGCGGCCTGGGACACGGCACCGGACTCCTCACTCCCCGACGAGATCAGAACCTGGGAGGGGATCCGGCCCTTGCGTCTCCGTCTGGTGGTGCGCCCCCTGCCGTTGTGCTCCACAGCACCTTCTCCGCCCTCTTCATCAGTTGACGCTGCAGACAGGGAGAAAGAAAACACAGGCATCAGGGCACTGTACAATGGACTCATACACACATGACAGTTATACATGAGTGGCATTGGTAAACCTCAGACATGGCATCACAATCCCCAACACACATGTCATTTCAACTTGCACACATGAGCCATACCACAGCCATATTGCAACAGCCAGCACCATCCATTCACATACAATAGCATGAGCAGCCAAAGGTCATCCACACATCACATGCAACATAGGGAGTACACTACACATGCACACACACCACCAAACTTGCATGCATGTGTACACCTCCGCCAACTGTCGCAGTGTTCCGATCGACATCCATGTCACACCTGACAATCATTCCTCCACATCCTGTGCCATGCAAGCCCACACACACAAGCACCATCCATGTGTCACACATGAGACCCCTCGCATGTGTCATCCTCACGGCCCTGTACACCCCCCCTACTTGCCCACATAAAAATACATGTTCAACCTGCACACTCCTGGCACACCACAAGCACAGCTTACAATCAGTATGCATGTACACTTACCGCTCGACTCCAGACGGGTCTGCCTCTCAAGGACCTGGACGTGGAGCGCTGGGGATATGCGTTCCAGGACCCTCATCTGATCTTCCGACAAGTGGCCCTGGCGCACCTTAGCATCCGCTGCCTTCAGGAGGCGCCGGGCCTTGTTGAGGGTCCTGGACCTGAAGTCCTCCCAGCGCTTCATGACACGTTCGTAGTCGCGGACTGCCACCTCCTGTGCGTTGATGGCAGTAACAATGTCCATCCAGATCCGAGTCCGTCCTTCATTGTGGGCACGCAACCTTCTGAAGAGTGCATCATACTGCCCCAGGACATGCTCCACCAGGACACCAACTTCAGTGGCAGTGAAGCTGGTGCCCCTCTGCCTCCTTGGCCGGGGGTTGCCACTGGTGCCAGATGTTGCAGTGCCCGACATGGCAACCCCAGAGGCAGGAGTGGGTGGGCAACTGGGTCCTGGGGCTGGGCTGTGGGGTGATGGAAAAGCAGTCGGGAGTCTTCGGTTCCAGCAGGGGTGGTCACAGCAACAGCACCCCTGGCTGATGTGCAGGCAGCAAATGTCAGGGCACGTGGGCAGCAGGCAGTCAGGCAGCAGCAGATGGCAGGTGGGAGCGTGCTCAGGGCTCTGGGGGGCAGTAATTCGGCCTTCTGGGCAGGAGCGTGGTCTTCCGTGTGTGAACGCGTGGCCAGCTTGATACGGAGTGATTTTGCACGTGAAAATCCAGCATGTCTGCGTGTAATTCGAGGAAAGGCCCTTAGCGCGTAAGCGCATCAGCACACGTCTGTACATTCATTGGCCCAAAGGCCACCAGCGTATGCGCGTCTATGAAGTCACGTGCACGTTGAATATGGCACACGTTTGAAATGTTGCGTGTTAAAAAAATGAAAGACACTTCCGAGTGTCAAAGCGTGTAATTGGTGGAAATGGCCTTAGCGCGTACACGTGGAAGTGACAAAGCGTGTAATTGGTGGAAATGGCCCTAGCGCGTACACGCGGAAGTGACAAAGCGTGTAATTGGTGGAAATGGCCCTAGCGCGTACACGCGGAAGTGACGCTGGACGTGTGGGCCTGCATAAAAGGTACGTGTAGAACACCATTTCCTTGTACGTGCTTTTCGTGGAGAGCGAGTGGGTGAAATCTGTACTTCTTGTCGTTTCACACGCGATTTACTTCACGGCGTTTCAAGTTCGTACTCCCTGTTACCTCTGACAGCTTTTTCTCTTTTTTCTCTTTTTCTGGTTTTCCTGGGCCTGTTCCCTCAAACAGCGTTCCCTTCTACTGTTGTCCTGTCTCCTCAGACAGCGTACAATTCTTCTTTTGGCGTGGGTGTTGCCAACGCGCACACGCGCTTCTTTTTCACGCTCTTTTATCTGGCAGACGGTGAGTCACGCACGTATCTAACATCTGTGCTTGCCCCGTGTGTAGCCTACCCCTTCAGAGGTCATTCTAGGCTGCTTGTGACACGCATATGTTCATTCTTGTGTTACTGGGTGCCACAGCGTAGTGCAGGTTTATTTTTCCGCACACGTGGTCTAGGAGGGGTTGCGTGCACGTTATCTCCCTTTTTTGGGCTTCCTGTGCGTTGCGTGACCCGTCATCTTTCCCCAGGGGTCACATTCAGCCTTGCTAGAGCACTAGGGTACGATTACCATCTGGTACCCACCCCCTTTGACCCCCAATTGCCCAGGACAATAGTTTACAGCCACTCTCATACGCACATTAACATCAGTGCCATGGTTGGGAGGCGAGGAATCCGTAAGGGTGGCAAAGGTGGACGAGCCACAAGTGGTGGCCGTGGTGGATCTGGTAGGGGACGTGGTCGTTACTTGCAGGGTGACCCTGTCCCCCCATGTGTGGAGGACCAGTCAAGGGCACCCATAATCCCCCCCGCCCCCCTGGTTGAGGGTGATGTGGCTGACACCATCCAAGCTCAGCCTTTGTTGGACCAGCCCATTGTGGCACCAGACCTGGCTGACTCCATGGCTGACTTCCAGGTCAGCAGGCCCATGACACGTGCGCTGGTGCACGTTGATGTCATCAGGCCACGTGGATCAGGGGCAGCAAGGTCATCTGCTGCCCCAAGCAGGCAGGGTGGAGAGGCTGCAGGGGCAGCTGCGGCTCCATCCACCCCAGCTCTCACACACCCAGCCAGGACAGTGTCGGTCCTAGTCCTTCCTGCTGACATTCCCCCTGACACCATTACACTTGAGCCAATGCCTGCACCAACTCCCATGCTGAGTGTGCAATCCCACACTCCTGATACAGAGTCCACAAGGGCTCCTGCCCCTAGTGTCCAGAGCGGCGTAGGACACTCAGGATCACCACCACCTTCCAAGCGGAAGAGGAAGAGTGCTCGTCCGGCACAGGCTGATGCCCCAGACACGGCTACACAGTCCGGCCCGTCGAGGAAGCCCAGCTTCACGGATGCCGAACTGAATGCACTTGTCGGGTATGTGTCCGCACATGATAACGAAATGGTCATTGTTGCAGGATCCAAGACCACACCTGCACAACGCCAGGCACACTGGCAGACCGTTGCGGACATCGTAAGTGCCCTTGGAATCGTGAGGCGCACAGCCAATGATTGCTATAAGCACTGGAATGACCTAAAGCGCAGGGCAAAGAATAAGCTGGCCTCAAGTCATGCCGCAACTCTAGTGACTGGAGGTGGGTCTCCAGTAGAAGACATGGAACTCACTCCACATGAGTCAGTCGCTGGAACCTACGTCACGGAGGAACAGATCCAAGGCGTGGGAGATCTGCCAGATTATGAGGCATTGTCCGGTGAGTGCACATGTATGTGTGTGTCATCCATGTGCATGGTGTGTGTGTGAGGGCTTCTGTTTGTGTGCCAGGTGAGGGTGTGTGCGCCTGAGTTGTTTGGGTCACCCATGTGCTTCATGCAATACATTCTGCACAGCAGCATTTGGCCATAGCAGTATCCCTTCTGCCAACAGTAGACATCTAGCCCAACAGCAGACCAGTTGCCCTTGAAGTGTCACCTTGCCACAACATTGTTGCTTATTTTTCTCTGTTCATTCAGGCAGATTGTTTGCATTCCACCACTTTTACTAGGCATTTCTCAGTCCTCTAGTCACATGTCTGACATGGCTATGGTAAAGTGGAGTAACTTTGTTACCTGGATATCATTTGTTTAGACATGTCCCTGTGCAATCGGACCATTTTGGACTGGCAGCTCCAGGTGAAAAATCAGACCTGTTTGAATTAGAAAAACTATTACATGAGGGAACTGGACTGAATGAATAAGTGCTGCCCTCCTCTCCATCTTCACTCAATAGCAATGGTACATGCCATCTGTGTGATGGCATGTGTATTTCACCTGGCAATCACAGGCCAATGTGTGATGCACTGCTAGGCAGCATGCAGCAAATGTGTTCATCTTCCATCTTGGTGTCATCAATGTGTGCCATTTGCCTCCCCTTCATACGCAGTGAGGGTGCATGCATGGGAGGGTTTTAGTCATGTGGGACATGTGTCAATCAAGTACTGGTTCTGTTTCTTCTCAGCCCTCATTGTGTGCCATGGTGCTAATGCCTGTTTCCATTTGTTTTCTTTTATGTCTTTGCAGGGGAAGACGCACCTGATACTGCTGGGGTTGTGGAGATGGTGCAGACCCAGGAGGGGTCTGAGGGCCGACCGACCACCAGTGAGGGACGTGGTGTGGTGGTGGGTGAGAACCCACAACTGCTGCAGGTCGTGCTCTCAAGGGGTGTCTGTGGCTGCACCTCCCCCGAGCTGTACTCAGGTGTTGATTCGGATGATGAGACCTACGTGCCGTCGCAGTTGAGTGTTCCTTGGGGGGGATTCTGTTCTGTCCAACCCACCTGCACCAGGGTTAGAACCCTCAATGGGGATGTCAGTGTTGGCAGGTACGCCTTTGGTGGTTACGGATGCAGGGTCACACTCCGCGACATCTGATCCTGTTCCGGGGCCAGCAGATCAGAGGGGGAATGCAGTCCTGCAGCCTCAGGCAGTGCCGGCACAGCAAGGCACAGTTCGCCTTGCCCCAGACAGGTGTGGTGCCCGCCGACGTGGTGGCCGTACGCCACCTGGCAATACCGCATGGGAGCAATCCATTTACAGTATGGCAACCCAACAGGCAGCATCATCAGAGATGATGGCTCAGGCCATGGATAGGGTGGCCACTTCCATTGTCCCCCCCGAAAGGCTGATGGAGCGGCTACAGCAGGCAACCGACTCCATCTGCCAGTCACAAAGGGAGGACATGTTGGCGTCCAACAGGGACAGGCGGGCGGCACTGGCGACTCTGCAGGAAGCCATCTCCATAGAGTCCCAGGGCCACAGGGAAGCCCTGAGGCTGGAACTCCTTCACCTCAGGACGACTCTTGTTGAGCTTGAGGCTTCAACAAACCGAAGGACAGAACAGCAGCTGGAGCGTCTCAGATGAGATGCAGGCAACTAGGGCGGAGATCCGGGCATCCCGTGAGTTGTTGCATGGGGACCTCCGCACACTCAACCTCCAGAACGAGACCTACCACACCCGCATGCTTGCAGCCATGGAGGAACAGACTAGGGCCTTGCATGGGCTGCCTCCCATAGTGCCACCACCTCCGGATGCAGCTGCACAGGGTGAGAATAGCGACAGCAGTGATACTCCCACAATAGGGTAGCCGTGTGGGCCATGAGCCCATGGAGGTGTTTTTTTTTTCGCAAGATCCACACAGGTGGGGTTTGGTGTGCACCCTGTCCTCGGACCTCCTGGGTGGCCTCCCCAACCCCCCCGGACCCATTAATGGCCATATTTGATTCTTTTTTTTTTTTTTTTTTTTTTTGGGACAGTGTGTTGCCTTGTGTGGCTCCCGCGGGCATACGCTGCATTGTGGCCGGGCACATGCAGGCTTGTCATGTATTTGGTTCAGATGCTTGGGTTTTTGTCACACACACCCCTCCTGCCACGCTTTTCCATGGGCTTGCAAAGGGTGTGCCCAAGTGACATTGACGTATTTGGTGACATTGGACTCCCACTATATGTGTGGGTAGTCTAGTCAATACTGTGTATACATTCCTAGTGCATATTGCTGTTGTGTTGTACACTGCATGTTGCATAGATGTGTAACTCATCATCCATGTCTACCTCCTAATTTGCAGGTCCTTTCCTCATGTCTACACAAGGCCCTCTACTTTGGAGATGGAGTCCATGTTGGCAGCAGTGCACCTACATGGCGGCAACACTGTACAGTTGGAAGTGGTGGGAGTGCATGCATTTCCAGGTGGTGAGACTACTAATTTCTTACATTCGTAATGTCATGTTAATGGTAGTTTTGAGGGTCAGTAGCTGATAAGTGTTATTGCTAAATACCTGCTCAAGTGTGTTGTTGGTCCTGCATTACTGTGAGCTTTTCAGGTGTCGCGAGTTTCAATTAGGGACACTGTACTTTGTGACACTTGTGTCATGTTGTGGGGATTACTTTGTTTACCCGCACATAGCATGACATGGCATGGTGTGTCGTGTGGCGGTGCTGGGGATGGTTTGGGTGACATGGCATTGTCCTCATGTTGCATTTTGCAAGTGGGTATTCATTTTAGCTGCATTAATGTGTTTTTTCATGAAACTACATTGGTGGTGTCTGTGTAGGTAGGGATGCACACATTGTAACACTTCCAGGTGAACAATCTCAGGCTGATATGGTTTTGACGGTTGATTCTCCAGACATTCAGGATCATTGTCAGGTTGAGTCATCATTGATTGTCAGATGGTATGTGCCAGGGCAGTGTGCACTCCACAGGGGTGTGATTTCTATGTGAAGTACACTAACTGTGTACGGGCTGCCTTCCCCCGTGCCCTTTCCCCTCCCATGTGCAGCGGGCGTGCATGTGGTTGGGGATGTGGGGGCACCACCATGTCCACGGCCAGGCCCCTGCGTGTTGCAACGTTGTGCAGGACACATGCTGCCACTATGATCCTGCACACTACTGGGGGAGCGTATAACAGCTGCCCGCCAGAACGGTCACGGGATCGAAAGCGTGACTTAAGTACTCCGAATGTGCGCTCCACTATGCCCCGGGTTGCAATGTGGGCTGTGTTATATCTTACCTCGGGTGGCGTGGTGGGGTTCCGAATTGGCGTCATCATGTGGGGGCTGAGAGGGTAGGCACTGTCCCCTGTGGAGGTGGTGATGGGTATCATTGGTGGGGTTGTGACCTTGCTCAGTATCTGACATGCATGCATGTGCAGTGGCATTCATACTCACCAAGCAGCCATGTATCGCCATGCCGCCCAGCTTCTAGGTCCCGGTTTAGGGTGGACATTCGGTAAATGAAGCTGTCGTGGGTGGACCCGGGATAGTTGGCATATACTGAGGTGATGATTCCCTTGGCATTACATACTACCTGCACGTTGATGGAATGCCAGTGCTTGCGGTTCCTATAGATGTGCTCAGATGCCCTGGGGGGACGTAGAGCCACATGGGTGCAGTCGATGGCACCTAGCACTTTGGGGAATTGTGCCACACCGTAAAAATCCAGGGCGGCAGCATGCCTTTCTGCAGGTGTTCTGGGCAGGTATATGTGCCTGCGGACTGATGGGCGTGCAGTGATGATGTTCAAGACCTGGTGTAGGCAGCGTGACTGCATGGCCTGTGACACCCCACCCACTATGGCACTTGTCCGCTGAAATGATCCAGTGGCTAAGAAGTGCAGTACATTGAGGACCTTCTGTCATGACCACTGCTTCCAAGGAGTCAGGACCAACCCAACACCCTTGGAAGCAGGCTCATAACATATACCATCGGCGCCAGCGAGTCCCAATGGGGACCTTTTGGACCCTGTCCTGGCACCGGTGGTGCCAGGCTCATAAAATGGACCAGTCCCGGCACAGGAAGCGCCGGGCTCATAACAAGTGTGAAAGTGCTTGGGTGGACCTACCTGCAGCAGACCATGCTGCTTACTTACCAGCAGAATGATGTTTCATTCTCTTCTGGCAGGGACTACTTTTTCTTCTGGGTGGGGCAGGCACCACTTCCTGGATCTTTGATGCTGGAACCCTTCTGGAAGCAGGAACTCTTTTTTCCTGGGCGAGGCTGTGGAAGGAGACACCTAAGCACTCCTGTGGGCTATTTAAACCACACCCGATTGGAGCAACGTGCTTCGTGTTATTCTGCATCTGCAGCAGGACGCTCACCGTGTCAGCTCCAGGGAATCTTCAGCTCCGGATCCTGTGAATAAGAAAATTACCTGCTGGAACCAATCTGCAGTCTTCAGCAACTCCTGCAAAAACAAAAGGCACAGGTTAGGCAAAAGCAAGGTTGGCGCTTCAACTTACCCGATCCATCGGCAGCATCCAAGGCGTTTTTTCTGCATTTCTCGTCCGGCATCGGGCCTGCAAAGACAAAGAACTTTGGTTACTAACGCTTAGTTGCAAAACGACTTGCCTGCGTTACGCTAGCCCCAACTCTGCTCGCGCCGCATTCCATCACCTGTAAAGACAAAAAGAGACATTAAGGTGCATTCTACAGCCCTAGAGCAGCCTTTCTTCTTACGTGCCATCCTATTCGCCATCTTCTTGCTTCGTTCATTGCCACGAACCGGGAGGGCATCTTCTTTGGCACCGGCAGCAACTGAAAAGGAAAAAGACATAGGCCCTCATTACGACCTGGCGGAGGACCATGGTGCAATTTGCACCATGGTCCATGGCGCAAAGCTGCCAACTCCGCCATGGGGGTTGGCGGACTTACCGCCCCATTCCGACCTTGGCGGGGCGGTAAGTCCCCAATCCCCATTTACCCTTCCCCATTCCCATTTTTGCCCCATAGGGTATAATGGGAGTGGGAAGGCGTTAATTACGCCACCGTAAATTACGGTGGCGTAATTAACGACAAGTCCCGTAGCGCCATGGATTTTTCCGCCTGCAAAAAGCAGGCGTGAAAATCTCCATGGCGCTACTGGAACTCGTAGTCTGGCGGAAAGGTACGCCATGCTTTACGCCGGCGTAAACCCCTTTCCGCCAGGGTCCTAATGAGGGCCATAGACATTAAAAGAGAGCAATCTAAAAAGAACTTTAATACTTACAAGTCACGCTCGTGCAGCAAACGGCGGCATCGCTCTCAAATCACCCTCTGCAATCAAGAGGCTGAATTCGAATCCAATGAAGTAACTGGACCCAGCGCCCCTGCACAAGACGCAGGATGGAGAGCCCGGCATTCACCTATTTAAGGTGAGCGCGACTACCACCCAGTACCACAGGGAGAGAGGGAGAGAGGGGCTTGGAACTTCTCCCAACCTTCCAGCCACTAATACCTAGATTTTCTACTTGCAGACACCTCACCCTTCGGGTCAAATTTTCAGTGAAGAAGGGGCCTAATCCGGGAGCCAAACGAATCCTACGCCTAACGCTGAAGACCGTTTCACCGCCCAGTCAAGACCCGCGCCTCCGAGGGAATCAGGTGAGCGTTACACCTTCTCCAGGGGGCTGAGTGCTTGGGAGCAGAGGGTGGGTGATGTGAGGTCATCCTCCCACTCACTCACCAGGTCCAGTATTATGTGTGGTGAAAACCTGTACCTCCCATACACCTGGTCATCAGACATCCCAAAAAGGCTGGTTCTGGGTGTGAAAATTCTGGGCCTGACTATCCTCCTCCTCCTCCTTTGGTAGCCCACGGCCACTGCTGCTAGGAAGGGTATATTCATCCTGGCGTCTGAGCTTGTTAGTTTTTTGCGCGCAAATTTATGCGTCGCGGGTCGACGTATACCTGCTTCCTACTGGCGTACGTGTTTCTTTGCGCGTGTTGTAGGCGAACGTGTGAAACTTCCCGCGCACCCCTGAAATCCACGTACCCAGGCCAATAGCGTGTGGAAATTCCCGCGCACCCCGGAATACACGTGCGCTGATGTACTCACGTGTGTAAGTGCCCGCGCACCCCTGAAATACACGTACATAGGCCAATCGCGTGTACGCGCACTTTGTCCGTTACCATTGATCCCTGAACTTCTTGACCAAGTTAAAAGTGCCTGTATCTACACAAAGCTGGACCTCAGAGGAGCTTACCATTTGGTGCGAATAAAAGAGGGCGATGAATGGAAGACGGCCTTTCGTACTAAATATGGACTGTTCGAGTATCAAGTAATGCCCTTTGGATTATGCAACGCACCGGCTGCCTTTCAGTATTTTATGAATGACATCCTCAGAGAGCTCATTGACGTGTGTGTAGTTGTCTATATAGATGACATTCTGGTCTACTCGTCCTCTGAGGCGGAACATCGAAAACATGTCACAGCAGTACTGGAGAGGCTCCGTAAACACAGACTTTTTGCAAAGCTGGAGAAATGCGTTTTTCATGTCACTGAGGTCGAATTTTTAGGATTTATTTTGTCACCTAATGGAGTCCACATGGACTCAAGGAAAGTGGACGCTATCATTAAGTGGCCCTCACCAACGTCTGTGAAAGGTGTTCAAAGCATGTTGGGCTTCGCCAACTTTTATCGTAGGTTCATTCCAGATTTCTCTCGAGTAGTCCAACCCATTACAGCCCTCCTTAGAAAAAATAAACGTTTCGAGTGGTCGACAGAGGCTGAACAAGCTTTTCAAGAACTAAAAACAAAATTCACCTCGGCTCTGGTTTTAAAACATCCTCGTCCGGAACTCCCCTATATCGTTGAGACCGATGCTTCCAGTCTCGCAATGGGAGCAGTGCTTTCGCAAAGGGACCCAGAGATAAACCAGTTACACCCAGTGGCATTTTGGTCCCGCAAATTTTCGGCTCCCGAAATCAACTATACCATTACAGATAAGGAACTTTTGGCTATTAAGTCCGCCTTTAAAGGCTGGCGGCATTATCCCCTGGGAGCCCGACACACAGTCACCGTCATTACGGATCATCGTAATTTACAGTACCTTAAATCAGCCAAAGCTCAATCCTCTAGACAACTTCGCTGGGCACTATTTTTCGCCGAATTCGACTTTGTGATAACCTACCGACCTGGCAACAAGAATGGTAAAGCTGATGCCCTCTCCCGAATTGGAGTAGATGAACTCACGACCAATCCTGAACTCGTGCCCATAATTCCGGAACAGAGAATCCTGGGTTTGGTTAATGCACAATCCATTGAAGACATTGAAGGTACAGTTAAAAAACTTCTGACTCCAGCAGAGGTGCAAGACTGGCAACTCAAGGGAAAAAACTTCACTACGGATAAGAACTTACTATACTTCCGAGGAAGGTTATATCTACCTTGTACCGATTTACAAAAACAGGTGATCTCATGTTACCATGACTCCTTAATGGAAGGACATCCAGGTAGTGCCAAAACGTCAGAAAAGATAAAAAGGCATTTTTGGTGGCCGTCTTGGAGAAAGGACATTAAGGATTTCATAAATTCCTGTGGTGTGTGCGCCCAAAGCAAAAGCCAGAAGGAGAAACCAGCAGGCCTCTTACAACCCCTAGACATTCCTCCACACCCGTGGCATACTCTCTCCATGGACTTCATCACGAATTTACCACCATGCTCCGGATTTAATACAATTTTAGTAATTGTGGACCTATTCTCGAAAATGGCTCATTTTATCCCATTGAAAGGGTTACCCACAGCTTAAATTCTGGCCCGAGAGTTCCTCGAAAACATCGTTTGGTTGCACGGCTTTCCTTCAGTTTTAATCTCAGACAGAGGAAGTCAATTTATTTCCCACTTCTGGCGGAGTTGTTGTCGCCTAGCCCAAATTGATGTAAGGCTTTCAACCAGCCATCATCCCCAGACCGATTGGCAGACCGAAAGGACCAACCAAACCCTGGAACAATATTTACGCTGCATGTTACAACAATCGGAGAGTACTTGGAAAGACATTCTCTGGATTGCGGAGTACGCTTATAATAATTCAGTCCATGCTGGAACCGGAAAGACTCCTTTTTTTCTTTTATATGGAAGCCACCCCCGCACCTCAAATCTTGATCCACCTCAGACTCTTGGGACCCCAGCTGTAGATCATCTGCATTCTACAATCACTCAAGCCTTTAAGAGGCCACGTCTCACCTTAAGCGAGCCAAGGAACAATACAAGAAGTGTGCAGACCTACGTCGAAAGGAGGCCCCTCAATATCTTGTGGGAGATCAAGTCTGGCTATCAACCAAACATTTACCTCTCAAAGGACCGCGTACTTTCAATCCACGATACCTGGGACCTTACCCAATCACTGCCTTAATAAATCCAGTGGCAGTTAAATTGGGTCTACCTGCCCATATGAAAATACATCCAGTTTTCCACGTTTCTCTACTGAATCCCATGCAACCTGGAACCCGTTTGACGAAATCTCCAGACCCTATTCTTGTGGACGGAGAACTGGAATTCGAAATACAAGACATCCTAGACTCCAAGATTTCCAAATCAAAACTATACTATCTGATTGACTGGAAAGGTTATGGCCCTCAGGAAAGATCTTGGGAACCGTCGGAACATGTTCATGCACCCCGTCTGATTAAGAAGTTTCATCGAACTTTTCCTGATAAACCGAAACCTCCGGGGAAGACGAATTTGGGAGGGGCCTTGAGGGGGGGTGCTGTCATGACCACTGCTTCCAAGGAGTCAGGACCAACCCAACACCCTTGGAAGCAGGCTCATAACATATACCATCGGCGCCAGCCAGTCCCAATGGGGACCTTTTGGACCCTGTCCTGGCACCGGTGGTGCCAGGCTCATAAAATGGACCAGTCCCGGCACAGGAAGCGCCGGGCTCATAACAAGTGTGAAAGTGCTTGGGTGGACCTACCTGCAGCAGACCATGCTGCTTACTTACCAGCAGAATGATGTTTCATTCTCTTCTGGCAGGGACTACTTTTTCTTCTGGGTGGGGCAGGCACCACTTCCTGGATCTTTGATGCTGGAACCCTTCTGGAAGCAGGAACTCTTTTTTCCTGGGCGAGGCTGTGGAAGGAGACACCTAAGCACTCCTGTGGGCTATTTAAACCACACCCGATTGGAGCAACGTGCTTTGCGTTATTCTGCATCTGCAGCAGGACGCTCACCGTGTCAGCTCCAGGGAATCTTCAGCTCCGGATCCTGTGAATAAGAAAATTACCTGCTGGAACCAATCTACAGTCTTCAGCAACTCCTGCAAAAACAAAAGGCACAGGTTAGGCAAAAGCAAGGTTGGCGCTTCAACTTACCCGATCCATCGGCAGCATCCAAGGCGTTTTTTCTGCATTTCTCGTCCGGCATCGGGCCTGCAAAGACAAAGAACTTTGGTTACTAACGCTTAGTTGCAAAACGACTTGCCTGCGTTACGCTAGCCCCAACTCTGCTCGCGCCGCATTCCATCACCTGTAAAGACAAAAAGAGACATTAAGGTGCATTCTACAGCCCTAGAGCAGCCTTTCTTCTTACGTGCCATCCTATTCTCCATCTTCTTGCTTCGTTCATTGCCACGAACCGGGAGGGCGTCTTCTTTGGCACCGGCAGCAACTGAAAAGGAAAAAGACATAGACATTAAAAGAGAGCAATCTAAAAAGAACTTTAATACTTACAAGTCACGCTCGTGCAGCAAACGGCGGCATCGCTCTCAAATCACCCTCTGCAATCAAGAGGCTGAATTCGAATCCAATGAAGTAACTGGACCCAGCGCCCCTGCACAAGACGCAGGATGGAGAGCCCGGCATTCACCTATTTAAGGTGAGCGCGACTACCACCCAGTACCACGGGGAGAGAGGGAGAGAGGGGCTTGGAACTTCTCCCAACCTTCCAGCCATTAATACCTAGATTTTCTACTTGCAGACACCTCACCCTTCGGGTCAAATTTTCAGTGAAGAAGGGGCCTAATCCGGGAGCCAAACGAATCCTACGCCTAACGCTGAAGACCGTTTCACCGCCCAGTCAAGACCCGCGCCTCCGAGGGAATCAGGTGAGCGTTACACCTTCTCCAGGGGGCTGAGTGCTTGGGAGCAGAGGGTGGGTGATGTGAGGTCATCCTCCCACTCACTCACCAGGTCCAGTATTATGTGTGGTGAAAACCTGTACCTCCCATACACCTGGTCATCAGACATCCCAAAAAGGCTGGTTCTGGGTGTGAAAATTCTGGGCCTGACTATCCTCCTCCTCCTCCTTTGGTAGCCCACGGCCACTGCTGCTAGGAAGGGTATATTCATCCTGGCGTCTGAGCTTGTTAGTTTTTTGCGCGCAAATTTATGCGTCGCGGGTCGACGTATACCTGCTTCCTACTGGCGTACGTGTTTCTTTGCGCGTGTTGTAGGCGAACGTGTGAAACTTCCCGCGCACCCCTGAAATCCACGTACCCAGGCCAATAGCGTGTGGAAATTCCCGCGCACCCCGGAATACACGTGCGCTGATGTACTCACGTGTGTAAGTGCCCGCGCACCCCTGAAATACACGTACATAGGCCAATCGCGTGTACGCGCACTTTTGTCCAATTACACGCGATGACACTCTGACATGCAGTCTTTCCACGTGTGCTCCGTCATCACGTGCTATGAGGGAAACACCCATGCGGGTCACGTCACAGACGCGCTTACGAGCTGAGGGCCTTTGGTCCAATAGAATTGCGTATGCGCGCTGACGCGCTTACGCGCTAAGGGCCTTTCCTCAAATTTCACGCTGATGTGCAGGATTTTCACGTGCCAAATCACTCCGTATCAAGCTGGCCACGCGAAAACACACGAAAGACCACGCTCCTGCCCAGAAGGCCGAATTACTGCCCCCCAGTGCCCCGAGCAGCCTCCCACGTGCCATCTGCTGCTGCCTGCCTGCCTGCCTGCTGCCACCGTGCCCTGCCATTTGGTGCCTGCACATCAGCCATCTGCAGGGGTCCAGTTGCTGTGTCCACCCCTGCTGGAACTGAAGACTCCTGACTGGGATAACATCGCTCCACAGCCCAGCCCCAGGACCCAGTTGCCCACCCACTCCTGCCTCTGGGGTTGCCATGTCGGGCACTTCGACATCTGGCACCAGTGGCAACCCCAGGCCATAGGGGCAGAGGGCCACCAGCTTCACTGCCACCGAAGTTGGTGTCCTGGTGGAGCATGTCCTGGGGCAGTATGATGCCCTCTTTGGATCGTCCCGCGCCAGCAAGGAAGGACGGGAGAGGATCTGGGCCGACTGTGTGGTTGCCATCAACGCGGAGGGGGTGGCAACGTCCAGAAGATCAAGAAGCGCTGGGAGGACTTGAGGTCCAGGACCCTCGTGAAGGCCCGGCGCCTCGTGGATGGGGGCCGGGGCCGCATGAGTTCCATCCAGATGAGGGTCCTGGAACGCGTACGCCCAGCGCTCCACGCCAAGATCCTTGAGAGGGAGACCCGTCTGGAGTTGAGCGGTAAGTGGCCAAGCATTGCTGTGTGAGACAGGGCATGTTGCGGTGTGCTGGTTGTCTGATACTTGCCTGTATGTGTGACATAGGCCATGTACGCATGTATGTGTGCAGGGACATCATGGTAATGCATGTGCGACCAGTGATGTGTGAACCACATGGTCGTTGCATGTGTTTAAATGCGACATGGGGAGCCCTATGCAGATTTTACACATGAGAGCATGCCAGTCTCTGTTCCTGGACATGGGTGGGGGTGAGGGATGGGTGCTGATGCCAGGTACATATATGGTAGCCATGTCTGTGTGCCTGACCTGCGTGTCTGTGACTTGTGAATGCCATGGATGCATGACACATGTCTGTGACAATGCACAGATTCACTGATGCTGCCTAGTTATCCTTGTATCCACTGTGTTTGGGGTGTATGAGGCCAGATGGATGTGACTGAGGTGAAGTGTGTGCATGTGATAGGCATGACCCATGATGCATGTGAGTTCCATATCATTGTATGTTTCAAGAGTCCATTGGACATGTATGGAAATGTCCATGGCATGCACCATGCCTGTTACTGTGTGTGTTTTGCCTGGACTGACCCATGTGTTGTGGAGGGACATGATGGAAGTGTACTTTGACAGTGGTACTCATCTGCTATTGCTTCCTGTCTAGGGGACCATTGTACAGTACCCTGATGCTTGTGTTCTATGTCTCCCTCTACGCAGCGGCTAGTGAAGAAGAGGGCGGAGACGGCGCTGTGGAGCAAGGCGGCGGGGATGCCCCCACGGCTGCAGCGGAAGGGGTGGGTGAGCCCCCACAGGGGCCTGCTACGGCGGAAGACGGTGAGGAGCCATCCAGGTTGGTGGTTTCCACAGAGGAGGAGGAGGCCACCACTGAGGCGCACATGGGGCCTGGTGGGGGCATCCCTGCTGGTGCAAGTGGTGCAGTCCAGGGGCAGGAGGCAGCACAGGTCACCGTGGAGGGGCCTGTGCATGTCGCTGTCCCTGACCCTGTGAGTGCACCACCATGCACCAGCAGGGATACCCCGTCCCAGGCCCGTCCGCAGGTAGAGGGGATGTCCATGTCACCTGACTCCCCTCCACCTGTGGACGAGGGGACCCGTGGGCGTATGGAGAAGGTCCTGATTGGGGTCGCGATGCGCGCGGGTGCAATTCGTGATGACGTGCGTGCTTCCCGGGAGGAGCACGCACGTCATCACAAAGAGCACCGTGCCGACGTGGCCCAATTGGGATCTTGCATGTTCGGGGGTTTCCTGCATGTGTCGGCCAATCTGGCGGCCCTCTCGTCCTCTGTGGAGGCTATACGCCGGTCGTTCTCCTTGCCGTCTTCCGGCCCAGATGCCACCAGGGCCCCCTGTGGACCTGCCCTGACCAATGCAGCCAGCTCGGTGGGGATCCCATCCCTGCCACAGTCGGGAGTCGGAGGTCCAGCAGGGGTGGACACCACAGCAACTGTACCCCAGCAGATGGAGGATGTGCCGGCATCATCAGGCAGGGCACATGCACAACGGCGTTGGTGGATTCCATCAGCCTGGATGCCGTCGTGCTGACAGAGGCGGTTGCGTCAGATGCAGCAGCAGAGTCAATGTGGGAGGCATCATGGCTCGGAGCCATCAACATCGGAGGGGCAGGCATCGGCCGGCGGGCAGGAGGACCCAGGACGGGAAGTGTCTTCCGTGTGGCTGCGGTTGGGCCAGCAGATAGGTGCCGAGCGGCGGCGGGCAGAAGAGGCGCGGCTCACGATGGTCAGGGCGGAGAACTCCATGCGGAGGGCCCTGAGGCGGGCCGAGTGCCTCGAGGCAATCCGCAGGGGGTTGGAGGAGCAGATGGCGTCGTCCCTGCGGACCCTCGGGGCCATGGAACAGGACCGCCTCCGGGACATCGAAGAGGAGTTTGATGATGCCCTGGCCCGGAACACCACAGAGTGAGCCGCTGGACTTGCCCGCCGCCTTTGTATATAGTTCTTTAGTTTTAGGTTTCCTTTGTTTCTTCTTATGATTTGGAGTCGACGGACACTGCTCCACTTTTTGTATATAGTTGCATTTTAGTTAGGGTTTTTTGTAGGTTTCCTTTGTTCAGTTGGGCTCATGGACCCTTGGATGTTTTGTACATAGTTCTTCAATGGATTGTTTTATTTTTTTTGTTTTTATTTATTCACCATGGAGCAATGGTCTTTGCATTTATTTTTCTCTCTCGGATTGATTTTATTTTTAATGTGACTTTGGACAACATTTTTTTGAATTTGGATTTGTAGTTTTAATTTTTTTTGACGGACATGCAGTTTATCTTTTTTTTATTGCCATTGTAGTTTGTTTCATTTCATTTGTATTCAATTTTTTTTAATACAATTTTGTTTTCATACTTCACTGTGTGGTATCATCTCATTGGTTTCATGCATGTCATGTTGGGTGTTTTCCCATTCAATTGCAACCATTGTGTGTGACGGACATGGGTTCATTTGCTTTATGAACATTGGGGGTGTAACATGTAATTTCCATTTCCATGTGGGTGAATGGGTTACTTGGTAGGGCCTTTTGGCTGTGGAGGCTGACCATAACACACATGATTGGGGATTGTGAGGACCTGGGTGCAGGTGGACATGAGTGGGGTCCTGCTGGCAGGTGCCCCACAGTGCTGGGGGGTGGGGGTGGTGGGAGACATGTGTGGGGGCCTGGTGGAGGCTGCCCCTGCACTGCTGGGGGCTGGGGGTGGTGGGAGACATGAGTGGGGGCCTGGTGGAGGCTGCCCCTGGTGGCTGGGGGGTGGGGGTGGTGGAAGACATGAGTGGGGGCCTGGTGGAGGCTGCCCCTGGTGGCTGGGGGGTGGGGGTGTTGGGAGACATGAGTGGGGGCCTGGTGGAGGCTGCCCCTGCACTGCTGGGGGGTGGGGGTGATAGGGGACATGAGTGGGGGCCTGGTGGAGGCTGCCCCTGGTGGCCGGTGGGTGGGGGTGGTGGGAGACATGAGTGGGGGCCTGGTGGAGGCTGCCCCTGGTGGCTGGGGGGTGGGGGTGATAGGGGACATGAGTGGGGGCCTGGTGGAGGCTGCCCCTGCACTGCTAGGGGGTGGGGCTGGTGGGAGACATGAGTGGGGGCCTGGTGGAGGCTGCCCCTGCACTGCTGGGGGGTGGGGGTGATAGGGGTCATGAGTGGGGGCCTGGTGGAGGCTGCCCCTGCACTGCTGGGGGGTGGGGGTGGTGGGAGACATGAGTGGGGGCCTGGTGGAGGCTGCCCCTGCACTGCTGTGGGGTGGGGGTGATAGGGGACATGAGTGGGGGCCTGGTGGAGGCTGCCCCTGGTGGCTGGGGGGTGGGGGTGGTGGGAGACATGACTGGGGGCCTGGTGGAGGCTGCCCCTGGTGGCTGGGGGGTGGGGGTGATAGGGGACATGAGTGGGGGCCTGGTGGAGGCTGCCCCTGGTGGCTGGGGGGTGGGGGTGGTGGGAGACATGAGTGGGGGCCTGGTAGAGGCTGCCCATGGTGGCTGGGGGGTGGGGGTGGTGGGAGACATGAGTGGGTGCCTGGTGGAGGCTGCCCCTGCACTGCTGCTGGGGGGTGGGGGTGATAGGGGACATGAGTGGGGGCCTGGTGGTGCTGCCCCTGCACTGCTAGGGGTGGGGGTGGTGGGAGACATGAGTGGGGGCCTGGTGGAGGCTGCCCCTGCACTTCTGGGGGGTGGGGGTGATAGGGGACATGAGTGGGGGCCTGGTGGAGGCTTCCCCTGGTGGCTGGGGGGTGGGGGTGATAGGGGACATGAGTGGGGCCTGGTGGTGCTGCCCCTGCACTGCTAGGGGGTGGGGGTGGTGGGAGACATGAGTGGATGCCTGGTGGAGGCTGCCCCTGCACTGCTGGGGGGTGGGGGTGATAGGGGACATGAGTGGGGGCCTGGTGGAGGCTGCCCCCGGTGGCTGGGGGGTGGAGGTGGTGGGAGACATGAGTGGGGGCCTGGTGGAGGCTGCCCCTGGTGGCTGGTGGGTGGGGGTGGTGGGAGACATGAGTGGGGGCTTGGTGGAGGCTGCCCCTGGTGGCTGCGGGTGGGGGTGATAGGGGACATGGGTCGGGGCCTGGTGGTGCTGCCCCTGCACTGCTAGGGGGTGGGGGTGGTGGGAGACATGAGTGGATGCCTGGTGGAGGCTGCCCCTGCACTTCTGGGGGGTGGGGGTGATAGGGGACATGAGTGGGGGCCTGGTGGAGGCTTCCCCTGGTGGCTGGGGGGTGGGGGTGATAGGGGACATGAGTGGGGCCTGGTGGTGCTGCCCCTGCACTGCTAGGGGGTGGGGGTGGTGGGAGACATGAGTGGGGGCCTGGTGGAGGCTGCCCCTGCACTGCTGGGGGGTAGGGGTGATAGGGGACATGAGTGGGGGCCTGGTGGTGCTGCCCCTGCACTGCTAGGGGGTGGGGGTGATAGGGGACATGAGTGGTTGCCTGGTGGTGCTGCCCCTGCACTGCTAGGGGGTGGGGGTGATAGGGGACATGAGTGGTTGCCTGGTGGTGCTGCCCCTGCACTGCTAGGGGGTGGGGTGGTGGGAGACATGAGTGGGGGCCTGGTGGAGGCTGCCCCTGCACTGCTGGGGGGTGGGGGTGATAGGGGACATGAGTGGGGGCCTGGTGGAGGCTGCCCCTGCACTGCTGGGGGGTGGGGGTGATAGGGGACATGAGTGGGGGCCTGGTGGTGCTGCCCCTGCACTGCTAGGGGGTGGGGTGGTGGGAGACATGAGTGGGGGCCTGGTGGAGGCTGCCCCTGCACTGCTGGGTGGTGGGGGTTATAGGGGACATGAGTGGGGGCCTGGTGGTGCTGCCCCTGCACTGCTGGGGGGGTGGGGGTGGTGGGAGACATGAGTGGGGGGCCTGGTGGAGGCTGCCCCTGCACTGCTGGGGGGGTGGGGGTGATAGGGGACATGAGTGGGGGCCTGGTGGAGGCTGCCCCTGGTGGCTGGGGGGTGGGGGTGGTGGGAGACATGAGTGGGGGCCTGGTGGAGGCTGCCCCTGCACTGCTGGGGGGTGGGGGTGGTGGCAGACATGAGTGGGGGCCTGGTGGAGGCTGGCCCTGGTGGCTGGTGGGTGGGGGTGGTGGGAGACATGAGTGGGGGCCTGGTGGAGGCTCCCCCTGGTGCCTGGGGGGTGGGGGTGTTAGGGGACATGAGTGGGGGCCTGGTGGAGGCTGCCCCTGCACTGCTAGGGGGTGGGGGTGGTGGGAGACCTGAGTGGGGGCCTGGTGGAGGCTGCCCCTGCACTGCTGGGTGGTGGGGGTGATAGGGGACATGAGTGGGGGCCTGGTGGTGCTGCCCCTGCACTGCTAGGGGGTGGGGGTGGTGGGAGACATGAGTGGGGGCCTGGTGGGGGCTGCCCCTGCACTGCTGGGGGGTGGGGGTGATAGGGGACATGAGTGGGGGCCTGGTGGTGCTGCCCCTGCACTGCTAGGAGGTGGGGGTGGTGGGAGACATGAGTGGGGGCCTGATGGAGGCTGCCCCTGCACTGCTGGGGGGTGGGGGTGATAGAGGACATGAGTGGGGGCCTGGTGGAGGCTGCCCCTGGTGGCTGGGGGGTGGGGGTGGTGGGAGACATGAGTGGGGGCCTGGTGGAGGCTGCCCATGGTGGCTGGGGGGTGGGGGTGGTGGGAGACAAAAGTGGGGGCCTGGTGGAGGCTGCCCCTGCACTGCTGGGGGGTGGGGGTGATAGGGGACATGAGTGGGGGCCTGGTGGTGCTGCCCCTGCACTGCTAGGGGGTGGGGGTGGTGGGAGAAATGAGTGGGGGCCTGGTGGAGGCTGCCCCTGCACTGCTGGGGGTGGGGGTGATATGGGACATGAATGGGGGCCTGGTGGTGCTGCCCCTGCACTGCTGGGGGGTGGGGGTGGTGGGAGACATGAGTGGGGGCCTGGTGGAGGCTGCCCCTGCACTGCTGGGGGGTGGGGGTGATAGGGGACATGAGTGGGGGCCTGGTGGAGGCTGCCCCCAGGGGCTGGGGGGTGGGGGTGGTGGGAGACATGAGTGGGGGCCTGGTGGAGGCTGCCCCTGCACTGTTGGGGGGTGGGGGTGGTGGGAGACATGAGTGGGGGCCTGGTGGAGGCTGCCCCTGGTGGCTGGTGGGTGGGGGTGGTGGGAGACATGAGTGGGGGCCTGGTGGAGGCTGCCCCTGGTGGCTGGGGGGTGGGGGTGGTGGGAGACATGAGTGGGGGCCTGGTGGAGGCTGCCCCTGCACTGCTGTGGGGTGGGGGTGGTGGGAGACATGAGTGGGGGCCTGGTGGAGGCTGCCCCTGGTGGCTGGGGGGTGAGGGTGGTGGGAGACATGAGTGGGGGCCTGGTGGAGGCTGCCCCTCGTGGCTGGGGGGTAGGGGTGGTGGGAGACATGAGTGGGGGCCTGGTGGAGGCTGCCCCTGCACTGCTGGTGAGTGGGGGTGATAGGGGACATGAGTGGGGGCCTGGTGGTGCTGCCCCTGCACTGCTAGGGGGTGGGGGTGCAGGGAGACATGAGTGGGGGCCTGGTGGAGGCTGCCCCTGGTGGCTGGGGGGTGGGGGTGGTGGGAGACATGAGTGGGGGCCTGGTGGAGGCTGCCCCTCATGGCTGGGGGGTAGGGGTGGTGGGAGACATGAGTGGGGGCCTGGTGGAAGCTGCCCCTGCACTGCTGGGGGGTGGAGGTGATAGGGGACATGAGTGGGGGCCTGGTGGAGGCTGCCCCTGCACTGCTGGGGGATGGGGGTGCAGGGAGACATGAGTGGGGGCCTGGTGGAGGGTGCCCCACAGTGCTGGGGGGTGGGGGTGCTGGGTGACATGAGCAGGTGAGCAGGGTAGTCCCTTGTGGTGTCGGCTGCCTGCAGGGGCCGTGGAGGGTGTACAGGGAATACCTGGGAGCACCCAGCCAAATCGCGTGTAGAATTTCCCGCATATCCCTGAAATACACGTACCCAGCCAAATCGCGTGTGGAAATTCCCGCGCACGTACCCGGCCAAATCGCGTGTGGAACTTCCCGCGCACCCCTGAAATCCACGTACCCTGCCAAATCGTGTGTGAAACTTCCCGCGCACCCATGAGATCTACGTACCCAGCCAAATCCCGTGTGGAAATTCCCGTGCACGTACCCCCGCGCACCCCTGAAATCCACGTACCCTGCCAAATCGCGTGTGAAACTTCCCACGCACCCCGAAATACACGCACACGTTATTTTTCAGTGAGCGGGTGTCCTTGTTTGTGGGTACCCCTTTGCACGTCATTTGTCCTGGAGGGCCACAGTATAGGACATTCATCATAGCTGTATATAGGTGCTATTTGTTGGCGCACCTTTTGGCGCACATTTATTACAGGCGCAGAGACGCTACCGCCTGCTTTCTTGTGGCGGTCGTGTTTGTGCCTGTGCGCTGGTTTGACCGTGCGCTTTTTTGCCCAATTCGATTCCATGAATACGTGTTGTAGGCGAGCATGTGGGCGTTCCGCGCACTTGCACCCTGTACTTCCCCCGTGACGCCCACATTTTGGCAAGTTGTTCCCCATTCCGAGTGTTACGCCCCGTGTTCCGCCTACTTTTGTTGTGTGCGACGTGCTATGTGCGATTTTCGCTGTGGCCTGTGCGATTTTCGCTGTGACCTGGCGCACGCCGTTAGATGGCCTGTGCGCCAACGTGCGCCGCGCACTTTTTTAGCGCACATCCGATGGTTTTCTCACGCACGGCCTTCCATGAATCGATGTGCGCTGCTTTTCGTGCAAATTTCGCACTTGCACTGCGATTTTCGCTATTCCACTGCGAATCGCACGTTTTTGGCCACTTGCGCCGCGCTAATTATTCCATGAATCGGCCTGCAAATCTTATACCAGTCTCCCAACTGTAACACTATAACAGCCGGTTTACCTAAAGAACAAGGGACTGCCATGGGTGCTGGGTTGGAATCACAACTCCTACATTGCTTTTTTTTAAAATTGTCCTTATTATTTCTTATTTTGTAGGAATTGTAGGTCTGAATTGTTACTGAAATTAAACAATATGTGATTCTGTATCTGACTATTTTTTACATTAGAGTGGTTTTGGGTAAGTGGATAATGTGTGGAGATGTTGCAGGGTGGCATGGTGTGGTCTTTGGCCATGCAATGTCTTCCTAAACGGTCATGGTGGTAAGGGTGGAGGTGCGGGTGGGACGGGGAGAGGTAGCAATATAAGCTACTTGAGTTGATTTCTCCAACATAGTGAAGGGCTGCATGGAAACGCATAGACAAACAGTGCCAGTTTAAAGAAAAACTATGTTTTTAAGCAGGTACAAGTATCAACTAGGACTTCCCAGTCCATCGAAACCCATTCTGGACATGGGCATCAAGCACCAGTTACTCTTGATGAATCAACAGAATATAATAGCTCTTGCCAGCCAGTTTTTTGCTATTTAGTGTGATAGGGTTGCTTATGAAGTTTAGGTGTGCTCCCAGCTGTGGGGGAGGAAGTGGCATGGCCTTTCTGGATTCAGCAGGAAGCACTCCATGCATGGGAACAGGAAACAGCACATAGGTGGCTCTAGTCAGGCAGTAGAGGTTAGGCAAGGGTCAGGCAACTAGGGATCCCTCTGTGGGGACATAGGGGATCTCACAGCAAATTTCGTGAGAGCACAAAACTTTTGCATGATCCAGATGAAAGCCTATTCAAGGCTCCTACACCCAGTCACACATGCCAGATGTTCCAGGAAGCCTATCTGGAACTATCTCATACCTTTTTGGCTTTGCCCTGTATTTTGAAAACCAGGCAAGAAAATCCAGAAGACACAAGAGGAAACAGCAGGAAAAAGAAGGAGGATATCAGAAAGTAAACAGCAGAAGATTCGGAAGACAGAAGAGGACACTGTACGAGGAAGAAAGAGGATAGCAGATGCAATAAGCAGAAGAAAGGGAAGCCCCTGAGAGGATGGGAAAGGCCTCAGAGTCAAGGAAGAAAAATAGAAAGACTTCTCCACGTACGCTGCAAAGGAGTCTTGAAACCCGCATCTAAGTGCAAGAAAAAGTCACGATTAGTGTAGCCGCTCTGCTTAGACATCAAGATATGCTGGCACCTACACTTACGACCAAACACCCACCTGATCAAGCATTCAAGAAGCCACTCCTCTTTCTGGCTGTTCTACGGTCTGCTCGCCGGCTATAAAACCACAGATGTCAAAGGAAAGAACAGACAGCACAACAATAGTGAACTAATGGAGGGAGAAAGCCCTCTGCAGAGACACTATCATCAATCACCCGGGCCCGGATGCTGTGCACATACTGATTCCCCTCCCTTCAATGGCGTGCAGGCTACCTCCATGGCACCTCATGCTGCCTTTTTGATCAAGACCAGGTTGCTGCTGAACGAGACCTGGGAGCCTGCCAAAGGACCCCTGACAGCAGGAAGAGAGAGCAAGAGAGAGAAAAATCTGTCACTGAACAGGTTCACTGAAGAATCAATCCTGAAGACACACGGGTACTATGGCATTCATAAGAAGGGACTAAACCATCCTGAGGCCTATACATTACATTACAAGCCATACACCCTCCATTGGACGCCCTCTGCTGACTGTGTTACAGCAAGCGGTCCATTTGGAAGGGTGCTGTGTTGGGAGGTAGGTGTTGGCATCAGGCATCGGTACCAGACGTCTTCGAAGGCTGGCCACCAAGTAGGACGTTACATGAAATTCACCAAGAATGGCATCCTGTGAGGGAGGAGGTACGTGTAACGCTTACCTGAAGTCTTGCAGGGATGGACAACAACCTACCTGATCTGTGGCAGCTGCAGGGATTCTGATGTAGTGGAGCGATAAGTAACACCCAAACCTCTTGATGAAGGAAGCACGTGTGGCGTCAGCAGCACTTTCGCCTTTGCATCCAAAGAGATACGATTCTTTAGTTGCGTGGAAATTCGGTGGAATTGCTGTGTAGATTGTGTACCTCTCTTGTCAATGCTTCCGGGTAATCTCTGAATGACTGACACTCTGTAGTTGGAAACAACATAAACATTCCTTAGTGATTCTGTGGACAGAATGGTCCCTGTACCTCTTCCTTATTCTTTAGCTCTCTTAAAATATGCTATTAGGCTTACCATGGGTGCCTGAATGTAATTGCACACCTGGGGCCAGATTACAGAAACGTTGCACCGGTGCAAGTGCAAAGTTGCACGGTATTAGCACTAGGGCAAAGTTTGCCCTATTTTTTAAAACACTAGGACATATTAGAAGACTATTGCACCATGACAAGTGCAGTTTGGCATGGTGTAGGCATCAAGGCAAATATTGCTCTTAGGCAAAAAAACTTGATTTTCACGGCATTATTGCAACAGGGCAAAGTTTGCCCTAGTGCTAATATGGAATGGTATTAGCACTAGGGCAAACTTTGCCCTGGTGAAAAAATGCATTCAAAATGTATCTTTCTTGCACTAGGGCAATTGTTTCCCAGGTGCTTATACAATGCTGAGGTGCAGTTGTCATGGTGCAATGTTTTCTAATATGTCCTACTGTTTTTAAAAATAGGGCAAACTTTGCCCTAGTGCTATTACCGTGCAACTTTGCCGATGCATCGGTGCAAAGGTTCTGTAATCTGGCCCCAAGGGCCATGGGTCCGTCCTGGCATTTGAGCCTTTCCTTCAAAACCAATGTTTTGGTAAGGACAGATGAGTAGATTTACACTGTATCTCAGCTTTGTATTTAAAACAGATGTTGCAATAACTTATACTGCATCTCTAACACACTCATTAGAACAGGAAATTATGTCTCAGCCAGTTCACCATGACTAACAAAATCTTGGCCAACTTTTTTTTTTAAATGTCTTTATTGTTTTCTTTTAACAACAACAAAACACATAACATACAAACAACTTTAACATAAATGGCTTATTGGCACTTCGTACGGATCTTGCCGTTCCATTGTAGTTTCATAGTTTCACTAGCGACCTTATCAGTTCAGTCCGGACCTCCCGTGGGGTAGAGCACCAGGTCTGGTACGCATAATGTTCTATTCTTGGGCTTTGTGCTTGGCCTTACTATTTCACCTATGGATCCTCTGTTTCCGAGTTGTTTTTTTCAGAGTTTCCGTCCGCTGGTGTTCCATGCAGTCAACTTGTGCGCGGGTTCACCTTCCCCTCTTATCACTGCTCTTGTCCAGACCACTGTCTCTGCCTGCATCCACTTCTGAAGGTCTGACCACCATGCCTCCACACGCGGGCCCTCCTTTGACTTCCATGTCATTGCTATCCTTCTCTTGGCCAATATACCTATCAAATCTTTCATCTTTGCCAGGTACGATTCATGCTTACCCCATCTCGAGAAGAGGCCCATTTTGTTCATACTGTCGCAGAGTGCGGTGAGTGGAGGACACACGTTTGTTTGTGCATTTGTGCATTTGTATAGCGCTACAAACCCTCAGGTATCTGAGCGCTGCTTATTTCCCACGGTGTGTGGTGCTCATTTATCGACCTCGGAAGGATGAAAGGCTGAGTTTGGCCCTGCCGGGATTCGAACCTGCGTCAGCAGGCTCTGCACGGATGTCAAAGCGGGCGCTCTACTCGCTGTGCTATCTGACGTCACAAAAGGTATTGGTGCTAAATTGAGAAGCTGTATTAATATTGAAGGTAACATTGGAGGATTAGTCATGGTGAGTATAGGTAAACATTCAAAGTGCAAGGGGGTGTCAATAAGGAAGCTAAGAAGTAAGAACAATAGGCCTGCTTCTATAGAATGTTCTATCTGTGATCCCCTGTTTGTTCATGATTCATCCCCTCCATAGTAAAAGCTTCCTCTACTCCAGAGAAAAGGAAGGGCAATAAGGGGTATAGAAACACTATGGTAACGTTTCTACAAGCTACAGTGCCTCATTACAAGTCTGGTGGTAGTGACCAATCTGAAAGGATGGAGGGGTACCTAAGGGAGAAACAGGAAACAGAAAGTGTTTTGAGTGAGGTCAGAGGTGGATTTTGACCAGGAGACTAGCAGGAAGAAGCAAGGGGCAGCAGCTTGTGGAGGACATTTTTGGAGCATGTGAGGTGTAGTAGTTAAAGTGGTGCTGGAGTATGAGTGTGCATGTTTACGTGACAGTTGAGTAGAAGAAGTGAAGAAGTTAGTGTAAAGAGTGAATGTAAAGGGACTGATACTGGGTGAAATAAAGGTGTTTGTGTAGTTGGTGGTGTGGAAGTAGTACAGTAGTGGGAGGAGAAGTGTAGTATTAGGAGGACGAGGGTTGTGGTTGGAGGAGGATCGTAGTAGTTGGAGTAGGGGTGTAGCAGTGGAAGGAGGAGAGTAGTAGTGGAATTAGGAGTGGCATACCATATGTAAAGAAGTAGGAGTGTGACAGTGAGTAGTAGTAGAGACAAGGAGGAATGAAGTGAATCGGGAGGAGCAGTTACATCAACAAGTGGATGCGAAGAGTAGGAGAAGTGAAACATTGGATGGACAATGAACTGCTGGGAGGAATAAGGAATGAGAGAGTGGTAGTGAAAGTAGAGGAGCAGAACTGAGTGGATGTGACTGATCTAGTCTGAATTCTACAGAATAAATGCTAGGCACAATCCAAACTCCAATGATTGCACTATCCTTTGTTAGAGTAAAGAAAATTAGGATGCCCATGAGGGAGTTTAGATAACTGGCATATAGGGAAACCTCCTACAGCAGATGAGATTATCATAGCCAGGCTTTCTGCCCGCCCCCACCCCCCATGTGGTAAACTCTTTGAACCCTGAGGAGATTGCAAGTTCTTGTATAACCTCCTACTGACTCTACATTGAGACATGGACTGACCTAGTATGCTGGAACCTCTTTGATACTTTCCTTTAGTAGGAGTACCTGTTTTCTTACATCCCTCCCATGTGTCAGAAATATATCATTCCTTCTTGCCATTCCTTCTTCCTTTCCATTGATGATAATAGCTTTCTCACAACCCTATAGTGTTTATTTACTCTGGATTACTCCATTCCTTCAACCTTCCCACTTTCCGTCTCTCCACACAGAACCATCTCCATCTTCCCCGACTAAATGCTATCTTTTCAACCTTCAAGTCTCTCCTGCAGATGGTACCCAATTTTCCTCCAGCCACCTCCCCTTTACTCTCTCTTTCTCTGATTGTAATCCTCCTCCTCTTCCCAACAACTCTTCTCTTTCAGAGGGCAACTCCCCTTTCCCCTCTGAATAAGTGTCTACTTCCAACCTCCTTGATTGACTTCTTCACCCTTCACTTCTCTCTCCCAGATGTCATTATTAGTTCCTTCCAACTCCTACTCTATTTCCCAGATTAGAATCCATGTTCCTCCAGTTACCTCTAGATTATCACTGAAACCTCGAGCTTTCTCCTCAGGCGTGTTGCTCAGTACTCCTCTCTACTGCCACTCTCACAGCAAAGGTCTTCATTCAACTCATGCTCTAACTCCCCATAAGCCAAACGTAATGGACAGATTTATTGAGTGGGGTTTACGGATTTGGGAAACACTGTGAAATTGCGGGTTTAGCTGCTTTGTGATTTGTCTATTGATGGGTGGCCACGATTTGGAAGGGGGTTGACTGATCTCTTATTTTAGATATGATATTGAGATGCATGTGACATCTCTTCCTCTCTTGGTTAACACTGTTCCCAATGCCTTCCTTAGTCTCTTACACTCCATCCCCTCAAAATATGGATATGAGGTCCGAAACCCTCCAGCAAGCATGGGGGATGATGGTTACATCAACAGTGCTTTTGTGTCTGGTATTATGGAATTTTCCTCTGATGCTCATACGGCTGGGAGACTTTGGCTTATTTATTTGCGTTCCTGTGAGGTTGTTGCAAGCTTCAAAGAGTTCTAGCTGATTCTTTATCTGCCGGTCTTCTGTTGGCTGTACCAGGAGGAGGGATAACAAGAAATGTTTCTGGAAACATTGGTGCTGAGGGTAAGAAGATTGTTTTTCTATTCCCCCATAAAGGTGAAACATTGCAAGATTGTTCCTTTAAAGGGAGAGGCTTGCAAGGTGTTTATGTCTGAACATTTTATTTGTATTGCGCTCATACACAAGTGTTTCAGAGTGTGACGAGGAAAAGGAAGGGAACAAGGGAGGACAAAACAACAATCTTACTAGGCACAGTGACATTGAGAACGCGCAAGTGCAGGGGAGAGGGAAGGGGAAATGTGCAAGGGATAGGGAGGAAATGGGTAGTGCTGAGCACAGAATACAACAACACAAAAGGTAGTGCAGTCAGCAAGGTGGCAAGTGCAGGATATGAGTGCAGACAATGGGTGTCTGGTAAGTGCAGGTGAGGGGGCTGTAGGGCAACAGATACAGACCTAACTGCAAGAGTTACCAGGGGCAGTGTGGGTGAGTGGCAGGGTGGGCATGAACCTGGGCCTGAAATCAGAGGGGTAACCAGGTGCACTTTGCTGAGGCAGAACAGTGCAGCAAGGAGAGGGAGAGCAAAGGCGTAAGCAAAGAGGAAGGTCTTGAGGTGCTTCCATAACCAGGGATGTTTCTCCTTGAGTTACAGAGTGGCAGGGAGGCTGTTCCAGAGAGAGGCCCTAGCTGGGGAAAGAGGTCTACAACCAACATGGTGCTTGGAGAAGCGACTGCCCCTGAGGGAGTTGGAGGTGGAGGTGCAAAGAGCTAGAGTTTTAAGGTATTTACGGAGGTAAAGTTGAAGGTATTTCGGACCCAGGCCCCAGAAAGCCCTGCGGATAATACAAAGGGTTTTGAATTTAATCCTTGCAGCCACTGGGAGGAAATGAAGCAATTTTAGAGCTGGAGAGATACGATCCGAAGACTTAAGGCCAAGGACAAGTCTCACATAGAGATAGACCTATCTTTTTGAAAATGAGCATCTCTAAGGGGTTCGGGCTTCTCCCTCATCTTGTGGCGGTCATTGGTGATGGGGTTGCGAGTACCCCTATAATAAAGGTCTGAAACATGTGGCTCTCCGGATGTTTTGGACTACAACTCCCATTACCTTACACCAATGACAATGATAGCTGGGACCGATGGGAGTTGATGGGAGATGTAGTTCAAAATAGCTGGAGATCTAAAGGTTGAAGTTCCCAGGCCATCTATGAAGACGCATACCCAACCTGTCTGCCCACAATGGTGTTTTGCATGTCAGCACCGTTAGTGGGTGTAAGTAGCCCTATGCTTAACCCCTCTGTGGTTATAAATGTCTATGGGGCGGGGGTTGGTAAATGATCCTCTGACTGCCCTTCTGTGGTCATGGTTTTCTGCCTCAGGGGTAAGGAGAGTACTCTTGTGACTGCCTCCTGTCTTAGTGTGTGGACTGAGTTGGGTTGGTCAGGCATCCTCCATGTAATGCCTCTTGGTCCAGCATACACAAACTTGGGGTCACTCTGTGCCCATTTGTATACCCCATATTCGGTCTCCAATTTCAAGAAGCAGACTTCATCACAACATGCATTCACTGGAATGCATCCCAATGTTTATAAATATTTGAAAATATTTTACAAAAACTTTGACACAAACACAAATAGTTCATGCAGTTGCATGGGTCTAAAATAGCTTGGCTTACATTCCTGCAAGACAGCACTATTCAGTGCTGCATAATGCCATACTGAAGAGTCTAAAGGTAAGCACACATTGCCTAGATCAAATGTAATGAACTACATTATAACGCAATATAAGCCTGTGGGAAAGGAAAACCAATGGAGATTTGATAATATGGTTAAAGGGGTATACAAAGGGATTCTCTTTTTAATACCACACCTGTGTGCTACTGTACTTGTCTTTGGGATTTGTAATATTGGCCAACAGATTCTGCACACTTGCCCCAATAGCAGAACCTTGGTCTTTGCAAGTGAACTTTGTTTAATGTTTTCATTTGTTTTCCATCACTGTTGAGCCTAAAGAGATAGTAACAACACCTCTCCCCTCTGCATGGTGTGGTGCTAAGTAGAAACAACACTGCCTATGAGCAAGGTTTTTCAAGAGGAGCTCATCATTATGAATGATGACATTCTGTTTGTGATCAAAATTAAGGATGTTTCGACAGGCTTCAAAGTTATGGCATTTGCCATTAAGTGGTGTGGATGATCACCTGCAATAGGAATTGCCTGTGAGTCCCATTTCCTCCAATGCATTTTGGAATTGGCTTATTTTTGGTTTGTTGCTTTTTGGTTGCCATTTTCAATGTGGGGGCCAATGCTTTGCAAATTAGGGGCAGCGCTTAGCATCACAATGTGATGTATCTAGTCTGGAGGACAATTCCTCTAATGACCTTGATCAGGTCGAGTTTGTCTGTGACCACAATCTGCCCATTGTCCGTCTCTGGGTCAAATCGGGCTTAGTTCTCAATACGATCTGGAAAGCTAAAATGGTCTCATTTAAAATGCGTTTTTTGGTTGCGCAAGATCCTTAGCGTCTGATTCAAGAAAATTAAACACAAATTGTGAACAAGGAAAACATTTCAGCTGAGGAGCCACGTACCCAACCTTGTTTATGCCCTTATTGTAGTCCTTCTTCCATGCAGCTCCAACAGAAGATGCCTCCCATGAAGGCATAACCATTAATAGACACAACATCAAAGCCTATTTCTGTAGCTAGTTGGAATACTAGGGGGCATACTCATTTCCAATGGGGCGTAAACCATTTTATAAACCAATTTGACATTGTGGTACTCCAGGAAACCTGGTTGTTGGTAGCCCCCATTCGGGATGACCATGATGTCATACTTTTACCAGCAATTGCTGCCCAAAGAGGGAGACCGACATCAGGGTTGATGGTGGTGGTCAAAAGCAGCCGAGGACTGACTATGACCAAATAGCTTTCCCAAACAAATGTATACAAATGGTTAAGATATTCAACTCTGATCAATCTATAGGACTGCTTGACCTATATCGTAATCCAGTTGGTATATCAGATGATGAGTTTTATTAAGATCTGTCGGTTGCTGTAGAACTAGCACTACAAGCACCGAATAATCTAGGTACAATCTTAGCGGGTGACCCTAACTTGTATTCCCTACGAGTGAAAAAATCATTGCATAAACAAGAAATGCTGAGGTGGTCTAAATTTGTTGCAGATCGCAATTTTCACATGGTAAATGGTGCTCTGATGGGGGATAAACCCGCACAGCACACTTGGCAAAGGGGTTCTTTAAAATCTACTATAGATTATGTTTACATGTCTGATTCCTTGTTTCATAATACAATAAAATTCGAAATCATTCCGCAAACAGCTAGTGATCACAATCTTCTATCTCTACAGTGGCGTTGGGATTGTGTCCTAGAGGGAAATAAACGACAGTGGTATAATCAAATGCTAGTAGTTAATAATGCAAAGTCCCACTTTAGATGGACTGAGAACTCCATCCATGCCTTAAATGAAGCCATCCTGAACATAGATCAAGAGTCTACTCATGAGTCATATGTGGAGGTTTTATCCACTTTCAAAAATATCCATATTGATAAATGTACGCTTCGGCCAAATCACAATAATGGTTTGATTTGCTCCTCCATCAACCTAAAGCAGCATATATAAAAGATTTGGGAGCAGTCTCGAACCTTCCTCTAAATCAACGCATTGCTGTTAGACAGACTAGCAAATGTAGATATCGTAAATGGTCGCGCACAAGAAAAGCCAGCTTATTTCAATCTGGTGGTGAGGTCTTCATGAGCGCAATTTACAACAAAAATGCAGCGCAGATTTGGACATTACTTGGTAGTACATCAAACCAAACACAAGTAAGTGTACAACTGAGCAGTGTTTCAGAAGCCCAATGGCTGGCACACTTTGCTCACTTATACGCAGATGAAAACTTCACTGTATATAAGTACGAGTCACAATTGATGACGAAGTGGGGTCTCGAGTGCTCGGAGGAACTAATTGAGGAATTAATATATAAATCCTCAGCCTCTCCTGTAGTCGGACCGCATGGCCTTTCCGACTACATGTTTAAGGAAAATCCAAAGAAGTGGGCCTGTATTCTTAACTATCTTTTTCAACAAATATTACACTCCAGAAATCTACCGAAATCATGGCGGTCCTCTTTGATTGTGCCTATATTTAGAAAGGGCGATTGTGGCCTTCCAACAAGCTATCGTCCTATCGCCTTACTCGAAGCTCCGGGGAAAATCTTCTCAAGGCTAGTCCTGAGAGATTTTGTTCAATGGACACACTCATGTGAACAACGTGATCTCAATCAAACAGGTTTTGTTGCGGGACTGGGCACAACAGTTAATCTTCTCACGTTGAAAGCTTTGAAAGCGAATGCACAAACATCTAAAGAACCACTCTACTTCGCTTTCATTGATTTGCATTCAGATTTCGACTCAGTTTCAAGAGTTAAACTTATGTCGAAATTGCTGAATGCAAAGTGCCCCGCCACTTTGTGTGATATTATACATGCTCTGCATTCAGACACCTCTATTAAGGTTAGGCTCTCTATATTGGGATTGTTGTCTGTGGAAATTACAACACATATAGGGTTGAAGCAGGGATGTATCCTTGCTTCAGCCCTCTTTAATTTTTTTATACACTATGTGATGTATGCATTCGCTCAGGTTTGTTCGGATTCGCCAAAGATTAAAGGTTTGGCTGTTAAAGCATTGTGCTATGCTGATGATCTGGTTTTAATTTCTAAAACCCCTATAGGTTTACAGATTCTATTGTCAACTTTAAGCACCTATGTGGATAAGAATGAGTTGATAATTAATGTAATTAAAACACAAATTGTGCTTGTCGAGGAAACTTCGTAACAACATAATGCGATTCAGGTTTAATGTGCTTAACACAAATGAAATTTGCTATATAAGAAAATCAAACATTGTGAATAAGAATTTATGCAGGTTCTGTGAAGAGCATGAAGTGGTGGAAACACTGGTACATCTGTTATTGGTTTGTCCTATGCTAGTGAGCGAAAGGGGTGCTTACTTCTCGGAATTCGTATTTGATACTGCAAATGTTTCTAGGGAGCGCTTATTGTTCGAAATGATGCATGGTACCAACATTGCCCTGAAGTGTAAAGTGGTTGATTTTTTAATGATTGTTTGCAAAATACACTAAATTAGGCCTAATCTGACTATGTAAGTGCTGTTTTTCCTTCAAATTTTATGTTAAGTATTGTTTTATTTGAACTGTGCAAGGTTAGAATTAGAAATGCTAATGTGTTGTTTTATTCTATTCTGTTTGTTTTAAGATTTTATTGATGTTCTGTTTTGTAAAGGTTTAAATAAACCAAATACAATAAATTAAAAAAAAAATTGTGCTTTTTGCTCCAAGGTTAAATCATAGAGCAAAAATGGACTGGAAGGTCAAAAACGTGAGTGTTGAGATTGTTCCAAACATATCTCTATCTGGGCGTATTATTTGATGGTTCGCGTCATATTGATTCTCATTTAAACATGATCACTCAAAACCTTAATTCAGCCATTTCGCAGACACGGTTTATCTTGTATAAATTTGGCACATTTTCAATTTGTCCTGCTGCGACATACTGGCGTCAAAAGGTGATTCCAATTATTCTCTATGGATTAGAGACCAAAAACATTATTCCAGCTTCATTTTTGAACAAATTAGAGGCAAAATATTGGAGAAGTGTGCTTCACCTCCCGGTATGTATTCCAGGGCCGTGGCTGCGTCATGAATTGGGTCTCTCTTCTTTAGTATCCATTTACAAGTGGCGTCTTTGTGTGCTCTTTCGTAAATGTCTAATGTATTATCAAAACGATACCATTCTAGCATGTTTGGCTGGTTATATGCTAACATCTCCACATTTGTTTGTTCGTACTTGGTCCATATGTATATTTGAAGTGTTGGCAAAGGCTGATGTGTCGATCGAGACTTTGGTGACCAATCCGGATCGAGCAACGGCTAAGATCTATGACACAGATTGGATAGAGACTAGAGCCCTCTGTCTAACATATAGGGACTTTAAAGCACATGGTTTTAATTAAAAAAAAACTCAATGTTCTGGAACCATACTTGTGCAGAGTGCCTTCTCCTCAGCTTAGATCTGTAATATTGCGTTTACGATTCAATTTGTATCCAACACGGGATATTCTTGTTAGAAGAAATCTTATCGATCCAAAAGACAACCAGTGCAGATTCTGTTGCCATTCAGACACAAAGGAAACTTTGAAACACATCATTGTAGAATGTCCAGCTCTGTTAAATCTAAGAGTACAATTTTTCAAGAGCCATTTAACTTATTTTGGTCTAATGTCTCTTGAAAATCGATGGCCTACTGTTTTGGAGAGTAAAATCATGAGCTACCTTTAACTTTCCCTATGCTTTGAATTTAGGTGTGATCAAAGAAATTGAGGTTGATTAGAGAATCAGATGAATTTTCTATTTGATGTCCCTGCTTTTGATGTATTGTTTAATCATATTTTATTGGAGTTTGTTTCACGAAATCGGTCATGTCATTTACTACTGGTTAATCGATGTTCTTGATCCTCCCCTTTTATTAGGTTAATTTATTTGATCTGTTTAAACTATTTTATGCAAAGAATGCATGTTCTTATTCGAGGCAGGATTTTGTGACTTTCATCTGAATTTGTAATTTTCTTTATGTCAGTGTTTTATTTCCTTGTTACCTGAAATTAATATTTGTGTAATGTTAAAATGTTTTGAAAAAGTTCAATTTTTGTAGCTAAATTCAAATAAAATAAAAAAGAAAAAGATTAGCATCCCAACCTGTTAGGCACTAGGAACTGGTGCAGTCCTTGTAAAGACCCTTGGCAACTTTAGATTGTCAATGCAGTAATCAAAACATTTAAATAGCCAATTACTTTAAAAAATATATATCTTTTCCATGAATCCACAACAAAATAACAAGCTGCTTAATTGAAATTAGTGCTGAATCTTTTTTAATCCATTTAAAGCCTTTGGATTTATGCCATTTCTTCAAACATTTGTTCTTTGAATCTGCTTAATTGATTCTGTCCTACTCTTCCGCCTTTACCTTTCGTTTACGGAGGACCCCCCCATCAAGCCTCAGACCCTGTAATGTCCCCTCTATATGATTGTTACGTTCATGAAGGGCAGTCACCCTGTCCACAGGCCTGAACTACCATGTCATACAATGAAGTAGGCAGTAGCTCCCACAGACCACAGACAAGTTCAATCCCTCGCAATCCTGTGCCCAGAGAGTAGGGAGGACATGAAACACTACAACTACAAGCTGTACAACCATTTGCATTTGACATCTGTGACACAAGCAGCCTGGCACCAAGAAGGAACGGATGGCATAAAGAATTACACATATACATTGATGCAACAGATGTCAGGAAAGAACACCTCCTCAGAGGCATATTACTACACTCACTAGGCCCAGTAGTGAGAGACATTGCATTTGAAATGCCCAAGAATATGACTGACACTTTCTAGGGCATAATTGACTTGCTGAATAATCATTTTGCACAATTAAAAAACGTAGATTATGAGCGCCACATTTTCCATACATCCACGCAGGATAAACGGGAGAACATGGACAATTTTGTCATGAGACTAAGAAAAAGGGCAAAATACTGCGACTTCGACCGATATTCCATGGAGGAGGCCATAAAATCACAGGCAATCGCAGGCTGTGAATCACTGACTTCAGGAAAAAACGACTACAGAAAAGCAGAAACCTCAACAACATTTTTCAACATGCCAGGGCGGACTCTGCACAGGTCCTGCAGATGGAATCATTGAGCAACATCAACATTACATAAACGCTGTCGTCCACATCCCTCTGCCCCATAAGCACATCAGAACATAATCAAGAACAAAAGAAATGTTACAGATGCAGCTACAATTTCCTGCATGTTGGCCAAGAAAGAAAATCAAACATTGTGAATAAGAATTTATGCAGGTTCTGTGAAGAGCATGAAGTGGTGGAAACACTGGTACATCTGTTATTGGTTTGTCCTATGCTAGTGAGCGAAAGGTGTGCTTACTTCTCGGAATTCGTATTTGATACTGCAAATGTTTCTAGGGAGCGCTTATGGCTCGAAATGATGCATGGTACCAACATTGCCCTGAAGTGTAAAGTGGTTGATTTTTTAATGATTGTTTGCAAAATACACTAAATTAGGCCTAATCTGACTATGTAAGTGCTGTTTTTCCTTCAAATTTTATGTTAAGTATTGTTTTATTGGAACTGTGCAAGGTTAGAATTAGAAATGCTAATGTGTTGTTTTATTCTATTCTGTTTGTTTTAAGATTTTATTGATGTTCTGTTTTGTAAAGGTTTAAATAAACCAAATACAATAAATAAAAAAAAAATGTGCTTTTTGCTCCAAGGTTAAATCATAGAGCAAAAATGGACTGGAAGGTCAAAAACGGGAGTGTTGAGATTGTTCCAAACATATCTCTATCTGGGCGTATTATTTGATGGTTCGCATCATATTGATTCTCATTTAAACATGATCACTCAAAACCTTAATTCAGCCATTTCGCAGACACGGCTTATCTTGTATAGATTTGGCACATTTTCAATTTGTCCTGCTGTGACATACTGGCGTCAAAAGGTGATTCCAATTATTCTCTATGGATTAGAGACCAAAAACATTATTCCAGCTTCATTTTTGAACAAATTAGAGGCAAAATATTGGAGAAGTGTGCTTCACCTCGAGGTATGTATTGCAGGGACGTGGCTGCGTCATGAATTGGGTCTCTCTTCTTTAGTATCCATTTACAAATGGCGTCTTTGTGTGCTCTTTCGTAAATGTCTAATGTATTATCAAAACGATACCATTCTAGCATGTTTGGCTGGTTATATGCTAACATCTCCACATTTGTTTGTTCGTACTTGGTCCATATGTATATTTGAAGTGTTGGCAAAGGCTGATGTGTCGATCGAGACTTTGGTGACCAATCCGGATCGAGCAACGGCTAAGATCTATGACACAGATTGGATAGAGACTAGAGCCCTCTGTCTAACATTTAGGCAATTCAAAGCACATGGTTTTAATTAAAAAAAACTCAATGTTCTGGAACCATACTTGTGCAGAGTGCCTTCTCCTCAGCTTAGATCTGTAATATTGCGTTTACGATTCAATTTGTATCCAACACGGGATATTCTTGTTAGAAGAAATCTTATCGATCCAAAAGACAACCAGTGCAGATTCTGTTGCCATTCAGACACAAAGGAAACTTTGAAACACATCATTGTAGAATGTCCAGCTCTGTTAAATCTAAGAGTACAATTTTTCAAGAGCCATTTAACTTATTTTGGTCTAATGTCTCTTGAAAATCGATGGCCTACTGTTTTGGAGAGTAAAATCATGAGCTACCTTTAACTTTCCCTATGCTTTGAATTTAGGTGTGATCAAAGAAATTGAGGTTGATTAGAGAATCAGATGAATTTTCTATGTGATGTCCCTGCTTTTGATGTATTGTTTAATCATATTTTATTGGAGTTTGTTTCACGAAATCGGTCATGTCATTTACTACTGGTTAATCGATGTTCTTGATCCTCCCCTTTTATTAGGTTAATTTATTTGATCTGTTTAAACTATTTTATGCAAATAATGCATGTTCTTTTATTCGAGGCAGGATTTTGTGACTTTCATCTGAATTTGTAATTTTCTTTATGTCAGTGTTTTATTTCCTTGTTACCTGAAATTAATATTTGTGTAATGTTAAAATGTTTTGAAAAAGTTTAATTTTTGTAGCTAAATTCAAATAAAATAAAAAAGAAAAAGATTAGCATCACAACCTGTTAGGCACTAGGATCTGGTGCAGTCCTTGTAAAGACCCTTGGCAACTTTAGATTTTCAATGCAGTAATCAAAACATTTAAATAGCCAATTACTTTAAAAAATATATATCTTTTCCATGAATCCACAACAAAATAACAAGCTGCTTAATTGAAATTAGTGCTGAATCTTTTTTAATCCATTTAAAGCCTTTGGATTTATGCCATTTCTTCAAACATTTGTTCTTTGAATCTGCTTAATTGATTCTGTCCTACTCTTCTGCCTTGACCTTTCGTTTACGGAGGACCCCCCCATCAAGCCTCAGACCCTGTAATATCCCCTCTATATGATTGTTACGTTCATGAAGGGCAGTCACCCTGTCCACAGGCCTGAACTACCATGTCATACAATGAAGTAGGCAGTAGCTCCCACAGACAAGTTCAATCCCTCGCAATCCTGTGCCCAGAGAGTAGGGAGGACATGAAACACTACAACTACAAGCTGTACAACCATTTGCATTTGACATCTGTGACACAAGCAGCCTGGCACCAAGAAGGAACAGATGGCATAAAGAATTACACATATACATTGATGCAACAGATATCAGGAAAGAACACCTCCTCAGAGGCATATTACTACACTCACTAGGCCCAGTAGTGAGAGACATTGCATTTGAAATGCCCAAGAATATGACTGACACTTTCTAGGGCATAATTGACTTGTTGAATAATCATTTTGCACAATTAAAAAACGTAGATTATGAGCGCCACATTTTCCATACATCCACGCAGGATAAACGGGAGAACATGGACAATTTTGTCATGAGACTGAGAAAAAGGGCAAAATACTGCGACTTCGACCGATATTCCATGGAGGAGGCCATAAAATCACAGGCAATCGCAGGCTGTGAATCACTGACTTCAGGAAAAAACAACTACAGAAAAGCAGAAACCTCGACAACATTTTTCAACATGCCAGGGCGGACTCTGCACAGGTCCTGCAGATGGAATCATTGAGCAACATCAACATTACATAAACGCTGTCGTCCACATCCCTCTGCCCCATAAGCACATCAGAACATAATCAAGAACAAAAGAAATGTTACAGATGCAGCTACAATTTCCTGCATGTTGGCCAATGCTCAGCTGTAGGTCACCATTGCGAAAAGTGTGGAGGAGAAAACTACTTCCAGTCAATCTGTAAAAACATCAAATTCTTTCAACTGACAGAGAACAGTAGAGATACCAGAAGGTGGGAAAACCATTGTCCAAGGTGGGAAAATCTTTGCCCATGCACATGGCGCTCCCCAACTACCAGCAGGCACATCTCACACAGCAGAACATGTGATTTCTCGCACAGAGACGGGCGAATTGACGATAGAAGAGATGATGCCGAACAGTCTAGATACAAGAATGAACCACGGGGACGGGTGCCACGACAGAAAACAAGATACTTAGGAACTTCACTGAGATGAAGGCACAAGTCAAACTCTTCATCTTCGAGTGGGGACCAGAAAAGAGGATATATACACGCAATAGGGAATGACATAACAACTGAATACAGCCTGACCCTGCTGCTGCAAATAAATGGACAAAGCTGCATATTCCTCAGACACACCAGAGCCAGGGTGAATGTCATCAACAAAGAAACGTATAAATCCCTCTATCACAAGAAGAATCTGAAGAAAGCGGACACTGACATATATCCATACGGCACAAACAAGCCACTTGACTGCAGAGGAATGTTCACAGCCACGTGCATGTACAAAGACAAGAGTCTAAAAGTCAAGATATACGTGATCAATGGAGTATTTCCAGGGGGAAGCATTCTAAGCTTTCGGTCGTCCTTCCAGATGAGCCTAGTATATGTAATGTACCAGATCATGTCAGCCTACATGACCAGCTGAAAGGAGATGATGATGAAAATGTTCCTGGCACTGTTCAAATGTCTAGGGATACTAAAAGGGAAACAAATCAAGCTGCACATAAACGCACATATTCAACCAACATCTTAACACTATAGGGGAATACCCCTCAACATCCGAAAACATGTGAAGAACGAGATACAGGGCCTCATTACGACCCAGGCGTTAAGGGTTAAACCCGTCGTTAACCCTTAACGCCTATTCTGATTTTAACGGCTGCTTTTAGCACCCGTTAAAATCCATGGCGCTAACCTGCCATGATGCTAATTACGCCACCGTAATTTACGGTGGCGTAATTAGCGCCTTCCCCACTCCCATTATGCCCTATGGGGCAAAAATGGGAATGGGAAGGGAAAATGGGAAATGGGGATTTACCGCCATACTCACCTTGGAATGGGGCGGTAAATCCGCCATCCACCATGGTGTCAACGTAGTTGACACCATGGTGGTAAAGTTGGCGCAATTAGCGCCTGGGTTGTAATGACCCCCACAGTCACTATTGGATCACAATATCATTGATCTGGCATTGGGACCCACACCCTGGGTATCCCCCATCTACCTGTACCAAAAAAGGAAAACAACCCAAGCATTCACATTTTTGTGGACATGAGAGCCCCCAACATGGCAATAGAAAGAGAAAGACACCTGGCACCTCGAATGACTGACATGATGCACCTGCTGCATGGGGCAAAGGTATTTTCGAAACTCGACTTAAATAAAGGTTAGTATCAGCTCGAATTGCACCTGGACTACAGATATATAATTACATTTTCTACACACCTGGGGCTCTTCAGGTATAAATTACTTAGTTTCAGGGTATCATCGACTGAAGAGATCTTTCAAAGTGAGATACACCAAGTCATCAAGCACATCCCTCAGTGCTTAAACTACAGCGATGATATTCTAATATTTGGAGCCACACAAGAAGCACACAACAACACGCTCAGGAGAGTGTGCATGGCACTGGAGGAGGCAAATCTGACATTAAATGCTGACAAGTGTAATTCTTTGGGCACATTTTCTCCCAAAAAAGTCTTCAACCGGATCCCGACAAAGTGCAAGCACTAGTAGAAGCTCCCACACCAACCTCAGTATCTGCAGTTAGATAATTTCTCAGAATGGCAAGTTATTGCACCAGATACATTCAGGACTTCACTTCGGTATGCACACCCCTCCCACTACTCTCCGGAAAAGGTCAAGAATTCTCCTGCTCAACAGAGTGCGAAGAGGCTTTTCAAGATGTCAAAAAACACATTGCCTCTGCATCATGCATGGCATTCTACAGCCCTGAACTGAAGACCGAAGTCACAGTAGATGCCAGCCCTGTTGGCTTGGGGGCAATTCTAGCACAAACCAAAGTAGGTGCTTTGCCTAATTCGGCAAGACGCATAGTGGCATACGTGATTTGCAGCCTATCCAACGCTGAGTGTGCATACCCGCAGCCTGAGAAGGAGAGTCTTGCCATCATATGGTCATGTGATCATTACCATCTGTTCTTATATGGGTGTCCTTTCACCATCATTACGGACCATCAAGCCCTCACAACCATATATGACAAACCTACGGCCATGATGCCACTTCGCATCGCAAGGTGGTCACTCAGGTTACAGGAGTACTCCTTCAACATCGTACACCACCCATTAAAGGACACCAATCCTGCACATTTCCTATCCTAATGTCCGTTACCAGCCAAAGACGAGTGACAGTCCATCAAAGCCAATCAATACCTAAACTACCTTGTGAGCAATGCACTACCCAAATCTGTCACGATAGTGCAATTACTTGAAGACATGAGGAACGATAGGCTACTCATGAGAATACATAAGTGCGTAACATCAGGCCAGTGGCATTTCAAAAGCAAGATTAACCAACCACTATCACCAGCAGAAGAGAAACACTTCCAAACGGTCCGACTTATAAGGCATACACAGTTGATCTCCCCAGAAAGACAACTGCTAAAAGAAAACAGGATTGTCATCCCTACAAGTCTACAAGATCAAATACTTGCTTTGGCTCACTCCGTACACCGGGGCATCGTGCCCACAAAGAGACAGCTCAGGACCAAAGTGTGGTTCCCGCAGATGGATGACCAAGTTGAACAGGTACTAGGGAAATGCATAGCGTGTAAGGCAGTCACCCCGTGCACATTTCCTGAACCCCTCAAGATAACAACAATGCTGCTACAAGTGTGGGACTAAGTTGCCATTGACATGTTTGGTCCACTAGCAAATGGCAAATATGTACTGGTAATCATTGATGAGATGTCCAGGTTCCCAGAACCTTTTTGTGTTTGTCTGCACCCTCACACCTATGTGTCTATGGTTGCGCTTTATAAATGTAATAAAGTAAAGTAAAGTAAAGAAGTCCATTTGGTCCACTCCACCAGTCTTCAAGCAGTGATCCCAGCGCTAGACAAGACATTTGCTGACTATAGAATTTCCTCCGTCGTGAAGTCGGACAAGTGACCCCCTTTCAGTGGCCATGGTTTCCAGCACCACAAAATCACAGCCCTCTGGCCACAAGCAAATGAAACAGTGAAAAGATTAATGGGCAACTTAAAGCACACCCTGCAAATTTGCTCAATCACTAAGGGATCCTTCTTGCAGGCCATCTGCACACTTCTGCAGGACTATAGAAATACCCCCACACAGCTCAACAGGGATTTGGCCTTGAGCCCTCATGTTTGGGTACATAGTAAGAACCACAATTCCAACAGTGCACTGTCCAGTCACTGCACAGACAAAGCCAGGACAAAAGATTGTAAGAGCAAATGCAAAATGAAGGAGTATGTGGACAACCGAGGAAAAGCAAAACACAGCCATTTCCAGATAGCAGACCATGCACTTGTACGCCAAGTGCAAGCCTCTAAGGAGGTCCCAGCAATCAAGCCAGAACCAATGACAGTGACACATATCCAAGGGACCATGCTAATGGCCACCAGTCCCACTGGCACTGTCACCTGAAACTCCTCATACTTTTGTTTATTTGAAGGCGAAACAAATCTCGAGAAAGAGGACTCAACAGTTTGTGATGACTCGTCTGACAAGGACTCAGAGTTCATGGAAGGTGACGTGGACACTGATGATAGTGACAGTGATCACAAAGTGGGAAGCACTCCCCTCACCCGAAGTCCTTCCAGAAGGGTAGTTCGTAAGCCGTCCAGATGGATTGAAGAAATTAGTTGAGTGCCCCAAGTTCTTTACTGAGCAAGGGGGAGATGTAACGTCCCCTCTCTATGTTTGTTACGTTCATGAAGGACAGTCACCCTGTCCACTTTCTGTTGTTTGTGTTTTGTTGTGAGTTGCATCACACCTAGCTTTAATGGCGGTTGATATTAAATATTATTTTATTGTGCCATCATTGCCGTGATATTTCTGATCAATCTGCAAGAGCTGATTCAACAGACCCCCACCCATGACTATCTTCCCCTTACACCAATATATAAATGTGGGCACTTACCCAAATTCGAAACTAGGGTATATGTTGTTTTCTTAAGGATCAGATTCAATGAAACAACATATTCTGCCAAATATTTAGCAGAAGAACTCAGGCCAATCCTGGGAACACCACAAATGTATATAATCTACTATTAAGCATCTTGTCTGGTTTCTTCCCTGACACCCCTTGTCAGGCACCATGTTGTGGGTGATTTGTCAGTTCTATCAGGGTGTAAACTGTTGCAATTACGAGTTGGTGTGCCAGTTAAAACCATATAGAGACATGTGGTAACATCATGCTAAGTGCCAATGTACTTAGGCCTGTTGCCCTCTGGCCTTTTGTCTCTTTCCACAGTGTGGAATCACATGTTTTCACTGGGTGATTCCTGTCTAACTGGTATGTCAAGTTGGTGTGTGCCTGATCATAAAAGCAAATCACCTAACATGCTGCTGTTTAAGCATAATAGTATGTGAAAACCCACATGCATTATGTGGGAGAACCTCTCGAATTGAGCAGCCTGGTCACAGACTGTGATGTGGTCCCATGCAGTCCAAAGGCAAAAGATAATGTGCTGGGAACAGGGGCAGGTATAAAGTAGCCTTGTTAAATACTCATGAACTTGTGGCTGCACAGTTAATTTGACATCCCCTGCATCAAGTAGCATGAATTTCTGGAAATGCCTTGCAAGTGCTGAGCTCTTTTGCAGGAACTCAACAGTCCTATCTGCCTTGCAAGTACTCACCTAAACAATTTCTGCATCTTCGTGCACCTCCCCCAACTCTGCTCCACCATAGAATGCGTGTGACGTTTGGTATGGGCCCTATTCTTTCTCCCTCTTATTATCATCTAGTGACTTAATCATCAATGCCTCCTGCAAGATATGTTCCAGTATGAGGCTCAGTAATGATAGGCAAAGCAAAAGAGGTGATGGCTGGAAGGTTTGGAATTAATCCCAACCTCTGGCATTGCTCTGGGCAACCCTCCAGGAAACCGTTCTTCACCTGCCAAGCCATTACAAAAGGAGAAATACCATATGTAAATCAGGCTTGGTCCCACCCCAAAAGGATAAGTCCAGCCCAAACTGCTTGGTCACATCCCTTCTGCACGAGACCTAAGTAATCATAGAGGCAACAAAGTGTTGCTGCTAAAGTAATCACAAATACGGTACGTTAATACCATGTAAATGTATGAACAATTGGCACATTCTGGAGAACAGGAGACGAGCATGATAAAAAAATATTTGTGGGTGGGTATGTTGGGTACGCCATTTTAAATAATGTATTTTGCCTGTTTCCATTGAAACATATCAGGATTGTTGGGAGATTACAGTAAAACAGACACCACCCTAAAAATTAGGAAGACTTGCTAAGTGTGGTCCTTGGGGTCTGAGTTGTCCCTTTTAGTCAAAGATTGTTCTATGAAAAGAACACATATGTACTGTAATATCCAGGTGGTGTAGCTAGGCCTGGAAAAGATCAGAGGCTACGCTAAGATTCGGGACTGTTGGGACTCGGGGTTAGCCAGTCATTTGGTTGCAGCCCCTGAGCTTCTATCTGGGGCTGCAACCAAAAGACCCAGGGCTATAGCCCCCTCAGCCCCCGCCTCTGGTATATCCCCTTTTCAGACTTCTCCAGGTGCCATACAGTGAGTGCTGTTTATATTAATGCAAAAGACAGCAAGGCAACAGCAAAGTAACAGAACGCCAGCAATGAATCAAACGTTGTGTCCTATCTCTAAGGCATTGCAACTTTCTATTCACCTTTTGGGGATGATCCCTACCTGCCAGGTATTTTCATTTCCATGTTAGGCACCACCGACCCCAACAGTGCTCTATCAATGAACTTCATCTGCGTGTGTGGCATGGTCTCCCTAGTGTCTAACCTCTTAGTTGGAACTCTGTGTCATCATCTCTTCATGACTTGGATAAAAGAGGGTTCAGACTTGAAAATGAAATAATTGTGGCACATCAAATCTCTCTCTCTCTCTCCGTTTCTCTCTCTTTCTCTCCCCCACTTTCTCATGTTAAACTGCTTCCAGGAACATGGACACTTGAGCAGGTATACAGATTTTTTATTTTTTTATTTTTGCAGCACTGATATACAATGATTGGTTCACCTTGAGAGAGTGGATTGACATGCTGGATGAAAGCTGCTGAAAACCGTTGTTGACCCTAATAGAATATTGTAAATGTGATCAAAGTGGGCAAGTACTGCTTGTGTGGGAAGCGGAGCTCAAATTGAGTGCAGCATTTTACTTTCTGTGCTATTACGCAGTGATTTTGTAAGAAGCACGTAGGCGTTGATGGATTTGGGCGGAATCTACACCTCTGCAGATGTGTTTTTGAAGATCTTTCTCCAACGTAGGCATGTGTGCCTATTTAGAATTTAAAAACATCGTAACGCAGCCTAGATGGTGGCTGAGCAGGAGGGTCAAAAGAGCAGCATCTGTACACACTGCTGCTGGGTAACACTGAAGAGAAGGTGCTTTGATTGAAACAGAAATGACATCTAGAGGTTGGTGAAGTTGCTGCGCAAACCCCCATCACAGTGCAATTTACAATCACACACGTACCAACATGTCCCATTCCATTTGTGAGATGCTTCTTCTGTGTTTAATAATGTACTGAGTAGTTAAATTCAGGAACCTCAAGTCTAAGAATGCAATGACAAATCTTGTCCAATCATCACCTTAAACATAGAACATGATGGATAAAAAAAACGTTACCATTTGCGCAAAGATGTATTATAGTTATTAATTCATAGTGACAGGGGGGCAATTATTAAATGAGATCATTGTTAGGGGTGATACAACCCACAGCTCTGACCGTTGCTTGCTCCCCAGATGTATTTTCTAACCTGTGGTTCACCAACGTTCGACACCCACCTGTGTCTATATGGACCTGTTTACAGCTAAAAAGGCATGTGTGTGTTGTCAACATATCCTACATGGGCAGACACCATGCCGCCTGTTGAATAAACCTTACAGACTCACAAGAAGAAACGTAGTGGTGAAAAAGTAGACATGTTCTTGTGATGCTTTATTGACTGCATTTCAGTCCTTAAAATAGTGGTCTCGTGCAGCGAAAAAACATCAAGCGACCAGTCAAATGCTGCTCTCAATTGTGGTTAACTGTCCTCTCTGGGAGTACTCTAGCACGCTCTCATTTGCCATTGAAATGAAAACACTGTCATCGGCTGAGTGTTTTGCCCAGGACTGCCTGAACTCACAAGTACACCTTCTTGTGGAATTGTGCATGCATGTGCAGGCGCACTAGACGGTCTGGTCTTGGCTGGACTCAAGACAGTGCCTTGGAATCGGTTACTAGCTTGTTTCCTGTATTGAACTACATTCTAGACGTTTTATTATTTTTATGTACATGCATGTTTCACGATTGTTTTGCCATGTGTACTTATATATTATAGGTCATCTAATAAACATTATACATTGCAGGAAGAGGACCAGTAACGTTAGCACTTACGTGCTGTGGGGTCGCCAGCTTGGCATTCCCCAGGTTCACAAGGCAGAGTGGACAAGGAAAGAGTAAAAATGAGGCAAACCTGCTTCTACTCTTTCCATTTTCAACTCGCTGAAGTGAACACTGCTTGCAAGTTCGATTTTCAGGGTTCTTTTTACTGATGGATTTCTATAGCCCTGCCCGGTCTTCATCAGGTGGAAAACCGAGGTGGATTCAATAGGAATACAGTTGTTGTACACCTGCATTAAAATGTCATGCAGGTGTGCATTGAACTGCACCGATAAAATAAAGGAGCAACACACCGTGGAGATCTTATCTCTGCATGAAAATGGAGTGCAGCGGTCAATCTAATTCTTAAAACTTTACTCTGTGCATTTACACCATGAGTTACTAATCCACCCTATTTAAAACGGAGCTGTTAGTGTTGAGTAGAGCCATTTTAATAGTAGAAAAACGGCTATCTTACCCTACTGTCATTTGGAGCTATACTTGGAACATCACACACAAGAACGTGTGCCTTATCCTACTTGCTGGATGGAAGTCCTTCCTCAAAACCTAAATTACATCCCCCCTCTCCCTCCTTAAGCATTCAGGGCAGAGGTGTGATTCACAACAATGAACATTAGTAGGAATTGAAGCTGTACATCACATGGATCGTCATGTGTGGCTCGGGGCACCTTGTAAACAGTAATAATGCACACATGAGCCTCCACTGGGATCCTCAGTCATTCCACAGAAAGTAACTTTAATCCATTGGTACATCTGCAGGTATTAACTGGAATCATAAAGATCGTGAATGGCCTCCCTGTATGCACTTTTCAGGCAAACATCCTTTACACCCACCTCTGTCTCCCCAATCCGTGGGCTGCCCACATTTCTTAAAAATGGAAGTCATTGAATTGAAATATGTCCTCAGATCAAACAGCACCACTTAGCTTTGAACCAATCCATGCCACATTCCTGGTCATACATGAGCTGATATGTGTATCAATGTATGCTGCTACAAATGACCTCGGCCGTTTAAGGTGTGCATACAGTCACTGGGGGATATTCCAATGAAACTTGGTTGCCTTTCAAATCCTGCCATTTGGCTGACAGAGAAGGGGCTTTGATTGGAAGAACAGTCTATAGAGAGCTTTCCATGGCATAATAGTCACTAACATTAAAGGGTCAACAGGGGCCTAAAGGGCCACAATAGTGCGGCGGGGCATGGTAAACGGCCATTTGGGCAATGACAGCATCCTACCTTCCCTCGCAGTGTCCTAATTCTTTACACTTTGCTGTCGTCAAACGTTCCCGGACGAATCTTCAGAAAACTTCGTTGGAACTCAAAGGGCCGAGCATCATTTGAGTTATCCCAGTTTGCCCAGCACTTTGTTTTGCAATCCTGGGACACTCAACATCTGCAGACAATGCTACCTAATGAAAATAATATACAAGTAGTTTATTACAAGGAAAGCTATTTTTAAATGTTCACAAGTGAAAGTTAAAGACTATACAATGCCGTTTATAATTACTTTCTTTGTTCTCTTGACATTCTGCAAAAGGGGTGGGTGCAGACATTAGTTGTGCAGTACCCTCTTCTTGTTTGGCTTTCTTGTTGCTATGATGTGGTTCATTATTCTCACTTTTATGGTTGCCAAGTTATTTTTCCAAGGATATGGCTTTTGTTCTTTCAGTTTTATATAGCCAGAGTGGGCGTTAATTATGTAATGTGCATTACAGCCATGGGAGCTATACTCTAAAAACAAGGAAACTTCGATAGCTTTTATGAAGTCATATCAGACACATGTTATGCAGTTGGGATTTCTCTGAAGTGAACTCAGCATATCCCAATATCACGTTAGAGATGGGTTTATTTTGAAATGAACAACACATTGATATCGACACAAGCAATTGAAATGATCTTTCAACAAGACATCACTACTAGCGTGTCATTATGTTAGTTCCACGCAATTACGTTTACCCAGTGTGGATTGTTTCAAATTATGTGGTTTAGAAAGAGCAATCGAGTAACTACTCATACATTCGGGTTTAATTTAAACATTGTGTTTGGATAAACGAGTTCCATTAATATAACTTGAAACCTTTTATAAAGGCCCAACTCAAATTTTAGTAGGCGAAATTCAAGATAAGCAGAGGTGAGGTTTGCTTTCCTGCGTGGAAGTAAATGCCACAGGCCATTATATGATCCTGACAGGATTTCTGTGTAGTCTCTCTATGAAGGAAAAGTATTGGTTGCAGTTGAACATAGGCTTTACTAAAGTTCTGAACGCTGGTTCAGATAGGTGGATGAAGGTGATCAAACAATCGTTGTCTACATTGAAAACGGTGGCTTTTGGAAATCCTATCAAATGTCAAATGGATTAATATGCATCAATAGAATAACAGGATGATTGACTCATTTGCACAGCTGGGTTGATGCACCAGCCAATCACACTGGCACCTTTTACAAAAAATAACGTGCTGCATTTCTGAACTCAGTAAGATAATGCGATTCAAACTCTACTCCTTATGCACTGAATCCTAATGTCACCTATCTGTATATGGCGTTCATCAGAGTAGCCCCAAAATCACATAAGTCTTGCCGTCCTATTCTGAATTAGTTGGAGGGGATGAAGGGAGGAATGATGCAGGTTGAGGAAGAAGCAATTGCAGTAGACAAGCCTAGGGAGAACCAGGCCTATGGAGACATTGAGATTCTGTGAAACGGTGAGGAAAGGTAGAGTGTCCATGAGGAGATGAAGCTGATATTTTGACTTCTTGGCAAGGTCTGTGATGTGTGGAGAGAAAGAGAGAGAGGAGTCAAAGATGATCCCAAGGTTTTTTGCCTCACAACTGTTTAAGGGGAGGGGACTCAAGGAGTCTGCCAATAGAGTGGGGGGGGGAGGACCAGGTGTCCCAATGAGAAGTATCTCTGACTTACTGGCATTAAGGCAGAGATCATTGGCAGAACACCATACCAGAATAGTAGTCAGGCAATCAGATGTTTTAGGGAGGAGGGGGAGGAGGTGGAGGTAGAGGAAGGCAGACTGAAAGAGAGCTGTGTGTCATCTGTGCAATACTGGAATGAGGGGAGAAAGTGGAGATCAGGTGGGCCAGAGGAGCCAGGTAGATGGTGAGGAGCCTTGGTGATAGGACAGAGCCCTGAGATACAACACCAATAGAGAGTGATGTGGAGGAGAGAAAAGGGCCCATTTGCACTTAGGATGGACTGTTACAGAGAAAAGAGGTCAGACACGCCAGTGCCCTGTTTGTGATGCCTAGGGTAACATGGAGATGGTTTATGAGGATGGAGTGGTTGACCGTGTGAAAAGCAGAAGAAAGATCGAGGGGGATCAGAACTGAGAGAGTGTTAGAGTCCAAATTAGAGCCTAGGTCTTCACGAGTGTTCAGGAGACCAGAGTCCATGCATCTGGCTGCCCTGTACCCGGACTGGTGGTCATGGAGGCAGCCAGCTAATTTGGTGTGGAGGGTCAGTTGGGGGATGACCTGCTTCTCCATGAGTTTACCCAAGAGATGGGTGATAGAGATAGGGCGTTAGCAAGAAGGGTAAGCTGTGGTCTTTTTATGAGAGGGTGCACAAGAGAGTGCTTAAGCTGTTGAGGGAAGGAGCCTGTGGCAAAAGAGTGGTTGCAGAGATCCGCCAAGGCAGGGGTGAGGGTGGTGAATCACCATAGAAAATTGTAAATCTAACAACTGGGAATTCAAAGTTGTTCAACCAATTTTGAGAACGATTACAATGACATTGCATAGTCATTTATTTATTATTGTGCATCACAGAACACTTAGAACAATAATTTCTGAAAGAGAAAACATTTTTAGTTGTGGGTGAAACACAGAGGTCTATCTTTGTCATTTTAATGTTGCAATTCAACATACATTATTGAAAGAAGGAAGAGGCTGAGTATGGCCTCATTATGAGGTCAATGGGAAATCCGAGGTTAAATCCACCGATTTACTGTCAAAACCATTTCCTGTTACCACCGCTCTTTCCAGTGGCATTACAAGGGATGGTATGGTGGTGTAAATCCCCATTTTTTGAGACCTTATGACTTCATGGGGATATTTGATGATACATTTGTGTGGTAAATCCCCCTGTTTTCCGAGGTTATGTAGATTATTTAACTCGAGTATGTCTGGAGGTGAATTCTCCACTTTAGCTCTCAGCTCGGAATTTGTTGTTGCAAAGTGGCAGTCATTTTGTTAACATTACAAAAGGGGTGCTTACATTAATACTACCAGTTTTTTACCACACTGCCAAACTTGTAATGATGCAGCCCACAGCGTCATTACGGGTTTGGTGGTAATTGATTGTAAATGCACAGAATTACAGCCAAACTCGATTACTGTTACTTTCACCTGGTCCTGCAGATTTACTGCAGGATTACCAATGATGGACAGGTGGTGTTAATCCCCATTCCCAGAGTCATAGCACTCCATGGGGATTTCAGCAGAATTACCGTTGGTTGTAATGCTGCTGGAACTAATTCCTCCGATTTTGCCTGTTAGTGGTGGTAAGGTGGAAGATTTACCTCCAGCTTTTTTAGGAGGTAAATCCTCCATGTTTCCACCAAAGATGTAGTTTGGCAGTGCGGAAATGTGGCATTAGAATTACCACCACTTTACCACCCTTTTTACCCAGACCACCATACTTGTAATGAGGCCCAAAAAGTATTTACCTAATAAGCCTGTAAAATGTATCATAAATTAACTAATTGATGATAAATGCCCTGATGAAAATTAGCATTTTGGTAGTATGTAAATGTGGAAATGTGAACAAAGAGTAAACAAATAGATGAGCGATTGTGAAGAGAATGGGTAAAACAATACCAAATAATGGTTTAGTTTAAAAGTACCAGTCAGTATTGGATGGTCAGCTAGAAATGCACAGAACGATTTCTTAGTAATTCAATAGATCACATGCATTTGATTTACAGTCTTTGGAAGGAAACAGTTAATTAATTGGAGTTGATTGAATTGCCCCCCTAAAGAGAAGCTCTGTTTCTAGTTTTTTGTCAAATTCTTGCGTGTAGACACTAAGAGGGAAAGGGATAGAAAAAGATTTGACACTTCCTGAAGTCCTGTTCTTAATGCAATATTTTAGCAGATGTAGATCGTTATTGACCTCCTCTTAGCCGATCCGAATGTTCAGAGTGAAGTGAAAAATTACTGGTATTTTTTGCATTCTGAACATTCTGACTTCTAAAGCATAAAGGTAAACAATGGACTAAAAAGTGAACATTTTTCATTTTTTTTATAGAGTAACTACATACTTTTACATGACACTTAATGCATGCTCATGTTAACACCTCTCCAGTTAAACCAATTTTGCAGTTAAAATGCGCAATTTATGAAGACAACCTTGTTAAAAATGCATTTATTTTTCTTACTCAGTTTCTCTATTTACTTATATATTCAGTGAAAAAACTTTGTTTAAGGGACGTTATGGTTAAGTATCACTATTATTTTCTTTTTTTTTTTTTATTGTTCATTAGCCAAGGCAAGTCTTGACTTTTTACACACATATCAACAGTAAACAAGCTTCATGAATAGACAATGTAACATTAAATAATTAAAATAATTAGAGAAAAATCTATTCATATTAAGCATGATTCAACATTCGCAGCATTTACATGAAATGAAACAACTAATCATTACGAAAGCAAGGAATCTCTACCTAAAAGAACCAAAGGATTCGAAACCAAAGAATTTTATTCATCAACTCTTGTCACAAACATCAAACTCTCTATCGTCTAATGAAATTCCATTCTTATTAGTGAGTTTTAGGACCCTCAGGATATTGACAAATTCTGCAGTCAAGAACACTTCATTGCCTGAGATGAGTCTTTCCCAGAACATAGGGGATGGCAAGGAGTCAATACCATAGACAAATCTTCTCAGTCTGAGGACCCTTAGAACCCAGGTCCCTGTGCAACCAATCAGCACGTGTTGGATCGAGTGCTTTAATTCCAACTCGCATTCTAGACAGGGGCCCTTAGGGAAACCTTCTCTGTCTCTTGCTTGATGGATTTCTAAAGTTGGCAGGATATTCAATCTCAATCTGAGGAAGTAAGCCCTCACACTAGGATCCATGGACCTCCTCTGATAGGTAGGCATGAAGGATCTAGGTTTAGTATCACTATTAAAAAGCCATTGAAATTCACCAGTTATGGTGAGCTAATCAACCATAACTTGCGCCATCACTGTGCACTCCTAAAACTAACACTCAGGACTTCAAAGAGGAAATCACAAATGTCTCCTGTGTGTGACAATTTTTTGAGACCATTAGAAATGTCCCGAAGGCTTGTGCAAGGAAGGTGAAGTGCACTGAGTGCAAAGTTGTACTCAGTCATAGGAAACCTGGCTTGTATTCCTATGGGACAACTTCCATGAGGTGCCACACCAAATATACCCACCTGAATGCTCTCAGTAAGGCAATACTGAATCTGTTGGTTGTCTTCATGACCATCTGGCTTCAGAGCTGCAAGAAGCACGGAAACTGCTCTCCTGAACATCCATGAAGACCTGCTCTCAAACCGCGATTCCAACACCCCCTGTGTCCTCATCTTACTTGATCTCTCTTCTGCCTTTGACATGGTCAACCATGCCATCCTGACGAACAGGTTCCGTGATAATCCGGGTATCACTGCTCAGGCCCTGGTGTGGCTGCCTTCTTTCCCCTCTGATTGACTGTCCCAGGTCCAACTTGGGTCCTTCCTCTCCTCTATATCTAGCTCTACCTGTGGTGTCCCCCAGGGGTCCAACCTCTCTACCTGGCCGATCAACCAATACCTGGCACTTCTTGCCCAGTGCATTGCCACTCTCTGCCCCAACTTTCAGTGCTATGTGGATGAATTCTCAGGATACCTTTGGCAATCTATTCTCCGTCTCTCATATCTGACTGTCTCTCCGTCTGCTATCCAGGAGTGTTGTGCCACCAATGATCTCGGCCTCAATGCCATTAAGTCTGAGATTCTCCTCATCGGCACACCCACTCCCTCCTTTCCTGTCACTCTCTGGCCGGCCTCTCTTGGCCCTCTTCCTGCTCCCACCTGCAAGGCTAAAAACCTTGGGGTCATCATCAACTCCACACTCTCCTTCTCTCCTCACATCTCTGACTTCTCTAAGAAGTCACACTACCAGCTACACTTCCTCAGAGGTATTCTTCCTTTCCTCTCCTTCCCCCAGAAGCTCACTGTTTCCAGAGCTCTGGTTCTCTCTAGGTTGGACTATTGCAACAGCCTCTTTCTAAAACTGCCTTCTTCTACACTCTGCCATTTGCAACTCATCCAGAACAGGATTATATCTCTCCAGGACTGAAATCTCTGCACTTGCTGCCAGTGGCTGCGAGGATAAAGTTCAAAACACTCTGGATTGTCCACAAGGCCTTCTGCGGCCTGGGGCCTCAATACCTTCAAATCTTTCTTCCTAAATATCTTCCTTCTCAAGCTCTTCAGGCAGCCTCCCTGCCTCCCGGAAATTTGAGGAGAACCACCTCCGGTTCTGTCAGCACCTCAAAATCTTCCCCTTTGCTTCTGCTTTCTCGCGTCCTCTCCCCTGCTGAATCCCTGCCTAAAACTGTACTGGCCACCTTGCCACCCTCTGATCTCAGGCCCAGGTGCCCTCCCCCACCAGATACACACCCGCACTGCCTCCCAGGCAACCCCCGCACTAAGGGACTGTTTTCTGTATCCCTACAGTCCTCCACCAGCACTTGACACATGATGTCTGCACTTACCCTTGCACTTGCCACCAGCTGGCCCTACTTCTCTTATTGTTTTTATTTATTCTATTACCCCATGCACTACAATGTACCCACCCCCTTCCACTCTGCACTTTTCCTCTTCCCCCTTCCCCTGCACTTGCACGATCTGAATGACACTTGGCTTAGTAGGATCGCTGTCTCTGTCTTCCCTCTGTTGCCCTCCCTTGCTGCGTCGTGCCTTGAAACACTTGTGGATAGGCACGTTATGAATGCCATATCATATCATATCATATCATATCATATCATATCAATACATTTCTCAGGTAAAAGTAGGTTGACATCCTCCACCTCATCATCTTCAACTGCTCTTGTTGCCACAAAGAATACCGATCTGTATGGTGGAGCAGTTTCTGAGTGCTTTCGAAGGCAGTGGTCAAGGAGCAGGAGAAACACTGCATTAGAAAGAACACTGCAATGGAATTTTCTTTAGCAACCTATATTGATTGATGGAATATGTAGTTTATTACACATGTCCTAATAACCCCTGATATTTTTTTGCCAACATGACATTCACAACCCCTTCTCCGAAAATCAATTATACATGTGATGTCATCAGTGATGTCATCAATGACATTTGTGATGTCATCTTTGATGTCCTGGGTGTTAGTGTTAGCAGTGCACAATGGTGCGGCCAGTTATGGTTGCTTAGCCTACCATAATTGGCGAATTTCAGGGGTTTTTTTGGTTTTACTTTGAACCATAATGGCACTTTTGAATAGGTTTTTTAGTGAAGAGCACAGGTTTTTGGTTGGGCAACTTAACCATAACGTCCCCTTAACAAAGTTTTTTTGTGTGAATTGTACAGGTTTTTAGTAGGGCAACTTAACCATAACGTCCCTTTAACAAAATTCTTATTGTAACTGAATTGCACACATTTGTTGAAGTGGAACCTAAGCATAACAGCACCTTAATGAAGTTGTTATGCTGAATATACAATATCAGCATGTGATCTTGCAGATATGTAGTATAGTTTAATTACTTAATAAACATACAACGTAGACCATACAGAACCTCCTCGCTGTCGATATTGTGAAGACACGGACTGAGCGCCTATCTGCAGATGGATGTAGATGAGGTCATCACTACCAAAACAGTCAGGGGCCACGTGAAATTGTACTAATGTGTCACACAAAAAATGTGCAACTTTGAGAAAGGACACAGAAAGACATTACAATTAGTAGTAAATAAATAGAGAAACCTAAATGTCTGAAACAAAAACTATGCATTTAATGACCATGTAAAATGAAATGGATTGTACCATTAAAAGAAAAAGGATGACTCCAACGTAAGTACCTCACAGAAACTCTCTAGGCAGGACCGACCGTAGACGCACGCACTTTAAGGAAGACAAATTACAGCAAAAAAGTAAGTTGACTTCTTTTTTCTTATATGAGCATGCACTTTTTTTGGTATAAGGTGCATAAAAAATAAAGGGCATCATTACACGGTAGGCGGTAAGGGTTTACCGGTACCGGTAAGGGCACCGGTACCAGTAAACCCTTACCACCTTACTACGAGGTCCCTTTGCGGGACCCGACCATAACGGCTGGTGTGGACTAGCCGTTAAAGTTGGGACCCGCATAGGGACCTTGGTGCTAATTACGGTACTGCAATTTGCTGTACCGTAATTAGCTCCTTCCCCATTCCCATTGAGCCCTATAGGGCAAAAATGGGGAAGGGCCATGGAGAAAGGGGGAATTATCGCCCCGCCAACCTTGGAATGGGGTGGTAATTCCCCTTTTCTCCATGGTGGTACCGGTATGGTACCGGCGGCAACCATGGTGCTAATAGCACCATGGTTTACTGCATAACGTGTAATGAGGCCCAAAGTCTTTCTGTTCTTTGCGTACAGAAATGTGCAGTACTTTGGAGTGGCTGGAGGAGAAATTTCTGCTTGGGGAAATGTCCGAAGATAGCAACAGTAATGGTACACAGTGCTCTGCATAAGCAATAATGTGGAGTATTTTATGGCCATTTAACATATATATATATTTATTTGTAGCAGAGCCTGAAAAAAAAGAAGAGAAGCCATCAAAGGACACAGATGAAGACAGGCTGAAAAGGATAGAACGTAAAATGGAGACACTGATTGACTATTTTAATAGTTTAAGGGAATTTGTGGAAGAATTTGTTAGAGGAAAAGTATGTTACCACTGTCCCACCTGTACCTGCCCCCTTCTCCATTCCCCAGTGAACCGTCCCCAAACCTTCAAGAAGAAAATAGACGTTTTGATGAAATATCCATCCCTTCTTCTCCACACAAATCATCTCCTCACAATTAGCCCTTGTTGAACCCTAATTCCCCTATATTCGTGTCAGTGTCTGCATCCCCCTGAGTTTCTGTTGATTAAAGTGCGTGTAATTTTTTATAAAAATGTTTGGATAGTTGTTGTTGAATACGGTCAAAGATTTTTTTTTTTTAAAAAAGACTTCAAATGTTTGCGAACAGCACACCTGTTCGAGCTAGCCGTAAGCAATACAATGTGGATGGTCTAACAGCAATATACCTACCCGTACCAATGGCAACCAAGATGCAACTGATCTTATAAGGCACCATCTGTGCAAGTTGTGTGTAAAGAAACAGAATGGGGCGTAATAAGGACATTATACCTCTCCGTACGGCTCACAAACGAGTTAAAACATGTTCCTAGAACATAGTAGATAGGCAGGATGTATATAAATGAGGCAAATTAGAAGTTTTCTAAGGACACTATATTTGTCCGTATCGTCCGCAGAAAGATGGAACCATCCGTAGAACAGGCGCGGTGGCCGGCATGTTCGTTATCAAACAAAATGGAGGTGTCCTAAGGAGACAGGACCTGTCCTTACAGTCATGAGATAATGTACGCACATGCGCAGTACACCCATAAGTACTGTGAACATCCCGCCTGTCCCTAACTGTCCATCTCACATGTGGTGCACTTTTAATTAGTTGCATGACCCGACCACTGTTCGTAGAACACTGGCGCACATGTGCATTTGTGTTAGTCTGCATTTGCTGTTGTGCAGCCATGCTTTTCCCTTGCGGATATGTACAGGACGTCATCATGTGACCACACCCACGCTGAGTGTGTGGACTAATTTGCGCACTTTGTCTGCTTCTGCAACTCTGCAAAATAACTGACACATAAATGGGAAAGTATATTTCAGTATAACATCACCATTTGACACTTCCAATACAATAGCTCCACCTATGATTGTGTCGTTTACAATTTTTGCAGCGTTTTACAGCGAGCAATGTGGTCACCAGCCGCATCCTTCGATCCCTATAAATAGCCACACCCCCAAGCTCATCTTCATTGTGCTTCTGGCTATAGCAGTTAGAGTTGTGCTGCCTTTAATGCTGTAGCGACCATTTGGCAAAAAATCCTTATGGCATCCATAGCTGCTACTGCTGCATTACCCTCATTACCACCCCCAAACCCTCCACTGCCACCAACTTCCCAAGGGCCTGCAGAGGGATATACGGGTGAGGATGTAGAGCTCGAAGAAGAAGCGGAAGAAGAGAATGAAACGGAGGAACTCCGCACTACAAACACTCGGCGGGAGTCGTGGGTGTGGTGGTTGTTTTCCGTTTATGGGAATGTACCGAAAGCATGTGCAAACCTGGTCAAGTGCAACCAGTGCCAGTTGGTGCTGAGTCGCGGGAGCCCTGGTGCGTACAGCTTTGGTACGACAACCATGAAGCGACACTTAACGTCGTTCCACAGTGCGGACATTCGCAAGGTGGTGCCATTTGAAGAACCTAGTAGATTGAGTTCCTCCACAGCATCCTCCGTGTCCGATCCTCTCACCACAAGAGACACTCCTGTGGGGGAGCGCATTCCTCCAGCTGTGTCACAAGCCATTTGCGATGCTGTTGACCCTTACCTTTCGAGGGTCACAATAGTGTGTATGTACTGTGATGCAGTTCTCTGCAGGGGGGAAAGTCTTCGAAGTGCTTTTGAGGCTACAGTCATCGAGCACTAGAAGAACTGCGCCCTACCTAAGTGAAGTCCACCCTATATCTTTCTCTCTCCACCTGGCCCTTCTTATCTCCGTGGTTGGTGCCCCTTCCTTACCCTCCCTTGCCCTCCTCTCCTAGTGTGTCATGGCCATAAAAGCAATGAACTGAAAAGTTAGCAAAATTTAACAAAAGGCTCTTTTCAGAGCCACCTTTCTCAGTGCAACAATAGAGCTTTGAAATGACCATTGTAGGCCCCCTCGTTTTTGAGTGTGTTGAGTATGCTTCAAAAACTGTAGGGTGTAAAAAATGGATTACCAAATAGGTTACTAGGATTCAAAAAAAAGTTGCAATGCTTGTTGTACATTGCAAAGAAAAATTAGATTGCCAGCATATGTGAGATGAACTCCATCTCTGCGAAATATGAAAGAGCTGCGAAACAAAATGTTTTCATTGTGGAATGAGGACATGCCAACATCTCTTAGAAATGCACAAACAGCCTTATTCACATTGCGCCGCGCTTTCTCCATTTGTTGGCCAAATGCAGATGAACGCAGCCACTTTTGTCTTTGAGCAATACGGGAAAAAAGTATATGGAAATTTGGAAACATGTCCATGACTTGCGCAAGTCCTTCCTTCATTGCAAATTGCAAAGAAATGCCAGAAACATGGCCTAAACTATTGCCGCCACAATGAATGATAAGTATATCAGGATGATGCTCTGTCTGTAAAGTAATGCAGAGAAGTGCCAAGTCCAACTACCTCATTCCGCGCACGCCATGCCAGTGCACTTCCACATGAGAAAATCCAAGATCTGCAGATAGACTGCAACTTTCTGCATGCACCTTCATCCAATGTATCCACGAGTCTCCCATAATCCAGATAATCTGTTGTCGAGCACACAGAGCCATGGCTGTCTGGTCTCCTGTCAGGGAAAAGATGTTCTGACTCAATATCTCCATACAAAACACACCCACTGACCTTCACTGACCAATCCCTACCTTCGCACATTCTCATTTGCATGCGTCTCCACCCCAAAATCCCGGTTGGTAAAAGGCGGCGCCTGCAAACTACCGACATGTTTGCGGACACGTACAGCACCAGAGCATGCTGACTGTACATTTAAATATTATTCCCCTTTTCCCCTTGAAGGTGGGCTCTGAAAAGAGCCGTGTTTTTTTTTTTTTGGCAGATGCCTTACAGACACCTGTTATTTTTCCTTTTTTTTTTGTGCTATTTTTTTTCTTACTTTACTCCTACAACCATTACAGAACCTTCTCCAAAGTAAGCCTCACATTCCAAAAGAACATGGCATTTCCCAAAGAAGATAACACAACACCATCTGCTTCGAAATAAGCCGCATTACTGGGTACAATGTTCTCGTGGCTACAGAAAAACATACCAGCACGTAACATAAAAGCACACATGCCGCGATTAATGTTACACCTCCCAATATGTTGATCAGGACAGAAAACAGAACTATTGTCCCATTTTCCCAGAAAAAATTATTTTCGCAGTTGGAAAGATGTTCATGACTCCTTCAACCAACTGTTCCAAATCTTTCAACAAAGTACTTGAACTCACGTAGCCCAAATGGCAAGCACCGTAGTGCAAAAGTACCACATGAGGACTGGTCATCGTTCGCATCTCGGTGCAAACTTGGAGAAGTGCTGCAACATTGCGATCAGTCTCAGCACTCCAAACCAACTCCACTCCTCTCGCATCAAAATGATGTGCCACATGCCTACTTTCAGCATACAGCTGTAAACCTTGGACAAAAATGTCTCCAACGACCAAAACCCTGACCCTCTGCGCCTCTGCCATCTTCAGTATACGCACCGTCTTTCGCCACAAAGGAGCAATGTGAACATCTGATTGGATGATGGCCACAGTCCCTTTTCCATGTTCCATTTGCTGTAGATACCCGTATGTGACACGCCCTACCCGCGGACAAACGGTGTCTATGTGCGGCACGTAACTCTTAGCCAGTCCTTCTACCCTTTCCACATCACTCGCGATTCCATTTCCTCATTGGACACAGCTAAGCAGTCACACAACCATCCACCAATCACATTAACTAGCCCTACATCTAACACCGTCATCAACATTTTGCACTTCAAATGTACTATTGATCACTGTGAATGGAAGTCGCATATCATTGCAAAGCACCTACTTCAAAAACTACTGTGCAAGTGTCACGGATTTCTACGTACAGCTGCATCCATGTATGCATATTTTACTCAGAGAACATGTGCAACCCTTATGATTTCATTTAAACAAATTATTCCAACTAAATCTGCATAGGCAATACATACCAATGCTCGTCCTTCAAGTACAAGATGTCCGATTTTTCATTAACAAACTGCACTACTTCTTACTGTCTTCCGCATAACTTATACATATGTTAGAACCCTCCCTTTTTAGTGGGAAACTCGATTTTCCATTAGAAAATGGCACATTTTTTTACTGTGTATCGTCTACATAAATGCTACTTCCAATGCAATCGTATGAGAAAAAGTAACGCTCCCGATTGCTGTGGTGACATCTCCCTTCGAGGGTCTCCTGATTTTTTGAAATCGTACTTACAATCTGAAAGTACAGATTTTCTCCCCATTTACTATACTAACCTATCGCTTGCAAACCTCTCTGCCATAGATAACACAGCTTAAAAGAAACAAGACATTTGCGTAACCTAAAAAGTGTACGCAGTTCTGAAGCACGTCCACATGCCATACTGCAAGTGACATAGAAAGTCAGCACATAGTGCAATGAAAAGCACACATCCACTGTGTTCAAATGTCAAAGAAGAATACTGCAACAAAAAATACAACATTAACGTGTACTCTAACATCACAGCTTTAAACACAAAAAGTTACTAACTTCTTCTTTTTACAATTGCAGTCAAGACTACTATCCTGAAAATCAACAGCATCTACACTGCAAACGACATATCCGAAGAAACCTGGTCATTCTTCAAAAAAAAGTAAGTACAGTACGACCTTTATATTCTAGCTATTCCTCAAACAGACTGTGTTGGTTATGTATTTAGTTTGTGCACCAGAGCAAACAGTGTTTTCTGAACCATTCTACCCACAAATCGCCATTTACTAAACAAAGATTAACAGGCTGAATGACTCAAAAATCCCTGTATGTTTGGAACTCAAATAACATACAGATCCCTTAGAATGTTAGTACTAGAAAACAAATAGCGGTTTCAATTTTATGCCACTACGTTCACTATTAATGCTTCTCCTCACCACTATCCTACTTTCTACTCTCATCTGAAGCACATTGTAGTAGTATGCAAACAGAAAACTAGACTTTCCAACTCATTTTAAGAGGTCAATACACATTCACACACCATCACAAAATGCTTACCCAGCAAACTCATGCACACAAGCACACAGCACACATACATTGTACAACAGACCAAACCATGCCTTTTGTTCTTCAACAGACCCCAAAAAATGCCTACCAAAAAGCAAGTTCATAGAAAGGACCGCAAAAGTAGAGCAAATACAAATAAAGGTTTCCAACCTAAGCATCAATCTGTAGCAGAGTTTCTAGAGAATGTTGTAACAAAACAGCTAATACATTCGTTTACCAAAACAAAGCAAGCCTCAACTACCAAAACTTTACCTCCTCCAACAAAATGTGGCACAAAGCACAAAACTCTTCACAAAAAATTGGCTGCCAGAACCGCTAACAATGCTCCTATTAATCCTGATATAGTAAGAAGAATCTATAGTAAAAATAAATATTTTTGCAAAAATGTTTCGCCACAGAGTCCTTCGGAATCTAATAAGAAGAGGACCGAAATCATCCACACACCTTAAAACCTACCGTACAAAAATAATCCTACAAGCTCTCATGGACAGTGCAATCATTCTCAAAAGGAAGTTGTTTATATTGGTTTTAAATAAAATGAAACCACTAACAAAACTAAGTACCAAATTGCAAAAGAAACGTATCAATAAAAGAAATGTGAACAAAAACAACTTCTTACATATTTGTGGAGGTGAATGGAGTCACACAACAAACACAGAACCATATTTTAATGAAGAAGCATACAAACAAAATCAAACAAACACAATTGCCATCCATAGCAGTGGACGAGGATATGAAAAATTCAATCATACCATCATGAAACAAGAAACACTGTTTAGAAAAGTATCCCCTCAAAACTCAGAATTACCTCTTGATTCAACTGAATCAGACCATCCAGTATACAAATGGCCGTGCACGTCAATGTGTGCCATTCCTAATAAATCTTTCCAATCTTTATGTCAATTCCTCAATCAGTATGTGAAAGGTAAAGAAAAAATTAAAATGAAAGTGCTGCAAAATATGGATATCTGTCCAGTTCGCAAATACACAGGACTACAAGGACATTCATTAGCCTGCATTTCTGGACCTATTTGCAAAAGCACCTTCCATGATATCAAAAGGATATCAATACATCATTCAAATGTAAGAAAGCTGGTGTATAAAATATACTTTGCTAAAAGTCCAGCTTCAGAATTAGCCAATTTAAATAAGACTCTTCTACATGGTACACCCAAGTATCTACAAGAAGAAATTGACCGTATCCAGAGAAAATATTTTGGAAGTGAAAGTCACTTACAAAATGCAAACGTTTTAGAACAGACTACCAACATTTCTGCACATAGCAACCTTCTATTACACACATACAAAAAAGAATTAGTAAAATATAAAAGTGCTTCGGCTGAAATACCAAACCATGTGTGTGTGTGTTGCCGCAGAACTTTTTACAAAAGGAACACAATAAATGTAGACATAGCAAACAAAATAGAAGACAATGAAGATTCCAAATGGTTTGAATTAGCTCTCTACCTTTTAGCTGAAAACAAATATTAAATAAGTGAACCCCTATTATGTTGTAGTTACTGCACTACAAAACTAGACAACAATCAAAGTCCTTCACGTGCTATCACAAATAATTTGGAATTGTTCCCACTACCAAAAACCTTGCAACAACTCAATTTGTACTAGAGTATCATAATTCAAACAGTTCATCCATTTCAAGCAATTATACGCCTTCACCCAAAAACAGCCAAATTACCTCCCTCTGAATTGGTGAAAGGCATTTGTGGCAAAGTAGTTTATTTGCCATTAGATCTTACAGAAAATGTACACACTCTAGGACTGCAACGTTCAATAGAACATTCTTTAATTGTGTTGGTAAATGGTGTACCAACCAAAGACAAAAGAATTTGGCAACAACTGGTGGACTTACATAAAGTAAGACAAGCCTTGCAATATCTAAAAGACAATAACGAATACTACAAGGAAATAAATATTGAAGAAAGCTTAAGGGAAACAAATGAAATAATTGAACAGTCAGCAGAAACTGGACAATTTGAACTTCTGGATCCTGATGCAGTATCCACTCTTTTGGACCAGTACACAATTCATCCATTGCATTCCAATGAAAGCATAGATGATGCACTAGAAACTTACCAAATGCGACAAACCAAAGGTTCCCCAATGAGCATATAGGAAAAAAGTATAGAAGCACATGCTTTTCCACTATTTCCTACTGGCAAAGGTGGAAGGTACGATGATAGACCCACTCAGATTACGGCATCAGAATACCGCTAATTACGAATGTATTTCCAAGATCCAAGGTTTAGACAAAATGTGGAATACATATTCCACCTACTCTTTGAAAGTGAACTAGCAACCCTATGTTACGGAGTTGCACACATTTTGAAATGTGGAACCCACTTTCAAAATATGTCAGCTACACAATTAATACAAAAAATACAAGATAAAGATGAAGGTTTACAGTCAAGTATAACAAATTTGTTTGCAAACATGCGTGGTACAAAAGAATACTGGTTCCGACGGAACGGAGACGTACGTTGTATGATCAGAAACCTTTGACCACCGACTTGGTTTGTTACACTAAGTTGTGCAGAATATGCATGGGAAGATTTACATGAGTTCCTACGCATATCAAACAACAAAACCAGCATACATTTATAAACACCTGGAGAACTTTGCTCTCTAGATCCAGTTAATGTGTCAAGATATTTCCATCATCGTTTCATTGCTATGCTACACTTTATTTGCAATAAAACTGTTCTTCCCCTAGGAGAAGTGCAGCACTTTTTTGGAGAAAGGAATATCAAGCGAGAGGAGCACCACATATTCACATGCTTTTATGGATCAAAGGTGCACCTAAATTTGGTCAGGACACTGATGCCACTGTTTTGCAGTTCATCCATAAATATGTCACTTGTGAAATCCCTTCACAACGGACATATGGTGACCTGCACAGGCAGATTTTACAATTTCAAAGACACAAATGTGGCAAATATTGTTGTTGCAAATACAAAAACAAAGGGAAATACTACACCAAAAGCCAGTTTGGTTTCCCTAGACCAGTTACAGAAACAGGTGAAGTGAACAACTTCATGTCTTCAGTTTGACATAGTGTGAAAGGTAAATCACCTAAAAACACGTACCGTACTACATAAAAAGAACCGAAGAATGTAAATATATCAATGATTACAATGCAATCATTGCCCTCTTATGGAATGCAAACATAGATGTGCAGTACATTGCAGACAATTCCACTGCTGTGTCACGATATGTTACAGCCTACTTAACTAAAGCTGAAAAAACAGAGCTTCAAGACCTCTGGGATGGCCTAGCATCAGACAAAACACTATCTCAGAAATTGTTCAGCCTAGGCATAAAAATGCTCTCTCATGGAGAATGTGGCGCCTATGAAGAGGCAGATCATTTAACTGGTACTGCTTTGTACGGAAAATCAGACAACATAGTATGGTTAAGTCTTGGTCCTGCTAAATCTAGAAAAAGAGTTCTCAAATCATATGAGGACATAGAAACAATTGCCAGAAATGATCCCAACAGCCAAGATATTTTAAAAAACAATTTACTGGATACATACTATCCGAACAGGAGTAGCACTTTGGAAAGCACGTGTCTATACCACATAGCTCAAAACTTTGGATACAAAAATAATGAAAAACCCGATGAAAGCAAAGGCAGATATACAGTCACAGATTGTGAAGGCAGCTTAGTGAAACTTACAAAACAAAGCTTGATTAATCATGTTAAATTGTCATTAAAAACTCCTCAACAGAAAGAACTGTATTACATGTCTCAACTACAACTTTTTAAACCATGGAGAAAAGAGGAAGAGACACTAGATAACTATGACTGCTATGAAGATTCTTTCAAAGCAAATGAAAGTACAATCACCGATGTGAACTTTACGCAGTACAAAGCAATGTTGCACAATGAACAGCAACATGAAGAAGAACTGCAGGCCCAACTAGATAAGGACTCTTCCGACAGTAGTCAACATTCTGTAACTGGAAGTCAAGAACCACTAGGACAGCCACTAATAGCAAATGAGGCAGAATTAGCTATGACAGAAGTGGAAAACACCATGTGTCACTATCAAGAAAATATAGAAGACTTAACTGTACAACAGACAAAACATAACAAAGAGCAGCGCACCATTTTTGAAGACGTAACAAAACAGATTGCACATGGTGTAGAACATGAAAATAAAGAATGTACCTGCCAAAATTACAAACCAATACTACTGTACGTCAGTGGTGAAGCTGGGTCAGGAAAAACTTCTTAATCAAAATCATCAGCAAGTTCCTTCAGCAACTGACAATCAACAAACTATCAGCTGTTGTAACTGCCCCCAAAGGTTAAGCTACCTACAACATAGGCGGTGTCACTTTACACCGATGACTACTTCTTCCAGTAGAACACCAAAACAAATTAGACTAGTACAAACTTTTTGCAGAAGCTGCAATGGAACTATGCAGAGTATTAAAACAAATGAAAATGCTACTAATAGATGAAGTGAGCATGGTCTCCAACCTAATGTTGGCTTTAATTCACCTCCGATTGCAAGGAGTACTTAAAACAAACTAAGAACAATTCTTTGCAGGGAAACACATTATCATTTTCAGAGATCTTCTACAATTGACACCAGTGAAAGGGGAACCTATTTTTAAAACCATAGGACACAAACTCTGCTGTAAAACTGTTGGCAGCATAGGAAATGTCAACCTTTGGCAACATTTCCAATACAGAGAATGAATAGAAAACATGCAGCAGTCTGCAGATCTCACTTATGCCAACATCCTGAAAAATATTAGAGTTGGTGCACTAGCTCAGGAAGCACAAGCAATATTGAAAAACCGGCACATTCATGCAATTTACGGCGATAATGCATGTGCTACTGATGTTATGAAACAATCAGCGCACAAAAATGTCAATTGTATGGCCTTAATGCCAACTCTTGCAAGCTGTGTCAAATTCAATGAAACAATATTAAATAAAGAAATGTAACCAATAAAAATTTGCGCCACAGACAAACTAGACATACATGGTATGACACTACCCATGTGTGAGCAAGCCACAACAAGACTAAGTAGTTTAGAAAATTCAATATCCAACACAGCTGGGTTGGAAAAAATATTAAAATTATCCTTAAATTGTAGAGTAATGCTGAAACGTAACCTTGACGTGGAGCAAGGGCTAGTTAATAGGGCACTGGGTACAGTTGTTGGCTTTCAATCATACCCGCGTGACAGCAACATTCAGTTTGTCAATATTCGCTTTGACAAACTTTCAGAAGTGAAAAGAATAGGGTGTTCAACTGCTCAATTCCTTCTATTCAAAGACATGTATGTATGTAGAGAACAATTTTCTCTAACTCTTGCATATGCAGTCACCATTCATAAATCCCAAGGTCTTACCCTAGACAAAGCATTAATAGATATAGGAAACACAGTCTTTAAAGAAGGCATGAGCTAAGTAGCACTATCACACTTTCGTACAATTGACGGTCTATTTCTAATCAACTTTGATGCAAATAAAGTGACCGCTGATCTTGGAATACAATAGACTGCGGTCACTGTACACCCCCCATCTGAAACAATATCCTGTTCCAGAAAAATTAAAATGTGGTAAAAGAAAAGTAATTCAATCAGAAATGCAACAGAATCTGATAGTAAATCCTTCAAAGAAAAGAAATAAAAGGGTCATCAATTACCACAAGCAAAGAATAACCTATTAGGGGAAGTAAACCAGGTACTTCTTCAAAAAAGGAAGAGAAACTCTGAAAAAAGCACTCTGAATTTAAACTAGCTGGTCCATTCAAATTATTAAATGAAAGTGTTGTGAGTAGCTATGCAAATGTAGCAATCAATATTCTATTTCAATTGCCACCAATGGTGAACAATATTTACTTACACAGTACAGACCAATTGTGTTTGCAAATGTTAGTCCTTATAAGAAACGCAACAAACAATCCTGACAACACGTACATTGTTCATCGAATAAGACAAGAATTGGACAACTGTGCTGGAATGGTGAGATTCACTATAAACACACAGGAAGAACCACAAGAATTTCTAATGTACTTACTGTAAGTACTGGAAAACAAAAGCATACCTATAAATATCTTCCAGATTTCATACACGTGGAAACATACATGCACTCTCTGTAGCAATGTCATAAACAAATCCCAAATGAGCGATTTGTGTATGTATCCATACCTAATTGTGAATCCATTCCATTTCAGCAACTCTTACAGAATGCAAACCATGCCAGATTATGTACTATCTGCAATTCAGACAATCGCTCCACCTTACTGATACAAACTCATAGTAAGTACATAATACTTATGCTGCTACGTTATAATGCAGATGGTACCAAAAACAACTACAAGCTGACCGGATTAACACACGGTCAAGTGTCACTGGGAAAGAAAACCTTTACAACAGTAGGTATAATCTACCATGCAGGAGCTACAACCAATGCAAGTCACTACACTGCATACATTAAAAAGAAATGTGGATGGGTGGAATGTAATGATAGCACCATTACTCTGAAGCAGAGATTGCCATCCAATCTTACAAATGCGCATTTAATCTTCTTAAAGCCAAAATGTAATGACTAATGTGCACTTCAACATTACCAGAAAAAGAAGTGAAAGCCTACATACAGTTAGAATACGCCAACAGGTATCTAACTGCCCAAGAGTGTGTAACAAGAACACAGATACATGAATACCACAGAAGCATAACAACAAATGCACAGTTAGAATACGCCAACAGGTATCTAACTGCTGTTAAAAATATCAACAAGGCCACAAGCATAACATAAATCAGAAAGAACAAGGAAACACTCAAAGAAAGGAAAGAAATAGTTTGTACCATAGCAAATGAAGACCCAAGGATTTCAAAAACAAACACAGAAACTGAGCACAGTGCACAGTACACTGGTTTGTAAACTAAGTATGAGGGTAAAAAAAGATAAACTGTCTATTATACAATATAAGAAGTCTTCATAAAATGCATGCTTTTTTCTTTTATCACAGAAATTAAAAAAGGCTAGGTGCGCCAATTACTCCAGTCATGTAAAACATATGTGGATTCTGCACAAATTAAACAGTAAGTATAATTGTAGGCATTTCATAGATATGCGAATCAACGCGGCTAATCTATAGCAGTAATATGGTACAGTGACTATAGGCTAGACGTAGCATCTTTGATGTATAACCCACCACTTACACCCTACGGGCAAGCAACCCACACTATAGGTCCTACCAACAAACATTGCTACATATCAAAACCATGGTGCTTCTAATTTCACTACTTTTAAGGTTAGTTTTGCGTGCGTGGTCTGCAGCCATACAACCAAGACAGTACAACATGCACACAAACACACCACCACACCACGGCCATGTTCACTTATACCCTCACTCTCCATCACTGCAGACTTGGGTGCATGGCTTTTGGCCATGCACCCAAGACTCTGGGTCCTAGGCAGAAACAGCAAAGCATATCGCAACCATTGTGCCTTCTAATTTCACTACTTATAAAGTTGGTTTTGGGAGCATGGCCAAAACGCTACGCCCTCCCCACAACCACCTGACTAATGTTTCATAGTACGAGTGTACCTATGCCTGTTATATACTGCAGTAGTTGTGGTCACAAGCTACAGACTTGGGTGTAAGGCCCTAGATTTTTCAATGTATGGCTATGCAGTGTATGAAATCCATAGTGGCTTACAACTGCTGTCCTTATAACTTTGTTTTTGGGTGCATCGCCTTTGGGCATGCACCAAACACTCTAAGTCATCGCCACAACTACCACACCATATCACGGCCATTGTGGCTTGTAACAAAACTTCAGCCATGCAGCCAAGTCTGTACACTCTCTCCACAACCATTTGACCCATAAGCAATAATACAATTGTATGAATTTCTATGATATGCTGCGGTGGTTGTGGCCAGGGTCTAGAGTCTTGGAAGTATGGCCTATGGCCATGCATCAAAGACTCTACACCCTGGCCACAATGTTATGGAGTGGCACACACATTTTAAACAGTCTTCAATGTTTTTAAACATATAAGCTACCCAACTGCTTAAAAAAATAAGACAAAGATGAAGTTTTGCAGTCAAGTATCACAAATCTGTTGGCAAACATGCATGGTACAAAAGAATACTGGTTCCAACGTCACACTGATGTACGTTGTATGCTGAGGAACCTAGGCCCAGCCACATGGATTTTTACTATAAGCTGTGCATGGTACGCATGGGATGACTTTCACGACTTCTTACACACTGCACACTGAAATAATAAAGATGGAATAGATGTAAAAACACCAACTCTTTGTTCTTGACCCTGTCAATGTATCAAGGTACTTTCACCATTGCTTCACTGCAATACTGCACTTCATCTACAATAAAACTACCCCTAACTCAGAGAAGTTCAGTTCTTTTTGTAATTGTAATTGTTTATTTGTACAGCGCTTATACACAAGTTAAGTGCTTCAAAGTGCTTCAAGGCGAGAAGGGATTAAGGGATTAAGGGAATACAGTAGCAATTCTTAGGCCTTGAGGTTTCTGAATGATCTAAAAAAAATAGTAACTAGTGTAAAAAGCCTGACGGCATTTGTCCTAGTGCAAGTGCATGAAGTGCTTCAAGCGAAACCAGATTAGGGAGAGAGACAAAGGGGACAAAGACATAACTTACTAGGCCTTGTAAATTCAGGTCATGCAAGTGAACAGACAGAAGTGCAAGGGAGGGTGTGTGGGGAACAATTGTGCTCAGTCCAGCAAAACCCTGGGTTAAGTGCAGAGAGGTTACCCATTTCATGGAACATATGCTGAAATTGCAGTAGTGCTGAGCATAGTGCATAGGCCTAGAGGCAAGTGCAAAGACTGGTCGGGGGAGTCTGGGACCTGTGAAGCTCTGAAGGTGAGCCAGGCAACCAGCCAGCAAAAGCTGAACACAGTTGGGTTAGAAATGGAGGAGTGAGGCAGGAGAGAAAGAGAGTGGAGGTTTTGGAAAAAGGAATATTGATCCAGAGGAGTACCACCCATCCACATGCTTTTGTGGATAAAAGATGCTCCCATATTTGACTATGACAGTGACGCCTCTGTTTTACTGTTTTATTGAAAAATATATTACCTGCGACATCCCTTCAGAAACCACAGATAGTGACCAACGTACACAAGTCTTATGCCTCCAAAAACATAAGTGTGGCAAATACTTCTGACGCAGATATAAAAACAATGGTAAATACTATACCAAAAATGTTGCTTTGGCTTTCCTAGATCTTTTTGCAAAAAGGACAAGTAAATAGCTTCATGACTTCTGTTAGAGACAGCTTAAAAAAAGGCACACCCCCAAACAACACATACAACATTAAAAGGGAAGAAGCATCCAAGTAGATCAATGATTACAATACAATCATTGTCCTCTTGTGGAATGCAAACATAGACATACAATACATTGCAGACAATTCCACTGCAGTTCTAAGATATGTCACAGACTGATAAAACAGAGCTAAAGGACCTCTGCAATGAGATATCATCTGACAAAACACTATCACAAAAATTGCACAGCTTTGGTATAAAAATGCTCTCCTCTAGAGAATGCGGTTGCTACAATGCTTCAGACCATTGAACAGGTGCAGCCTTCTATGGCAAATCTGAACACATTGTCTGGCTAGACCTTGGTACATCTTCATCCAGAAAAATAGTACTAAAATCCTAGATAGAGATAGAAACGACGGCCACAAATGATCCCAACAGCCAGGACCTTTTAAAAAACAATCTAATTGACACATACCACTCAAACAGAAGTACAGCTTTGGAAAACATGTGCTTGTATGACATAGTCCAAAACAACTCCTACAAATACAAAGTCACACCAGATGGGACGACTGGCAAATATTCAGTATCAACTTGTGAAGGAAGCCTAGTAAAACTTGCCAAACCCAGACGCATTAATCATATACATTTATCATTTACATCTCTGCAACATAGAGCACTGTATTACATGGCTCTAGTGCAACTTTTTAAACCCTGGAGAAACAAAAAATAATTACAAGTTGACTATGACTCATTTCAAACTGCATTCAAAGCAAATAAAAGAAGTACAACACATATCAATCAATACAAAGAAAGGTTGGACAATTAACGCCAACAAGAGGAAGACATTGAAGCTCAACTTGATAAAGATGCTCCTGAGGGCAGTCAACCTTCCCTTACAGGAAGCCAAGAACCACTGGAAAAAAACACTAAATGAAGCAGAAATAGCCATGATTGAGGTAGAAAATAACATGTTTGTGGGTTTCTGTAAGGGGTTCCTGCTGCGACAAGGATCCAAAAATTAGCAATGATAGTATTTGTGATCAGTTACTCTGTAACATTGTGCGCGGGCATAGAGTGCTCCCACTGCCCTCTTATTAACAATGCATTATTCAATGCCAACACAGAGATTGCGCTAGTTGTAAAGCTTTTATTCATAAAGTTTGTTTGTAAGTGTGACACGTGTTTTGGCCTTTGGCCTTCTTCAATTATAAAGCAAGATAGAGATCAGTTTTCCTTGTTGCTGTGTGTTAAGAAAATACCTAGTTTATTTTCCTAACACGCGGCCGCAAGGAGAACTGATCTCTATCTTGCTTTATAATTGTTTTTTGTCTGATTTTGAAGAAGGCCAAAGGCCGAAACACATGTCACACTTACGGACACACTTTATGAATAAAAGCTTTACATAACATTATGTGTCAATCATTGACACAGGGTTCTAGCTCTTTTCTGAAAGCGCCAACACGAGGACACCACACTAGGTGCAAGTCATGAACACTGCGTATAGGGTGTCCCCCCTCCGTAGCCATTAATTGAGACAGTCTACAGTGACTCATTCTACAGGTATACTACACAGATTTTCCTGTTGGGAACAACCCCCTTTTTTGTTCAGCTTTATACCCCAGTCCCACACAGAGTAGGGGCCTACCCTCCAGTTTAGGAGTTCCTTTGCAGTCTGGGCTTTATTTATGGTTTTTGCGGTGCACAGTATAATTCCACATACTCATGGTATATGTGCACAAATTCACATTTTTTACACATGCCTGGCTCACCCGCATGCCCCTCCCCCCCACATACTGGCCTGCAGGGCCATGGCAGAGAGTGCTACATTAAGTTATAGTGAGGAACAAATACTTAACATCATTCGAGGCCCCTCACTATTTGATCATGCAGACCCCGAGATGACTTAATAGACACTGAGACCTACTAAAAAAAACATCCTAAATTGTTTTGATTATTAACATGTATTCTGTATTGTACTGTTTTTAGCCAATAGGACAGTCTCTTATTTTCACACCTTGAAAACCTGTATAGACTCAACAAGAGACTTTATGTTGTTTATATACAAGGTCCTGGTCAGAATATGTTGTTGAACCAATTATGCAGACTATGCTGTACAATTTGCTTTTGTACTAATAATTTGTTCTTAATATTTGCTTATACTGTCTTGATTTTTCTGATTTCCATTCTTTCACTTCTAAACTTCCAGACTCTTGTTTCAGGTCTTTTGTATTATTTGTTTGTAACAATTTGTATATTTAGAATTTGTCATTATTAATTTATCGTTTGTCAAAATGAATAAAGATGTGAAACTTACACCACAGTATCCAGCACAGTGTTTCTTAGCTCCTTTACGTTTGAGAGCCACCCTGAGGACATAACATTACGTGTTATTCATTGACACAGGGTTCTAGATCTTCTTTTCGGAGAGCCAACCTGAGGACACCACACTAGGTGCAAGTCATAAACACTGTGTATAGGGTGTCCCCCCTCCGCAGGCATTCTTTGAGACAGTCTACAGTGACTCATTCCACTGGTATACTACACAGATTTTCCTGTTGGGACCAACCCCCTTCTTGTTCAGCTTTATACCCCAGTCCCAGACAGAGTAGGGGCCTACCTTCCAGTTTGGCAGTTCTTTTACAGTCTAGGCTGTATTTAGGGTGTTTGTGGTGCACAGTATACTTCCACATACTCAGGGCATATGTGCACAAATTCACATTTTTTACACGTGTCTGTCTCACCTGCATGTCCCCCCTACACACGCGCCCCTATGGCCATGGCATAGAGTGCTACTTTAAGTTATAGTGAGGAATATAGAGTTAACATCTTTTGAGGCCCCTCATTATTTGATCACGCAGACCCTGAGCTGACTTAATAGACACTGAGACCTACTATAAACAACATCCTAAATTGTTTTTACTATTAACATTTGTTCCGTATTTTAATGTTTATTAGCCAATAGGACAGTCTTTTATTTTCACATGTTGAAAACCTGTATAGACTCATTGGGCCTCATTACGACCCAGGCGGTAAGTTACCGCCTGGGCCGTGACTTTACCACCATGGCGTAAACTACGTTTACGCCATGGTGGTTGGCGGACTTACCGCCCCATTCCGAGGTTGGCGGGGCGGTAAGTCCCCAATCCCCATTTACCCTTCCCATTTTTGCCCCCTAGGGCATAATGGGAGTGGGGAAGGCGTTAATTACGCCACCGTAAATTACGGTGGCGTAATTAACTCCATGGTCCCTTAGCGCCATGGATTTTAACACCTGCTAAAAGCAGGTGTTAAATCCGCCATGGCGCTAAGGGACCTCGTACTCAGGCGGTAAGGGTCGGCGCTGTTTACGCCGCCGTAAAACCCTTACCGCCTGGGTCGTAATGAGGCCCATTGACTCAGAGTTCTAGCTCTTCTTTTCTGAGAGCCAACATGGGGACACCCTACTAGATGCAATTCATAAACTCTGCGTTTAGGGTCCCGCCCCGCGTCCGCAGCCATTTATTCAGACAGTCTACAGTGAATCCTTCCACTGGTATACTACACAGGTTTTCCTGTTGGGAACAACCCCCTTTTTTGTTCAGCTTTATACCCCAGTCCCAGACAGAGTAGGGGCCTACCTTCCAGTTTAGCAGTTCTTTTACAGTCTAGGCTGTATTTAGGGTTTTTGTGGTGCAGAGTATACTTCCACATACTCAGGGCATATGTGCACAAATTCACATGTTTTACACGTGTCTGTCTCACCTGCATGTCCCCCCTACACACGCGCCCCTATGGCCATGGCATAGAGTGCTACTTTAAGTTATAGTGAGGAATAAATAGTTAACATCTTTGAGGCCCCTCATTATTTGATCACGCAGACCCTGAGCTGACTTAATAGACACTGAGACCTACTATAAACAACAAATGAAGCTAGAATTTCATTATTTCATATGTGTGCTATTTGTTAAATGTGATTTATATTTAACATAAAGCAATGTTGTTTTACTACGTTTAACATAATGTTCCATGTTGCATTGGTAAAACCAATGTAACTGCTCAATTTACAGAATTGTATTTGATAAGAAATGAAGATCCATGTAAAGTTGCAGAAGAAAAATGTAAAATGTGTTTGATTATTTTTATGAAATCACATAGCATGAATTAATCAACATCTAATTGGAATCCATGTGTCAAAGAATACCCATTTTCCATGTATACTAAAGCCTTATTTGACTGGGTGTAGATTCTTAGACTTTCTGGCAACATTTCTATTTGACAAATTGTCCATGACAAAATGAGCAGCTGTGCTAGAAAAGCAAAGATCACATCTCTATCGAAAATCATTGATCGATTGCATTCTTTGCTATCCTTTTCAGTAGGTTGATTAGGGGTGGAAGATAGATGCTTAATATTTGGTCTATTTCCCCAACAGCGACAAGGTCAATCCTTTTAGATTCCCTTCAGCTCACTTCAATTATACCGACCATTGAATGTGATGTAACTATGATTCCACCTAATTAGGTTTGCACTTTTGAGATGAGAACTTAATAGGGCCTAGCTTTTCGGAATCAAGTTAGCTGCGACAATTTCCTTTGTAATGGCACATTTCTCGTCTAAATGACTGCCATGTGAATTGCAGGGCTGCCAGCTGTCAATACATGAGGGTGCTTTCTAGCCATGTTTTAATAATAATAATTAAACATGAAACTCTGGAGGCACGACTGCAGTGCTTTGTTGTCAGCATTATTCACCACAGATAGCTAAGTGACAGATTCTATAGCAAAACATATTTAAAGCAAAAAGTAATTTTAGGCAGAAAATGCGTGTTTCTTATTTTAAATCAACTGTTTAAAATTGCTCGTATAATTTTACAATGATATATTCGAGTTTCAATGTGTGCTATGAATGGACGATAGTCGGGGCTTTTCCTTTTGCAATTTATTTTTAAATCATTGAAACTTGGCCCATTTGGTATACAACCCAAGTAAACAAACGGTTCTATATTGTTCAGGTACTGGAAGAATGCTGGTTGTACTTCCAGCTGGTGTCTGAACGCCAGTTACTGTACGTCCTTGTCAAACCTATTTGTAATGTTGGCACTTTCTCCCAGCGTTGTTTGTTCTGTGCTTCTTCGCCCCATGTCCTCCTCCATGGCCTTGCAACCGTCCCCTCTCAACCAACCTCCTTTTGGGCCAACCCTGTCTTGTCTTTGTCTTTGTCTTGTCAAGACATTTCCTATAACAGCGTGCCATTCGATTCTTTGTTTTTGTGGCATGTTTACGTCCAAAATGCATACGTCAGGTTGTTAGTCAGCCGTTGTGGTTACGACAACGTAATCAATCTGTACGTAATACACAGCATATATGCTGCAGAATTCCTGCATGTAATGACAATGCCTGGGTCATCAGAAAAGACATTGCATGCCTAATGACATAAGAGCAATGGAATCACATGATCTTTGACAATGAAGACCTGATATGTTACCTTTGATCAATGTGACATTTCATGAAATGACATGGCTGTTGTAAATCAAACTACAATAGGATGTGATTAATAAGAAAACATGAAGGGCCTCATTATGAGTTTTATTTGAATTGTATTTATTATTTATAAAGCGCTAAGACAAGTCCCGTAGGTATAGGAGCACTGACAAGACAGAGGACACTAAACAAAACCGCCAGACTGATTAGACTGAGGGGAAGCAGGCGGGTGGCAGCAGGGGAGCATACGGGGTTACTGGAATAGCAGTGTTTTAAGCTGCGCTTGAACCTGGTAAGAGAGTGACACGACCTCATGTCAGGTGACAGGGCACTCCAACATTCAGGTGCGGCATAGGGGAACGACCCTTGAACTACCTGAGTCAGTTTGGCACTGCGGGCAAGCAGAAAAAAAGGAGTTGTTGGATCTGAGCACTCTGCCTGCTGGTGGCCAAAGGACCCTATCAGATAAGTATATTGGGCAAAATCCATACAGGCACTTTTGAGTGATGGTCAACATGTGGAAGGTGATTCTAGAATCCAAAGAGTGCTAGTGTAGGGCCATCCTCGCCTCTGAGATGTGATTATTTTTTTGTGTGTTGTAAATCATCTATGTCCTGAACAGCGTTCTTTTGAACAGTCTACAGACAAACCAGCTCTCCTTTGCCAATGCCTTTTAGCAAGCTGGAACAGTAAGCAAGTTCTGCGCTTATGATATCTCTGGCAATGATGGCTCAATTACTGTGAGTAAGGAATGGTTTGAGTTGGAATAGGAGTTTGAGATAATATGAGGTGGATGAGATCAGGTATTAACATGCGTTTTCATTTTTAATTCCTGATCCAAGAAAAACCAGCCGTAACTTTGGGGAGGGTGGCGATGGAACATCCAACGACTTGGAATTTAAATCTGGTTTAATCTTGTTCAGATGTGGTCTTGTACCCATAATCATAAGCTCAGTTTTTGAGTCATTGGGCAGGGCTGTTCTCCATCATCCATATCTTGGTGAGAGAGTAGGCCGAGTTGATGGTTTTGGAGTCTTTGTAGTAGTCCCCTGACAGAGGTATAATGTACTGAATATCATCGGTATAGTTAGTATAAGATACCTGGTTCTCATAGAGCAGTTCAAATAAGGGTTTGGAAAATAGTTTGAATAGGGTGAGGGATAAACAAGCTCCCTGGGGGACTCCACCTGACACCATGATGTCCTCAGCTGCAACATCTCCACTGAAAACTTTGGCTGATCGTCGGGCAAGGAAGTATTTGACCCAGGAAGTCAGAGCTGGTGAAAAAGCGGCAGAGTGTGGTAGCCTAGCACATGGTCAACCAGGTGGAAAGCCACTGATAGATCCAAAAGAATCAGGAACTGTTCAACCTTTCTCAAAAATCTGGAGAATGCTGTCCTTCAGATCTAATAGTGCTGACTCTGTTCCATGGTCATCACCAAACCAAAATTGCCTCTGAACTAAGATGTTATACTTGGATAATAAGTCTTGCATTTGAATGTAGGCTGATTTGCCTAGGAATTTTACCAAAAACGGAGAGCTGGTAATGGACCTGTAGTATGAAGGGACATTAGGATCTAATGAAGGTTTCTTTATCGGAGGTGAGATCCATGCTTGCTTAATGCATGATGGCACAGTGCTTTCCCTGATTGAGTATGGTGGTACAGGTCAAAACAGTGATAAAATGGCTGTACAGGAATTACCACAACTTTCCCACACCGCCGTACTATGAGATTCAGAGGTGAAGTGGAGGACTTACTGCCAGCATATAGCTGGACATAAATCTTCCACTTCAGCTGCAAAAATCTGTGAATTTACCATGGTGGATATGCTACTCATGGTAAATCTGAAAATATCACCATGAAGACCTACAGACTTAAAAAATGGGGATGATTCGCACTGCCTAGCTATCACTCGTAATGCTGTGGTAATGCCACGTGACTTTTTATAATGGTGAACTATTCAGCATTGATTCTTTGCATTTACTGTCAAATTGCCACACAACAAGAAATCAGTGTCCAACGTTGGAAACACATTTTGAAATAATTGTGTTTCACCAAATGTTTTAAAGGGGAACACATGACTGGAGATCCCATTTAGTCCCAGGCAGCTTTCAGAGAAACAGGAAATAGTTGCTCCAGGCAGGCCAGGGACATTTAGGAAAAAGTAAAAAAAATACTGCACTAGATTTAAAGTAGTTGAGTTAAAAAATAAAAGGTAGCCAAATGTAGTGTGTGATTGGGGACTCAAGGATTAGATTTAGTTTAGGTTTTGCATAAACAGAGTTGTGTGGCTCATTCCGTTATTTGAAGTGTATGAACAACACAAGCGCCATCGCCAGAGAGTTAGGGAGATAGTTGACAAATTAGTCAGTGTCCATCTCTGATTATACATCTGAGCCCCTTGTCCAATGGGTGACATTATATGACACCTGCAAGGAGAAGCAGAAGGGGTCAAGAATCCCTGGCCAACACATGGGAGAGATATGCTGGTCTAATTTCTGATGGAGCAGGAAAGATTTGGGGAGGTGGTTGACAGGCCAGTAACTGTCCATCTGTTAAAGTTATTAGACAAGACGCATGTTATTGTTGGATAGCCGACAGAAGAGCTGCAGGAGCCAGAAATCCATGATTGCAGTTTTTGGGAGATTCATGCTTGCCAAATGCTGCTGCGAGAAGAGATTTGGGGTGGCAAGTGGCACACCAGTCCTTTCAAACAACATGTGAGTCCCAAAAGAGCCAGATATATGATGCAGCATACTGCTTCTTATCTTTTCACTCCTGCGGCAGCACTTGCTGTACTTGCTGTGTGCAATGGTGGGGAATACGCACCAGCGCAAGTACATGCAGCGGTACTGCACCATGATAATGAACATCCACTGAAATGGATAGAGGAGGTTGCACACTCAGTTCCATTCACTAGCTCAGGAGTAGGTGAGGAGGTCAGGGGGGGATGGGCAGATCTTATCTACTGAAGATGGTTCAAAGCAGGAGTATATGGAAAATCCCAGGTTTCGAAAGGCACTGCCCAATACACTAATACACCAGTTCAGTTAATGATGGTGATAATGAAATGGATGATGATCAAGACAACGATTATGAGTTTAGAGGGGAATGAGTGTTACTGCTGCAAATCAGCAATACTGAAGAGGTGGCGGAGAATGACAATAGATCCAGATGCTGCCGGGCTATATTATAATTAGAAGCTCACCCTTCACCTGTACAGACTCTTTGAGAAATTGTATTACCGTTGCACATGAGAAAGCACATGACATCATCATGTGCCACACAAAACAGCACTGGCACCACCACTACCAGCCACATTGTGCCCACATGAGTCCAATCTATATGCTAGCCTACAAACAAACGTAATTGAATCTGGCCACATTAGCACTCTGCCAGAAAATGGTGTGCCGAGAGATGGAGGGACTATTTTGGTTACCACATCTATGTGATCCCATATTCTGCAGCATCGTCCACAGGCATGGAAAGAAGTCAAAAGTTCTCAGGTTGATCCCTCTTCATACTATCATTAAAGCACAAAATTCAAGCTGTCATCACTATTACCCCTGAAAAATTGGCAGATGTGTTAGTGCTAAGAGAGATACCAGCTTTGCCCTGCACGATTGGGGGGCTCATAGTAGTGATCTCCCATTGTATCACTCTACTCAATTGTTGTGGAAGCCTTTGAGAGTGGCAGCAAATGTCACAAGTCCAATGGCAGACATTCCAATGGTAACATTTCTAGAATGTTTTCAATATACCCTTTTCCCTAATGTTTTGATCAAAACCCTGGATTCAGGTGTCTTACTGGAACTGTGAATCACCACTGGGAAGATCTCGACCACTGTTTTTTTCTCTCACAAAGCAATAGGATAATAGAAAAATTAGGTTATGGCTACAATGGGTTTGGCACTACAGCAGTCATCGGGACAACATGTTAAACTCACCATACACTTGTTGACCAGTAGTCATAACATTGACTACATGGCAGTCACAGCTGCCTGGTTGGCATTTCCTACACCTGGTAACCAAGGGGGTCCCAGAGTAATTCCAGAGAGCAGCAAGTCTATGGAATTTGGCACCAACTACAAAGTGGGGGCAGGGATTTCAGTACAGAAGCCACTAGAGATTTGATATCAGGTAGGAGGTGGAGTAGATGAAGCAACAGTGCCTCAGGCCTTGCAGTTTCCTTTTCTTTTTCAAAATCACAATATCAAAATACAGAACAAAAACATAAAATACTTGATTAAAAACACACATTTCAAGCTAGTTCATTGTTCACACTAAAAGGATAATAAACAATAAACTTGATGAGTAGCTTTCCAAAGAAAAAATAATGTTAAAAAACAGTATTTGTATATGTATGTATATATATATATATATATATTCACTACATGTCGTCATTGATGTCATCATTGACATTTGAGATGACATCTTTCATGGTCTGGGGTGGTGGCAGGGTTGGGGGCTTACTTTACCATAACTGTCGAATAACTGTCGAATTTCAGGGGGTTTTCGGTTTTAATTTGAAGCAAAAAGGGGAGGAGGAAAGGTTTTATTTTGTGAAGTGTACAGGTTTTTGTTAGGGCAACTTAACCATAACGTCCCCTCAACAAAGTTTTTTTGTAGTGAATATCACTGGTTTTTGGGAGGGCAACTTAACCATAACATCCCCTTAACAAAGTTTTTTTTGTAGGGAATTGTATAGGTTTTTTAAAGGTGGAATTTAAGCATGTAAGTGTGGCAATGAAGTCGATGAGCAGAATATAAACTGCAATCATGTGATTTTGGGAGATATATAGTATAATCTACCTACTTGACATACATTTAACATAAAAGATACAGAATCCCCTCCCTATTGATATTGGAAAGGGACGGACTGAGCGCCTGTTTCCGGACGGGGTTGGACAGGATCAACATTACCCAAAGAGGCGGGGGATAGCTGAAAATGTACTTTTGTCTTACACAAAAAGTGTGCAATGTAGAAGAAGGACATAAAGATATTATAAGTAGTAATAAGTAAATATGGAAACCTGAAGCTGGGAAAAGAAAACGCCACATTTAATAACCATGTAGAATGAAGTGGATGGTACAATAAAAAAGAAAGGATGCCTCTAGCGTAATCACTTCACAGAAGCTCAGCAGCCTGGAACGACAGTGGACGGACGCAGTAGGACAAAGGGAGATTATAGCAAAAGAGTGAGTTTAGGTCAATTTTTTTATATGGGTGAGTTTTTTGTTGTGGTAAATAATAATTTCTTTCTGTTGTTTTGACTCAGAAATGGCTAGTACTTTGGAGTGGCTGGAGGAGTATTTCCCACATGAGGAAATGTCTGAAGACAGCGACAATAATGGCACACAGTGCTCTGTATATGCAAAATAGTGACCAGTATTTTAGAAGCATTCAACTTATGTTTTTTTTAACAGACCAGGAAAGAAAAGAAGAAAGGGCAACAAACGAGACAGAAAAAGACGGGATAAAAAGGATAGAGCAGAAAATGGACACCCTAAATCTTTCTCGGTTCTTTTGCCCTTTTTCTATCCCCGTGGCTGGAGTCCCTTCCTTACCCTCCTTTCGCCTCTTCTCCTAGTGTGCTGTGTGCTGTTAAGCAATGAATGTAAAAACAACACAAATTACAGAAAAGGCTCTTTTCAGAGCCGCCTTTCTCAGTATAACAATAGAAATATGAAGTGACGGTCATAGACGCCTGCAGAGTTCTGAAAAAGTTTGCGGACAGTCATAGAGGAAAAAAGGGAGGGTGCAAGCGGAGCAAACACAATAAAGTGTACGTTGGGAGTAAGTGGCGGCTCTGAAAAGAGCCTTTCGGTGGTGTGTTGTGTGGGTCAAAAACAGTGGATTGGGGAAAACGGATTGTCAGATAGGTTAGTGTGATTGCAAAAGAGGTTGCAATGCATTTTGTACATTGTGAAGAAAAATCTGATTGCCAGCATATGTGAGGTGGACTCCATCTCTGCGGAAAAGGAAAGTTCTGTGAAACAAAATGTTTTCATTGTGGAAAGAGGACATGCCAACATCTCTTAAAAATGCACACACAGCCTTATTCACATTGCGTCTCGCTTTCTCCATTTGTCCAAACGCAGAAGAATGCAGCCATGTTTGTCTTTGGGCAATACGGGAAATAAGTATTTGACAATTTGGAAAAATGTCCATGAGCTTCGCGAGTCCTTCCTTCATTGAAAATTGCAAAGAAATTCCAGATACATGGCCTAAACTGTTTCCTCCACAATGAATGATCAGTATATCTGGAGGACGCTCTGTCAGTAAAGTAACACAGAGAGGTACCAAGTCCAGCCATCTCATGCCATGCACGCCATGCCAGTGCGCTTCCGCATGAGGAAATCCGAGATTTGTAGATAAACTGCAGCTTTCTGCATGCACATTCAACCAATGTATCCATGAGTCTCCCAAAATCCAGATAATCTGTTTCCGAGCATGGAAAGCCATGGCTGTGTGGTCTCCTGTGAGGAAGAAGAGGGTCTTACTAAAGTATGTCGGTCAGAACACACCTACTGAACTTTATGGACCAATCCCTAGCTCCGCTCATTCTCATTTACATGCGGCTCTACCCTTGAATCCCCGGTGGTGATATGTGCTGGCTGCTAACTACCGCCATGTTCGCAGACATCTACAGGATCAGAGCGTGACAACAGTACATTAAAGTACTATTCCCCTTTTTCCCCTTTAAGGTAGGCTCTGAGAAGAGCCGTTTTATTTTTATTTTTGGCCAGATACCCTACAGACATCTGGTATTTTATGTATTTTTTTTGTATTTTTTGTCCTTGCTTTACTCTTGCAAACATTACAGAACCTTCTCTAAAGCAAGCCTTACATTCCAAAAGAACAGCGCATTTCCCAAAGAAGATAGCGCGACACCATCTCCTTCAAAGTAATGCGCATTGCTTGGAGCAATGTTATCGTGGCTACAAAAAAAATACCAACTCGTTGCATGAATGCACGCATGCCGCGATTGATGATACACCTCCCAATGCTTTGATCTGGACAGAAAACAGAAGTGTTGTTCCATTGTACTCTCGGGAGTTAAGCAGAAAAAATTACTTTCGTTGTTGGGAAGATGGTCATGAGTGCTTCAACCAATTGTGCCAAATCTGCCAACAAAGTATGTGAAGTCACGTAGCCCAAATGGCAAGTACCGTAGTGCAAAATGACCACATGAGGAGGTGGCATTCTACGCATGTTTCTACAAACTTGCAGAATTGCCGCAGCATTGGCATCAGTGTCAGTGATCCACACCACCTCCACTCCTCGCACATTGAAATGGTGTGCCACATGCCTACTCTCGACATAGTGTTGTAAGCCTTGCACACAAATGTCTGCAAGCATCAAAACCCTGACCCTCTCCACCTCTGCCATCTTCAGTGTGCACAACGTCTTTCGACACAAAAGAGTAATGTGAACATCTGATTGGCTGATGCCTACAGTCGCCTTTCCATGCAGGATTTGCTGTAGAAACCCGTATGTGACACGCCCTACCAGCAGACAAGTGTTGCCTACGTGCAGCACGTAACTCTTACCCTGTCCTTCCACCCTTTCTACAGCGGTACCAAAGCGAGTCCCTCATTGAACACAACTAAGCGGTCGCACAATCATCCACCAATCACATAGGACATCACTATTTTTAACTCCGTCATCAACATTGCGCACTTCAAAATTACTGTCGATGATTCTGAATGGAAGTCGCATACCACTGCAAAGCACCTACTTCACAAGCTACTGTGCAAGGATTGCCAATTTCTACGTACAGCTCCATGCATGCCAATATGCATCAGTATAGAGTACAGGTATGTATATTTTAATCAGAGAACATGTGGAAGCCTTATGATTTAATTTAGACAAAATAATGCCACTAAATGTCCATAGGGAATACATAACAATGCTCCCCCTTTAAAGTGCAAGATTGCCGATTTGTCATTCACAAAAATCACACGACTGCTTACTGTCTTCCGCATAACCTGTACATACGTTGCAAGCATGCCTATTTAGGGCAGACCTCAATTTTGTATGTGAAAATGTCGGAGTTGTGTACTCTGAATGGCCTACAGTAATGTTACTTGCAATGTGATCGTATGAGAATAGTAAGCGCTCCCGATTGTAGTGGTGATATTTCCTTCTGAGGGTCTCCCGATTTTTCGACATTGTGCTTTTCATTAACAGGTACAAAAGGTTTCCCCATCTAGTACTATGCCCTATCGCTTACAAACCTCTCTGCTATGCATAGTACTTTTGTAAACAACAAGGCATTTCCATACCCTTAAAAGTTTTAGTTATTTTGAAGGACTTTCAAGTACCATATTGCAAGTACTATGCAAAGACTGCACAGAGTGAAGTGAAATGGGCATGTGCACTGGGTTGAAATATGAAAGTTCAATGCTCTGACGAAAGAAGCACAAATAATGTCTGCAGTATCATCACTGCTGCACACACACAAAGTAATTGATTTTGTTTTTTTTAATTTGCAATGAAGACTACTCTCCTGAGAATCAACAGCATCTACACTGCAGACGACATATCCGAAGAAACCTGGTCATCTTGCACAAAAAAGTAAGTACAGTAATACCTTTATATTGTAACTACTCCTTAAAGAGGCTGTGTGGGTTATTTTTATTTTGGGCACCAAAGCAAGCATTGATTTGTAAACCATTGTACCTACAAATATCCATTTATTGAACAAAGAATAACAGGCAGAATGGCTGACAAATCCCTGTGTGCTTGGTACTCAAATAACATAGGTAATCCTTTGAAGGTTAGATTGTGAAAAGAAGTTGCTGTAGCAAGTTTTTGGCATTTCAGTTATTAATAATGGTTCTCGTCACAAGTAGGCCACTTTGTCCTCTCATCTGAAGCACATTGTAGTAGTATACAAACAGTAAAGTAGCCTTACCAAATCATTGTTAGAGTTCACTGTACGTTGACACACCATGACAAAGAGCTTCCCCATCAGACTTATGCACTCATGCACACTGCACACATACATTGGACAACAGACCAAAGTATATATTTTTTCTCAACAAAGCCCAAAGAATGCCTACCAAAAAGCAACTCCGTAGAAAGGAACGCAGAATTAGAGCAAATAAAAATAAAGGTGCCCAATGTAAGCATCCACCTGTTGTAGAGTTTGTAGAGAATCTTGGTACAAACCAGCTAATGTAGTTGGGTAACAAAATAAAGGAAGTCTCAACTGCTGAAGCTGTACCTCCTCCATCAAAAAGTGTCACAAAACACAGAAATGTTGTAAAAAAAAACAGGGAAAGCGCACAACGTCTGTGCACACACCAAAAAGGGGGCGGGACACGGGGCGTAATGCACGGAATGGGGAACAACGTGTAAAAAAGAAGGCGTAACTGGGGAAGTACTGCAGGGAAATACACGGAACGCCCACACGCACGCAAACAACTCGTATTCATGGATTTGAATACGGGAAACAAGCGCACGCTAAAAGATGCGCACAGGCGCCAACAAGTCCGCCACAGGAAGGCAGGCATAAGCGTCCCCGCGCACAGTATAAAAGCATGCACAAACAACAAACACATACATACTGCTACGATGAATGTCCCAGTTGTCGCAGCACTGATCGTGGGACACCGCAGGAGGAGGAGAATAGCCAGGGCCCGCATTTTTTACCCCCGTGCAAGCCTTTTTGGGAGACCTGACGACCAGGTCTATGGCAGGTATAGGTTTCCACCTCATATCATCCTAGACCTGGTCAGGGAGTGGGAAGATGACCTTACATCACCCACCCTCTGCTCCCAAGCATTGAGCCCCTTGGAGAAGGTGCTCTATGTCCTGCATTACTTGGCCACTGGGTCATTTCAGCAGACTACTGCCATAGTGGGAGGGGTCTCACAGGCCACGCAGTCACGCTGCCTACACCAGGTGTTGCCAATCATGACTTTGCGCCCCTAAGTCCGCAGGCACATATACATGCCCAGAACACCCGCAGAAAGGCAGGCCGTCGTCCAGGACTTTTACAGGGTGGCACACTTCCCCAAAGTGCTTGGTGCCATAGATTGCACCCATGTGGCCCTACGTCCACCTAGGGCCACTGAGCACATCTACCAAAACCACAAGCATTGGCATTCCATCAACGTGCAGGTGGTATGCGATGCCAAGGGAATCATCACCTCTGTCTATGCAAACTACTCTGGCTCCACCCATGACAGTTTCATATAAAGAATGTCTGCCCTGAGCCGGGCCCTGGAAGCTGGGCAGTATGGCGACACATGGCTCCTAGGTGAGTACAAATGACCGTGCACATGCATGCATGTCACACACACAGACAAATACACAAACCCCAATAATCACAACTATTATCACTTCTCCAGGGGACAGTGCCTATCCTCTGAGCAACCACATGATGACGCCAATCCGGAACCCCACCACACCACCCCAGGTACGATACAACGCTGCCCATATTGAAACCAAGGCCATAGTGGAGCGCACATTCGGAGTGCTCAAGTCACACTTTCGCTCCCTTGACCGCTCTGGCGGCCAGCTACTCTATGCACCCCCAGTAGTGTGCAGGATCATTGTGGCAGCATGTGTCCTGCACAATGTTGCAACATGGCAAGGCGTACCGGTGGACATGGTGGTGCCCCCACATCCCCAACCACAGGCACAGGCGCTGCCCATGGGAGGGGATAGGGCAAGTGACGAGACAGCCCGCACCCAGCTTGTGGCCACATTTTTCACCTAAACTCCCACCCCTGCGCAGTGCACACAGGCCTGGCACATACCAGGTAACAATCGATGATGACAAAGAGACAGTCAACTGTCACAACCTTACCACCCTGAGAATGTTGCCATGGAATTGCCACATTGTGTGCATCCCTAGCTACTCAAACCTAACCAATCCTGTGTGACCAAAAGGTACACATGCAAGGTGTGCATCACACAGACCTGCAAAACAGGCCATGACAATCACTGGTATGTCACACAAAGCCACCAAAACCACAACATGACATGGCAAGCAATAGCAAAACACCAAAACAATAACAATAATGTACACATTGACATGTGAAAAATGCAAAGTGGCGTCAGACAATGATGCCTGACATGGAATCAGATGAAATGACTGACCAACAACCTCCCACACAAAGCAAGTCATACCCAAATGCATAACAACAGCTGTAGCTTGAACATAACAATGAATGCCTGTTCACATGCACATTGTGCATGGCAAAATAAACACTGCATAATACGTGTGCTGTGCCCATCTCCTGCAACACACTGCTCAGCACACAGCATAGTGACCAGTCATTGTGTGTGATGCACACCCTGAGCATCACAAATAAATGACAAACTAAATAAAAAAACAAATTACGCATGTACAGGATCCACAAATGGTCATAAATCATGTGCTGCAGGGACACAGTGGTCCCCAGAAGGCTAACTGTGTGCACATGTGGACATGGAAGGGTGGTTGTACATGTTGTGTATCATAGTGCGAGTGTGTGGGTCAGTAGGGACATGCACTCAATACATGCATGTGCAATCAAGTGACCATCAGTGTCCTCATCACATGTGAACATTGCCCATGTGTACACCCCATCATGCCAAACCACAAGTATACTCTCACACCTGAAAGGTAAACACAACACATTAACAGCTATTGATCAGCAGAATACATCATGTAAATAGGATACCACAATTACAATGTCAGGGTGCCATCCACTGTGGGGCAAGGCCACTGTCCAACAACAAAATACCCCCCCTCCCTCACATATCACCATGACCCACTGAACAACTGCGCATGGGGTATGTAGCCTTCATCCTTGAAGTTCACCTGGCCACAGGATCACCCTTCCCCTTTGTCTCCATCTTCCACCTTGCATGTAAAAAGTGTCCAGCACCCTCAGAGGCCACCTTGACTTGCAAAAACACCAAATCAAAGAGAACTCAAAGCAGGCCAACACAGAAGCCAAGCAAAAAGCCTGCAGGCAGCAAAACAAACCAGACGAGCCTCCAGTAGATGACTTGAAGTAGCAGTATGTCACAAAGCCCAAGTACTAGCACAATGATGGAACAATCAAGGTAGCACAGTAAAACAATGTCACAACAGGATGTGTACCATGTGTGGTACATAATATCGAATGATGCACCACAAACTGATGTGTACTGTCACAGCTCCCGTGTACAGGCGCAGGAGTGGCACAAACCAACCACCCCCACCGTGGTCTGGGTGCCTGCAAGGTCAAACTCACACAGGCCTTTGAGACCCTGGTGGGGAAGGAGGGTCGGGGATATGCAGTCGGGACAGGCATTGGTATACTGGATAACCGGAATGAGGGGCAGGATAGGGGAGTAGGATTGACATGGGAAAGTAGGGAATGTACAAAACATAATAATCACATTAACACATACACAATCAGACCAAACATGTACATCATGCACATAGTACCAAATTACTCAAATTGAAGTCAAAGAGAAACTTATCTCTGGGGTGAGTGCTGGCCTCCTGCCTGTACACTCTCAGGTCCGGTAACATGAGCAGTTCAATGCTGCAAAGAGAGCCAGAGTCACTAACACACACACCACCATGCATGCCCCAAAGTAACAAGATACTCTACAAACTATCTGGTGTGGTGCTTCGTACTCATCCGTAAGATTCCCCCCGTGATGGTTCATACACAGTCAATGCAGTAAGTAATGCGCCGGTGGGTGCGTGGCTAATGTAAGACCAATGTGTCAAGATTCACACAACATCCAATGTTCCCTGGGTAAGCATCCAGATGCATTTAGCAAGGTACGACTTCAGTACAAGTCGTGTTCCAGCATAACCTAAATAAAGTAGGTAGTGCATGTGGCAATTCAAACCTGTAAATGAAATGCACTGCACACGAGTCTGTCCCTCGCTGTCTGTCCCTATGAGCTGCTTCTTTCCCTGTCTTGGAACACTACATGGCTAATACAACTGCCTCAATGGACCATGTTGGACCGGAGGATATGTGCCACTGCCCCTGCATGTGCCCCTGACAACTTTCCCATCAACTAACCATTACTCCACCAACGCATCGTAGCTGTACTGTGCGCTTCAACACCAATATCTGTCCAAGCTCACCGTAAGTGGTGCTACTTAGCGTGCATGTGCAACTGTCCTGGAGGACGGTTGGCTGCGGTGTGGCCCCCTTGTGCTGCTCACCTTGCCTGGAGTTCCTTGAAACACGTCAGCTTCTGTATGATGTATGAGCGCAATCCCTGTGGCCCTGCCTGCGCACACATGTGCATGTCTGCACCACCGAATGTGGCCAGCTTCCAGACATCCAATGGGCCATGTCTGCTGGGAAAGGTGGTCTGGAGGCTCATCCCCCTGCAGAAAGGGCAGAAAACACATGATTAATGCATGAAATGTCCCTGTGTGTGTCTCCTCAGGCATGTCATGAGTGGACCATGTAAGAGACGTACATCAGAAATCACTCCATCAGTGCAACTTTCCCAGCCAAAGTTTGTCAGCCACTGTCTACAGCATGAATTGCATGAAGCACATGTACAGCAAAGATAAGAAACACACTACACAATGTATAGCAATTAATGCACACCTGAATCATGAAACCACCCATCTAGCAAAGGAAGAACTGTGGTCAAAATCACCCGTATCATCCCCACTAGGGGTGCCAACACAAGTAGTGCAGCAGCAGACATGCCACAGATATGACAGTCCAAAGCCCTTGTGTAATAGGCTGTAACACCGAACCATCCTTGCGAGCCCATGGATAAGGGAAGCAGGAGTGGCATATGTGAGTCAGGACCCCAAGCTGCAAACACATACACGAGACAAGCTTGAAGGGACCAGCTGGAACAGACAGTGGATGCTTTCAAAAGCCACAAAGCACCACACCATCACATGAAAGCACAACAGACAAGCAATTTGAAACTATATTAACTAATTACACTAACTATCAAAAACCTACATTACCTAATTAAACTAACTATCAAATAGAAACTTAACTAACTAAACTAAAAGAAAAATGAAAAATGGCCACATACGACCCACGGGGGGGGGGGGCACCTAGGAGGGGGGCGGTACAGGCTGCTGCTCAACACCCACATGCGATGATGTTGAGGAAAAAAAAAAACATCCATGGGCTCAACGCCTGCACAGCCCGACCTATGTGGGAGATACCTCGTCGTCCGAGTCTGGCTCTTCCTGAAAAGGAGGACGTGTCACAGGAGCCTGACCACGCCTAGCCGCAGCTTGCCCCTCGTCGGCAGCAAGTCTGCCGGACGGGTGAGCCTGGTTCTGTGCGGCGATGACGCGTAGGTCTGCATGCAGAACCTCACGTGATACATGTGCTTCCTCTTGCAAGGTAACACGTGTAACACGGAGTTCCTCCTGCAAGGCCTGGCTGGACAACTGATGCACCTCCCGGCAAGCATGTAGCTCAGCCGAGATGGTAGGCTCAAGCTGCGCAGACCTCTCCTCTGACCGCTCCCTCTGGGACATCAGAAGGAAACCCAGAGTGGATCTGAAGGAAGCATACACCTCCCTCAGGGCCTCCATGTGTGCCTCTGCGTGAGCAGCAATTGCTTCACGCAGAGACAACATTTCAGCCTGGGGTGCCCTGTCTGAGGCCGCCATGCCCAGCCTGAGCGAGCGGGCCATGGACCGTACCGCCTGCTGCTGGAGAAGCACCTGCCTAGCAGGGGGGAGCACGGATTGGGCCACACGCTCCATGCTCACAGCGATGTTGTCCATTGCTGCCCCCTGGCGTTCAGAATTGGCAGTCATGTCTTGCTCCCACTCAGTATACAGTGGTTGCGCGCGGCGACCGCGTTGCTGGGCTTGACACCTGCGGGACCCAAGGACCGGGTGTCCTCGTTGTGTTGGCACCGCCCGCGGCTGCACGACTACATGCCCCCGTCGACGTGATGGCCCAGGTACATCTGTGACTGTGGTGGAGGGTCACCCTGCATCCCGATCCACCACAGGCGGAAGTTCCAAGACTGTCTGACCCCTCAGTGCAGGTGTCAGGGACAGAGGAGTGCCCACATCAGAATCACTCACCCCTGACATATGGACCTGATGCACATCCAACTGAACATGGACGTCAGAGTGGTCATCAGGGCTGGACTCATTGCCAGCCAAAGACAAGATGGACTGTAGCACATGTGGGTTTTCGTGGCCTACCACCCCACGACCGCCACTGCCAGGTTGCTATAGTGATAACAACCCTGTGCCTGGCATGACAACACCATCCTCTGGCTCCATTGTGTCATCATCTGAAAAGTAGAGAGAAAAAAGGTCACTACACATGTTAGAAGCACACAACACACACACACATAGACATCACACAGACACCAAACACATGAAGCAGACATGTCACACACAAAAGAGAACCTGCCATGCATGCTGGGTCAACTTGACATTGCTTCTGTGATTAGGCATGTAGAAGGGTGTTATATCGCTCTGAAGTGGGTCGATGCAGTGCAGCACATTTGTTCTTTACTCACTATCCACATGTACAAGTACTTCATGATGTGTATCAGAAAATGTGAAGGCAGTGCAAGGTCAACTTCAGCCATCACGTGCAATGTGCAAGCAATGGGTAGCATGGCTACAAGCAAACCACCCCTCCCCCCAAGTGCAAATGCAGGGATGCCTTGCATGGTATCAAAAGGATGACCATAGACCTGTGTATTGACAGACAGTGTTGACTAGCATCAATTGCATCATGTGAGTCAAGCGATAACACAGCAGATTATGATGGGACAGTAAGCAGGACACATGATGAAACCTCCGGAGTACACCCACGTGTGAAGAAGACACTACACCAGTTGGACAGAGTCATTGGCCATGGAACAGGCTGAGGCCTGTGACCCACACCGACTGTCACACCCTAAACATGTGTGGGACGCAGGACTGAGCCACAATGGCCATGGGAAGGCTGATGAAATGCCATGCAATGTAGGTCACGCTGGAGACGTACTACAATGATAATCCAGTCAAGGACACATAGGGGCATGCATGGAATCCACATGGAGCATGAATGGGCAGTCATGTCCCTGCGGGGCATCTGACCTCTGCACAGTCCAAGTGAGACACCCTGCATCAAGTACAAAGGATGTACCCCACAGCATATGTCTGGCAGATTGGCTGGTGGAAGTTAGCATGTACACAGGACGCATGAACAGGCAAGTACTCAACGGCAAAATTGAAGCAGACCAGTGCAAAGGTGAAATTGGGGTGCAGAGGGGGGGCAAGGGAGCATGCCTACATGGAGTACCCGCATGCAGGCAGAGGACACATGCACGTCAGTCATGCCATGACATAGTCCCAGGGCTGAGAGCAAGGTCACCCCAGGCTACATGCAGAAGGGCCAGTGAGATGGAACATGGACCAGAGGGGCATCCTGGTGACCAGCATGTGAGTAGGGTGCAATAGTGGTGATGCGGACAGTCCCCGTCCGCTCCACATGTCCACCATCCTGCAGAGCAGCCATGCATCAGTGAAGCATTGCATTACTTGCACATCAGCACCATGTACACATGACATATAGTGGCAGTCATGCACAACACATCACACAAGTAAAACACACATGTCCTCAACAAACACGCAGCAACACTCACTGGACTGGGTATCAAAGTCCAGCACCTCTCCCACTCCTTCGACCGATTCAGGTGGTATGAACTCCACAACGAGTGACTCGTGCGGAGTGAGGTATTTCTCCTCAGGTGCAGGCCCACTGCCAGTCACCAGAGTCAAGTTGTAATTTGAGGCACGCTTAGGCTTAGCGCTGCGTTTGAGGTCATTCCAACGCTTTTTGCACTCTCGCGCCGTGCGCACCTCATGGCCAAATGCACTCACATGTTCCGCAACTTGCTTCCAGTGGGTATCACGGTGGGCATCCGTAGACTGACAATTAGGCCCCACTAGCATGTCACGGCTGTGGTCCCGCACGTAGTCCACAAGGAGGTCCAGTTCCTGGTTGCAGAAAGGCTTCTTCCTCGACATGCAGGAGGTCGTGGCTGTGTGTGGGGTCCCAGCCTGTGCTGCAGGTGCAACCTTCCTCCTCTTGGATTGTGGCGCAGACCCTGGCTGGCAAATACCGCCCTGATCAGTATGGCCAGTGGCACCGGTGGATTGAGCCAAGGGAGTGGCAGGTGGAGGGACGACCAAAGGCCTGACTTGCGTCAGTGGCAGCTGGGTGCCCTCTAATGGACCCTGCGCAGCAACATCCGCTGTGGCAGGGTCATTGACCGCGACTCTCCTGGTTGGCAGACTCACAACCGGGGTGTTGTTGGCTGCATCTTCCCCTGCACTTGCCAACACCCAGCTGGATGGCGCAGCAGATGACATTACTGCCCCAAGGACACGTGTCTCGGTCAGGGCAGCCCTGCGTGCACCTACGGTTTGCCTCCTGCCCTGTTGGAAATCTTCCAAGGACTCTTCAAGTTCCAACACCACCTGCGCTGGCAGACCCTGAGCCTGGGTGGTGGTGTCCACAGCTGCACCTGCAGCTACCACTAGCCTTGGGCCCATGGCAGTCGATGAAACGGACTGCCGGGTCACACGGGCGCCAGTGCCAGATGCAGAAGCTGCATCTTCCTGAACCACAGGGGGTGGTGGCATGACTGCACCGACACATTGCACAACATCGTGCACAAGTGGCGCACCCCTGCCTCTTCTCCCTCTGCGGTCACCCTGGACACCCTGGAGTCCCCCTACTCCCTGGTCACCCCGGCCACGTCCCTGACCACGCCCGCCATGAGGAGTACGCCCAGCCAAGGCGCCCCTCACCTTTGTTGGCCTCCCAACCATGGCACAGATGGAATAATGCCGGCACAGATGGAGTAGTGCCAATGGGAGGTCTGCACCACAATTGTCCTGGGCAATTGGGGTGAAGGGGGTGGGATGCAAGATGTTAACAGCACCCCTGCACCTGCAAGGCTGTATGTGACCCCGGTCATGTAGTGACGGGTCACGCAACGCTCAGGCACCCCAAAACTGCAGTAAAACCATGCACGCAACCCCTGCAGCCTACGTGCGTGGAATTAACCTCCTGCAGTACGCGGTGGCGCCCAGGAACACGAAAAATGCATATGCGTGGGACACGCAGGCTACTATGACCTCAGAAACGGGTACGCGATACATAGGGGCACCTGCAGTGGGAAAAATAGCGTGCGCGACTCACTGTCAGACTAGCGCGATGATGAAAAACACGCGTAGCCAATACCCCCACCAAAAGAAGAGATACGTCCTTGATCCGCTGTGAAGTTGTGATGGTGCGCGAAACAACACGAAGTAGCAACACACACGTCGGTCTCCACGAAAGGCACGTACAGCGAACTGCTGGCCCCGCTCACCTTTAACCCGTGCTGAGGGAAACGACTGCGCGTGTCGCGTCACTTACGCGCTTAGGCCCTTTCCTTGAATTACACGCATTCACTCACAGACGTGTGGTTTTTTCACGTGCTGATCCACTATGCACCCGTGTTGAGGGAAACGCCCATGCGTGCTACGTCACAGACGCTCTTATGCACTAAGGGCCTTTCCTCGAATTACACGCTGACGTGCAATTTTTTCACGTGCCAAATCACTCCGTATCAAGCTGGCCACGCAACAACACACGGAAGACCACGCTCCTGCCCAGAAGGCCATATTCCTGCCCCCCAGAGCCCTGCGCACGCTCCCACCTACCATCTGCTTCTGCCTGCCTGCTGCCCATGTGCCCTGCTATTTGGTGCCTGCACGTCAGCCAGGGGTGCAGTTGCTGTGACCACCTCTGCTGGAACTGAAGACTCCCGACTGGGATACCATCGCTCCACAGCCCAGCCCCAGGACCCAGTTGCCCACCCACACCTGCCTCTGGGGTTGCCATGTCGGACACTACACCATCTGGCACCACTGGCAACCCCCAGGCAGAGAGGCAGAGGGCCACCAGCTTCAGTGCCAGGGAAGTTGGTGTCCTGGTGGAGCAAGTCCTGGGGCAGTATGATGCCCTCTTTGGAAGTTTGCGCGCCGACAATGAAGGACTCAAGAGGATCTGGATGGACATCGTGACTGCCATCAACGAGGAGGGGGTGGCAGTCCGCGAGATCAAACATGTCCGGAAGCGCTGGGAGGACTTCAGGTCCAGGACCCTCAACAGTGCCCGGTGCCTCTTGAAGGCAGCGGATGCCAAGGCGTGCCGGGTCCACCTGACCGACAACCAGATGAGGGTCCTGGAACGCATACGCCCAGCACTCCACGTCCAGGTCCTTGAGGGGCAGACCCGTCTGGAGTCGAGCGGTAAGTGTACATGCAAACTGATCGGACGCTTTGCGTGTTGTGGTATGCCAATAGTGTGCAGGTTGCACACATGTCTTTGTAGGAACATGTATGGCTGCGTATGTACAGGGACGTGAACCTGCCACATGTGATTCCTATCAAGTGTGGACACATCGATGGTGTATGTGTTGGTAAGCATGCTGTGCAAATGTATGTGTGGGTGCAGACATGTAATGAATTATGAGTATGTACTGTGGCATGGTTGTGGTGTCACACATGGATGCTGGTTCATGCTGCATGTATCTGCACTATGCACATGTGCATGTGGGTGTATCTGACAAGTGTGCAACTGTGATGCAACATAGATGCATGTGACACTGACATGTAGAAGGCTGAATGTGAGATGTGACATGGATGGCGATCTCATCACTGCGACAGTTGGTGGAGATGTACACATGCATGTAAGTCTGGTGGCATGTGTGCATGTGTTGTGCACTCCCCGTGTTTCATTTGACATCAGGCTCACCTTCGGCTGCTCGTGCTGTTGTTTGTGTATGGACGTTGCTGCCTGATGCAATATTCCTGTTGATTTGCTCATGTGTGTGAGTTGAAATGACATGTGTGTTGGGGAGTGTGATGCCATGTCTGCAGTTTTACACTGCCACTCATGTGCAACTGTCATGTGTGTATCAGTCCATTGTACAGTGCTCTGATGCCTGTGTTCTATCTCTCCCTGTCTGCAGCGTCAACTGATGAAGAGGGCGGAGAGGGTGCTGTGGAGCAAAGCGGCAGGGATCGCACCACCAGCTGGAGACGCAAGGCCCGGCTCCACTCCCACGTTGTCATCTCATTGGGGAGTGAGGATTCTGGTGCTGAATCCCCGGCCGCAGCTGCCGGGGATATGTCCAAGAGGCGGAGGTCGGAGGTGGACTCCTCTGCAGCAGAAGGGGCAGCTGAGACCCCACAGGGTCCGACGGAGGAAGATGGCATGGAGTCATACAGGTTGGTGGGGGGGTTGGTGGAGGAGAAGGCTGTGGAATCGACATACACGGGGTCTGGAAGTGGGGATTCCACTGGTGCTAGTGGTGCAGTGCAGGGGCAGGGACAGGAGGCAGCACAGGCCGCGGCGGAGGTGTCTGTGTGTAATACTGTCCCCGATCCTGTGACTGCACCATCCTGCACCAGCAGGGATGCCTACGTCCAGACCCGTTTTCAGGGAGGGGATGAGTGCACAACAACTGGCCTTCCTCTCCCTGCGGACGTGGCAATCCGGGAAAGGGTTGAGCCTGTCCTGGCTGGGATGGCGTTGCGTCAACGGGGCATGCGAGGTGACCTGCAGTGTTTTCGTGAAGACACTGCACATCATCTCGGATGCCTCGTTGACCGCGTTGACCTACTGGGATGGGTCACCAGGGCTGGATTCCTCCGTTTGCTGGACCTTATTTCGACCCCCTCCTCACCTGAACCCCCTATGTGCCAGTCGTCCTCCATGCCATCTTCCCACCCATGTATCACCTGGGTACCCTGTGGAGCTGCCTCTGACCCAGCGGCCAGGCTGGTGGAGGACACATCCCTGCCACAGTCGGGAGTCGGACGTCCAGCACGGGTGGCCACCACGACAACAGCACCCCAGCCGGAGGAGGACGTGCAGGCGGCAAGAACCAGGGCACAGGCACAGCAGCAGAAGCAACAAGGTGGGAGCGATGATGGCTCGGGGCCATCAACATCGGAGGGGCAGGCATCGGCCACAGGGCAGGAGGACCCAGGATTGGAAGTGTCTTCCGTGTGGCAGCGTTTGGGCCAGGCCATAGGTGCGGAGTGGCGGCGGGCAGAAAAGGCACGGCTCACAATGGTCAGGGTGGAGCACTCCATGCGGAGGCCACTGAGGCGGGCCGAGTTCCTCGAGGCTATTCGAAGGGAGTTGGAGTCCAACATGGCATCATCCCTGTGAACCCTCGGGGCCATGGAAGAGGACCGCCTCCAGGACATTGAGCAGGAGTTCGATGATGCCCTGGCCAGGGACATCGGAAAGTGAGCCGTCAGACTAGCCTGCCACCATTGTAAATAGTTTTTAGTGTTAGGTTTCATTTTCGTTTTGCTTTATTTTGGGGTGATTGGACAATGCCCCACACTTTTGTATATAGTTATTTCTTAGGTAGTTTCTTTGATAGGTTTCAGTTCTTTTGTTGGGCTCATGAACCCTTTGAAAATTGCTTGTACATAGTTGGACATTAGATTTATGTGTACATTTTCTTTGGATTTCACCATGGAGCAATGGGATTTGATTTTTATGTTTCCTTTGGATTTGTTTTGGTGGACAGAGAGTTTGGACCATTTTTCTTTAGGATTTCTTTGGATTGGATCTACATTTCCTTTTTCATGTTTTTGGACAACCTTTTTATTTCATGTTTGTATTATTTTTGTGGCTTTCATTTCATTACATTGATTTTGTTCATAATACATTTTGATATTTTAATTCCATGTGTGGGATTCGCTCATTGGGTTCATTCATGTCAAAATGTGGGTTTACACGATCTATGGCAAACAGTGTGTGTGTGTGATGGACATGTGTTTATGTACATAGTTGACTTTTGATTTGTGTCCTGACATAGGCATGTCGGTGTGGGGTGGATTGTTGAAATCATTGCATGTCAAGACTGGGGTGGCGTGCTGTGGTATTTTGGTACACATGAGGCCCATGATTGTGCAGCTTCCTTTCGTGTTGCTGGGTGACCTGAGTCGGGGCCTGCTGGCAGGTGCCCCTCAATGCTGGGTGGATGGGGATGCTGGGGGACAAGAGTCGGGGCCTGCTGGCAGGTGCCCCTCAATGCTGGGTGGATGGGGGGGCTGGGGGACATGAGTCGGGGCCTGTTGGCAGGTGCCCCTCAATGCTGGGTGGAGGGGGTTGCTGGGGGACATGAGTCGGGGCCTGCTGGCAGGTGCCCCTCAATGCTGGGTGGATGGGGGTGCTGGGGGACATGAGTCGGGGCCTGCTGGCAGGTGCCCCTCCCTGCTGGGTGGATGGGGGTGTTGGGGGACATGAGTTGGGGCCTGCTGGCAGGTGCCCCTCAATGCTGGGTGGATGGGGTGCTGGGGGACATGAGTCGGGGCCTGCTGGCAGGTGCCCCTCACTGCTGGGTGGATGGGGGTGTTGGGGGACATGAGTCGGGGCCTGCTGGCAGGTGCCCCTCAATGCTGGGTGGATGGTGGTGCTGGGGGACATGAGTCAGGGCCTGCTGGCAGGTGCCCCTCACTGCTGGGTGGATGGGGGTGCTGGAGGACATGAGTCGGGGCCTGCTGGCATGTGCCTTTCAATGCTGGGTGGATGGGGGGGACATGAGTCGGGACCTGCTGGCAGGTGCCCCTCACTGCTGGGTGGATGGGGGTGCTGGGGGACATGAGTCAGGGCCTGCTGGCAGGTGCCCCTCACTGGTGGGTGGATGGGTGTGCTGGGGGACATGAGTCGGGGCCTGCTGGCAGGTGCCCCTCACTGCTGGGTGGATGGGGGTGCTGGGGGACATGAGTCGGGGCCTGCTGGCATGTGCCTTTCAATGCTAGGTGGATGGGGGTCCAGGGGGACATGAGTCGGGGCCTGCTGGCAGGTGCCCCTCACTGCTGGGTGGATGGGGGTGCTGGGGGACATGAGTCAGTGCTTACTTGTGCGTGGTGACATGTGGGCTGGCTGGGGGGCTTTGCCAGGGTGGATGGGCTGTCTGTGGGGCATGGCCAGGGGTGCAGTGTGTACCCCTGTGTTGGTGTCTGCCTGCAGGCTCTTGGGAGGGGCAAGAGGGCACACCTGGGAGGACACACACTGGCAATTCGTTGGGGCACCCCCGTAATACACGTACCCCGCTCGCACAGGGCCAATCGCGTGTTAAAGTTCCAGCGCACCCCGAAATACACGTACCCTGCTCGCACAGGGCCAATCGCGTGTGAAAGTTCCTGCGCACCCCTGAAATACACGTACCCCGCTCGCACAGGGCCAATCGCGTGTGAAAGTTCCCGTGCACCCCCAAAATACACGTACCCCGCTCACACAGGGCCAATCGCGTGTGAAAGTACCCACGCACCCTGAAATACACGTACCCCGCTCGCACAGGGCCAATCGCGTGTGAAAGTTCCCACGCACTCCCGAAATACACGTACCCTGCTCGCACAGGGCCAATCGCGTGTGAAACTTCCCGCGCACCCCCGAAATACACGTACCCCTCTCGCACAGGGCCAATCGCGTGCCTCCGAAATACACGTACCCGCTCGCACATGGCCAATCGCGTGTGAAAGTTCCCACGCACCCCCGAAATACACGTACCCCACTCGCACAGGGCCAATCGCATGTGAAACTTCCCACGCACCCCCGAAATACACGTACCCCACTCACACAGGGCCAATCACGTGTGAAAGTTCCCACGCACCCCCGAAATACACATACCCCACTCGCACAGGGCCAATCGCGTGTAAAACTTCCTAGCACCCCCGAAATACACGTACCCCGCTCGCACAGGGCCAATCACATGTAACACTTCCCGCGCAGCGGGGTACATATATTCGGAGGGGTGCGCAGGGATTTTTACAGACGTTTTTGTGGTTGGGGGGCTGTATGTTCGTCCACTGGCCTGTGCGCCATGTACTGGATTTGTGCGCTGTTCACGGCGTACAGGGAGGGGTTGGGGGCGTAACTGGCACTGCTGCAGGGTCGCTGCGCTACTCTGCGCCATGGCTGGTTATGGATGTTGAAATCCATGAATACGCTGTGCGCGGAAATGGATTTTGGTGCACGCGGCTGGCGCAGACTGCCGCACGCGCACACTGTGCGCCTGCCGCGTGCGCCACTTGTGTGCTGAATTCTATGAATTACCCCCTAAATGGTTTGAATTAGCTTTGTACCTTTTAGCTGAAAAGAAATATGAAATAACTGAACGCCTAATATGTTGCAGTTACTGTACTGCAAAATTAGACAAAAACCACACTCTTTCACATGCTATTACAAATCATTTGGAATTGTTTCCATTACCAAAAATCCTGCAACAGCTCAATTTGTATGAGAGCATAATAATGCAAACAGTTCACCCATTTCAAGCAATTGTACGCAGTGATCCAAAAACAGCAAAATTACCTTCCTCTGAATTGGTGAAAGGCATTTGTGGCAAAGTAGTTTTCTTGCCATTATATCTAACGGAAAATGTTCAATAGAGCATTCTTTAATAGTCTTGGTAAATGGAGTACCAACAAAGGACAAAAAAATGTGGCAACAATTAGTGGACTTACACAAAGTTAGACAAGCATTGCAATATCTAAAAAACAATAATGTGAACTACAAGGAAATAAATATTGATGAAAGCTTAAGGCAAACAACTGAAATAATTCAAGAGCCATCAGAAACTGGACAATTCGAACTTCTGGATCCAGCTACAGTATCCACTCTTTTGGACCATTACACAATTCATCCATTGCATTCCAATGAAAGCATAGATGGTGCACTAGAAACTTACCAAATGCGACAAACCAAAGGGTCACCAATGAGTATTTGGTAAAAAAGTATAGAAGCACATGCTTTTCCACTGCTATTTCCTAATGGCAAAGGTAGAAGATACAATGATAGACCCACTCAGATTGGGGCATCAGAATACCGCTCATTACGAATGTCTTCGCAAGATCCCAGATTTAGACAAAATGTGGAATTTTTTTTTTATTTTTTTTTATTTTGACACAGTTGAATACATCAACTTTTCAAAAATATAACATAAAATTACTTGCATTACTTAATTACAATATAAAAAAGAGGTTATAATCAAAAGCATAACAGAATCCAACTATACATTTGAAACCAGACACTTGAACAAAATGGAATCCCTCAATATTTACAACTTAACTGCGACTGGTAAGATTACATCAAGAATGTGCACTATCGCTTTGATCATGCGCAGTTTCATATCAGCACATAGCAATTTCCAAATTTGAATTTCGTCTTGGTCACTATATAAGTTCAGCAGGTTGGAGAAAAATGTATATCATTGTTTGTTCGGGCTAGTACAAGAAACAATAAAGTCTTGTAAAGTCTCTTTTTCATAAACCAACCCACAGTAACGACAATGGCTCACGTTAACTGAAATTATGTTGCGCCTAAAAAGGACTTCCCTGGTTAGGTATAGATTCAATCTAAACCGTAGGTATTTGTTCCTTAAATTTGCTGAAGGACATTTCAGCAAGTAGCAAGCAATATGACCTAGACGTTTGTGACCAAACTTGCTGTCATTAAAGTCTTTGTACTTCAGACATGTTTCTCGATTAGTATCCAAGCGCACTGGTAGAATTTAGCTTTGACTCGGACTGGATTTTCAATAAGCAGTTTGATTGTAACATCGGCCGCAGCCAAAATATCTATTACACGATTGCGCCAAGTGCGCGGGAAGACCTGGTTAGAAGACATGAGATAACATGCCACTGTGCTCAGAATATTGTTATTGCCTATCCCCAGTAGACATTTAGGAAGAAAGGTGCTCATCCGCCATTTGACTCTAGAAGCCATTGAGTTCAAGCCAAGTTCAAATCTTAAAATGGGCATGGGGACACACATTGGTAGGTGCAAGACTTTCTTCCAGAAGGAAGCTTTAAACTTGTTCCACATTTTGTCATTGAGGCATAATTTGGATTCCGCGACATATGTTAATATAGGTATTACTTTTTGCTCATAAAAAAATATTAAATGTTTTACGGTGAATTTACCATATTTAAAATTCAAAATTCTGGCCTGGGAAATCAGGTTAGTGAGTTTTGACTGCAAGTTAATCGAGTAGTGATTATCAGTTATTGTATTCAGTACCATGAGCCCTAGATATTTATATTCTGAAACAGTTTTCAGAGGCGCAGTACCAATAGACCAGGGATAGATAATGCATTTGCTGCTGACCTGGTGTTTACAAATCATAATCTGAGATTTGTCTAGATTCACAATTAAATGATTATCATTAACATAGGTGGACAGTGCGGTTAATAGATTTTGTAGGCCTTTTGGAGTCTGTGATATTAAAACCAGATCATCAGCATATAGCAACCATCCTATATGTTGACTTCCTAATTTTGGGGCATCTGATAAAACACCAGAAAACAATTTGCCTAGGTCAAGAATAAATAAATTAAACAAAAAAGAGGCTAAAATGCAGCCTTGTTTGAGGCCCATGTAGGTGGCGAACGATGAGGACAGAAGACCCTCAAGATTAAGTCTTACTCGCATAGTGGTGTCAGAATGCAACTGGACAATGAGGGTTAACAATGAAGTCGGGCACCCTAAAAGGTGTAATTTTCAAAACATGAGCTCTCGACTTATAGAATCGAAAGCTGAGCGAAAGTCTATAAAGGCAAAATACAAAGTCTGCCTCCTAGCTGCATATTGGGCTTTCAACATGTTGATGGTTATGATGTTAGGCAGAGTGCCAAGTCCTGTGATGAAAGCAGATTGAAAAGGATCTGCCAGATTGTATTTTTTAGCCCAGGAATACAAATCTCTTAGAATTAGGCGACAAAAGATTTTCCCGGGTACGTCAAGCAAGGATATAGGACGATAACTGGCCGGGTTAAATCGCCTTTCTTGTAGATAGGAACGATGATGGATTGTTTCCATGTTGTTGGGATTTGCTGGGTCATAATTATGTTGGTGTACATAGAATGTAAAATTTCCGCCCAAATTTCTGGGAATTGCTTCAAATGCATATTTGACAAGCCGTCAGGCCCGGGGGCCCTGGAGGAATTGGCTCTGTTGATGAATAGTAATAAATCGTCTCTATCAAAGTTGAGGTTGAATGGCGATTGGCATGGAAGCTCCCAGGTTTCCGACGTCTCAGAGGGGAGGGCGTACAAGTTGGAATAGTACTGTACCCACGCTTCTTTACAGACATCGTTGGTCTGGAGAGCAACCTGATGTCCTGCAGTGATGCGATTAATGATTTTCCAGGATTCTGATGCATTTTTAGATGCCAATACTTTTAACATGTGGCTACCATCATTTTGGTATAGTGCAGCCCGTCTGCCTCTTAACCAGTTCGTGTACCTAGTTTTAATCTGAGTAATCGTCCTTGCTCGTTCATCACCCAGAAGTTTGCACGCCGCCCTTTTGTCCGCTCGAAGTCTAGATTTCATAAATTTGATTTTGGGGTCAAAGACATGAAAATGGGGGGTTTGTTTTTGCTTATGGACGATGGACGAAGGTTGAAATAACTGCATTAATTCATGGTATGGGACTGTTGTAGGTTGATACAGAGTGTACCGATAGTTTAGCTGGGCATCATAGCAAGATCTAAACGCTTCCAATGAGGACTCTGACCAGGATAATCTATTCCTACCTGAGTTTATATTAATAGAACCTTTAAGATGGTGAGGTCTTTCTAGGGTTAGGTTTGACTTGCAAAACCAAGTCAAATTGAGGATGTTATGGTCACTTTCTTGAGCATCTATGACTTGAAAGGTTTTTACTCTGTTCAACATACAGGTGTCAACATAAATATAATCAATGATACTCTTGGAGGAAGCACGGTGCCATGTTGCTCTAGGAGGTATGTCAGAAACAATGGAACCATTAAGCATAAACAAACTTCTGGAGTCTGCTAGGCTCTGCCATTTAGTCAGGCGACTCGCCTCCAATTTCTTGGTTAATTCCAAACAGTGAAGATTAAAGTCGCCAGCTATGATGATAGTGTTCACGTTGCCATCTACGGCCACAAGGTCAAGCGCCTGATTCATAGAGTCCAAAAATGTTTCATCACTAATACTTGATGGATTCCAGTAAACGTTTATAAGTGCACAATATAAATCGTGACCACTGAGTTTTGTCATTTGTATTGAAGAGTTTGGAGAGAACCATAATTCAACTTTAAGGGTGGAAGTTTGTTTAATGGTCATGAGCAAGCCAGTAGTAGGTCTCCCAAACTTCCCCTTGACAGCTGGTGTAAGTAAGATGTCATAATTATTCCAAGTGGGGGGATGTACAAGCCAAGAGTCCTGTATTAATATAACATTGTGATTCAGGAGGTTATTAGATGGATTATTCATTAGGTGTCGATACCCCCTGGAGTTCCAGCTGATCAAGGAAAGGGTGGTGTCATACAAGTCACAATAATAAGGCTGAGTCTCTGTGTGAATACGATCATATTTGGGGAGACCAATAGATTGTGTATTATGGACCAGATGTTGTGTAGTTTGATTAGAATGTATTCTTGGCAGAGAGATAGATGTCTCTGATTCTGTCAAAACTATAAATCCCAACTCAAACAGTTGCTCCCTAACTGCCCAAATAGCATTAAGTACAATTTTAGAGTTTATCCATAGTATTACTGCCGACCATTGGGACTTGTCAGGAAATTCCACTTGCTCTATATCAACAGTTCCAATGTCATCCAAATCTGGTATCTCAGAAAATATAGCCAAAACAGATGCACGGTTCAAACGATACTGGTGGGCTGGGGCAGGGCAACATCTAAGGGATAACGAGTGGAGCGCCGATCTCTTAAGGCGAGGCGTCCTATTCCTTTGTTTTGCGATATTAGCAGAGCCAGAGGATGGTGTATTAGACAGAGTCGTAGCTCTAGACACTTCTCCACCTGAAACTGCACCAGTATTGAGAATTTTTAGTAACGTAGTTTTAATCAAAACTTCAATATCAGTACAGGGAAGAGACTTGTGTACAAAACAAAGGGGGGTCTGGGAATCTCTCTACCAGCACGAACACAGCCTAATGACCTGTTCTTGGGTGAATAACCCCTGGGAGAGACTCTACCAAGTCTTTAGCTCACTGTCCCTTTCACAGAGAAGAAATGTCCCCGCATATCAGCCTTTGTCCTGCCCTGGAGCAGTCCAGTGCCGAAATGCTAGGCAATTCTCCTCTGAACAAGAGTACCATCAGTAACCCCATACACGTGTTTCAGCCTTGTTGGGCATCATCAGTGAGGTGAAACTGTTGCCTCTCTAAGAACAGTGAGCAAGGGGTCCACGTCTGGATCGCCCTGTTAACTTAGCGTGAAACCCAAAGTTAATTTATTCAAAACAAAGGGGGGTCTGGGAATCTCTCTACCAGCACGAACACAGCCTAATGACCTGTTCTTGGGTGAATAATCCCTGGGAGAGACTCTACCAAGTCTTTAGCTCACTGTCCCTTTCACAGAGAAGAAATGTCCCCGCATATCAGCCTTTGTCCTGCCCTGGGGCAGTCCAGCGCCGAAATGCTAGGCAATTCTCCTCTGAACAAGAGTACCATCAGTAACCCCATACACGTGTTTCAGCCTTGTTGGGCATCATCAGTGAGGTGAAACTGTTGCCTCTCTAAGAACAGTGAGCAAGGGGTCCACGTCTGGATCGCCCTGTTAACTTAGCGTGAAACCCAAAGTTAATTTATTCAAAACAAAGGGGGGTCTGGGAATCTCTCTACCAGCACGAACACAGCCTAATGACCTGTTCTTGGGTGAATAATCCCTGGGAGAGACTCTACCAAGTCTTTAGCTCACTGTCCCTTTCACAGAGAAGAAATTTCCCCGCATATCAGCCTTTGCCCTGCCCTGGGGCAGACCAGCGTCAAAATGCTAGGCAATTCTCCTCTGAACAAGAGTACCATCAGTAACCCCATACACGTGTTTCAGTCTTGTTGGGCATCATCAGTGAGGTGAAACTGTTGCCTCTCTAAGAACAGTGAGCAAGGGGTCCACATCTGGATCGCCCTGTTAACTTAGGGTGAAACCCAAAGTTAATTTATTCAAAACAAAGGGGGGTCTGGGAATCTCTCTACCAGCACGAACACAGCCTAATGACCTGTTCTTGGGTGAATAACCCCTGGGAGAGACTCTACCAAGTCTTTAGCTCACTGTCCCTTTCACAGAGAAGAAATGTCCCCGCATATCAGCCTTTGTCCTGCCCTGGAGCAGTCCAGTGCCGAAATGCTAGGCAATTCTCCTCTGAACAAGAGTACAAGTTTGTTATTTTAAGACGCCATGCAAAAGCCATTGATTATATGTTGCCCTGGTGATTGCGTTTTCTGAGATGCCACATCTGCAGAGCCACCTGCACTGGCTATCATGTTAGAACTGTGTGGTTTTAATGTAGTAACAATAGGTGCACAGTGCGGCAAAACCAGCTTGGTTGGAGCTGGTAGAGAGGTCATATAATCATCGACCGCCTGTCTGATTTCCCTTCGACGGTCAGTTATGTTCTGCATTTGTGCAGAAGACTTAGATTGCAAGGTTGATGAAACGTTTGATTCAGTTGATGCTGAGACATTATCTACAGTCAAGACTACATCTACCAAGGTATTTAGCGACTATATGACTGTACATCTTTGCTCATGACCATGGTCTCCTTGCTTTTCTTGGCCTTAGATTGTGTCAAATATTTTTTTGATATCGCTTTGGAGGCTATTCTAGAATTTGACGATGGAGGTGTTACATTTTTGATAAATGATTTGATTCAGGAGGAACGCTTAGGTGCAGCCTTAATGTTTTTTGACTTCTTCTGCATATTGCCCTTTAAATTCACTTGTTTTACAGATGTATCACCTGGACTAGAACCCCCAAACACAGCGTAATTGACTTTTTTTTTTGCAGTGGTTGTGAGACAAACCCTGGTGCCTTGCCACTGTCCATCGAATCAACAATAGGCTTGCTTATGTATGGTAAGGTCGGGTAGGACAGCGGGCTTGCAGATTGTATCTCAGAAGGTACAGTGGGTAGGCCGCCCAGACTGTCAAGTTTATTTACAATGTCTAACTGTGCTGCCAGAAGCTGATTCAGTTGCTGAGAGTGAACATCTGCCTTGGCAGCCAGGGCTTCGAATAGCTTCACAAGCGAAAAAATGGCTGTGTTCATAGATGATAGCGCAATGGTGATTGATTGAGGATTGGCAGCAGTTTTACGGGGAGTGGGAGCAGTGAATTACATTTTCTCGACTGAGTCAGTATCGCTAGTGGTTATGAACATAATTGGTGATTTGGATAGATTATCAGAAAGAGTGTGAGAAGTAAGGCGTGAGCTATTCATGTCCAAATCAATGATATCCATATTACTGGAACTGGAGATTTTGAGAGGTGGAGTGCCATTACAAACCGGTATAGAATGGACAGAGTGATCAACAGTAGTTGCTGCCCTGGCAGTCAGCACATTGTTCAAAAGTATGCTATCTGTCAGGGAAACATTTTCTTTAGCAAAAGTGACCGAGATCATCTCGGCAGCCCCACCGCTTGGTAGCGTTCTCGAAGGGCGAGCAGTATCTTGTGAATCAGAGGACTCATGCACAGATTTATTATGTAAACAAATGGCAGGACCAGCTGACTTTACCAATGGTTTTTTCACCTTATCGAAACCAGGGGTTTGTTCGTCTTCCCTGGAGTCCAGTTTTCCTGCACCACGAAATAAGGAGCGAATGTCCATGGCCAAAAACAAACCTTCAACGTTGGCAAGATGATCTGGTGTGATAACGGGCATGCCCGACTTCAATGAATTAATAGGTCTTTTCATTTTGAAAACTGTAATCCTTCTTGATGATTTGCAGACGGTGCACGCAGCTCCCAATTTGGAAAAGTAAAACAAAGTTAGTAGAGGAACAAAATTAAAAATAGAATCAAAAAATAGCCGCGAGCCGTGACAAGCGCGGCAAAGCGGGTAAGCGAGACTTCACGGGGCTTCCACGGTTGCGCGTGCGCGTTGCGCGCGCAGCCTCTGTTATATGGACATGCCCAGAGGCCGTGGTTTGCACAGGCTAAACAAAAACGAAAGTGAAGTTACTAAGGTGATATTTAATAGTCACTTTATGTCAAGGGTTCTTTAGATGGACGTTCACCTTGTGGATGTCGGAGTTCTGCCAGGAAAATAAGAGCACCGTGGAGAAAGAGTAATCCAAGGGAAAAGCAGCATCCAGCGTCCAGCGGGTAAGCGGGACTTCACAGGGTTTCCACGGTTTCGCGTGCGTGTTGCGCGTGCAGCCTCTGTTTTATGGACACGCCCAGAGGCTGTGGTTTGCACAGGCTTGTGGATGTCAGAGTTCTGCCAGGAAAATAAGAGCGCCGTGGAGAAAGAGTAATCCAAGGGAAAAGCAGCGTCCAGCGGGTAAGCGGGACTTCAGGGGGCTTCCACGGTTGCATATTCCACCTACTCTATGAAAGTGAATTAGCAACACTATGTTATGGAGTTGCACACATTCTTAAATCTGGAACGCACTTTCAAAATATGTCAGCTACGCAGTTAATACAAAAATTACAAGAAAAAGATGAGGTTTACAATCAAGTATAACAAATTTGTTTGCAAACATGCGTGGTACAAAGGAATACTGGTTCAGACGGCACAGAGACGAGCGTTGCATGATAAGAAACCTTGGACCACCAACTTGGTTTGTTACGCTAATTTGTGCAGAATATGCATGGGAAGATTTACATGAGTTCCTACGCATAGCAAACAGCAACAAAAACAACATAGATATATTAACACCTGGAGAACTTTGCTCTCTAGATCCAGTTAATGTCTCAAGATATTTCCATCATCGTTTCATTGCAATGCTACACTTTATTTGCAATAAAACTGTTCCTCCCCTTGGAGAAGTGCAACACTTCTTTTGGAGAAAAGAATATCAAGCGAGAGGAGCACCACATATTCACATGCTGTTATGGATCAAAGGTGCACCGAAATTTGGGCACGACAGTAATAGCACTGTTTTGCAGTTTATCCAAAAATATGTCACACGTGAAATACCTTCACAACAGGCACATAGTGAACTGCATGGGCAGATTTTACAATTTCCCAAAGACACAAATGTGGCAAATATTGTCGCCGCAAATACAAAAACAAAGATAAATACTACACCAAATGCTGCTTTGGTTTCCCTAGACCAGTTACAGAAACAGGTGAAGTAAACAACTTCATGTTTCAGTTCGACATAGTGTTAAAGGTAAATCACCTAAAAACATGTATTACATAAAAGAAGGGAAGAATCAAAATATATCAATGAGTACAATGCAATCTTTGCCCTATTATGTAATGCAAACATAGATGTACAGTACATTGCAGACAATTCAACTGCTGACAATTCAAAATGTTACAGCCTACTTAACAAAAGCAGAAAAAACAGAGCTTCAAGACCTCTGGGATGACCTAGCATCAGACAAAACATTATCACAGAAATTGTACAGCCTAGGCATAAAAATGCTCTCTCATAGAGAATGTGGGACCTATGAAGCAGCAAATTGTTTAACCAGCATTGCTTTGTATGGAAAATCAGACAACATAGTATGGCTCAGTCTTGGTCCTGCAAAATCTAGAAAAAGAGTGCTAAAATCATATGAAGACATAGAAACAATTGCCAGAAATGATCCCAACAGCCAAGACATTCTAAAAAACAATTTACTGGACACATACTATCCGAACAGGATTACCACTCTGGAAAGCATGTGTCTATACAACATAGCTCAAAACTTTTCATACAAAAATAATTAAAAACCCAATGAAAGCAAACGTAGATATAGAGTGAACGATTGTGAAGGGAGCTTAGTGAAACTTAACAAACGAAGCTTAATTAATCATGTAAAATTGTCATTAAAAATTCCTCAAACGAAAGAACTATATTACATGTCTCTGTTACAACTTTTCAAACCATGGGGAAAAGAGGAACACATACTAGATAATTATGAGTGCTATGAAGATGCTTTTAAAGCAATGAAAGCAATATCACCGATGTGAACTTTACGCAGTACAAAACAATGTTACACAATGAGCAGCAACAGGAAGAAGATCTTCAGGCCCAACTAGATAAAGACTCTTCCGACAGTAGTCAACCTTCTGTAACAGGAAGTCAAGAACCATTAGGACAACCACTAATAGCAAATGAGGCTGAAGTAGCTATGGCAGAAGTTGAAAACACAATGTATCACTATCAAGAAGATACAGAAGACTTAACTGAACAACAAGCAAAACTTAACAACGATCAGCGCACCATTTTTGAAGACGTAACAAAACAAATTGTACATGGAAAATAAATAATGTACCTGCCAAAATTACAAACCTTTACTGCTGTACGTCAGTGGTGAAGCTGGATCAGGTAAAACATTCTTAATCAAAATCATCAGCAAGTTCCTTCAACAATTGACAAACAACAAACTGTCAGCTGTTGTAACGGCCCCAACAGGTTTAGCTGCCTACAACATAGGCGGTGTGACTTTACACCGATTACTACTGCTTCCAGTAGAGCATCAAATTAAATTTGATTACTACAAACTTTCTGCAGAAGCTGCAATGGAATTACGTAGAGTATTGAAACAAATGAAAATGCTACTAATAGATTAAGTGAGCATGGTGTCCAACCTTTGATTCATCTTAGATTACAAGAAGTACTTAAAAATAATAACGAAGAACTCTTTGCAGGAAAACACATTATCATTTTCGGAAATCTTCTACAATTGACACCAGTGAAAGGTGAACCGATTTTTAAAACCTTAGGCCACAAACTCTGCCGGAAAACTGTTGGTAGCATAGGTAATGTTAACCTTTGGCAACATTTCCAATACAGAGAATTAACTGAGAACATGTGGCAACTGCAGATCTCACTTATGCTAACATCTTAAAAAGTATTAGAGTTGGTGTATTATCGCAAGAAGCACAAGCTGTATTGAAAAACCAGCATATACATGCACTTTATGGCGATAATGCATGTGCAATTTATGTTATGGAACAAATAGCGCACAAAAATGTCAATTTTATGGCCTTAATGCCAACTCTTGCAAGCTGTTTCAAAATCAATGAAACAATGTTAAAGAAAGAAATGCAAGCAATAATAGAAATTAGTGCCACAGACAAACTAGACGTACATGGTATGACAGTACCCATGTGTGAGCAAGCCACAACAAGACTAAATAGTTTAGAAAATTCAATCTCCAACACAGCTGGGTTGGAAAAAATATTTAAATTATCATTAAATTGTAGATTAATGCTTAAACGTGACCTTGACGTAGAGCAAGGGGTAGTTAATGGAGCACTGGGCACAGTTGTTGGCTTTCAATCATACCCACGTGATAGCAACATTCAGTTTGTAAATATTCGCTTTGATAAAGTTTCAGAAGTGAAAAGGATAAGGCGCTCAATTGCTCGATTCCTTCTCTTCAAAGACATGTATGTACGTAGAGAGCAATTTTCTCTAACTCTTGCATATGCAGTTACCATCCATAAATCCCAAGGTTTTACCCTAGAGAAAGCATTCATAGATATAGGAAACAAAGTGTTTAAGGAAGACATGAGCTACGTAGCATTATCACGCTTATGTACACTTGACGGTCTATTGCTAATAAACTTTGATTCAAGTAAAGTCAAAGCTGATATTCCTTGCGTTCACTGTACACCCCTCATCTGAAACAATGCCCTGTTCCAGATAAAGTGAAACGTGGTAAAAGAAAAGTAAATGAAAAAGAAATGCAACAGAATGCAACAGCAAATTCCGCAAAGAAAAGAAAAGAAGCTAAAGTTTCATCAATTGCCACAAGCATATAAGAACCTATTAGGGAATGTAAACCACGGACGTCGGCAAAGAAGCAACAGAAAAACCTAAAAATGCACTCAGATACAGAACTTCCTGGCCCATTCAAATTTGCAAATGAAAGTGGGGTAAGTTGCTATGCAAATGTAGCAATCAATATTCTATTTCAATTGCCACCAATTGTTAACCATATTTACCTGCACAGTACAGACCAATTGTGTTTGCAAATGTTAGTGCTGCATAGAAATGCAGCAAGCAATCCTGACAACACATACAGTGTTCATGGAGTAAGGCAACAATTGGACGACTGTGCTGGAATGGTGAGATTCACTATGAACTCACAAGAAGATCCACAAGAATTTCTAATGTACATACTATTAGTATTGGAAAACAAAACCATACCTATAAATGAAATCACCCAAATTTCGTACATGTGGAAACATACATGCACTCTCTGTAGCAAAGTGATACAGGAAGAAATCCCAAATGAGCGATTTGTGTATGTTTCCATACCAAATAGTGAGAGCATTCCATTTCAGCAACTTGTACAAAATGCAAACCATGGCAGATTATGTAGTATTTGCAATTCAGACAATCGCTCCACCTTACTGATACAATCACATAGTGCCTACATAATACTTATGATTCTACGTTATAATGCAGATGGCACCAAAAACAACTGCAAACTGACTGGATTCACACACGGTCAAGTGTCACTTGGAAAGAAAACCTTTACAACAGTAGGAATAATCTACCATGCAGGAGCTACAACCAATGCTGGTCACTACACTGCATACATTTAAAAGAATTCTGGATGATTTGAATGTAATGATAGCACCATTACTCTAAAGCAGAGGTTGCCAGCTAACCTGAAAAATGCATATTTAATGTTCTTGAAGCCAAAATTTACGAAATAATGTGCACTTCAAGATTGTCAACAAATTATGTGGAAGACTACAAACAGTTGGAATACACCCACAGGTATCTAACTACTCAACAGGATGGAAGAATGACACAAATAAATGATTATCACAGATCGTTGGAAACAAATGCACAGGTAGAATACGCCTATAGGTATCTAACTGTTGTTAGAAATGGGCAGGAAGGCAACAAACATAACATTGATCATAAAGATGAAGAAAACACTGAAAGAAAAAAAAGAAGTAGTTAGTACCATAGGAAATGAAGTTTTTTTTTTAAATCCTACAAGGAATTTTTTCCCCAGACCCAAGGATTAGAAAAGAAAACACAGAAACTGAGTGCAATGCACAGTACACTGGTTTGTAAACTAAATATGAGGGTAAAAAAAAAAAAAAGGTTAACTGTCTATTATGCAACGTAGTAAATTAAAAAAAAATGCAAACTCTAACACACCTTTTTCTTTCATCACAGAAATGGAAAAAGTGATACTTCCGCCAAGTACGATAGCCAATTAAAAAAATGCATGTGGATTCTGAACAAACTAAGGAGTAAGTATATTGGCAGGCATTTTCTACACATGGGAATCTACACGTCTAATCTATGGTACTAATTGCTGCAGTGCCTGTAGGCTGCCTTTCCATCTTCGGTGAGTAACCTACCACCTACGCCTTACAACCAATGTACAAGGAGTATAGTTCCTATCCACAACCATCGCTGCATATGAAAACCATGGTCCTTGTAAATTAGCTGCTTATAAATTTACTTTTCGGACCATCGTCTGCAGCAATGAAGTTAAGACACTAGGGCATCAACACAACTAGCGCATTCCACCACACCCATATTGACTTGTAACTCCACTGCTTATGACTTCAGTCTTGCGTGCATGGACTTTAGCCATGCACCCAAGAGGGCAGGGTCTCCCCACAACCACCTCAGTGATGTGTGGTAGTGGGGGTTATTCTGTAGGTGTGTTATCCTTCAGTGTGTGTGCCCAGAAGCTTCACTCCTAGCTTTATGTCTGTGGATCTTTCATGGGATGGGTGTGCAGTGTCTTCCACGTCTAATACTTACCACTTTGTTCTTGGTGCTTTCAACAGTTACACATTTCCTGTCCACTGCATGGACTGAAGTGCTATCATTATTACACCCCACATTTACTGTGCATACAAGATGTCCAAAGAAATTACATCATGACGACCGACCCCCAGAACAAATGCATTGATCACCCATGTCTTAAGACTCTAGGCCCTGGCCACAACCACCGTAGCATGTGCCACCCATGGCGGCGTACTAATGAATATAATAATAGCCATTGGAAAAAAGAATGCATTCACAGCATGTTGTCAATTCCAATGTTGCCTACCAATACGCGTGTGCTTTCAACAGTTACAAATTTCCTGTCCACTACATGGACTGAAGTGCTATCGTTATTACACCCCATATTTACTGTGCGTACAAGGTGTCCATAGAAATTACATCATGACGACCGAAGAACAAATGCATTTATTACCCATGTCTTACTGTCTGAACCTTTCCCAATGCTCTTTGACACAGCAAAATAGTTTCATGAAAAAATCATGTTTACACTGGTTGTTGCTCCGCTTTCCGCGGATCCAAGATGTCGGGCGCATCCAAACCATCTGACGCAGAACACGTCTCGCAGCAGCCAATGGGCAGAGATGTCACATGTCACGGTCATGACGCCAGCCCCTTAGCCAATCGGTATCTTGTTCGTCGACCAAACAGGGAAGTGTGGCCGCGGAGCGAACATAGATATCACTAATTTTTTCAGACCTTCTTTTTGATAATTATAAAGAAAAATACTGCACGGATGGTGACCAAATTTACAAAAGCACGCTTTCTGGACCAAGCCCCTGTACCTGCTGCAGATTTTCATCAAAATCCGTCCAGCGGTTTGACCTGTAGCCGTGCGCAAAGTTTTTCCCCAATGTTTTGGGACCCCCCCTATAACTTTGCCCCCCCTGGCCCAAACATCTCAGAGTGACCCATATACTTTTTTTGCAAAGTTTGGTGAGGATTCGTCCAGGGAGAGCAGAGTTATAAGCCGCCCAAAAAGTGCTTTTCCTATGGAAACAGCAACTTAACCATAACTACACGGCCACTAACAAAAGTATATGGGTCACTCTGAATTTATCTGCAAAGTTTGGTGAGGTTTGGCTCAGAGGGGGCAAAGTTATAAGGGGGGTCCCAAAACTTATTTTTTTCCCATAGACTGAATGGGGAAAAAACTTTGCTCACGTCTACAGCCCAAACCGCTGGACAGATTTTCACCAAATTTGGACCAGGAGCAGCGGCTTGGTCCCGAAAGCGTGCTTTTGCAAATTTGGCGAAAGTCCGTCCAGTAGTGTGATATCTATGTCCGGTCTGCGGACACACTTCCCTGTTCGCTCCGCGGATGGTGTCCTGATTGGCCAATCGGCCTGCGTCATGTCCGCAGACATGCAACATGTTCGTTGATTGGACGGTGAAGAGCGTGAAGCGCGTCAGATATTCGGGAACGCCCGCCATCTTGGATTTGCGGACGTCCGCGGACAGCACGGTGAAACTGTGTTGAAAAATACTACTTAGTACTGTGTGTTGTTGTGTGAAAGTGTTTGGGGAAGGTAGGGGAGTAAGAAATGGGTTAAATGTTTTATTTATTTAGGTGGTAGACCCCCTGTTGTGATCGCTTTGTCCACGGACAACGCAGATGTTGTAAAATGTTCTAAATAAACGAAATGGGGGTGTTCTGAGGACACTACTCCTGTCCGTATTGTTCGCAAGCAAGCTGGGAAGTTCATCAATAAATAAAATGGGGGTGTCCTGAAGACGGTATGCCTGTCCGTTCTGTTCGCAAGCAATTTCAAATTGTTCTAAGAACACATGTTCGCAAGTATGTTCAAAGTGTTCTTAGAACACATTATGTGTCCTGGGATGTTCGTAAATAAACGAAATGAGGGTGTCCTGAGGACGCTATGTCTGTCCGTACTGTTTGTAGGCAAGTTGAAACTGTTCTAAGGACACTCATGATGTCCGCGGACATTAAAAGTGTCCATATGGCATAGTTGAAAAGTTTGATTCTATGGGTGTGAAATGCTGCGATGGTGCATGGCCATATGGCCATGCACCCAAGACTCTATGCCCAGGCCACAACTACCGCAGCATATCACACCCATAGTGGTTTATAACTTTGGGATCCAAGAACACATTTATAAGCAATGAAGTTATAAGCCACTATGGGTGTGATATGCTGTGGTGGTTGTGGGCAGGGTCTATAGTCTTGGGTGCATGGACAAGATCAAATTTATAGGCAGCAAAGTTATAAGTCACAATGGGTGTGATTTGATGTGATGGTTGTACTTAATATAATATACTTACTGTTTGGTTTAGTAACTGTAGTCCATGTATTTCTTGTTTATTTCTGTGATAAAAGAAAAGATCATGTTAGTATTGGTATTTTGTAACAACTTATAACATTGAATAATCAACATTTTTTTTACCCTCATATTTAGTAGATTACAAACCAGTGTACTGTGCAATTTGCTCAGTTTCTGTGTTTGTTGCTAAAATCATTGGGTCTGTGGGAGAAAAAAAAATCCATGTTGGATAAAAAAAAACTTTTTTTGTTATGCTACAGTCTATTTGTTTGTTTGTTTTCAGTGTTCACTTGTTCTTTCTGTCTAATGCTCTATATATTGCTTGTTGCAGATTTTTGGAGCAGTTAGATTCCTGTTGACATATTCTAACAGTCTATTCTTTGTTATAATGAAGTGGTATTGATTTATCTATTTGCATATTGTAAAATTTTGGGTTAGTTAGATACCATTTGGCGCATTCTAACTGTCTATTTTTTGTTATAATGTAGTGGTATTGATTTATCTGTTTGGTTATTGAAAATCCTGGGGTAGTTAGATACCAGTTGGCGTATTCTAACTGTTTATTTTTTTATATAATATAGTGGTATTCCTTAATCTGTTTAGTTGTTGTAGAATCTTGGGGCAGTTATATAGCTGTTGGCATATTGTAACAGTTTATAGTTTTCTAATAGAAGTTTAGTTAATGTTTAAGTACAGTTTAGTTAATACATTTTGGTTTTCAGAAATTATAATGAAGTGGTATTGATTTATCTGTTCAAATATTGTAAAATTTTGGGGTCGTTAGATACCATTTGGCGTATTCTAACTGTCTATTTTTTGTTATAATGTAGTGGTATTGATTTATCTGTTTGGTTATTGAAAATCGTGGGGTAGTTAGATACCAGTTGGCGTATTCTAACTGTTTATTTTTTTATATAATTTAGTGGTATTCATTTATCTGTTTAGTTGTTGTAGAATCTTGGGGCAGTGATATAGCTGTTGGCATATTGTAATAGTTTATAGTTTTCTAATAAAAGTTTAGTTAATGTTTAAGTACAGTCTAGTTAATACATTTTGGTTTTAAGAAGATTAAAATTAGCGTTTGTAAGATTTGCAGGTAATCTCTGCTTTAGAATAATGGTACTATCATTACATTCGAACCATCCACAATTCTTTTTTATATATGCAGTATAGTGACCTGCATTGGCCGTGGCTCCTGTGTGGTAGATTATACCTATTCTTGTGAAGGTTTTTTTACCAAGTGATACTTGACCATGTATGAATCCAGTCAGCTTGCAGTTGTTTTTGGTACCATTTGCATTGTAACATAGAAGCATTAGTATTACGTATTTACTATGTGTTTGTATTAGTAAGGTGGAGCGATTATCTGAATTGCAGTTAGTACATAATCTACCATGGTTTGCATTTTGTACGAGTTGCTGAAAAGGAACGGATTCACAATTAGGTATTGATACATACACAAAGCGCTCATTTGGGATTTGTTCTTGTGTCACATTGTTGTATGATTCCACATGTATGAAATCTGGAAGAATTCATTTATAGGTATGTTTTTGTTTTCCAGTACTTGTAGTAAGTACATTAGACATTCTTGTGGATCTTCCTGTGAGTTTATAGTGAATTTCACCATTCCAGCACAGTAGTCCAATTGTTGTCTTATTCCATAAACAATATACGTATTGTCAGGATTGTTTGTTGCATTTCTATGAAGTACTAACATTTGCAAACACAATTGGTCTGTACTGTGTAAGTAAATGTTGTCAACTATTGGTGGTAATTGAAATAGAATATTCATTGCTACATTTGCGTAGCAACTTACATCATTTACATTTGAAAGTTTAAATGGACCGGGTAGTTCTGTATCTGAGTGCTTTTTTTGGAGTTTGTCTTCCTTTTTTGAAGAAGTACCTGGTTTACTTTCCCTAATAGGTTCTTTTTTGATTGTGGTACTTGATGAAGTATTAGTTTCTTTTAATCTCTTTGGAGGATTTGCAGTGACATCCTGTTGCATTTTTGTTTGATTTAGTTTTCTTTTAGAACATTTTACCTTTTGTGGAATAGGATATGTTTTTGTATGGTGGGTGTATAGTGAACAAAGTCTATTATATTCTGAAATGCAAGGAATATCAGCGTTTACTTTACTTACATCAAAGTTGACTAGAAATAGACCGTCAAGTGTACGTAAGCGTGATAGTGCTACGTAGCTCATGCCTTCTTTAAAGACTGTGTTACCAATGTCTATCAATGCTTTGTCTAGGGTAAGACCTTGTGATTTATGAATGGTGACTGCGCATGCAAGAGTTAGAGAAAATTGTTCTCTTCGTACATACATGTCTTTGAAGAGAAGTTGAGCGTCCTATCCTTTTCACTTCTGAAAGTTTGTCAAAGAGAATATTTACAAACTGAATGTTGTTGTCACGTGGGTATGTTTGAAAGCCAACAACTGTGCCCAGTGCTCCATTAACTAGTCCTTGATCCACGTTAAGGTTACGTTTAAGCATTACTCTGCAATTGAAGGATAATTTTAATATTTTTTCCAATCCAGCTTTGTTGGAGATTGAATTTTCTAAACTATTTAGTCTCGTTGTGGCTTGTTCACACATGGGAAGTGTCATACCATGTATGTCTAGTTTGTCTGTGGCACTAATTTCCATTATTGGTTGCATTTCTTTTTTTAACATTGTTTCATTGAATTTGAAACAGCTTGCAAGAGTTGGCATTAAGGCCATACAATTTACATTTTTGTGGGCTAATTGTTCCATAACATCAGTAGCACATACATTATGGCCATAAAGTGCATGAATGTGCCGGGTTTTCAATATTGTCTGTGCTTCTTGAGATAATATACCAACTCTAATACTTTTTAAGATGTTGGCATAAGGGAGATCTGCAGATTGCTGCATATTTTCTGTTAATTCTCTGTATTGGAAATGTTGCCAAAGGTTGACATTTCCAATGCTGCCAACAGTTTTACGGCAGAGTTTGTGTCCTGAGGTTTTAAAAATAGGCTCACCTTTCACTGGTGTTAATTGAAGAAGATCTCAGAAATCAATCCTGTGTTTTCCTCCAAAGAGCTCTTCGTAGTTTGTTATGAGTACTTCTTGTAATCTGAGGTGAATCAAGGCCAACATTAGGTTGGAGACCATGCTCACTTCATCTATTAGTAGCATTTTCATTTGTTTAAATACTCTGCGTAGTTCCATTGCAGCCTCTGTAGAAAGTTTGTAATAGTCTAATTTGTTTTGGTGTTCTACTGGCAGGACTAGTAATCGGTGTAAAGTGACACCGCCTATGATGTATGCAGCTAAACCTGTGGGGGCAGTGACAACAGCTGACAGGTTGTTGTTTGTCAATTGTTGAAGGAATTTACTGATGATTTTGATAAAGAATGTTTTGCCAGAACCAGCTTAACACTGACGTACAGTAGTATAGGTTTGTAATTTTGGCAGGTGCATTATTTGTTTTCATGTTGTACACCATGAGCAATTTCTTTTGTTAATTCTTCAAAAATGCTACGGTGTTCATTGTTTAGTTTTGATTGTAGTATAGTTAAGTCTTCTTTATCTTCATACTGACACATGGTGTTTTCTACTTCTGTCATAGCTAATTCTGCCTCATTTGTTATTAGTGGCTCTCCCAGTGGTTCTTGGCTTCCTGTTACAGAAGGTTGACTACTGTCAGGAGAGTCCTTATTTAGTTGGGCCTGCAGTTCTTCTTCGTGTTGCTGTTCATTGTGCAACATTGTTTTGTACTGTGTAAAGTTTACATCAGTTATAGTGCTATCATTTGCTTTGAAAGCGTCTTCATAGGAGTCATAGTTATCTAGTATTTCTTCTTCATTTCTCCATGGTTTAAAGAGTTGTAGCAGGTACATGTAATATAGTTCTTTAGGTTGAGGAGTCTTTAATTACAATTTGATATGATTAATTAAATTTGGTTGGTGAGTTTTACTAAGCTTCCTTCACAATTTGACACTCTGTATTTACCTTTTTTTTCATCGGGTTTTATATTATTTTTGTATGTGAAGTTTTGGGCTATGTGGTATAGCACAGGGTTTCCAAAGTAGTCCTTCTGTTTGGGTAGTATGTGTCCAGCAAATTGTTTTTTAAAATGTCTTGGCTGTTGGGATCATGTCTGGCTATTGTTTCTATATTTTCGTATGATTTTAGAACTCTTTTTCTAGATTTAGCAGGGCCAAGACTTAGCCATACTATATTTTCAGATTTTCCATACAAAGCAGTACCAGTTAAACGATCTGCTGCTTCATAGGAGCCACATTCTCTATGGGAGAGCATTTTTATGCCCACGCTGTATAATTTTTGAGACAGTGTTTTGTCTGATGACAGGTCATTCCAGAGGTCTTGTAGTTCTGTTTTATCTGCTTTGGTTAAGTATGCTGTAACATATTGCGCAACTGCAGTGGAATTGTCTGCAATGTACTGCACATCTATGTTTGCATTCCATAAGTGGGCAATGATTGCATTTTAATCATTGATATATTTTTCTTCTTCTGTTCTTTTTATGTAATATGTATTTTTAGGTGATTTGCCTTTAACACTTTGGGCCTCATTACGACCCAGGCGGTAAGTTACCGCCTGGGCCGTGACTTTACCACCATGGCGTAAACTACGTTTACGCCATGGTGGTTGGCGGACTTACCGCCCCATTCCGACCTTGGCGGGGCGGTAAGTCCCCAATCCCCATTTACCCTTCCCCATTCCCATTTTTGCCCCATAGGGCATAATGGGAGTGGGGAAGGCGTTAATTACGCCACCGTAAATTACGGTGGTGTAATTAACTCCATGGTCCCTTAGCGCCATGGATTTTAACACCTGCTAAAAGCAGGTGTTAAAAGCTCCATGACGCTAAGGGACCTCGTACTCAGGCGGTAAGGGTCGGCGCTGTTTACGCTGCCATAAACCCCTTACCGCCTGGGTCGTAATGAGGCCCTATGTCTAACTGAAGACATGAAGCTGTTCACTTGACCGGTTTTTGTAACCGGTCTAGGGAAACCAAAGCGGCATTTGGTGTAGTATTTCCCTTTGTTTTTGTTTTTGCGATGACAATATTTGCCACATTTGTGTCTTTGAAGTTGTAAAATGTGTGCTTGGAGATCACTATTTGTTGCTTCTGATGGAATTTGACAAGTGACTTATTTTTCAATAAACTGTAAAACAGTGGCGTCACTGTCTTGACCAAATTTAGGAGCATCTTTAATCCATAAAAGCATGTGGATATGTGGTGCTCCTCTGGCTTGGTATTCTTTTCTCCAAAAGAAGTGTTGCACTTCTCCAAGGGGAGGAGCAGTTTTATTACAAATAAAGTGTAGCATAGCAATGAAGCGATGGTGAAAATATCTTGAAACATTAACAAGATCTAGAGGACAAAGTTCTCCAGGTGTTAGTATATCTATGTTTGTTTTGTTTTTGTTTGATATGTGTAGGAAATCATGTAAATCTTCCCATGCATATTCTGCACAACTTAATGTAACAAACCAAGTGGGTGGGCCAAGGTTTCTTAGCATACAACGTACATCTCCGTGACGTCAAAACCAGTATTCTTTAGTACCACGCATATTTGCTAATAGATTTGTAATATTTGATTGTAAAACATCAGCTTTTTGTTGCACTTTTTGTAATAATTGTGTAGCTGACATATTTTGAAAGTGGGATCCTGATTTTAATGTGTGTGCAACTCTGTAACATAAAGTTGCTAGTTCACTTTCAAAGAGTAGGTGGAATATGTATTGCACATTTTGTCTAAATCTGGAATCTTCAGGATACATCCGTAATGAGCGATATTCTGATGCTGTTATTTTAATAGGTCTATCATCGTACCTTCCTCCTTTGCCAGTAGGAAAAAGTACAGGAAAAGCACGTGCTTCTATACTTTTTTCCCATATGCTGATTGGTGATCCTTTTGTTTGATGCATTTGGTACGTTTCTAGTGCATCTTCTACAGTGTCATTAGAATGCAATGGGTGAATTGTAGAATGGTCTAAAGTATTGGATATTGTAGCAGGATCTAGGAGCTCATATTGACCAGATTCTTGTGTCTCTTGAATTATTTCAGTGGTATCCTTCAAGTTTTCTTCAATATTAATTTCTTTGTAGTAGTCATTATTGTCTTTTAGATATTGCAAAGCTTGTCTAACTTTATGTAAATCTCCATTGGACATTGCACTCCTAGAGTGTGCACATTTTCTTTTAGATCTAATGGTAAATACACTACTTTTCCACGAATACCTTTCACTCATTCAGAGAGAGGTAATTTTGCTGTTTTTGGTTGAAGGCGTATTATTGCTTGAAAGGGGTGCACTGTTTGAATTATGATGCTCTCATATAAATTGAGTTGTTGTAGGGGTTTTGGTAGTGGATATTATTCCAAATTATTTGTGAAGGAGTTTTGTTGTTGTCAAGTTTTGTAGTGCAGTAACTGCAAAGTATTAAGGGGTCAGTTATTTCGTATTTATTTTCTGCTATAAGGTAGAGAGCTAATTCAAACCATTTAGATTCTTCATTGTCTTCTATTTTGTATGATAGGTCTACAGTTTTTGTGTTACTTTTATAGAAAGTTCTACGGCAACATACACACACATGGTTTGGTATTTCAGCAGATGTACTTTTAAATGTCAGTGTTTCTTTTTTGTATGTGTGTAGTAGAAGGTTGTCATGCATAGAATTGTTGCTAATTTGCTTTAAAGCTATTTCATTCTGTAAGTGGCTTCACGTGCAAAATATTTTTTCTGGATATAGTCGATTTCTTCAAGTAGGTCTTTTGCTGTACCATGTAGAAGAAGGTTATTTAAATTGGCTAGTGCTTAGTGCTAAAGCAGGACATTTAGCATAGTACAGTTTATAGACTATTTCTTATAGTTGAATGATGTGTTGATATCATTTTGATATCATGGAAGGTGGTTTTGCAATGAAATGAAGGCCAATGAATGTCCTTGTAGTCCTGTGTACTTGCACACTGGACAGGTATCCATATTTTGCAGTAGTTTAATTTTCATTTTGTCTTTGCCTTTCACATATTGATTGAGGAATTGGCGTAAAGACTTGAAAGATTCTTTGGGAATGTTACACATTGACGTGCATGGCCATTTGTTTACTAGATGTTATGATTCAGTTGAATGTAGAGGTAATTCTAAATTTTCTGGGGATATTTTTGTAAGTAGTATTTCTTGCTCGATTATGGTATTATTTAATTTTTCATAACCTCGTCCACTGCTATGTATGGCAATTGTATTTGTTTGCTTTTGTTTGTATGCTTCTTCATTAAAGTATGGTTCTGTGCTCGTAGTGTGACTCCATTCACCTCCACAGATACTTAAGAAGTTATTTCTGTTGACATTTCGTTTATTGAGAAGTCTTTTTTGTAATTTAGTCATTAGTTTTGTTAGTGGTTTCATTTTGTTTAACATTAAAATAAATACGTTTCTTTTGAGAAGGATTGCACTGTCTATCAACCCTTCTAAGATTAATTTCCTATGATAGGTTTTAAGGGTTGAGTTTGATTTCTCTCCTGTTTTAATAAGATTTTGCAGGACTCTGTGATGGAACATTTTTGCTAAAATACGTTTTATTGGTATGCTTAGTTTGCACTATATCAAGATTTATAGGAGCAGTTTCATCTGTAGTGGTAGCTGATTTTTTGTAAATTTTTTTGTGGTTTGTTTTACATTTTGATAGAGGGGGCAAAGTTGCTGTACTTGAAGCTTGTTTTGTTTTGCTAAATGACTGTATTAGCTGTTTTGTTTTAACTTTTTTTACAAATTCTGCTACAGATGGATGCTTGTTTTGGACACTTCGATTTTAATTTGCTCTGATTCTGCGTTGCTTTCTACAGACTTGATTTTTGGTAGGCATTCTTTAGGGTCTGTTGAAAAAAATAAAGAAGGTATGGGTTGGGTTGTTCTTAATTTATGTGTGCTGTTTGCATGAGTGTGTGAGTAAGATAATAAAGATGTTTGTAATGGTGTGTGATTGTGCATTGGGCAACTACAACTAGTTGGGATGGCTATTCTTGAATTTATGTGCTACTAAACTGGGGTTCAGATGATAGTAGAAAGTAAGCTGGTGGTGTGGAGAAGTAGAAATAGTAAATCTAATGGTATACAATTAAAACAGTTGTTTGTTCTATAATATGAAAATTCTAGGGGTTGAGTTGGGTTATTTGTGTGTCGAAAACTAAGAAATTGTGCGTCATTCTCCCTGTAAATCTCTGTTTAAGAAATGGGGATTTGTAGACAGAATGGTGCACAATCTCTATTTTTAGGCACATAAATAGCATGAATTAACATTACAGTGTGTTTGAATAATAGTACAAATAATATGGTGGTATTCAACTTACTTTTTTTTTTAATGAGCAGGTTTCTTCTTAGTTGTTCTTTGTACTTCAAATTCGGCTGCTTCTTTTCAGGAGAATGGTCTTCACTGCAATTGTAAAGGAAACAAATAAGGAATTTTGTTTGTATATAGCATTGTTTTTAATTTAGACATTGATTTTTTAAATTGACATTGACCCTCAGCGCCTTCCTCAAAATCATGAAAACTATCTTATTCACATAAAATGGGTCGCACCAGTTGAATACATATCATATGTTCTTAATGCATACACTGTATTGTAATGACTAACTGTACCCACCAAAATATCATTTGTATGCCTTGTGGTATTCATAATGTACCACTGAATACCACTATTTCTGTAACTGAGCTCTTGTAAGTAACAGTGCCTCAATGCCATGGGCTGCTTGCGCAGTATATAAATATAAGTAAATACATGTTTACATTTTTGTACAAGTATTGTTGTTTGATTTTTGAACATACAGTGTGCATGCAATTTTGTTTGAGTATGTTAACTCTTCATATTGTACTTTAAATATGTTAGTTCAACATGCTTTGAAAATGTGTGTGTAAAAAGAAATTAAATATTACATTAATTAAAGGTTTGGAAGTGACAGTTGATTTTAAGAGAGGGAAAAATGACAGTAAATTCATTTTATAGATTATACAAGCTAAAAGTCAGTTAATCTGTTTATATGAATCTATGAAAATTGTACATGTACTATATAGAAAATATGCATACCTGTAGTTTGTGTTCATGCATATGGATATGCATGCAGCTGCAAGTAGAAATCTTGGAGACTTGTACAGTATTTCTTGTAGAAGGTGCTTTCCAATGATATGACACTTGTACTCAGAGAGATTAACAGTACATTTAAAGTGGTGATCTATGATGATGCAGATAGATGTAGAGGTCTTGGGTGTGATTGGTGGATGTTCATGTGACTTCTTAGCTATATCCAATGAGGGAATGGCACAGAAAGTGAAAAGGAAATGGTAGAAGGACTGTTCATGTTACGATATGGCTGCGGACATGGCGGTAGTCCACAGACATCGGGTGTTACATCCAGGGATTTTTGGGTTGGGGAGCCATGCAAATGAGAATGAGCAGAGAAAGGGATTGGTCAGGAAAGTTTAGTGGGTGTGTTGTGCCAGGAGAGAGTTTCTCAGATACTCTTTTTGCTGAGAGAAGAACAGATAGCTATGGCTGTGTGTTTCAAAAAACAGATTGTTTGGATTTTGGGAGATTCGTGGATACATTGGTTGAAGGTGCATGCAGAAAGCTGTGCAGTAGCTGTAGATCTTGGATTCACACATGCGGAAGTGCACTGGCATGGAGTACGTGGAATGAAGTGGTTGGACTTGCTACCTCTCTGTGCTACTTTGGAAACAAAGCAACATCAAGACATAATTCTAATTCATTGTGGATCGAACAGTTCAGGACATGTGTCTGTAATTTCTTTGCAATTTGCAATGAAAGAAGGACTTGGGAAGGTCATGGACATGTTTCCAAATTCTCCAGTAATTCTTTTCACGGATTTCGCAGAGACAAATTTGGCTTCGTTCTTCTTCGTTTGGTCCACAAATGGAGAAAGCAAGGCGCAATGTCAATAAGGCTGTTTGTGCCTTTCTAAGAGATTTTGGCATGTCCTCTTTTCACAATGAAAATATTATGTTTCGTAGTACATACATTTTTCGTAGAGATGGGGTCCATCTTACTTATGCTGGCAATCAGATTTTTTTGAGAAATGTACAAAATGCATTGCAACCTTTTTTGGAATTACAGCATCCATTTTATAGTAGGTGTTGAGCATTTCAAATTTTTCAAACACCAATAAACACCACCAAAAGGCTCTTTTCAGAGCCACCACTTCCTCCCAGATAAAACTGCAATGGTTATGATAGGGTAGCACCCCAAAATTTTAGATGTCCTCAGACTTCTAAAAAATACACAGAGTCCTGCTTCATTTATTTTCACTTCTATTTTTGAACTGTAAAAGGAGGCTCTGAAAAGAGCTTTTTTTATTTTTGTTGTTTTAAATTTTTTGTTTTTTTTATACAAAACACACTAGGAGAGGAGGAGAAAGGAGGGTAAGTGGGGGACACCCACCACGGGGATAAGAAAGGGAGAGCTGAGAGAGGAAGATGTAGTATGGGTTTCACTTGGGTAGTGAGCAGACTTTTTCATGCTCTGAAACGATAGCCTCAAAAGCACTATGAAGTCTCTCCCCCTGCACAGTACTGCGTCGCAGTACATACACACAACTGTGACCCTCTAATGGCATTACATTAGATCCCATGCATGGGCGGGAATCTGTGAACATATGGCCTGTGAGGCAGCTTGATGAATGTGCTGTCCCACGGGAGTGTTCCGTGTGGTGACAGGATCGGAAACAGAGGATGAAGTAGAGGAAGTCAACCTGCTACGCTCCTCGCAAGGTACAACTTTGCGAACGGCCCCCGAGTGGAATGACTTTAGGTGTTGCTTCATGGTAGTTGTCTCAAAGCTGTATGAACCATGCCTCCCGCGACTGAGTACGATTTTGCACTCATTGCAGGTGACTTAGTTTGCACGTACCTTAGGACCACTACCACGAATGGTAAATAACCACCACACCCAAGACTCACGCCGAGTGCTGGTAGTAGGGACTTCCACTACCTCAATCTCATCATCCTCTTCTTCCTCCTTTGCATCTTCATTCTTGTTCCCCTCTTCAGGCCCTTGGGGAGGTGGTGGTGGTGGAGGGGGTGGGGGTGGTGCTGAGGCACCAGGTGGCAGTAGTGGAGCCATGGAAGCCATAGGCTTGGTGTTGAAAATCTGCAAATTGGCAGGAAAATTCACTGTGCTCTGTAGGATAGCCAGAAACACAATGAGAATGAGCACTAGGGCGCGCTGTCCGCAGACAGATCGAACAGAAAAAAGGTTTCAAAAGTCACAAAAAGTATGTAGAAACTCAGGATTACTATGTGGGACTTGTTCTATGGTGAGTTTTTGTTGGAAAATATTATAGATTACTTGAAAATGTAGTTTTAAATTGTTCGGGGACACGAACAGTGTTCGCAATCAGAACTTACGCTGATCGTGGGCACGGTCACATGATGGCTTCGCGAACATGTCCGCGAAGTGAGCGGGTGTCTGCAGGACACCAAATGCATTGAAACTATTTTGCGCATGCGCGTTGGTGTTCTACGGACACTGTTCGGGTCCTGGAGTGATTAAAAGTGCGGACATGCGTTTGTTCTTAGAACAGTTTCAACTTGTCTGCGAACAATACGGACAGGCATAGTGTCCTCAGGACACCCCCATTTTGTTTATTTACGAACATTCCCGGACACTTGATGTGTTGTGAGAACAGTTTCAATCTGCCTATGAACAGTACGGACAGGCATAGCGTCCTCAGGACACCCCCATTTTGTTTATTTACGAACACCCCAGGACACATAATATGTTCTAAGAACACTTTCATCTTGCCAGCGAACAATACGGACAGCGTCGTCAGGACACCACATTTCGTACATTGACGAACATTTCAGGACACCGCGTGTGTTCTACGAACAGTTTCAACTTGCCTGCGAACATTATGGACAGGCATAGCGTCCTAAGGACACTTCCATTTTGTTTCTTTACAAACATTTTAGGACACAGCCTGTGTTCTTAGAACAGTTTCAACTTGTCTGTGAATGATACGGGCAGTCATAGCGTCCTAAGGACACTTCCATTTTGTTTCTTTACAAACATTTTAGGACACAGCCTGTGTTCTTAGAACAGTTTCAACTTGTCTGCGAACAATACGGACAGGTATTGCGTCCTCAGGACACTCCCTTTTTGGTTTCTTTACAAACATTTTAGGACACAGCCTGTGTTCTTAGAACAGTTTCAACTTGTCTGCGAACAATACGGACAGGCATTGCATCCTCAGGACACTCCCATTTTGTTTCTTTACAAACATTTTAGGACACAACCTATGTTCTTAGTACAATTTCAACTTGCCTGCGAACAATACGGACAGGCATAGCGTCCTCAGGATACACCCATTTTGTTTATTTACGAACATCCCAGGACACATAATATGTTCTAAGAACACTTTTATCTTGCCAGTGAACAATACGGACAGTGTCCTCAGGACACCCACATTTCGTCCATTGACGAACATTTCAGGACATCGGGTGTGTTCTTAGAACAGTTTCAACTTGCCTGCGAACAATACGGACAGGCAGAGAGTCCTAAGGACACTCCCATGTTGTTTCTTTTTGAACATTTTAGGATACAGCCTGTGTTCTTAGAACAATTTCAACTTGCTTGCGAACAATACGGACAGGCATAGCGTCCTCAGGACACTCCCATTTTGTTTATTTACGAACAACCCAGGACACATAATATGTTCTAAGAACACTTTCATCTTGCCAGCGAACAATACGGTCAGTGTTGTCAGGACACCCACATTTTGTCCATTGACGAACATTTCAGGACACCGTGTGTGTTCTTAGAACAGTTTTAACTTGCTAGCGAACAGTACGGACAGATATAGTGCCTCATTACGACCCAGGCGGTAAGTTACCGCCTGGGTCATACCTTTACCGCCATGGCGTAAACTACGTTTACGCCATGGTGGTTGGCGGATTTACCGCCCCATTCCAAGGTGAGTGGGACGGTAAATCCCCATTTCCCATTTATTCTTCCCCATTCCCATTTTTGCCCCATAGGGCATAATGGGAGTGGGGAAGGAGATAATTACACCACCGTAAATTACGGTGCCGTAATTATCTCCAAGGTCCCTTAGCGCCATGGATTTTAACACCTGCAAAAAGCAGTTACGCAAAAAAAAACGCAATTACACTATGTTTGTTTGTTCTTTGTTTGTTTTAGCTGTTTGAAATTTTGGCAAAAACGTTCTAAGTGGCTTAATCTCGACCATACAGCCCATAATCCTTTATGATCTACAGCGCTCACGCCATTGCGCAAGCGCTGTGTGGAAGCCCTGTGTGAAAGGGCTGTTTTGTGGCTGTTCGCCTAAGAATTTCACTGCCGACTCACGACAGTGTTTGAAATTGTGGCAAACACTTTCTAAGTGGCTTAATCCCACCCATATTTCCCACAATCCCTTGTCATCTACAGCACTCGTGCCATTGCGCGCGCGCTGTTGTGGAAGCCCTTGTGAAAGGGTTGTTTCATGGCTGTTTAGTGCTGGGAAGGGCAGTTGAGCCTGATTTTATCATTTTAGTGTGTTTCTGCTTTACATAAATTCTCATTACTGTTCACGCCTTTTCAACCTGACTAACGCTGATTTGGCACTAGTTAAGAAAGTCTGTTCCCTTGACTAGCTGAGAAACTAGTATATTCATTGATGTATGCGGATTGCTCATCGAGTTGCTTTGTACACATTAAAAACTGACATACCATCGAAGTTAGAAATGCTCAAGTTAATAGAGAGTTTAAAACAGACTCTTATGGCTCAATGCCCCTTTAAAGATTCATCACCCACATCGAGAAACAGGGCGTACTCGGCTTCTGCCAACATTCGCTCATTTTACCTCGATTTACCCAAGCAAAACACATGCAAACAGTGAAATCACGTACCAGCAAACTAACACGGCAGCCTCCAAAGACGTGGAACTATGTACTATCGTATTGCTATAAGCCATCACAAAATGGTACTCGTAACTGCATCGGCATGTAATGGGAATCAGCCCATATTAAAGGTGGCAAATGCACACAGCAATTGCTCATTACCAGAGCCAGTGCAGCCATCAAACAACATTGTATCACATATAGAGGAGCTGCCATCTCCTAGCACAAACAACTTATTAATCTTGGAATCTAACGGATCAGGACGCTCCGAATCCTTCTGAATTGTCAGCTGTTTACTTTACTCATTGAATCACAACATGGACTACCCAGTATTAATCATATAATAACTGAACACAGTGTGTACCAGCTGTTCAATCAGCATCACAGATCGCCCACAACTGAATCTGAAACAACACAAAGACAAAGTGTTCCACCACCTGAATCCAGAGTAGATTTTGGAATAGTCTCTAAAACAAGCTTCTGAATGCTGTAAAAAGAACACTTTCTCTCCACAATTGAAGAAGATGAAAAACACCAAAACAATACCTTCAGCACCTCAGGCGGCCTCCAAACAATTTATAAAGAACTTAACCAAACCTAACAGACAAAAATTTAATGCGAGTGAAGCAATCACTAAAAAATACAAAATAATTACGAAAAAAGCAAGATAGGTAAGGAAAAAATCAAAATACTTTGACATCTGAATCAAGACATGAGCCACTAGATGACCTAATAGACACAATTGATGAGCAGAAAACTCACTTGCCTAATCTTACCGACAAGGATGCTCTAGAAGAAGATGCATCTTCTCTTGAGCAGCGGCACCACCTGGCAAACGAAGGAGTTCCAAAATACTTGATCAAAGGTTGACTGACATAGGCAAACTGATACACCGATGTTTCTCTATTTCAAACCCTGCTGTCCTTTCTCAGCCACAAATAACAATAAATAAAATGTATTTTGAAGAAAGTTGAAAACAACAAAAAGCTATGCTCAAAGTCAATCAAGATTCAAGTATTAAAACTATCACACAACTGAATGGAACATACAATGCACACTTCCATACACTGATTAACAATGTCGTCCTGATTCAGTCAAAAAATATGATCTCAATCGGATATCAGTACTGAATATCTTTTCGGAAATATCTGCACTAGAAGATCTTTCAACAACTGATATAGACTTAGTGGAGTTTCTCCATGAGACAGACTTGATGGTTACTAGACTATGGATTAGCTTGGGTTCCATTCTAAATTTAATTTGGCAAGCAAGACAATTCATATTCAATATGGGTTTCACATTGGCTTACGAGTCATATGAAAAACATAGTGCCAATCTCCCCAAAACCAGAGAATTTATTACCATCAGTCAACCTAGCATTTTACAACATCTTGCTAGAAGGGGACCAATACATTCGGCACATAAGCAGTCTAGATTTATTCCAAACAAAAGTCATCTCCAAACAGAGTTATGAAGTTCTCCCAACTCGAAACCACCATCGTTAATCAGAGATCAAACTTTAAAGCTCCTATCCTGGAATACCCGAGGACACAAGCACCTCTTCAGTAACCAATGCAATGACCTTGACATTTTTTAGATCATAATTCTATAGGAGACATGGCTGACAACGATTACAGTATTGGATGATCATACTATAGTAATAATCCCTGCTGTGATACAATCTAAAGGAAGACCAATGGCAGGACTACTTGCTGCAACTAAAAATTCCTCGGGCATAACTCTGGAAAGATGGGCTAACCCAAATACCCATATACAATTAGTCAGAATAACAATACATCAATATTGCATTGCACTTGTCAATCTATATTGGAACCATCTAGCTATTGAAGATGACACATTCTTTGATTATATGGAATTAATATTAGATCTAATTGCTGCTGATCAAACTCTAACAACTGCCATCATAGCAGGCGATCTGAACCTACAAAGCCTATTCAACCGCAGGCAACATCAAACGATAAGAGCAAATAGATCGATAAATCTAATGGATAATCAACAAATGGTAATGCTTAATGGTTCAGTGGATGGAGACCTCCCAGCACAACCAACGTGGCATCGCGAACATCAACGAGCCACCATCGACTAAATCTAAACTGATTGCAATATATTTTCGTGCATTTACAGCTTCACAATTCAGAAACAAACCAAAAGTGACCACGACCAGCTCGTAGCATCATGGAAATAGCCTATTCAAGACACGGATATTATGACTCAATATTTCAGTGAACATCTGAGAGTGAATAATGGATGCAATTGAGCACTGTGAAATCCAGATCGTCTGCAGGATCTATATCAACTGTTAGAATCCAATACTGGCAATGCAAAAACGTACTTAGTGAACACAGAAGTCTACATATCGACCTTAAAAATAAATCTAGAGGAAACAAGACCTTGTTCAAACATAAGCATAATTATGACTCCAAACTTAAGCAGAGAAAAATGCAACTTCAGAGAGAGATATGCAAAATATCCTTAAGAGATGTAAATGGGTTCCCCCAGATAAAAGCCCTAAAATTGAAATACAAAAATGGGGTTGCAGCCAGAAGATCGCATCTATATCAGCAGGATTGGGAAGCAATGCTTTAAGTGTTAGCCTCAAAAAATTCTGGAGCAATATGGCATCTACTCAACAGTGTTTCATCAACATCACAACCATAACTGCAAATAAATGCATTCACAGAGCAAGGCTGGATTGCTCACTTCAGAGCACTTTATTCTAACAAGAATTAGAATACTTATGAAAATAATAGTTTTGCACCTTTGAATCCTCCACTTACATTTGACATTGATGACATTAAGAACTACATTGCTAAATTAAGCCTTTCAAGAGCCTGAGGCCCAGATGGCTTGTCCAATAGAGATCTGAAAGCACATCTGTAATATTTGGCCAAAATACTTTTTTCTAATGTTCCAGTAAGTAATGATAACCCACCATATCCCAGAGAGTTGGCGTAAATCAATAGTAGTCCCTATATTTTAAAAAGTGAATCGCCAACAACCTGGTAGCTTTCGATGATAGCGTTACTTGATGCTCTGGGCAAATTATTCTCAAGGCTAATTCTGAGAGACTTGACACTTTTTATCAATCAGAATAAACTCTTTGACCCGCATCAGACTGGCTTTATACCTGGTATGGGCACATCAATTAACCTTCTCACCATATCCACGATTCAGCAACATCTAAACAACCAATACTTTAAGTCAGCATTCGATTTAGGTAAGCAGAACTCTCATGTTCCATCAGCTGTCAAATGCTGGATGCCCTATGAACCTATTCAATTTAATCACTCAGTTACATACACAGACATCCATTTGTGTAAGACATCGCTGCATGGCAAAAGGCCCTATACACGCTAAACGTGGCCTGAAGCAAAAATGCGTTCTTGCATCTATGATCTTTAATTTTTTCATTGCTGACATGTGTAACTTAATTAGCTCCATATCATCTGATGACTTGCTCCTCATGTCAAAAATGCCTAATGGCCTTCAAAAGCTATTACAAATTCGGGAGAACTTTGTAAATGAGAACTATTTAGAGCTCAATGTTGATAAAACCAAAATCCTAACTAGTCACTCCACCACACCAAACTAAAACATGCAATTTTAAATGGCAACTAAATGAAAATGAGCTTGAAATTATTCAACAATATAAGTATTTGGGAACTAATGTCAACAACCATCACAACGATCAACCATATTTGCAAGATTTAGAAACTTCTCTTATTTATCCATTATAACATTCTACTTACAAAAAAAGACAGCAATAATTCTATATGGATCAAATACTAAACCTCCTAAAAAAAAGAGCAGTTTTGGATAAAACTAGAGGGAAAATTCTGGAAGAGGATTGTAGGCATCTCAAAAAGCACCCCAATGACTGTAATAAGGTACAAATGAGGCCTGTCATCTTTGTACACAATGTACTGTTGGAAAATCTTGAGTTTGTACAGAAAATGTACCATGGCTCCAAAAGCTGATCTTCTGGTAGATAAGCTAGCTACCTATATGCTCATGTCACATCACAACTTTCCTTGCAAATGGGGACTTTTGTAAACAATGTAATGGATGCGGCAGAAATAACAACAGAAACACTGGCTTCTAATCCAATGAAAGTTAAAAACAAATGATGGCGAAAAGATTGGATTTGGACCACAGACCAATGTAAGCAATATATGATTTATAAAGACAATCCATTCCTCGAAGAAAAAGAAATCGGTCCTCCGAGCAATATCTATTGAAAAGACAAATACAAGAGTGATGCCACCAAATTAAAGAAGCAGAGAACTGCTGTTGCTTCTGCCACAATCAAACTTGCAAGGGGACTATGGAGCATCTCCTAACTGCGTGCAGTTCCTTGATAACCAAACAGCTTCTTTTGTTTAGGCCCTACTTTGGTCAATACAGAACTAACAGGCCGATTCATGGAAATAATGTGCGCTGAAAAATCCCGCGCAAGCGTGCGATATCGTGCGATTCGCTGTGAAATAGCGATAATCGCAGTGCATGTGCGAATATCGCAGGGAAAGCAGCGCACAACTATTCATGGAAGTCCGTGCGCGAGAAAAATGTGGGATGTGCGATGAAAAAGTGCGCGGCGCACGCCGGCGCACAGGCCATCTAATGGCATGCGCTAAGGCCACAGCGATAGCGCACATAGAGCGGCGCACACAACAAAAGTAGGTGGAACACGGGGCGTGACAAGCGGAATGGGGAACAACTCGAGTAAATGTGGGCGTCACGGGGGAAGTACAGGAGGCAAGTGCGCGGAACGCCCACACACTCGTCTACAACACGTATTCATGGAATCGAATAGGGAACCAGCGCACGTCCAAAGACGCGCACAGGGCCATACATGTCCGCCACACGAAAGCAGGCGGTAGCGTCCCTGTGCATGAAAAATATGTGCTCCGAAATGTGCGCTAACAAAAAAAACGAATAAACAGCCATGAAGATTGACCCACACTGTGGCCCTCCAGGACAAATGACGTGCAAAGGGGTACGTGACAAACACGGACACCCGCTGTGTCAAAAATAGCGTGTGCGTGTATCTCAGGGGTGCGCAGGAATTTTCACATGCGATCGGGCCTGGGGGAGCGTGGTACATGGATTCCAGGGGCCTGCGGGTGGTTTCACAAGCGATCGTGCCTGGGGAAGCGGGGTACGTGGATTACAGGGGCCTGCGGGTGGTTACACACGCGATCGGGGCTGGGGGAGCGGGGTACGTGGATTTCAGGTGCCTGCGGGTGGTTTCACACGCGATCAGGCCTGGGGGAGCGGGGTACGTGGATTCCAGGGGCCTGCGGGTGGTTTCACACGCGATCGTGCCTGGGGGAGCGGGGTGCGTGGATTACAGGGGCCTGCGGGTGGTTTCACACGCGATCGTGCCTGGGGGAGTGGGGTATGTGGATTTCAGGGGCCTGCGGGTGGTTTCACACACGATTGGGCCTGGGGGAGCGGAGTACGTGGATTCCAGGGGCCTGCGGGTGGTTTCACACGCGATCGGGCCTGGGGGAGCGGGGTACGTGGATTCCAGGGGCCTGCGGGTGGTTTCACACGCGATCGTGCCTGGGGGAGCGGGGTACGTGGATTTCAGGGGCCTGCGGGTGGTTTCACACGCGATCGGGCCTGGGGGAGCGGGGTACGTGGATTCCAGGGGCCTGCGGGTGGTTTCACACGCGATCGTGCCTGGGGGAGCGGGCTACGTGGATTACAGGGGCCTGCGGGTGGTTTCACACGGGATCGTGCCTGGGGGAGCGGGGTACGTGGATTACAGGGGCCTGTGGGTGGTTACACACGCGACCGGGCCTGGGGGAGCGGGGTACGTGGATTCCAGGGGCCTGCGGGTGGTTTCACACGCGATCGGGCCTGGGGGAGCGGGGTACGTGGATTCCAGGGGCCTGCGGGTGGTTTCACACGCGATCGTGCCTGGGGGAGCGGGCTACGTGGATTACAGGGGCCTGCGGGTGGTTTCACACGCGATCGTGCCTGGGGGAGCGGGGTATGTGGATTACAGGGGTGCGCGGGAAATTGCACACGCTCGCCTACAACACGCATACATGGAATCTAACGGGGCTAAGGCATGTTCCAAAAAAGACGTGCCAATCCGGAAACACGTACGCCAGCAGGAAGCAGGTGTACGTCGAGCCGTGCAGCATAAAAGTGCGCGCAAACAACAAACAAGCTCAGACACCAGGATGAACATACCGTTCCTAGCAGCAGTGGCCGTGGGATACCGCAGGAGGAGGAGGAGGATAGTCAGGGCCAGAATTTTCACACCCAGAACAAGCCTTTTCGGGATGCCTGATGACCATGTGTATGGGAGGTACAGGTTTCCACCTCACATAATACTGGACCTGGTCACTGAGTGGGAGGATGACCTCACATCACCCACCCTGTGCTCCCAAGCACTCAGCCCCCTGGAGAAGGTCCTCAATGTACTACACTTCTTGTCCACTGGATCATTCCAGCGGACAAGTGCCATAGTGGGGGGGGTGTCACAGGCCACGCAGTCACGCTGCCTACACCAGGTCTTGGCCATCATCACTACACGCCCATCAGTCCGCAGGCACATATACCTGCCCCGAACACCTGCAGAAAGGCAGGTAGCCGCACAGGATTTCTACAGGGTGGCACAATTCCCGAAAGTGCTAGGTGCCATTGATTGCACCCATGTGGCTCTACGTCCCCCCAGGGCATCTGAGCACATCTATAGAAACAGCAAGCACTGGCATTCCATGAACGTCCAGGTAGTATGTGATGCCAAGGGAATCATCACCTCAGTATATGCCAACTACCCAGGGTCCACCCACGACAGTTTATTTTCAGAATGTCAACCCTAAACCGGGACATAGCAGCTGGACGGCATGGTGATACATGGCTGCTTGGTGAGTCCAAATGCCACTGCACATGCATGCATGTCACATACTGAGTAATGTCACAACCCCACTAATGATACCCATCTCCACCTTCCCAGGGGACAGTGACTACCCTCTCAGAACCCACATGATGACGCCAATTCGGAACCCCACCACGCCACCCCAGGTAAGATACAAAACAGCCCACATTGCAACCCGGGGCATAGTGGAGCGCACATTCGGAGTGCTCAAGTCACGCTTTCGCTCCCTTGACCATTCTGGAGGCCAGCTGTTATACGCTCCCCCAGTAGTGTGCAGGATCATAGTGGCAGCATGTGTCCTGCACAACGTTGCAACTCGCCGGGGCCTGGCCGTGGAGATGGTGGTGCCCCCACATGCCCAACCACATGCACGCCCACTGCGCATGGGAGGGGAAAGGGCACGGGGTGAGGCAGCCCGTACACAGATGGTGGCTAATTACTTCACATAAAACACACCCCTGTGGAGTGCACACAGCCCTGGCACATACCAGCTGACAAGCAATGATGAGGAGTCAAGTGACAATCAACTGTCACAACCATACCAGCCTGAGATTGTTCACCTGGAAGTGTTCCATTGTGTGTATCCCTACCTACACAAACACCACCAATGCCGTGTCAGTAAAGGACACACTACTATGCAGCAAAAATCATCAGCCCCTTGCAAGATACAACATGACAACAGTGCCATGTCACCCAACACCTCCCCAGCACCACCACCCAACACCCCATGGCATAACATGCAATGTGAGAGCAAACAAAGTAAACCCCAAAACATGATACAAGTGTCACAAAGTACAGTGTCCCTAATGGAAACTGCCCACACACAATACGCACCCATGAATGTAGGACTAACAACACACATTACCAAATATATACCACAATACTATGCAGCTACCCAACCCCAAACACAGCATCAACAAGACAGTACCAAGTCAAAGGATACGTAGACTCACCACCTGGTGATGCCAGCACATCGCCCACTTACAACAGTACAGTGTTGGTGCCACGCACATCTTGAAGTGCACTGCTTACAACACGAACTCCATCCCCAAAGTAGACGGCCTTGTGAAGACATGAGGAATGACCCTGCAAAATCGGAGGGAGACATGGATGCACAAGCACACATCAATACACCATGCAGTGTACAATACAACAACAATATGCAATAGGAATGTATACACAGTATTGACTACAGACTGCCCACACATGTCGTGCGAGTCCAATGTCACCGTGTAAGTCACTGTCACTTGGGCACACCCTTTGCAAGCCCATGGAAACGGGAAGCAGGAGGGGTGTGTGACTCTCGAACTCAAGCATCTAACCCAAACTCAGAACAAGCCTGCATGTGCCCAGCCGGAATACAGTGGATGCCCACGGGAGCCACACAAGGCAACACACTGCCAAAAAGAATCAAAAATTAAAAATGGCCATGTTGGGGCCAGGGGGGTGGGGGAGGCCACCCAGGAGGTCTGAGGACAGGATGCACACCAACAGCCGACCTGTGTGGATGTTGGCAAAAATAAAACACCTCCATGGGCTCATGGCCTACACGGCTACGCTTATGTGGGAGAATCTGAATCGATGTGCTCGCTCTCATGACCCTGTGCCGCTGCCGCCACAGGAGGTGGTGGTGCTATGGGAGGCAGCCCACGCAAAGCACTAGTCTGGTCCTCCATGGCAGCAAGCATGCGGGTGTGGAAGGTCTCATTCTGGAGGATTATGGTGCGGAGGTCCCCATGCACCACCTGACGTGTTGCCCGGACCTCCTCCCCAGTTGCCTGCATCTCTGCTGAGAGGGTACGTGTGACCCGCTCCAGCAGCTGTTCTGTCCTCCTGTTCGTGGAAGCCTCAAGATCAACAAGAGTCTCCCTGAGGTGATGATCTTCCACCCTCAGGGCTTCCCTGTGGCCTTGGGACTCTATAGATATAGATTGGCGTAGAATCTCCAGTGCCGCCCGCCTGTCCCTGTCGGACGCCAACATGCCCTCCCTGACTGATTGGCAAATGGAGTCTGTTGCCTGCTGTACATGCTCCATCTGCCTTTCCGGGGGGACAATGGAAGTGTCCACCCTCTCCATTGCTTGTGCCATCATCTCAGATGATGCTACCTGTTGGTTTGCCATCCCGTATATGGATTGCTCCCATGCGGTATTGCCTGGAGGCGGACGGCCACCACGATGGCGGGCACCACACCTGCCTGGGGCAAGGCGAACTGCGCCTTGCTGTGTCGGCACTGCCTGAGGCTGCAGGACTGCATTCCCCCTCTGATCTGCTGGCCCAGGAACAGGATCAGATGTTGCGGAGTGTGGCCCTGCATCCGTAACCACCACAGGCGGAACTACCAACACTGACATCCCCATGGCGGGCTCCACCCCTGGTGCAGGTGTGTTCGACAGAACAGAATCCCTTCCAGAAAGTCTTACCTGCGACGGCACATAGGTCTCATCCTAATGGACACCTGAATAGAGCTCTGGGGAGGTGCAGCCAGGGACACCCCGGGACAGAATGGTCTGCAGCAAGAGAGCGTTCTCCCCCACCACCACACCACGTCCCCTACTGGTGCCCGGTCGTGCCTGAGATCCCTCCTGGGACTGCACCATCTCCTCACCCTCAACAGCATCAAGTGCGTCATCCCCTGCAAAAACATGGAAGACAAAAAATGGAATCAGGCATTAGCACCATGGCACACAATTATGCCAGACAAGCTACAGAACCAGTACTTGATTGACACTTGTACCACATGCCAACAACCCTCCCATGCATGCACTGTCACTGAGTTTGGAGGGGAGGCAAATGGCAGAGACTGATGACACCAAGATGGGAGAGCAACACATCAGCTGCATGCTGGCTAGCAGTGCCATCACACAGATGACGGGTCACGCAACGCACAGGCACACCAAAAATAGAAAATAACGTGCACGCTACCCCTCGTAGACCACGTGCATGGAAAAATGTACCCGCACTACGCTGTGGCACCCAGAAACACAATAATGAACGTGTGCGTGTCACACGCAGCCTACAATGACCTCTGAAGGGGTACGCGACACACGGGGCAAGCACAGATGGTAAATATGTGCATGACTCACCGTCAAACCCCCCGCCAAAACAAGAATTGTACGCTGTCTGAGGAGACAGGACAAAAGTAGAAGTGAACGCTGTATGAGGAAACAGGCCCAACAGAAAAACAGAAAAAAGCTGTCAGAGGTAACAGGGAGTACGAACTGGAAACGCTGTGAAGAAAATCTCGTGTAAACCGACAAGAAGTACAGAATCCACCCACTCGCTCTCCACGAAAAGCACGTACAAGTAAATGACGTCCCACACGCACCTTTTGAACCGGCCCACACGTCCAACGTCACTTCCGCGTATACGCGCTAAGGCCCTATCCGCCAATTACACGAAGTGACACTCGGACGTGCAGTTCTCGGACGTGTTACATGCACCCGGGTGCAGGGAAATGCCCGCGCGCGCACGTCACTGACGCGCTTACGCTGTGAGGGCCTGTGAGGGACGTTTTCTTTCAACCTCAAAACAGTAGACATTCTGGGGGTAATTCATGGAATAAATGTGCGCCGAAATTAGTGGCGCAAGCTGGCGCAAACGTGATAAAGCCGTCGCAGGCGTGCGATTCATAGAAGGCCCTGCGCGTGTTTTTCCCAGGATGTGCGCCAAAATCGGGCGTGGCGCACACTGGCACACACGTCACTTCCACATCCCGAACGCTGTGCGCGACGTGCACAGCGAAAGCACACAACGTTAGCGCACACACCAAAAAGGGGGCGGAACATGAGGAATGGGGAACAACGTGTGAAAATAAGGGCGTAACTGGGGAAGTACTGCTGGGAAGTACACGGAACACCCAGATGCACGCGAACTACACATATTCATGGAATCGAATAGGGAAAACCCACGCACGTCAAAACGCACGCATACGCACAATTACGTCCGCCACAGGAAAGCAGGCAGAAGCACCCCCACGCAGCATAAAAGTGCGCCCAAACAACAAACAAGCATATACAGCTAGGATGAATGTCCCGTTCCTCGCAGCAGTGATCGTGGGACACCACAGGAGGAGGAGAATAGCCAGGCCCCACATTTTTTTGACCAGGACCAGCCTTTTTGGGATGCCTGATGACCAGGTCTATGGCAGGTATAGGTTTCCACCTCATATCATCCTAGAGCTGGTCAGAGAGTGGGAGGATGAACTCACATCACCCACCCTGTGCTCCCAAGCATTGATCCCCTTGGAGAAGGGGCTCAGTGTACTGCATTTTTTGGCCACTGGGTCATTTCAGTGGACAACTGCCATAGTGGGGGGTGTCTCACAGCCCATGCAGTCACACTGCCTACACCAGGTGTTGGCAATCATCACTGCGCGCCCCTCAGTCCGCAGGCACATATACATGCCCAGAACACCTGCAGAAAGGTAGGCCATGGTCCTGGGCTTCTACAGGGTGGCACACTTCCCCAAAGTGCTCTGTGCCATAGATGTCACCCATGTGGCTTTACGCCCACCTGGGGCCACTGAGCCCATCTATCGAAACCACAAGCACTGGCATTCCAATAACGTGCAGGTGGTATGTGATGCCAAGGGAATCATCACCTTTGTCTATGCAAACTATCCTGGGTCCACCCATGATAGTTTCATATTCAGAATGTCCATCCTGAGCCGGGCCCTGGAAGCTGGAAAGCATGGCGACACATGGCTCCTAGGTGAGTACAAATGCCTGTGCACATGCATGCACGTCACACACAGACAAATACACTAATGACAACCATTATCACCTTACCAGGGGACAGTGCCTACCCTCTGAGCACCTACATGATGACACCAATACAGAACCCCACCACACCACCCCAGGTAAGATACAACACAGCCCATATTGCAACCAGGGCCATAGTGGAACGCACAATCAGAGTGCTCAAGTCATGCTTCCGCTCCCTTGACCGCTCTGGTGGACAGCTACTATATGCACACCCAGTAGTGTGCGGAATCATTGTGGCAGTAAGTGTCCTGCACAACGTTGCAACATGGCATGGCATACCGGTGGACATGGTGGTGCCCCCACATCCCCAACCACACGCACGGCCTCTGCGCATGAGAGGGGAAAGGGCATGTGGCGAGGCAGCCCGTACCCAGCTTGTGGCCACATTTTTCACCTTAACGCCCACCCCTGCTGAGTGCACACAGGCCTGGCACATACCAGGTCACAATCGATGATGAGAAAGGGACATTTAACTGTCACTACCTTACCACCCTGAGAATGTGTCCATGGAAGTGCCACATTGTGTGCATCCCTAGCTAATTAAACACAACCAATCCCATGTGACCAAAGGGAACACATGCAAGGTGCTCCGCCCCTTGCTAAACAGGGCATGAAAGTACTGGTATGCCAACCAAACCTTCCCAACACCTCTGAACCCCGTCTACCACACCATACCATGGTATGAAATGGCAAACATCAAACCATATGCACAACACATGACACAATAGTCATGAAGTGCCACGTGAGAAAAGTAAATAGGCACCAGACAATTACACCTGACATGTAATCTGAAGACATGACTGACCAAAAACTCACACCATGAAAACAGTGGCACAAATGCATGTCACCAGTGGTGCAAGCAACAAAAGTCAGAATATCTGTTGCCATGCACATTGGACAATTGAAAATTGGCATTTCAAACACCGCTCACTGGACAGCACAGTGAGTGTGCATTGCAATGTGGAAACCCGTTGAGCATCATTTGAAAAAAGGGCATTCAACCAAATAGTTCCCTGTCATGCATGTACATGATCAATGTCTCGGAAGTGAACATGGATTGTCGTGACACAGCATGCCTGAGAAGGGAATCTGGGTGCACGTGTGTGCATGGTGTCAATGTAGTTGGGGGGCAGGGGGCATTGCCTAAGTGTATTTGTCAGTAGAGACATGCATTGAATACATGCATGTAAAATTAAGTGAGTCCCAGTGTCCCATACACAGCACATGTGAACATTGCACTCAAGGACCCCCCTGTGTGTTAAACCACACCCATTCCCTGACACCTCAAAATAAAGCACAACATTGCATCAGCCATTGACCAGCAGAACATATCATGTACAGAGTACCCCACCTCAACAATGGCAGACAGTGACCCATCACTGAATCATAGAAATTCATAATACGACCTACACACAAAGTTCATCAAAGTGCATCAATGAGGGAGGTAACAAGGGAGAAGAACAGTACATTCCTACATGTCCTTCAAACTGTCCACAATGTGAAAATGAACTATCAAATTGAAGTAGATATTACAAGTGCCTGGAACAATAAGGGAGAATCTAGGGAGGGAATGTTGTATAACAAAACTACTATCAACATTGCTATGCCTGACGGTAATAGTTGCAGTGCAGGAGTCACATAAGGAGGTGAGTGAGGGAAGAGGAGGGAAGAGGTGAGGAGAGTAACAAAACAAGTGACAAACTGTGGTAGGTCAGGGGGAGAAGAAACACAGAAGGGAATGGGGGAACAGCTGACCTGTAATCAGTGGTGGAGCGACTAATGATAAAAGTAAGTGGCAAAATAATACAAAAAAAGGTGAAGGTGGGGGGTGGATGGACGGAGGCAGAAGGGCAAATGTCTGCAAAGAACAAGCAGCTATGTATCACCATGGCTGATGGCAATTGGGGTAGTGGTGGAAAATGACAGAGGACAAGGAGAAGGGTAAAGGGTGGTGGAGAAGGAGGAGCGAAGGGAGGAGGGGGCCAAGGTCAAAATGCATAAAGGGTGAGATGGGGAAAGAAAGCACACACAGGGGGCAGTGGGAAACCAGGCGGTGCAGAAGTGTAGGGGATGTGATGATGAAGGGGAAAGACAGAGGGAGACTGGCAGGGACAGGGGAGACAGGGGGCAATCAAGTGACCCAGAAGGCTGGTTGACAGGGCTAGACAGGGCCTCCATTGTGGGCTTTTGGTAGTGGTGGCAGGCTCCAGCATCCTGGTTGGCCGGATTGTCACAAGGCCATGTGAAACCAATGGGAGGAGGGAGCAGGTCCAGGACACAAACATGACAATAAAATCAAGAGCAATGCGGTCATACCTCAAATGGCACATCAAAACACCAGCAAGGGCTGCAAGATGGCCAAAGTGGTGCAAGCAAGGAATGGGTAGTCGTTGAAATGTGTGGTGACATGGGTAACTCAGCGTGCAGTTTTCATGTGGCATATCAAAATCACTGTGGGTAAAGTGTCCCAATTTAACATTGTCAGCACATGGACCCTTCCCACCATCAGTGTGTTGTACACAGCCAAAGGGTGCATGGTACCCTACAGCAGGAAGTGCATGAACATAGACAGTCAATGCATAACAACTATCATAAGCAACATGATGAAATGCACAGTCAACATAATACTCACCAAAGTGAAGTGCAGACATGCATTGGAGAAACCATCCGGAATACACACAAGTAGGACTGCAGGCCAGCCACAGATATGACGGAAGCCCAATGCCCATGTGTGATATGCTGTTACACCGAACCATCCTTGCGAGCCCATGGAAAGGGAAAGCAGGAGTAGCATATGTGTCAGCACCCCAAGCAAAACACATACACAAGACAAACCTGAATAGGCCCAGCTGGAAAACACAGTGGATGCCTTCCAATGCCACAAAGCACCACACTGTCACATGTGTGCACAATAGACAAAAGAAAATGCAATAAATACAAAATCTGCAGAAAATAAAAATCAAATGAAACAATTATTTGAAATAAAAAAATAAAATGAATAATTAAAAAATAAATTAAGAAATATATATTTAATTGAAAAAAGTAATAAATAAGGTGATTAAAAAAAAGAATAGAAAAAACATACATACCAGAAACTATAACATTTGGATGATTTTTTTTTTTGTAGAACAAAAAAAAACAGCTGGAAAGAAAAATTGCAGAAAAAAATAATCAAAAATTACTATGGGCCTCAATACGAGGTAGGAGGTAGCCATGTTGCTATTAGCAGCATGGCTACCCCCTTACCGCATTCTGGGTCCGGGTTCTTGAAATAGGGATTTACCGGGTCATTTCAACCTTGGATGACCCGGTAAATCCCCATTCCGAGAACCATTCCCAATTCCCATTCGAGCCCCCATAGGGATCAATGGGAATGGGATGGAGCTAATTAGCTCCCTGGTCCCTTAGCGGCTTCCGCTAAGGGCGCCTGGTAAAACCAGGCGCCCATAGCGGGACCCGCTAAGGGACCTCGAAATAGGGTGGTAAGGGTTTACCGGCACTGGTCTCTTTACTGGTGCCCATTAACCCTTATCACCCACCTCGTAATGAGGCCCTATATATGAGCAGGGGGATAAGGGGTGCACCCAGGGGTGCACCGCAACACCCACATGAGTAGATGTTGAGATTAAAAAAAAAACTCACGGCGCTCAGCGCCTGCACGGCCCGGCCTATGAGGGAGATAGGTTGTCATAGTCACCCTCTGGATGGAAATCAGAAGGTGGACGTGGCTCAGTTGACTCACCACGCCTAGCCGTGCCTTGCCCCTTACTGGCTGCAAGCATGCGGGTCTGGTAAGCCAGGTCCTGGCTGGCAATGAGACTGAGGTCAGCATGCACTACCTCACGTGTCACACATGCTTCCTCTTGCAAGAACTGACGTGTGAGATGGAGTTCTGCCTGATTGGCCTCACATGACAAACGGAGCGACTCCCAGCTTGCATGGAGTTCAGCTGAGATGGTTCTTTCAAGCTGCACCATCCTGTCTTCTGCCCGCCTACTCTCGTCCATCATGAGCGCAGCCAGAGTAAATCGGAGGGATTGGTGTTCCACCCTCATGGTCACACGGTGTGCCACTGCTTGGGCATTAAGTGCTTGATGTAGAGCCACCATTTCAGCCCAGTGTGCCCTGTCAGACGTCGCCATGCCCAGCCTGATTGAGCGGCACGTGGACTGCATAGCCCGCTACTCGAGCACCATTTGCCTTACAGAGGGGAGGATGGAATGGGCCACACTTTCCATACCTTGAGCAATCATCTCAACTGCTCCCCCCCTGTTGCTGTGCTATGACAATCATGGAACGCTCCCACTCAGTTGACCCCGGTGGCACACAGCCACCACGTTGCCAGACACCACACCTGCTGTGCCCAAGGAGCCGTGGTCCTTGCTGTGTTGGTGCCGCCCGCGGCTGCAGGACTGCATCCCTCTATCGACCTGATGCCCCAGGAACATGGCCAACTGGTGTTGAGTGTGACCGTGCACCTGTAACCACCACAGGCGGACATTCCAACCCTGCCTGGACCCCTACTGCAGGTGTCGCGGACAGAAGATCATCCAACATAGGATCACTTACCAGCGAAGACATGTCATGATGCAGATCCAGCTCAACATTGTCGTCAGAGGATACATCAGAGCCTGACTCAGAGTCAGCTCTGGGCATGATGGCCTGGAGCACCTGTGGGTTCGCATGGGCTGCCACCCCACGACCACCACTGGTGCCTGGTTGGTCATGTGAACTGACCACCGTGTCTGGGATGACATCTTCATCCTCTGCCGCCAGTGCGTCATCACCTGCAACATAAAGAAAAGAAACAAGGACATGCATGTCAGTAGCACATACCACACACATACAGTTCACAACATTGACAGCCAAATAATGAAACAGCCATGTCACAGGCAACTCAAACCACAACATGCATCCAGTGGCATTGCAATGCAAGGGTATCCCAAAAGCAGAAAAGGATGTGTCCAAATGTGAAGGCAACACATGTATTGCATGTTGCACATCACCTGCATCACACACAACCTCTAGCAGGCACATCCAATGCCGAAATGAGAGATGGCAACAAATAGATGGCACCTAGCATAAGCATGGTTGAACACACAAATAGCCACAGCTAGAAATCTAACCAAACACACCATGATACATGTAACATGCATGTTTATGTGCAGCACTCAACTACCATCAAATATGTACAATACATGTGTCACAGGAGGCACCTACGCTAGTGCCTTTCCGTACAGTGAAAGGAGGGACAAGGGTACATACATGTCAGGTCAACATCACACAGCAGCATTGTGTTTGCATGTTGAAGGGCTTAACTTGGCACAGGAGTGGGTGTGTGAGGTGCAGTGCATGGATAGCCCCTCAACTTACAACATCAACACGTACGTAGTGATAACAATCTCCAAACATGACGGCAGTGTAACGGCAATTGCAGCCATCATGTGCAAACAGCATGCACAATGCTGCATGGTTTCTGTGAAACACCCACCCTCTGGGCAATAACAGGGAGGCACTGCATGGCAATGACATGTTCCACACAGAACTGTGCATTGCCAAACATTGTAGGCATGCGTCTATTGCATTTTTTCATTCAAATGCCGATGAGAAGTGGACATGATGGAGGACAGATGAGGAACCATAAATAGTACACCCATGCATGTAGAAGACAACACCAGTTGAAAAGAGGCAGTGGGCCTGCAACAGGGGGATCCATGTGCATGATACAGATGTGGACAGCCTGAAGTTGTGAGTGATGATACACAGAAATACAGTTAACATGACATGGCTGTCCAAATGGGATGACACTTGGATCATTCTGGACACATACTTCAATGAGCAGGTGGTCAAGGACACCTAGGGGCATACATGGAATGCACATGGAACATGATTGTGCACACATGTGCATGGGGACCCACTGCCATCAGCACAGTCAGAGTGAGACACACTGCACCAAGGACAAAGGATGTAAATGACATGATATGACATCTCATCAAGATATCACTCGTACACAAGTGACTCAGAGCGCAAACAAGCTAAGGGAGTGGGACTAGGGAGAAAATGAATTCAAAACAACTATCATACTGGGCACAGTGACATTGAGAACACACAACTGCATGGAGAAGGGATAAAGGGCTGAAGATCCTGGAAGGGGGAGAAGGGGAACGTGCCAAACAGAGGAGACCAAAGAAGGAAAATGAAGTACAATGATAGAATAGGCATTCAAAAGGTGGCAGTGCAGCCAGCAAGTGGCAAGTTCAAGACAATTTGTATAGGAGAAATCTGATGAGTGCAGAAGTAGAGTGGGGGACTATATGGGTACACGCGTAGGACCCATTGCAATTGGAGGCATGGAGGCATTGCAGCAAGGAGGCAGGGTGAGCAGGTACCTGGGCCCGAAGTACGGAGTGTGTGCAGGGGCACTTTGTCGACTTTGTCTGGGGAGAAGAGGGGCTAATGCAGGAGCAAATAGGAAGGTCTTGAGTTGCTACCAGAAGCAGATATGTTTCTCCTCAGGTTTCAACATGCCCAGTTGGCTGTTCCAAAGGGAGTACCCAGCCGTACACACAGACCTTCCCCCAGCTAATCTAATCAATTAACAACTGACCTGGAGGGAGTGTGAGGTGGAGGAGCAAAAGACTCAAGAGTGGAGGAATTTGCAGAGGGATTGTTGCAGCTATTTCACACCCAGTCCCAAGAAATCATTGTGCACAATGCAGAGGGTCTGAAGTATCATCCTTGCATCCACTGGTAGGTAATGAAGGGATTACAGAACTGGAAAGGTAGGATCCAAGGGCATGAGGCCAAGGACAAGTCTCGCAGTGCTGTACTGGATTAGTGGTAGAGGGTGGATTGTGGAGGCAGGTGGAATATTTGACGAGCCTGTCACAGTAGTCCAACCTTGAGAGAACCTGAGCTTGAGAGACTATGAGCATGTAGGTAAACGATAGGAAAGGCACAATACCCCATAGGATGTGAAGAAGTTAATCTATCTCAAGATACATCAGAAACGTGTGTGGAAAAGGAATGTGTTGAGTCAAAGGTGACCCCAAAGTTGTTGGCCTTGCAGGTGGAGGTAAGAGGAGGGCCGAGTGAGGCTGGCCAGAGAGTGAGGGGAAAGGATGGCGAAGGTGTACCGATGAGGAGGATGTCTGTCTTGCTGGCATTTAGACAGAGATCGTTTGCAGTACACCAATTGCAAATGGCAATCCAGCTATCAGAAATAAGGGAGGGAGAAGAGTTGCCCAAGGGCACCCTGGAAATGAGTTGGTTGTCATAAGCATAGCACTGGAAGTGGTAGCAGAAAATGAAAATGCAGTAGGCGAGAGCTGCCAGGTGCTGTTTGTATAGTCAGGCTGAGAGGTCAGACCCCTGGTGCACACCACAGGTAGAGAGGGAGATTGAAGAAAGGAAGGAGCCAAGCTATAGCTGGGTGGGACACACATGCCAAACACACATGTCATTGAGTCACATGCATCAATACTCACCAGATGATGCATCATAATCCCTCCTCTCTCCCACTCCATGGATTTGCTCTTCCGGGATGAACTCTGAAGCGATCGCCTCATGCTGAGTGAGTTCATCCTCCTCTGGTGGTGGCACACCACCAGTCACCAGAGACATGGAATAATTGGAGGCACGCTTTTGTTTTGCACTGCGTCAGAGGTCATTCCAACGCTTGTAGCAGTCCTGAGCCGTGCACACCTGGAATACCATGGCTGTCACACCATCTGCAACATGCTGCCAGTGGACCCAACGCTGGTGATGTGTTGTATGGTACTGTGGGCCCACAAGCCTATCGCGTTGGTGTTCCGTCACATAGTCCACAAGGAAGTCCAGTTCCTGCTTGCAGAAAGGCTTCTTCCTTGATGTGCCGGAGGCCGGAGCCGTGTCTGCGGTCCCAGCCTCTTGTGCAGAAGCATGCTTCCTCCTTTTGGCCGGTGGTACTGACCCTGAGTGGGCAATGTGGCCCTGATCAGTGGGGGTAGTGGCGCTGGTGGACTGGACCAAGGCAGTGGGTGTTGGTATGAGGACAGAAGGTCTGGCTTGGGTCTGACTCACTGCTAGGGCGGTGTTGGCAGCATCTGCACATGCAGTTACCACCACCCGGCTGCTTGGGGCAGCAGATGTCATAACTGCCCCAGATACGTGTGCCACAGTCACAGCTACAGTGGGCACACGTGACCCCAACCTCTGGACAAGATGGAAATTGTCCTGGGATTCCTCGTCACGCAACGCAACATGCGCTGCCTGACCCAGAGCCCGGGTGGAGGTGACCACAGCTGCACCTGCAGCTACCACCACCGGTGGGCCTGTAACAGCAGATGTAAATTGCTGTTGGGTGATATGGGTGCAAGGTTGTGATGCAACAGGTGCATCACCAGGAGCCACAGGGGGTGGTGACATGTCTGCACCAGCATGTGGCTGGGCATCCAGCCCCAGAGGGGAACCCCTGCCTCTTCCCCCCCTGTAGCCACCCTGGCCACCATGGACTCCCCGTCCTCCCTGGTCTCCGCGCCCATTTGCCCAACCACGCCCAGCCCTGGGAGGACGCCCAGCTTTGCCACCCTTAGCCTTTGGTGACCTCCCAACCATGGGACCGATGGAAAATAGAGTATGGGAGGTTCACTCAACAATTGTCCTGGGCAATTGGTGAGAAGGGGGCAGGGTACTTGATGGAATAGGTACCTCAGTGCTCCTGCAAGGCTGTCTGTGAGCCCTGGGGAAAAATGACGGGTCACGCAACGCTCAGGCAACCCCAAAAAAATTAAAATAAAAAAATAATTATCCAAAATTGACAAAATATAAGAACAAGAAATTGAAAAAACAAAAAAAATTGCACGTGACCCCAGTAGCCCACATGCGTGGATTTTACCTCCAGCAGTACGGTGTGGCACCCAGGAACACAAAAAACTATGACCTCGAAAACGGTACACGATGCACAGGGGGAACCACAGTGGGAAAAATAGTGTTCGCGATTCACCGCCTGCCTTGCGTGGAACAAAAAATCTAAAACACGCGCGCTTGTGCACGTAGGCAACACCCCGCCAAAAGAAGAGGTACGGACTTCAGACGCTGTGAAGTAATTGAGTGTAATTCCAGCAGAGTAAACACACGCGTCGGTCTCCACGAACAGCACGTACAGTGGTCTGCTGGCCCGCGCTCACCTTTAACTCGTGCTGAATGCAACACTTGCGCGTGTAACGGCACTTACGCGCTAAGGCCCTTTCCTCGAATTACACGCATTCACATGCGGATGTGATTTTTTTGCACGTGCGGATGCACCCATGCTGAGGGAAATGCCTGCGCATGTTACTTCACATACACGCCTCGGAATTCACTCAAACGTGCTGTTTTTCACGTGCCAAATCACTCTGTATCAAGCTGGCCACGCGACAACACACGGAAGACCACGCTCCTGCCCAGAAGGACAAATTACTGCCCCCTAGAGCCCCGAGCAGCCTCCCACGAGCCATCTGCTGCTGCCTTGGCTGCCACCATGCCCTGACATTTGGTGCCTGCACATCTGCCATCTCTAGGGGTCCAGTTGCTTTGACCACCCCTGCTGGAACAGAAGACTCCCGACTGGTGTTCCTTCACTCCACAGCCCAGCCCCAGGACCCATTTGCCCACCCACACCTGCCTCAGTGGTTGCCATGTCCAAACCAACACCATCTGGCACCAGTGGCAACCCCCCAGCAGAGAGACAGAGGGCTACCAGCTTCACTGCCAATGAAGTTGGCATCCTGGTGGAGCAAGTCCTGGGGCATTATGATGCCCTCTTCCCACCATTGCGCGCCGACAAGGAAGGACGGAGGAGGATCTGGACATAGTGGGTGCCATCAACGCGGAGGGGGCAGCACCCCGTGACATCAAACACGCCCAGAAGCGCTGGGAGGACTACAAGTCCAGGACCCTCAAGAAGGCCCTGCACCTCTTAGACGCAGCGGATGCAGTGGGGCACCGGAGCCAGCTTACCACCCAGCAGATGAGGGTCCTGGAGAGCATTTGCCCAGTGCTTCACCACCAGATCATCAGGATGCAGTCCCGTCTGGAGTCGAGCGGTAAGTGTACATGCATTCCTGTTTAAAACAGTTCATGTTGCAGTGCAGTGGTAGTTAGCTACTTGGCTGTATGTGTGAAATGGGTCATGTATGAATGTGTGTGTGCTGGGACATGATGGTGCTGCATGTGAGTTTAGTCAGGCGTGACCCACATGGATGGTGTATGTGTCACAATGCATCATGCGGAGCAGCATTTCAAAATGTACGCGTTTATGCATGCCTGTGTCTGTACTTGGACATGTCTGGGGTATGAGAGATGGATGCTGCTGTCATGGACATGCATGGTGTACATATCCGTGAGTCTGAGTACTGTGTGAGTGACTAGTAAACACCATGGATGCATGACACATGTCTGTGATGTTTTCATCCACTGATATAGCCTAGTCATCCTTGTATCCACTGTGTCTTGGGGTATACGGCGCCAGATGCATGACCCTCCGGTGATGTGTGTGCATGTGATCAGCATGTCCCTTGATGCGTGTGAGATTCAGCCCACCATTGGATGTTTCTACGGTGCCTTGGACATGGATGAAAATGTTTGTTGCATGTGCCATGCCTGTTCCTGCATGTGTGTTGCCTGCACTGACCCATGTGTTGTGGTGGGACATGATGGAAGTGACGTTTGACACTGCCACTCATGTTCTATTGCTTTGTGTCTAGGGGACTATTGTTCAGTACCTTATGCTTGTGTTCAATGTCTCCCTTTATACAACGGCAAGTGAAGAAGAGGGAAGAGACGGCGCTGTGGAGGAAAGCGGCAGGGATGCCTCCACCGGCTGGCGACGCAAGGCCCAGTCACCCTACCCGGACATTCCATCATCCGGGAGTGAGGAGACTGGTGGCGTGTCTGCCCCTACAGCTGCAGTGGAAGGGGCGGATGAGCCCCCACAGGGGCTTGCAACGGCGCAAGACGGTGCGGAGCCATCCAGTTTGGTGGTATGTACGGAGGGGGAGGATGCCGCTACAGAGCGCACATGGGGCCTGGTGGGGGTGGTACCACTGCTGCAAGTGGTGCAGTCCAGGGGCAGGAGGCAGCACAGGTCGCAGCAGAGGTGCCAGTGCATGTCTCTGTCCCTGACACTGTGACTGCATAACCATGCACCAGCAGGGATGGCCCGTCCCAGTCCCGTCCGCAGGTAGGGGGGAGGTCCACTTCATCTGGCACTCCTCTACCTGCGGATGTGGGGACCCGTGACCGGATTGAGTCCATCCTGATTGGTGTCTTGTTGCTCACACGTGACATTCGTGATGACGTGCGTGCCTTCTGGGGGGACCACACATGTCATCACGAAGAGGTGTGTTCCAATGTGGCCCAGTTGGGAGGGTCTGTGGTTGGGGGTTTACTCCATGTGTCGGGCAGTCTTAAGGCCCTCTCCTCCTCAGTGCACACTATACACAGGTCATTCTCTGTGCCGTCTTCTGGCCCAGATGCCACCAGGGCCCCCTGTGGATCTGCCCCTACCAATGCAGCCAGCCTGGTGGAGATCCCATCTCTGCCACAGTCGGGAGTCGGAGGTCCAGCAGGGGTGGCCACCCCACCAACTGGACCCCAGCAGATAGAGGATGTGCTGGCATCATCGGGCAGGGCACGTGCACGACGACGCTGGTGGATTCCTTCAGCCTGGGGGCCGTTGTGGTGGCAGAGGCAGTTGCGTCGGAGGCAGCAGCAGGCTCAGCGTGGGAGGCATCATGGCTCGGGGCCATCAACACCCCGGGGGCAGGCATCGGCTGAAGGGCAGGAGGACCCCGGACTGGGAGTGTCTTCTGTGTGGCAGCGGTTGGGACGACAAATAGATGCGGAGAGGTGGCGGCCGGAGAGGGCACGGCTCACTATGATCAGGGCAGAGAACTCCATGCGCAGGGCATTGAGGCTTGCTGAGTGCCTCGAGGCAACTCGCAGGGAGTTAGAGGAGGCCATGGATGCATCCCTGTGAGACTTCGAGGCCAGGGAAGAGGCCTCTGGAACATCGACGTGGATTTCAATGATGCCCTGGTCCCGGAACATCAAGAAGTGAGCCGTAGGACTTGCCCTCCGCCTTTGAACATAGTGCTTTAGGGTTAGGTTTCCTTTGTTTTATATTTTTATTTGGAGTTCATGGACATTGCTCCAATTTCTGTATATAGTTTTTTAGTCATAGGACTTTTTTGTAGGTTTCCTTTTGTTCATGGACCCTTTGGACTTCCATTGTATATAGTTCCGGACTTGTACATACTTTCTTTCTTTGGACAATCCATGGATCAATGGTTATTTTTTTTTCATTTAATTTATATGGACATTGGCAATGGACCACTTTTCTTTTTTCCTGTTGTGGATTTTTGATTTACATTGGATTTTATTTTATTATTTTTTGCTTTTATTATTTCTTACTTTGCAAATTTGAAATTTTGTTATGTTATTTCATTGCGTTTTTGAATACATTTCATATACCTTCATTATTGGTGTTTTCTACTATCATTGGTTTAGTGCATGTCTCTATGAGCATTGCCTCTGTCATGTGTTGCCACTGTGTGGCTCTGTTGTACATTTATGCATGGCCATGTTGGTTCTTTTAAGACTCTCATGTGTCGGGGCCTGCTGGCAGGTGCCCGTCACTGGGGGTGGGGTGGAGGACATGTGTCGGGGCTCCCAAGTGCATGGTGCCATGTGGCCTGCCTGCGGGGCATGGTATGGGGTGATGGGCTGCCTGCGGGGCATGGCCAGGGGTGTGGGGTGGTCCCCTGTGGTGTGGGCTGCCTGCGGGGCATGGGGAGGGGGGCACACCCCGGAGGGCACACACTGCCAAATCGCGTATAAAAATCTCTGCGCACCCCTCGGAATGCGTGTACCCCACTTGCACTAACGAAAACGTGTGTAAAACTCCCTGCGCACCCCTCAGAATACGCGAACCCCACTCGCGCTAGCGTAAATGCATGTGAAATTCCCTGGGCAGCCCTCGGAATACGTATATCCTGCTCGCACTAGTGAAATCACGTGTGAAACTCCCTGCGCACCCCTCGGAATACGTGCACCCCGCTCGCACTAGCGAAAACACATGTAAACTCCCTGAGTGGTGCACGGGGAGTTTTACACACGTTTTCGCTAGTGTGAGCGGGGTACGCATATTCCGAGGGGTGGGCGGGGAGTTGTACATGCGTTTTTGCTAGTGCGAGCGGGGTACGTGTATTCTGAGGGCCCCACAGGCAGCCCATCCACCCTCCCCATGCCCCACAGTCAGCCCACACCACAGGGGGGACTTTTTCTACGTATTTTACATGACGCAGTGGGGTACGCATATTCCGAAGGGTGCGCAGGGAGTTTTACACATTTTTGCTAGTGCGAGCGGGGTACACATATTCCAAGGGTGGGCGGGTAGTTTTACACGCGTTTTTGCTAGTGCGACTGTGTTATGCATATTCCAAGGGGTGCGCAGGGAATTTTACACATGTTTTCGAGGTTGGGGAGCTGTATGCTGGTCCACTGGCCTTTGCGCCATGTAGGGGATTTGTGCAATGTTTTGGTGCACGACGAGGGGTTGGGGGCATAAATGGCGCTGCTGCAGGGTCGCTGCATGAATACGCTGTGCGCCGCAATGGGATTTGGCGTACGTGGCAGGCGCATCTGTGCGCCAGCCGCGTGCACCACTTGTGCACTAATTTCTATGAATTACCCCCTCTGTGTTTGCCGTGAGTCCAGGCATTTTTTTCACCTACTGCAAAAATGCTTTCTATATTTACAAAAAGTGCATCAAAGCATTTTGAATATTTTCCACAAAAAGCTGATTACTAGCATCTGTCAGATGTACTCCATCGCCGCGGAAAATATGGCAATCTCAAATTAAATATTTTCATTATGGAAAGACGTCATGCCAACATCTCCCAAAAATGCACACACAACCTTGTTTACATTGCGTCTTGCTTTCTCCATTTGTGGACCAAATGAACTGGAACGCACCCAAATCTGTTTCTGGGAAATTCGAGAACAAATTAGTTGAGAGTTTGGGAACATTTCCTTCAATTTGCCAAACGCCTCCTTCATTCCAAACTGCATCTGCAATGAAATACCCTAAACTGTTACCTCCACAAGGAACAATGATAATGTCCGGATGTTGTAGTGTGACGAAATTGACACAAAATGGGAGCAAGTCCATCCACTTCATGTCACGCACTCCATACCACTTCACATCAACATGATGAAATTTAAGATGTTCAGCCACTCCACACTGCATACACCTGCAACCAACGGATCCACGAGTCCCCAAAATCCACACTCTCTGCATCCTGAAAGACATTGGGCCTCATTCCGAGTCCGGCGGTAATGGAAAAACGATGGCGGTAAAGTAATACCGACATCCTTTTCTGCCGTGGACTATTCCGACCCATCACACCGTAATTACCGCCGCCGTAAAGTACGACGGCGTAAATAGCGGACCAGTGTCGCGCGCCCGAGACACCACGTCGGAAATAACGCTAAGGCGTTAACCAGTGCTGATCCCAAGTTTAGCGGACACGGTAAAAACGCGCTCCTCAAGGGCGCAAAGTACCTTAACTCCATGGCGTAATTACCGGCATCGTAGAGAAGGTGTTAACAACCCTGAACAGTGCCAGAAAGAGGAACAGGTGCACCCAATCAGCACAGGTGGAGTCCATAGAGTCAGGCACAGCACAAAAGGAGCACACCCACACACCACACCCCCTCCCACACCAAGATGATACCAATTCTCGCAGCCTTCATGGAGCTGGAGGCCCTGCTTGCAAGGCAGCAACTACGACAACATCAACAACAGCAACCACAGCAACCACAGCCCCCACCACAGAGGATACACAGGAGGAGAAGGAGGCAGAGACAGGCCCAGCATGCCCTACCGGTGCAGCCACCATTACCACGCCGTCAGCCCCCAATTCCACGCATCAGACCCACCCCCTTCAACCTCACACCAGAGCAGATACACACCCTGTACCGGCTTGACCGGGACACCATAACCACCATAGTGGCCCTGATACATAACGACATAGTGAGCCTAATAGAAATCAGCACTGCCATCCCCCCTCTACTAAAGGTAGTGTCTGTGCTCCACTTCCTTGCCACAGGGACCTACCAGCATACAGTGGGGCACATGCATGGCATTTCACAGCCCATATTTTCCCGGTGCTCGATGCCCTCCTCAAGCACAGAAGGGACTACATATGCCTCCCCCGGACTCCCCAGGAGACATATGATACCAAAGCTGCCTTCCATGCACTTGCAGGCATGCCAAATTGCATAGGTGCCATCGACTGCACCCACGTAGAATTGGTGGTTCCCCATGCCATGGAGGTGCCGTATCGCAACCGCAAGCAATATCACTCCATCAACGTCCAGATGGTGTGTAATGCCAGTAAAGCCATCACACAATGCAATGCCCGATACCCCGGATCAACTCATGACTCCTTGGTCCTGCGGAACTCTACACTACCACGCTACATGGAGCGACATGCTGAACGACGTACCTGGCTGCTTGGTGAGTAACCGGAATGGGCCATGGCAGTCCATTGGGGCTGTGAGTAGGTTGTCAGCATACTCCACCCGGGTGGTAAAGGGGGGGGTAGAGAGATGCATACGGGTGGGACAGTCAACGCCATTGTACGATGTAATGGGGTGACTGTATCCTGGGACATGTGTGCATGGCCAGTGAACACCTGCTGCAATGTTAGATTAGCACAGTTCTCCACCATGATTGCACGAACACTTACCTTCATTCCACTCTCATGCAGGTAATGCTGGCTACCCATTGAAGCCGTGGCTCATGACCCCGGTCCGCAACCCACAAAACAGGCACGAGGAGGACTACAATAGATCTCATACCCGTACACGGGTGGTGATAGAGCAGACCTTCGGCCTTTTGAAGGCACAATTTCGTTGCCTCAGCCGGTCAGGTGGGGCCCTCATCTACAGCCACGAGAAGGTGGCCAAGATCACCATGGCATGTGCAATGCTGCCCAACATGTGCATCCATCGGAACGTGCCACTGCCCCCTGACGTGGGTCTGCTACCACCAGATGAGGAGGAGGAGGAGGAGGAGGAAGGAATGGCAGGACAGCATCACGGGGCCGATGCACAGGAGGGACGTCACGTGCGACAAGCATTGATTGGTCAATATTTCTGAGTCACAAGTCAGCTGAGGGGGTGAGGATGACAGGACATTGGGCACTGGGTGTGGGGATACATGTACTACATGCACTGTGAGACATTAAAAGACACATGCACAATGATCAATGTCCACTCTGTTTTCCAGGATAGACCAAACTGTGTATTGTATAATCATGTGAAAACGTGTACAAATAATCATCCACCCTCACCCCCCTCCCCCCCAACTCCCACGCACACCCTCACCCCCCTCCCCCCCAACTCCCACGCACACACTCACCCCCCTCACCCTCCCCCCACAACTGCCCCACAATGGTCCCATCAATACTACATAGGCCACATGTGTGTGGCTTCATAGTCAATGGGCACTCCCCGAGCCTGGGGTATCATTTTCGCATTGAGCGTTGTGACCTGCGGACCGGGCTGGTCTGCGTGGAGGAGCACTGGGAGGGTGGTTCCTCCTGCTGGGGCTGAGGTCTGGGGGTTGCTGCCTCCAGGGCATCAGCAATCCTGCCGAGCACCTCACAGAGCCGGTTTGTGCATGTAGTGATGACCTCGCCCAGAGCCTGCAGGTCATTGTGATGCACCAACCCTGATTCCCGGTTGTCCCGGAGAAACTCCTCTATCATGGCCGTGAGGTTCTGGGAGTGCACAGCTTCTGCGGCCGATGTGGGGGATGTGGTTGGCAGGCTTGGTATTGGGCCTGCAGGCCTCTCAGGTGTTTCGGCAGGGGAAGTGGGCTGATGTGAGACAGGTGTTACCCCTTCGCCTGTGAGACCTGGCCCATCACTCGACCCGGAGTCGCTGTGTGCAACCTGGCTGTACGATGGTGACTCAGGGCTGTAGTCATTGGTCTCCTCCACGTTGACCACGGAATTGGATGTGGGGCGGTCTGGCACACTAAGGAGGCACATGGCAGCATTCTCCCCTGACATGCTGGATTCCTCAGGGTGCAGCGTGGGGCATGTTACCGGCGGAACTGCAGGCATGTCCAGGTGCGCGGGTGGGGGTTGTGTACCCTCCATGGGGGTTGCTGGAGCAGGTGGTGTAGTATGGGCCTTATGTCTGCCAGCAGGTGTGCGCTGTACCCTGCCCCTGCCCCGGGAGGTACTTGGCCGGCAGCCTTCCTGCTCCTCACTTTCATGACCGCTACCTGTGGGGGGCAAGAGAGAGACAGCATGAGCAATGATCTGGGGGTCATCATGACTTCAAGCCTATGGTAACACATTGGGAGAGCAGCGTCTTGGTGACATTTGGTCGGTGAGTGAACTTGGCTTGTATGGTAAAAGCATACTGTTGGCGGGGTCAATCATGTTGGCGGAGTACTGTGGTGAGTGACATTGACCAGCTTTCTGTGTGGCATGGCCAATATGGGTGTCAGCCTTGCACCTGACATCATCCTGGGTCCCACTTGTTACGACATGATTGCAGGGGGGGGGGTCTACAAAGCAAACATGATGTGACTCTTTGGCCGGCCCTTTGCAGTGAATTACATTAGGGATGCATGTACTGTTTAGACTCATGACACTCACCTGCATCAGCGGATGAGGGATCACCGCAATCCATTTCGCCAACACCTTCGATGGCTTCTGTGCCCATCATCTCCGCACATGTTTCCTCCCAGGGCATCATTTTAATGGGTGAGCCTGGGCCTCCTCCTGTCTCCAGGGCCTGCTGACGGTTTGCTAAGAGGATGGCCCGCACCCTGAGACGGAGGTCATCCCAGCGTTTGCGGCAATGCGTTGTGCTGCGGGGGGTGTTCCCAACGGCGCTCACCCTCTGTGCGACCAACTCCCATATCTCCTTCTTTCTGAGGATGGTGGGCCTACGCATGTCGCTGCAGAATACGATATCTGCATGTTCATGCAGAGTGTCGACCAGGACCTGTAACTCATCCTGGGTGAATTTTTCTTTTCGGATGCGCGCAGCGCCCTTTTTCAGAACTTTAGGCATGATGCTGGTCTCTGAAGTATATTTGGTCGATCAGAGTCCTGTATGGAGTCCTGTAGGTCCTGTATGGAGAGGATTGCAATGGATTGTGATTTTAAATATGGCCGCCGTGATGCTTCCCGTTCCTGTGCGATGACGTTATTTCCGTTTCCGGTTTTTAACGGTGGCCGTAATTTACGATTAGCGTAAATTACGGTCTCCGCTATTTACGGATTCCATCGAAGGCGATGGTGTTAAATACGTCTAGGTTTATGGCGGTAAGGGGTTTGACGGGACCTTTTGCGCTATGCCGCAAGGGAGTTTACCGCCATGGCGGAATACTCGTGCACGCGAAGTCGGAATATGGTGGAAATAGCGCCTTCCAACCACATCGTACATGGTGTTTATGCCATGGCGGTAATATGTATTTCTTACCGCCATACTGGGAATGAGGCCCATAGCCATACCCATAGCCATCTGCACTCCTCTCATCAAACAGACCTTCTGCCACACTCTCTCTTTGCCTTCAACACCCAGGAAACCTGATTGGCTAATCCCCTGGACTGTACAGTCCCATTTCCATTCCTGGCATCCTCAAAAGACCCAGATGTGGCAAATGCTGTCTGCAGACTTTTGCGGTGTCCCTGGACAGATTGTTCATATCAAGGGGGTGGGGAGAGAAATGAAACAAAAGGTAAGGTATTTACTTTTTAGTGCTTTCTCTGAAAAGAACCTTTTTTTGTGGGGGGATTTTCGGATTATTTTTTCTACACCTACTCACGTGCACTGTACATCATTTTACAAGAATTTTCTAAGTGCATTCTGAATATTAGCAAGAAAGATGCCATTGCCACAATCCATTAAAGTGATGCCATCACATAAAATAGACTTGTACTATCCTCCAGAACATTGTCATTTGGGAACGATGACATCCCAACACTGCACTAAAAAGAAGATATCCATTTGTTGACAAGACAACTTCCTGCGTCTTGTTGAGGACAGAAGACATTGGGGCAGCTCCATAGTGCCTTGGGTGGTACATGGGAAAATATCACCTTTGCACATGGAAAGAGCCCCATTAGTGCCTTCAACAATTCCCTCACTGCACTCTGCAACTTATTGCACAGATGTACCCCAAATGCAGTCCTCCACAATACAGCACAATGACATCTGGAGTGTTGAAAACAGCCATATTTTTATAAAGTGCAAATACACCTTTCAAGTTTGGCCCAGGCACACCACACCACAAAGCCTCCACTCCCTCCAATCCAAGGTTGGCAGAAATACCACATAGTTTGGTTTACCTCTGCAAATTAATCATAAAACAATCTCCCACCATCCACACACTGGGCCTCTCCTTCTCTGCAACCACAGCCATCTTCACAGAACACACAGCAATGAAAAATAATGATTACCCTCTCCTCCTATAAAGCACAATCAGAACACCTGATTGGCTAATCCCCACAGTTTCTTTCCATTCCAGGCATCCTGAAAAGACCCGGATGTGGCTGCCCTGTCCGTGGACTACCCCAGTGTCCTTGGACCCCATAGCACAGGGTAGCCCTCTTCCCTTTCCACTCCAATCTTTGCAGCACTCCCTTATCGGCTACTGTCAAGCAGTCACACACCCATTCACCAATCACATACAGGAACTCTACATCTAATTCTGTCATCTCAGTTCAACACTTCAGATGCACTGTTCAACACTCAGAGTACAGGTCTGCTGTTATTTCTAAGCACCTTCATCAAAAACTACTGTAAAACTCTATAAGATTTCTACTTGCAGATTCATCCACATCTGCATCTATCAACACAAAGTACAGATATACATATATTTTTTAAATTACATTTACAACTCTTTTATAAATGCATATAAAGAAAGTTCCTACCACTTACTATGCATTAATCTACTCAATAATCATACTCTCGTTAGTCCCACCTCCTGACATCAAATGGCACACAATTACAATGATGTGTAGGTGGAAACATTTCTTTTAATTAATATTTTCATAACACTTTCAAAACACATATTTTCAATTTCAGAAGCACTCTCTGCGTCTTTTTTATGAAAGAAAGAAAACCACATTTGAAACATTTCCACATCATGATTAAGTGCCAGATCCTGTGAGAAACATCAATATATTACCAAGACATACATGCTTGCCCATATCACCCATTCTAATGTACAAACTGTTATTTTCTTCTTTCATTTGTCACTTTTAAAACCACTTCTCCCGCTAACGGATCTGCAATAGCAGTCACACAATGCAGACTCAAAACGAAAACTGCATGTATGTTCCGAAGCGTGGCATGTACATGGAGTGAAAAATGGCAACATCCAAACAGGCCAAATAATGGAATAAATGTGAGCCACAAATTGTGTCCCAATCTGGCGCAAGTGTGAAAAAGCTAGCGCACGCGCACGCGTGAGATTCATGGAAGGCCCTGCGCATGTTTTTCCTGGGATGTGCGCCAAATCTGCACGTGGCGCACATGGGCACACACGTCACTGTGGCATCCCAAACGCCATGCGCGACATGCACACCGAAAGTACACAACTTGTAGGGCACACACCAAAAAGGGGGCGGAACACGCAGAATGGGGAACAACGTGTGAAAATGAGGGCGTAACTGGCAAGGAACTGCTGGGAAATACACAGGACGCCCACATGCACGCAAACCACACGTATTCATGGAATCGAATAGGGTAAACCCGCGCAGGCCAAAAGAAACGCACAGGCGTAAACACGTCTGCCAAACGAAGGCAGGCGGAAGCGTCCCTGCGTAGTATAAAAGTGCACGCAAACAACCAACATGTATATACAGCTACGATGAATGTTCCATTTCTCGCAGCACTGATCGTGGGACACTGCCGGAGGAGGAGAATAGCCAGGCCCTGCATTTTTCTGCCCAGGACCAGCCTTTTTGGGATGCCTGATGACCAGGTCTATGGCAGGTATGGGTTTTCACCTCGTATCATCCTCGAGCTGGTCACTGAGTGGGAGGATGAGCTCACATCACCCACCTTGTGCTCCCAAGCATTGAGCCCCTTGGAAAAGGTGGTCAATGTCCTGCATTTTTTGGCCACTTGGTCATTTCAGCGGACGACTGCCATAGTTGGGGGTGTCTCACAGCCCACACAGTCACGCTGCCTACACTAGGTGTTGGCAATCATGACTGCGCACCTTTCAGTCCACAGGCACATATACATTCCCAGAACACCCGCAGAAAGGCAGGCTATGGTCCAGGACTTTTACAGGGTGGCACACTACCCCAAAGTGCTTGGTGCCATAGATTGCACCCATGTGGCCCTACGTCCACCTAGGGCCACTGAGCACATCTACCGCAACCGCAAGCACTGGCAATCCATCAACGTGTGTCTCCTGCAACACACCACTCAGCACACAGCACAGTGAGCAGCCATTGTGTTGGGGATACACCTTGAGCATCATATAAAAAGGCCAAGCAACAAAAATAACCCAGTGATGCATGTATATGATCCCCAAATGGTAATTGAACATGCGCTGCAGGGACACAGCATGACAGAGAAGGCAATGTGTGGGCATGGAAGGGTGGTTGTATGTGTGGTGGAGCATTGTGTAAGTGTGTGTGTCAGTAGGGACATGCACTCAATACATGCATGTGAAATGAAGTGACCCTCAGTGTTCTGAACACATAACATGTGAACATTGCCCATGTGGACACCCCAGTATGTCAAACCACAACAATCCCCTGACACCTGAAAAGTAAACCCAACATAGGAACAGCCACTGACCAGCAGAACACATCATGTACATAGTACCCCACAATGACAATGTCAGAGAGTGCCCAATCACTGTAGCCCAAGCGTACTGTCCGACAACATAAGGCCCTCCCTCATTTACTCATCACCTTTACCTTCAGAAGAACTGTGTCTGGGGTCCGTCGGCTTCTTCCTTCTAGTCTACCTGGCTTCAGGATCCCCCTTCCCCTTTGTTTCCTTGTTCTTCCTTATGGGTACATAGGGTCCAGCTCCCTCAGAGGCCACCTTGACTGGTAAAAATACCAAATCACAGCGAACTCCAAGGAGCCAAACCCTCAAACCCGGAAAAACCCTCTAGGCAACAAAAAACCCTGGAAGAGTCTCCAGTAGATGACTTGTCAAAGAATATGGCCAAGCACATGTTCAAGCAGAATGATAGAATAACTACCAAGGTAGCACAGTTGAACAATGGTTCAACAGGATGGGTAGCAGTTTGAGTACACAATAATCAATGATGATGCCACAACTGATGGGTAGTGTCACAGCTCCGGTCTCCAGGCGGAGGAGTGGCACAAACAAACCACCCCCTCCGTTGTCTGGGCGCCTGCAAGGTAAAACCTACACAGGCCTCCGAGACCCCAGCGGGGAAAGAGGGTTAGGGATCCGTTGGTTGGATAGGTATCGGTATTTAGGATAACCGGAAAGAGGGTCAGGAGAGGGGAGGTGGATGGACAAGGGAAAGTAGGGAAAATACCAAAATGCAACAATTGACAATTACACATACTCAATTAGAGAAACCATGTTCCTCATGCACATTGTACAAACTGGCTCAAAAGCGAGCCAAAGAGAGACTTATCTCTGGGGTGAGTGCTGGCCTCCTGCCTGCGCACTCTCAGGTCCAGTAACAGGAGCAGTTCAATGCTGCAAAGATAGCGTGAATTACTATTCTGTGGGTGTTGCCACACACACATAACACCATTCATGCCTCGAACTTAGTGACTCCTCCCCAAACAAGCACTCTTGTCTGCTGCTTCGTTCATATTGTTTTGCTTGCCATTGTGATGGTTTATACACTGTTCATGCGGTAGGGTAGCCGCACGTGGCTCCGCAGTAAACGAAAGACCATGTGTTAAGAATCACACATTATAGTATGGGCACTGGATGTGCTGCTAGCCGCGTGTGTCGAGGTGCGACTTCAATGTGGGCAGGGTTTTGTAGTTCTTGGCCCGGTGTCTGCTGGGAAAGGTAGTCTGGAGGCTCCCTTTCCTGCAGAAAGGGCATAAAATCCTTTTATAAGGCTGGAATCTTTTCCCTGTGTGTTTCTCAATGATGCTTGTTGCTGGGCCATGTCTGAGACCTACATCTGACCTCCTCCCACAAAATCCCAGGGTCTGTACCCTGACAGGTAGAGCTGGAACTTGAGTAGAAAATAACCAAGGAGGCTGGCACAACTGGATGGTTGAGCTGAAACACAATCAATCCTTGATAGCGTGAACGAAGAAAGGCAGAGACAGCACAAGTCTGGAAAGGCACAGTGAATGGGAGAAACAGCTGACAGCAAGATAAGAGCCACAACAGTTGAATAGCATTGGTAATAGCCAAAAGTCACCATAAAGGCATGGATGTAATAGATGAAAGACAGGAGGAGCGACAGAGAGTTGCTGTGGAACAGAAGTGTACTGAGGCAAACTGAGGCAGTGTAAGAGTATGTGGGTGGACAGATCTGCAACAAAAACCATAGCAGGAAGAAAAACAGGGACTAAAGGCATGAGAGTGTGAAAAAAAGTAAAAGAGCTGTAGTCCAGTAGGAAAACTGCACCTTCAGGCAGCAGCGAAGTCTAAGAGGGAAGACAGATACAACGTACCGTCCAAATGGAACGGAGCGGAGTAGTAGTATAGGCGGACATCTCAGGTGAGATCGGGACAGTTAGTTGTGCCTCTTGGGTCACATACCTAATGCATCCTCCTTTGCCACAATCCCCAAGGGCTGAACTGAACACGTAACAACTTGACATTGTCACCACCCGGCCCCCTCCCACCATCAGTGTGACTTTCACAGCTAAAGGGGACAGGATACCATCTACAGCATGAAGTGCATCAAGCACATATACAGGCAAGAAATGAAAATACTTCACAATCAACATCAATAAATGGACAGTTCAAAAATGTACTCACCAAAATTGATTGCAGACATGCCGTGGAGAAAACATCCATAATCCCCACCAGGGGTGTAAACACAAGTAGTACAGCAGCAGACAGGCCACAGATATGATGAAAGTCCAATGCCCTTTTGTTAATTGTTGTCACACCGAACTATCCTTGCAAGCCCATGGAAAGGGGAAGCAGGAGTGGCATATGTGTCAGGACCCCAAGCCAAAAACACATACACGAGACAAGCTTGAATGGGCCCAGCTGGACAGTGGATGCTTTCAAAAGCCACAAAGCACCACACTGTCACATGAATGCACAATAGACAAACAATATTAAATTAATTTAACTAATGAAACTAATAAAATAAAAAAAATGGCCACATATGACCCAGGGGTAGGGGGAAGGCACCCAGGAGGGGGGAGGTACAGGGTGCACCTCAACACCCCCATGTGATGATGTTGAGACTAAAAAAAAACCTCCATGGCCTCAACGCCTGGCCGGCCCGACCTGTGTGGGAGATAAGTCGTCGTCCTGCTCACCCTCTGGATGGAAAGCAGAAGGCGGACATGGCAGAGTACCCTGACCATGCCTATGCGCAGCTTGCCCCTCGACGGCAGCAAGTCTGCGGGACTAGTAAGCCTGGTCCTATACGGCGATGACACGTAGGTCAGCATGCAGCACCTCACGTGATACGCGTGCTTCCTCTTGCAAGGTAGCACGTGTAACACAGAGTTCTGCCTGCATGGCCTTGCATGACATCTGGAGAACCTCATAGCATGCACGTAGCTCATGTGAGATGGTATTCTCAAGCTGCTCCAACTTCTCCTCTGACCGCTTCCTCTGGGAAATGTTGAGCACACCCAGAGTAGATCTGAGGGATTGATGATCATCCCTCAGGGCCTTCTTGTGTGCCTCTGAGTGAGCAGCAAGTGCTTGACGCAGAGACACTATTTCAGCCCGGCATGCCCTGTCTGTGGCCGCCATGCCCAGCCTGAGTGAGCGGGCCGTGGGCTGTGCTGCTGGATGTCCACCTGCCTAGCAGGGGTGGGCACGGATTGGGCCACACGTTCCATGCTCTGAGCAATCTTCTCAGTAGCTGCCCCCTGTTGTTCTGAATTGGCATACATGGACTGCTCCCACTTAGTATACCCCGGAAGCACACGGCCACCGCATTGCCGGACTCGACCCCCGCAGGGCCCAAGGAGCCATGGTCCTCGCTGGATTGGCACCGCCCGTGGCTGCAGGGCTACATTCATCTGTTAACGTGATGCCCAGGCACATCAGCAACTGGTGTGGAATGTGACCGTGCATCCCGATCCACCACAGGCAGAGGTTCCAACACCGTCTGGCCCCTCAGTGCAGGTGTCGCGAACAGAAGATCGTCCACGTCAGAATCACTCACCGTCGATGAATGGACATGACGTGCATCCAACTCAATATCATTGTCAGAGTGATCATCCGAGTTAGACTGATTGCCAGCCCTGAACACAATGGTGTGGAGCACAAGTGGGTTCTCGTGGCCTATCACCTCACGATCCCCACTTGTGCCGGGTTGCTGATGTAATAGAAACCCCGTGTCAGGAATCACATCACCATCCTCTGGCTCCATTGCTTCATCATCTGTAATATGGAAAAAACAAACATGAGTACACATGTCAGAAGCACATAACCCACAAACACATAGACATCACATCGACAGCCAACACATGAAGCAGAGATGTCACACACAAATGAAATTCTGGCATGCATCCAGTGGCATTGATATGCAAACACATCCCAAAAGCAGAAATGGATGTGTGTAAATAACGAAGCCTACATATGTACTGAATGTAGTATATCACCTCCATCACACACCACCTCTGTCTGGCACATATCACAGGCAGAAATGACGGATGGCAACAAAGAGATGGCACATACCATAAGCATGTCTGAACTGCCAAATGGCCACAGCTGCAAGTGAATCCAAACACACCATGACACACGTAATATGCATGTACACATGCATCACTAAATCATCATCACCAATATAGCTACATCCATCTGCAGCTCGGCCCGTACCAGGCGTCATGGGCCATGAATCCATAGTGAATGTCCCGAGCAAAGCGAGGGCATGCAACCAGGTATAAGGGACCATAACGCCCAGTACGGTCCGAGCTGCTGGCCACAAAGCCTCCAGAACACCCCTCAGGGCCTGATAGAGCACATTGTGCATTGATTGTGCCCTGAACCATTATTCAGTGTGTCAAATCATCACGGCCAGGTCCCACCAGATTAGCTGACTGGGCCTGGGCGTACACATACTGCACGACAGTGCACCTTCAGGATTCTGACAGTTGAACATAACGGGCGCAATGCAGAAATCTCAGCAGCATTATCGTTAATCAACTACATATTAGTCATTCAACAAAAAAGCTGCAGAGGACACATTTGTAAATGAACACTATCACACACACATAAGTGATGTTGCACTACACAACGTTGAAGCTGCTTGCTTATGTACATGTGAAAGTGTTCAAAAACATCCGTGTTCATATACACCCGTATGGTGATTATGAACAGCATCCTATACAGCAAAGCAAGCAGCTTCAACGCTGCTTGCTTTGATGCATGTGAAAGTGTACACATACACACATGCAGGCAGCTCCACGGTCATTACAACCTGATTGGCAGGCTATACTCAATCTGCGGCCCAAAGCAGTTAGGATAGGCCGCAGATTGACCAATCCACTAGGGTGTTCCAATACTGAGTACATGTGTCACAGGATGCACCTGTGCCTGGGCCTTTCATGACAATGAAGGGATGACAATCTGACCATACATGCCAGGTCACTTTGCACTTTCACATTGCAGCAGTGAGTAGTCATGTAGAATGGTGTAACATGGCTCAGAAGTGGGTTGGTGCAGTGCAGGACACGTGTACGTTACCGACTATCTACATCAACATGTACATTATGATGTCAATCAATAAACATGTTAGCAGTCCAAGGGCAAGGTCAGGCCTCACGTGCTATGTGCATGCAAATGGTTGCATGGCTACAGGCAAACACGCCCCCCGTTAGTGAAAATGCAGGGAGGCATTGCATGGCAGTGAAAGGTTGACCAGAGAACTGTGTATTGGCAGACAGTGTTGAGTAGCATCAATTGCATCATCTGAGTCAACTGACAACACAGCAGATGAGAATGGGACAGTAAGCAGGACACATGATTAACTCTCTGTAGTAAACCCATTTGTGCAGAAGTCACTACACCAGTGGGACAGAGTCAGGGGTCCTGAAACCGGGGGAGGCCTGTGCCACACACAGACCATGACACCCTAAACATGTGCATGCTGCAGGACTGAGCCAGAGTGGGCATGGAATGGATGAACAAAAGCCATTAAATGTATCTCATCCTGGACACGTACTACTATGATCATCCTGCCAAGGACACATAGGGGCATGCATGGAATGCACATGGAGCATGAATGGGCACTCATGTCCCTGCGGAGCATCTTCCATCTGCACAGTCTGAGTGAGACACCCTGCATCAAGGACAAAGGATGTACCCCACAGTATGTGGCTGGCAGGGGGAAAGACATCCCAGGTTACATGCAGAAGGGCCAGTTTACTGAAAAACACAGACCAAAAAAATCAGTATGGACCTTATCATCGCAACCAATCAAACAAGTAACTTCCTACAAATATTTGGGTCTCATCTTTGATGAAAAAATGAAATGGGATCAACACTGGGTTGACCTAAAAAGGAAATGTAATACGTTGGTTAGCGTACTCAGCGCATCCATCGTTCATAATAATGGCCATTGTACAACAGCCGTATTGACTATCTATAATGCGAAGATTGTGTCTATGCTATCCTATGCAATCGCTATTTGCAGTCATTAATTTAAGAAACACATTATTGCCTTTGAAGCAAAATTATTAAGGAAACTCTTTCGCCTCCCTCACTGTGTTAGCGTTCAGTATTTTTCTCTTGAAATTAATATTAGGGGTATCTGGAATGTTTATATTGCCCAATGTGCCTTATTGTTTGAACGTTGTTAACAGTGTCAACGGAAACTATCATTGTCCCTTATATGAAGGCCTTTTTAGGCCTTGAGGATAAGGTTCCCTTGGGTACTATTGGTATACTAAAGCTGACACATATGCTGATGTGTTGTTTTTTCACGTGCCAAATCACTCCGTATCAAGCTGGCCACGCGACAAATCCATACAAAATGAGCCAGCAGTCAGGCTGGTGGAGGACACATCCCTGCCTAAGTCGGGATTCGGAGGTCCAGCAGGGGTGGCCAACCCACCAACTGGACCCCAGGAAGGGGAGGACGTGCAGACATCAACAGGCAGGGCACGTGCATGGCAGCAGCAGGCTTAGGGTGGGAGTGATCATGGCTCGGGGCCATCAATATCCCAGGTGCAGGCATCAGCTGTCAGGCAGGAGGACAAAGGATTGGGAGTGTCTTCCATGTGGCAGCGGTAGGGCCGGCAAATAGATGCAGAGTGGCGGCCGGCGGAAAGGGCACAGCTCACATGGTCAGGGCAGAGATCTCCATGCACCAGGCGTTGAGGCGGGCTACGTGCCCCGAGGCAACTAGCAGGGAGTTGGAGGAGGCCATGGATGCATCCCTGCCAGACCGCGAGGCCAGGGAAGAGGCCCACTTCCGGGACATTGAAGTGGAGTTTGATGATGCTGCCCGGGACATCAATGAGTGAGCCGTCGGATTAGCCCACCGCCTTTGTAAATAGTTATGTAGGTGGAGGTTTCCTTTTTTTTTTTTTTGGGACGCATGTACTATACCCCGCCCTTTTGTAAATAGTTATTTATTAGGTAGGATTTTGGTTAGGTTTCTTTTCGATTGTTGGGCTCATGGACCCTTGGATAATCATTTGTAAATAGATATGGACCTGGATTTAGTTTATTTTTTGACCCATGGTGGAATACTTTGTTTTTTCGGGATCTTTGGATTTTGTTTAATGGGCTGACGCATTGGAGCCATTTTATTTTGGATTTTATCGGTTACAGCCTTCATTTTTTTTAAATCATTTTTGGACTTCCGGACTTGGATTCTTTTTTTTTTCTTCTTGTGTGCTTTTGTTTTATTCATTTAGTTTATGATTTAATACAGTTTTTTTCACGACTTTACTTGTGTGCTCTTCTCTCATTTGTTTTGAGCATGTCACAATGTGAGTTTTCTCAGTCATGTGTCACCATTGTGTGGGTCTGAGGGACATGTATTCATGGGCATGCTGGTTCTTTGGTTTCTATCATGCCATGGGGAATTCAATGTGGAGTGGATGGAATGCTTGGTTGGGTGTTTGGACTGGGGTGGCGTGGGGTGGGATTTGAGTGGCCATAAAGGCCATGGCTCTGGAATGTGATGACGTGTTGCGTGGGGGGACATGAGTCGGGGCCTGCTGGCAGGTGCCCATAACTGGGGGTGGCATGGGGGACATGAGTCAGGGCCTGATGGCAGTTTGATGTCAATGGGGGTGGGGTGGGGGACATGAGTCGGGGCCTACTGGCAGGTTGCCGTCAATGCTGTTGGGGTGGGGGACATGAAGCTGGGCCTGCTGGCAGGTTGCTGTCAATGGGGGTGGTGTGGGGGACATGAGTCAGGGCCTGCTGGCAGGTGCCCATCACTGGGGGTGAGGTGGGGGACATGGGTCGGGGCCTGCTGGCAGGTTGCTGTCAATGGGGGTGGGGGACATGAGTCAGGGCCTGCTGGCAGGTTGCTGTCAATGGGGGTGGGGTGGGGGACATGAGTCAGGGCCTGCTGGCAGGTGCCCATCACTGGGGGTGAGTTGGGGTACATGAGTCAGGGCCTGCTGGCAGGTTGCTGTCAATGGGGGTGGGGGACATGAGTCGGGGCCTGCTGGCACATGCCCATCACTGGGGGTGGGGTGGGGGACATGAGTCAGGGCCTGCTGGCAGGTGCCCATCACTGGGGCTGGGGTGGGGGACATGAGTCGGGGCCTGCTGGCAGGTTGCTGTCAATGGGGGTGGAGGACATGTGTCAGGGCTCCCAAGTGCATGGTGACATGTGGCCTGCCTACGGGGGCATGGCCAGGGGTGATGGGCTGCCTGCGGGGCATGCCCAGGAGTGATGGGCTGGCTGCGGGGCATGCCTAGGGGTGATGGGCTGGCTGCGGGGCATGCCCAGGGATGATGGACTACCTGCAGGGCATGCCCAGGGGTGTAGGGTGCTTCCCTGTGGTGTGGGCTGCCTGTGGGGCATGGGGATGGGCGAGGGCCACACCCGGGAGGGCCCAAGCTGCCAAATTGCATGTAAAACTCCTGCGCACCCCTCGGTATACGTGTACCCCGCTCGCGCCAGGCCAATTGCGCATAAAACTCCCCGCACGCTCTTCGGAATATGCGTACCCAACACGCACCAGGCCAATCGCGTGTAAAACTCCCTGCGCTCCCCTCAGAATATGCATATGCCGCTCACGCCAGACCAATCGCATGTAATACTCCCCGCGTACCCCCAGAATACGAATATATCCCACTCGTGCCAGGTCGATCACGTGTAAAACTCCCCGCGCACCCCCATGCCCTGCAGGCAGCCCATCCACCCTCCCCATACCCCACGGGGAGCCCACACCACAGGGGGGACTTTTTCCAAGCGATTTCGCTGGTGCGAATCAGGTATGCGTATTCCGAGGGGTGCGTGGGGAGTTTTACCCGCAATTTTGCTGGCGCGAGCAGGGTATGCATATTCCGAGGGGTGCGCGGGGAGTTTTCCATGCGATTTCGCTGGCACGAACGGGGTACGTGAATTCCGAGGCGTGCGCGGGGAGTTTTCCACATGATTTTGATGGCGTGAACTGGGTATGCGTATACCGAGAGGTACGTGGGGAGTTTTCCACGTGATTTCGCTGGCGTGAGCGGGGTATACGTATTCCAAGGGGTGTGCAGGGAGTTTTACACGCGATTTCGCTGGCGCAAGCTGGGTACTCATATACCGAGGGGTGCACAGGGAGATTTACACACGATTTTGTTGGCGCGAGCAGGGTACGCGTATTCCGAGTGGTGCACAGGGAGTTTTCCACGCGATTTCGCTGGCACGAGCGGGGTTCGCGTATTTCAAGGGGTGCGCGGGGAGTTTTCCATGCAATTTCGCTGGTGCGTGAGGGCTGTTTGGTGTTTTTAGCGCATTTTTCATGGTTGAGGGTTGTATGCTGGTCCACTGGTCTTTGTGCCATGTAGGGGATTTGTGTGATGTTTTTGGCACATGGGGCGGGTTTGGGGGCGTAACTGGTGCTGCTGCAGGGTCGCTGCGGCACTATGTGCCACGGCTGTAAGAATCCATGAATACGCTGTGCGTGAAAATGGGTTTTGGCGCACACAGCTAGCGCAAGCTGGCGCACGCTCCCCCACTGCGCTGCCCGCATGCGCTGCTTCTGCGCTAAAATCTATGAATTACCCCCAATGTGTTCAAAACTATTAATTTCAGCACCCTTTCAAGTAAAACATATGAATGCATGTTTACATTTACAACAGTGCTATGTGTAATATTTAATTCATGAATTAAACAAAATGGAAACAATTTCTCCAACATATTGCAATAACACTTTCCCACACATGCATACTTACTATCTAACATTCTCCTTTCTAATCTGTACATGCTTCTTGGCTTCTCGATATTTCTCTACATACTGGGACTTGTAGTGCACCATTTCTAATACAAATAGTGCAACCACAACTCCCACACTTTCTTACTCCATCCCCATAGGGCATACTTATCACCGGACCTCCGGCCCCATTACCAACGCTGCCGGTGCTCCCATGTCCCCATTCCCATACAGTGCTATTCAACTCCACAGAAATAGAGACTAACATTTTCCACCACCTGAATTTCTAGGACAGCATGACCTTTAATGTGCTAATGACACTGGGAAGCCAGCTGCCAAACAATTATTAGGAATCTGATGGCAATCCATCTGCAACAATGGCAGTGTTACCACCATACTCGTAATCACTTCCTGTTACTAACTCTTCTTCCCAACAACTATTCCTAAAGATATCTCCGGGTTAGGTGCGCTCTACAAATAAATAAACTAAACGTATGTCTTCTTATACTACAATAACCTTGCCATTACCATACATACCCACTCATTTCTTCTTTCCCAATTGCAGTGAATGTCCTTACTTGTCTATCAGGCGGAGCAAGTAAATGCTATACTAAGAGACTACAGATCCTGCAATATGATGCTGTGAGAATGGTGAAAGGTGTGTCAAAGCATGAGCATATCTCACAGCATAGAAGAGTCATACACTGGCTCTCTGTGGAAGCAAGAATAGAGTTTAAAATCAATGTCTTGACTCACAAGTGTTTGTTTGGTGATACACCCAGTTACCTTACAACGCATATCACTGTCCAAACCTCAGCCAGCAACAATAGATCGAAAGTTACCATGCGATTGCGACATCCTAAATCCTGTCGAGTCAAAGGAAAAGAAAGTTCTTAGACTGCAAAAATGGTTATTGCATGGAATAAGCTGCCGCTGGACTTACAATGTGAAAGAAATCTACCAGCCTTTAAAAAAGCTATGAAAAACTATTATTTTCTCTTAAGCTTAAGTTGTCCCGATCTCTCTCCCTGATCACACTGCTGCACACTTTTCAGAAACTCTTCTCTGTGCCCTGATGCCCACGGTCTATGGTGCATCAGAAATAAATAAATAAATACATAAATACTTATTAATGCACACTGCATTATCTTATGCACTAACCCAAGCCCTTCACACATCTACACACACAGCTACTCTTACAACCTTCCCAACCAGAATTAACAGCCCATTGCACAATCACACAGCCCTCTATTTATGTCTGCCCTCATATTTACACATTCATTCACAATGAACGCACATACATTCCACAACTTTCAAACACACACTTTCATTTTTTCTCCAACAGACAGGACAGAATGCCTACTAATAAGCAACTCTGCAGAAAACAACACAATAGAGCAGAAAAAAGTAAAAGCATGCATAATACTCACCCGCATCTAGCAGAATTCATAGCAAATGTTCAACCAAAACTGATAATAAAGTCAGTCAACAAAACTGAACCAGCTAGCAGTAAAACATCTATGTCCCCTCTTCCAAAAAGTAAAAATAAAAACAAATGCATGATGAAGAATAAAACTACTAATAGTGCTACCACTTTATCTACCAATGTTAACGTAGCCACAGTTAAGCATTCCCAAAAATTAATCTGGCAAAACAATTCCCACCGTATAGTATTTCAAAATCTTATAAACACAGCAGAAAATTCACGCTCAACCCTAAAAAATTACCGCAGAAGACTAATGCTGAAAGCTCTTATTGACAGCACAATGCTCCTCAAAATAAAATAAATTGTTTATATTAATTTTAACCAGAAATAAACCACTAACAAAATGAATCAGTAAACTACAAAAAGTACTTCTAAACATGCACAATGTCAACATAGATACTTTTGCAAACTTCTGTGCAGGTGAATGGATTCACACAAGCAGCACAGAACCATTTTTCAACGAAGAGGCATATAAGCAAGAGCAGAAAAACACAATTGCCATACATAGTAGTGGCTGATGGTATGAAATGGTAGACAACGCCATTATGGCAAAAGAAATCCTCATTTAAAAAATGTCCCCAACAAAGTTACAATCAACTCTTCATTCCACCAAACCAATCCGTCCAATCTACAAATGGCCCTGCACCTCAATGTGTAACACACAGAAACAATCCTCAAATCTTTACGCCAATTCCTCAAACACTATATGAAAGTAAAAGACAAAATCAGAATAATAAAATTGCAAACCATGGACTCCTTTCTAGTGCACAATTAGACTGAACTGCAAGGAAATTCATTAGCCTGCATTTCAGCACCTGCTTGCAAAAGCACCCTCCACCACATAAAATTCTAGCAACACACCATTCCACTATACAGAATCTTCTCCAGAGACTGCACTATGCAAAACGTCCTGCTTTAGAACTGCAACATTTTAATAACATTCTCCTACATGGCACAGCCGAAAACTCCTTCAAAAAATATACCACATCCAAAGTAAATATTTTGGAAGTGAAGATCACTTAGAAAACTCAGTAACTTTAGAGAAGAGTAGCAAATACCTTACAAATGGCAATCTTCTAATAAACACATACAAAAAAGAAATAGCAAATAACGTTTTATAAAAAAACACCAAAACTGTAGATATAACTTACAAAATAGAAGACAATGAGTAATCCTGATGGTTCCATTTTATCTCTATATCTTATAATAGAAGATAAATACAAAATAACAAACCCCTCAATACTTTGCACATACTGCAATACAAACCTTGATAATAACCAAATGCTTTCACGGGCTATCACTAATAACTTGGAAATATTCCCACTTCCAAAACCTCTCCAACATCTTAATTTGTATGAGAGCATTATAATGCAAACAGTACACCCATTTCAAGCGATAATACGCCTTCAACCCAAAACAGCCTGGTTGCCTCTTTCTGAATTACTAAAAGGCATTTGTGGCAAAGTAGTTTATTTGCCATTAGATCTTAAAGAAAATGTAGAAACGCTAAGAGTGCAACGGCCAATAGATACATCTTTGATTATCCTAGTGAATGGTGTACCACTGAAAGACCAACAAAAATTTGGCAACAACAAGTAGGCTTAAACAAAGCTAGAAAAGCCCTACAATACCTTAAAGAAAACAATGACTACCACAAAGATATAAACATTGAAGAAAACTTAAGGGAAACCACCAAAATAATTCAGGATTCTTCACCAAATGGCCAATTTGAACTTGTAGATCGTATTACAGAATTCAATATTTTAGACCAGCATACAATTCACCCTCTACACTCCAAAGACACCATAGACGATGCACTAGAAACTTATCAAATGCGTCAAGCCAAAGGATCTCCAATCAGCATATCAGTAAAGAGTGTAGAAGCACAAGCCTCTCCTCTACTCTTTCCTACAGGAAAAGGGGGAAGATATGATGAATGATCCACACAAATAACAGCATCAGAATTCCACTCTTTACAAATGTATTCTGAAGACCCCAGATTCATACAAAATGTTTGACTACATATTCCACCTCCTGTTCAAAAGTGAACTAGCAACTCTATGTTGCGGAGTTGCACACACTTTGAAAACAGGTCCAAATTTTTAAACATGTCTGCCACCCAACTAATTCAAAAGATAAAAGTTAAAGATACATTTTTGCAGTCAAGTATCACAAATCGCTTGGCAAACATCCGTGGTACAAAAGAATACTGGTTCTGATGTCACGCTGATGTACGGTGTATGCTAAGGAACCTTGGCACACCCACATGGTTTGTCACTTTAAGTTGTGCAGGATATGCATGGGAGGACTTGCATGACTTCCTATATATAGCAAACAAAAACAAAGAAGTGATAGACACATAAACACCAGGAGAACTCTGCTCGCTTGACCTTGTAAATGTTTCAAGATACTTTCACCACTGCTTTATTTCCATGCGGCACTTCATCTGTAAGAAAAATATCCCTCCCCTCGAAGAAGTGGAACACATTTTTTGGAGAAAAGAATATCAATCCAGAGGAGCACCACACATCCACTTGCTTTTGTGGATAAAAGATGCTCCTATATTTGGCCATGACAGTGATGCCACTGTTTTGCAGTTTATTCACAAATACATGACCTGCAACATCCCTTCAGAAACCACACATAGTGAGCTACATACACACATTCTACGCTTCCAAAAACATAAGTGTGGAAAATACTGCTGATGCAGATATAAAATCAAAGGTAAATACTATACAAAATGCTGCTTTGATTTCCCTAGACCAGTTTCAGCAAAAGGACAAGTAAACAGCTTCATGTCTTCTGTTACACACAGTGTGAAAGGCAAATCACCTAAAACATATGCTGCATTAAAAGAAGCTTCAAAATACATCAATGATTACCATGCAATCATTGCCCTCTTGGGAATGCAAACATAGATATACAATATATTGCAGACAATTTCACTGCTGTTTCAAGATATGTCACAGCCGGTTGGAAAAACAGAGCAAAAAGACCTCGGGAATAACATATCATCTGACAAAACACTGTCACTAAAACTGTACAGCTTTTGGATAAAAATTCTCTCCCATAGGGAATGTGGATAATACAATGCAGCAGACGTTTATCAGGCACAGCCTTATATGGCAAATCGGAACACATTGGGCCTCATTACACGGTAGGCGGTAAACCATGGCGCTATTAGAGCCATGGTTCATGCCGGCAATGTACCGGTACCGCCTTGGTGGAAAGGGGAATTACCGCCCCATTCCACGGTTGGCGGGGCGGTAATTCCCCCTTCCACCATTGCCCTTCCCCATTTCCATTTTTGCCCCATAAGGCATAATGGGAATGGGGAAGGCGCTAATTACGGTACTGCAAATTGCGGTACCGTAATTAGCTCCCTGGGTCCCTTTGCGGGTTGGTTTTTAACGCCTGCAAAAAGCAGGCGTTAAATTCCCCAACCCGCAAAGGGACCTCGTAGTAAGGCGGTAAGGATTTACCGGTACCGGTAAAATACCGGTACCGGTAAACCCTTACCGCCTACCGTGTAATGAGATTGATAGTTTGGCTAATCCTTGGTCCAGCTGCATCTAGAAAAAGAGTGCTGGAATCGTACCAAGCCCTAGAAACAATAGCCAGAAATTATACCTTCAGCCAGGACATTTTGAAAAATAATGTATTTGACACATACTAACCAAACAGATGTACTGTTTTGGAAAACATGTGCCTATACCACATAGCCCAACATTTCTCCTACAAGAATAATGTTAAACCAGATAAAAAAAAAGTGGAAAATACATGGTCCCAACTTGTGAAGGGGGCATTGTCAAACTTACAAACGAAGGTTACTTAATCATATGAAGTTATCATTTAAAACTCCTTAAATAGAGAACTTTACTACATGTCCCTACTCCAAATTTTAAACCCTGGAGAAAAAAAATGAAGATTAATTAGGTACCCATAACTGATCTGAAGCTGCATTCAATGCAATACAAAAACATGGTGGACAGTGAACACCAACAAGAGGAAGAAGTTCAAGCACAACTAAATGAAGACACTCCTGAGGGCAGTCAACCTTCTGATACAGGACGCCAAGAACCACTTGGAGAGCCACTCATAGAAAATGAAGCAGAATTAGCCATCACTAAAGTAGAAAACACCATGTATCAATATGAGCAATCAGAAGAAAACCTGGCACTGCTGAAATCACAACTAAATGATGAGCAATTTAGCTCCTAGAAGTGACTAAAGAAATTGAACATGGCTAGCAGCATGAAAGTAAAACGTGTAGCTGTCAAAAAGATTAATCTGTTCTCTTCTGTGTAAGTGGTGAAGCTGGTTCAGGCAGACCATTCTTAATAAAAAATCATCAGCAAATTGCAAATTCCTACACAAGTTAACAAACAACCTTTCAGCTGTTGTAAAAGCCCCCACAGGTTTACCTGCCTACAACATAGGAGGTGTTACTTTACGCTAACTACTGCTCCTTCCACTAGAACACCAAAACAAATTAGAGTACTACAAACTATCAACAGAAGCTGCTACTGAAATTCACAGAATTCTGAAACACATGTAAATGCTCCTAATATATCAGGTGAGCATGGTCTCCAACCTAATGTTGGCTTTAATTCACCTCAGATTACAAATAGTCCTTAAAATGGACTACAAACAACTCTTTGGAGGAAAACTTGTTATTGTTTTTGGTGATCTACAATTAACACTGGTGAAAGATGAACCTATTTTTAGAATCTTAGGACACAAACAATGCCACAACACACTTGGCAGCATAGGAAATGTAAATCTCAGGCAACATTTCCAATAAGGAGAACTAATTCAAAACATGCGTCAGTCAGCAGACCTCACCTATACTAACATTTAAAAAAGCATTAGGACTGGTGTTCTTTCTAAAGATGCACAATCTATCTTAAATAGTAGACACATCCATGAGCTATATGGTCATGAAACATCTGCTAACTGATGTCATGGAACAATCAGCACAAAAATATTTTAAAAATGTATGTCCTTAATGCCAATCCTTGCCAGCTGTATGCAATTCAATGACACAATGTTAAAAAAAGAAATGCAACCAATAGTGCATATTACCTCCATAGAGAAACTGGAAGTGCATGACATGACACTCCCTATGTGTAAACAAGCAACAGCACGACTAAATAGTTTATAAAAAATGTATCTCCAACAAAGCTTGTCTGGGAAAAATGTTAACATTGGGGGTCATTATGAGTTGGGCGGTAAGGGATACCGGGCACCGGTAAGGAGACCGGTGCCGGTAATCCCTTAACGTCCAATTTCAAGGTCCCTTAACGGGAACCGTAAAGGATGTGTGGTCTGACCAGGGCGCTAATAATGGGCCTCTATTCGCAGGCCTGTTATTAGCGACTTCCCCGTTCCCATTTAGCCCTATGGTGGCTCAAATGGGAATGGGGAATGGTTGGTTGAATGGGGGCTTACCGGGACCTCCAGGGTCGGAATGACCCGGTAAGTCCCCATTCAAACAGACTGGTGCCAGACCCGGTATTGGAGGCAGCCATGGAGCAAATAGCGCCATGGCTACCGCCAATCTCAGAATGAGGGCCATTGTGTTTAAACTGCAGAGTAATTCTGAAACGTAACCTTGACGTGGAACAAGGTTTACTCAATGGAGCAATTGGTACAGTTGTTGGCTTTCAGAAGTATACACATGACAACAACATTCAGTTTGTCAACATTCACTTTGACACACTTTCAGAAGTTAAAAGGGTAAGACGCTCAACAGAACAATTCCTTCTTTTCAAAGACATGTATGTATGCAAAGAGCAATTCTCTTTGTCTCTTGCATGTGCAGTCACTATTCACAAATCACAAGGTCTTACCCTAGATCAGGCATTGCTTGATATTGGCAGCACAATCTTTTATGAGTTTTGTAGCACTGTCACATCTGCGTACACTCAAAGGACTATTTCTAGTCAATTTTGATGCAAACAAAGCCAATGCTGACATTCCTTGCATCTTAGAGTACAACAGACTACATTATGCACCCTTTGTGTGAGTATCTATACCTAATTATGAATCCATTCCATTTCATCAGCTGGCGCAAAATGCAAATCATGGCATAGTATGCACTGTTTGCATTCAGACTATCGTTCCACCTTACACATAAACTCACATTGCCAATATATAATATTAATGTTTTTAAGGTATAACATATATGGTACCAAAAGTAACTGCAAGCTTACTAGCTTCACACATTGGCAAGTACCTCTTGGCAAGAAAACCTTCACAACAGTAGGCATAATATACCACACTGGTGTCACAACCACTGCAGGCCACTATGCTGCATACATTAAAAAAGATGTGGTTGGTTTGAATGCAATGACACTTTCATTACTCTAAAACATATATTACCAGCAAGTCTAACAAATACCTACTTAATATTCCTTAAACCCAAATTTAGTCACTGACCTTTAAAACTATCAGAACTTAGTGCACTTTAGACACCAACAGGTAACTAACTGCTTCACGAAATACCCGTCAGAACTGTAAAACTATAAAGAGTTAGAATGTGCAAACTGCTATCTAACTAAATCCATATGCTGCAATGCTGTTTTTGAAATCGAAAACAATTTCAGTATGCCAACAGATGTAAATATAGTACATCTTTGCCAATGCTATATAGATTTTTTCCTATGGCCCAATGATCATGCAAACAGAAACAACAAATGTGAAAAACACACACTAATTTTGTTTCACACATAGTATTTAGAATGTACTGATTATGAGGGTCTACACAGTTTAGTCACTAACCTGTAGAACTATCAACAGTTAGAATATGCCACCTGGTATCTAACTGCAGCAATACTACTCCAATACTACTTTTGAATAGCAAAATAGCTAGTATACACCAACAGGAATAAAAGTGCTTCAAAACATACCCTTCAAAACTGTAAACCTATTGACAGTTAGAATAAGCCACCTTGTATCTAACTGCAGCCATACTACTCCAATACTACTTTTGAATAGCAAAATAGCTAGAACACACCAACAGGAATCAAAGTGCTTCAAAACATACCCTTCAAAACTATAAAAGTAACAACAGTTAGAATATGCCAACTGGTATCTGACTGCAACCATAAAACCGCAATGTTACTTTCCAATAGTGAAATAGTTAGAATCCACCAATAGGAATGAAACGGTATCAAAAGATACCATTCAAAACTGTAAAACTATCAATAGTTTGAATATGCCAACTGGTATCTAACTGCACCCATAATACTGCAATGTTACTTTCAAATAGTGAAATAGTTAGAATCCACCAACAGGAATGAAACTGTTTCAAAACATACCCTTCAAAACTGCAAAACTATAAACAGTTAAAATACACCAACTGATATCTTGCAACCATAGTTTTCAGTAGCAACATTGTTTGAATACACCAACAAGTATCAAACTGCTTAAAAAATGCCCTTTAGAACTATAAAAGTATCAACAGTTACAATACATCAACTAGTATAATACTACATCTGTAGTACTGCAATGCTCCTTTTTCAAATAAAAAACAGTTTCAATACGCCAACAGATATCTAAATACTTCAAAATTCCTTTAAAAAAAGAGACCACCAGCACTTTTGAAAAGCAAACCACTTGGACCATTACAATTCTTCCTACTGCAACACTGCTTGTAACAACAAATACACTTATTTGTGCACCTTAAACATTCCTTTAAGTACTGCACACTTCAAACAAACATAGTGTGACACGTACATGAAATAAATGTACGAGGGAATTTTTAATCCCACATGGATTTTTTTCCAATGACCCAATGGTCATGCAAACAAAAACAGCAACTGTGCAAAATGCACAGTAATGTTGTTTGAAGCATAGTACTTGGAATGTACTAATTATGAGGGTCTAAAAAGTACATTAATATGTGAGATTGCATGCAATGAGACATTGTTAACTATCCTAACCCACATATGCCCCTCCTTCCCTTTCCATGGTGGCCATACTGGGAAAGGATTTTACTTCCTACAGTGGGACTCTGCGCGCCTCCCACTGATGTCCTGGGTGTTAGTCTTAGCAGTGCATGGTGGTGGCGCAAGTTATGTTTGCTTAGCTTACCATAACTTGTGAATTTCTGAGGTTTTTCGGTTTTACTTGTAACCATAATGTCCCTTTAATAATATGTTTTCATTGAATTTCATAGGTTTTTATTAGTGCAACTTGACCACAACGTACCTTCAACAAAGATTTTTCAGTGAATTTCATAGGTTTTTATTAGTGCAACTTAACCATAACGTCCCATTAAGAAAGTCTTTTCAGTGAATTTCATGTGTTTTTACCAGTGCATGCTATTTTCCTACAACTTACTATCATACATAACCCAATATAGCAACATTTTTGTCCAATTTAAAAGGTTTCACTTAAAAACTCTGCCATTTCCCACCTTCTAGCATCGTTTTTAACATTTCTATACACTTTTTGCAACTTTCCCACTGTTTTTGCATCCGTTGATGTCCGCAAACATCTGACATCATCGTAAACCTTCCTGACAGTGCCACACATCGCAATCGGGTCCATGCTTTGAAGGCAGCTCGGATCTGCATTTTCTACCAATCTAGGAATGTTCAAGCTCACAATGTACCCTTGCACATCTCCTACACCTAAACATATTCATTATCCATTAACAATCTAGTACAAAGCACATACTTGAAAGAATACTAGCAAAACTGCTATTTATCTTAAAAATGGCCTCAGCTACTGCCATCCCTCCTCCCCAAGAGCCACCGCCAGCTGGACGACCTACACAACAAAAAAAGCGCAATACTTCCGAAGACAATGAAGACGACCAAGAACATGATGTAGAGGAAGTGTGTACCTCTAGCACCCAGAGAAAATCATGGCTGTAGCAGTTCTTTAGAAAAACACTAGGGAAAATGATTCAATGATCAAAAGAACTTCATTTTCTCTCCTGCCATTAACAATGACTATTTTTAACGCAAAAAAATGGTTATGGGAGCATCTATTTCACATCAAAATAGCATTCTCGTACATGCAGGCAAGAACAAGTCAACATTGAAACTGTCCGTAAAAGAAGAACACCCTGGCCCTGTCGGGGAGGGGGGATGCTTTCCCTGGGCCGCCAGTGGTGCGCCACCTATCTAATAGGGATAGCGATAGAGGATCTGTCTCTCATTGCCATTTTTTCACGTGAATTAAATCATGCTTTTTACTAAAAACCCAATAATCTACCAAAACGAAAGTGAGACTGGACTTGTAAATTAAATCATTTGTCTTCTCTGTCTGTGAGAACACAACTGACAGGGGATTTTCATATTTTATTCACCCTTTAGCCTGAAGGCTTCAGACACAAACGAACGGAACTCTAGGGTATTAAAAAGTCCCTCTATGTAGAGATAACCTAGAAGGAGCTCTCACAACCAGCGAGTGATCTGATTGTTGGCATGTCCCAGACCTATTCTGTGGACATCGTAAAAATCATGATACAGGCTCTCAATCGATATGGTCGACCGATTTTGATGACAACTTGTGGATACTGTCATTTTCATCTGGACTGATTGATTCTGGATATGTGGAGTTACTCCAAGAGATATCCACATGTGCATATACAGTGGACACCTCCGTCCCCTGCAAGGAGACAGAATGAAAAAGCAATGGGTTACTTCCAAATGCTGTGTTGTCAATGTAGTGTTTGCCACACTTATTTCAATTGCATATATATGCCTGTTGCTTTTTAACACAATCATATGGTGCCTGCAGCATTACAGAGGCCCATACTTCAGAGCAGGAGTGGGGAGAGGGTTGGTGTGAGGGGGAAGTACTATTGAGTTGTGGGGGGAACAGGAGTGAAGCATCCCGTGTCCAGTTGTGTGCACATGCACTACTGAATTCAACATTAGTGTTTCTGTGTGCCCGTGCGGGGTGTTGATGAATTAATTCCAATATGATGATATTTTGTAGCACCTACCTATTCAGCCGCTGGTAACTGCCTTGAGGCTGGAGGGCGCTAATGGATAAGGCTGCACGTCTGATTCGTGCTTCACGTGTATTAGTGATGATTCTCACGGTCTACAAAGGCAAAGAGAAATCACAGGCATTGGTGCCTTGTGGCTGGCCATATTGTTCAACTCGCAGTGGATTGGCAAAATGGGCGGCTGTTTTAAAGGAGCTAACATGTGGTAACATTTCCCCCTTCCTTGGCTGCTTACCTCTTTATAGAACCGCGTTGGCTCACTGGCGTCTCCACGCGTAACTCGCGAGAGACTGTTGTACAGCAGGACTGGATTTGTTCTGCATACATAGTTGGGAGCGTTTGAATGCGTCATGAGGGGCGTGTCCTGCTTGCCTAGCCCTTCGTTTAATTCAGGGCCGTGCCTCTCCGTGTCTTGTACATGGCTGTGGCGCTGTCAAATCAGGCAAAAAGAAAATGCTCACATGCTGTAGGCAGGCTGCTAAGGGCACAGTGATATGTGTTACGGATCAGAAATGTGAGGCAACTTTGAATTGACAGTGCCAATTAGCACCAAGGTTTTTTTTATGGGAATGGAGTGCCAATAAGGTTAAATACAAAGTTAAAAACACATCAGTCCATAACCTGTCAAAGTAATGAATAGGTTTTGCATGGTGTGTGTTCACCCAGTAAAGGGACACTTGTGTGGTCATGTGGCCTGTTCTCCGTTGGCTCACAATTAGCTGTTTGGCCTGTCATGTGATAACTATTTGCATGTACATCAGGGCACTGTCTCTTGCAGATCTTGGTAGAGTGATGTTAAACATGGTAGTACTGCTAAATCATGCCATTGCAACGTCTCATTGAGCCCCTGATTGCATGTGTCCAATCTATAGATCCAGTTTTGTTCCCTCCACAGTATGATGTTGTTAAAGTTGCTACCTCATTTAGGCAACTGTATCTTCTCAATTATTGTCCAGTTCAATTCGTCAGGGCTATGGCCCTCTGCCAAGAAATAGAGTACTAAGGGTGCCGACCCTTTCCCCCCGTCCGGAGACAGGACTTGTGTTAGATAATTATTTTCCTGTCCTGGCATGTGGTCATGCCTATAAAATTGAGATTCCATGGGAACATGATCAAATAAATCACGCCAGTGCTGCTGCAGTTGGTGAATGTTTTCTGGAACCAGGGGGTCTTCCACCCAATGTCAATTTGTGTGCTCCATTTTGTTTGAGCACACATAGAGCATCTCCTGCATGGTGAATGGCCTAACGGTGGTCCACTTGTCCACAATGTTGGCTGAATCTGTTCCTGCACCTCAATCTGATGTGGTAGCGTCCGGACCAACGTGTCCCTTGAATGTTGCCTCCCTTTCAGGGCAAAAAAGGGGAGTGCAAGAGTTTTGGTTCCAGTATTCAAAATCGGCCACAATGTATTTATTTCCCTTTTTATTGTATTGAACAAAGGGGAGTAGCTGAAAATGGCTGTAATGTTGTCATTCACTGGTGATTTTTTGTGTTGTTCAAGGTTGACTGCCCTTGGAATGTATTTAGCGCGTTTATATGTAGTGTTGACTATTCTAGTCAGATATCCACGATCCACTAGTTATTTTTTTAGTGTCTTTGCTTGGGAAATGTACTCAGAGGTGTTTGTGCATAGGCGCCAATATCGCAAAAACTGCCCAAAAGGGAGGTTGTTTTTCAGTGCCCGAGGAGGGTAGCTAGAATAGGACAGTAAAGAATTACTGTCAGTTGTTTTCCTGTGTACCTTTGAAATCAAGCCTCCCTCGCTTCATGTAATCTGCAGATTCAGAAAATGTGTCTCATCCTTTTCGGGATCCAAAGAACATAAAGGGACTTTTAAATACCCAAGAGTACCATTTGGTTGTGTCTGAAGCCTTCAGGCTAAAAGGTGAATACAATCAGAAAATCCTCTGTCAGTTGTGTTCTCACAGATATAGAAGAGACATGATTTAATTTACAAGTCCAGTCTCACTTTCCTTTTGGTAGATTATTGGGTTTTCAGTAAAAAGCACGATTTAATGAATGTGAAAAATGGCGATGAGGGACAGATCCTCTCTCGCTATCCCTCTTAGATAGGCGGTGCACCACCAGCGACCCAGGGAAAGCACCCCTGACAGGGACAGGGTGTTCTTCTTTTAGGGACAGTTTGAATGTTGACTTGTTCTTACCTGCACGTACGAGAATGCTATGTTCATGTTGCAGTTCTTTACCACTGTTGGGAATGTACCAAAGGCTAAAGCTAGCAAAGTAAAATGCACTAAGTGCAAAGTCGCAGACTACCTGGACAGTACTCCTACGGGACCATCTCAATGCACTGCCACACCAAATCCAACCACCACAATGCTTTCAGATAGGTAGTTATTTTCTTAGCATGTAGTAGGCTGTCTTCCTCCACCTCATCTTCCTCAACCAATACTGTAACCACACAGCCTACTTCTGTGGGACACAAAATGCCAGCAGCTACCTGGCAAGCAATAAAAGAGGCTGTTGATCCATATCTTTCGAAGACAACAGCCCTCTGTATATACTGTAAAACACCACTCTGCAGGGGGAAGCAATTTCAACATACTTTGGAAGCTGTAATCAAGGTTCATGAGAAACTCTGCCCCTACCATAGAAGTAACACACGCACAACATCTTCCCCTGCCCACCTGTCCCTCCATATTAGTGCGTGGTGCCTCTTCCCTCATTTCCCTCCCCACCTTACGTTCTAACCTCTCCTGCAAAAAAAAGACCTCAAACAACAATAAAAGGAAGGTTCCTTTAGGAAACACCTTTCACAGTAACAAAAAAGAACAAAACAAAATCTTATAGACTCCATCTACTGTACATTTCTCAGTAAAGTACATAGACTCAATAAGATTTTCTAACATTTCCATTAGCATTTTGTGTAATGCTAATGTAAATAATGTGGCGATCATCCCCCGTTCTAGGGACTGGAACGGGGGAAAATGGCCCGGCAGCCCAAGTTATCGGCCCAAGCGAAGTGAGGACAGATAATGAGGGCTCCGAACCGTTATCCCCTATTCCAGCCCCTGCAATGTGGGATGAAGACCATTAGCAGCCCGGTTCCCCAAATCGGTAACCCGGGGTGCTAAAGAAAAGAAATAATGTTTTCTTCTTACACCGGGACGCCTGCGGCCTCCCGCTGTAGGAAGGAAAATCCTTTTCCAAGATGGCCCCTATGGAAAGGGAAGGCGCGGCTCCATACAGAGCTCCTTTTCCCTTTCCATGGCAGCCTGCAGAAGGTGAAGAGAGAACCCTTTGACCATATTACCACAAGCACATTTTGTTTCCCCTTTCAAACCTATCCCACCTTCGAATAACTTTACCACATAGCCGGTCCCAGGTGGACATGGTCACTTTAACACCATTTGTCATCCCCGTGGTCATGGCCATTAGCCAGATTGTCCGGGTCATGACCTTATGCCATGACCCGGACAATCTGGCCACTTTACATGGCCACAGGCTATACCTCAGTCACCAAAAGTATATCACTATTTCTTGCACCTACATTATGACACTTGTCAAAAAATAAAACACTGGCACATTTGTAAAACCATGCTTTAAGGTCCTTGCCAATGCTCCTTACATGAGTTTGCTGGGAATTGGCCCATGTTTTATTTTTTAAAAAGTGTAAAAATGTATGTACATACAATAGTCATATAACTTAGCCCCCACTCGACAAACCCAATTCAGACTTTATATAAACATTCAAGATTAGGTCTATAATCTTTCTGGAAACATTAGTCTACATTTGTCAAACGGCAACAAACTTATAAGCCATTTAAAAATGTTGGGACCCCCCCCTCTAATTTAGCCCCTCTTGACAGAATCCCGCCAAATTTTGCAAACCCATTCAGAATCAGGTCTAGAATCGAATTCCAAGATTTAATGCAGTTTAATTGAGTGGCGCCAATGTTATAAGCCATCCAAAAAATGCTTTTTACCAACCCTGTAATGCAGAAATAGGGATAGATGCCCCCGAACATATGAAGTGTTCGCGAACATCACAGTACTGCCCCTGAAGATCCAGACTGTTTGCGGACTTTGGGGATGAAAGACGCCTGTTTTATGGCTTCTTGCGGCCATGTCGCATCCCATCTTCAACACCCCTCGATTGTTTGATAAGTTTGACAAGTGCAATGTTGTGTTTTTTATGTTTTTACCACGATGTCTGTGAACACCAGTCGCTGTCTGCGAATCCAAAATGGCAGGCGTTTCCAAAAATCTGACGCACTTCACGCTTTTCACCATCCAAACAGTGGGTGAATCCGATGTCCGCGGACATCACATCGCCCTCTAGGCCAACCGGATGCCTGTCCACAGACCGAACCCAGATATCACAATTTTTTTTTACCTGATTTTAGCCCGTTTTAAAGAAAACTACTGGATGGATTTGCACCAAATTAACAAAGGAACATTTTGTGAAAATCCGTCCAGCGGTTTAGGCTGTAGGCGTAAGCAATTTTTTTTTTCTAACTTGCGCCTGTGGAAAAAAAAAACATTTTTGGACCCCGCCTATAACTTTGCCCCCCTTTGACGAAACCTCACCAAACTTCCCAAAATAATTAAGAGCTGGCCACATACTTATACTAAGTTTGGAAAGGATTCGTCCGGGGGAGCAAAGTTATAAACCACCCAAAAAGTGCCCTTCCTATGAGTTGAGCAACTTAATTATAACTACATGGCTGTTACCGCAGGCCGTGTAATATTATAGCAATATCAATCCTATAGTTAAAATGAGTCAAACTCCCTTATGAACCTCCCAAAATTCTATTGTTAATAACATTTTATTCGAGTAACGGATTAGATCGAAATTTCAAAAGTGATTAATAACCACCGTGCCCCCAAAGACTGCAACGTTCCGTAAGGACCGTTTTAAAATGAGAAAGTTATTAATCGTAAAAATGTTTTTCAAAAGTGAGGCCTACTTCCCATTCATTTTCCCATAGACAAACAAGGAATGTTTTGTCCAAAACGCACAGCCCAAACCGCTGGACGGATTTGGACCAGGTCCAAAACAACTTGGGCACAAAGCAGTGACTTGCAATCCTTTTGTGGTTTGGGGTCATTCTGTGTAGTCATTTTTTAAATAGGTGACGGAAAAGGGGGTTACCCCTTCCAAAAAGTACATAGAGATATTTAGGGCATTTACCCGAAAGCAGGTGTTTTTAGAAATGAAACAACCTCCATCTTGTTTTTCTGTTGATGCGAGCGATATCCACGGCTATAGCTGAGGGTATGGGAAAATGAAACGCAGGAAAAATGCTATTTGCACTTGAAAACATATTCAAATGCCATTAGGCTAGAGGTAGGCGGTGACTAGAGTGCTCCGAGTGAAATTAAGGAGTTGGAGGGGGGTCTACCGACCGAGTTTGCAACACAAAGCTATCTGTAGCCTCGACTATAGCAGCAACATCTGAAAGAAAACTGCATCACAGAAACAGCGTGTGTTGTGGGGGCAAGGGTGTGGGTAGGGGAGCTGAGTATGCCATCTGGGGAGTGGGGGGAGCTGGCACAGATGAGGGGAGCACTTGGTGAGGGCCTTGGAGGGTAGGAACACATTACTTTTGGGCTGTTTGCCGATATTCACAGCTATATCCAAGGCTGTTAAGCATTACAGATATTTGCGGGTAGGAGTAGTTCTGTGCCCGCGGTTATATATTTTGGGGTGTCAATGTTTTTATTTCTGTGTTATTTTTATAGGTATAGTGACGTCAGGGGTGAAAAATCATGGCCGGGGCCAGTGACCTGCTAGGTATTTTGAGTCTATTTTATTTATTTTTATTTTGGGACTGTGTTTTTAGAGTTTTGTATATGTGAGATGTTGAAGAAAAGAGAAGAAAATAGTTTGAAAAAATTAATATAAAAAGAGAGGAATCGTACTCTAATGCCCCATACAATGTATTTTAGGTTGTGTATTCTCACTCATGGTATTATATTGTGTGGCTGTGCAATGTTTGCCTACCCAATTTACTTTTGGGTATTATTCTCTGCTTTCTTTATCTATAGCTACTTTACATAAGTACATGACTGGTGCTGTAGCATATTGATCTTTTAAGTTGTATTATAGTATACAACCTGAAGTGAGCCACTTTTTTAATCAATGTATGTAACCTCAGATATGATAACAATCAATGAACTGTAATCACAACTATGATAAAACAACATTTTTTTCTTTATTTTATTGTATTTGTGTATTTATATGGCATAAGTAGTCCTTAAAAGGACTGTTTTGGGGGTACACTGAGTGAAATATTTTAGCACATCTGGAGTACTGTTTTGATGTTTTGGAGGAAATTGGCCATGTAGAACAGTATACAGTATTTCTCAATTTTACCATTAAATCTGGTGGTCTATCTCCATATTTGCCTGAGAGTTGGATTGGAAAAGATAAATTTGATGTGAGGAATTAGTTCAATTAGTTTATCCATGGCTATTCAGCAGACACTCAGTGCACAGTGTTGCTACCTGAAGGTAGATGTGGTACCCTCTGCAGCCACGGCTATTTTGTGGTAAATGGCATGTTGTGTCTTTGTGGACATGTGGTAGCCATCCCTATCAGACATTTTGGGAGGAGTAGCATCATAGATGCATTGAGTGTTTTGAGGGATTGGTAGGGACCAGGGAGTGGTAGAGGACCATGGGGATTGGGGGAGGGCTGATATGTGTGTTAGGGACACTTGTCTGGAGTTTGGAGCAGTGGAAATAAATGTTTAAAGTCAGAGTTTTTGTGAATTGCCGCGGCTGTCAGTAAAACGCTCATGTATGGCTTTGCTATTACCGCGTTTATAACAAACACGTGTGTAGGCACGTCAATGCTTTTTCCTTTTTATTGGTTGTGTCTGAAGGCACAGTTATATTTATAGATGCGTGTATAAACATACATTTTCTGTCCAATAATCATATTGTTATGTGGATGATAAAGCACAGAATGTTATCTGTGTGTGTGTTATGTTGTGTGCTTAACTGTTGCCTTGTCTTATTTGAAGTTTTGAAGGCTGGGTTAGTTTGGTTTTCAGCTTATAGAAAATGTACGTGTAGCAGCGCTAAAGTAAGCTTTGTAGCCGCGTTGAATATCCATGGCGACTTGTGATGCTGGGCAGGGTTTTGGATGTGTTTCAGTATTTATAATTGGCTAGTGTAATCATATAAATGTGTACTTCTGTGTGATAGGTTGCAGTGAATATGTGTTGGCCATTTTATGAGTTTTCTGAGAATATAGTCTTCTTTCTCTGGTTTTGATTTTGAAAAGTATGAAACTACACAATTTCTCTACTTTTCTCATTTTGACCTCAGTACTCACACTGTACAAGTATACTACCTGCACTCAAAATAAAAGAATGATCACAGAGCAGTAGAAATGTGATTTTATCCACAGTGCTTTTATAACCAGTTATGGTGTATATTAAATTGTTTTTTGGGGTGATATGAACATGTGTTTGTTTTTAAAAGATTTGTTTAGGTGTGGGGTGATTTGAAAATGTGTGTGTTGTAAAAAGAGTTGTTTGCTGAAGTGTGCTACTGTGTGGTTATCTATAAGAGAAAATACATTGGGGGTCATTACGAGGTTGGATGTAAGTAACAGTCCTTACTGGCATGGAGCAAATACCGTGTCCGTGTAGTAAAGAGCCCGCTAATAGAGGGCAATTATGAGTTCGCGTGCACAAGCTTTGGGCCATGCCGGTAACAACATTACCGGCATGCCGCTAAAGTCCCAAAAATGGCCCTTAGCGGCATCATGGACAGCACAGACAGCACTACCAGAATCAATGGATACGGCATTGGCGGGCACCGCTATTAGCGGAACCGGAAGTAACGTCATTGTGCCGGAACGGGAAAGCGCACTCCGGCCATCTTGAAAATCACAATCCATTGCAATCCCATGGCTACAGGCACTGAAATCCTAAACCGAGATCCAAGCCTGGCAGAAAATGACACAGTCCACCCTCAAAGGCACACCTCGTCTGCGCAATCAACGTTTCTGCGACGAGGAGCTAAACATGCTGGCTGACCCCCTGGCCCAGCATGCAGATGTGATGTTCAGCACAGACCTGCACCGTGAGACACAAATGAAGAAGAAACAGATCTGGGAGGAGGTGGCCCAGAAGGTGTCCACAGTGGGGACAACCACACGCAATACAAAATTATGCCGGAAAAGGTGGGACGACCTGCGGCTGCGTGTCCACAACGCAGGCCCAGGCAACAGGAAGCGAACCATCCACAGCCATCAAACTAGCACAGTGGGATGAAAAGTGCTGCTCCCTGATACACATGGAGGCCACTGAAGGGGTGAGGCGTGCTGAGACAGGAATGACATCATCGGCTGACGAAGGTGAGTGAGCGTTGGCACTACACAAAAGTGAACACACACAACCAACCCAAACCAAATGGCTGAGTCCAAATGACAAGTTGATGACAGCAAGTACATTGCCCATCACCACCCACCTAATGACTGCCCAACCGAAATGCCACACCCCTGTCACGGACACACGCAACCAACCCCACTGACACAAACCACCAGTGTCCAATTCCAAACCCAAGTACCATCAACATGCAGACACACACATGCAGCACTGCAGAGAAGCAGGCCCCACCAGTGTCACATCCCCCTGCATGGTGCAGACATCTCCACCACCAAGTGTACACCAGAGCACTAGATACACATCACATGGCACACACACCCTGAGGCATGTACACCGCACGCAATCCACGACACACCCGTAATCCACCAAGCAAACTGCATGCACAACATGGATGCACTAGAAGGACGCACAGATACTGCACCACACACGCAACACCTGTAAGCACCATGTCTGCCTCTCCAACATGCAGACAGCAATGCACAGGACCCAAAATGTACTTATATCAATATATGTTGGATGTCCCTACACCCATGACTCATGCCCTGCCTCTCCATCCCACACAAGCACAGTATGAGACAGCGATGACAGGCCCACCGCAAAAACAAAGCCAACAACACCAGTCAGAAGCAGAGGGGAAGATGATGTCACCAGGCCGTCCATGTCAAGGTCCGGGCAGATGAAAACCACCACCCCCATGCCACAGCGGTTTAGTAAACAGGGGTCACAGGACATAGGACCTGAGGAGCATCCACTCCAGACACATGAGAATGTGCACTGGCCTGGGAAATTGGGTGCCATCACTGCACACCACAAGGCACACCGGCTCCCAAGCCCACAGACCAAATGACCCCTGCACCACTGCAGCCAGCTCATGTGGACAAGGAGGGTATACCAACGGCCAGCAATGGTGATGCTCCTCAGTCACCGGCCACTAGTGACCCAGGGGAGGTGGCCCAATCCGCAACAAATAGTGCAGTGGATAATGTCCAACAGGACGAGGCTGACAAGGCAGGGCAATGCATGTCAGAGGACACTGTGGGAACACCATCCCCGGGGCACACACCACAGCACTCCCTGGGACATGGGTCGTGTGGTGGTAACTCCGGGAAGGAGACGGCAGGACCTGTATCTAGCCCTCAAATCAGTCCAAATCCAGCTCTCATGCAACCACCAGCAGTCAAGGACATACGTGACCTAGAGGGCCGCATCACCCGCATGCAGGAGCGTCAGCAGTCCCTGGACGAGATGTTGCGACAGTTCATCACAATAGGGGAAGCCACATGCCAGGCCCACTGTGACAGCACACAGGCACTCACCCGTGCTGTGAACCACTTTGCTAGGCGGGTGCACCAGGGCTTGGAATCAGTCACCCAGTCACTCACACATTTGGCTGCCACCATGGAACAATGCCCTGCAGCACCTGCCGAGTCACAACGAGCAGTACCCCTGTAAGCTCAGCTCAGACAAGCCCAGTGCGTAGGTTGCTACGTACCATGTGCCGGTCAGGGGAGCCACAGCCTCCTTGCAAAAGGGGCCGACTGTAGCCAGACAGACATGCGGGATGGAGGCTGTTAGAACTCATATTGTGTACCGGAACGTGTGTTTGGGGGAGTTGAGGGATGGGGGGTGTTTGTGGGGTGTGGGGGGGTTAGAGGGATGAGTGGTGGAGGGTGGTGGAAGGGTACGGGGGTGTGTGGGTAGACTCAGTTGCATCGTGGGTGGCCTGTTCATCTATGTAAATAGTTTTATTGATGATTTCATCTCATTTGGAAACATATAACATGACTGGACATTGTTTATTGAGTGATAGAATTTATAGTCAAAACAGTGTGCACTGCCCAGAGTGCCCCAAACCTAGTGCACAGCGAGTGTGAATTGATGCACCTTCTTCATCACAGTGCATCAAAGGTAAATGTCTATCACTGATTGGCGCACAGCACGTCCCTCATGGGCATTGGCACATGGCTGATGTACTACTCTTATCCTTCATCATCCCCATTTTCAGCCGGTGGTTGCTGGTCAATGTCAAGTGGCAGGGGTAAGTTGCAGCGGATGCACATGTTGAGCAGTATAGCACAGACCATGGTGATCTTGTCCACCTTCTCAGGCCAGTAAAGGAGTGCTCCACCAGAGCTGAGGCAGCGGAAACGTGCCTTCAACAGGCCAAAGATCTGCTCGATCACAACACGGGTACGGATATGAACCCGATTGTACTCCTCTTCGTGCCTGGTCTGCGGGATCTGAACAGGGTTGAGGAGCCACGGATTCAAGGTATAGCCACCATCACCTGCATGGGGGCACAATGAGGTATGTGTGACTCAATTTGTGGCATTACACCTGTAGTAATCACTGTCATGGCTGAAGCTATTTGGTGTTGAAATGCACATGTCCCTGGATGTATGCATACAGGTACATTTGTCACAATGTGTGCTGGACAATGGTCTGCAGGTGTAGATTGTGTAGTCCAGATGTTGCGGGGCCTTCACTTGCAGGCTCTTGCAGATGTCCTGTATTGTGCTTTGCTGAATTCATGTGCGTTAGGCATAGTCACTGCATGTTGCTGGATTGTGTTGCAGAGGGTATACTCAGTTGATGTGCAGTGGACACGTTGAGGGATGTGGCCTGCTTCTACGTATGGAGTATCGTCATTGGTGTGAACCATTGGTCTAATGTAAGGCATTGTTGGGTCTCGTTCAGATCGGAAAATGTAGGGCCACAGTGTTATGCTGTATGTGCTGTCTCCACTCACACCCCAATCACACTCAGGTGGAGTATTCATCCCCCCCCAACTGCAGTGCCATGGGCCTGTCAGCCGACTTACCGAGCTGCCAGGCACGTCGTCCAGCATGTCGGTCCATGTAGCGGGGTAGCAAGGAATTCCGCAGCACCATGGCATGATGTGTGGATCCGGAATATCGGGCACAACAATGTGTGGTGATCTTGCTGGAGTCACATACCATCTGCACATTGATGAAGTGGTATTGCTTGCGATTTTGGTACTCAACCTCTATGGCATGTGGGACCACCAATTCAGCATGGGTGCACTAGAGGGCACTGATGCAATTGGCCATGCCTGCCACTGCATGTGAGCCAACTTTAGTGTCAGCGAGCTCCTGGCCAGTCCGTGGTAGGGGTATGTGGTTGTGTGCTTCAGGAGGGCATCCAGCACTGCATGGAAGGAGAGGTTGTGATATGCCAAGCAGCTGGCACACTGTGTGCTGGTAGGTACCTGAGGCCAGGAAGTGGTGCACAGACACTACCTTCAGTAGAGGGGTATGGCAGTGCGGATTTCAATCATGCTGACGCTGTCGACGTTTATCATGTCCACTATGGTGGTGATGGTGTCCCGGTCCAGCCGGTACAGGGTGTGCGTCTGCTCAGTAGTTAGGTTGTATGGACTGGCTCTGATGCGAGGGATTGGTGGGTGTCTACGTGGTGCCTCTGCCTGCACTGGTGGGACTTGCTGGGCATGTATCACCCTCCTTCTCCTCCTGCGTCTCCTCTGTGGTGCCTGCTGGTGTTGTTGTTGCTGATGTAGTAATGCAAGCATGTCCTCCATCCACAGTTTTGCTACTACTAGTGGTATCATTTTGGTTTGGGAAGGGGTGTGGTGTGTGGGTGTGCTCCTTTTGTGATGGCCCAGACTCCATTGCCTCCACCTGTGCTGATTGTGTGCACCTGTGGCAGTTGGGAACACTGCACATAGCAGTTTACGGGTGCTTCGCGATGCCGGTATTGTCGGCATGCCGGTATCCCGTATTAGCACCTTCATGATGCCGGTATTTGCATGTCTGCCTGACTTGTGATGCCCTCCTGTTAGCGGCATACCGGCATTGCCGGCCTGAAGGTCCGCGTACCTGCGCCCTTTGCCGCTATTAGTAGCACCGTTATTAGCGGTGCCTCTAATACCGGGTTCTTAGGTCAGAATAGCCCAGAGCGGTATGCGATGCCGGTAATCCTTTATCCATATCGTTTTTCCATTACCTCCAACCTCGTAATGACCCCCATTGTCTTAATTTGTTTATTGTTTTGTGAAACCTAGTGTTTAATTTCATGAAAATCTTTTAATCATGCACATTCTGATAGAGTAAGTGCATTGAAGAAAGTAAGGGGAGGAGTGGAGGAGATAGGAAAAAGGAGAAAGGGAGAGGAGGACAGAACAGAGAGTAAGCAGTCATAAAGAGTGGAGAAGCAAGAAGGGAGAGCGATTACAATTGCAGATGTTAGTAGTAACACATAATGTTGCAAGCCAGGATACACGATGAAGATGGGAACAACATGATTCAGGTCCACCATGAGTACAAGATACAAAGGAATTCCAGCATGTGAGTTGAGAAAGGATGGCGCCCTGTGAATCAATGAAGTCCATAAAAGTCAAATCCAGCTTTGGCCACAAGACAGTGATGGTAAAACCAGAATGTATTAGGACAGGACAGGCTCCTGCAGAAGTAGGCTGGAAGGGGCGAGGAGGGAAGAAGGGTAGAAGAATCAAGCATAAAAGGCAACACCTGTGTGCGAGAATGGTGGGGGGCACAAGGGAACATCATGGGGCGAACAGGGGCCTGGGGGTGGCCTGTGGGGACAGAGGGGATAAACACATGTGGGTGCATGCTTACCTGCTGTCTGAGCAGTGGGTTGGGCCCTGGGTTCTCCTGGTCCGAACAGGTCCAATCAGGAATTGCCCTTTTCTTCGTCAGCCCTTTGCTTTGGATGCCCGGGTGAGAGACGCCCTTGATCTAAGAGTAAAGAGCAGGAAGGAAGAGGCAGTGCTAAGAAGGTGGGTGTTGCTAGGCCAGGTGACCTAGATCCACTTGCACCTGCTCCCCATCTGCAATGGAAAAGAGGCTAGAGGGCTCCTTAAATAGGGATAAAGCGCAGCAACCAGGAAGGCACCAGGTGGGCGGAGCTTGCTAAGTGGGGAAAAAGAGTGCAACCTGGAAGGCACCAGGTGAGTGGGGCTTAGGCCAGGCGACATAGATCCACTTGCACCTGCTCCCCATCTGCAAAGGAAAAGAGGTTTGAGGGCTCCTTAAGGAGGGAAAAAGAGCAGCAACCAGGAAGGCACCAGGTGGGCGGCTCTTGCTAAATTAGGAAAAAGAGCTGCAACCTGGAAGGTGCCAGGTGAGTGGGGCTTAGGCCAGGTGCCCTAGATCCACTTGTACCTGCTACTCACTTGCACCTGCTCTCCTTCTGCCATGAAAGATGACATCACAAATGTCATTGATTACATCATTGTTATGCTGTTCACCCACATATGTCCTTTAATGGTTCCCTAGAAAATCAAACACAATCAGTGGAAAATAAGTGTGCCAGTGTCCAGGATTGCAAACTCTCTTGCCAATTGTGTGAAAATACTCACAACTTACTTTCCCTCTCATTCTTTACCCTCCTCACCCCCATGTCTAGCTTTCAAAAATACTCTGCTTTATAAAACTGACTTGAACATACCATAGTGTCACTCAAATATATTGTTATTGTTATTTCATTTCTAAATTGCCAAAGCGAAAAGGCATCCAGGCGCTATCACAGAAGAAAAAGAAAACATTAAACAGGAATGGAAATTAAACATGCTTTTTACTCGAACAATCTGGTTTTCAGCAGCTTTCTAAAAGCTAAATGATCCTCCTCCTTACAGAGACTCTTCGGCAATTCGTTCCAGGTCCTTAACGCCTGAAACCGGAATGCACTACCATTTCCCTGACCTCTTTTTATGCGATCAACCCTGAGATAGCAGGCCTGAGCAGAACGAAGATTTATGTTTCGATGATGAATAACTACCTTTTCTTTAAGGTACTGGGGGGCAAGTCCGAAGATGCATTTATGACATACTGTCAGTACTTTAAAAGAGATCCTAGTGGAAACAGGGTGCCAATGCAGCTCGCTCCAAGGAGCAGATTAATGTTTGTTCCGACCCATTTGATGGACTACTCGGATTGCAGCATTTTGGACCTTATGCAATTTTTTTATATTTTCTTTATTGGCCCCACTCAATAAAGTATTGCAGTAGTCCAGGCGAGGAAGTATTACAGCCCTGACGAGTTTGGTCCGAATGTCTTTTGAGACTAAAGGAGCTACCTGCTTTAGTACTTTTAATTGGTAGTTAGTATTCTTTACGATGGCTTCTACATGGGCCCTGCATCCAAACTTGCCTCCATGTAAGTGCCAAGCATTTTTACTTTGGGTGCCACTTTTACCTGACTGCCTTCAATCTCAAAATATTCAAACGTTTGGTCTAGACTGTCCCTGGCATATTGTTATCCATAAATCATCAGCTCTGTTTTTGTAGCATTCAAACATAACCAATTCTATGACATCAAGCTTTTTATACTCTGGTAGGCATGATTTAACTTGTCTTGATCTGTTACATGATTTCCACTCAACTCTACCAGGTGCTGGAAGTTGTCTGCATAATTTGTAAAAAAAGAAACCAAGTTCTTCCAATTTCCTACATAGATGGACAATATATATATTAAATAGCAAGGGTGACAAACAGGCCCCCTGATGGACTCCACAAAGAATAGTTTCTGATTCGGATGATGAGTCACCCCAATAGACCCTTGACTTGCGACCTTCCAAGAAAGATTTTAGCCATCTGATGGCATTCTCAGAAAGGTCACCCACGGTGACCAATCTTTACAGCAAAATTCCATGGTCGAGCAGATAGAACGCTGCCGATAAATCCAGTAAAACCAGCAGACCTGACCTGCTCTTCTCCAACATGGACATCATTTGTGTCTGGAGGTCCTTTAATGCACTCTCGGTACCATGATAGCGTCAAAAGCCAGACTGAGTGAGATTGGAGCTGTGTGGTTGCGACTTTGTCTATACATTTTAACAAAAATAACGTGTTAGTGATAGGGCGCAAATAGGCCGCATCCTTAAGATCTAAACCTTCTTTCTTTAAAAGAGGGGTCACAGCCACATCTTTAAGAACTTGCAATATATTGCCATTTTTAAAAGTGGCATTGACAAATCTACATAAAAATGGGGTAAACATTTCTTAATGCTCTAAAATCAGCTTGGACGGGAAAAGGTCTCCTGGGCAGCTTGTTGGATGTATTGCTTTTAATGTATTAAGGGTTTCTGCAATTGTCATCCTAGAGAACCTGAACCCCTCTAAGTGGTCTCAGACTTTGGTCTCCTACGTTGTTTTCCATGTTATTATGTGTAAGGTGTTCTAGTTCCCCATTTCTGTCCGCATCAGCAGATTGCTGCTTGTTCAGCTCTTCCTTAATCTTTGTTTGGGCACACAAAAGAGTGTCTGCAATAGCTTTTTGGACACGGATACAATCGTTTTTCTTAGGTTTAATGGTTTGACTAAGCGCAGGGGTCTGCAACCTTTGGCTCTCCAGATGTTTTGGACTACAACTTCCATCATCCTTAACCAGCATAGTCAATAGCCAGCCATCATGGGAATTGTAGTTTGAAACATTTGGAGAGCCACAGGTTGCAGACCCCTGGACTTTGGGCTTCTCCCAAGATCTAAAAAGTTTTAAAAGTTCTTTTGTTTGATGTTCTGCTGAACGAATAGAATCATTAAAATAGCTACTTTTTTCTTCAATAATTCTTTCTTTGTGCTCCTTTTCACTGAGTTTCCATGTTGTTTTGTTTTCGGGAGTTCTATCTTTCATCCAGACATGTGCAGCTTGCCTTTGTACTAAGGGGAAAAACACTTTTGATTATTAGGGGTATCTCTGACATTTCGTATTTTCAACAGGGCAAGAGAATCGAGCATGGTCCTCAGATCATTATTGTTGTGGGTTACCAGGGTATCTGGCTCATCTAAATCATCTGTGGTTGTCCATCACTTTATTCATACAATCGGTCAGATCAGCTGTCGCAATGGTCCGGTAATTCCTGCTTTGGACCTTTCGCAGGGGTTCATGCTGTGCTTTGAGTGGCATCGAGAGTTGTAAGTGACTGGAGATAGATAAATGATCCAAGCATATATAGGGTGCCGTCACAATTTCTGTCATTATAACATTACTACTCCCCGCCCATTTGAGGATGTTCCCCTTTATATGTGTTGGTTCAGTGTTATAAATGATGATGTTATCATTCTGTAGGTGTATCTCCAGCTCTAATGCTTTCTTATCTTTGGGGTGCCCCTTCCAAAGATTTAAATCTCCTAATAATACAGTTGCAGAGTTAGTCGATTGTAAGGGGGATAACACATTGATGAAGTTCTCATTGAATTTTCCAGAATCTCCCGGTGGCCTATAGATCAGTACAAAATGTATACTAAAATTAAAATTGGGTATCAGTTTCACATGTAACATCTCACAGCCCTCACAATCTGTTTTAACCTCATAAATACCTAGTTCTTACTTACATATAATGGGAATCCCGCCCCCAACCCGCTGGAATGATATTTCCCAATAAAAATATACCCAGGCGGGGTCACTTGATCAATAGTGGGGCCATGTGCATGCGAGAGCCAGGTTTCCGTTACACACTTAATGTCTACCTTATGCTCTTGGATGAAATCGTAAACATCTACTGTGTGTTTTACAAGAGATCTTTTATTAAGTAGAGCTCTATTCAAATAGGGAACACGGAGCTGTGTAATCTCTGGGCTCTTTACTTGTTGTGCTTCCTGTTTTATAATATAAGTGGGCTGGTGATCAGGTTTGCATGGACTGTTCTGTGCTCGAGTTTGAGAGCAGAGAGAAGCAACATTACATTCGACAAAGGGCAGAAATTAGCTGACTTGGCTATATTTGGAAGGTCATTTTGCATGTCGGTCTCCCTCGCCTCTGAAAGCAGTGGACCAGAGATTTCAAGCGACAGTACACATTCATGACGGCTTTCTTTTCTCACCACAGGTGTGTTGTGGCATTTCCTCACATTGCTAACATTCAAAGGGAAGCTCACTGCAAACCGGTGTGGCCTTTTTCAAATTTGTCATGTCCGGATGCTGTGTAACTGGCATTCCGTTTAGAGGAATTGTATTACCTTGATATTATTGAGGGTGCAATTTGGTAGCTTTCTCCCACATCCCTGAGTTAGCGAATGACTTACCTGTGGCTTCTTCAATAGCCATGAGTACTTCTCTAATACCCATGTTATCAGTGTGAGGAGCAGCACAAACGGCCGCACTTGCATGTCCTGGCACGGACCGCCACAGACCGGCTTGTTGCGCTAGTCAGCGCATAGCGCCTAGTGCCAGAATATGAGTCATGCAAAGTACTACAAATCTCAAGGGAGATGTAGTTCTTTCACCGACTTGTGTGTGTGCTGAGAGCATTCTAAACACACGCAGAGCACAACAAAGTAGCTATGGCTTGTATCAATGTTCTATTCACAGTATCAAGACACAGAATGTAAAAACAATGCTAAAATAGTTAAAATACACTGAAGCCCCGATTTAAAAGAATATAAGCAATAATAATGCACAATTTAAAACAACACAGATGGTATGTTAAAATAATGCAGCCTACTTCAAACAACTATCTCTAAACTATCCACAAATCCTTATAGAACTATTTTAGGCAAATAGTGTCGAATTGTGGCATTATTCCCCCCATCTTGACTGTGAGACTACAGCTAACAGAATGCAATTCAGGAAAATTCAAAACATGATCTCTAAGTGCAAAACTTTCAAGGACTGACAGTAGCACGGTTACAAAAAATGAAATAATGTTGATGCCCATTTGGTCACCCATCCATGCAGTAACTGGAACTGACCCTGCTTAGCTCCAAAGTAAGGAAAGGACCTTCCTGTTTCCCTAAGTGGTCTTGTAACTTCTTCTCATATTTCAGGCAACATGGCCTGAGGAGGCTGGCCTCTTCCTCACTTTGCAACTAAGCTGGGTCTGTCCTGGTTACTGCATGGATGGGAGACCTGGATGGCAATCGTGTGACTGGCCATGGTCAGAGAATTTCTCAACCCAACGTCACTATAGCTGTAAACATCCCTCAGCTATCTGAAGTGCTTTATAGCTGAGAATATCAGAAAAACGGCTGAATAAAATGTGTTCCTACCCTTACCAAGTACCCCCCTCATCTGAGCCAGCTCCCTCTAATCCTCCGATGGAATCCTCACTTCCCCTGCCCTTTCCCTTTCCCTCCACAACACAGACTGTATGTGTGAAACAGTTTGCTTTGAGATGTCGGCTATTCAAAGCTATAGCTGATGCTACAGAAATCTTTGTGTTGCAAACTCAGTCGCTAGACTCTCTCCAACTCCAAAATCTCATCTATCCACCCCCCCCCCCCACACTGATGGCATTTGCATGTTTATTGACCTACAAATGTCCTATGTTTCATTTTCCCATATCCTCGGCTATAGCCGTGGATATCTCTCACAGTGGGAGAAAAACACAATTGTGGTTGTTTCATTTCTAAAACCCCCCGGTTTTGGGTAAATCCCCAACATATGTCTATTTTTCAGTCCCCCTTCTCCATCAAATATTTAAAAAACGACTGCACGGAATAACCCCAAACCATGCATGGATTGCAAGCAAGGCTTCCAGCCCAAGTTGTTTCGGACCTGGTCCAAATCCGTCCAGCGATTTGTGCTGTGCGCTTTGGCAAGAATTGACCTTGTTTGTCTATGGGACAATTAATGGGTAGTAGGCTTAATACGTTTTTTATTTTTTAACAAATCGTTATGTCAATGTCCAGTCTGGGGGGCCTGCAGGTCTTTAATCACTTTCAAAATTTCGCCCACAACCATTACTCTAATCAAAAGTTATTGACACTAGAATTTTGAGGGGTTCCTACGGGCATCTGACTCACCTTAACCATAGGGTGGCTATTGCTGCCCTATGTTATTTAGTCAGAAGTTCAATATCTAACATTGTCAACAGATATCTTGGTACCACCAAAGTTTGTGGTACCTGCTTCCCCGGAAAAACTTGGTGCCAAAAGAAGATACTATTTACAAGATTTTAATCATGTAAAAAGGGTACAAAAACAGCATTACTAGTTTCCTGTAACTGATGGCAGTCCAGAAGAATATGCTTTAAGTTTTCAATAACCAAATGGTTTTCACGAAACCAACACAAGGAACATATCTCATAATTACCTGATCTTAAACTCAAAAACTCACAAGTGGGGAGAAGGTTCAGCCTACATCTCATAAAGAGACTGCTTCATCTAAAACAAGGGAATTTAATTAAACAGTCATGGATCATGGAGTGAGGTTTTCCTCTTCCACAATAATATAGTACAAGATGTATGTGCCAATCATTTGCTTGGTGCAACACTAGTCATGGAGCTTTAAAGCTCTTTGCATTTTCAGTGGATTATCAATTAACAAAACAAAGAATTTGCTACAGGATTCATGATTTTTCTATGAAGCACTAGTGACCTATGTTGTACCAGTGAAGCAAGAGATAACAAATCTAGCTCAAATTGCAATACAGCAACCAGAAGGCAGTTAGATAGAGACGTTAGTCTCTAGATTAGCCCTTGCAATTTATTTCAGTATTCTTCCCTGAATTTTAGCAGGATATCAGCCTCAAACAAAATGGAAGGAATCACCTTTGATTTGTACAACCACATTATCATTATTAGAGACAAAAGTCCAAAACTTACATTTATCTTTCACATTTTAGCCACGATTGCTTTACATTGCAGAGCAGTAGAGATGAAATTCACAGATAGGGATTTGTAAAACATATATCAGAAACATTTGAAATGGTCTGTGATTTCGATCTTGTTGCCTTCAAGGTGCCATATGAAATTCATTTTTTTTGGGATTGTTAAAAGTCAATACGTTTGTTTTTGTACAGTTGATCTTAAGTTCATTTGCACTCATATGATTATTCAAGACATTTAGGCATCTTTGTAATCCCACTGATGTTCTATCAAAAATCACCATATCTTCGGCATAAGCAAGGTAGTGAATTGGTCCCAACCCTAACTTGGGAGGAAAAGACTTAACTTTATTCAGAGCTCTCCGCACATCAGCAAAGTAGAGATTAAAAAGGGCAGGGACCAACTCACAATCCTGACAGACCCCATTAAATGTATTAATGGGGATCAACATCTTCCCCATATTGTCTAGTGTTATGCTAATTGAAGTAATGGTGTGCAGTTTAACTACATGATATAATAGCCATTCTGGCACGGCCAATGATTTTAATTTGAGCCACAGCTTTGACCGTTTTACATTGTCAAAGGTAGAAACAAAGTCGACAATACAAGGTAAGGGGGAACTTTTTTCTACTTCTCCTGAGACCGCAAAATTGAGAAAATTATTCCATTTGAATTAGTTTCCAATCCCTTCGAAAATCCTGATTTTTCCCACACGTTATATGAGGTGGCCCACTGATTTAATCTATTCAGAGGCAATGTTGCAAAAACCTTGATAGGAACATGAAGGAGGGCAACAAGATGGTAATTTGATGGATCGTCCCTATTGCCCTTGAAAGTGGGAACAACGAAGAAGGATCTCCAAGAAGATGGAAAGTGCAAGGTTTTCGAGGGGCGCCTGCTAACTTTTTTGTATTTTTGCAAGAACTTGGGGTTGGTCACCCTAAGTTACCTGGTGGAACTCAGACGTCGACCCCTTGCTCACTGTGCTCAGTGAGGCACAGCTCCCCCTCAATGATGAGGCCCAACTAGGCTGAAAAACGTTTCTGCGGGTTCTGTTGGCACTCTTGTTTAAAGGAGGTTTGCCAGGAATTTTGGTGCTGGAATGTCCTTGTGGGCAGGAAAAAGACTGATATGCAAATGGTTATTCCTCGTTTGTGAAAAGTACAGTGAGCAAAAAGCAATGGTTGTGGACTCCTAAAGTTGGAAAAAATCACAGAAAAGGTTATCATGGCAGGTTCTTTCTAGATCGGGGCACCTGCTACCTTTTTTGTATTTTTGCAAGGAACTTGGGGTTGGTTACCCTAAGTCCCCTGGGGTAACCCAGACGTGGACCCCTTGCTCACTGTGCTCAGAGAGGCATAGCTTCACCTCAATGATGTGGCCCAACTAGGCCAAAACATGTGTCTGGGGTTGCTGTTGGCACTCTTGTTCAAAGGAGGTTTGCCAGGAATTTCAGTGCTGGACTGCTGTTGCAACACAGACATCCAGTTCACCTTGGAACATAGTAAATCTAAGGTCCCTTTTTGGACCTCACCATTCAACATCTCAAGGGGAAACTAGTTTGTGATCTCCATCATTACGTCCAATACAAGGGCACCACCCCTGTGGCAATTGCGTGGCATGCCAATTCACGACTAAAATGAAAAGCTTCAAGATTGGCCAGAGGGAATGGACCCTTAAAGATTTTACCAACTGTAAGAGCTCCCAAGACGTCTACTGTATAGAATGCCCTTGCGGGTTGAGATACGTAGGACAGACAATGAGATCAGTACATCTAAGGATCTCGGAACACAGATCTATAATTTGTTGCAAAACATTGTCAGCACCTTTGGTATCACATTCCGTGGAAGCCAGACACTCACCCAATGACATCAAGTGGTGGCTATTAGAGAAAGTAAAGGGTGGAGCGGATTTGACACACAGCCTACTATACAAAGAATCCAAACGGATACACAGACTAGACTCCTATCATCAGGGATTAAATTAAATCTTTCAACCAGTGGTGCACTGAATGGATTTCACCCCACACAAGTACAAGGGATCCCGAGCCCAGTACACTCATATTTAGCCTTTTCAAACCGAGTGTCTGATTGTATCCATAGTCATGGTACACTCCAACACAACAAAGGCACTGATGCACTTTAACAACAGATACTCCACATTCAGATGCATATTCCACATGCTTTATATTTCACACTTTAGCAGTTTTCGAGCCACAACTGGGCCAGCGTGTGATGCCTTATAGATTGGCATTGGCCAGGACCAGGATTCATCCCGTTGCATAATATACGCCTAGCAACAACAACAACATTTATAAACTCATACGACAGACTGAATTACAGACCTCTGCCATTTCCAGGCCACACAGACTTGCAGCAAGGATGAAAGACTAGCACAACTAAGGGCTGCAGCCTCGGTCACCTTGATGACAGACAGAACAAAACATTGCTCGTAGTCAGCCGCGAGACGTGACTTCCGGGGTCACGTGCTCCAATCACGTAGCAGAACCTCGGTCTGCTACTCCACAGCAACGATAAGGTAAGCGGCTTTTCCAAAGCGTTAGTTCCGTTCTTAGAACGCTTCGGGCTACACATGGAGCATGCCGCTTTGGAGATATATTCATATATATTTTTCTGTCTCCACACGGCAATCGGCACTCCATTTAAGACCCATTATCTCTTTAAATCAGTAATCTGCACATTTTTGATAAAAACATGTTTTGCAGGATACAGGTAACAAGCAAATACACATTCACTCAACAGTGATGACTGCCTTTCGTATTACAGGTCCACTACAGCATTCAGGGAGAGCGACACCTGCAAGCAATCTACATGCAGGTACTTAATTGACGTACATTTCTGTTCACCTCTTGCAACTTTAATAACATTAAATGTTTTTAGCTACCATTTAGGTTCACATTGGCTTATCATTGTTTCTTAGCCGCAGGTAGATGCCATAGAAACATTTCTAGGCTGGAGACGAACTCTTCACCACATGGCATGCTCCTCAAGCCCCCTTTTTCCGGTCCCATCCAGTGAATAGAAGCCTGGACACCCATCCAGGTAATCGACCAGGGCTCCTCACATTTTAAAATGGTGCCCTAAGTTCCACACTAATTGCACCACACCAACTGGATGTCCCTAACATGAGTTATTTCTATCCCTTTTTGTTTTACACCCACAGGGACAAGAGCATACACAATCAGGAAAGGGACACTGGACAACCCGTTCTGGAACTTTTGAAACAAAGATGTTCAACAGTAACCGCACATGAGGTTAAGGGATGGCCTAGTACTCCAGACCAGACCAGACACGACTCAAGACCTGGGATAACTTTATCGGCAGGTAAAGCCATAGCCGATGCATTAGAGGTTTCATTAATATTGCATAGAGTCAGATACCGACTGACTAGTATTGAGAGGGGGAATTTCAATTTCTTTCTTTTTGCATATCCTTGCAGGGTCTTCAAATTAGATGCCCTGATGAAGGCGGACGAACCAATAAGTTGAATGACCGCCGAAACGTGAAGAGCTTGGTCGGGAACCAAGCCCCACGTTGGCAAATAATTCTTTTACCTTAAAAGACCCAGATATGAGGCTACATTAAAGCCCAGGGACAATAATAATAATTTCTTTTTTTTTATTTGAACCTTCACAACCTCCTGTCTCTTTTACCAAACAGAATAATTGCCAGGGAAAGACACAGGGAGCTTCTCTAAGACACCCACAACCGGGTGTGAAATAAGGGAACTGAATTTAAGTTTTCCTCTTTTAAAACTCACCTTCAATGTTACCCTTTGCAACTTTAATTTTGTTTGTCATGTTTTTAATGGTTTTTTTTTTGTTATGAATCATGAAGATAAATGTTTTTTTCTTTGATTATGATATGTTTATTGCGGAACGTAACAAAGACATCAATGTTGAGTTCATACTGTCTTTGTATAAATACACTTTATTAGTATGAATTAAAGAACACATGTTTTCCCTCTCCAACAAGCTCAATTATTACAAGACATCTACAAGCAATTGAATTGAATGATTGATGGAACTTAAAGGTCACCCAGAAAGCATTTATCGAGTGATTACCCCTAAACAAAAAAGATTCTGCTTAGACTGTTCAGAATTTGGGTGGGATACATCTACTTTTGCATATTTGGACTGCCTTTGTGGGCAGGAAAAAAACTGATATGCAAAAGGATATTCCTCCTCTGTGAAAAGTACAGTGAGCAAAAAGTGATGGCTGCAGACTCTCAAAGTGGGAGAAAACCACAGAAAAGGTTATCATGCTATGTTCTTTCTAGAGAGGGGTACCTGCTACCTTTTTTGTAAGATTTTCAAGATGTTGTTGAACGAAAGGTACAAAATATCAGACCATAAGCAGTAGTTTTTCCTTAAGAATACAATTTGCCAAGCCGTCAGGCCACACAGCTCTAGAGAGATTTTTGTTACTCATTTCCCTCAAAATATCCTTATAAATAATTGGTTATTTATAACGCGCTTAATACCGAGAGGTTTAAAAGCATGGACCCGGGGATCGGATCTGTATTAACCCATGTCGTATTGTTTCCAAGTTGAGCGAATTGCCCCTGAGCTATCCTCCCAACTATGTGAACTCAACATTATCCCCAAAATAATGGGGTTGCAGATCTACTTTTCTTTGCTCGGTTGGCCTAGCATTACACTCGCCAAAGTGCATAATGCATGTTGCTTCCATATATGATTAACTACATTGGTTTCATGACCTGTGTGCAAGGAGTTTACTATTCTCCAAAAATCCCTATCTTGCTTAGATGGGGTAGTTCAATGCATGCAATGTGAGTCTGCAAGCCTTAGTGAATGCTTATAGAATTTCAGCCACTTTGCATATTTCTATTTAAGGCTTCTTATAATGAAACTGACATCTATACCTCTGCATTACTTAAAATATCTAATGTTATGTCTCAAATATCTTTTCTTCTCTTGAATACAGTGGTCACATTTATGTGTGGCAATTTTTGTTTTTATAGCAGCATTTTTTGTTTTTATAGCAACATTTGTGTGACCAGCAGTCAATTTAATAAACAGATCAGAGTAATGCCCAAAAGTCCTGAGTGCTATCACATTTTAAGTGGCATATTTGGTCTCAGACTAATTGATTTGCCCCCCTTATTTATTTCAAGGTCTTTTTAGCAAAGTACACTGGAGATATTAGTATGCCTTAAAAAAGAGGTAGTCAAAATACATGGTTGTTAGGACAATAAACTACATGTATTTCGATTGAGATATCTCGTAGAGCGTGTGATGTAAATATATAATCAATTGTTGAGTGCTGGGTAGCCAAGCCGAAGAAATAGTTGATTCGGAATGTAATTCATTATTTAGGCAAAGGCGGTCCCAATTCTTCATTAGCTCTAACCAGTTCTTGGCATTTGAGTATTTAGTTAAGGAAACCGTAGATACTTTATTAGACAAACCCAGGGTACAATCACAATTTAGATCACTAGCAATCATTTTATCGGCCACAAAAGGTTTCCTTCATTGTTTCTATGAACATAGGCTAAGACATGGTGGTTTTGTTCCAATATATATTAACAATCAAGAGCATTTTCAAAAGATAATTAAAGGTAATTCAATTGTTAATATACCAGGGGGAGCCATGTGCTGATTCTTTCAGGACACACTGGAATAATATCTGATTGCAGTCACCAGGCCTCCAAATGGCCGTCCCCACTTCCCCTGAAAGCTGGCTGTAAAATACCATGAGGTCATCCATGAAGGGAGGCTCCTGGTGCCAAATTTCTTGAAGGGTAATTATTTCAAAATTAGAAACGCAAGGTGCAGGGTCTCTAGGCTGCAATAAAGGGCTTATGCCCCCTGGTATTACAGGATAGAATATTACAGGTAGAAACCCTATGCCTATCCTTGTCGAGACTCACTACCAATCAGAGATAATAGAGAGGGTATCCAAGCCCAGTCATCTGCTTTAGATCAAGGACCATGTTTTTGAGATACAACCATAACAGCCCTCTGGAAAGGCTTAATATTATCAACAGAGATGCTCAAACCAGAAGTCACTGGATTAGTATGTGACTGATGTACTTTAGCATGATGCCTTGTAGTTTGAGCTTTAATTCCAGCATAATCTGAAGACATTTCAAAAAGGTCATACCCCAGAGACAGTATGGCAACTTTTTCAAACATCAGCATGTTATAAACAACCCTAGTGCAAACATGAATTAAAAAATGCCTGTCCTGTATCGCATAACACATTGGGCCTCATTACGACCCAGGCGGACTTCGCGGTGCTAAATGCACCGCGAAGCATGGCGGAAAGCCGCCGATAGCGCCATGGGGGTTGGCGGATTTACCGCCCCATTCCGACCTCGGCGGAGCGGTAAATCCCCAATCCCCATTCTGCCCTTCCCCATTCCCATTTTCGCCCCATAGGGTATAATGGGAGTGGGGAAGGAGTTAATTACGCCACCGTAAAATACGGTGGCGTAATTAACAACGAGGTCCCGTAGCGCCATGGTTTTCTCCGGCTGGTAAAACCAGGCGGAGAAAACCTCCATGGCGCTACGGGAACTCGTAGTATGGCGGAGAGGTACGCCATGCACTACGCTGGCGTAATACCCTCTCCGCCAGGGTCCTAATGAGGCCCATTCAAATTGATCAAGTCCTTGGAAATTAAGGTTCTTAAATTCGGGTCATCCGAAAATAAGTTTAAAATGTTAGATCTGTTTAAGACAATTTCTGAATGTTTGTGTAGAACACAAACGAGACCTAGCAGTTCAGCAGAAACACTGGCATACTTTGTGTGGACTGAATTAAAAGTAATTTTGGAGTTATGTTCAAACTGCATCAATGTCCGGGCCATGTATTGAGGTGAATCAATCAATTTGGTCACAAAGAAGAGGGTGTTGGTCCAAACCATTTGACTGAAAACCCTCATGACCAGATACATCTAAAGGTGTCTTCAATGCCCTGTGAGGGTGTATTAGACTATGATAGACTCCTCAGGAGGTTCATCTACCAATTATGCATGCAGATCACTATAAAATGTACAAAAACCTTTCTGTATAGTCTTTTCTTCATTTTTTATGTTCTTTGTGTTCTTCTTCTTTTTAGATGGCTTTTTTTCACCTTCCTATGAGGCTGTGCGGCTATCAAGGTTTTCTGACATGCTAACGGCGATCTGTCAAAGCATTGTTTTGATGTTGCCTTGCTCTAGATCATCATTTATGGGGCCCTCCCGCTATTTAGATTTAATTGAACTAGCATAGATGTGATGGTTACTGAGACCTGAGTTTGCAACAGCAGAATTTGTGAAAGAAGGTCTTTGTGAACCCCAGAAGAGGGGGTTGCAACCACGTCTGGACCAAAATTATCCTTAGATTGGGAATTTGTGTTACCACCCCTCTTACCTGAAATAAAGCCTTCTGGATTTGACATTTTGGTGTTATTAGTTATTAGGAGGTCATTGTTATTTCTTTACATAATTATACATATTATCATAAAGATGAACAAGCACAGACTGCACAAAATGTAGCACCAAGATAGTAATGATGCACAATTGAAGGAAATTATGCAAATCAGGAAAATTCTGATGGGAAGCCTGGAAAAACGTATTATCTGCTGGGGGTGCCTCCCAAGATAGTCACTCAGACCTGAATTGTCACGTAATAACTTAGGGACGGTATGAAGAGGAATGAAAAGTAGGTGGTATATTCTCAGAAGAAATGACAGAGTCCTTTGATAAAGGACATACATTTTCTGTTGTAGATGTTTGAAGATTTAATTCGGGCCCTGTTGCTACAGACGTGGCCATGGTGGGAAAACGTTCAGCCTCCACATCCATTGCCTATTGTGTCCCTTTAGCTCCTGGCTGTGACCAATGTCCAAAGGGAGGATGATAAATCATAGTGGGAGGAAAAGAAGTCTCAAACAAAGGCGTTTCTGTTAATGACTTACTAGCAATCACGGCATAAGAATCTTATGATTTGATTTGGTGTAATTTTGCATTTATTACTTGCATAAGGCAAACTGCATCTAAGCACAGATGTATACAATTGAGGCCAAAATCATGAATTAGAAGAAATACTGGTATGACCCATACAAGGAGCATCAGACTATCTGAACAAATGACTTCAAGGTCTTCCGGAACAGCAAATACAGTAATACTGCAAATATCCAATGGCAACGCATACCACACTCTAGCGCCATGCATCAAAAGCACTTGTCACCCCGATATACATATCTCAAGGGTAATATAACCAATAAAAATAATTCTGAAGATCACAAGCTGCTACTTGACTCATAACATGCCAGTCTTTCTGAAATATACCAAGGGGCAAGACCAAGAACAGTCTTAAAAATCAGGCAAAATATGTTTTGGGAGCCTTAAAGATAAGTATCACTGCAGCATTTGGTGCCCACTGAAGATGGGAAATTTGTTTGTCGGGGATCCCGGCCAGCAGTGCATTGCCATAATCTAGTCTTGGGGTAATCAAGGATCCAACCATAGGGGAATGATCTTGCTGGGGAACAAAATGAAGGGCACAAGACAAAAGGCAATGTGAGTAAAACGCAGCCTGAACATTGGCCCCAATATGTTGTTCACTACCTAGATTAGACTGCTAATTACACCGCAGGTTTTGAAACTTTGAAGCAAATGTCAACTAGGAACCAAGGAAGCAGTGGTGCAGTCGACATTTAGATTGATCTTCTATGAGATGATTTGGCCAAAACAGAATCACTTCTGTTTTAGTGGAGTTCAACTGGAGTCGACTCTGCCGTCTCATTAACTCTAATATAATCTGGGTATCATCAGCATATGAATGAAAACTCAAATAAAACTTCATGAAGATATCCATCAGAGGCTGAAGATATATGTTAATCAGAAGAAGGGACAGCAAAGATCCCTGAAGAACTTTGCAATTCAAATATAGTATATCAGACAGGTGGCCTTCAAGTTTAACTTGCTGCACTCAGTTAGAGAGAAACAATACAAACCACTGTAGAGCATGTGCAGATACTCCTCCACTGATACTAATTGAGACAACAATATCTCATAATCCTCCATATCGAGGGATTCCATGAGGTTGAGCAGCACCTACAAGGATAACTCACCATTGTCAGCTGTTTTGAGGAAGTCATCCCAGACTACCAGCAAGGCGGTCTCGGTTCCACCGGCTGGACGAAAACCCAATTGATATGTGTCAAGCAATGACTGTGTTTCCACATGTGTCTGAAACTGGCCTCTTACAACTCTTTCCAATGGAATACGTACAGCAGGTGCATTGGAATCTAATGCCACCTTATGTCTCATTGGAGGGATCACAGGATGCATGATTGATTACTTGCTGCGAAGAGCACAAATGCCGGGGCCGGGGTTCAGCCACTAAAGTTTAGACAACAAATAATCCCTACCAGTCAAAATGTAAGCATCTCTCCAGAGGGAACCGTAGCTTCCTGTCCTGTCAGCGAACAGCAGCAGACTGCCATTCAGCACACTTTCACGCACTCCACACTAAGGCATATTTTTAAACTCCACAATCTCAGCTCCTCCTTCCAGTTACTAGACTCCCAGCATAACACGGCAATAAAAAACAAAAGCACCATCTACATTGCAGCATGCAGTAGACTGCACTTCAGCACGCTTCCACATGCTCCGTGCTAGAGTGAGTTTTTAAACTCACAGCTCGCAGCTCCTCCTTCGAGTCATGAGACTCGCAGCACAGTGGGGCGATAGACAACACACACAGCATCTACAAGGCAGCCTTCGGCACACTTCAGCACAGTAGACAATATATGCTGGTTTACACATTGTCAAGGCAATACACGCTCCTTGCTTTCTGCATATTTTCATGTTGTATCAGCAATTTTAGCCTGTTAATGAAATAGTCGCTGTGGCCCAAAAGATCAGCTATCATTTCAGATGATGTTACTATGCCAATAAATTTCACTATGCCAATGGCAGTTGTACCACCAATTGTCACTGCACAGCCTGTAGGTCACATGGGCCACCTATTCTATCTCTACATTGAAAATATTGAACTAGCTACTTGAGCAGTGTATTGCGATCACAGGTTACTGCAACACTACAAGCAGAGCTCAAAATGGGGCACTTTTAACACTGTTGTAGGCTGCTGCTGTCCCAGGTCTGCCCCATGCTACAACCTTTTGAGAAGGTCATCAAACAGATTAGTCATCAAGCCACATTCCTCAGTGAGCTTCTCTGTTGTATGTACCAGCTTGAACTAAAACTGACCAACATGCTGAGGCCCTTGCCTTAGCTGGTAATCTGCTAATCTTTTGGTGCCTTCTTGATTTTCCGCCCTCCCCACCCTAATTAAGCAGTCTTCAGGCCTCTTTTCTTTTGCAGTTGGTGAGTTGGTGCATGTATATCTAGATCACGTGACCTAACCCGCACCCATCTGTCAATCACTTCTAGTCTTTTGGTGACTTCTTGGTTTGCAGCCATTTTTTCCCTCATATTTAAGCATCTTCTAGCATCTTTTCTTTTGCAGTTGATGACCTGGTGCAAGTGGATCTAGGTCACGTGACTTAAGCCTCACCCACCTATCAATCACTGCTAATATTTTGGTGCCTTCTTGGCTTGCTACCCTTTTCCCCCCTAGTTAAACATCCTTCCAGCCTCTTTTCTTTTGCAGTTGGTGAGCTGGTTCAAGTGCATCTATGTCACGTAACCTAAAAAACCCACCCACCTGTTAAACACTATTAATCATGGGGTGCCTTCTTGGATTGCTGCCCCTCCCCCCTAGTTAAGCATCCTTCCAGCCTGTTTTCTTTTGCAGTTGGTGAGCTGGTGCAAGTGGATTTAGGTCATGTGGACTAAATCCCAACCACCTGTCAAACACTGCTAATATGTTGGTGCCTTCTTGGTTTGACACTGTTCTCCCCCCTATTTAAGCATCCTTCCAGCCTCTTTTCTTTTGCTGTCGGTGAACTGGTGCAAGTGTATCTAGGTCCTAACACCCACCCACCTGTTAATCACTACTAATCATGTGGTGCCTTCTTCGATGGCCACCCTACCCCCCACCCCCTAGTTAAGCAGCCTTCTACCCGCCTTTTACAGTTGTTGATATGCCTCAGGTGGATCTAGGACATGTGACCTAGACCCCACCCACCTGTCAATCACTGCTAATCTTTTCTTGCCTTCTTGGTTTGCTACCCCCTGCCCCATTTAAGCAGTCTTTCCACCTCTTTTCTTTTGCAGTTGGTAAACTGGTGCAAGTGGATCTAGGTAACATTACTTAAACCCCACCCACCTGTTAATCACTTTTGGTTATTACTTGAATTTCCACCCATTCCTCGCTACTTAAGCAGCCTTCCAGCCTATTTTACTTTGCAGATGATGAGCTGGTGCATGTGGATCTAGGCACGTGGTCTAAACCCCACCAACCTTTCAATCACTTATAATCTTTTTGTGCCTTCTTCGTTTAACACCCTTGCTTCCTCCTATTTTAGCATCCTTCCAGCCTCTTTATTTTGCAGTTTGTAAGCTAGTGCAAGTGGATCTAGATTGCGTGACCTAAATGCCACCCACCTATCATTCACTACAAATCTTTTGATGGCTTCTTCATTTGCTCTCCAATTTTTTCAGCCCCTTTTCCGTTGCAGGGCGTGGGTTCCCTCAGGCAGATCTAGGCCACATGACCTAGACCCCATCTAACTGTCAATCACTGCTAATTGTTTCGTGCCTTCTTGGTTCAGCGCCCTTGCTCCCACCCAACCCACTTAAGCAGTCTACCAGCCTCTTTTCTTTTGCAGTTGGTGATATGGTGCAAATGGATCTAGGTCATGTGCCCTAAACCCCACCCACCTGTCAATCACTTCTAGTGTTTTGGTGCCTTCTTGGCTTGCCACTCTTTTTTTCCCCTCCTATTTAAACATCATTCCAGCTTCTTTTCATTCGCAGTTGGTGAACCGGTGCAAGTGAATCTATGTCACGTGACTTAAACCCCACCTACCTGTCAATCAATGCTAATCTTTTATTGCCTGCTTGGCTTAACACCCTTTTTTCCGCCCTAGTTAAGCAGCCATCTGGGCTCTTTTCTTTTGCAGTTGTTGAGCTGGTGCAAATAGATCTAGGTCACGTAACCTTAAACCCACAAAACTGTCAAGCAATGATAATCTTTTGGCGCCTTGGTGGTTTGCCACCTTTTTATCCCCCTATTTAAGCAGCCTTCCAGCCTCTTTTCTTTTGCAATTTATGGGCTGATGCAAGTGGATCTAGGTCACATGATTTAAACCCACCTGCCTATAATGGCCTGCCTTTTCATTTCTCTTCTTAACTGTTAGTTCAAAGGGCATCTCTCAGCCAGGCATCTGAAGTGAAGGACAGTTGAAGAAAAGGGCAACACCTGTTTGTTCCTGTTAGGGGCTAGTATGGGCCAAGGACTAGTTACTCTGCTCATGCTACACCAGGTAAATATCACCATGTGTCATCACTCACCACAACCCATTCTCATCCTCTCCAGGGATTGCACAGCTAAGCACCCAAATCAGACCTGCACAGCTACCCTGGCAAACCTCATCAACAGCCCACTTACACCCCTACAACATGTGTCTTCTTTACACATCTGCCCAGTTATGATAGTTAACACTCTCTCAGCAGTCACACATGCTGGCGATATTGCCAATCGTATAACCAACAGTGATCTCAATGCCCTTTCCGTAACTGAAACATGGTTTATAACCTCTTCCACCAACATTATTGATGCCCTCTTAGCCCACTGCTACAGTTTCCAATGTACTGTCCACACAGGAAAAACTGGATGTTTTCTAGCAGTCTTCCATAAAATCGTCTGGTGCTGCATGGTAATTCCAACCCCCACACACAGCTCCTTTGAATCCCTGGCATGACGCTTATCCATCTCAAACAACGACTCAGTTACATTCCATCTTATTTACAGGTGACCTCAAGAGAGTGGTAACTTCACTGATGAACTTTCTAACTTTCTCTCTTCTCCAACAGTTTCCTACACTAATAATATCCTCCTGAGAGATTGCAACATCCCTGAATCTCAACCAGGAAAAACCTACGTGACTCCTGTTTCTTTGTGACCAGCTCCATGGACCTTGAACAGATCCTACTCTCCCCCGCGCATGTCAAAGCTCACGCACACCTCCTGCACAATCCTCTCATGCTCAAACTCCCTTCCTCTTGACTGGACCGATAATACCGCAATCGCCCTTCTCATATCACACAGAAGGCTGTCCCACAAACGTCAGGCCAAATACCTGTTATTGAAGGCTTATGCTGTATTTCCTGAATTTCCTGTAAACACTAGAGGCATTGTTCACACAGTTCCCCATCACAGGGAATGTTGCAGCCCCTCTGGATACAATATAACCACCTTACAAAGAATGAGTTGATGCCCATGCACTTATGAAGTCTAGTTGCCCCAAAATTACCCAAGTCCGCCAGAAATGAGCACTCTATCAGATCTATTGAAAAGCAGCGGTGCAAGGACCACAGCCCACAAGCTCTCTCATCCCTGAAATCCCTGCATACACAACACAGACAAATGATCTCTGAGGCTAAGTCGCCTTACTAGACTTCCACCGTTGAGGCAGCCTCTAACAGGAGCAAAACCTTATTCAAAGCAGTCAAGCACTGCTGCAAGCCCACACCTGTCCCCGAGGTGCTGGCTTCACAAGAGATATGCAACTGAACAAACAGCTTCTTCATTGACAAAGTTAACAAAATCACATTGATTCCTTAAAAACAGACAGAGCCCTGCTAGTCACTGCGTGAAATGGGCACTGCTCTCCTTAACAGACTTCACCCTTCTCTCTCGTAACAATCTCTCAGATAGACATGCTTCTCTTGAACCCACAACTTGCACAGTGACTCTCTCCCAGCTCCCTCATTAAACTGCCCAGGGCTTAATACACTTTGCGGTATTGTTAACCCCTCTGTCAGTGAAGGTTCATTCGCACATGTGTTGACGATATGTCTCATATGATCCTTTCTCAACTAAAACTTGCTTTCCCCAGAGGATCTAGGCAAATACAGACCAACCACATGCATCACGATCATCAGGAAGCTTATTGAGACAGTAGTTGTGACCCAGTTACTTGCAAACATAGACCAGTTTGGCCTCCTCTGCGATTACCAGTCTGGCTTCCATCCCAAATGCAGCACTGAGACTGCATCCATCCAAGTGGTGGATGATGTACTCAGAATCAACGACACTGGGGACTCGTGTCTCCTAGCCCTCTTAGACTTCTCAGCTGCCTTCAACACAGTTGATTAACAAATTCTCCTCGTCCTCTTCAACACAGGATGATCTTCTCTGAAACTCTCCTAAAGTTGTTTGCATCCTACTTTTCCAATAGGCACCAGGTCCTATAGATTGGCTCAATAGAGCCAACCGACTCTCAGTAATGTATGTGGTCTCCCAAGATTCATTTCTCTCCCCAATCATCTTCAATCGATACATGGAACCCTTGGGAACACTCCTAAAGGATGCCAATATAGCCATCCATCAATTTGCTGATGACACTCAGCTGTACCTTAAGGTCAGTGGCCCCCAGGAAATTGCACGCAGACATGCCTGGCAGGCTACTATCCCAACATCGATGTCAAAACACTTAACTTAAACTGAAACCAACGAAGACCGAATATGTCCTCATCAGTCATCCCACCAAACAACTTGTGCAACAGAGCTGGATTACATGTGCCTGGAAGGAGTCACACCTTAGCTGCAAAATTCAGCCAAATCATTGGGCTTCATTGCTGACAGTACCATTTCCTTCCAAAAGCATATAGCCAAAGATTCACCAAAACACATGGCTACAAATCAACACACTCCACAAAATCAAACCCTCCATTCCCCAAATTAATTCTGTACTGTGGTTCAAGCCCTTGTTAATCTCACACATCATTTGGGAAAATGCCATCCTTAGTGGGTTTCCAGCTGCAAACATGGCCCCCCTCAAAGCAGAACACCATGCTGCTGCCCGCCTCATTACAGGTGCCCACAAATTCGACCGTATCTCTCCAACAAAGTGCTCTCTTCACTGGCTCACCCCCGTGACAAGATCATTTTCAAAACTGCATGTATCACTTACAAAGCAGTCTCAAACAGAACACCAACATACTTGTTGGCTAAACTCCACACCTCTTGAGGCTTTTGCACCTCACATAGAAAAACTAGCAAAAGATTGGAGTCAAAGCTAGCACACAAAGACAAGACTTGCAAGCAGTCCTTCTCTGTCACGTACCAGCCATCTGGAACTCAATCCCAGTAGAGTCTCGAAATGCTGCTACCAGCCCCCATGTCGGTAAAATACTAAAAACATGGCCCTATCAACAATTCCTGCTGGAGAAATAAAAATCCCTCTCTCCACCAACAGTGTTGAGTTACGGTATAACATGCCAAGACCAATTCTGGCACAATCCTGTTGTAACGCGCTCCAATGTACTTGAGGTAAAATAAAATAAATGTATGGTGTTATAGTCATTATGTGTATGGCACATACTTGCATGGACAGGGCCCGCAGTCATATACCATCTTATGACAAGTACAGACTGAAATTCCAATATGTTGCCACTTGATGACAAATAAAGCTTCTCACGATATTTATAATCAACATATGTAAGTTATAACCAGTTTCTACCATGGCGAGCCAAGTACAGCCTGAAAGGCTCAAGTACTGCCTTGAGTAGGCGGTCTGAAATGACAATGTTGGTGATTGCTTTGGCATAAAATAACATATGGCATAAAAGGTTAAATGGCAAACTACAACAATGTGGCGGTAAGATTATTTACTTGGACAGTGTACAAAACACATAAATAATCCATTTTTGAATGGTATCATCATATCTCTAGTTGCTGCCATCAGTTGTTAAATTCAACCTTAATCAGTCAGAAAATTCCGATTTTTGCTTGCTAAAGCCTCATATACAAGGTGTGCCTATTGTGTGAAAGGCACATATTCAATTGTCCTTGTGTTGCAATTATATGAAAAGCATGGCATCAAATGTACAATTTTATCTCATACCAGGTAAAACCTCATATTTCAGGTATATCAATATGTAAATTACATTCCCACATGTTCAGGGTCTGGGATAGAATGCCAGGTGCAGTCTTAAAAGGCTTCTTCATATGCCGGATAGAGCCATCATCTGCAAAATTCAGTTAACCAAGCTAATGTAGTTGCATGTGCTAATGTTGCTGGGAAAATGTTAGGCAGCTTTTTTTTCTGACCCCCAAAGTTCTTTCAAAACATTTTCTAGGAGGGATATAATTATATATTATTACCTCCAATCCTAGAATATTTGGGGAAGTGTTTGATTTTCTGGAGGGTGCATGTTCTAGGGAAATGGAACCACATGGCGGCCATTTCCCTGGCAACATTATCACTGGCTACTGCTAATATGCTTCTTGCCCTTCCATTCAGCACTTGATGCGGCTCCCCACACACTGTTTGGGTTCTCCTGTGCTTGCAGTATCTAGGAGGTGGGAGCAGCATGACAGGGCTTGTGGTAGGGCTGGAGGTACCGGTTAGGGGAGAGAGATCTGCGTTGTTCCTCCTCTTAAGGAAAGACAATGTTGGTAATTGCCATGACATAACATAACATAGGTCATAAATGGTTAATGTCAAACTACATGACAGGGTTTGTGGTAGGGCTGGAGGTTCTGGTTAGGGGTGAGGGATCAGTGTTGTTCCTCCACTTCAGGATTTGCCCCCACACTCCCACCTTTCATTCTGGTGCAGAATTCACAAGGCGGCACACGGGAGGCAAAGCCTCTGTGGTGAATTTCACAAATAGTGGAAGATATGGGAGAAAGAACACACGAATAATCAGTGGGATTTGGAATTTGATTAGCTGCTTGAATTTTATAGAATTTGCCTCAATGGGGTTAAAGAGAGGCTTTTTAAGTCTCTTAGTCCAGTAGTTCCTCAGATAGCTCTGGGTATCCTGCAGTGAGGGAGGAGGGATTGTATGCTATTGTTTTAGAGCTTATTTTGAGCAGAATAATGCCATGATTTTCTAAAAAGAGTATTTTAGACACGGCTTTAGGAGAACATAATTATGTTTATTATTATTGCAACTACTGTAAAGTGATTATATATCATAAGAATGTTGCTTTTTCCTGTATTAAGGATTTTATACTAATCTTAATTAAATCTAAATGTTTTTGGTTTTTACAGTGGCAGAGAAGGAACAATTATTTCACAGTGTGCTTTTATCCAGATTTCTAAGCAAGGCAGTTTATACCCTGGATGGAACGTTGTCTTTTTACATATTTTTTTGAAGTGATTTATTATTAGAAACCTCACTTGCAAAAGAACATTTCATAAGTACGCCCAATTGTGAAATGGAATAATACATGAAGTCAGTAAACCACTTACTTAATAACGTCAAAGCTGTCATTAATGGACATTTTACACCCACTCACCTAATAAATGAGGGACTCACTTTATCATATCATAAACATGATGGTGCAATTAGATACCTATTATTTTGTTTTAAAAGGATTCATTTGATATGGCTATTCTCTCCAATTGCTTTGCTGAGCTTTAAATCATGAAGAGTGGCAATAGGACTCGTTTGAAGAACACTGCTATTCCCCCCCCCCCCAGGCTTGCTGATAAGGTGAGACTGCTAGCAGTCTCGTCTCTGAATGATGCCTACTGCCTTCAAGATAAGCGTAGCGAAATCCCTTAAACATCTTGGCAACCGCCGGTGGTGAACAGAGGGTGAGGATCAGAGAAAAGGATGTAGCACAACACTGTCAGATGAAAAAAAGGTTGCAATCACAACTCTTGGGTCGGACTGAAATGCAGCAATAATGAAAAGCTGCTGCGGTCGAAAAGAACAGCCACATTTGGATGCTACTGAGAAAAGCCTGAGAGATGAAGCAAAGATCAGCAGAGTGTTGGTTTGGGAAAAAAGCAGGAAAAGTAATCGCGCAAGCAGAATCCTCCTGGAGACAGCCTCCTCCACAGAGCAGCACAGTGTTAAGGTGTGCAGCAAAGGTATGCAACAAAAAGTGAAGGTGCTAAGCGCCATGATCCTGGATAGTTTGACATCCGCTCCGAAGTCCCAATGAGCAGGAACATCCTTTCAGAAGAAAGGAATTCACAGGACCTAGGATGCGAACAACAGATGCTGAAAATGTCTTCTGGTGCATTCATCTATCTTGAAACTGAAGAATAAAGACAGACACAGAAGAGAAGAACTCCATAGATGTCATGAACAACATACTGATTATAGCCTTGTCCGAAATAGGAGTAGAGGATTTTGGAAACTAAGGCTTTACTTGCAAAATATGAAAGACATGATGTGTCCACAAAGACTGTGGCAAGTGTAAACATACAGAGCAAGATTTGCTTTCTCTTATGTTGTAGTGAATGGATGATATTATCAGGAGCATGGTTTGAAAGATATAACTTGAGAAGAGAAAACATGAGAAGAAAGCCATATCTTGCAGGCACAACCCTCCATTTCCTGTTAGCATCGAGAAGCATGGCTGCTATTACAGAAATGTTGTACTGGTGCAATTTTAATTAACGCAAGGGTAATGTTTGCCCTAGTGTTAGTCATTTTCCCGGGCGAACAAATGCAATCACAGGATTTCTTTTTATGGACTTGGGCAATGTTTGCCCTATTGCTAGTTACACTTGCACCAGTGCAAAATGTATGAAATATTGCAACATATATTCATATGCCTTCATTGAATTAGAAAATCAATTATAATTGCCTGACTGGTATGTCAAATTCAGTAACCTTCAGTTCACGCATCAATGAAAGTTAAAAGAAACATTTTCAGATCTCTGTAACATATATATTAAAAAAGAGATTATATATTGTGGCCCATTATACAGTGGTATTTTTTGTTCTTTCACACGCCACCACGTCGTACATATTCTTTGCATTGTCTCCATCTAGAAGCACAGATACTGCTCAAGAGGTTTGTGGATTTGTTCTGCACTTGTTTGAGGATTGTATCCATTGCAGGTTTTTTAAACGCCATCAATCAATTTTAAGAGGCATGCCCCAATCTGATCTTTGTTGGTAGAGTAAGCACATTTCCTGTAGAAATGCGCTTGCTGTGCCTGGTACAGAAATAGTCTTTGGGAGTGCTGGAAAGTGACAGATCTTGTTGAGTATGATTATTGTATAATTTACTCTTGCCTGGGGAGAACACATAGTTATTTCTTCTTGAAAACTGCAGCTAAGTGTGCAGCACATCATATTTTCACCTGAAGAAGCGTTTTTAAAAATAAATACAAAATACTCTTGCATGGAGCCTGGGCAAAGGGCAACATGTTTATTTTTGTGTCACTCCCTGCCATTCACCAGTACTTTTTACTGGTACAGCATCTCTCTAAGATGGCCCCCCTAGTTGTTCTTACAAAGAGCCTGAGATCCCTGCAAGTTCTTGCATTGTGATTGGCTGCCTCTCAATCCTAGGCCAATCAGAGCTGCCGGCAGGCGTAATTCTGCCCATCCACAAAGGCCCTCATCTAAGGCCCTCATCTAAGGCCCTATCTAAGCCCTCAATTTAGGCCCTGTCTGTGCCTGTCCGGGCCTTGCTGGGCACGGGCCCCTCTACTTGTTGCAGCTGGCAAAGTCATGCATTATGTAGTTTATTTTATCGTGCAGCCCTGGATTGTGGCATCGTTCCTGCAATCACGTGAGTGCTGACTGGTGCACAGATGCCTGCCCCCTCTCTCCTTGACTCGTACCCTCTGCCTCTCCTGGCATTCTCATTGCCTATCCTGTTGACATATGTCCCCTTTTACTTCATGGTCTACCTTTTTAGATTGTTTTAAAAATTTCCGAAGTTTTCACCACACTGCCCACACTCCTGTACTGCTGTACTGTAACACCTATGCCACAATATTCATTCTTAGGTGTGCTTTCATCCTGCATTGATTGTTCTGTTAGTTTAAAAAATCGAATTTAGGTCTGCTTTCATCCTGCATTGATTGTGTCTGTTAGTTTAAGAATTCAATTAAGGTGTGCTTTCATCCTGCATTGATTGTGACTATTAGTTTAAAAATCGATTTTATGTGCGCTTTCATCCTGTATTTATTGTGACTGTTAATTTAAAACATCAAATTTAGGTGTGCTTTCATCCTGCATTCATCATGCATTGATTGTGACTGTTAGCTTAAAAAATCAATGTCCATTGTGCCTTCATCCTGCCTTTATTTTGTTCTGCTAGTTAGATATCCAACCTATATCCTTGCTCTCTGGGTTCTTTCTGTGTTTTGCTCCCTTCTATCCTCCCATTAGATTCCACTGATTTTTCCCATCCCTATTGTGTTTTTCTTTGTTTGCTTGCACCCTCCTGTCAACCCCCTCCCATGAGCCTCAACTGCTCAGCCTGGTTAAGTCTCCCACACTCTGTGCCCCCTCCCTATGGAGCTTTCTATCTCTTCTATTTTCTCTAACTGTTTCTCTATCTCCTATCCTTCACCGTTCACTAAGTCTGGCAGAAAGAAACTTAAGAAGGACAACTTGGCTCAAGTCGAGGCCTTCCTATCGCTAACACCTACGTCAGTGTACCTGCCAGAGAGACTCTCACTGACATCCACTTTGTTGTTCCTTCTCCCGACCTATGGACATATGGTCTCTCTGCTCTCTCCCTACTCTTCCGCACAAATCAATAGTGGCACCCACTGGGAGGTCCTTCTTGCCTTCTCCTGGACCTCCAGGGCCATCATAAATGTCTATCAAAATGGTACCATCTTAGTACAGGGGCCTCAACCCAAACTCCTTCTTTTTGATAGGCTCCTCCCTCGCCTTATCAACATTCCACCTTCCTCCTCACTGGCTCCCTATGCCTTCTCTTGCCTCTATCTCTCAGGCACTGCTTACGGGGGGGACCTCTGTCCCCTTGACCCCCCGTAAGTCTCTGAAAAATGGCAATCTGCTCCACGTTGCCACAATTAATTCTTGCTCTGCAGTCAAGCACTCATCCAACATCTTCCACCACCTTGAACAACTGGACCTTGATTTTCTTACTCTCACTGAGACTTGGTTTAAGGACAGCTCTGTCAAGAGTTTTGACACACTTCTCCCTGTTGGCTACAAGATCCTCTCTGAGCCCAGGCTCAACAGGCCAGGAGTGTGAGTTGCCCTGATATTTCCAGAGTGGATCCATGTTTCTACCATTCCCACTCAGTCCTATTCCTCCTTTGAATGCCTGGTCTGCAGGCTCTGTCTCTCTCCTTGCTCCTTTCTTACTCTGGCCACCTTGTACTGGCCGAAAGGCCAGTCCACCCTCTTCCTTTCGGAATGGGCTGGCCTGGCATCTTCTGGTCCGACGCACACTGATGGCCACGTCTTGGATGCTCCACTGCCATCCATCTCTCTAACCCTCTCACTACCTCATTCTCATGGACTGATCGCTCTCTACACTCCTCTCACTTGAAGCTTTCATCTCCTTTAGCACTGGCACAACCTGCACTGCCTCCCAACTTCAAGGTCATCCGACCCATGAAAAAAGTGTCAGTGGTTGCCTTTGCTTCCACCAACTCTCCTCCTCCTACTCTTGTGGATGCCTCCCACCCTGACACAGCCCTCTCTAACTTTCACATTTCCATCTCCAATTCTCTCGACATCCTTGCCCCTGTCATGAGGGTCCGACTGAAGCCTGCCAAAAAGTGCAAGTCTTGGTACAAATCTGACTTGGCAGACCTTAAATGCAAGCGCAGGGCAGCAGAACGGAAATGTGAAGCTTCAGGTGCACTCTCCGACAGGCTGGCCTGCCACATTCTACAAAGGCAATATAGACTCCGCATACAGACCAAGAAAAGAGTCCATATTCAAGCCTACATCTCTGCGGCATCTCTCCAACAACATGTCCAAACTTTTCAAAGTCTGTAAAGGAACTGGCCAATCCTACTCCAGCCTCATCCTCTATTGCACCCACCAAGGCCTGTTGCTGGGCCCTGGCTGCCCACTTCAGTGCCAAAATACGGGATATCCTGTCCTCTCTCTCCTCTGCACCCACTCATGCACCATCATCTGTTGGGCCCCCCTCGGCCGCCCCCACCATGCACCCTCTTCTATCCTCCCTCACCCCTGTAACACCTGAGGAGATTTCTAGACAAGTACGGTCTATGAAAGCCTCTTCCAAACAGGTGGACCCTTGCCCCTCCAAAATCATCAAGGACAACATTGACTCTATAGCTCCTGGCCTGGTATAGTCTGCAACCTCTCCTTCACCACTGGAGTTTTCCTCACTTCTCTCAAGCATTCTCTTGAGCACCCTCTGCTCAAAAGACCCTCTGCGACCCTTCTATTCCGGCAAGCTATCACCCAATCTCATTCACTCCTTTCCTGGGCAAACTCCTCTGGAAGTTGGCTATTTCTCAGCTCACTCTCCACACTGAATCTGTTGGTTTTCTCAATGACCATCAGCCTGGCTTTAGAGCATCCAGAGGCATAGAAACTACTCTTCTGAACAGCCGTGAAGACCTGCTCTCAAACCTTGACTCTAATGCTCCCTCTGTCCTCATTCGTCTTGACCTCTCCTCTGCTTTTGATATGTTAAACCACAACATCCTGATCTCCCGTCTCCATGATACCCTGAGCATCACAGATCAGGCTCTGTCATGGCTAGTGTTCTTTCTTTCGGATCGTCCATCCTAGGTGGAACTTGGGTCCTTTCTCTCCGCTATCAGTCTCTGTACTTGTGGTATCTCCCAGGGTTATAATCTATTCCCCTGGCATGTCAATAACTACATTGCTCCTTTGGCCCACAAGATCTCTGCCTTCACCTCCAACTTTCGGTGTTATGCGGGTGACCCACAGCTCTCATTCAGGCTACCCTCTTCCTCTTCCTCCTCCTCGCTCATTCCTTACTGTCTGTCCACAATGCAGTCCTGGTGTGCTGCTAATTATCACTCCTTTAATGTCAGTAAGACAGAGATCAGCCTCATTTGGACCCCTGCTCCCGCTTTCCCACTTTCACTCTGGCCAGCCTCCCTTGGTCCTGCGCCCTCACCCACAAGTGAGGCAAAAAATCTGGGGGTCATCTCTCTCCTTCTCTTCTCACATCTCGAACATGTCCAAAAAGTCCCACTACTAGCTGCACCTTCTCAGAGGTATTCTACCCTTTTTCACCTTCCCCCAGAGGCTCACCATCTCATGAACCCTGGTTCTCTCCAGACTGGAATACTGCAACATTCTCTTTCTCAGTCTATCTACTTCTACTCAACAACCTTTTCAAGTTATCCAGAACAGAACTGTGAGACTTATCCTTGTCCTCAAACCCATGGACCGCATGTCTCAGGTGCTGAAATCCCTCCACTGGCACCCCATGGCTGCAAGGATCAAGTTCAAGTCCCTCTGCATAGTCTACACAGCTTTCTGGGGCCAGGCCCTTACTATCTACAACACTCTCTTCCAAACTACTCTCTTGCTAGAGCCCACGCTTGGCATCCTCCAACTCTCTTCAGGTGAGTCATTTTTCCAAACAGAGATTTGGGGGTAGATCCTTATCCTCTGCAGGTGCCTCCCTCTGGAAGAGCCTCCCTGCCTCTCTCCATCTTGAGCTGGACCTCCTTAATATCCAGGACATGCGGTCACCTAGAAATTATCTAAACAATATTATAGTTTTACTAGAACATGAAGCATTGACCTGTAAGGCTGATAGGAGTCTATTGTGATCCACCAGGTCAAAATCTGTAGATAGGTCTAGAAGCACCAGAAGACCAGATTTGCCTCCATCCACCATATCCAGCAATTGTAATTGCAGATCAACTAATGCACTTTCAGTGCCCTGATTGGCACAAAATCCAGATTACCTGGAATGTAGAATATTGGATGCTTCATGATATTTTTGAAATTGACGGGTGGCCACTGTGACTATGATTTTTAACAAGGAAAGTTATTAGCAATTTTGACCTTTGCCACATTCATTATAACACATAATTGCCCCCTGAATACTCTGGCAGTCACTGTCTGTACGGCATACTCGATTAGGTTGCAAGTGAGGTTTTACCAAATATTTGAACAAAGAGAAAAAGTTTCTTAGTACAATTAGCAACCTTCTCTATTTCATTATTGAAGAAATCTTTCTTAGCATCAACAATTTGTTGCCTGTATGCTTTCTCCAGAAGTTCCCACGCCTGCAAGTTGCTTGCTGAGTTATCTTTACACCATACTATTTCGGCACGTCTCTTTTATTGTTTTAAACTAGCTAATGTAGGAGTAAACAAAGATTTAGGTCATTTTTAATCACAGTCAATTTTAAAGGTGCTACTTGATCCAGGAATGAACTCAGGTGGTCATTGTACAATGAAGCCAGTCTGATGGGGGAGTCTGAATCCAAAGTGCCCACCACAGTACTGTTAAGACAGCAGCAGAGATCACCATATTTTATTTTCTTCAGAGTTTGAATAGTGATACTCTTAGATACTTTAACTCTAGTGGCAGGTTTCCCGAGTAGGTGTACATTAAAAGTAATAAAAAAATGGTCTGACCATACTCAGGGAGTAATATCCCAAGAATCCAGGTATAGGTTTCTTGACATAACCCAATCTAGAGTGTTGCCCAAAGTATGAGTGGGGGCGTTGTTTTGTATTATCCTGCCATTGTATATGAACTGATGTTCCAGTGTAAGAGATTCAGAGTCCTCCAAATTATTCCACTATCTATTAAAATCAACTAAGACCAAACTAGACCAATTAGGCTTGTCCAGAGAGGTTAGGGTATTCATAATTGTTTCAGTAAAATCAGGTGTGTCCTTAGGAGGACAGTAGATTAAAATAAAGTCAGTACATTTATTAGCTGAAGAAGTAACTTTCAAATGTAGCACATTGCATTTTTCACAGTCAATTGGGGAAGAAATGTTTTCCCGAGCAATAAACGTAACCCCTCCAGCATTACCTATAAGACGATTTTTACCATAGAAGTTGTAGCCCATAGGGGTTACAAGATCAATAACTGGGCCGTTGGAATCCTTCAGCTGAGTTTCTGTCAGACACATAAGGTCAACCTTATTACAAACAATATAATCATGCATATCTATAGAATGTTTATTCGCAGAACGGGTATTGACTAAAGACACAGTAAGAACATGAGCTTGGGTAGTGTGCACAGGTAGACCATCACAGTCTTCACAGCCTGTCACAGTTAGAGTTGAAATGTCAAGTCTGTCAGGTAATGGAGTGTCTAGAGGAAAGGTAGATTGAGCAAGGATAACATTAGCAAGGCCTGTGATGACTCTGTTACTAGTTAAAGAATGTTCAGGCAGTGATTTCCTTACCACTGCAACATCAAAGGGGGAAAAATCAGAGGTTATACCTGAGTTAAGATGCAGTGCACTGTCAATATGTTTCCTGACGATAGCCTCACGGGCACATTTCTACTCTAGCAGCAAGTTGTGAAACTGAGAACAGGAATGCAAACGGGACACAAACCGGCACTGACCACCTTGCCCCTAACTCCCCAGCACTAACTTTCATCCCCCTTCCCCCCCTTCTTCTGACTCTCCCTCTGTATCATTCCTTGCTAACCTTTACCTCTCCATCTTTAACACCCTCGACATTCTTGCCCCTGTTATGAGGATCCAACTGAAACCTGCTTCCAAGTGCAATGGCTTGTATAACTCTGATCTAGCATCTATGAAATGCAAGTGCAGAGTTGCTGAACAGAAGTGAACAGAAGTGGCAGACCTCAGGTTCATCCTCTGACAAACTGGCCTGCCGCCTGCTCCAAAGGCAATACCTTTTCACGATCCGCTTCAAGATGTGGACCCACATCCAAGCTTGCATCTCTGTAGCCACTAACAACATGGGTGAACTTTTCAAAATCTGCAAGGAACTTGTCAATCCAGCTCCAGTCTCCACCTCTCAACCTCCGTCCCAGGCTCTCTGCACTGCTTTGGCCTCCAATTTCACATCACAAATTCAGGACATCCTGTCCTCACTCTCCTCCACCCCCATCTCTACCCCGCTCCTGTTCCCCTGCCTCCCTTGGCTCTCCTCCTTCCACCCACACTCGTTTCCCTCCTGCCCATAGTACTGGATGAGATCTCTAAAGTTGTTCACTCTATCAAGGTCTCCTCCAAACAGGTGCTCCCCTGCTCTTATAGAACCATTAAGGACAACAACTACTCTCGCACCGGCTCTTGCCAACTTCTGTAACCACTCCTTCGCCACTGGCTCTTTCCCTCTATCTTTCAAGCAATCCCATGTGTACCTTCTCTTTAAAAATCCATCTGTTGACCCCTCCTGCCTGGCTAATTATCACCCTATTTCCACTATCCCCTTCCTGGTTCAACTCTTGGAGAAGCGGATCCTCACCCAACAGACCGTCCAAACTGACTTGTTGGTTGCCTCCATGACCATGCTGAGGGGGCCACAGCCTCCTCACCCCCAGCATACACCGAGGATGACAGATGTCACCAATTGAAGCAGCCCCACAGACCATACTTGGATGACATCACCAAAGTAATCATGAAGAGGCGACATGGCTGAACACACAAATAGAGGCATTAGCCATGGGCAAAAGGTGCCACATGAGCTGCTTTCAGAAACTTAAAATCAACTAACATGAACAGCTATGAAAATAAAGATGGAAGCCACAGCTTCATTGAAATGAATGGATGACATTGGAAAGGCTCAAAACACAGAGAGAGCTCACACACAGATTTCCCTGAGAAATACAAAGCAGAGCAGGCAGTGCAGTCGATATGCCTGACCTTGTCAAGGACACTCAAAGAGAGTGTTTCGAGTCAACAGAAGAAATGAACACCTGCATGGTCTGGGAGCAGTAATTCTTTATAAATGCAAGCAGAGAGATCAATTCTGTGGTTCCTACACACATGATCTAAACCTGGGGAACAAGGACCATTCATCTGTGGCAAGCAGAAAACATTGTTCCCATCAAACTGAAGACAGAAAATTCAGAAATGTGATATAGCATGAAGCTGGAGGCTGGAATGTCCTTGTTCAGGGCCAGAGGATTCAGAGAGGTGGCAACATTGGTGGGAAACAGGCAGGATCCTGAAGCCATTCTCTCTACCCATTATTGTGCTCACATGCTGATAAATTTCCCAAGTTGGGAAGGCTCACACAGGTTTCCTGTGGTTGGTGCCAGGCAGAGCTACCCAATATGGCCAGGCCAAGCAGATCATCTATCCCTTATTGGATGTAAGTCTGGCTATACTGTTCACCTAATCCTAGCTCGCCAAGGTCCAGAAATGTAACTTTTTGATTGGGATGTAACGGTGGAACAAAACCTTGCTACATGCCTGTAATGAATTGAGAGTGCATTTGGACAATGCAGAAATCGGCATGCCCATCCCTGCGTTTCAATTAATAAAAGCAGTAATTATTCAAATTTCTGGACTCCTCCATTTCTTCGACATGGGTGGATTTCCCTCGAGCCAACCTCTGGTTTTTAATTCTGCTTCAACCATCAATCTGGAGTACGGGCACCCAGAGGCATGGAAACTGATCTCCTGGACACCTGTGAAGATATGCTGGCAAATCCTGATTCTACCTCCCCTGCTGTTCTCATTCGCCTCGATCTCTCCTCTGCCTATCTACCTAACTATCCTCATAAAAGGACTCTGTGATACCCTCAGCATCACAGACAGGGGACTGAAATGCTGACCTCTTTCCTCACTAATTTCTCTTCCCAGTTGCAACTGGACCCTTTCTGCTCCACCACCACACTCTATCTGCAGCATCCCCAGTGCTCTGTCCTATCGCCCTGGCTTTTCAATATCTATCTTGCCCGTCTTGCTCACCTGATCCCCCCTTCTCCACTCATTTCCAGTGCTATGCTGATGACAGACAGATTTCCTTCAAACTTCCCTCTACTACGTCCTCTTGCTCCTCTCTCAGCCCTGATTGTCTGACCACAAACCAGGCATGGTGTACAGCTAACTATCTCTGTTTTAATGCCAGTAAGATGGAAATCCTTCTCTTTGGGACACCTGCACCCGCTTTTCCTCCTACCATGTGGCCATCCTTCTTGGGCCCACTACCCTCGCCATCGTGTGAGGCCAAAAACCTCAGGGTCACCTTCGACTCTGCTCTCTCCTTCACCCCTCTTGGACCTTGACAAGAAGGTCTGCTTCCAGCTTCACCTCCTCAGGGACATTCTCCTTTTCCTCACCTTCCCCCAGAAGCTCAATGTCTCCAGAGCTCTGATCCTCTCTAGACTGGACTACTGCAACCGGCTCTTCCTCAATCTCTCCCTTTCCTCCCTACTCCCCATTCAGCTAATCCAGAATAGGGCTCCAAGATTTATCCTTGGTCTCAATCCCAGGGACTATATCTCTCCAGCCAGCTCATGGCCACGAGGATCAAATTCAAGATCCTCTGCATTATCCACAAGGCTTTGTGGGGCTTGGAAGCGCAATATCTCCAACTCACCCCCCTAAATACTTCCCTGCTAGACCCCTCTGCTCCTCTAACTCCAACTCTTTGATTGTCAAATGCTTCTCCAAGCAGAGAGTGGGTCGGGAGTAGGTCTGTCTCTTCAGCTAGTACCTCCCTTTGGAACAGCCTCCCTGCCCCTCTCAGACTTGAGCCGGACCACCTTAAGTCCCGGAAACCTCTCAAAACTCTGCTTTTCTCTACCTCTTCCCCTCTTTACCTTCCTTGTTAATCACCCACTGCCGCTTAGACCGGTGGCCTGGTCCTCATGAATCTCACAGGAAACCAGGCCCTCTATCCAGTCGACACCAGCACTGTCCCCCTCACTGCACTGCTCCCTGCGGGATCCCTGCCTGCCAGCTGGCCATCTCCCCCATGGGATTGACCCGTCCAAGCACTTAGCATGAGACTCTTCCCCTTGGCACTTCCCTCCATGGCCCCATCAGCACTTGTCCTTGCCCCTCTCCACCGATCCCCATCTCCTGCACGTCTCTTCACTAAACTTGCATGTCCAAATGTCACAAGGCCTTGTAGGTCCACAATTGTATGTGTATTGTTTGGCCAATGTTATTCATCCCCCTTGTTCCCTCCCCACTTTGCCTTGTGGCACCTGAAAACACAATTAGTTTGTATAGGCACCTAACAAATGCTCTATAAATGTCAGGAATTCACCCTACTTATGGTGAAAAGGGGGACTCTGAGAGGTTAGCCAAACCCAATCAAGGTAAGAGTGGAAAGTGGTCAAGGCTTAGTCTCAGGAGTGAATAAGCGTGGTCAGGGGTCCACAATGAGTCCACATAGTGAAGCGCACAACAATTACACTTAGACAGATATGTACAAAAACACTCTTTTTATTATAGGACCAATACACACTAGAAAAATGAAACAAGCAGATCATATTATCAAACAACACTCAGTTATCAAACATATATACAGTCACCTTTAGTTGTAGAAATGATTCCAATTCCCTTAAACACCTGAAAGGAAGGTAAGTAATGATGTAATAAGGAAAACCAGTGCACAAGAATAATACCATAACGTTGTAAGTCTAATCCCTATGCTGAATGGGGCCTGTGTGCCCAAAAGTCACAAAAGCTTCTTCTCAGGAGAGGGGATAAAGGTAGGAAAGGTTCTTGTGATGATGAACAAAAGATTTCTCAAGAATATTACAGGTAAGAAAGATTATTTTTCTATGTTTTAGAACCGCTTTTAAAACAAAACATTTAAAAAGTGTGTAATAGAATGAACAGAAGTTTATTCTAAGGTTTAGCATAGGTGATAGAGGGATGTCTGTAGCGATTGTGATTATGCACCACCCTTACTCTGATTTTCCCAAGTGGCTAAGCAGGTTAAGTGGGAGTTGCTGGATGTAAGATTACCCATTGTTAGATCCAGTAGAGGAAGTCCAGGAGCTGCAGGTGCACATCAGATTCCAGTCAGGCCCAGGAGCTGAGTGCAATCCTTTCCAGTAAAGAAATGCAGCAGGTGCTGATGAAGGACACTTCAGAACCCTCTACCAGCTGGAGGAAAGCTGGTTCCGGCGACAGTCACCGCACATGGGTGACAGCAGGCATCTCTGCAGTCGCAATTGAAAAATAAATTCCAGGATAGGATCCCTTCATTTTGGGAAGCTGAACCTTGGCAGGAAGTCGAATTGTAGAATGAGCTGGCAACCACCAAAGTTCCAGATGAAACTACGGAACAGCAATGCATCTGGCGTGGTAGCCCAATTCAGAGCTGGTCAGTCCACCGGGTGATCCTGGAATGATTCTGAGGGATCAGGACTGGAGGAGCACAAGAAGACCTTGAGACTAATTGTTCTCACAAGTTCAAAGGTCGAAGCACTGAATAGGGTCTTTTCAGATCATGTAGCCCAGAAGGGTTTCACCTGGGCAATTGCAGGGAAGGACGTGAAGGCCTCTTCAGAAGTCATCCACAGGTCTTCAGTCAGCTGTACGGCTACACAGGATACTTAGCACCAAAGTTGATCTGCTGGAATGGCTGTAGGAGTTCTCTTCTTATCCCAATCCATGCTCTTGGCACACCCCAGCCAACCAATGATAAGGATCTGCAGCACTCACTTAGCCAGCAGTGGTCCAATCTAGAACCTTTGTGGGTTTCAATCATGCATGCACAGTAGTCTTTCAGGCACCATGGTTGAGGAATGGGACCAGACAGTCACACCCACTTCCTGGACCCAAACACAATTGGCGTGCATTAGCATGCTAAAACAGCAGTTTTCCTGGGCAAATTCATGACCATGTTAGGGATTTGCTGATGTGATAAGGCAGGAAGAAGGCCAAGAAGCAATGTGGCAAAATATCAAGTGAACAATCTCATGGCACGGCCATTTTAGGGCACTAGCCACGTTTAGTAGCCAGACATGGTAAACATGGATGTGCACACTAAAAGTACTAGACAAATCTTAAAAATGTAACTGCTGTCATCAGCTTGTCTTTAGACATATGTAAAAATAACCAGAAGTACCCAGTGTAAAAGACTATAGTGTACACATATATCTCAATGCACTATATTGTAGGATGCTGTGTGCACTGTTAGAGAAGTTGCCAAAACAGGTAAAAAGTAAAAGCACAAAAAGGAAACATATTTTCCCAGTACTGATAGTCTGAAGGGACAGATCAGTTTCCATATGACAAATGTGCAAAAGGCCAGGGAAGTGAAGCTGAATGCTTCACTTCTCTGTAAAAAGTCAGGACAGGTCAAAAACAAAAGGTAAAAGTGAGGGTTCCATAGCATATTGAGGGAAAGTTGCTTAATAGAGAAATCTTTCCTAACACCCTCTGATACACCCATGTGTTTAAACCCATGAATCAGTCCTTAGCCTGAGCTGTAGTATTTCTTTCAGAAATAAAAATCATGTAGGGTAAATCCAAAAACTGATTGATAAAAAAATCACTCCAAACGGGTCAATGATAAGTGCACAGTTTGAAAGGAAAACACACTTTTATTAAATGTGAATACAGCCGGGAGTGTCAGGTCAGTTCTATAGAACTGAAAACTGAAACCACACTTGACATGCCTATTTTAAGTCTTTAAAGCGGCAAACCTGCAAATTAGCATAGGCAAGGATTTCAGATACCACATAATCCCACGTTCCCCATTCGCGAACACCTATAAAAAATCTAAACATCCCTTATAGTTCATTACCCCATTGGTCATGCATATCTAAATACAACCCATTACAAAATTACCTAATTGTGCAGTCAGCAGAAAAGACTGTGATGTGATTGGTTCATTCCACTCAGGTAAATTGTCGCAATAATAAACTCTCCTTATTGGCCAACTCGTGATGTGCATACCCCTGAGAGCATAGCAGCACATATGAGGTCAGAACAAAGGAAAAAGTCCCCACACACGGGTCTGTTGCACAACCCTACTGTCTCCACTGCCTGGGGACACCATGACAATGGGCCTCATTACGAGTCCGGCGGTAACCGCGGCGGTAAAACCACCTGGTTACCGCCGGACTCGTATTACCATTCCGCCTCTGTGATTCCCGGAATTACCGGGGCATTACAACCCTGGTTTTCCGGGAATCACGGAGGCGGAATGGTGTAAATCCCCATTCCCATTGAGTCCTATGGGACTCAATGGGAATCGGGATCATGGAAACACCGGCAGCATCTTGTAATGCTGCCGGTGTTTCCTCGTCCGCCTGCATGCGGGAGGTGTTAAACCCGCCAGGTCAGACCTGGCGGGAACATCACCTCCCGCCTGCAGGGGTCGGGATCAGGCGGTCCGGAAACAACGGTGGCGGCGGGTTTACCGCCACCGTTATTTCCGGACCGCCACGGTCGTAATGAGGCCCAATGTTTTGTATAAAGGAAAACATAACTAATTGACATTTGACGGAAAGAGGGGTGTACCACACTTAGATTAATTCATTAGAAAATTATTTTTATTATGTAAAAAAAGAGACATCATTCTCATAAAAGACTGTGGTAAAAAATAATAATAATAATTTGTCATTTATATAGCGCGACGAACCCTCAGGTATCTGAGCGCTGCTTATTATTACCCACGGTGTGTGGTGCTCATTTATCGACCTCGGAAGGATGAAAGGCTGAGTTTGGCCCCGCCGGTATTCTAACCTGCATCAGCAGGCTCTGCACGGATGTCAAGCGGGCGCTCTGCTCGCTGTGCCACCTGACTGGCTTACACAGGCATAAGAAAAACCCTAAAACCAGGTTTCTTAACTAGACGACTACATACAATACACAAATGTGGAATGAAAAAAACAACCAATTTACATCAAAACAACGCTTAACATACAAAATTACACATGCAAAATTCATTTGTTGCATTCTAGATATAACCCAACATGTTTCTGTCTGTTGACTCCTATGTGTCTGACATTCATCAGGGGTAGCTCTTCACAGTATTTACAAAAAACGTCCCCTCCAGTCCTGGTGGGCGTGGATCTTGACTTGATCCTTAATGCAATCTATATAAACATATAAGCATATTAAAAAATGTGCGTACACCACTTTTCCGTCAATTACATCATCATTTCAGAACAGAGGCACCCTGAATTAATAAAGCACCCTATATATAGTTCCCATTCGGGAACCCAATAGCACCAAGAAGTCTACTATAAAAATATATACCTTCAAATCATCGTATTCCAAGGCTTCAAATGTACCCAAGTGCACAAAAATAGCTGTATGTTCAGCCGCCTTTTGGTTTATCCTGTTTGAATGGGTATTGGGTAGAAAACACTCTATGTAGGAGAAAGAAAAAACAGAACAAACCACTGTGTCACACTCCAATACACACAAAACACTAAAAAAAGTGTGTGGGGCGCTAAACCATAAAGCGCATTGCACATACCTCACATAAGCAAAAAGGCTGAATGTATTCCAACAATCGAATGCTCATTTGGGTAAAATGCACGGGTCCTGACAACATAATCCCAAATGCCAAGTTCTTTATTTCACTTAAACCATATTCCTAGAACCACTTACAAGTAGAATTCAAGACAAAAGTAGAAGCTCAAACTACCACGTTATCCAGCAGCCCATTAAAAAAAAACAAAGCATCAATGTCACACCGCCACGTTATTCAGCAGCCCATTTTAAAAAACCATGCATTAATGTCACTGCAAATCCTCATCTCGCATTCATATTGTCTAAACCCCAATTGTATACATGTATTTCTCCTTCTGTGGACACGGTGTACATGAGGCTCTTTAATAGTAATCTGCACGCATCTAAAAAGCGTTGCAGTCAACCTACCAGTAGTCTGAATGCAGCTCTGAAAAACTGGCGGCCAAATCCACAGTCCACACTGTGCCACGCGATGCTCAAATCACCAAATCAAAACGCCAGTGAGCCCTACGTCAGTGTGGCTTTTACCCACAAAGCTCTGCGAGATATATGGCAAACACTGAAAAAGGACTACCGACTTAGTTTGAAGTCGTACTCCAACATGGCCGAAACACACCATGTTGGTATGAAAAAACCAAACAGCCGACAGCACTAGTATCAGAGTATACATGTTAAAAATTAAAGGAGAGTTCCGGGACTTTTTTTTTATTGTCCCTACGGTTCGGCCATGTGTTTTTAAGCATAACTCGGTAGATCGTGGAAAACTTTCCTATGGACCTTACCCGACTTTTCGTCCATTAACGCACTCGAAATCAGCCGCCATTTTATGATAATCCTATCACTTGCCGCATCGCCCTGGCTCACCTGCTTTTGCGGCACTAAATCAAATCCCCCGCCCCTGAAACAGACTTGATCAAAACATTCATATTCCCCGCCTCTATCCGTGACGTGACTGAGCTGCGTAGGCAAACGCGCCCAGGCGTCTTCTACGCGACTCCACACAGAACCTGGAAATCAACACAGATGAGCTCAATGAGCGCGCCACAATTGGGAATATGAAACTGTACTTTTAAATTAAACCGCAAGATTGTAAATTTGGTAAAGTAAATTTATTTGACATCAAATGTTTTGAGAATATTCAGCGATTAGCATTTTTATTTGCACATGTTCCAAAAAGTTCCGTTTCGAGGCACACGATGTTCCTTTGCTGTACACAGGGTCTTAGATCATCTCACAATACAGCGCCACAATTCGGAATATGAAACAGTGGTTTAAAAGCAAACGGCAAGATTGTACATTTGGCAAAGTACATTTATTTGACATCAAATGTTTTGAGAATATTCAGCGATTTGCATTTTTATTTGTTTACGTTCCGAAAAGTTCGTTTCGAGGCACACGATGTTCCTTTGCTGTACACAGGGTCTTAGATAAATGAATTTTTATTTGCTCTCGATCCAAAATATTTCGTCTTGAGGCAAGCGATGTTCGTGTGCAGTAGACATGGTGTTGGTTTACGATAAAATAAGCTCTTCGGTCGCACTGATAATCGCATGGCTATTCCAACAACGAGGCACTAGGGCACCACAACGGTCTGTATGTTGCATCTAGCCATTAGTACCGCGTAAGGGCATACTTGTACTTGGCGATCGTCCCACAAAATGGTCAGGGTGCTAACGTTGTTCACGCGGAGAAGCAACTGGCGATTATAGAAGCCATCCGCCGGTGTCTGGTACTCGTGACACAGACAATAATGGACGATGTATCTATTTGAAAAACATAAAAAAAGGAAATTAGTCTCACCATCAGATCTTTATTAAAATTATTCATTTTATATATTAGGTCTGGAAATTATTTCATAGCTAGGACAGTGCAACTGGGTTTTAAACGTCAAGGGGGGCTGTAGGATACTGAGACAGTCCCCCAGTGCAGGGGTTGACAGGGAGTGCAGGTGGAGAGTGGAAGGGCCCAGGACCGAGATCGCAGACAGTGGACCAGTTGTAGCAGGGGAGAGGGAGAGAGAAAGCAGAAGCAAAGGTTTTGAGGTGCTTCCGTAAAAGTATGATATGATATGATATGGTATTTGTAACGCGCCTATACACAAGTGTTTCAAGGCGCGACGAGGCAGGGAGGGAGGGGAACAAGGGGAAGACAGACAAACGATCCTACTAGGCCAGGTGTCATTCAGATCGCGCAAGTGCAGAGGTAAGGGGAAAAGGAGAAAGTGCAAGGAGAGGAGGTGGGGGGGAAGTGCAGTACAAGGTAAGTAGCGTAATAAAATAATAAATAATAAATAATAAATAAAAAGGGCCCGCTTGAGGTCAAGGACAAGTCTCGCAGTTCTGTTCTGGATAAGTTGCAGAGGGCGGAGAGTGGAGGCAGGCAGATTAAGATAGAGGCTGTTACAGTAGTCCAGCCTAGAGAGAACCAGGGCTCGGGAGACAGTGAGCTTCTGGGGGAAGGAGAGGAAGGGAAGAATACCTCTGAGGAGGTGCAGCTGGTAGTGTGACTTCTTAGAGACGTCAGATATATGAGGAGAGAAGGAGAGTGTGGAGTCGAAGATGACCCCGAGGTTTTTAGCCTTGCAGGTAGGGGCGGGAAGGGGGCCAAGTAGACGGTTCTCCCCAAGATAGTGCGCGGTACAAAACAACATGCCACATAGAACGAACAAGTACAACTTAACCCGTCTTTAAAGCAACTGTATAGTAATTAAATTGCGGTATAAACTCATCTAAAGAGTTACTTACATTATATTTGCATTTTCCATTGCGTCTGTGCGTAGGGCAGCCCCGAAATACCACTCCTTCTATGCCGACGTTATTTCTTCTAATGAACGAACATGAAATGGCTTTCGTTTCTGAAATTATATTCATTATCGTTTCTTACGTGGTCCAGGCCTGTCAAGGTCAAAATACAATAGAACCTTATTCTGAGTCGTGGGCCATTCTGGCACCCGAGAAAAAATCAAAGCAGCTGACCTTCACTTCGAACGAGCACACATTCCAAGTTAGCTACATTCAGTGTAAGGCATTCTCACAGGACTTGAAATTTACACTCCATCTTTGCATTTTGTCTGCGTGCTTTGCAGCCACACAGAACCATAAATACGGAGAGATTCTATATTTATTGAAAAATGATTTATATTACTGTTTGGTTTAATTTAATGCGCAAATGAACAAGGGTGGAGAGACACATTGCATGTACACTGAGCAATCACTTTTATTTACACAATACATAGATACACATATTCAATGGGCCTGCGACATGAGGAGACTTGAGAGAACAGACAATCAAATTACAATCATTTAAACCGTGATGTGTATTTCTCAATGAGTTCTTCTTTAGGTGGACATGGAACAGATGCAATGTTGGGTGGCAATGCAGTTGTCCCCTGCACAGGTTCGTTCACAACTCCATTTATGTGCCTATCTAGGACGTCAACAATAAGTTTCTCAATAAACTCATATTGCATATCCTCAAACACTGGTTTGATCACCCATTGTTTACTTCTTTTAGTGAAGGCCTTATTGTAGCGAAGCGTCCCTAAAGTTCCGGTCGTCCTACTTTGTTGACGGCCAACATTATGGTTATGTGCCAAGACCGCTAAAAGAGTCCGATTTATCATGCCCTCCATGCCAAAATGCAATCGTTTTGGCCTGTACTTTAGGCACATATTGTGGAACACCTCCAAATCTCCTGTGTGGCAGAATTCCGTGAGTCCCCTCAAAGCTTTTGTTATAGTTTTATCAAATACAATCTTTTCAATGGCTTTGTGAGTGGGTGATGAAGGAATCAACCACTTCTTCTTCCGTGCCTCCTCTGTGGACAAATGGCCATGTTCACAATTGTGGAAATGTTGGTTCGTGTTCCATCGGTGAACATTTGTACAGTGTGGCATTACTGACCGCCATTTTTCCAGTAGAATTTCCAACGACCCTCCACATGTTTTTGAGCTCCACCAAAGATGGTTGCTGATTGACTTGGACCACTGTGAAATACCTTGCAATTCTTTTTTTTTACCTGCAGCCGACAATTTTTTATTGATTGATTTTGCAAGATGCCAAACGTCAAATTGGTGATTTATATTTTTGTACTGTTCTCTCATTGTCTTGGCAATTGAAACGTGTCTGTCCGTGGCTATCAGGTCGATCACCATTCCCCGCGATTGTAGTTCTTGCAATGATGCTACAAAGCCAACTTTCTCCATGGCCACTGAGGATGTACTTTGTGACACCTGCACGACCACCGAACTCACAATTTTCTTACTTTCCATGTCCTGAAAGTGGTAGGTGCAGTACTTGGCTGAAAATCCTGGGCTGTCGCACTGTCCATCACCGGCTAGCCTGAACCGTTTGCCCGCGAATGTACTATCAATAGACATTTTTTCCATTCTCCAAGCTTCGCTAATGGCTGGAAATAGATAATCGGTTTGGTATTTGTAGAACTGAGTTTTCGCAATGAAATGGATTCCCACAAACTGAAAGAAAGACTCTAATTTTTTAAAACTTGAACCACTAAAAAGTGCAGCCGCTGCACAAAGTAGATTGCCTGCTGGCAGTTGTCCCAGCATAGGTTGTGCAGACCATGTGAAAGGATGATATTTTGTACAGGTGGCATGTATTTTAAGGTTAGTGCCTCGAATTGCACGAGTCACATTAATCAATGGCTCCCCACATACTTCCCCACCTACCAAATGCCCACATTTAATCCGAATAATAATATCAATCAAACAACTATCGAATACAATGAATTTGGCCTCTTTCCTTATACTGTCACTCTGCATCCCAGCTGGTTCGGCCTGTAACGTTGAGGACATGTCACTCACATGAAAGGTAGAATCTCTGATATCGTCTTCCGCTATGTTCAGTGATATTGATGGTGTTTCATTGTCGTCTACTTCATTCTCTTCCATTGCAACATCTGTTCCTTCTCCGGCGATGGGTGAATAAAACAATTTCTTCAACTTTCTCGCCGTCTTAGTTTTTGCGGGTGTGGATTCTGTGAATTGATCTCCGACTGCATCCGAACTACCAGGAGGACATTCACTATCAATGGCTGGTGGTGGTATAGCTCCGTTGTCAATCACTTCATATTCTTCCCATTGGCACGATGCTTCTCCAGTCTCAAGTCCCTGCCAAAAGGTTTGACAAGCAACATCTCTCGTTCGCTTCACTGTCTGTGTAGATCTAGTTCGTACACCCACTCGCAACTAGAGGACAGATTGGAAAAGGGGTGTTCAGTTTAAACACAACTTACAGTATTGAACTATTAACAGTGAAAAACAACATAATATAGTGACCAGGACACTAACCTTCTTTTGCTTTCTTTTCTTTGAAACTTTCTTGCCTCGAACTTCAACAACAGGACGCTGTTGCTCCGACTCGTGTGTGCATGTCTCCACTTCCTCTTGCGCTGCAACGACTATGTTTTCCTGATAAGCACATCCATCACGCACTGACGCTCCATGGACTCCCTGAAACATAGAACTTTCATTAGTATGTATAATAATATCGAAAACACAAAATGTACTTGGGGACCAATACCCACGTACATCTCAATAGCAAAACACGAATGAACGCTTTGTGTAGAACATTCAAACGACAATTATTCACGCATTGTTGATCTAGTTAGATGGAACTGTCAAGATCCATACCTCGGGCTCCTCATAGACTTCCATTGATGATATTATTGAAGATGATGCTTCAGTGACTCCCTGAAACACAGTAATTGCATTAGTATGGTTTTCTATTTTGATAAAAAGAACAGAAAGTTTGTGCAGGCGTGAACGGCTCATCTAAATAGACCTGCACAAATGATCAGTTGTCTAAAATAAATAATGGATATCTAAATATGATTCGATTTGCTCGATCGTTGGAAGTGTCACCACCCAGAAATCTGCATCAACTACTAGGGGTGATGTTCTTGTAGAAGAAGCTCCGTCATCTCCCTGAAACATAGTACTTGCGTTAATAAAGAAGGAAGTATAGCGGATGTAATCACGTCATATGATCTCGCTTGATCGAGCTGTCAGTATCCATACCTCGAAATGCATAAGAACATCAAGGGACGATGTAACTGCGGTGCACACTTCTGCAAGCTGTTGCGCCGACCCGTAACTGCACGCTCCCCCTTCTTCTTGGACTAATGCTCCATCGACTCCCTGAAACATAGGACTTTCATTAGTAATGAACACAATATTGAAAAAAGAAGACACATAGGAGGGCGACGACAGAAGGACATATCAATGGCTAAAAACGAAAGAAACATTGTGTGTAACAATCACGCTACAAGAATGCAAGATCTGATGATCTCCATCGATGGAACTGTCCTGAAACGTACCTCGAGCATCTGAGTGACATCAACGGTAGTCGTCAATACGTTGGACTCCTCAGCATCTCCCTGAAAGACAGTACTTGAATTATTTTGGATAACAATAATTATAACTGAAAACAAAGACTAGAGGACGAGTACAAGGGTGTACCATTAGGTAAAATAATTACACGATAAATTAAAACTATTGATTTACATGCCTAAAACAAGTCAGTGGCAGAATAGCCAAGTAATATTACCCGATAGGCGCTTGAAGTGGCTGATGACTGCAATAACGACACGGATGGAGAATCTTCCGCCTTCATATTGAGTGGATACATAAATGGGGAAATTATTGTTAGCTAATGCTACACACTACCGCAAGGCCGAGAGATAAATACGTAAACTTGACTCACCAGTGGAGGGATGTGGACGAATAGAGTGGGAATAGCGGTTGAGAGCAATTTTCGCCTCGCTCGCGGTGTGTTCTTCTTTATTAGCAATGATGTGGAGTACATGTCAGAGGTAAAGTGCCTGCTGCAGATGCGGTATCGATCACCCCTCTTGTCCGCAAAGACTTCTAGGACTCTACTTTCAAGCTCAGAGGGTGGATATCCGCAATATCGGACCCATTCTCTTATCTGATCTATTGTCTTAGGGAAAACATGCATTATAGTACCTTCAGATTTATTATGGGTCTTCGAAGGACAACCGCCAATGGAACAGGCAGGCATTGTGGAAAGTTCTGAAAAGTAAAGATCAACAATTCTCTATGAATACCAATGTGTTAAAAAATTAAATACATAAAAGGTTCAATGCAAGGTATGTTTTGGTTTTTGGAACTATACACGGTATTCACATGCGGATAAGTATTTGAATAACTTTAAAAAAATACAAAAATAATTTGACTAAACTCAGAACATGTGACTAGTTCCTTGCATGTACTGTCTTGAACGAAAAGAAATTGGACGCAAAATGAGTATGGTACATGGCCTTACCTTGACGAGCAAACAGTTAGATGCAGGGATCAGAGTAGTTTCTTGTCGTAGAACAGGGAGCAGTTCACAGGTTGCAAACTGATGAGTTTGCTCAAAGTGGTCACGGAAGTTCACAGAGACGAAGAGCAGACAACCAGCACCTTCACGGGTTGACTAGCAAAGCGCAAAGAAGTTCTCATTAGAAATATGAAGTGGGTTATAAAGAATTCGAAACAGGGGTGTGTTTGTGAATGAATGACGTGTGGGGAGATGCTTGGCAGGAGACACGGGGTCTGGCGGTAGACATGGGAACAACAACCCATGCTCTATAGACCACTTTGAAGTGTACATGGTCTTTGGCACCTCTTGGCCTTTATCGCTCCCTGACAGCTCCACTTGCCAGCGCAAGTACCCCGGTGCGAACTGCCTTTGATAGGGCGGGGGGTGGATTGGGGCGGTGGTCGTGCAGACAAGACACAGGAAGACTCGTGAATGGAGACACACTTATGTGGATTGCAGGGGGCCGTCCAGCGTGAGGGGAGATGCTTGGCAGGAGACACGGGGTCTGGCGGTAGACATGGGAACAACAACCCATGCTCTATAGACCACTTTGAAGTGTACATGGTCTTTGGCACCTCTTGGCCTTTATCGCTCCCTGACAGCTCCACTTGCCAGCGCAAGTACCCCGGTGCGAACTGCCTTTGATAGGGCGGGGGGTGGATTGGGGCGGTGGTCGTGCAGACAAGACACAGGAAGACTCGTGAATGGAGACACACTTATGTGGATTGCAGGGGGCCGTCCAGCGTGAGGGGAGATGCTTGGCAGGAGACACGGGGTCTGGCGGTAGACATGGGAACAACAACCCATGCTCTATAGACCACTTTGAAGTGTACATGGTCTTTGGCACCTCTTGGCCTTTATCGCTCCCTGACAGCTCCACTTGCCAGCGCAAGTACCCCGGTGCGGGCGGTGGTCGTGCAGACAAGACTCGTTTGCCGTAGGGCCTCACCAAGGAGAGGCCATCTAACTGCATGTAAGAGGCAGGCTGCAGGATCTAGTACATGGAAGGCAGGGGGGTGAGTTTATAAATACCTCAGCCTCCCAGGAGAATATATGGGTGCAGTTCACCCTGGAGACCCTGAACAAAGTGGTGTGGTAAGTATTTTTGGGGGAGGAGGCAAGGCCGGGAGGCTTGATGCCAACCCGCAAAATAACATATGTATGTCTGCTGCATATGGGTTCAACGGTTATGTGGATTGAAGGTGGGCGGCCAGCGTGAGGGAGGATGCTGGCCGGAGACATGTGGTGTGACAAGACAAGGCACAGGAAGACTATTCAATGGAGACACACTAGATTCATTTAAAAAATCAAAACAACCATTGTTAAAATATATGTTGGGTTTTATTTTAGATCTTAATTTCAATTGAACATAAATAATAAACATTACACATTGTAAAGTTGCGGTTGCAGCACATCCCGGGAAAAGCTGCGGTATTGTCCACTGTCGCTGGGGAAATGTTGTCTAATGGCAAGTACCGCACAGGCAGGTATTACTCTCCGAACGCGGTGTCCGAGCCTCCCGTGAAGCCACCAAGTGAAGCAACGATAGGCCACCAGCCTGTACCACCTGTGAAAATGAAAGATGCAAACTGTATTAAAATGACAACTTTCTTATCACTGTCGATTCAGGTACAAAAATGTCATTCTGCTTTGAAAAAAATTCTATCTAGAAAATGCACAACATGGAACCAATTTACATGCATTCGAATGATATGTAGATGTAGTTTTATATGTGGGAGACGACCATGAAATAGTAGTGGCATCACTGACATCACAACCAGAGTATACTTACTCGTTACTCGGATTACGCGGACGAACAGTGCCGCAAAGTTCGTGCATAAGCACCATCATCATCCTCAACACTGTCCGTGAGAGGCAGGCTTCCCTGAACTCTGGCAGCTCGGTGATGCATTGCGGACTTGGCTCGCCTTCCGAAATGTAGGCCAAGCACCCGGAATTTTCACGGCAGCAGCAGTTCTCCTCCTCAGTTGGCATTAGCTCGCAACGATTGCACGTGCACCAGGTGGAGACGCCGTCCATGCGACATGGTCCAGGCTCTTCATCCGTTGACTGGTCCTCCCAACTGCCGTCCGAATCCCCATCGTTTTCGCGTGCTTGCCTTTCCAGTAGTTCTTCCTCGGTGTACTCGGGCTCGTACATATACGGCATTATTGTAGCCATTGTGTGGTAAAGAAAGTAAAATAATTTATAGCGGTGGTACTGGTATCTGTTCACACGGGCTACAATCAACGAAGGTAGCTGACCAGAGCACAGAAACGAGTCACAGAATACTCAAAGTAACACAGCGAGAGTAATGGAATCGAAAATCTGCTGCTGTGTGTTGTGAAACGGTGTGTTTATACTTATTGAGGAAAGAGGCGTCCTGCCGTTTCCATGGCGACACTTCATTAGCTGAGGCGCAGCGATTGTTGACACGAAACGTGCTTTGGCGTTGGGAAATGGGCGGTACGCGTCTGCTGATGTCAGCCTCGGGGGCGGGGGATTTGATTTAGTGCCGCAAAAGCAGGTGAGCCAGGGCGATGCGGCAAGTTATAGGATTATCATAAAATGGCGGCTGATTTCGAGTGCGTTAATGGACGAAAAGTCGGGTAAGGTCCATAGGAAAGTTTTCCACGATCTACCGAGTTATGCTTAAAAACACATGGCCGAACCGTAGGGACAATAAAAAAAAAGTCCCGGAACTCTCCTTTAACATAAATCAAACATGAGAAACCAGCTAAGGTGCGTTATTTTTTGGACCACGGCAAAAAACCAATCCTGTGCTATTGAAAAGGAGGCATGGACGCAGAGTGCACGGCATCAAATCAGGGCAAACAAACCACACACACGTCAAGATTATTATCATATTGCTTCGAGTGGTGTAAGGGACATAGTATCATGATCTCTGCTTCCAAAAGGTCAGGGTTTTCCCAACTCCCTTGGAAGCAGATCCATAACCCAGGTTCCGAGTGCCAACCAGTCCCAATTGGGACCTTTTGGACCCAGTCCTGGCGCCAGTGGCACCAGGCTCATAAATATGCCCAGTCCCAGCGCTGGAAGCGCCGGGCTCATAATGCTTGGGTGGACTTACCTGCAGCAGACCATGCTGCTTACTTGCCTGCCAGTTGAGCCTCTGATCCTCTTCTGTTTGGAACTACTTTTCCTGTTGGGTGGGGCAGGAGCCACTCCCTAGATTCAGAACACTGGAACTATTCTGGAACGCAGGAACTCTTTTCTTACCAGGAACTCTTTTCTTAATTAGGCGTGGCTGTGGAAGGAGACACCTAAGCACTACAGGAGGCTATTTAAACCACACCCGGTGGATGAATCTTGCTTTGCGTTATTCTGCACCCTCTGCAGCAGAACGCTCATCGTGTCTTCTGCATCCGGTCCTGGGCCTAAGGAAAAAGGCTTACCATCCTGAATCCAGTCTTCAGCAACACCTATAAAGACAAGAAAGAACAGGTTAGCATTCCGGCATCTGAAAGGCAAAGGCTTACCTACTCTTCGTGCGCTCCGGAGGTCTTCACACTGCATTCCGGCATCTGAAAGGCAAAGGCTTACCTACTCTTCGTGCACTCCGGAGGTCTTCACACTGCATTCCGGCATCTGAAAGACAAAAGCTTACCAACTCTTCGCACGCTCCGGAGGCCGTCGGCGCTGCATCCCGCATCTGAAAGACAAAACAAGGTGCGTTTAAAGACATTGGGGAACTTTAATACTCACGTGCCATTACTCCTTTCCACATCTAACCCAGTGGGTATCCCGGCACCCTGCAGCCGCTCCGAACTTGTACCTGCAAAATAAAAAGACAGTTAGAGCGCATCGTGAAGCTGGCAACAAGCGCTTACTTACGTGCTTCCAGGCGCTTCTATTCATCACACGGGCTCCATCTTCAACTCACTTCAGCCCGTCATCCGCCATCGCCGGAACCCTGCAAAACAAGAGACATCATTATTAAAGACTTTAAAGACATTTGAGTTACTCGAAACTTACCGTTCGTGCAGTAAACGACGGACAGCAGTCCTCTGAAGTCAAGAGGCCTGCGCTACCTATCCAGTGAAGGAACTGGTTACAGCACCCTGCCCCGAGGCAGATGGAGAGCTCGGCATTCACTTACCTAAGGTGAGAGCGTTAACCTGTGGGGGTCTACAGGAGAGGAGAAGAGGAAAGAGATAGGGACACCCCAATAACCCCAGTTCATTAACCCCGTATTTTCTATCTGCAGACATCTTACTCTGCACGTCAGGCATACAGGGCACAGAGGTCCAGCCCAAAGAGCCAACCGGGTGCTGCACATCACCTTTGAAGATACGGTAGTCGCCCAGTCAAGACCGGCACCTCTGCGAGAATCAGGTGAGCGTTACACATAGGATTGCAAAGCTGTATACAATTACAGTGTTCTGCTATCAAGCAATGACAACAACAGACAATGCACAAGGAAAGTATACAATAATTACTGCCCATTTTGACTCGAATGATCGAAGGGGCACAGGAAATGCATACAAAGCCAAAAAAACAATTAGTCGGGAAACAAACAAGGAATAAAGTCCCCATCTCTACATTCCTTTGATGTTATGCCATTCCACATCTTCATTCAACCCGACCAAATGGCTATGGGTTCTAAAAATCAGTTTTTGTTCTAAGGTAACTAATCTTTGGTCAACGACTTTTTGGGTCCATTCACCCGCTTAAGAATCACCCACCATAAATCTTCATGCGTGTGGCCCTTCTCAATAAAATGTTTCACCCTGGGCACCTGTAGAGTCTTAGGGCCTCATTACACGGAAGGCGGTAAACCATGGTGCTATTAGCACCATGGTTGCCGCGGGTACCATACCGGTACCACCATGGAGAAAAGGGGAATTACCACCCCATTCCAACGTTGGCGGGCAGTAATTCCCCCTTTCTCCATGGCCCTTCCCCATTCCCATTTTTACCCCATAGGGCATAATGGGAATGGGGAAGGCAGTAATTACGGTACCACAAATTGCAGTACCGTAATTAGCACCAAGGTCCCTTTGCGGGTCCCAACTTTAACAGCTGGTCTACACCAGGCGTTAAGGTCGGGTCCCGCAAAGGGTCCTCGTAGTAAGGCGGTAAGGGTTAACGGTCACCGGTACCCTTACCGGTGACCATTAACCCTTACCGCCTTCCATGTAATGAGGCCCTTAGCCTTGATGCAGCTCCTATGTTCAATCATCCGGGTCTTACATTTGAGGTTCGTCTTGCCTATGTAATGCAGACCGCATGGGCAGGTTATCATGTAGACCACATTTGTGCTATTACAATTACAGAATTCAGTAATGTTCCAACTATTCCCCAAACATGTCCACCTCCTTTTCAACTGACGTGAAATGACACATTATGCAACTTCCACAAGGGTGGTTACCAACAACAGGTGGGAGACCCATAAGGTTGTTTGTTTGACCAGCTGTTGCTTCTTCTCTCTAATGTCATTCCTAATGAGGATGTTTCTTAATTTTTGGCTTCTCTTGAAAGCAACCAGAGGGGTACAATTCTCTTTGTTATATACTTTCTTCCAGTTCTTGTAAAACACATTCTTAATTTTGTAACAAAGGTTGGAAAAAGTATTTACAAAAACCAGATTGTTGTCTCTCTTGTTTTCATTAGGGATCTGCTCTAGCAGTGCCTCGTTGTTGTTGTTATATGCCCTCTTAGCTGATTACTTGACAAGGCTCTTTGGGTACCCTCATGCAACCAATTGGTTATGGACGGTGTTGGCAGTTTCCACATAATGTTCTTTAAGACTGCTATTGCATTTCAGGCGCAAAAACTGACCAAAAGGCAAATTGCGTCTGATGTGTTGGGCATGATGACTAGAAAATGAAGGAGTGCATTACGGTCTGTCGCTTTACTGTAGGGTTTCACTCGCAACACCCCTGCTTGATGGAAAACTGTAATATCAAGAAAATTGATTTCAAAGCCTTTGATTTCTTGAGTGAAATTGAAAAACCTATTCTGTTGATTTATCTAGATTACAAACTCTTCTGCCAAGGCTATGTCACCTTCCCAAATGATGAATACGTCATCAATGTACCGCAACCATTGTCGCAAATTGTTCTTATATGGGTTGGTGTTGGCGTAGATGGTCACATTTTCAAACATTTCAAGATATAGGTTGGCCAAATTAGGAGCCATTGCCGGCCCCATGGCCGTACCCTCCACCTGTTGATAAAAAGTACCCTCAAACTGAAAAAAATTCTTCGTGAGGCCATATTTGGTGCACCACAAGATGAAACTGTTGCTCATTGGATGATTGTCTCTGCGGCCCAAAAGAGTTTCCTCTACCACCTCAAGGGTGGCATTTTGGGGAATGACAGTATATAGGGATTGTCTGTCTAGAAACGTAGTAAATTTTCACCCGGTACAAACCTCACACCCTCTGTTTTGTTAATGGCGTCGGTTGTATCCTTAATATAACTTTTCATCTGCCGGACAAAAGGTCTCAGATAAAAATCGGCAAATTTCGATAGTGGCTCCAGGATGGAATTAACTCCCGAGACTATCGGACACCTTGGGGGTCTGGTTTGGTGCTTATGAATTTTAGGCAGAATGTAAAAGACAGGTACTCTGCCATTCTTCCTTCTTAGATATTCTGCTTCCTGTTTTCCAATCATGTCATTTTCCAGAGCTGCAGACACCTTCTCATTAATGGTTTTAACCATTTCCTCAGTGGGATCTTTTTGTAAGACCCGATAGCTGTTCCTGTCCTCAAGTAGATTGTTACACTCTCTTATGTAATCCAACCTATTTAGAACCACAATAGCTCCGCCTTTATCGGCCTGTCTTTGTTCTTTGCTAAAGTTGGAATTTGCACCTCTTCCCATACTTTCCAATTTGGAAATCTCTTCAAGGGTCTTTTTTTCAAAAACAATAGATTCATGCGAAAAGGTGTGTCCCGGGGCACAAAAGGTAGAGGGATTGCGTAGACCACTAAAATTGCCACTCTCTGGTAGTTCTTGATCTTCAAAAAAATCTTTAAGGTGTAACTTGCGCATAGATTGTTGGAATTTAAAAATGGGCTGCTGAATAACGTGATGGTGTGACATTGATGCATTGTTTTTTTAAAATGGGTTGCTGGATAACGTTCTCCTTTGAGCTTCTCCTTTTGTCTTGAATTCTACTTGTAGGTGGTTCTGGGAATATGGTTTAAGTGAAATAAAGAACTTGGTATTTGGGCCTATGTTGTCAGGACCCATGCATTTACCCAAAGGAGCATTCGATTGTTAGAATACATTCGGCCTTTTTGCTTATGTGAGGTATGTCCAATGCGCTTTATGGTTTAGTGCGCCACACACTTTTTTTAGTGTTTTGTGTGTATTGGAGTGTGACACAGTGGTTTGTTCTTTTTTTTCCTTCTCCTACACAGAGTGTTTTCTACCCAATATCCATTCAAATAGGATAATCCAAAAGGCGGCTGAATATACAGCTGTTTTTGTGTACTTGGGTACATTTGAAGCCTTGGAATACGATGATTTCAAGGTATATATTTTTATAGTAGACTTCTTGGTGCTATTGGGTTCCCGAATGGGAACTATATATAGGGTGCTTTATTAATTCAGGGTGCCTCTGTTCTGAAATGATGATGTAATTGACGGAAAAGTGGTGTACGCACATTTTTTAATATGCTTATATGTTTTTATAGATTGCATTAAGGATCAAGTCAAGATCCACGCCCACCAGGACTGGAGGGGACGATTTTTGTAAATACTGTGAAGAGCTACCCCTGATGAATGTCAGACACATAGGAGTCAACAGACAGAAACATTTTCGGTTATATCTAGAATGCAACAAATGAATTTTGCATGTGGAATTTTGTATGTTAAACGTTGTTTTGATGTATTTATTTCAAAAAAGGTAGCAGGCGCTCCTCTCCAGAAAGAACATGGCATGATAACCTGTTCTGAGATCAGAGTTTGCAGCACACGCTTTTTGCTCACTGCACCTTTCACAGATGGGAAATATCCATTTGCATATCAGTCTTTGTCCCACCCACATGGGCAGTCCAGCACCGAAATGCTATGGCAATTCCTCTCTGAAAAAGAGTAGCAAAAGCAACCCCATACACGTGTTTCAGCCTTGTTGGGCCTCATCAGTGAGGTGAAGCTTTGTCTCTCTGAGCACAGTGAGCAGGGAGTCCACGTCTAGTTGCCCCCAAGTAACTCCTCAAATTCCTTGCAAATATTTCAAAAAAGGAAGCAGGCGCTCCTCTCCAGAAAGAACATGGCATGATAACCTGTTCTGAGATCAGAGTTTGCAGCACATGCTTTTTGCTCACTGTACCTTTCACAGATGGGAAATATCCATTTGCATATCAGTCTTTGTCCGCCCACATGGGCAGTCCAGCACCAAAATGCTATGGCAATTCCTCTCTGAACAAGAGTACCAAAAGCAACCCCATACACGTGTTTCAGCCTTGTTGGGCCTCATCAGTGAGGTGAAGCTTTGTCTCTCTGAGCACAGTGAATAGGGAGTCCACGTCTGGTTGCTCCCAGGTAACTCAGGGTGACCAACCCCAAGTTCCTTGCAAATATTTCAAAAAAGGTAGCGGGCGCTACTCTCCAGAAAGAACATGGCATGATAACCTGTTCTGAGATGAGAGTTTGCAGCCCACGGTTTTTGCTCACTGTACCTTTCACAGATGGGAAAAATCCATTAGCGTATCACTCTTTGTCCGCCCTCATGGGCAGTCCAGCACCAAAATGCTATGGCAATTCCTCTCTGAACAAGAGTACCAAAAGCAACCCCATACATGTGTTTCAGCCTTTTTGGGCCTCATCAGTGAGTTAAAGCTTTGTCTCTCTAAGCACAGTGAGCAGGGAGTCCACGTCTGTTTGCCCCCAGGTAACTCAGGGTGACCAACCCCAAGTTCCTTGCAAATATTTTAAAAAAGGGTAGCAGGCGCTCCTCTCCAGAAAGAACATGGCATGATAACCTGTTTTGAGATGAGAGTTTGCAGCATACGCTTTGTGCTCACTGTACCTTTCACAGATGGGAAATACCCATTTGCATATCAGTCTTTGTCCCGCCCACATGGGCAGTCCAGCACCGAAATGCTATGTCAATTCTTCCCTGAACAAGAGTACCAAAAACAACCCCATACACGTGTTTCAGCCTTGTTGGGCCTCATCAGTGAAGTGAAGCTTTGTCTCTCTGAGCACAGTGAGCAGGGAGTCCACGTCTGGTTGCCCCCAGGTAACTCAGGGTGACCAACCCCAAGTTCCTTGCAAATATTTCAAAAAGGTAGCAGGCGCTCCCCTCCAGAAAGAACATGGCATGATAACCTGTTCTGAGATGAGAGTTTGCAGCACACGATTTTTGCTTACTGTACCTTTCACAGATGGGAAATTCTATTTGCATATCAGTCTTTGTCCCACCCACATGGGCAGTCAGGCACCAAAATGCTATGGCAATTCCTCTCTGAACAAGAGTACCAAAAGCAACCCCATACACATATTTCAGCCTTGTTGGGCCTCATCAGTGAGGTGAAGCTTTGTATCTCTGAGCACAGTGAGCAGGGAGTCCACGTTTGGTTGCCCCCAGGTAACTCAGGGTGACCAACCCCAACTTCCTTGCAAATATTTCAAAAAAGGTAGCAGGCGCTCCTCTCCAGAAAGAACATGGCATGATAACCTGTTCTGAGATGAGAGTTTGCAGCATACGCTTTTTGCTCACTGTACCTTTCACAGATGGGAAATACCCATTTGCATATCAGTCTTTGTCCCGCCCACATGGGCAGTCCAGTACCGAAATGCTATGGCATTTCCTCTCTGAACAAGAGTACCAAAAGCAACCCCATACACGTGTTGCAGCCTTGTTGGGCCTCATCAGTGAGGTGAAGCTTTGTCTCTCTGAGCATTGTGAGCAGGGAGTCCACGTCTGGTTGCCCCCAGGTAACTCAGGGTGACCAACCCCAAGTTCCTTGCGAAAATTTCAAAAAACGTAGCAGGCACTCCCCTCCAGAAAGAACATGGCATGATAACCTGTTCTGAGATGAGAGTTCGCAGCACACGCTTTTTGCTCACTGTACCTTTCACAGATGCAAAATATCCATTTGCATATCAGTCTTTGTCCCGCCCACATGGGCAGTCCAGCACCGAAATGCTATGGCAATTCCTCTCTGAACAAGAGTACCAAAAGCAACCCCATACATGTTTCAGCCTTGTTGGGCCTCATCAGTTAGATGAAGTTTTGTCTCTCTGAGCACAGTGAGCAGGGAGTCACGTCTGGTTGCCCCCAGGTAACTCAGGGTGATCAACCCCAAGTTCCTTGCAAATATTTCAAAAAAGGTAGCAGGCGCTCCTCTCCAGAAAGAACATGGCATGATAACCTGTTCTGAGATGAGAGTTCGCAGCACACGCTTTTTGCTCACTGTACCTTTCACAGATGCAAAATATCCATTTGCATATCAGTCTTTGTCCCGCCCACATGGGCAGTCCAGCACCGAAATGCTATGGCAATTCCTCTCTGAACAAGAGTACCAAAAGCAACCCCATACATGTTCCAGCCTTGTTGGGCCTCATCAGTTAGATGAAGTTTTGTCTCTCTGAGCACAGTGAGCAGGGAGTCACGTCTGGTTGCCCCCAGGTAACTCAGGGTGACCAACCCCAAGTTCCTTGCAAATATTTCAAAAAGGTACTTGCTCACTGCTCTTAGAGAGGGACAGCTTCACCTCACTGATGATGCCCAACTAGGCTGAAACACGTGTATGGGGTTGCTGTGGTACTCTTGTTCAGAGGAGAATTGCCTAGCATTTCGGTGCGGAACTGCCCCAGGGCAGGACAAAGACTGATATGTGGGGACATTTCTTCTCTGTGAAAAGAACAGTGAGCTTAAGATTTGGTTGAGACTCTCTCAGGGGCCACCCACCCAAGAACAAGTCAATGGGCTGTGTTCGTGCTGGTAGTGAGTTTCCCAGACCCCCCCCTCTGTTTTGCATACCAAGTAACTTTGGGTCTTACCCTAAGTTACCAGGGGAATCCAGACGTGGACCCCTTGCTCACTGCCCTTAAAGAGGCACAGCTTCACCTCACTGATGATGCCCAACTAGGCTGAAACACGTGTATGGGGTTGCTGTGGTACTCTTGTTCAGAGGAGCATTGCCTAGCATTTCGGTGCTGGACTGCCCCTGGGCAGGACAAAGACTGATATGTGGGGACATTTCTTCTCTGTGAAAAGAACAGTGAGCTAAAGACTTGGTTGAGACTCTCCCAGGGGCCTCCCACCCAAGAACAAGTCAATGGGCTGTGTTCGTGCTGGTAGAGAGTTTCCCAGACACCCCTCTGTTTTGCATACCAAGTAACTTTGGGTCTCACCCTAAGTTACCAGGGGAATCCAGACGTGGACCCCTTGCTCACTGCTCTCAGAGAGGCACAACTTCACCTCACTGATGTTGCCCAACTAGGCTGAAACATGTGTATGGGGTTGCTTTGGTACTCTTTCTCAGAGGAGAATTGCCTAGCATTTTGGTGCTGGGCTGCCCCTGGACAGGACAAAGACTGATATGTGGGGACGATTTCTTCTCTATGGAAAGAACAGTGAGCTAAGGACTTTGTTGAGACTCTCCCAGGGGCCACCCACCCAAGAACAAGTCAATGAGCTGTGTTTGTGCTGGTAGAGAGTTTCCCAGACCCCCCTCTGTTTTGCATACCAAGTAACTTTGGGTCTCTCCCTAAGTTACCAGGTGAATCCAGACGTGGACCCCTTGCTCACTGCTCTTAGAGAGGCACAGCTTCACCTCACTGATGATGCTCAACTAGGCTGAAACACGTGTATGGGGTTGCTGTGGTACTCTTGTTCAGAGGAGAATTGCCTAGCATTTTGGTGCTGGACTGCCCCTGGGCAGGACAAAGACTGATATGTGGGGATATTTCTTCTCATTACAAGTTGCCCAGTAAAAGCGGGTTCATTACTGGCATGCCGGAATGAGCGGGTCCGTGCTCGTATAAACCCGCTAACAGCGGGTTATTACAAGTGCGCGAGCACGCGCGTTCCCCCATGCCGGTAGTGGCAATACCGCCATGCTGGTAAAGGGCCACCAACCCCCCTATACCGGCATTGTGGGGCCCGCCCATAGCGTTACCGCCTCATAACAACCCCGAAATACCGGCACGGTAATACCAGCCCGGTATTACCGTGTTCGCAAAAAACAGACCCGGAAATTACGTCATCGTGCGGGAACGGGAAATGGGCTGGTGGCCATCTTTAAAAACACAATCCATTGCCATCCTCCACAACTACCAGTGCTTTCGTGTTGTTCTGTGGCAGGATAGAAGCAGGATGTCCAAGGCTATCAAGAAGGCGACTCAAAGAAAGAGAAAACAGTGTTTTCAGATGCTGAACTAAGCATGCTTGCTGACACCCTGGCCCAGCATGCGGACACGATCAGGAGCACTGACATGAAGCATGCAGCCCAAACCAAAAAAAAAGAAGTCTGGCAGGAGGTCGCACAGAGGGTGTCGGCAGTGGGAACCACCCCAAGGAGTGTGCGTGACTGTAGGAAGCGGTGGGATGACCTCCGCCTCAGGGTGAGGAAGATCCTGGCGGATAACAGGAGGGCTGCAATGGCGACAGGCGGGGGCCCACACTCCCCAGTGAAGTGGTCTGCATGGGAGGAGACCGCCAGTACCTTCATTGACCCTGAATCCATCGAGGGATTTGGAGACCAGGAGGCGGGCGCTGCATCATCCACAGAAGAAGGTGAGTGACCCATCACATCCATGTAGGCTAAACCATGATGTGGCACAAGTGATGTGGAAGTGAGACTAGGAAAGACAATGCATGCCCCAGGCCCACATCAACATATCCAATCAAGAATGTGTGGCACACCTTGCAACACGCGCATGCTGAGTGCCAATCCCAATGCAAACACAAGTGCACAGACACTATACCAATGCCATGCCACCAGCCATGCATTAATTGCCCACATGCCGCCTCAGAACACCAAATGCCACACCACAGAATTAATTTGATGCATGAATGTATGAACATATTGCAGCGCAATACATCATAGCTGCCATGTGACACCATCACTGATGACCTGAATCTCTTCTATCCCCAGGCACTGATGAGGAAGATGGAATGCAGGACAGTGGTGCAAGTTCATCCACTGCACGGCAAGGGACCAGGGCCACCGCCACCCCCCAGCCCAAGAAACTGCCCAGAGCAACAGGCAGTGTGCCACACCGGGCAGTAACCCTGCAGGAGACACCTGCAGCCACAGTACAGCAGCAGCCACCCACAACAGTGGGAGGCATTTCCATTCCCGCTCCGCCAGCCACCGCAGACGTTGTGGATACATAAGTGGAGAATGAGGGTGACATCATGTCCGGCACACCAACCCCAAGCCCCATTACCAGCCTACCCAACCCTACAGAGGCCGAGAGCATGGACGATCTCCTCCTCCACGACTAAGACCTTGGAGACTCAGACATGGCCCTCTTTGAGGAGGACTGTGCCCTGGACGTGGGCCCGGTGCAGGTGCCATCCTCCACCCTGCCTACCACCACCCTGCCATCCACCACCCTCCCTACCACCACCCTGCCATCCACCACCCTGCCATCCAGCACCCTGCCATCCAGCACCCTGCCATCCACCACCCTGCCATCCACCACCCTGCCTACCACCACCCTGCCTACCACCACCCCGCCCACCAGTACTCCTGCAGCAAACGACTCCTTCGAGGCTTGCCTGTCAAGGGTTGAGGCCCGACAGGAGTCGATGCTCGAACTCATGCGTCAACAAATATCCAACGGGAATGACTCCATGAGGGCCATTGCCACAGCCATTGCAGCCAACACTGCTGCTGTTGAGGCATCGACACGTGCCATGAGGGAGTGTATGGGGGCACTTACACAGGCCCTGCTTGTGAATTGACCTCAAACGCAGTGCCCACACCCTGGGGCAGGCATGGGACTGATCATCGACACCTCCACTGCCACAACCCCTTCTATCTCGGCCCAATCGAGCCCCATTGACGCGGAGGAGTGCACGCGCTTGACCATGGCACCCCGTATCCAGAAATTGCTAAGAAATAGAGTGGGCAGACAATGACATTTTGAAAACGTACGTTGGTGAAGGGACCAGTGTTTGTTGGACATATGGGGACATTTGGGGTTTGTAGGGTGGGTGAGGGAGTTTACTTGGGTATTTTTGGGGTTTGTAGGGTGGGTGAGGGAGTTTACTTGGGTATTTTTGGGGTTTGTAGGGTGGGTGAGGTTGTTCACTGGGGGTTGAGAGGGGATTTTGTTCACATTATCACGTGTCTTGAAAATACACCCGTTGAAAATCATCGGCTGGACATACTTATTTTTGTGCATGTACATTTAATCTGTGATGGTGTACAGTGGGGCAATGTAACGCTCACCTGATTCCCGTAGAGGCGCCGGTCTTGACTGGGCGTATACCGTATCTTCAAAGGTGATGTGTAACACACGGCTGGCTCTTTGGGTTGGACCTCTGTGCACTGTATGTCTGACTCGAAGGGTAAGATGTCTGCAGATAGAAAATATGGGATTAAGGAACTGGGTTATTGAATGTCTCTCTCTTCTTCCCTTTCTCGTCTCCTGTAGAACCCCAAAGGTTAACGCTCTCACCTTAGGTAAGTGAACGCTGTGCTCTCCATCTGCCTCGGGGCAGGGTGCTGTAACCAGTTTCTTCACTGGATAAGGGGAGCAGGCCTCTTGACTTCAGAGGACTGCTGTCCGTCGTTTACTGCACGAAAGGTAAGTTTCGAGTAATTCTAATGTCTTTAAAGTCTTTAGTAATGATGTCTCTTGTTTTGCAGGGTTCCGGCGATGGCGGATGACGGGCTGAAGTGAGTTGAAGATGGAGCCCGTGTGATGAATAGAAGCGCCTGGAAGCACGTAAGTAAGCGCTTGTTGCCTGCTTCACGATGCGCTCTAACTTTCTTTTTATTTTGCAGGTACAAGTTCGGAGCGGCTGCAGGGTGCCGGAATACCCACTGGGTTAGATGTGGAAAGGAGTAATGGCACGTGAGTATTAAAGTTCCCCAATGTCTTTAAACGCACCTTGTTTTGTCTTTCAGATGCGGGATGCAGCGCCGAAGGCCTCCGGAGCGTGCGAAGAGTTGGTAAGCTTTTGTCTTTCAGATGCCGGAATGCAGTGTGAAGACCTCCGGAGCGCACGAAGAGTAGGTAAGCCTTTGTCTTTCAGATGCCGGAATGCAGCGCGAGGCGTTGGTGACAGCCGATGGACCAGGTAAGTGAAGAGCTGTCACTGAAGACCGTAATGCTAACCTGTTCTTTCTTGTCTTTATAGGTGTTGCTGAAGACTGGATTCAGGATGGTAAGCCTTTTTCCTTAGGCCCAGGATCAGATGCAGAAGACACGATGAGCGTTCTGCTGCAGAGGATGCAGAATAACGCAAAGCAAGATTCATCCATCGGGTGTGGTTTAAATAGCCTCCTGTAGTGCTTAGGTGTCTCCTTCCACAGCCACGCCTAGGTAAGAAAAGAGTTCCTGCTTTCCAGAAGAGTTCCAGTGTTCTGAATCTAGGGAGTGGCTCCTGCCCCACCCAACAGGAAAAGTAGTTCCAAACAGAAGAGGATCAGAGGCTCAACTGGCAGGCAAGTAAGCAGCATGGTCTGCTGCAGGTAAGTCCACCCAAGCATTATGAGCCCGGCGCTTCCAGCGCTGGGACTGGGCATATTTATGAGCCTGGTGCCACTGGCGCCAGGACTGGGTCCAAAAGGTCCCAATTGGGACTGGTTGGCACTCGGAACCTGGGTTATGGATCTGCTTCCAAGGGAGTTGGGAAAACCCTGACCTTTTGGAAGCAGAGATCATGACAGTACCCCCCCTCAAGGCCCCTCCCAAACCGGGCTTCTCCGGGGGTTTTGGCTTGTCAGGAAATGTTCGGTGAAATCTTTTGATTAGGCGAGGAGCGTGGACATATTCAGTAGGTTCCCAGGATCTCTCTTGGGGGCCGTAGCCTTTCCAGTCAATTAGGTAAAATAGTTTAGATTTGGAGATCTTGGAGTCCAGAATGCTTTTGACTTCAAATTCGAGTTCTCCATCAACTAGGATAGGTTTTGGAGATTTAGTTAGTCGGGTTTGAGGTTGCACGGGTTTTAATAGAGAGACGTGGAAGACCGGATGTATCTTCATGTGCGGGGGCAAGTCCAACTTGACCGCTACTGGGTTTACTATGGTAGTGATGGAATAGGGACCAAGGTATCTTGGGTTGAATGTGCGTGGCCCTTTTAGAGGTAGATATTTGGTGGATAACCAGACTTGATCCCCTACTTGATATTGAGGGGCTTCCTTCCGATGTTGATCTGCTCCTTTCTTGTATTGTTCTTTAGCCCTTTGAAGGTGAGAAACAGCTTCCTTAAAGGCTTGGGTGATTGTAGAATGCAGGTAGTCTACTGCTGGTGTTTCAAGATCTTGGAGGGGATCCAACTTCGAGGTTCGAGGGTGACTGCCGTACAAAAGAAAAAACGGGGTTTTCCCAGTTCCCGAATGGACAGAGTTATTGTAGGCATATTCGGCTATCCAAAGGATGTCTTTCCAAGTTTTTTTAGTTTGTTGCAGCATGCAGCGTAAATACTGTTCCAGAGTTTGATCGGTCCTCTCGGTTTGTCCGTCGGTCTGAGGGTGGTGACTGGTCGATAGTCTCACATCAATTTGAGCCGACCGACAGCAACTTCGCCAAAAATGAGAAATAAATTGACTACCTCGATCCGAAATTAGAACCGAAGGAAAACCGTGCAGTCGGACGATGTTTTCGAGAAATTCTCGGGCCAGAGTTGCTGCTGTTGGCAAGCCTTTGAGCGGAATGAAATGCGCCATCTTGGAGAATAAGTCCACGATTACTAGAATCGTATTGTATCCGGAGCATGGAGGTAGATCGGTGATGAAGTCCATAGAAAGCGTATGCCAAGGGCGAGGTGGGATGTCAATAGGGCGTAAGAGGCCTGCTGGTCTTTCCTTTTGACTCTTGTTTTGGGCGCATACTCCACAGGACATTATAAAGTCTCTGATATCTTTTTTCCAAGACGGCCACCAGAAGTAGCGCTTGATCTTTTCTGAGGTCTTTGCCATACCGGGATGTCCTTCCATTAAAGAATCGTGATAACAAGAGATTACTTTTTTCTGTAAATCTGTGCTGGGTAGGTATAATCGTTCTTGGAAATACAATAAGTTGTCCTTTACTGCAAAGTCCTTTCCCTGCAGATGCCAATTCTGTATGTCTGCTGGAGTTACAAGTTGCCTGGCTTTATCCTTAACTTCCTCTATGGATTCTGTGGCGATTACACCCAGAATTCTTTGTTCGGGAATGATTGGTACAGGTTTAGGGTTGATCAAGTGTTCTTCCACTCCCATCCGAGAAAGGGCATCAGCTTTACCGTTCTTTGTACCAGGTTGATAGGTAATTATGAAGTCAAACTCGGCAAAGAATAATGCCCAACGGAGTTGTCTAGAGGATTGGGCTTTTGCGGTTTTCAAATATTGCAGGTTTCGGTGATCCGTAATCACAGTAACGGTGTGTCGGGCCCCCAGCAGATAATGCCGCCAAGCCTTAAAGGCAGACTTGATAGCCAGAAGTTCCTTGTCAGTAATCGTGTAATTGATTTCAGGAGGCGAGAATTTGCGGGACCAAAATGCCACGGGATGCAACTGATTGGTTACCGGGTCCTTTTGTGATAGAACTGCCCCCATGGCAAGGCTTGAAGCATCAGTTTCCACGATGTAGGGGAGTTCGGGGCGAGGGTGTTTTAAGATTGGTGCAGAGATAAATTTAGTCTTCAAATCCTGGAAAGCTTGTTCCGCCTCGGTAGACCATTCAAAACGTTTGTTTTTCTTTAACAAGGCAGTGATGGGCTGGACTATTCGAGAGAATTCGGGGATAAACCTGCGGTAAAAGTTAGCAAAGCCTAACATGCTTTGCACACCTTTTACGGAGGATGGTGATGGCCATTTGAGAACTGCATCGACCTTCTTTGAATCCATACGCACTCCGCCAGGTGATAATATGAATCCCAAGAATTCAACTTCAGTCACGTTGAAAACACATTTTTCCAACTTAGCGAAAAGTTTGTGTTGACGCAATCTTTCGAGGACCATTTTCACGTGTTTCCGATGTTCAGATTCCGATGAAGAATAAACGAGGATGTCGTCAATGTAAACAACAACACACACATCTATGAGCTCTCTGAGGACATCGTTCATAAAATATTGAAAGGCGGCCGGGGCATTGCAAAGTCCGAAGGGCATGACCTGATATTCAAATAGCCCATACTTGGTGCGGAAGGCCGTCTTCCATTCATCGCCCTCTTTTACTCGTACCAAGTGGTAAGCTCCTCTAAGATCCAGCTTTGTATATATGCATGCTTTTCTGACTTGGTCCAGGAGTTCAGGGATCAAAGGTAACGGATATCTATTCTTAACGGTGATCTGGTTCAGGGAGCGATAATCTATACAAGTTCTAAGGTCTCCTTCCTTTTTTGGAACGAAGAACAAAGCTGAAGAAGCAGGGGACTTGGAAGGACGAATAAACCCATTTGCCAGGTATTGATCCAGGTATTGTCGAAGGTGAAGGTTCTCAGGCTCGGTGAGGGCATAAATTCTACTACAAGGAGGAGTAGATCCAGGTATCAGGTCTATCTGGCAGTCATAAGACCTATGAGGAGGTAGAGAGTTAGCCTGATCCTTCCGGAAAACATCTTGGTATTCTAGGTATTCGGGAGGTAACTGGGGAGTCTCTGAAGAAATTGCTGCCAGTGCAACACCAGGTCGAGGGTGACAAGTAGAGACACATTCTGGAAACTGGACCGTTCTTGCTCGCCAATCGATCAGAGGATTGTGTTTCTCTAACCAAGGTATTCCTAGAATAATCTGAAACTGAGGGGCCTTGATCACATCGAACACGATCTTCTCATGGTGTCCATCTTGACTTACTAGCGTCACCTCTTGAGTGGTATGCGTTACTGGCCCGGAGGCTATCTCCGTACCATCCACCGTAGTAATGACGTCCTTTACAGCCTTGGGACAAAGAGTTAGATTCATCCTCAAAACCATTTAATGATCCACATAATAGCCGATGGCACCGCTGTCGACGTAAGCTTCAATTGCATGTAATCGATCCGGATTATCAGGGCTAATGAGGACCATAGGTATCACGAAATGCGAGGTCACGGAACTGGTTTTCACGCTCGGCAAGAGGACCTCTATTCTTGTCGGGCGAGGTCGTTTCCCTGCTCAGAGTTTGTAACTTTGGTAACTGCAGCTCCTACTGCCTTCTTGGCAGGTTTCACCGGACAGTCTCGAAGAAAGTGCCCTGAGTTTCCGCAATAGAGGCATAATTGCAACTGTTTTCTCCTTTCCCGCTCCTTTTGTGTTAGAGGACCTTTCAGACCCCCTATTTGCATGGGTTCCCCGGAGTCTACTCCTTTGGAAGGAGTTGGCGGTTTGGAAAATACTCGAGCATCAAACTTGGAACGATCGGCCTTCCTGTTCTGCAGTCTGTGATCTATTTGAACGACTAAGTCTATATAGTCTGAACAATCTTGTGGGGGATTCACTACTTGGGCTAACACATCTTTGAGCTCTCCACGTAGACCTCTATAAAACAGCGTAATCCTTTTGTCCTCAGGCCATTGAGTTTCCACTATCAGTCTGTTGAAAGACGCAATATAAGCCAAAAGGTCTTGATTACCTTGTCGCAACGAAAGAAGCTCATTGTCCAAGGCCTGCCCCTGTGAATGTCTTGCGAACAGTTTTTCCATACTGAGCTGAAAAGCTTGATGGAGGACCGGATCATCTTGATTTACTAGAGGGATCGACCAGTCTGCCGCATTGCCACTAAGGTACGAAAGCACGAAAGCTACTTTAGCTTGATCAGTTGGAAAGGCTGCTGGCCGGCATAAGAAATGCAACCGGCACTGATTGATAAATACTGCAAACCTCTTTGGGTCACCAGAAAATCGTTCGGGCGGAGCCAGAGGTACATTCCCAGGTAGGTTGATTTGCACTGGATTCATAGAGGATGTAGAAGGAAGATTTCCCCCAGATGCGGGTAACGGGGTCTGTCCGGCTTGTGACTGTAGCAATTGTCTAGCGAGATCATCTGTTCGCTCCTTGGAAATAATGAGTTCCCTTCTTAGAGCGTTCGTTTCCTGACGGGCTGCATGCACTTCTGCCCTTAGTTCCCCAAGTAACTGGGCTAGCTGGTCGGTATCCGAGGTTTCCATAGCGCCTGGACGGGAGTTTTGTGGTGGGCTTTGCGTTCTGTAACGCTCACCTGATTCCCGTAGAGGCGCCGGTCTTGACTGGGCGTATACCGTATCTTCAAAGGTGATGTGTAACACACGGCTGGCTCTTTGGGCTGGACCTCTGTGCACTGTATGTCTGACTTGAAGGGTAAGATGTCTGCAGATAGAAAATATGGGATTAAGGAACTGGGTTATTGAATGTCTCTCTCTTCTTCCCTTTCTCTTCTGTAGAACCCCAAAGGTTAACGCTCTCACCTTGGGTAAGTGAACGCTGTGCTCTCCATCTGCCTCGGGGCAGGGTGCTGTAACCAGTTTCTTCACTGGATAAGGGGAGCAGGCCTCTTGACTTCAGAGGACTGCTGTCCGTCGTTTACTGCACGAACGGTAAGTTTCGAGTAATTCTAATGTCTTTAAAGTCTTTAGTAATGATGTCTCTTGTTTTGCAGGGTTCCGGCGATGGCGGATGACGGGCTGAAGTGAGTTGAAGATGGAGCCCGTGTGATGAATAGAAGCGCCTGGAAGCACGTAAGTAAGCGCTTGTTGCCTGCTTCACGATGCGCTCTAACTGTCTTTTTATTTTGCAGGTACAAGTTCGGAGCGGCTGCAGGGTGCCGGAATACCCACTGGGTTAGATGTGGAAAGGAGTAATGGCACGTGAGTATTAAAGTTCCCCAATGTCTTTAAACGCACCTTGTTTTGTCTTTCAGATGCGGGATGCAGCGCCGAAGGCCTCCGGAGCGTGCAAAGAGTTGGTAAGCTTTTGTCTTTCAGATGCCGGAATGCAGTGTGAAGACCTCCGGAGCGCACGAAGAGTAGGTAAGCCTTTGTCTTTCAGATGCCGGAAGGCAGCGCGAGGCGTTGGTGACAGCCGATGGACCAGGTAAGTGAAGAGCTGTCACTGAAGACCGTAATGCTAACCTGTTCTTTCTTGTCTTTATAGGTGTTGCTGAAGACTGGATTCAGGATGGTAAGCCTTTTTCCTTAGGCCCAGGATCAGATGCAGAAGACACGATGAGCGTTCTGCTGCAGAGGATGCAGAATAACGCAAAGCAAGATTCATCCATCGGGTGTGGTTTAAATAGCCTCCTGTAGTGCTTAGGTGTCTCCTTCCACAGCCACGCCTAGGTTAGAAAAGAGTTCCTGCTTTCCAGAAGAGTTCCATTGTTCTGAATCTAGGGAGTGGCTCCTGCCCCACCCAACAGGAAAAGTAGTTCCAAACAGAAGAGGATCAGAGGCTCAACTGGCAGGCAAATAAGCAGCATGGTCTGCTGCAGGTAAGTCCACCCAAGCATTATGAGCCCGGCGCTTCCAGCGCTGGGACTGGGCATATTTATGAGCCTGGTGCCACTGGCGCCAGGACTGGGTCCAAAAGGTCCCAATTGGGACTGGTTGGCACTCGGAACCTGGGTTATGGATCTGCTTCCAAGGGAGTTGGGAAAACCCTGACCTTTTGGAAGCAGAGATCATGACAGGCAATTCTAACAAAACAAGTGTGCATGTCCACATGCAGACAGTGTGTCACAGGCACATTACATTTATGGTGCCTGCGTTTCAAAAGTATTCGTCAATTAGTGCTTGGCGTACTGCATGGCCATCCCGTGCATCACGTACTGGCAGGGGGGCTCCTTCGCCTCCGTTTCCATCCCCTTCATCCTCACCCGGCCCATGCATGTCAATGTCAGGTGGCAGTGGTACATTCCTTCGGACGCACATGTTGTGCAGCATGACTCAGGCCATGGTGATCTTTGCCACCTTCTCAGGCCTATATAGGAGTGCCCCACCAAACCTGCTTAGGCAGCGGAACCGCATCTTCAACAGGCCAAAGGTCTGCTCAATCACAACACGGGTACGAGTGTGCACACGATTGTAATCCTCTTCATGGCTTTTCTGCGGGTTCCGCACAGGGGTAAGTAGCAACGGCCTCAAGGGATATCCTCCATCACCTGCAAGCAGATACAAATAGGTGTTTGTCACTCTGAACTGCCACCTTCAGGGAGCACAGTCATGGCAGAAGCTATTTGTTGTGGGCATGCACATGTCCCTGTGCATGTACAAAATAGTCACCTAGATGCAATGTATACTGTAATGAGGCGTGGTACACTGGATGGGGTTCAATAGATGATGCAGGGTGTAATCATGCATGCTCTGGCAGATGTGCTGTGGTAGTGCAAAAATGTTTTGCCTCCAAATCATGCTGTATATTCTTTACTATGCATGGTCACACTAGCAGCATTGCCACTGTTGCCATCCTATTCAGTCATGCATTGCCTGCCATCACCATGGTGCCCTGGTTGTGCTTCTAACTTGTTGTCATCCATATACAATATTTGTGATATGTGGCCCAGTGATGTGTTATGCTCGGTTTGGCTGGTTCAGGTAAGCAGTGTTTAGCTCTGCATGCATTCTCCACTCACTGGCTAGTGCCACCCAGGTGCACTATTCCACCCCCACTTTCCCACCCAGGTGCACTATTCCCCCCCTTTCGCACCCAGGTGCACTATTCCCCCACTTTCACACCCAGGTGCACTATCCCCCCCTATCCCACCTGGGTGCAGTAGGCCCCGCCCTTCTGCATCCGAACACATCAGTTCCCCCCAGCATGGCAACTCACCGAGCAGCCAGGCACGTGGTCCAGCATGTCGCTCCATGTGACGGGGTAGCGTGGAGTTGCGCAGTACCATGGCATCATGTGTGGATCCAGGAAATCGGGCGCAGCAATGTTTGATGATCTTGCTTGAGTCACATACCATTTGCACATTGATGGAGTGGTATTGCTTGCGATTGCAGTACACGGCGTCTATGGCATGGGGGAAAACCAATTCCACATGGGTGCAGTCGATGGCACCAACACACTTGGGCATGCCTGCCAGTGCATGAAAGCCTACTTTTGTTTTGGCTATCTCCTGGGCAGTCCGTGGTAGGGATATATGGGTGCTTCTGTGCTTCAGGAGGGCATCCAGCAGTTGGTTCAGCATGGTGAGAATAGTGGTTGTGAAATGCCATGCAGCTGGCCCACTGTGTGTTGGTAGGTGCCTATGGCCATGAAGTGTAGCACAGATACCACCTTTAGTAGCGGGGGGATGGCAGTGCGTATTTCTATGAGGCTGACAATGTTGTCGTTTATCATGTCCACTATGGTGGTGATGGTGTTCCGGGCCAACCGGTACAGGGTGTGGATCTGCTCAGGGGTTAGATTGAATGGACTGGGTCTGATGCAAGGGATTGGTGGCTGTCTACGTGGTACCACTGGCTGCACTGGTGGAACTTGCTGGGCCTGTCTCGCCCTCCTTCTCCTCCTGCATCTCCTCTGTGCTGCCTATTGTTGTAGCTGTAGTTATTGTTGTTGCTGTTGTTGCTTTAGTTGTAGCAGTACAGGCATGTCCTCCAGCCCCATGATTGCAACAGCTAGTGGTATCATTTTGGTGTAGGAAGTGGTGTGGTGTGTGGGTGTACTCCTTGTGTACTGGGACAGGCTCCATTGACTCCACCTGTTGTGATTGTGTGCACCTGTGGCAGTTGGCTACACTGCAGGTTGCTATTCATGGGTGGTCTGCGATGCCTGTATTGCCGCCGTCGTGAAGGTCCTAATTACCACCTTTGGGATACCGGTAAGTGCATGCCTGCGTAACTTGTGATGTCCTCCTATTACCGGCATCCCGGTATTTCCGCCGCGAAGGGCTGAATGCACGCACGCATGCCGGTAAGAAGGGGCACGGTACGGGCGGTGGCAGTATTGGCAGGTTGTCGGCTCGTAATGGCCCAGACACGTTAATGATGCCGGTAATACCATTCCGCCTTCCTTTTTTCATTACCTCCATGCTCGTAATGAGGCCCATTGTGTTGCTTCTTCTTTCATGATGTAAGGCCCTGTAATGCACTTCTACAGTGTGTCAAAGCTTAATTACAGTTAACACATCTGCAGAACTGCCAAACCAAACAACAAAATAATTGACACTAAATGACGTGTTCCCTTTGCTAATACAATTTACGCAGCCTAAACATTTTTCCTTGGTTGGGGCATTGCACTTGCATCCAAACACTCCCCTCTTTAGCTAATCCATTAACTAATCTTGCTTCCCCCTTCCTGTAGGAATCATCCTTGGGCGACCTACACATTACACACATGTCGTAAGCTTTCTCCACTTCTGACATTTTCTTCTGGGGTGTCATAAAGCAGTATCCCCAGTCCCCTGCGAGATCTACCCAGTGTTCTACATAATTCTCAGGGTCCGGTGGGTGGGGGAGTAAGAAAGTGTTCCCAGGGGACAAACTGAGTCGACCTATTATTACCATCTTGTGCTCCTTTTCGCCATTCCATTTTTATCAGAGTGCACATGTTTTAAGAAGGGAGTAGCCTTACCTGTTGTAAGAGTGAGGGACATCATCATTCCTCCTTTGGGTAGTGTCTTGGAGCAGCATCGCAGGACACGCTGACAGAAATAAAACACAACAAGTAAAAGGACAAAGATGAAACTAGCACTTTTCTGACTGGCCCCAATAAGGAAGGAGGCTATGAAAACAACAAATCCAGCCAATCTTCCTCTCCCACCACTGGTTCCTTCTTCATGGCAACAGGCAAAATGTCCAGCGCCCCCATGGTGTGTATCAGGGACCCATTGTTTGTGTCATTGGGTAGGTTGTAGGTGCAACAGGAGCCCCCTAACTTTTTGCAGACACCCCCTCCATGGCTCTGAACAGGGCCAAGATATACCGATTTTGCAGTGTCATCAACCAAATAGCCTGCAACTCCTCTTTGATCGAGTTCAGGACATGTTCCATTTCATTTGCTATCTGTGGCATCTCCCAATTAGTAATCTGTAGCCCTTTCCAAATTGGCTGCAGTTTGGATGACTGGAATGAGCAGGGACATAAAAAAAAGTTTCTGTATGAACTAATAAGTAAAATTGGTCTGTTATGGCTTTAAAATCTCATGAGAAAAAGTCATGAGAAAAGTAATTAGAATAGTTATAGCAAGGGGAGATACTTGATCGAGAGGCACACTGGTGGGAAGGGGGTTCAGCTGTAAGTGGGTGTGTCTGTGGAACATTTATGATGGTGAGCGGAGCATCGGGCACAATAAGAACAGGGGGATGTAATGTTGACAGGGAGTACACACCATTCCAAAATGGCTGAAGGTGGATATATACAAATCTCCTGCAGATCCAGAAGACATCCATGAACACTGATTTGGTGCAGACAGGATCGCTGCCATTGCCTCTGAAACACAAGGGGAAACGTGTAAGTATGTGTACTTTAGCAGGTCGCCCATTCATCTGTATCCACGTCAGCTTCAATACATATTTATTCCATACATCGTAATGGCTCTCATTTACGTATGCCATTACTTCCTCTGAGAATCCTAGTAGTCTTCCTGCTCTGCAGCTCATCAGCAGCTCCTCCCATCTGTTCTTAGGGAACACTGCTCCTTCTAATTTCAATTGCAGTCTAAGTGGACAGTGCCCTTGGTCCTTATTCTCAGAACACTCACTGGTGTCTGGTCATAGCACAGTGGCTTCAACCTTGAGTCCTTGGAACAACCCTCATGCTCTACACAGGGCTAGGTGTACTCAATATTGTGCTATCAGAGGGGTAATTTCTTTAGGAATAAACTATCTGGGAGTGCTGTTAGGAAAGATTTCATAATTGTAGGTAATTTTCCTTCCATGTGGCAACCCCTAAACTTTTTGCTGTTGTTTTTCACCTTGTTCTCGACTTTGCCAGAGAAGTGCAGCCTTCTGCCGCACTCCTCTGGGCTTTTGCTCCTTTCTTACGGGGAAACTGACATGCCCTTAAGACAGTCAGTATCGGGAAATGCTGTTTTCCGTAGTTTCTTTTATCATGTTGCGGCTTTCGTGCAACATGACACAAGAGGGCACTGTAAGCTAAGTTACAGCTCTCTTGGGTCTCTAGCCTTCTACAGGCCCTAGATACTCGTTTAGGATTGTAACTGATCGGTGCAAGTGATTCACGGACGGGAATGGTGGCAGCGATCGTTTCTTGTGTTTTGAGGTCCTTTTGGCGTTCTAAGCGCGTTTCTCGCGCTTAACCCAAAATGGTGGCCTGGCTCCCAAAATGGCCAGACCACGAGGCTCCTTTGTCCTGTTCGCTGACCGTCTTGCTCCCTTCACCTTCCCCAGGTCGAGCCGACCCGGGGCCTTCCTTATTTGGGCATGTACTTTCCCGCGAAACACGGATGCTTTCGCGGGCTTCTACATGCCTGGTGTGTGCCTCCAGGATGTGGGCTGGGATGTCTGGTCCCAATACATATCCTGGGTGCCAGAGAGTCTAGGGTGGTGTGAATGCCTGGGACTACCGTGGTCCGTGATTGGTCCACGAATGTTGTGAGTGTTGATGAGCGGATCTCCCATTGGGTCCCCTCCGTTTTGGCGTGAAGGGAACCGTGGATAAGAGGGGGCTGGAAACACCACTACCATGTCGATCTCCTGAGTTCTCACGAACGAAGGAATACAGGAGCCATGTATCCTGCAACCAAGAGGCTGAACCGAGGAATCGCTGGTGACCCGCTGAAGGATTTCTCCTCTGCACTGCTGTCGTCTTGTGAAACCCTTTTCACCTTTGATTGAACCAGAAGGCCTGTACTGGTACTTCGACCCTTGGAATAGCGGGAACAGCTATTCTCGGCATCTTCACCATCTCCTGCTCATAAGCCTTGGGAAGCATCTCTGGGCCATCCAGTAGACTGACCAGTTTACACGGGAGTCTTGCTCTGTAACCGCCGCCAGGTTGTGTAGTATTTCGAGTCCTTGTCACTCTCACACGCTTCGTACACTTGGCGTTCCCAGGTCTGAAGTGAGTAGTGTACATTTGGCTCAGATACACACGGCCGCTCCGTTGCCATGCTGTGGTAACAAACTGTGCGGGTTTCTTCGATTGGGACGTCTTTTACTCAACTCTGCTGCTGCAGACTCAACACGACTACGAGACGCTCCCTGCTCTTCTGAACCTGCCAGCTGCTGAAACTGACGCGGAGAAGCCTGGGTTTGCTTGCATCGGGGACCAGTGAGTAGCATAGCTAGGAACTGGTCGCCCTCCTGCAGGAGCCCATAGCTTTTCCCCGCTGTGTCAAAACAGCACCCTTTTCCGTACTTGCGCTCTGCTTCTGCCCACAGTGGAGGCTGCGCTTGAGTCGCGGAACTTGCTCTTCTTCATTTGTGCACTAAACTGAACTGCCTGATTTCCTTCGAAGAGACTCCCCTTTTGCCCGTTGGCACCAGCGTGTGCATGTACTTTTGAGCACAAGGCTACACTCTTCGCAGGGCTCGTACTTCCTTTTAGTTAGGTGCCTCTGAAGGCGGACTGGGTCTAAAGCATTATTTCGCACTTCCTGTTTTCCTTCCCTTAGGTGGACTACACATTTCGTGCATCTAACGCTTGAGACTTGTTGTATTTGTATATATATTGTATTGGTATGGTATGTGTTGGTTTACTATTGTTATATTGTGATTTTCTCGCTACGGTCATTGTTTTAAAGGCCTTTGAATAAATGTGTATATATTTTTAATATAACCCCTGTTTGGAGTAGTTTGTAAGTGTCCTTGCTTTGTGTGCTCATTGCGGGCTTTCAGTCACCCTCAGCCCTCTTGAGACCTAGTCTTGACCGCCGCGATCGCTACCTTGATTGGTCTGGCTCGTCCAGAGGTTACCCTGTTCCAAGTAATTAGGTTGGCCTTCTGAACTTCTGCGCCACCAGGACAGAGTTCAGAAATCCGTCTTAACAAATTGGTGGCAGCGGTGGGATACGACTGAAGGTATCCGGTGTTGCGCACGAACTAAGGCATTTCAAGTTATTCCTAACAGGCCACGTAGTGAATTGTTGTAGTATAACTTTAAAAAGGCCATAGTCCTATCTAACAGTATGGAAACAAATACCTTGTTAACTTTAAATGCTTCCAAATCAGAAACATTGAAAAAGATGTGTGCGGAGAGAGGTGTTTCCTCTCAAGGCACGAAATTGGATATGATCCAAAGAATTGTGGCGTGGCAAGAAGCGCAGCTTGACGCTCTAACTTCTGAGGACAGTGCAGAAGGAGGTGGGGCTGCTCTCACTGGTAGAACCGACGGTTCTGCCGCTGCACTGATCCACCGCGACCACGAGGACAGGGAGGATGAGATGTCTAATGTTTCCTCTGCCAGTGCTGATGGGGAGGCTATGCTTGAATTCAAGAAGCAAGAGCTGCGGTTTAGGCAGCAGGAGCTTGAATTCAGCATAGCCAAACTAAAAATCGAACAGGCAGAAAAACAGAAAGACAGGGATCACCAGTTGGAACTGGCCAAGCTTCAGGTTGCAAATGGGTCCAAGGGTCCTGGACATGGGTCTGGGGTCTCCTCTCATCCACGCTTTCCGAAAGATCTGCTCAGTGTGTATGAAGAAAGGAATGACATTATGGACTGGCTGAATGCGTTTGAGTATGCATGCGAAGTTCAACAAGTTGACAATGCTGATAAGATTGCCTGGTTACTCAGCAGATTGCCCCATTCTGGCTGTAGTGCCATTAGGGAAATGTCGAAGGCTGAGCGAGCTGATTTCGCAATGTTAAAGCAAACTCTCATTTTAAAGTTTGGGAAGACTCCGGCCCAATATTTGAAACGTTTCAGAGAGTATAAGAAAAAGGAAGGTGGTACTTGGGTATCTTATGTCACTGAATCCTTGAAAAACTTAACTGGCTGGGTCGAAGGTTATAAGGTTTCTACCTTTGAAGGCATGATAAATCTTGTCATGATGGAACACATTTTTGCATCTTCTTTTCCGGAGCTTAAGCAGCATTTGGCCGATTCGAAGGAGATAGATCCTAAGAAGCTGGCCATTGCAGCAGACTTATGGGTGTCACATCGAGTGTCCCATAAGGACAAAACTCATCCTGGTAAGCAGGAGGAAGGGAAAAAGTCCAAAGATAAGGAGGGTGGAGAATCTGATAAATCTTCTTCTCATAAGGGCTACAAAAAGAAAAATAAGGGTAAGACACAAGAGAACTCACAGGGTAGTGGAGGTCAGCCTCCGAAACAGAACTCTGGTTACAATAAGCCTCCCTATGTAAACAGACCCAATGGATCTTGTTTTGATTGTGGAGCAACTGACCACGTGAAGGGGGATCCCCGGTGTAAGGTTAGACCTTTGGGGGTCCACTCCGCTAATCTGGCCTTCTCCTCCTACGAGGAAGAAGAGATTACAGGAGCATCCTTCTCCTCAGACTCATTTCCCAGCGGGATAGAGGCTGAGATAGTTTTAGTTTCCCTGGGTTCCTGGGAGCCTAAAGTCGCAGAGGCTTATGCTAGGATTCCAGATAATACCAAGCACTACTTTAAAGACAGTGTGCTGATCAATGGAGTAGATACTCCAGCTCTTAGGGATAGAGGGTGCAGTCGAACTGTAGTGGATTCTACCTTGGTAGACTCAGAGGAAGTTGCCAGAGCTACTCTGATGCCCACTAAGTTGGCTGACGGCCCACTCCGTATGTTCCCAGTAATACCTGTAAATCTTACTTTAAATGGTACAGCAGTCAGGATTCCAGTGAGCATTCAGAGAAACGTCCCGGGAAAGGTCTTGTTAGGTAATGATCTCAGAGCTTTAGGGCTCGTAGGAGACACTGCCGAAAGACCCTACACACGGTCTCAAGCACAGGCAGCATTGGCCAAGACCAATACGCCGCCCCAGCCGAAGGGGAAACCCAAGGCGAAAGGAGTCAACAAGTCAAGACGAGGGAAAGAGAATATTCCCCCGAGCTCGCCTACCACTGCGGTGGAGGAAGTTGGTCAATCGCACTGGCCTGACGAGGAGGTGGCGATGCCTGAAGTATTTGACCCCAACGACCATCCTGAACTAAAAGACTTGTTAGTTGAAGGAGGACCTGATAGGGACGAATTCAGTAAAGGCCAACGTGAGTGCCCATCTCTGGAAGGCCTAAGGAGACAGGCCTGCTCCCAGCTTGAGGGTGAACCTCCTGGGACGCATAGGATTTATTGGGAAGGTGGACTCCTGTATAGTGAGCCCACAGAGTCTACAGAAGGAGACCATAGAAGGTTGGTGGTTCCCCTTGCTGTTAGGCCCTTCCTCCTGCAGTTGGCGCATGAAGTTCCCCTTGCTGGTCACCTTGGTATGAAGAGGACCAAGCAAAGGTTATCCATGCACTTCTACTGGCCCAAGATGGGGGTGCAAGTAGAAAGTCACTGCAGGAGTTGTGCCTCCTGCCAGTTATCTGGTAAGGTTGGCTCGACAATCCAGGCTCTGTTGGTACTGCTCCCAGTTGTGGGGGTACCATTTGAAAGGGTAGGGATCGACATCGTTGGTCCCCTTGACCCGCAAACATCCTCGGGCAATAGGTTTATCCTGGTGCTGGTCGACCATGCAACCAGATATCCTGAGGCCATCCTATTGAAAACTGTAACTGCCAAGTCAGTTGCAAAAGCTTTACTTGGCATATTTACTAGGGTTGGCTTCCCTAAAGAAGTTGTGTTGGATCGTGGCAGCAACTTTATGTCGAAGTATATGCAGGCTATGTGTAAAGAATGTGGGGTCACCTACAAGTTCTCTTCTGCATACCACCCCCAGACCAATGGTCTGGTGGAACGTTTCAACAGAACGTTAAAGAGCATGATTGGGGCTCTGGAAGAGCCTCAGAGAAGAAAATGGGATCTTGTTTTACCATGCTTACTGTTTGCCTACCGAGAGGTACCACAGGAGGGTGTTGTCTTCAACCCCTTCGAACTTCTGTTCGGTCATCCTGTACGGGGACCCTTAGCCATAGTCAAAGATGGATGGGAGATGCCCACTCCCCCTGTTACTACCAACGTAGTTGATTATGTGCTAGGGCTCAGAAAACGGATGGTACTTCTGATGGGCTTGGCTAGTGATAAATTGAAGGCAGGACAAGCGCTGGTGAAACATTGGTACGACCAGAAAGCTTCCCTCATCAACTTTACACCTGGTCAGCAAGTCCTGATCATGAATCCCATAAGGCCTCGAGCTTTACAGGACAAATGGTCAGGCCCTTACACAGTGGTGGAGCACCTGGGTGTGGTTAACTATTTAGTGGACCTTGGAAGGCCTGGACAGGCTCCAAAAGTGTTTCACGTGAATAGGCTGAAGGCTTTCGTCCCAAGAGTCGAAATCGCAGCACTGCTACTGGCTTCAGATGTTGAGGAAGAGGAGTCGGAACCTCTCCCGGACCTGTTCCAAAGCGGTCCTTCAGATAGCTCCTTTGAAGGTATCCGAGTGGCCCCTCACCTGACTTCTGATCCACAGGCTGAGGTGAAAAGTTTGCTTAGGCAGTTTTCCCCCCTGTTTTCACAGTTGCCTGGTTTGACACCTTGGTGCAAACTTAACATAGACACAGGAGACAGTGTACCTACCAAAAGTAGGGGATACAGGATGTCAGACAAAGTACGGTCTTATATTAAGACCGAGGTCAACAAGATGTTAGACCTTGGGGTGATTGAACCCTTTAGTAGTCCTTGGTCCAGCCCTGTGGTTTTGGTTCCAAAGGCAGGCACTTCTGAATTGAGGTTCTGTGTGAACTACAGGGCTCTGAATGCTGACACCAAGACAGATGCACACCCCTTGCCTCGAACAGATGAGCTGGTGGATACTTTGGGTGCCTCCAAGTACCTCAGCACGTATGACCTCACTGCTGGCTATTGGCAAATAGCTTTAGCAGAACATGCCAAGGAGAAGACAGCATTTTCTACTCCAGACGGCCTTTACCAATTCCGGGTAATGCCGTTCGGGTTGAAGAATGCACCTGCCACTTTCCAGAGGCTTGTGAATCATGTTTTGAATGGGTTGGACGAATTCTGTCTTGCATATCTGGACGATATAGCAGTTTTCAGTGCCACCTGGGAAGACCATGTGAAACACCTCGGGATTGTGCTCCAGGCTCTTCAGAAAGCACACTTTACCATAAAGGCTAGTAAATGCCAGATTGGACAAGGCTCAGTGGTTTACCTTGGACATGAAGTAGGTGGAGGGAGGATACAGCCTCTTCCCAGTAAAGTACAAGCAGTACAAGACTGGCCTACCCCCACTACACAAACCCAAGTGAGAGCCTTCTTAGGACTCACAGGGTATTACCGCAATTTTGTGGTAGACTATGGCACCATAGCTGCCCCTCTGACTGCCCTCACAACTCCGAAGAAACCCAAGAAGGTAACTTGGACCGACGAGTGTGAGAAGGCCTTCAATGGCTTAAAAGACTTCTTGTGCCAGGCCCCTGTCCTCAGGGCCCCTGATTATCAAAGACCTTTTATCGTGCAGACGGACGCCTCTGACACTGGGATAGGAGCTGTACTATCACAAGTAGATGAGAAGGGTAAGGAACACCCTATTGGTTTTATTAGCCGCCAGCTTAAGGACAGAGAGCTCAGATGGTCCACAGTAGAGAAAGAATGTTTCTCTGTTGTGTGGGCTGTAAGGAAGCTGAGGCCCTACCTCTATGGGACCCACTTCACTGTACAAACTGACCATAAGCTCTTAAAGTGGCTAATGAACATGAAGGGGGAGAATCCAAAGTTGCTTAGGTGGTCCATAACTCTACAAGGCTTCGACTTCACTATTGAGCATAGGTCAGGTGTCCAACATAGCAATGCTGATGGGTTGTCCAGAATGTTTAACCGACCTGAACAAGAGACTCATCCAGGGATGGATTAGTTCCCCCTGTCCATAGTCTGGGAGGGGCGAGTGTTAGGAAAGATTTCGTAATTGTAGGTAATTTTCCTTCCATGTGGCAACCCCTAAACTTTTTGCTGTTGTTTTTCACCTTGTTCTCGACTTTGCCAGAGAAGTGCAGCCTTCTGCCGCACTCCTCTGGGCTTTCGCTCCTTTCTTACGGGGAAACTGACATGCCCTTAAGACAGTCAGTACCGGGAAACGCTGTTTTCCGTAGTTTCTTTTATCATGTTGCGGCTTTCGTGCAACATGACACAAGAGGGCACTGTAAGATAAGTTACAGCTCTCTTGGGTCTCTAGCCTTCTACAGGCCCTAGATACTCGTTTAGGATTGTAACTGATCGGTGCAAGTGATTCACAGACGGGAATGGTGGCAGCGATCGTTTCTTGTGTTTTGAGCTCCTTTTGGCGTACTAAGTGCGTTTCTCGCGCTTAACCCAAAATGGTGGCCTGGCTCCCAAAATGGCCAGATAATGAGGCTCCTTTGTCCTGTCCGCTGACCGTCTTGCTCCCTTCACCTTCACCAGGTCGAGCCGACCCGGGGCCTTCCTTATTTGGGCATGTACTTTCCCGCAAAACACGGATGCTTTCGCGGGCTTCTACATGCCTGGTGTGTGCCTCCAGGATGTGGGCTGGGATGTCTGGTCCCAATACACATCCTGGGTACCAGAGAGTCTAGAGTGGTGTGAATGCCTGGGACCACCGTGGTCCGTGATTGGTCCACGAATGGTGTGAGTGTTGATGAGCGGATCTCCCATTGGGTCCCCTCTGTTTTGGCACGAAGGGAACCGTGGATAAGAGGGGGCTGGAAACACCACTACCATGTCGATCTCCTGAGTTCTCACGATCGAAGGAATACAGGAGCCAAGTATCCTGCAACCAAGAGGCTGAACCGAGGAATCGCTGGTGACCCGCTGAAGGACTTCTCCTCTGCACTGCTGTCATCTTGTGAAACCCTTTTCACCTTTGATCGAACCAGAAGGCCTGTACTGGTACTTCGACCCTTGGAATAGCGGGAACAGCTATTCTCGGCATCTTCAACATCTCCTGCTCGTAAGCCTTCGGAAGCGTCTCTGGGCCATCCAGTAGACTGACCAGCTTACACGGGAGTCTTGCTCTGTAACCGCCGCCAGGTTGTGTAGTATTTCGAGTCCTTGTCACTCTCACACGCTTCGTACACTTGGCGTTCCCAGGTCTGAAGTGAGTAGTGTACATTTGGCTCAGATACACACGGCCGCTCCGTTGCCCTGCTGTGGTAACAAACTGTGCGGGTTTTCTTGATTGGGACGGCTTTTACTCAACTCTGCTGCTGCAGACTCAACACGACGACGAGACACTCCCTGCTCTTCTGAACCTGCCAGCTGCTGAAACTGACGCGGAGAAGCCTGGGTCTGCTTGCATCGGGGACTGGTGAGTAGCATAGCTAGGAACTGGTCGCCCTCCTGCAGGAGCCCATAGCTTTTCCCCGCTGTGTCAAAACAGCACCCTTTTCCGTACTTGCGCTCTGCTTCTGCCCACAGTGGAGGCTGTGCTTGAGTCGCGGAACTTGTTCTTCTTCATTTGTGCACTAAACTGAACTGCCTGATTTCCTTCGAAGAGACTCCCCTTTTGCCCGTTGGCACCAGCGTGTGCAGGTACTTTTGAGCACAAGGCTCCACTCTTCGCAGGGCTCGGACTTCCTTTTAGTTAGGTGCCTCTGAATGCGGACTGGGTCTAAAGCATTATTTCGCACTGCCTGTTTTCCTTCCCTTAGGTGGACTACACATTTCGTGCATCTAACGCTTGAGACTTGTTGTATTTGTATATATATTGTATTGGTATGGTATGTGTTGGTTTACTATCGTTATATTGTGATTTTCTCGCTACGGTCATTTTTTTAAAGGCCTTGGAATAAATGTGTATATATTTTTAATATAACACCTGTTTGGAGTGGTTTGTAAGTGTCCTTGCTTTGTGTGCTCATTGCGGGCTTTCAGTCACCCTCACCCCTCTTGAGACCTAGTCTTGACCGCTGCGATCGCTACCTTGATTGGTCTGGCTCGTCCAGAGGTTACCCTGTTCCAAGTAATTAGGTTGGCCTTCTGAACTTCTGCGCCACCAGGACAGAGTTCAGAAATCCGTCTTAACAAGTGCCAGTTGTGAGTGGCATCAGGGAAAAGAGGCAGCAGGAATCCTTTGTCTTCGCTTGTTCCACCTCCCGCATATCATTACACCACAGGTTATCCATGTTGGGGTGATGCACATCTGCAACAGTGTCCAAGAGAAAATATAATACAACTGGAAGCAGAAAAGAACTGGAATCCCAGCGCTTGTACCCAAAAAAATAGATTTGAGGCTGACGGGCATGTGCTGCGGGGGGTTGTGTCTGACAGTGGAGTCTCTGCTTACAGTTCCACAATACAAAATCGTTAAATTACTATGAAACAACCACACGGCGCCAATTCGCCCATGTATATTTTGTTTAATTATTAAGGGTTAGTAAATTAAACCAAAGCAACATCAGAACCAGCCGACATGTGTTTCGAGCACTGCTCTTTCTCAAGGATGGACATGATATACACAAGCAAATAATGTAAAACATTTACAGCATGTTCAATTGGTATTTGTTAGAAAGCCACAAAACACAACCCCAAGCAGGCATATCAGGGGCAGCAAACCAATAAAAATCAATAGGTGCAGCGAATCGTCAATTCCATTTAGACCATCAAAGGATGCAGAGTGGCATAGAATATGCAGAGAAATCCACAATTGGAGAGAACAGAGAGAGACACAAGAGATTAAAATAAGATTTCAGTAATTGTGCTAGTAAGGCAATATGTATTCATTGCAAGCACCAAAAGTATAGAGTGTATGTTGGAACATATCTAAGGTAATTACCAACAAGTTGGTGGTAGATCACTCTCTTCGGCAGGGGCCTCCCACTAGAACAGCCTTCCTGCCTCCCTGAATCTTGAGGAGAACCATCTCCGGTTCTGGGAGCTCCTCAAAACCTTCCTCTTTGCTTCTGCTTTCTCTCCTCCCTCCCCTGCTGAATTCCTGGCTGATATTGCGCTGGTTACCTGGCCACCCTTCTGATCTCGGTCCCAGGCCCTGCCAGTTGCACACCCGTACTGCCTTCCTGGCAACCCCTGCACCTGGGGACGGTTTTCTGTATCTCTTACAGTCCCCCCACAAGCACTTATGTCTGCGCTTACCTCGCACTTGCCACCTTTCTGGATGATTTCCTATCTTATTTATTCGATTATCCCATGTACTGCCCTTTCCCCTCTCCCTTCCCTCTCGCACTTTTCCCTTTCCCCCTTCCCATGCACTTGCGCCATCTGAATGACACCTGGCCTAGTAAGATCGTCGTCTGTCTTCCCTTGTTCCCCCTCCCTTGCCTTGTCGCGCCTTGAAACACTTGTGTATAAGCGCGTTATAAATGTCATATCATATCATATCATCATATCATACCTTGTGTTGCTGTGACGAAGTAACCATTCCTGAAGGGCAAAACCAGTAACCCAAAAGGGCTAATGTTAGTACATGACATTATCTCCCATATGCGGTTGCTATTAAATTAGGATGGTCACTCACCTAACATAATTGTGACCAGATTGCAGGTCGTTGCCCAAAGATAAATTCTGCAGAAATATAAAGTTAAAGTCCCATAAATATTTGGTATAGGTTAGTACTTGACTAATAATAAAACATTATTTATCAGAAAAACATTGACAACCAGTCTAATTTTGTGAACATGAAATAATATACAGAAGGGGAGTCCTACTTACAATGCGTCGCTGTTGTGGGAACCTGATTTGTACTGTGAATACCTATGTTTGGGATATGGAGCATTTTGAAAGAAACATGCCGTTTCATCAGGATTGCCACATATACAGAAAATTAAATGAAATCAGAATAGATCATAAGTATGTGAGCCTAGGAGTCACCCAGTTACCAAAATACCCCTGACACATGGTATCCTGTTATATTTTAATCAATATATAATCTAGCACGTTTGTGTGACATAGCACTGCATACAAATCCTTACCAGAGTAGAACATTCGGTAGAGGTGTCTGTGTTTAGCAGAGACACTAACGCTGATTACTAGGGTGATATAAAGCTTCAGTTCTAATGGCTAGGATGCTGCTGCAATCCTTGGTAATGCCTGTCTTGCGGCCATTTTAGGGGGTCCAAGCAATGGCTATACATGACATATAAGCCGTGTTGACAAATCGAATGGTTGTCCATTTTTCCATTGTCACTGCATTGAATAAATAAAGTGAAGTAAATTGTGGGGATTATTACACCACACCCGTGCTTCTCTGTGTGTGGATCCAAAATATGCATCCATACATATCTTCCGATATGGTGCGAACTAAATTGTTCTCTACGGTTGGGTAAATAAACAAGTGATGTTAATTGACGAATGTACTGCGGGTAATTGGATGATAATTAGTTGAATATCTTCTGACATATTTCACTCATGATGTTTAATGATTAAACATAATATACCTGGACGAATTGATGCAGTGTGGTTGTTTCATTGTAATTTAAGTGTCCAAGAGAACCCCTTGATGTTCAGTATGCCCATATTTGGGTTCTCTGTGTCCCTTTTTTCTCCTGGACACTAATACACATCTATTTTCTAACACATGTGCTACTTCAATATCATTATATCCTCCTTTATTTGCACACATCATATAAACAATGCCAAATGAATGGAAAGAAAGAGAGAAAGGGAGAGAGAGAGAGAGAGAGAGAGAGAGAGAGAGTTACAATACACAACATCATATTCTTATTGTGATTCCTCGCTCTTGGTGGCTGGACACATTTGGTTAAGACCCTAAGGTATCCCTGAAACTCATCCCCTAAAATAGCAGATGCATTGTGGGCATCAGAGGCTGAGCGTGCAGGTGTGAGTGGTGTGTGCAGCATCCTAGTCATTGTGGTTTTGTTTCCTGAGGGGTCAAGTGGTGTTCTTTCCCTGTCTGATTTCTGATGCTAAACAAGGCAAGGGGGAGGCAGGGGAGCCAATTCTTACCCGAAGAGTGGTAAATCTTTGAAAAGCGCTGCTTCAATAAGCCATTAAGGTGCTTCACAAGTCCATGTGCTTGCAGGTGGTAAATTGTACATAGTTTGTTGTTTATTCCAAGTAGGAACGCTATTTCTTTGAACAACTCATTAAAAAAGTGTGTCCCATTGTCTGATTTCACATCAAGGAAAGACCTTGTGTACCAACTATTTAGGTGCTAAATCTGTGTGTGCACCGGGTCCTACTTCTAGCCGATGAGAGAATGGGCATACTACAATCAAATAATGATAGTTACTGCATATGTTAACCATGTTGAAATAATCAATGTGAAGCTCTCAAAAGGGCCCTGAGGTGCAGGACAGCATTGATTTTAAAGTTCTAATGACGTGGCCTGTGATGTAAACATGGTAGGTAGTACAGTTAGCTACAAAGTGGTCCACATGCACCTGAAGATTGAGGACAAAGCAGTCTTCCTGAATGTCTGCAGCAATATATTACGTAGATATATGTGTAGGATAGTGCAATTGCTTGAAGGCAACTGTAAGCAGCTCTTGAGGCATTACTACTTTACCTGTAATATTTTGTCTGCAATTTAATTCAGTGTGGGAAAGGGAGCATCCTATTTTGACCCACAAATCAATATTTCTCCTATTGAGGAGCTTGTCCCTGCCATTCAATTATTCGGGTTAAGGGGGTTGAATTGTATGATGCTGGCAGCTGCGCCTGCTAAAATGCTACCTCACACTATGCGTAGTTATCTAGTATTTTTACATAGGGTGCTTCTTCCGCTGCTTTGTTTGTTGCATCATTACCATTAAAGATTGGATGTGCATTATGCGCATGGACTGTGCCTTTTACCATTGCAAGTAATGAGGAACCAGCTAGGGCATCAATTAATCTCCCTAACAATGCTGCACGGGTGTTTCATCAGATTTTTTAAACCCTCTCCTGCATCATCTTGACAGTCCAGAATGCACAGTGAAATTGACATATGCCTAGTCAGAATACATTATTACAAAAGTACCATTTGGCATTTCCAATTATTCTATTAGTCCTATGAGTTCCACATCCTGTGCAGAATAATATGCAGGCAATCTCTTTTCTATCATGACTTCATACTCCCCATCTACAAGGCTCTCCACCACTGTACAAGTATGTCTCTGTCCCGTCTTTTGATCAAACGTCGATGAACCATCAACGAAAGACAATTCTCCCTCCTCAAATATGTCTTCTCTGACCTTTGTGTGTCATTGTCAAGACCTTTGTATGCTATGCAATTATGCATTTCCTCACCTGGCTCTACAGGTTTTGTGAAAAATATTTCTGGGTTTACTGTCTGACACCTGACAGGGTGAATGGAAGAGTTGGACAAAATGACCTCATAGGCAGATGCTCTCTGTGTGGTGAGGGTTGATTTGGATCTCTCTACAATAGCAAAAAAGGTGTGTTCCACATCAAGTTTCACCGGAACTCCCATGGTAATTGTCGAAATGTTTTCTATTGCAAAAGCTGCTGCAGCTAGAATCTGCTTGCAAGGGAAATTACCCTGCATTACTGGATCTAAAAGTCCACTGTAATAGGGCCAAGGCTTCTGTCCTTGGGATGTGTGTTGTGTGAGGAAGGCGTAATCACTGGACCATTAGAATGTGAGAACCAGAAAGATTCCTTTGCATAATTTGGTGTTGCTAATACTGGGGCATTATGATCATGTCCCCTTTCCAGTTGATCGTACCCTTAACCTTCTATGCTTCTTTCAGTCCTTCTAACAAAGGCTTGTTTTGACTGGAGTAATTCAAAATCCATGACCTACAATAATTACATAGCCCTAGAAACTGTTGAATTTGTCTGACCGTGATTGGCTGTGGTGTATTCTGCACTGCTGCCACTCTCTCTCTTGTGTTACTCCCCGTCCTGCTGAGGATATTATTTGCCCTAGTTGTACTACCTCTTTCTGGTAATACTGCAATTGTTCTTTATCTACTTTGTATGCCCTTTCTGCAAGTAATGTCAAAGGTTTTGCTGAAATGTTCCTGCAATGTTCTTCTGTAGGGCTGCAGACCATAAGGTTATCTATATATTCAATTATAGAACTCAGTACTTGTATATAACCTAAATCCATTTGTAGTACTCTGTTAAAAATACTCAGTGTCTCAAAGTACCCATGAGGTAACTTTGTGTGCTGGAATGTTTGTGCATGGTAAGTCAATGCTGTGAGATATTGGGACTCTGGGTGCAAAGAAATGGAAATGAATGCATTCTTGAGATCTATCATAGTAAAAATTGTGTTGCTGTGGTGGGTATGTTGGGGCGGTCCCTCATGTGATCCAACGAAAAATCCAAAAGACTCAAAAACAAAGCTTTATTAATGCAAATGGCATGGAGACAAACAAACAATCAGAACTGAAAACCATCTCAATTTGCCACTTCCACACTACATTATTGAAGGAGAAAAACACCTTCACATAATCTTATCATTGTAACACGGTCAGGGTAATACTACCATGTTGATTGGCTGCTTGTCCGCAAGCCTCTAAGAAAGAAACCTGTACATTAAGAAGTCCCAAAGGATGGTTCACTTCATGGACTAAAAGACATGCCACCCCTCAATGATATAACTTTTTGATGACCGACATAAACTGTGTGCTCCAAGTTGGTTGGAACATCCCATAGTACATTTTGATAAACCTGTTGACGCTGATTGGATAATTGCTTGGAAACAGCAAAGGAAATAGCATCTCACCGAGCCCATGCAATGAAACTGTGCGTGGACATCAGCAAAGTCAAAGACATTGTTGCATCCCCTGGAGCACCCAATCCCCTTCCTCCTATAGGTTCCCTGGTCTCTCGCCCTTCTGCACCTGCTCAAGCATTACCTCTACATCTACATTCTCCAGAAGTGCTGCCAACTTAATGGCCCTCCACAAACGTTTGCCGGTCTGGAAACAACAGTGCTGGTAAGCTTACCGGCACCGTTGTTTCTGACCGGCAAACTACAAGTCTGCAAGCGGATGCCATTCTGCCCGCCAGGGTCAGACCTGGCGGGCAGAACGGCAGCCACCCACAGAACATCATGGAAGCACCGGCCCTGTTAGAAATGGTGCCGGTGCGTCTGAGGTCCCCATTCCCATTGAGTCCTATGGGACTCAAATGGGGATTAACAATTTACTAGTGCCTGATTTCCCGGAACACTGGGGTTGTAATACCCCAGTATTTCCGGCAAGTCAGACAGCGGTAAACCATTACGGTCTGGCAGCTACCTGCCAGTTTTACCGGCACGGTTTCCGTCTGACCCATAATGACAGCCAATAACTTGCCATGGCCAGCTGCTTGAAATCAATTCCTTCTATTTTATTAAGTCTACCATAGCACTTTTATTCTCTGGTAAAATGGCCTTTAGTTATTGTGGGTGCTGTTGCTCCCATCCCGGTTACATCTTCTGGGAACCTGCAGCCTGAGCCCCTTCTAGCCCAGTACTTTGTCCTTTGTGCCATTGTGCATTGTTCCATATCTCATGTTCCCTTGTAACAGTACTACTGGCCTAAATTGGGGTCTGAGGTAGATACATTCTGTAGGAGCTGTCACACTTGTCAGACCTCTGGCAAGAGTTGAGCGAAGAATGTGGCACCCTTGTTGACTCTCCCAGTGGTGGGAGTCCCTTTTGAGAAGGTAGAAATCAACATTCTTGGTCCCTTAGATGCTCCAACTTCTTCAGGCAACAGGTTTATCCTGGTTGTAGTAGACCATGCTACTAGGTATCCTGAATCAATACCTATGAGGAATGTTACAGCTCAGGCTGTTGCTAAGGCCCTACTTGGTATTTTTTCCAGGGGAGGTTTTCCTAAGGAAGTTATCTCTGACAAGGGATCCAATTTAATGTCCCACTATATGCAGGCCATGTGGAAAAACTGTGGAGTGACTTACAAGTTCTCAACGGCCTACCATCCACAGACAAATGATTGATAGAGAGGTTTAACCGTACAATGAAGAACATGATATGTGCTTTAGAAGAACCCCTCAGAAGAAAGTGGGACCTTCTACTGCCATGCCTTCTATTTGCTTATAGAGAAGTCCCTCAAGAGGAAGCTGGATTTTGTCTCTATGAACTTCTCTATGGCCATCCAGTTAGAGGCCCCTTGGCCCTGATTAAGGAGGGGTTGGCGAGTGTTCCTTCCCCCAAGCCAGTGAGAGTCACTGACTATGTGATAAGTGTCCAGATGAGAATGTCACACATGATGGCAAAAGAATCAGATAACTTGAAAGCAGGTCAGGCTCTGGTGAAGCATTGGCATGGCCAGAAGGCCAACATGGTTGGGTTCATTGTTGAGTTTACTCAAGGCCAGCAATTTCTAGTCATGGTACCTACAAGGCAGAGGACCTTACAGATCAAGTGGATAGGACCATTCAAGGTTGTGGGCAAACTTGGAGAGGTCAACTATCTAGTGGACTTAGGCAATCCTAAGGAGGCTCCCAGAGTCTTTCACACTAACCGTCTAAAAGCTTATGTCTCAAGACCAGAAGTAGGAGCTTTGCTCTAGTTTCAGCTCAAGGGGAGGAGGAGAGTGAACCTCTACCTGACCTACTCAGAGGCCAACCTTTAGATGAGAACATAGGAGTCAGTCTCTCTTCTAATCTGACACTGGAACAACAGGAGGAGTTCAAGTTTCTGTTAAATCAGTTTGTCTCCCTGTTTTCACTATCACCAGGCCTGGCCCCTTGGGGCCAGCATTATATTCTCACTAGTGACTGTTTACCTGTTAAAAGCAGAGGTTACAAGATGTCAGACCATGTAAGATCCCACATAAAGGAAGAGGTCAACAAGATGATTGATCTTGGGGTAATAGAGCCATCTACAAGTCCATGGTCTAGATGGCTCTACTACCCCGAGATCAATCACCAGTTGTTCAGCCAAGTATCTCAGTACATTTGATCTCACTTCAGGCTATTGGCAAATAGCACTGACAGAACCATGCCAAGGAGAAAACTGCATTCTCAACCCCAGCAGGCCTCTCCCAGTTTAAGGTAATGCCTTTTGGACTAAGGAATGCACCTGCAACATTCCAAAGGATGGTTAACCAGGTTCTGAATGGGATGGAGGACTTCTGCATGGCATACTAGGGTGACATTGCAGTGTTCAGCCCTACTTGGAAAGAACATGTTGACAATTTAGCATATGTTTTGCAGACTCTTGAGCAGGCCCATCTGACCATAAAGGTGAGTAAGTGTCAAATTGGTCAGAGTAAAGTGGTCTACCTTGGACATGAGGTAGTAGGAGGTGAAATCAGGCCATTGCCTAGCAAAGTACAAGCTGTACAAAACTGGGCCACCCCTACTACTCAACCTGAGATGAGAGCCTTCCTAGGCCTCACTGGTTACTATCGGAACTTCATAGAGAACTATGGGACCATAGCTTATCCCTTGAATATAATCTCCTCACCCAAATTTCCTAAAAAGGTCAGGTGGAATGAGGAGTGCACTCACTCATTTGAAGGACTTAAGAAAGCCCTTTGTCAAGCTCCACTCTTAAGAGCTCCTGACGATAACCAAACCTCATTGTGCAGACAGATGCAGGTTCAGGTGCAGTTCTGAGTCAACTAAATGTGAAAGGTAGGGAGCACCCCATTTGCTTCATCAGCAGGAGGCTGAAGGAACCTGAAGCAAGGTGGGCAACCATTGAAAGAGAAGGTTTTGCTATTGTGTGCTCACTGAACAAGTTTAGACCATACTTGTATGGATCTATTTTTGTGAAACAGACTGACCACCAACCCTTCAGATGGTTGATGCAAATGAAAGGGGAACACTCTAAACTACTGAGATGGTCAATCAGCCTGCAAGGGTTTGATTTTTCCATTGAACACAGGTCTGGGTGTCACCACCAAAATGCTGATGGTCTCTCCAGGATGTTTGACCGACTGGAGTAAAGAGATTCCTCCAGGTGTGGATTAAATCCTCCTGTCCCTTAATCTGTGGGGGGACGAGTGTTAGGGAGAATTCTCAAGAATGTGCTAATTTCCCTTACCTTTTGAGACCCCCAGCAACTTTGCTGTATTTCTACAATATTAATTTTTACCTGGAAAGAGCGTGAGCCTTTTTTCCCACTTTTTCATGTATTTTGATGTCTTTTTACTTTTGTGTTCTTTGGATATGGTGTTTTTAGACAAACTGCATAAGCATCATCTTTTTTCTTGTGTGTCACACAGCACCTTCAGTGCAATGGCACAGGGGTGTCTTTCAGACTCCCCAAGGTTTAAATACCTTCTCTGGGACTGACTACCGTCTTCCAGAGCATGTGAAGTTAAATTGACTTTTCTGGTCCTTTTAAATTCATAGACCCAGCACACACTATCTAGTGCTGGAGAGGTTGCTTAGCATCCCCTGTGTCTAAACACTCATGTAACAGTCAATGTTAGGCATTACTCTTTAAATGGCTGGTGGCAGTGGTTTTAGAACAAACTACCATGATTTTTCCCAACCGGGTCAGTCATGTTTTTCAATATGGCGCTCATGACCCCTCTGTAAAAAAATAAAATTCTCGTCATCTTTTTTCTCCGTTTCTTTTAGGAAAGGTCGTTCTTGTGTTTAACTCTGCGTGCCAAACCATGTTTGGTCCCTTTGTTCGATACCCTTTGGCCGGCTTCAGTGCTGAAGCCCTCCTCTGACGCCTAGTGTCTGGCGTGGACAGGATGTGAGCGAGGTGCCAGAAACTCTCTTTGCTTAGTCTTCTAGGAGACCTGAATGCACTCTGGCGTGATTGGCTGGCTGACTGTCCGGCAAGGACAGCCACCCTGCTGGGTGAGTGGCAGCTAGGGTGGGATGATTGGCAGGAAACTGTTTAAAAGGCGAGTCTCCAGGACTGGAAGGCAGAGTCGACCACTGGAACGAAAGAACTGAAGACGAGCAGAAGGAAGACAACTGCTGCATCGCCTGGACCGTTGGTTTGCTCGGTGAAGCCCTGTTCCAAGTCCGAATTGCCTGAAACTTCATCGACAGAGAAGCTCCTTCAAGGACAACTTCTTCCTTTGAGCTGGTGTGAACAACCAACTCGTAAGCCACCGGGACACCGTCTCCATACTGGTAGAATTTTCTGCAGAGTGCTGTGAAAAGCGGATATCCAGTGAGAAGGATACCAGTTTGTGGGCTTTAAGGCACTCATACGTTTAACTGACGCTTAGCCAAGTTTGTGGCTTCTTCCCTAGGCAGTTCAGGAACCTCCTGATATCCTCCTTCTTGTCCCCACGACTGGAGCTCAGGAACAGCAAGATCTGCAGGAACTTCCAGGAACAATTGCCTCAGCTTCAGCTTTTCTTCATACCTAAGGTACTGTGCAAACGCGGTGTGGAACTCGTTTCTGCCACAGTGAAAGTTTGTGAAACTTTCCCAACTTTGGGGCCTTGTTTGCTCCTAAATCAACATATAACTCTTTTTCTGGCAAACTACTTCCTTGAACATTGGCAAAGACTTCACTGTTTACTACCAGAACAGTGCTATCCTATCCAAGACTCTGAACCATTGACTTTGGGCCAGGCCTATTGAATTGAATTGCTGGTTGTAGTGAACTGAAACTATTTGCCCTGCCTATGAAAGTGATTGTGCTTTAACTTATTTTAACCTTGGGTTTCTACCCCTTTTGAAAGTAACTGAAGTGCCATTTTGCTGCCACTTCAGGGGAGCTTAACTTGTTCAGAAACGTATTGGTTGTGTACTGTAGTATATTTATTTTATGTATTTACATTTGTATAGTGCCCTGCAGCCCAAAGGCATTGAGGCGGTTTTACATGAAAGTGTGCATAGTCAAGATTATGGTTACAGACTGAAATTACTTAGTTACAATGAGGAAGTGTATATAGTGAAGATTGCGGTTACAATATGTGGTTATTTGGTTACAGTGTCGAGAATCAGAGGTGCTCAGTTACAAAGGTACACAATACAGTTAGGTGAATTACAGTGTGTACTAAGGTTAACAGGTCAGACAAATAGCCTGGTTTTGATGGCTTTGCGGAAGGCTAGGTGAGAATCGATTCTCCTGAGGTGCGTGGGTAGGGCGTTCCAGTGTGTCGCAGCAATGGCTGGGAAGCTGGAGCCTCCTGCATGCGCTCTACGGGTTTTGGGCATGGAGATCAAGTTGGTGTAGGCCAATCTGGATGGCCTAGAGGATGTTGGCATGGTTAGGCGCTGGGCTAGGTCGTGGAGGCATTTGTGCGTGAGGGAGAGGATTTTGAAGATGATTCTCTCCTTAACAGCTAGCCAGTGGACCTGTCTTCTCAGGTCGGAGATGTGATCCTTTTTTGAGAAACCTGTGGCAGCCCGAGGGTGTTGTTCTGTACTAGTTGGAGTTTAGCAAAGTTTTTGTTAGAAGTCCCACAAAGGAGAGCATTGCGTTAATCCAGTCTTGAACCAATTGTAGCCCTACAATGGTAAGGCAGTTCTGTGCGGTTAGGAAAGGTTTTGCTGCATTGACCAGTTTGGAGTAGTAGGCAGAGGAAGAGGCAATGACATTGACCTGCTTGTTCATAGTGAGATTAGAGTCAAGGTAGACTACCAAGGTCTTGACTGTTTAGGATACCGAGATGGATATATTATCAATGGTGAGGGAGCAGTAGTTCTTATCCAGGTTACCCAGAATAGTTTGTGAGCCGATTAGGTGAAGCTTGGTGTTCTCGCTGTTAAGGCACAGACAATTTTCTGCCATCCAGGCTTGGATGGTGCAGTAAATGGAGTTGAGGGTAATCCTGTCTGCCTCATAGTCACCTGTAAGCGGGATGAGCGCCTGGGTGTCATCAGCATAGTTGGTGTATAAGAGGCCCAGAGTATCGAGCAGGTTGAAGAGAGGCCTTGTGAAGAGGTTATAGAGGGTAGGTGCAATGCAGGAGCCCTGAGGCACTCCACATTTGATGAGACTGGGAGTGGCACATGCTGAGTCGGAAAAGACTTTAATAGCCCTTTCCTGAAGAAATGAAGTGATCCATGCACAAGCTCTGGGGGAGAAGTTGGCTGCAATGGAGAGGTGATGGCATAGGGTGTTATGGTCGACGAGGTCAAATGCGGCCGATAAATCAAGGAGCAGAAGGAGCGCAGGTTTGCCAGCGTCTCTAATGACATCCATTTGATTTTTTAGGTTGAGGAGGGCCGTTTCGGTCCCATGTCACGGTCTAAAGCCAGACTGCCGAAGGCCCAGAAGACGGTGGTCCTCAGGGAATTTTTGTACTTGCAGGTAGGCTGCTTTGTCCAGTATTTTCAACAGGAAAGGGACAGTGGTGATGGGCCTGCAATTCCCTGGTACCGATGGGCCAAGGTAGGGTTTCTTGAGGAGCGGATGTACCCAGGCTTCTTTAAGGACAGATGGAACATGTCCAGACTGGAAGGAAGCACTGATGAAAGCTGTTAAGAAGGGTGCAAGGGTCGGGCCGCAGTCTTTGATGAGCTGAGCAGGACAGACGTCCCCCTTGCAGTTAGAAGGCGTGATGGTTTTTAGGAGAGAGATGACTTCTGACTTAGATCCTCATTACAAGTTTGGTGGTAGCCATGCCGCTATTGGCGGCATGGCTGCCGCCAAAATCGCGTCGGTGTCCGGGTCCTCGGAATGAGGATTTACCGGGCCATTCCGAGCACACGGTCCTTCCCCATTCCCATTTCAGCCCCCATAGGGCTGAATGGGAATGGGAGAGGGAGCAAACAACGGGCCATTACGAGATGGCCCGTTGTGGTTTTCATCCTTGAGGAGTGTAGGTGGTGGGGTGGACGGAGATTCCAGCTCCCTGAGGATGGTGAAGATTTCTTTGGTGGCTGATTTTGCATTAGCTATCCGAGTGTTGAAGGAGTTTGCTTTAGCTTGGATTATGCCCGTTTTATAGTCTTTGGAGATAGCCTTGAAGGCTATTTTGGTTCTATCATTAGGTTTGTTTTTCCAAGCCGCGAGGGCAGCTTGCTTTTTCGCATGTAATTGGAACAGTTCCTGAGTGAACCATGCATTTGTGTGCCTAGTTTTCTTGGCTTTTCTGAGGGTGAGAGGTGCAATAGAGTCAACAGCTTGGGTGATAAACCGTTTAAAGGTGCTAGCCAGAGTTTCAGGGTCCATCGAGAAGGGGGCCTGGAGGGCAGGCACCTTGAGGAGCGGGGTGAGCTTTTCAGCCGTGAGTTGATGTGAACTTCTAGAGAGGGCTGGAGGGAGAGGAATGGTGGGCTTTGGTGGCCCTTTAGAGGTATCTAGGTCAAATTGGATGTAGTGATGATCCGACCATGGGATAGGTGAATTCTCTGTGATAAGCACATTTAGTGTATGATATTGAGCTGCTTTCTTACTAGTGGAATGTTTTCCAACTGAATGTGTAAATAAATGTATATTCTTTTACCAAGAAACCTTGAATAGTGTTTGTTTGAACTACTGTGATTGCAAGTCTTTTGTGTAACCTCTTGTACTGCTCACATTACTCTTGAGATAAGTCTGGCTGCTCAGCCACTGCTACCACATAACTGTGTAGTATGGGCTTGTACCAAAGATGAAATTGTAGTCTAAATTGTGTGTAGTGTTCCCAAAGGGTACTGCATGTAATTCTGCCTAACAAGGGATCACACTGAACCTTGCTGGGGCACGCATGTACGTTTAACATCACATACCCTGCCCATTCACTCCAATTGCCCAGGTCAATTGTCTGCTGCACCCCCTATTGCACCATTCCATATGTGCCATGACTGGGAGGGCAAAAAGTGGGAAGGGAGGCAAAGGTAGCCAAGGGGGCCGAGGTGCTGGAGCTGGCAGAGGTAGCCAAGGGGGCAGAGGTGCTGGAGCTGGCAGAGGTGGCCAAGGGATCTGGGGTTTCCAGGTCCATGCAGGAAGGGACATTCCTCCCTCTCAACAGGGTCCGGTAGCTGCAAGGGCAGCTGCAGCTCCGGCCACCCAGGCTCAGGGTCCTCCTGCCATGCCTGTAGTGGTCTCAGCCCTGGCCAAGGGGTACCAAGGGGCACAAGTCCATGTTCCAAAGGCCAAGAGGCGTGTGCTGCAGGGACCTGCCACCAGCACACAGGTTCACATGCCTGCAGGGCCACCTCCACTCAAAGCATCGATGGCTGATGCCTCAGCCCCGGCTACCAGTGCTCCAGCCCCTACTGACCCAAGTGGTCCCAGCTACACAGGGACTGCACAACCCTGCAGGAAGGGTAAGCGGGCAGTAGGCAAACAGGCTCAATCCTGAGGCACGGCACAGGGGACTGGTACGGTGAGGAAGAGGAGCTTTAGTGATGCGTTGATCCAGATCCTCTTGGTCTACGTGTGCGAATACAAGTCTGACATGGTTGTGCGGGCAGGTAGCACACATATGCCACACTGGCAGTTTGTCGCCGATCGCATGTTACGCTTACCTGGTATCCACAGGGATGCCACCCAGCCCGGTTACTCACTGGTATGCTTCTCAGCCTTGACCTGATGTGGTCTGCGGGGAAGGTTCTGCCTTGTGGTAGAATTAGGCGTGCTCTCCGTCCTGCCTTCTTTGTAGGGGCGCATTGTCTTTCATGGGCGAGTGCGGTCCAGTTACTTCACTGACGCCGGCCCGTTTGATATTGTTCAGGTAGGTCTTATTGCTGTTCTTTAGTTTTTTTGCTATGCTGCATGCCTTTCTTAGTTTAATATGTCTATTTTTTCTCCCTTAGGTATGCGGAGCTTCAGCGCGGCGAACTGGCTTGGTTGAGACCCGCTGGTAAATGATGGCGCATTAAGAGCGCTATGATGCGGTAAGTAAGCGCTATGCGCAGCGCTGCAATGTCTTGTCTTTGCTAACCTGTGTTTTCCTTCCTTGGAGGTTGCAGTGTTCTTCAGCGCAAGTGGAATGTCTGGAGTGGTGCCAGCTGAGAGGTGACCAGCCAGGTAGCCTTTTGAGCAGTTCGTAATTTGTAAATGTCTCTACTGCTTTCTTTAATGTTGCCTCTATCTTCCTCTTTCAGGTCGTTCTGTCCGGGAGGCGTGCAGATTCGAGGAAGCTGTTCTCAGTAGCTGCGAGTGTTTAAAGATGAAGACTGCAGGTAAGATGCTGCTGCTAATGATGTTCCTTTTGTCTCCTTGCAGGTTCTGCTTCTCTGAGGTTCGAGGAAATAGCTGGACACGGTGAGCGTCACGTTGCAAGCTGCAAAGTAACGTGAAGCGTGTTGTCTGTGATGACTGTAAGGGTGTGTTTGTCCCCCAGAAGGTAGTGCCTCCAGGCTTTAAAGGCGGATTTGATAGCCAGGAGTTCCTTGTCCGTGATGGCATAATTAATCTCTGAAGGTGAGAACTTTTTCGACCAGAAGGCCACAGGATGTAGCTAGCCGGTTTCCGTGTTTCTCTGTGAAAGGACAGCCCCCATTGCGAGACTGGACGCATCAGTTTCAATGGCATAAGGGAGGTCTGGACGAGGATGTCGCAGGATTGGAGCGGAGGTAAACCTTTGTTTGAGTTCCTGAAAGGCTTCTTTGCTTCTTTGGTCCAAGCAAGCTTTTTATTGTTTTTTCGTAATAGTACTGTGATTGGGTGCACAACCTGAGAGAAGTCTGGGATGAACCGGGGTAGAAGTTCGCAAAGCCCAGCATGCTTTGTACCCCTTTCAGAGACATCGGTGAAGGCCATTTCAGAATGGCATCTACCTTGTGCACGTCCATTCTGATGCCTCCTGAAGTAAGGATAAAACCAAGAAATTCTACTTCGGTGACGTGAAAAAAGTATTTTTCAAGCTTTGCAAACAAGCGATGTTGACGGAGTTTGGTGAGGACTGAACGAATGTGTCTGACATGATCTTGTTCCGAGGCTGAGTATACTAAGATGTCGTCTATGTACACTGAGGCGCACACCTCAATTAACTCCCTTAAGACGTCATTCATGAAATACTGGAATGCCGCAGGAGCGTTACATAACCCGAAGGGCATGACTTGATATTCAAACAAGCCGTACTTAGTATGGAAGGCGGTTTTCCATTCATCTCCTTTTCTGACTCGGACCAGGTGGTACGCTCCTCGAAGGTCCAATTTGGTATAAATCTGGGCATCTTTAACTTGGTCTAGCATCTCAGGGATAAGTGGCAAGGGGTAGCGGTTCTTCACAGTGATCTGGTTCAATGTGCAGTAGTCTATACAGGTTCTCAAGTCTCCTTCCTTTTTCGGTATGAAGAACAAAGGACTGGCTGCGGGGGACTTTGAAGGATGGATAAATCCGTTTGCAAGGTACTGGTCTAAATAGAATTTCAAATGAAGGTTTTCTGGTTCTGTGAGAGCGTAGATCCTGCCGCAAGGGATTTGTGCACCAGGAACAAGGTCGATCTGACAGTCATAGGGCCTGTGCGGCGGCAATGTATTAGCTTGGTCCTTTTGGAAAACATCCTGGAAATCATGGTATTCACTTGGCAAGGTATTAGTTGCTCCCAGGTTTCATACTGTCACTCCGGGAGTCATGGGGATACAGACATCATGTTTCCCCTCTTGGTAATAGCAGGCAGGGGAGCAGTAACCGGGGAAGTTTAATTTTCATGACCGCCGGTCTATCAAAGGGTTATGAGCAACCAACCATGGCATCCCTAGTATTAGCCTGAACTGAGGTGCCTTGATGAGATCGAATGAAATAGACTCCCGATTTCCGTCCTGGCACAGCAAGGTTACCCTGGCTGTGCAATAGGTTACTGGTCCGGAAGCAATTTCTGTCCCATCCACGGTGCTTACCTTGTCCATAGTTGGCTTAGAACACAAAGGAAGCCCCATCTCTGCTGCCAGTTCTTGATCAATATAATTTCCAACTGCTCCGCTATCGATGTATGCTTCAACGGCATGCATTCTTGATGACTGTTGGTGGTTAATTCAGACCACTGGTATTGCAAAGTGCGAGGTCAGCAACTCTTTCTTCTCACTCGACAAACTGACCTCTACGTTTGTCGAGCGTGGTAGTTTTCCAATTCCTTATCTTCATCCTTCTCTGTGGCCCGACTGTTCTTATTGGAGGTTTTACTGGACAGTCCTTCAGGAAATGTCCTGGTTTCCCACAATACAAACAAAGCTGTTGTTGTCTTCTTTTGTCCTGCACTTGTGTTTTTAATGGAGGCCGTATCCCTCCAATCTGCATGGGTTCTACAGCATTTTCAGGTACACGGGGTGGGTTTTCCCTTGGTCGAACATACACGGTCCGAGGGTTCATCTTAGATCGGTCTACCTTTCGGTCCTGCAACCGGTGGTCTAGCTGCACGACCAGATATATGAATTCTGCGCAGTCTCTGGGTGGATCAACCACCTGGGCTAAGACGTCCTTTAATTCGCCTCGTAAGCCTCAATGGAATAACGTGGTTCTTTTGTTTTCTGGCCACCTAGCTTCGGCAACCAGTCTGTTGAAGGTAGCAATGTACGTTAACAAGTCCTGATTCCCCTGTTGGAGGGACAAGAGTTCATTGTCTACTGCTTGTTCCTGGGTATGGCGAGCAAACCGTTTTTCCATTTCTCTCTGGAACCCCCCAAAGTCATGTAATAGAGGATCGTCATGGGTTACCAACGGCACCGACCAATCTGCTGCACTACCACTCAGGTATGATAAGACAAAAGCAACCCGAGCTTGTTCATTTGGAAATGCTACAGGCCTACAAAGAAAATGAAGGCGGCACTGATTGATGAATGCCGCATACTTCCGTGGGTCGTCTGAGAACCTTTTGGTGGTGTCAGGGGCACTGTTCCAGGTAACGTGATCTGTATCGGAGTGGGTGGTATGACAGGGTTTTGCATCGTTGGATTGCTTCCAGGTAGAGGCGACTGTCCTGCCTGTGATTGCAAGTGTTGCCTGCTAATCTATTCAGTGCGTTTTTTGGTCACTATTAGGTCTCTCCAGAGGGCATTAGTCTCTTGTCGGGCAGAATGAACCTCAGCACGAAGCTCTCCTAGTAATTGGGCTAATTGGTCCATTTCTAATGTCTCCATGGCACCCAGGTGGATTTGTTATGGTAGGCTTTGCGTTCTGTTACGCTCACCTGGTATCTACAGGGATGCCACCCAGCTGGGTTACTCTCTGGTATGCTTCTCAGCCTTGCCCTGATGTGGTCTGCGGGAAAGGTTCTGCCTTGTGGTAGAATTAGGCGTGCTCTCCGTCCTGCCTTCTTTGCAGGGGCATGTTGTCTTACATGGGCGAGTGCGGTCCAGTTACTTCACTGACGCCGGCCCGTTTGATATTGTTGAGGTAGGTCTTATTGCTGTTCTTTAGTTTTGTTGCTATCCTGCATGCTTTTCTTTGTTTAAAATGTCTCTTTTTTCTCCCTTAGGTATGTGGAGCTTCAGCGCGGTGAATTGGCTTGGTTGAGCCCCGCTGGTAAATGATGGCGCATTAAGGGCGCTATGATGTGTTAAGTAAGCACTATGCGCAGCACTGTGAAGTCTTGCCTTTGCTAACCTGTGTTTTCCTTCCTTGTAGATCGCAGTGTTCTTCAGCGCAAGTGGAATGTCCGGAGTGGTGCCAGCCGAGAGGCAAACAGCCAGGTAAGCCTTTTGAGCAGTTCGTAATTTGTAAATGTCTCTACTGCTTTTTTTAATGTTGCCTTGAGTATCCTCTTTCAGGTCGTTCTGTCCAGGAGGCGTGCAGATTCGAGGAAGCTGTTCTCAGTAGCTGCAAGTGTTTAAGGATGAAGACTGCAGGTAAGAGGCTGCTGCTAATGATGTTCCCTTTGTCTCCTTGCAGGTTCTGCTTCTCTGAGGTTCGAGGGAATAGCTGCACACGGTGAGCGTCACGTTGCAAGCTGCAAAGAAACGCAAAGCGTGTTGTCTTGCTCGGGTGTAGTTTAATAGTTTTATTGGATGACTTTGAAGTTGCGCTTTTATTATTGAACACTTCGTTTACTGGCTAAAGCACTGCGAGCTCCAAGCAGCTCTTGCTGTATACACGTAGCTTCCTGGAGGAGGCCGTGTGGGACACCATCACGTGACGTGCCACGTGACATCAGACAACCCATTTAAACAGCTGCAGAGCGCCCGAGCGGGGTGTTATTGGATGACTTTGAAGTTGCGCTTTTATTATTGAACACTTTGTTTACCGGCTACAGCACTGCGAGCTCCGAGCAGCTCTTGCTGTATACACGTAGCTTCCTGGAGGAGGCCGTGTGGGACACCATCACGTGACTTGCCACGTGACATCAGATGACCCACTTAAAAAGCTGCAGAGCACCCGATCGGGGTGTTATTGGATGACTTTGAAGTTGTGCTTTTATTATTGAACACTTTGTTTACCGGCTACAGCACTGCGAGCTCCGAGCAGCTCTTGCTGTATACACGTAGCTTCCTGGAGGAGGCCGTGTGGGACACCATCACGTGACTTGCCACGTGACATCAGACGACCCATTTAAACAGCTGCAGAGCACCCTTGCGGCGTAAGCCCTGGTGGCAGAAGGGCTGGTGCTGTTAGGCTGTTTGGCTGGGTCTAGGGACACGAAGATCACAAGTAAGTTCTATGTGGATTCATAGCTGATTATTACAACCTGCACTGATAATATTACCAAGCACACTTTATAAAGGTGGGGCCAAGGAAACAGACATTGCTCCATGCCTGAGATAGGGAGGAAAAAGGAATTAATTTTGCAAGTGTTGGAAATTCCTTGTTTGGCTCGTATCCGATAAATTACGGGAGACTGTTGAGGCTTTGTCCTCTTAGATCCCGTGAGGTACGAATATTTGACATTTTGTAATTAAAACTCTGGTGAAAACTACCATGTCAACACGGTATAATTTGAGAAGTGGCCCATTGGTAGAGATGCAAAGTGACCAGGAGGTGGAAAGATCATTGAATCATAATGCTCTCCTACAGGATGACACTATGCATGGGTTGCAAATGAGTATCCCGGCGGGCCAGACAGAGTTTACACACGTACAAATCCATAACCCTTCTACTACTAACTATACTGGGAGAGATGACCCAAGTAATGCGGTCGGTCTCCTCTTTAGTTTCTACACTTAAATGAGGAAATGATTACACACTTACAACTACAAACATCAAGGAGACCATAGAACAATACTTTAAGACAAGAGGGCATATAAATCTGCCCGATTGCAGAGAAGGTTTGCAAACTCCTATGCTATATAAAGCTAAATCAGCAGAAGAGATAGGAAACTCTACCTCTCCAATTGCAACCCTAGACCTCTCAGAAGGCAGCAACCTGTCTGCTATTCTACCACAGGGGGCCCCAGATCCTGATCCTCATTTCAGTGTAACAGAAAACACCAGAAGCAAATTGAGGGATCATTCGGCTTCAATCCTATCACAAAACCCTCAGGAGCAGATCCCTCTGAGAAGCCAACCATCGAAAGAACTCCTGGCGCGCGAGATAACTTTAACAGCCCTGCACTTTGTCCTAAACTCCTTGGTGGGGGTATTTGAGACGACAAAGGGAGATATTCAAGTGCACACTGGAATTTTGCTTGAAATATCTAAAATTTTGATTTGTTTGAGTCCTCTATAGTGGGGCTCTCCAGCGCCATAAACAGTGCAATTCTACCATCAATAACATCACTTGCAGACGTTTTAGCATCACAAAAAATGGAGATAGCTGAAATTAAGACTATGCTTCAGAACATAAGTTCACAAAGAAAGGAAACCAATTTAATGCTACAAAATTTTATTCAGACCCAGGGGAATGTCAAGGGGCTGGAGCAGCTGCCACGGGTTGACTCCCTCAAAGTTCGATCCCTCTCCACCTGGGACGACACGCCACTAACCTCATCAGTGATGGAAGAGTTTTGCCGCTTAGCACATTTGGCGGACACCGATATACAAGATGAGGTGATTTGTATAGAAGAAGACTCTTCTCAGAAACAAAGTACTGCTGAGGAGGAAGAGAACCCGTAGAGGAAAGTGCAGGCCAAATACCTCAAAGGAGGAGGAGGATGAGAAAAAAGAAACAAAAAAATGCAAGACATAAATCACAACAGCCCATCAGACAAGAAAAGAAATCCAAAAATATGAAAGCGAAAAAATCAAATCATGTTGATACAAATAAGTTCATTAATAGCCTAGCTAACTTATCGAAAAATTCAAATAAAGATAAGAAAAATAAAGGAGAGAAACTTTGCCCAGAAAAAGAGAGGGAGTCTCCTGATGAGCAGGACTGAGAGAAGAACAAGAAAGAACTAAACGCTACATTGAGGCCCGTTATTAAAAATGCCCCTAACAAAACAGTAGGAATACAAACAGACCAAATGGACAGTAAAAATCTGGAAAACACAACAGGCCCAGTGGGGGGAATCCTCCCACCACTGATAGTGGGGAAATCAATAAAGTTGGCCCCAATTTTTCTCCCTAGAGCCAAATTGGCTCCAACAAACTTGCCCCATTCTAAAGCCCCGGCTCTAAAAATAGCTCCAATCTTCATTCAAGGACAAAAAAACATTAACAAAATCAGTAGAAACCCAGGAGAAAAGAAATGAAAAAACAAGCGGGAGCCCACCACCAAGCCAAGGTCAAGAAGAGTTGACAACACTGCCTATAAGAGAAGAAGACTCAAGACAGACTATTCCTGCAGAACAAGCCAACCCCAATGACGCTGGACCAAGAAAGGAGGAGGTGCAAAACAAAAGGATAGAAAGGGAATCATCACTTGGGAAAAATCCTTTTGCAGTCCCGTGGCTTTGGCTCAAAGGTCATAAAGATAAAATGAATTGCAAATATTTGAATAGAGGGTCACTCCTGATGCTTTTTAAAAATATACCAGATTTATATCTTTTTTCATCAGAGGAGATTGAGTATGTTAGATTCCCGGACCAACAGCTGACTCATTTAGTGGAAGTTGGGTTCACATCCAATATAGGGGCAAAGGCAATCCAGGACGCTGCAGACCTTTTACAAAAACAAGGCATAACTATATATGAAGACATGTCCTCAGACATCAGGGCTGGGGAAGGAAGGGAGGATGGAACAATGGAAGGGGGTAAAATTAAAAAAGATCAAGTAAAGGAAATGTCAGCTGTAGTACAGGGTAAAATTGAGGGAGAGAAATTGACAATTTGGCGCTCCTACCGGAGATTATAACACAGGTGTGTCAGAAAATGGGTGTAGGAGAGACATGTCTTTAGCTGGGAGAGTATGAGGGTGGTAAGCTGGAATACTGAGGTTCCGGCTCTTTTACGAACCTCAATATGAGATCAGAAGTATTTGGTAAGAACGATATAATCCTCCTACAGGAGACATGGTTAGTTAATGCACCAGAATTAGAAGGCTTTATAATAACCACCCATGCCGCAACAACAAGGGGGAAAGGGCAAAGGGAGGTATGCTAGTTGCATGCAATGCCACTCGTTTCAAGGATGTGATAATAATCTCAGATGAATAAGAGGGGATCTTGGCAGTAAAATGTGTGGGCGCAACTCCTAAAGGATCGAAACAGATAATAGCAGTAAATTTGTATTGGAATGCGGCATCCGTAAAGCTTGCCACTTTCCTGGATGTCTTGTCCAGTGTGCTGACTAAAATAAAATTAATTCATCCAGATACATATGTTTTGGTGGCGGGGGACTTAAATTCTCAATGTGTTGAAAGCGGTAAAGAGAAAGGAGTGCCAAAATACAAGGCCATCTCACCTAATGGAAATATTTGGGGGTCCTTCTTTAAAGAATGGGACCTGAGAATGGGAAATGGTTCATTAGAAGGAGACATCCCGCCAGCAAGAACATGGTCCCGGGGAGCATCAGAATCCACTTTGGATTATATGTTTATGTCCCCTAGCATGTTCGATCAATGTGAAACTATGAGAATAAAAGAGGGTGGTACAAGTGACAACAAACGATTAGAGATATCAGTCAAATGGCAAGATATAAGGTTTCTAAAAAGGCTGAAAGAGCACTTCATAGTGAACAACCAAAAAAATCGTTTAGTGAAATATAACAGAGAAGGAGTGAAACTGAATAAAGCCCTGGATAAATACAGTCTTGAAACCAGCGACAGCAAATTGAAAGATATGTGCGATCCTTATGTTTTCCATGATTTTTTGTGGTTGGTTGAGGCCCCCAGTCCAGCGGTGGGCCAAATGAAAAAAACGTATAAGCACACATTTGACAAACACACATGGGAGCAGAAGCGTGAGATGCGGTGAACCATAAATGCTATTAAAAGGGAGGAATGGGTTAAATCTATTAGAGAGACCAAAATAAAGTCCATCAAAAACAAATATAAACAATGGTCGAAGCAACAACGCATGGCCCATGCCTAGAAAGATGGGGAAACCATGCTTAAGGCCTCCTAAATAAGAACTCACAGAAATTTTGGTCTCTCATCAACCAACAATCTACAGATCAAGTTGGAGCCTTATTAAACCTGGTTACCGAAACAGAGTGGGTAGAATTTCTATCAAAGAAATATGCTCAGACTAAGGAGGAGCCGTCTTTTCCCACTTTAGGAAGCCAGTGGATTTTGGACACAACAGAAGAGGACATTTACGCCCTTATAATGAAATCTTCAGCTTCAAGGGCAGCAGGCCCCAGTGGCTTAACATATCAAGTCTTGAAGGGAAACCCCAAAAGGTGGTCCTACATGCTAAACACACTGTTCCATGGAATTCTGAGGTGTAAAAAGATTCCCTCATCTTGGAAATCGGGAGTCATCGTCCCTATATTTAAAAAGGGGGATCGAAGAGACCCCTTAAATTATAGACCAATTACCCTCCTTGATGTGGAAAGTAAGCTGTTTACCAGCTTAATATTGAGAGACTTGGAAACCTGGGCTGAACAAAATAAGATCTTGCAAAACAACAGACAGGCTTCCGAAAGAGGCACTCCACTTCGCTTAATGGTATAGTACTTGCCACCCTCTGTAATAGTAAGACCGGAGGGCAAGAATCACGACTATATGGTGCTTTCATAGATTTATCAAGTGCCTTTGATCTCGTGAATCGAGATAGACTTTGGTCCAAATTAAAAGATAGAGGAGCTCCGACCCATCTCATAGACATATTGGTCTCCCTCCATGAAGGCAACACGGTCCAAGTTAAACTTAGCCAAGATGGACTTTTATCAACACACACCCCAGTGAAGAGGGGGGTGAGACAGGGGTGTATGGTCACTCCCTTTTTGTTCAACTTCTACGTAGCCGATTTTGGACAGGAGGTAGAGACAGCAGCACTGGGCAGTGCCAAGTTCGGCACAAATGTAATAAAGTGGCTGATGTATGCTGACAACATTGTCCTCCTGGACAAGACACCAGTGGGGCTCCAGAGGCTACTAAATGCCCTGGATCAATACATGAAAGATAACGACCTCAAGGTAAATCCGGAAAAATCGAAAATAGTGATTTTTGGAAAGAAAGGTGGTAAAGAAGGGAAAAACTGCTAGACAGTTGGGGGCAAACGAATACCTGTAACGGAGGAGGTCATTTATTTGGGTTATATCCTGTATGCTACACCAAGAGTTTGCACGATACGGGCAGAGATGTTACAAAAACGCACCCAATTGACGGCTCAACTGCAAAAAATCATCAAGCAATATTGCAGGTTCTCTCTCCTCCCTGCTATCCGCTTTTATCGAGCAAAGATCGTTCCTGTTCTTCTATATGGTTTAGAGGCAAAACCACTAGCTTGGTCAATGGACTGGCAGACATGAGAAGCAAAGATCTGGAAAAAAACCTTACGTCTTCCAAACAGCTTGCCAATGGCCAGTTTGCGCTTTGAGTTGGGTCTCTCATCATTAGGGGTCCAAGCAGATTGGCAACTTCTATCTCTGTTCAATCTGATAACCAACCCAAAGCATAACACATTATATGAAGACTTAAGAGTCCATTTGAGCCATGCATTAATGGGGGTACTGTATGATTTAAAAAAAGATCCCAAGAAATTCTTAACCACAAACCCCATGAAGATCAAGAGGGAGCTACTATCATCAGATTGGATAATGACAATAGATAGTACACGATCGTCGACAGTGGCTCCCTCATTTTCACCAACGGACAAGAGCCTCAGTTCTGTAGCAAATTATTTGTTGAAATTCCCGGATGCAGAAGTAAGACAAAATGTTCTCAGACTTCGTCTGGGTTTGATACGTACAGGAGCTGTTCTTGCGAGATGGGGTTGGGGGGAGAGGAGCAATCACTTATGTGCCAGATGTCGAGACCCAAAAGACCAGTCATTGGAGCATCTTTTAAGATTCTGCGAAGGAACATGGGAGGTGCGAAAGAAACATTTGGAACATTTTGTTTGCTTTAATGACTGGTTGTTATCAGAAGACTTTTGAGTGAGAATGACTTCAGGTCACGAAACGGCATTGACTATAAACGTGGTCAGAGTCCTACAACAGTTGGGCTTCAATGGAAATTAAAAGTTCTCAAAGTATCCAGACTGAAATAGGGAAGATAAGAAAATTTGGAGGAAAATGCTGAATCTTTTATCAATTGTCTTTTAAAGAGTTGCAACCAAGTGTAAAGTTATCTTCTTTTCTTTCTAGTACTTTTTTTTTCTCTTTTTCTCTTTTTGTACTTGTGAAAAAAACAGGTTTGATTTATACCACAATAAAATTAAAAAAAATAAAAATAAAAAAAAATAGCCCCAACAAAATAGTCCAGGTAAAGTAATCCCTAGGCTACCACACCCAAAACACTAGACCGCATAGCCTGGTTCTTAGGAACCAAGCTATGTGGATGCCTCCATGTTGGCTGACAATACAATAAAGTAGTTCTCAAGCACATCATTTTTCATGGTGTATGAGCCTGGCGCCAAAGGCGCCAGGACTGGCCCCATGAGGGCTTTTGAAGAGGATGCCAAGATCTAGAGACCCGAGTCCTGAATCCACCTGGCCAATGGGTTTGCCAGAGGGGGTTTTAGGCGAGGGTCGTGACATCGCATCAGTGCCCTGAGCATTGAGAGGTGCATAGAGTCTAAGGCAGTGAAGCTCTAGAATGACCTCTGGCACTGAGCCAAAGATAAGCTGGGTGCCAACTACTCCTCCACTCTGGTGACTGGAGGTGGACCAGCAGTGGAGTAAGAAGTACTCACTCCACATGAGGAAATTGCTAGTCAGATGATTGATGCTAAGCTGATCCAGGGCGTGGAGACCTTCCAAATGATCAGGCAATGTCTGGTGAGTGGTGATGGGTGTGAGTCAAGGACATGTGTATGTTGTGTAATGGCCGTGTGTTGCTTGTCTGAAAGTTCTGCATGCATTCACATGACTACCATGGGTGTATGATGTCATGGTGATCTGACACGTACTTGTTATTCTGCAGCCTACACAAAATCACGATGTGCTGCACACCCCGACAATGGACGTCTGCACTCCTGTGCAATCCTTCACTTACACCCTCTGTCCGGGACCTCTTGGCCCTCTTCCTGATAAAACCTGTGATGTCTGATGGGCTGTGACCATATGCCACTCAACATTGTCCCTCTGTCTGCTCATCTCTGACGTTTCTGAATGTTCACCCTGCCAGCGGAACCTCCTCTGGGGTGTCCTCCCTTTCCCCACCTTCCCATGGCAGCCCACAGTATCCACGGGACTGGTCATGCACGTGGTGTAGTACTGCAAAGACCTCTAGCAAAACATATGTGCTCCTATTCATTGTGCTGAGCAACTCATCCTTCGCTGGTCTGTGTGGGTTGTTCTTTTGTCTTGGGGGCAGGTGTTGTATCTGCATAGGACTGGGATATTGGCATTGGGTCACAAAGGGTACGGCTGTTGATTTCCTTCATGGTGCAATTTCCACAGGGACATTTGGGAGCTGTGGCCACAGTTACTTCAAATCCATCTTCAGCATTGGTTTACCTATCATGGACTGTGATCATGCCTTCACTGTTCACTCAGGGTCAATCATTTCACACATTGCAATCAGTTGGTGGTGAGGGTCTGTGCCTGAATTGGACTGGAGGTGATCCTTATCCAGGTCAGGTGCCACATATGGTGATTGAACGTGTGTTGTGCTTTCAATACTCGTCGCCCGTGCTGATGTCCATGATAAATGATGGAATACACTGGTCACCTGCCCCAACTCTGTCCTCAGGCACAGGCCTCTGAGCCGACAGTTTTACACGTGCACTGCATCCACGCCATACACCACACTCTGGGGAGGTTGGATGTACACCTACAACCCTCTTCACGCTATTGACACATGTTGTATGCACTTCCACTTCCACCTGGCCGCTACATTCCCATGGGTTGTCAGTGTGTTGTGTTTGATTTGTGTGATGTTCACCTGTGGTGTATGGGCCACTCCCACTTACATCCACTAGGATCACCTCCAACATGCATTTAAAATTGACTGGTGTCGATGTGACATGGACTAATGGGACGTATGTGTCTACATTCAAAATTTCGCTACAGCCTTTCATCTTGTGAGACTTGTGTGTATGGAGTTTTGGTGTTACATGTTATGTCATGTCATATCCCTCATTCATGGCTCTGTGACAGTGGTACGCATGTTACATCTGATGCATTTAGCAGGTCAAGGCATGGGTATGCTATGTGGCATATGTGTGTTCACATCATGGATGTTGGTTTAGGGGCTATGCCATTCATGTGCTGGGCACTGTTAGGGAGAATTCTCTCTTTAGGCTGAATTTCCTAACCTAGTGAGTCCCCCAGCGGCTTTGCTGGATTTCTGGAGTTTGTTTTTTTCTCCTGCCAAGAGTGAGACTCTTTTTCTCCCACTCTTGGACATGATTTATGGTGTTCCTTTGACTGTTAATGTGTTTTATGGGCTATGGGGTCCTTTACCCCATAGGGCCTCATGTGTTTTTACTATGTGTGTTACACAGCACCCTCCGTGCAGTAACACAGGGGTGTCATAGTGACACCCCACCATAGACTCCATACCCTGGGACTGACTACTGTCTCCCAGGGCATGTAAAGTCACCATTGGCTTTACTAGTCCCAAATTATTAACAGAAACCGGTACAAACCATCATATTGTGGACATACTGGTCGAGGCAATTCGATTGCCCCGGGGTCTGTTAGTCGAGGGGGCACGTCTCCGTCTCCCTTGATCGAGTTTTGGCTGGTGGCAGTGGATACTACTTTTTATATTCGACTGCGAATATATCCCTATGGGATTTTCCCATTGTTCGAGGCTACCAAGTTTAATTATTGAATTCTCATAGCCTCGAACATAGCGCTGGTTTATTTATTTAATATTAATTCGCCGGTTGGTATTTTTTGCCAGGACTCGATTCTAAAATGGCGTTTGTGTTCTCTTCTGTGACTCCAACCCAAGTTGAGCCCTTTGTTCCACTTTTTGGCGGGCTTCTCCACAGAAGCCTCCAAAAGTGGTGCCACTCTGTCTGGGTGCCACAGGGGGTGTGGGAGGGGGTTTAGGCACCCTGGACTGAGTTACCTTGGTAACTCAAGTCGCACTCTTGTGTGATTGGCCTAAGTGGTGAGCCGGCCGGCTGACCACTTAGCATGTTTGATTGACAGCTAGGCTGAGTGAATGGGGATCGTGCTGCATAAAAGAAGGGCTTTGGGGATAGGAACTTCAAAAGTCGCCACAGGACCTGAGAATCCGACGAGGGAGAAGCTGAGCTGACCTACCACGACGACACCACCGGTGGAGCCCTGCGGAACCGACTCACCACTTCCCGGCTGGAGAGGCTTCTTCCCCTGACTGGTGGGCACAACCAGTTTACCTTCTTTTCTTCGCATCCCAGGACGTCTTGTGGTCGAATTGCCCGTGCCAACCACCCCGGCAACCGGATAGCCACTTACCACTGGACCGCGAATAAAAGGACCGCTCCTTTTACCTGAGAACTCAGTGGCTGGTTTCTTCCCTGGCAGTGCAACAGACTCCTGTCTTCCTCCCCGACGAGATCCTCTCTTCCCCCAGACGAAGCACCGACTTGCATCCGCTGCCAGGAACAACTGCCCCAGCTGGAGTATTCTCACCACTTTAAGGTACCGTGTCCGCCAGGCCTTCCTTTCTAAAGATTGCTACAAGGTAATAATAATCCCTTAACCTTCTGGACTGGGCTGGCCGCCTTGAACTTCTAAATGGTCCCTTTCTTTTGGTCCAACTCTTTTTGAACCTTTGCAAGACTCTTGTGCACTTCAACCGTGTGACCTTGGACACATTTCGTTCTGATCCTCTTAAAGTGGATCCGGCCTTCTGGACTCTAACTTCACGGTTTTACTTGCCTTCCTCTCTCGTTGTATTCTTGTGAAAGTGTTGGAATCTGTTTCAAATTATACTCTGCTTTTCTCTCCCTTTTAAAACGAATTATTAGAGTGCCATCTGCGTTAAGCGCTCATCGCTGTCTGAAAATAAGTGGGGCTTTACTTAAGACTTGTCTAATATTCTTCTAAGGGAGTCTATGGGCCTCATTACGACCGTGGCGGTCCGGAAATAACGGTGGCGGTAAACCCGCCGCCACCGTTGTTTCCGGACCGCCTGATCCCGACCCCTGCAGGCGGGAGGTGATGTTCCCGCCAGGTCTGACCTGGCGGGTTTAACACCGCCCGCCTGCAGGGGGACGAGGAAACACCGGCAGCATTACAAGATGCTGCCGGTGTTTCCATGATCCCGATTCCCATTGAGTCCCAGAGGACTCAATGGGAATGGGGATTTACACCATTCCGCCTCCGTGATTCCCGGAAAACCGGGGTTGTGATGCCCCGGTAATTCCGGGAATCACGGAGGCGGAATGGTAATACGAGTCCGGCGTTAACCAGGCGGTTTTACCGCCTCGGTTAACGCCGGACTCGTAATGAGGCCCTATATCTTTTAGTGACTGTGTTTTTGAACTGCTTAACATTAGTGCCTGTGTGTTTTTCTAGATGTGGTTTTAAATAAATAATTATATCTCTTTTACACCAAGCTCTGGTCTGTGTCTACTTGTTCTACTGTGTTCTTTTGACCTGTTGTGAATACTCTGTATACTGCCTAACTCTTCTTGAGGGAAGTCTGACTGCTCAGCCACAGCTACCTAGTGAATCTGTGTGGTACAGACTGCTACCAAGTGGGTTTACTGCCAAACACCTGTAGTCTTAAATCTTTTGCAGTGGTCCCAGAGGGAACTGCACAGGTTTCTGCCTAACACTGGTGTACAGCGGTGGGATTTGAATTGAGTATACACTTTAGAGTACTTTTTGAACACTTTAGGACAACCAGCCACAGAGTTTAGCACTAAAAAGCTGATTTTCTAACTATGTCTGCTATGGAGAGTTATACCCTAGAATCAATGTCTGCCAAAACTGCAGATTGCTTAAAAGTATTGTGTAGACATAAGAATCTCTCTGAGAAGGGCAAGAAAATGGAACTTATAGAAAGATTGTTAGAAAACCAAAGTCTGGGTGGTACAGAGGAATCTACCCCCACCCCCAGCAAATGTAGAAAACAGTGATGGTACTGATCTGAATCAAAGTCTTCATAATGAGTCAGAAGAGGAAAGTGAACCTAATGAAGTTAGCCACTCTGAGCCTCTGTCTGCCTTACCTACTGTACCTACTGGGCTATACCAGGTCCTACATGTAACCCTGCTTATTTTGAACTTGAAAAAATGAAGCTTGAATTAGAGTACAAATGTTTTATTGCTCAATCTGAAAGAAACCAAGAGCTAGAGTTCAGAAGAATGAATGGCCAGGCTGAGTTAAGACTCAGAGAAATAGAGCTTAATCATGAACTAGAAATGAAGAAGTTGTCTGTGGAAAATGCTTCTCTCTCGTCTGGTTCCTCCAGGAGTTCCAGTCCCAAAAGACCCCGGATGCCTAAGGAATTAGTGGGTATGTATGAACCTAAGTTGGATGTGTTGGATTGGTTAAAAATGTTTGAGTATAATCATGGGCTCCAGGACATCACAGGGAATGAGTTACTTCCCTGGTTGTTCTCTAGGCTTCCCCCTGTTGCAACTAATGTGGTAATGGAGTTGGGGGAGGTGGATAAGAAGGATTATGAATGTGTGAAACTATCTTTGATAGCTAGATTTGGGAAGACCCCTTCCCAGTACCTTAAGAGGTTTAGGAACCTCAAAAAGCATGATGGTAACCCTTAGGCTACCTGGGTGAGTGAAAGTTTGAAAAACTTAGAGGGATGGATTAAGGGTTACAGAGTTAACACTTATGAAGGAATGAAGAATCTTGTAATGTTGGAGTCAATTTATGATGCCTGCTCTCCTGAGCTCAGACAGCACTTGGCTGATTCAAAGGAATTAGATTCCAGGAAGTTAGCTAAGGCTGCTGACTTGTGGGTTGCCAACAGGGCCACTCACAAGGATTCTGGGGCTACTCAGAAAAAGGATGAGGGAAAACAGCCAAAAAAGGACTCCAAAGAGAATTCTAATAATTCCAATTCCAAAGAGGGCCCCAAACAAAACCAAAAGGGTAAGCCACAAGGGAAACCGAATCAGGCTAGTGTACATCCTGGTGCCAAACCAGAAGGAGGTCAGAACAAGCCACCATTCCAGAAAGCATTTGGTAAATGCTTTGTTTGTGGCTCTACTGACCATGTGAAAGGAGATCCCAGATGCAAGGGGAAACCTTCAGGGGTCCAGCTTGTCTCCTTAGCCTTCGCTCCAGAGGAGGAAGTACAAATGGCAAGTGGAAAATTCTACTACTGGCTGATGAACCCATTGGAGTCTCAGCCAGTGTTCTTTAGTGTCTCTGGGTTTGTGGGAACAACAGAACTTAGATGTCTATAATTCTATCCCAGATAATACTAAAGAGTATTATAAGGACAGTGTCCAGGTGAATGGTCAGGAGACTCCTGCCATTAGGGACACTGGGGCCAGCATAACTGTGGTGGACAAATCGCTTTTTCAGGCTGAGGATGTTACTAAGGCACACAAACGCCTCACCAAGTTAGCTGGAGGGCCTGTGCAGATGCTTCCCCAATTACCAGTTCTCATCCAGTGTAATGACATGACTGTAAACATACCTGTCAGCATACAAAGTGAGGTGCCAGGAAGGGTTCTGCTGGGTAATGACTTAAAAACTCTTGGAGTAGTGTCACATACCCCCAGACCTCCTAGTAAAAGGTTACAGGAGCTCATTTCATGATCCCCCAGCTAGACAGGTGGAGCACAAGCATCGGGCATTGTGGTCCACATGCCACTCACACAGGCTGAACATGCTGGCAAGCAACAGGAGCCGATGGGCAGACCTGAGGAATCTGCACGCATCCTAGGCTGAAGAAGGTCAGGCCCACAGGGAAGCCCTGGGGTTGGAGTATATGTCCCTCAGGACAACACTGGCTGCACTCAAGGCATCCAGCAGTAGGCGGTCTGAACAGCAGTTGCAACTGATGACTCGCGCCATCATGGAGGAACTGCATGCATCCCGTGAGGTGTTGCATGGAGACTTCTGAGCCATCGGCTTGCAGCTGTAGGCATGTCAGTCTTGCATGACCAATGCCATTGAGGACCAGACCAAGGCCATATGTGGTGTACCTCCCATTCCACGTCCACATTCAGATGCACCACCAGAGTATGACGACAGCAGCGACAGATCTCCTGATCCCTGATAGTCGTGCGGCCCATTAACCCATGGATGTTTTTTCACACATCATCCACACATGTGGGTGTTGATGTGTACCCTACACCTCCTCCCTCCTGGGTGCCCCCCCCAAGTCCCAGATGGGCAATTTTGATTTTTCTCTTTTTCTCTTTTTTCTTTTTGTGTTTATTGTGCATTTATGTGACAGTGTGTTGCTTTGTGTTTCATCCGAAGGCACCCACTGTGGTTTCCGGCTGGAGCCATGCAGAATTGTCTCTTGTCGCATGTTGGTACCCTCCTTGTTTGTGCCCTGGGGTCCAGACACATGTACCCCTCCTGCTTCCCCTTTCCATGGGCTTGCAAGGAGTGCATCGTGTGAAAGTAACTTACACATTGGCAATAGGCTTCCATTATATTTGTGGGCAGTCTCAAGTCCAGCATGTGTATACACCCCTAGTGGGAATCATGATTGTTTGTCCCTTTTTTAATTTTTTTATTGTATTTACCAAAAACTAATTGGTTTTAACAAAGTTGAAAGTGCCTTTTCCTCTTTTTTTCATAAAACAAGAAACTTGGTTCTTTGTGTGCTTGCGTTTTCCTTTTTTTGTTGTTTGCTTAGTCTTTTTCTTTGCCTTTTTCTATCAGAATGAAGGCATGCTGTAAAATTTTAGCCGTGGCGATTGCCCAAGATGTTTTCTGTCCGCTTATTAGCCGTGGCCACCAGGTCTCCTCTTCACGTAGAGATGAAGCCTCCAGGACAGTTGACAAATAAGCCTTTCTCAGTGTTATTATCGCAGGGCAAGAAGTTAATAGGTGTTGAACTGTTTCTACTGCCTCCTCCTCTTTGCACAATCTGCAGGAGTTTGATGAGCTGCTGCCTCTAATGAACAAAATTTCATTGGTTGGCAGCAGGTTTAACCTTGCTTTCATAAAGAGTTGTCTCAGTGGTCTACTAGGAATTTTTTTATACATTTCTCCGGTATCATTGTATTTTCGCTGCAGAGGAGGTGGATGACTCAGAAGTTTGTTTTTTTCTGTCATTTCTAGGGTAGTAATCCAATCCAGTTCCTCCAGTTTATTCTTTATTTTGAGATGATTTGTCAGCAGGTCCTCTTGTGAGCAGGCAATTGAATTTACTTGTTCCTTCTTCTTTTTCGCCCATGTTGCTAGAGTCTTTGAGCTCCCTGTTTTGATTTCAGTCGCCATCAAGTTGTACAAAGTTGGTGATTCTGGCAGGAGGATTTTCCTGTATACGGACATGCTGTTGTTTTCCACTACGACTTTTAATGAGATCAGCCCCAGTACTTTTCTTATTGCCGGTAGTGAAGTAGATTTTGGAACCGAGAGCAGAGACCTCCAAAAGAAAGCTTCAATTTTAGGCCAGATTTTGTCTGGCAGCAGGGGCATAGCCTCCACACCGTAGGCACTGGATGATCTTTGATTTGTATTATTTTAATACTGGTAACAGCAAAAAACACCCACATTTGTTATCCAGCATTCTTGCTTGTGTGGTCATGGTGTGCGCCTTGGACCAGATGAAGCTTTGCATGCTTGTTTCCTGTTTGCCGTTATCCAGCATGACCCCCAAGTATTTACATTTTGGGACTATTTCTATCAGCGTGTTTTCCAAAGGCCATGAGGCTTTCGTAGCGCATTTATTCTTTTTACCCAAAATCACTGTTTTTGTTTTTCATATATTGATTTGAAGTTGGTTTTTGCTGATGTATTCCTCCAGGTTTACTATTTGGAGTTTGACGCCTATCAGAGTCTGGTTGATCACGGTGATGTCATCAGCATAAAGGATTCTAGGGACTTGCGTTCCCCAAACCTTAGGGGGGAAGGCCCTGACCGCTTCCATAGATTCTTTGTAATCTCCAATAAATGCCGTGAATAGAGCCGGCGCTAAAGGGCATCCCTGTTTTACACCCCTCGTGATTGCAATGCTTTCCGATAGCAGGCCCATTCCATTTAATTTTACCTGCATCAATGTTTTGGAATAGAGTGCTGTTATCGGGTCCAGGATGTTCCTCGGGCAATTTGCTGCTGAGAGTTTGTTCCACATCAAGGATCTTTCCACCTCTTTAAAGGCCTGGGTAAGGTCTATGAAGGCTAGATAGGTGTTTGAGGACCCCTCTAGTGATTTGCTTTTCAGAGGCTAAGGATCATGATGTTGATTGATGCTGATTGAAGCCCACAAATTCTTTTGGAAGCCAACTTGGAAGGGGTCATGTAATGGAGCAGACTTTATCCATGCTTGAAATTTCTTACGTAGTAGTGGTCTGTAATTAGATGGATCTGCTCTGTTACCCTTTTTAAAAATTGGTACTACCACGGATGAAGTCCATGAAACCGGCACTGATTTTTCAAAGACTTTACTAATGAAGGGCACCCACTCATCTGGAAAGAATCTGAGGTCCATATTAGTGATGCCACCGGGGCCTGGTGCGCGTGAGGTTTTTAGTTTTCTTATTGTAGATTTAATATCCTCTTCGTCCGAAAGATTATACCATTCCAGGTTGTTTTCTTGCGCTTCTATTTCCAACTTCTTGTCTGGGTCTTGGAAGAGGGCTGAGAAGTGCGTACCCATGCTTCTTCGCTCATACAGTTTGCTTGTGACGGGGTGGTGTGCGCCCAGATTGTTTGATGAGCGACCAAAATTCACCAGTGTTTTTGCTTCCTAGTTTCTTGACCATCTCCTCCTTTTTGGTACATGGAGATTCGATGCTGTCTCAGCCACTTCCTCTAGTCTTTGCTTTGTTATAGTCTTTGCTTGCCTGGCATGCTTCCTTTAAGTCTGTCTCTGTGTTTGTTTTTTTAGCCTTTCTTTTTAGGCTTATTACTAGGGCTCTTTTTGCGACTAGGCTCTTGTCATATTGGGGGTTTTTAGGGTCCATCCCTGCCGCCTTTTTATTTCTGGTCCTTATTTTAAATGGATTTAGTAGTGGCTGGTAATCTGGGATTTTTGCTGTTGTTGTATCTTTGCGTTGCCCTTCTTTTCGATAGTTTAGAATCAGGGTTTTTATTCTTTCCTCTGTCAATTTGAGTCGGATTCCTTGACCACTCGGCTCAATTTGAGATTCGCAATAGATTTGCTCACGTTTTGATCATTCCGAGGTGGCTTTGAGAAGATTGTGGTCGCTTGCTTTTGTTTTAACAATTTCAAAAGTTGTGGCAAGTCTTAGGATGATATCTGTAGCGGAGATAAAATCGATGGTGGCACTGGAGGTGTCTCTTTCCCAGGAAGGCAAACAATTGTGATTTGGAAAGGCCTTATCAAAGTCATAGCAGCCGCCACCTCGCGCCTCTTTTTTCGGCTGGCGTTTTGGGTTGTTGTTGAGTGGCCCCTCTTGGGGAGCATCTTGCATTTAAATCTCCACATATTATGATGTGCCCTACTTTTAGTTCAATTAATAGGTGGTCCAATATTTTTTCTATGTTCTTAAGAAAATCCTCGTCTGAGATGCTCTTTAGGTTCCAGTATACGGCAATTATTGCTACTGATAGCTCTGCTATTGACTTGGTGTTTTGATTTAGCATAGTCCACTTAGTCAGTATTGCCAAACGGTGTAAGGATGACGACAGCATGTTTTGAATGCTGACGCCGCTTTCTGATCGAACCGCTAAAAGAATCCCTGATGATGGTCGACCCAGTTCAGAAAATTTGATCGAGAAGCCATCCAGATATGGTTTTTCCATCAGCCATGTTTCTTGTAAGGCTAGGATGTCAAAATTTTCCAGTAGATGATGATGGCCTTGCGTGTTCCATGATCCCATACTCACAGTTGAGAGTGATTGTGTTTGCTTCTTTTGCCTCACCGTCACTCGGAGATCCTCGCTCTGAGTGTCTGACTGCTATTTCTTGGCATACGCTGATATGGTTTTTGGTAACCATGCCCATAATTGCTTCATTGGAGGGAGGGCTGATTCTGTTTTAGTTGACTGCTGATTCTTCGTGACCGATGTTGAGACTGAATATGTCGGAACCTTGGAGTTTTTGACGTTAATGAGACTCTTTCTTCTCTGTTATCGAGGCTCCTACCCGTTTTTGGGGTGGTAGGTTCTTTTAAAGCATTGTATCTGTTTCTTCTCTCTATGTTTCTTTGACTACTTGGCACTGGTGGGTTGGTTGTTTCTTTAGCACTATGATCTTGAGGCTTTGCCTTGTGCCTAGGTAGTCTCAGGGAGCTAAATACATCCTCCGTTTTAGATCTGTAGCGAGTTGCTGTAGTTCTTGTAGAGTACCTCGGGTCGCCATCACCTATGGGTGTCTTGTGGTCGGTGTCGACTAGTATTGACAGGAGAAAACCACCTTGAGAGAGTTCTTCCAGAGCCTTGCTGATCGAATGAGGCAAGGCCTCAGCCTTTATGTGGATGTATGCTTTTGCCGTCGATCCTCTGTGGTACGTTCCACCCTCACATAGTCACCTGCTTTCAAGCTTTTTAGTATAGAAATCGAGCTGAAGATGTTTCTCACAGTCCTCCTGTTCAGCACCATCTTCTCCCGGTTTTTGTATGATTGTTCTAGTTTCAGGGTTACGATTCCTTGGGGTTGCTCTTTCGTGATGTGTTTGAGAGCACTCACTTGCTCCTTCGATGCATGTCTCCTCTGATTGTATACTTTCTCACTCAAGTCTGCCTCGTTTTGCTTATTGGTTCTGGCTTGAGGGTGATGTGCCAATATGTCTGTTGATCTCTCTCCTCTATTAAGATGTTCTTTGTATTCTCTGTTTGATTTTTCTGTTCCACTGTTCTTCGTTCTTTTTGGAGAGTGTGACATATTTCGTTGCTTTTCCCTTCGGTGCTCTCTGCACTGAGACTCGTTGAAATGTTTGCTTTTTGTTGCTTTCTCGCTATGAACCTCAATTTGTTCCTCTTCTGCATCGCTGTGGGAATACTGTGACAGGACCATGGCGGATTGATCCGCTAAGAATTTGTTTATTGTTTTGGGGGAATTTGCAGAGGGGATTCTAGGACTTTGCTCTTCAGTGGTTCCTCTACTGACGTTACTGGTTGCAGCCCTCACTTTCTTGATTTCCTGTTCTTTTTCCACTGCTGCAGTCTATTTTGTGTTATGTTCTGTTGCGGGCGTAGGACAGGACTCTGTCTTTTTGGTTAATTTCAGTAGAACTTCTTTGTGGGTCGTGTCCAATTTGCTTGTTTTACTTTGTCCCTTTATCGCTACTCTTTCCGATCTTCTGCTGTCTCGACCTCGCAACCGGTTCCACCGTCCTTCTGATTCTTTGCAGATGTGGCACCTTTCTTTGGCGAACTGGCTTTAAAGAAGAACACCTCCAGTAGGTTGGTTTTCCTCCCTCCTTGTTGGTGTGGGAGTTGAAGATACTAAAATTGCTTCCGTTGTGGTCCTCTCTCAAGGTGGTTTTTTGATGTGTATGCTCCGTTTGCGTTGATTGCACAGTCCGCCCCATTTTCTGCACTTCTTGCCCTGTGTTGCCTTTGATAGTTCTAGTTGGGCTAGTCTCTACACCACTCGCGGGTTTAACCGGAGTTCTGTCTCTGGCATTTCTTTGTTTGTTCTGTTCTGCAGCTCCTATATATCCTTCTAGGAATATGAGTTTAGTATGCATCATGGCTATCAATGTTGCCTGATCTTTCAAGGTTTCATTGATGGTCTTGTAGAGTTTGCAGAAGGGGTTCAATGCTGTCGTGAGTGCGGACATTACCGTGGTCATATCGTTTTATTTTGTTGGAGTGTCCTTAGGCATCATTGGCCATTGATCTCCATAGCTCTGACGCCTATGCAATGAACTCAGGGAAGCATCCTGTATGTTTATCCTTGTCGGTGGATTTGATTGGAATGCTCTTGCGTGGTTTCAATAGAGGTTCCTCTGCAGGTTTTTTCTTTCTTTGTCATTGTGGCGTTTCGATTTCATTCCGCTTGGGAGGCTCAGGCCTTGATTGATGGTGTTCGTTGGTAACTTGTTCATCGGCCACTATGTCATTCTTTGCCACCAGATTCTCCTCATTTGTACTGCAAGATGCCTCAAAATCACTGTCTGGTAACTTCTGCAAAACTGGGTCCTAATTAGATTCAGGTGCCATGATTTTACTCAGAGGCGAATCATTTAAGTTCGTATTTTTATCTGTTGCCGTCTTTTCTGAACATTCCTGAGGGGGGATTGAAATCCCTGTTGGATGTGTTTTTTTTTTTTTTTTTTTGCCTCATGTGGCGTGGCTAGAGATTCTATCTCAGTCAAAGGGGAGCTTGCAATTTGTTCTGCGCCAGTTTGTTTTGTACACAAGGATAGCGCCGTTTTCCTCACTTTTGATGCTGGTGTTGGTTCCATTAAAGCTTCAAGGATCTCGGCGTCCAAGAGCTCTTCAAGATGGTCATGGTTTCTCTTTCCAAGATTGTTTGTCACATAGTTTGCGGGGATACGTAGCGCTGCCTTTTGGAAGAATTTTTAAATTGAAGACATTTGTGGCTTCTTATACTTGTTCAATCGCCTGTGTGCTGCATTTATTTGCCCTGGCATCCAGGAGCCCGGAAGTGATTTTGTGCCCTCTTGGCTGTCTCTCTGAATTGCTTTGCCCCAAACTGCGCCCTCCTTGACAGGCTTGATTTTCTCTTGTGGTCGTTCTAGATTCGGAATCACCTCCTTCAGGGTCGTGTCCTGCGGCAAGTCATTGGTATTCCGAGATTCTCCTCTGCCGTCTCCAGACTCATGCTCGTATAGTACCTCTGAGTCTGGAGCGGCAACACACCCATTCCTCACTGCTCGAGGTTCTGCTCTGCACTTCCAGGCCCCACCCTGCGGCCCGAGGCGGCGGAGCCTCGCTCACCAGGCAGTCCTGCGACCTGCACGCCTGTCTGGGGATGCCAAGGAGAGGACTCCCCCGCCACGGCGATCGAGGCCCCCTGGCTGGTGAGTGGGTATTCCGCATCTTCTATGTTGTTGCAGGTTTTACCTGATTGTTCTTCCACTGACGCCAAGTTCGTAACTGGCTTTGCTGGAGTTATCGTGAGGGTGGCATTTTTCCATGGTGCTGCGTCCCCAGAGATTGTGAGTGCTTTGACCGGCTCAGCCGCGGGATCACTCCCCGTCGTCGCCCCTCCGGCCGCTGACGGGGAGGATCTAACCACTGCCCGATCCGGTCGGCACTCGAGGTCCGAGGTCGCTACTCTCAAATGTTGTGGCGACTGGATCTTAGTTTCCCCTTCCTCGTTTGTCACTGCCAGGCCGCCGTTTATCTGGCCCGTGATTAGAGATGTTGTCTTTTGCTGTCCTGGAAGCGGCATCTCACCAATTCGTGGGTGACTGCTGGCACACAAACTTGGTGGAGCTGATTGGAGACAGTTTCTCCCCGCTTGCTGGCCCTCTAAAGGTGCGTTCAGGGGTAGCTTGGAACTTCTGAGGTGGCGTTTGTCAGTCTCTCCTTCCATTTGTGAAAGTTCCACTGTTGCAAGGTGGTTGTATGCAGTCGCAAGTTGAGACATGTCTAAGCAGTCCTGCCGGCCTGACATGGACTGCAAAGACTGCTCCAACCACAGCGACAAGCTCTGCGGCTCCCAGCAGTATTTGTAGCTCCTCCTACAACTGTAGCAAAGGCAGTAGAAAGCAGACTGGATTAAAAAAGGAGCAGGAAAACGCTAGGTGGAGAGCTCTCTGCAAAGACTGCTCCAACCTCAGCGACAAACCCTTTTGGTTTGTGCATTTAGTCCCATACTTTGTTGGTGTGGTAACTTCATTTATTTGCTTGTCTGTCTTCATTGGTGTTGGCCTTACATCTGTATGCAATTTGATGATCCCTTTGGTTGTCTGGGACACACGTATGTCCAATGTTGACATGCGCAAGTCGCCGCACATTATAGCATGAGCGCAATTGTGGCTGGTCACGGGAGGAGGGCTTCACTGTTGCGTGCTGTGTGTCTGGTATGTTGTACAGGCCAATTGTTGTTTCTGTGTACATTGTTGGATTTAGATGACATGGTGGTTTGATTCATGGACTTGGTCCGTTCATTGTTGATCACTTTGTGACTGTAGTGTTATGTGTTGGCCATTTGTTTCTCTGCTTGGGAATTGCATGCCATAGGACATTGTGTTGGACAGGTGACATGAATTGTGTGGGGTTTGGGTGACATACCAGCATTTAGATGGTTGCTTTGGCATGGTGGTGGTTGGAAGCTCCTTCTTCCATGAAGTCCCTTTTGTACATGTCAGATTGTGTTGATTTTAGTGCTAGGGAATGCACACAATGTGGCACTTCCAAAGACACATTCTCAGGGTGCTAAGGCTTGGACAGATGTGTGTCCCTTTGTCAATCATCGATTGTGGTCTGGCATGTGTCAGAGCTGTGTGCACTCCGTAGTGGTTGGATTTTACAAAATTAAAAAAAAAATTGAGCCACAAGCTGTGTACGGGCAGCCTCGTCACGTGCCCTTTCTTCTCCCATGTGCAGCGGCTGTGCATCTGGTTGGCGATGTGGGGCAACACCATGTCCACCGGTATGCCATGCCATGTTGCAACATTGTGCAGGACACATGCTGCCACTATGATCCTGCACACTAGTGATGGTGCATACAGTAGCTGTCCACCAGAGTGGTCAAGGGAGTGAAAGTGTGAATTTAGCACTCCGAATGTGCACTCCACTATGGCCCTAGTTGCAATGTGATCTGAATTGTATCTTACCTGGGGTGGTGTGGTGGATTCCATATTGGCGTCATCATGTAGGGGCTCAGAGGGTAGGCACTGTCCCCTGTGGAGGTGAGATGGGTTGTCAGATGTGGTTTATTCAGCGTAACATGCATGCAATTGGCAGGCCATTTGTGCTCACTCCCAGCTTCCAGGGCCCGGTGTAGGGGTGACATTCTGTAGATGAAACTATTGTGGGTGGGCCCTAGATAGTTAGCATATTCAGAGGTGATGATTCCCTTGGCATCACATACAATCTGCACGTTGATGGAATGACAGTGCTTGCGATTGCGATAAATGTGATCTGTGCCCTTAGGTGGACGTAGGGCCAGATGGGTGCAATCAATGGCACCAACCACTTTAGGGAAGTGAGCAACCCCATAGAAGACCTGGAGCATGGCCTGCCTTGATTGCCCACACCTGGTGTAGGCATTGTGACTGTGTGGCCTGCGAAACATCCCCGACTATGGTAGTTGTCTGCTGAAATGACACAGTGGCCAAAAAATGCAGTACATTGAGCACCTTTTCCAAGGGGCTCAGTGATTGGGAGCACAGGGTGGGTGATGTGAGGACATCTTCCCACTCCCTGACCAGGTCTAAGATGATATGAGGTGGAAACCTATACCTGCCATAGACCTGGTCATCAGTCATCCCAAAAAGGCTGGTCCTGAGTAAGAACATTCAGGCCCAGGCTATCCTCCTCCTCCTGTGGTGGCCCATGATCACTGCAGTGAGAAATGGTACATTAATCATAGCTGTATGAGCACGTTTAATTTTCGCATGCACTTTTATGCATTGGTTTTGGTACTCGGTGGCGCTTACGCCTGCCTTCGCATGGCTTACGTGTTTCAAGGTTTACGTGTCTTTTGCCGCGTAGCCCACCTCCCAGACCTCCCTCCTGCCCTGATTGGTCACCAACCCGAAGGAAAAACACACAGGCCTAAAAACCTGCTTCTCGTGGCCCATCCATGCCATTTGGGCTGACCATAGACTAAGTTTGTATCTCCTGACCCACACCTGCTAACTGAGCGGGATTAATATTCATTTTGGGCATTTTTGCGCACTCAGCATGTGGTTTCTCTTCCCCTGGCTCCCGCTTCCTGAATCACCCATAGCTCGCCTCCCAGACCTCCCTCCCGCCCTGATTGGTCCTCCGCCCAAAGGAAATACACACAGGCCTAAAGACCTTCTTTTTGTGGCCCATCCATGCCTTTTGCGCTGACCCTGGACTAGGTGAGTGTCTACTGACCCACACCTGCTAACTGAGTTGGATTAATATTAATTTTCGGCATTTTTGTACACTCAGCACATGGTTTCTCTTCCCCTGGCTCTCACTTCCCAAATCACCGATTTTTCCTCCCAGACCTCGCTCCCACCCTGATTGGTCCTCCACCCGAAGGAAAACACACAGGCCTAAAGACCTGCTTCTCTTGGCCTATCCGCACCATTTTGGGCATTTTTGCACACTTTGCATGTGGTTTCTCTTCCCCTGGCTCCCGCTTCCTGAATCACCCATAGCCCGCCTCCCAAACCTCCCTCCCGCCCTGATTGGTCCTCCATGTGAAAGAAAAACACAGAGGCCTAAAGACCTGCTTCTTATGGCCCATCCTTGCCATTTGCGCTGACCCTGGACTAGGTGAGTGTCTCACGACCCACGCCTGCTAACTGAGTTGGATGAATTTCCATTTTGGGCATTTTTCTGCACTCAGCACGTGGTTTCTCTTCCCCTGGCTCCCGCTTCCTGAATCACCCATAGCCCACCTCCCAGACCTCCCTCCCGCCCTGATTGGTCCTCTACCCGAAGGAAAAATACACAGGCCTAAAGACCTGCTTCTCGTGGCCCATCCGCTCCATTTGCGCTAACCCTGGACTAGGTGAGTGTCTCCTGACCCACACCTGCTAGCTGAGTTGGATTATATCCATTTTGGACCTTTTGCGCACTCACCCCGTGGTTTCTCTTCCCCTGGATCAGGCTGGTGAATCACCCATTCGGCCTCCCAGACCTCCCTCCCGCCCTGATTGGTCCTCCACCCAAAGGAAAACACACAGGCCTAAAGACTTGCTTCTCGTGGCCCATCAGTGCCATTTGTGCAGGCCCTGGACTAAGTGAGTGTCTCCTGACCCACACCTGCTAACTGAGTTGGATTAAAATCCATTTTGGGCATTTTTGTACACTCAGCACATGATTTCTCTTCCCCTGGCTCTCACTTCCCGAATCACTGATTTTGCCTCCCAGACCTCCCTCCCACCCTGATTGGTCCTCCACCCGAAGGAAAACACACAGGCCTAAAGACCTGCTTCTCTTGACCTATCCGCGCCATTTGCGCTGACCCTGGACTAGGTGAGTGTCTCCAGACCCAAACCTGCTGAGTTGGATTAATATCCATTTTGGGCATTTTTCCACACTCAGCACGTGGTTTCTCTTCCCCTGGCTCCCGCTTCCTGAATCACCCATAGCCCGCCTCCCAGACCTCCCTCCCACCCTGATTGGTCCTCCAACTGAAGAAAAAACACAGAGGCCTAAAGACCTGCTTCTCGTGGCCCATCCACGCCTTTTGCCCTGACCCTGGTCTAGGTGAGAGTCTCCTGACCCACACCTGCTAACTGAGTTGGATTAATATCCATTTTGAACATTTTTGTGCACTCGACGCGTGGTTTCTCTTCCCGTGGCTCCCGTTTTCTGAATCAACCATAGCCCGCCTCCCAGACCTCCTTCCCGCCCTGATCGGTCCACCACTCGAAGGAAAAACACACAGGCCTAAAGACCTGCTTCTCGTGGTCCATCCGTGCCATTTCCACTGAACCTGGACTAGGTGAGTGTCTGCTGACCCACACCTGCTAACTGAGTTGGATTAATATCTATTTTGGGCATTTTTGTGCACTCAGCGTGTGAATTCTCTTCCCCTGGCTCCCGCTTCCTGAATCACCCATAGTCCGCCACCCAGACCTCCCTCCCGCCCTGATTGGTCCTCCACCTGAAGAAAAAACACACAGGCCTAAAGAACTGCTTCTCGTGGCCCATTCCCACCATTTAGCTGACCCTGGACTAGCTGAGTGTCTCCTGACCCGCGCCTTCTAACTGAGTTGGATTCATATCCATTTTGGCAATTTTTTGTGCACTCTGTGCGTGGTTTCTCTTCCATTTGCTCCTGCTTCCTGAATCACCCATAGCCTGCCTCCCAGACCTCCCTCCCGCCCTGATTGGTCCTCCACTCGAAGGAAAGACATACAGCCCTAAAGACCTGCTTCTCGTGGCCCATCTGCACCATTTGCACTGGCCCTGGATTAGGTGAGTGTCTCCTGACCCACACCTGCTAACTGAGATGGATTAATATCCATTTGGGGCATTTTTGCACACTTGGCATGTGGTATCTCTTCCCCTGGCTCCCTCTTCCTGAATCACCCATAGCCCGCCTCCCATGTGGAAATCGATATAATATTGTGACCCCAATCGCATTGTTTAAATGTATGTTGGCCTACGCCAAGCTGTCTAAAGAATACCATGTACATAGGTTCCGCGGCAAGGTCTTGACCTTAATGTATTGTGTAAGCCGCCATCTTGGATCTAGCCGCCATTTTAGGTACTCTTGCAGTGTGGAAGTCACCCTGAATCACAAAATGGAGGCCGAACGACATTTTGTGTAAGACTCCGGCCATGGTGACCTCCGCACACGTGAATAAGTAATATGTCCACAGGCCACTTGTTAGGGTCACGAACTAAGACCTTGTCCTCTCTTTAACCTGTGTGTAAATATGTAACTGTATCAGCGGAACTGATTAAATTATGTAAATTGTGTGTTCGACCTGGCTACGAACACTAGCCACGGTTCCAAGAATGGTTAACTTACGAGAGGGCTGGCCAATGCAGGACAAAACGTATAAAAACCCAAGCATCCCGATGATCGGTCTCTCCCACTTTCAGTGCGAACCTTACGTTGAAGGTTCGCGTGTTAGTCAGAGGGCCGAATAGCTATCCGTATGTCAATTGACCTTGGTAACTTTGTAACTTTGAAATAAAGCGCTTTGTATGTCCTTTGTAACATGTGTTGGTGTGTTTCTTTCTGGGCTTCCCGGCCTCATATCAATTTCTCTGTTTCCACAGTTGGCGCCCGAATAGGGACCCTCAAGATTGATGCCGGATCATTGAAGGTTGACGCAGACTATCGAATCGGGATCGGACGGTGTGATTCTGCGGGCCCGACCGATCGAGACGCGATACCTCGGCAGCGCTGCACGATCCGATCCTTGGGCGATAGTCGTGCGGTCTGACACGGCATCTTGACGAGGGTCCAATTCCGAGGCGGGCAGATTTGCCGAAACCACCGAACGCAGGTAAAAAATTCGTTAGTTGAAGTCCTTTGTAAACCGTACGGTCCTCCTTAGGTTTGGTCAGGTGCAGTCGTGACCCGGCTCTTAATTTAACCCTGACAATTTGAATTTGGCGTATTGTATCTGCAGACACAATTATTGGACCAGGTAACACCAATTCTTTGAGAAATGCCTGGGAAATTGTCTAGCTGCTTTAGGGCTCTGTTCCGCAGCGATCGACAATCTTTGGAATTTAGCCGTCCGGCACCACAGGAGGGGTCACCGGCGTGTACTATGTACTGTAAGTATGGCATTGGTAGTATTGTATTTAATGACATTTGGCACAGACAGACCAGAAATGCCTCCGAATTTCAGTGGCCAATCAATGGTAGTTTTGAGATCCCCCGTATTGAGTACTTAGAATCGATTTTGCTTAAGAAAAAGGCTAGGCCAGCAGCCTTTGATGTGTTACAAAATTGGAAAAAGGAAGCATTGCAGCAGCTTAAAAGTAGGGATAAACATGCACGTCGTCATAAAACGAATGCCGAAAAGGCATTGTTGTATGACAAGGAAAAATGATTAGAAGAAGTCCAGAAAATGGATAGAGCTTTCTCGCTCGAGGTCCGGAAAATTTACCCCTCTAAAGATTTCCATGTTTCCGAGGAGTTTATTGAGAAAATATTGAACGAACGGAGGCCTGATTCTTCAGCGCCACCTCCGTATGTTCCTGTTATGGGCACCTTGCCCGTTCCTGCTATTGTTCCCGTTGCTAGTCCTACTCCTCCTGCGCAGCCTACTGCTCCTAGTTCTTTGGTTGTCGCTCCTCTGTCTATTACACTGCCTCTCTCCCCTGCACCCTTGTTAAGTCCACCTACACTTTCGATTCCGGGGAGTCCCGTGTTCGTTAAAACAGATCCCGGTGCAGGGTCAACAATTGTAACTCGTAGTACTGTTCCTGCGGGCAGGAAACAGGAACTATTTGCCTGGGCTAAGCAATGCATGGAAAAAGGTGATCAAACTGATGTATTTTCAACATTATCTAATTTGCACGATTTCCCCGAGAAAAATGTTTTTATTGAAGGACTGGGGATTCACTTAGGTGTAATGTGGGGTAGATTGCAGACTTCGGATCTCCCACAAGGGGTGAGAGATCTGAATGCTTTGGCACTCTCGAGGGATACAGAGCAGAAAGTATATGGACATGTTGATAGATTGTTTGAGTTTAGGAGGGATTTTGAAAGGTTACAAAACAAGGATGATGAGGACGACAGGATATATGTACAGAAACGGTTCCTTTTGTGCCGAAGATCAGCACCTGAGGAAGTACGAATTTGTACCAAAGACGCGATTCGATGGATCTCGGATTCATCGATACCGCCAGATGAGGTGTATGACACATATAGTCAATACACGGTAGAGATGCAAAGAAAGGTAATCCAAGTGATGGTACAGCACTTACAGGAGGAATGTATAAGGAAGAAGGTTGGTTGCCCCATAGAGTTATTGGGTATTTGTAAAAGAGCTTTTTCGCCCGACACTTCTACAGCTGCTTTAGCGCTCGATTTGGCCCTATTGCTCAGTAAGCGGTCGGAGGTCCCTATATCTCAGTTGCCTATGAGAGAGGTCCCTCCGACCCTTGTCCCAAAAGTAGAAATCCCCGCCGACGCGGCAGCTGGTACTCCCGCGACGGATATCCCTGCACATTACGTATCGCAGTTTGTTCACGTCCCGTTCTCTCGGCAGGAAGTGAACACGATTAGACAATCAGTCCCTGATATTAGGAAAAACCCGACAGGGTTTTATAAAGAAATAGAATCCGTCTTACAGTCTTCTGTGTTCACCTTAAGTGACATGGACTTATTATTTCCAGTGCTTTTGCCAGTTGATGTATGGAAACAGGTACGGACAGTAGATGATGTGCCGGGGCTAGGGGATACATGGGTAAATCTGATTAGAATAGATGGGGAACGACCAGCTGGTGAGAAACCACCCCAGGTAATACTTACCTTACCCGATAGAATAGCTGCTAAACTAAAAACTATAATCCCAGAAAAAAGGATTATTTGGGACAAGCTTACGGCCTGCGTCCAAGGGAAAACTGAAGGTACTACTGAATTCTTTAATAGATTTGAACAAGTGTTCTCTGACTTCAGTGGACAGGATTTGGGCACAGAGTCGGGAAAGAGGTTGTTTGTGGACAAATTTGTACGTGGATTGTTGCCCGACATCCAGTCACAAATTATGTCCTCAGAGAGCGCTTGGCAGGCAAAATCTCAGTCAGAGGTTTTGCATATGGCTCAGTATTATGAGAATCGGGTTAATAATGAGAAAGAGAAAATCGAAAAAAGAAGGGGTGACTTAAAGACTAAGGTATTGTTGCAGCAAATTGTCAGAAACCCCAGAGGAGGTACAACACAGACTAGAGGTCAGTACATTCCAAGAGGAAATACTCCTCCAAATTCTAAAAATACTAATCAGTGTGCTTATTGCCGCCAGGAAGGTCACTGGCGAGCACAGTGCCCTGCCCTTCGTCAGAGGTCAGGAGGCACATTTGGAGGTATGGGTAGGCGACCAAGGGGCCGCCCCGGAGCAGGGGGCCCTGATAGGGGTCAGCTTCTACAAGATCCCCAACAACCTTTTTCACGGGAAAATCAGACTCTGAGTATGGACTCGAGAAATATATTTGATCACCCTTCTGTTGCCTATCTTTCTGAAGAACTTCCCTTTGACGAAGTTCTGCCTTACTAGGATTGCCCGAAGCAGTGTTTGGAACCTTTACCTATTCCCGTTATTCAGAAGGGCCCCTACGTTGAATTATTGGTGGGGAATAGGAAACATCAGTTCTTGATCGACACTGGAGCACAAAAGTGCTCCATTGACCATTCTAGGGTTCCAAACATCCCACTGTCAGGGCAAACAAACGTTTCTATAGGGTTCTCTGGTATACCAACTGTTTGTCCGGTTTCTGCGCCGGTATCTGTTTCTTTGGGTCCTTTCACAGACCAGTGCCCTTTTCTTCTTACTTCGAACTGCGGAGAAAATTTGCTAGGGTTGAATTTGTTAAAGAAACTGAATGCAGTGATTCATTGTTCCCCTGACGGAATAAGATTAACAGTTTCACCACAGCAACCCTTCAAATCCCAGTACTTGACTCGACCTCTACCTCCCGAGTTTGACATTGTCCCGGAATGTTTGTGGGCAATAGACGACAATGATGTCGGGATATTGCACATCGAGCCTGTTAAGATAGTTTTGAAACATGGGGTTAAGCTACCGCGCATTCCGCAATATAAAATTTCAATTGAAGGTGAGTGTGCTCTGAAATGCATTGTCTCCGATTTTGTACATCGTGGAGTGATCGAAGAAATAACAGGTAGCTTATGTAATAGCCCGATCTTGCCAGTATATAAGAAAGGCGACAATGCAATTCCGTACCGGTTTATAATAGATCTTCGTGCTATTAACCGGGTGGTAGCCCCACAATTTCCAATCGTGCCTGATGTAACAACGATCTTAACAATGATCCCTGCTACGGCTACACACTTTAGTGTCGTAGATTTGAAAAACGCCTTCTTTAGTATTCCGATACATGAGGAGAGCAGGTATTTGTTTGCGTTCACCTTGGGGGGACGCTCGTTTACATTCACAAGGGCACCTCAAGGGTATACTGAAAGTCCTAGTATCTATAGTAGAGCCTTAAAGGAGCAGCTCGACACCCTTGAATTGCCACCTACTTGCACGCTGCTTCAATATGTAGACGATTTACTCTTGGCTGCAGACTCTGAGAAAGCTTGTAAGGAAGGCACTATATTGTTGCTTGTTCATTTAGCTGAAAATGGTCACAAAGCTTCACTAAAAAAATTTCAATATTGTTGCCAGGAGGTTGCCTATTTAGGCTACCTCCTGTCAAGGGAGGGGAGAAGATTGACACCTGAACGAATAAAACACATTTCTGGCATGTCTGTCCCAAAAACACAGAAGGAAGTCAGAGCCCTGATAGGGATGGCGTCCTATTGTAGACTGTGGATCCCGAATTTTGCCCTAGTGGTAAAACCGATGTCGGCTTTGACGAAGAAGGGCATTTCTCTGCCACTGCCATGGGAATCGGAACATCAACGATCATTTGAGCTTCTCAAAACCACGCTATGTTCAGCACCGGTTCTGGGTACACCAAATTACGATAAGGCCTTTGTGTTGTTTGTGCATGAATGTGATGGATGTGCTTTGTCTGTGTTAACACAGGAACATGGAGGGAAGAATAGGCCGTGCGGCTATTATTCCTCCGCCCTCGATCCTGTTGCATGCGCTTTGCCGCGATGTCTGCGCGCTGTTGCAGCTGCCGCTGCGTCTGTAAAGCAGAGTGAGGGGATGGTCCTAGGCCACGATTTAATTCTGATGGTACCTCACTCTGTTGATATTCTATTGAATAAGACTCAAACGCAACACCTTACCTCTGCCCGGTTGACAAGGTATGAATTAGTCCTATTTGCTCCTCATATCCAAATTAAAAGGTGTTGTGTTCTCAATCCGGCTGAACTCTTACCTCTCCCGCAAAATATTGTTTGCGGTGATGAAGGATCACATGACTGCCTGTATGCCACTGAACAAGAAACAAAGGGCAGGATAGACCTCTCAGATACTCCTTTGGAGAATGCGGAAGGGGAGCTGTTTTGTGATGGCTCCTGCTTCAAACTTCCGAATGGCACATCTACAGCTGCTTATGCAGTTACCACTTTGAACAAAATTGTTGAAGCTAAAAGGATTCCGCATAACTCCGCACAAGCTGCGGAGATTATAGCGTTGACCCGCGCTTGTGAACTCTCCCAAGGGCATAGAGTCAATATTTATACGGATAGCCAGTACGCCTTTGGGGTGGCTCACAACTTCGGAAAACTGTGGTCGGAAAGAGGGTTTCTGACCTCACATGGGACCAAGATTCAGCATGGTCCCTTAATAGTACAACTACTTTCAGCGCTCTCACTCCCTGAACAATTAGCAATCATGAAATGTGCAGCACATCGCAAGGTCATAGACAATGTGGGAAGAGGAAATGCTTTTGCAGATTTGATAGCTAGACAAACAGCTACAGACCTTAGCACAGACATGTACACCTCGAGGGAAGTGAGAGATGTTTGTATAATAGATGAAGGCATTGGGTCTGTGCGAGATATGCAGACTGATGCCTCCGTTGAAGAGTCTAGGAAGTGGGCTGAAGGCATGGGAAAATTGGATGATGAAGGGTGTTGGGTGGACGCATCCGACGGGAAATGGTTACTTCCTGATTCTTATGTGTTAGCAATGGTTACAATGGCACATGGTCCAACACATGTGTGTGCCCAGCAAATTACGAAGATATTACAGCAGGTTTGGGTGAATGATAAAATTTTGGAAACTGCAAAGAGACATGTTCAGAATTGCATGATTTGCCTGCAGCACAATGTGGGTAAAGGGACAGTGACTCCAAGGGGAAGTTTCGGGCCCCCCTCTGTCCCCTTTGAAACCATTCACCTTGATTTTATTGAAATGGAGTGATGTAATAACTTGAAATATGTTCTTGTCATCATTTGTGCTTTTAGCAAATGGGTCGAGGCTTTCCCTGTCAAAGATGCTACCGCCATGACTACCGCAAAGATCCTGGTGAAAGAGTACTTCCCTCGATTTGGGCTCCAGAGGATAATTTGGTCGGACAACGGCCCCCATTTCATCGCAGCCGTAATGTTGCAAATATGTGTTGCCCTAGGGATTGAGAAACGTTTTCATTCAGCTAGGCACCCTCAAAGTGCGGGGTTGGTAGAGAGACACAACGGTATTTTGAAAAACAAACTTGCAAAAACATGTGCCGACACTAAACTAAAATGGCCCGACGCTTTACCTATTGTGTTGTTAGCTATGCGCACCACACCCCAGACTAGAACTGGGCTCTCTCCGTTCGAGGTGGTAATGGGAAGACCTGCTAGTATCTGGGGTCTCCCTAAACCTAAAGCCCTGAGGGATGTGGATAATGTATTGCTCATAGATTACTGTAATCAATTGACTAAAAATCTGTATTTCATTTACCACCAGGTGAATGCTGCCTTACCTGTACGGTTTACGGGCCCAGGACACGATATATTGCCCGGTAGCTGGATCCTGGTGAAGGCCTACGAGAGGTCTTCTTGTCTTGCGCCCCGCTGGCACGGACCCTACCTGGTATTGTTGGTCACCAGGACGGCAGTGCGGGTGGCAGGAAAGAAGAACTGGATACATGCAACACACGTTAAGAAGATCCCTCACCCGACGCCACACGCTACAGAAGAAACAGAACCCCTCGCTGGTGCTACACTCTCTGATCTCGGAGTAGCAGGCAGCGTTGTGAGTGCATCGGAGAAGTTCTCTGAGCCTGAGGAGCTCGGGGAGCCGTCCATTTTGTCTCCGCACTCCCTTGATCAATCACTTCTGGAAAATCTTGTTTCGAGCTCTGCGACTTCCGTCGCCACCGACACAACGCTCCCCTCAGGGAGCGACGACACCTTGCTTTTGGATTCAACAAACTTGGGTACCATCGGGTACAACCTTCGACCGCGGCAAGGTCTTGACCTTAATGTATTGTGTAAGCCGCCATCTTGGATCTAGCCGCCATTTTAGGTACTCTTGCAGTGTGGAAGTCACCCTGAATCACAAAATGGAGGCCGAACGACATTTTGTGTAAGACTCCGGCCATGGTGACCTCCGCACACGTGAATAAGTAATATGTCCGCAGGCCACTTGTTAGGGTCACGAACTAAGACCTTGTCCTCTCTTTAACCTGTGTGTAAATATGTAACTGTATCAGCGGAACTGATCAAATTATGTAAATTGTGTGTTCGACCTGGCTACGAACCCTAGCCACGGTTCCAAGAATGGTTAACTTACGAGAGGGCTGGCCAATGCAGGACAAAACGTATAAAAACCCAAGCATCCCGATGATCGGTCTCTCCCACTTTCAGTGCGAACCTTACGTTGAAGGTTCGCGTGTTAGTCAGAGGGCCGAATAGCTATCCGTATGTCAATTGACCTTGGTAACTTTGTAACTTTGAAATAAAGCGCTTTGTATGTCCTTTGTAACCTGTGTTGGTGTGTTTCCTTCTGGGCTTCCCGGCCTCATATCAATTTCTCTGTTTCCACACCCAGACCTCTCTCCCGCCCTGACTGGTCCTCCACCCGAAGGAAAGACACACAGCCCTGAAGTCCTGCTTCTCGTGGCCCATCCGCCCCATTTGCACTGTCCTTGGCTAGGTGAGTGTCTCCTGACCCACACCTGCTGAGTTGGATTAATATCCATTTTGGGCATTTTTGCGCACTCAGAGCATGGTTTCTCTTCCCCTGGCTCCTGCTTTCTCTTCCCCTGGCTCCTGCTTCCATAGCCCGCCTCCCAGACCTCCCTCCCGCACTGATTGGTCCTCCACCCGAAGGAAAGACGCACAGGCCTAAAGACCTACTTCACGTGGCCCATCCGCGCCATTTGTGCTGACCCTGGACTAGGTGAGTGTCTCCTGACCCACACCTGCCAACTGATTTGGATCAATATCCATTTTGGGACTTTTGCGCATTCAGCGCGTGGTTTCTCTTCCCCTGGCTCAGGCTTCGCGAATCACCCATTCGGCCTCCCAGACCTCTGTCCCGCCCTGATTGGTCCTCCACCCAAAGGAAAAGACAACGGCCTAAAGACATGCTTCTCTTGGCCCTTCCACGCCATGTGGGCTGACCCTGGACTAGGTGAGTGTCTGCTGACCCACACATGCTAAATGAGTTGGATTGTTATCCATTTTGGGCATTTTTGCACACTCAGGGTGTGGATTCTCTTCCCCTGGCTCCTGCTTCCTGAATGACCCATAGCCTGCCTCCCAGAGATCCCTCCCGCCCTGATTGGTCCTCCACCAAAAGTAAAACCACACAGGCCTAAAGACCTGCTTCTCGTGGCCCATCAGTGCCATTTGCGCTGCCCCTGGACTAGGGGAGTGTCTCCTGACCCACACCTTCTAACTGAGTTGGATTAATATCCATTTTGGGAATTTTTGAGCACTTGGCGCGTGTTTTCTCTTCCCCTGGATCCCGCTTCCTGAATCACCCATAACCCGCCTCCCAGACCTAGTTCCCGACTTGATTGGTCCTCCACCCAAAGGAAAAACAAACAGGCCTAAAGACCTGCTTCTCGTGGCCCATCCGTGCCATTTCCGCTGACTCTGGTCTAGGTGAGTGTCTCCTGACCCACACCTGCTAACTGAGTTGGATTAATATCTATTTTGGGCATTTTTGCGCACTCAGCGCGTGGTTTCTCTTCCCCTTGCTCCCGCTTCCTGAATCACCCATAGCCCGACATCCCAGACCTCCCTCACGCCCTGATTGGTACTCCACCCGAAGGAAAACATACAGACCCTAAAGTCCTGCTTCTTTTTGCCCATCCGTGCCATGTGTGCTGACCCTGGACTAGGTGAGTGTCTCCTGACTCACACCTGCTAATTGAGTTGGATTCATATCCATTTTGGCCATATTTGAAAACTCTGTACGTGGTTTCTCCTCCATTGGCTCCCGCTTCCTGAATCACCCATAGCCCACCTTCTAGACCTCCCTCCCGCCCTTATTGGTCCTCAACCCAAAGGAAAATACACAGGCCTAAAGACCTGCTTCTCCTGGCCCATCTGCGCCATTTGCACTGACCCTGGATTAGGTGGGTGTCTCCTGACCCACACATGCTAACTGAGATGGATTAATATCCAATAGGGGCATTTTTGCGCACTCAGCGTGTGGTATCTCTTCCCCTGGCTCCCGCTTCCTGAATCACCAAAAGCCCGCCTCGCAGACCTCCCTCCCGCCCTAATTGGTCCTCCACCTGAAGGAAAGACACACAGGCCTAAAGACCTGCTTCACGTGGCCCAACCGCTCCATTTGCGCTGACCCTGGACTAGGTGAGTGTCTCCTGACCCACACCTGTAATTGAGTTGGATTCATATCCATTTTTAGTCTTTTGTGCACTCAGCACGTGGTTTCTCTTCCCCTGGCTCAGGTTTCGCGAATCACCCATTCAGCCTCCCAGACCTCTGTCCCGCCCTGATTGGTCGTCCACCCAAAGGAAAACACACAGGCCTAAATACCTGCTTCTCATGGCCCATCCGCGCCATTTGCACTGTCCCTGGACTAGGTGAGTGTCTCCTGACCCACACCTGCTGAGTTGGATTAATATCCATTTTGGGCATTTTTGCACACTCTGCATGTGGTTTCTCTTCACCTGGCTCCCGCTTCCTGAATCACCCATAGCCCGCCTCCCAGACCTCCCTCCCGCCCTGATTGGTCCTCCATGTGAAAGAAAAACACAGAGGCCTAAAGACCTGCTTCTCATGGCCCATCCTTGCCATTTGCGCTGACCCTGGACTAGGTGAGTGTCTCCTGACCCACACCTGCCAACTGATTTGGATCAATATCCATTTTGGGACTTTTGCGCACTCAGCGCATGGTTTCTCTTCCCCTGGCTCAGGCTTCGCGAATCACCCATTCGGCCTCCCAGACCTCTGTCCCGCCCTGATTGGTCCTCCACCCAAAGGAAAAGACAACGGCCTAAAGACATGCTTCTCTTGGCCCTTCCACGCCATGTGGGCTGACCCTGGACTAGGTGAGTGTCTGCTGACCCACACATGCTAACTGAGTTGGATTGTTATCCATTTTGGGCATTTTTGCACACTCAGGGTGTGGATTCTCTTCCCCTGGCTCCTGCTTCCTGAATGACCCATAGCCTGCCTCCCAGAGATCCCTCCCGCCCTGATTGGTCCTCCACCAAAAGCAAAACCACACAGGCCTAAAGACCTGCTTCTCGTGGCCCATCAGTGCCATTTGCGCTGCCCCTGGACTAGGGGAGTGTCTCCTGACCCACACCTTCTAACTGAGTTGGATTAATATCCATTTTGGGAATTTTTGAGCACTTGGCGCGTGTTTTCTCTTCCCCTGGATCCCGCTTCCTGAATCACCCATAACCCGCCTCCCAGACCTAGTTCCCGACTTGATTGGTCCTCCACCCAAAGGAAAAAAAACAGGCCTAAAGACCTGCTTCTCGTGGCCCATCCGTGCCATTTCCGCTGACTCTGGTCTAGGTGAGTGTCTCCTGACCCACACCTGCTAACTGAGTTGGATTAATATCTATTTTGGGCATTTTTGCGCACTCAGCGCGTGGTTTCTCTTCCCCTTGCTCCCGCTTCCTGAATCACCCATAGCCCGACATCCCAGACCTCCCTCACGCCCTGATTGGTACTCCACCCGAAGGAAAACATACAGACCCTAAAGTCCTGCTTCTTTTGGCCCATCCGTGCCATGTGTGCTGACCCTGGACTAGGTGAGTGTCTCCTGACTCACACCTGCTAATTGAGTTGGATTCATATCCATTTTGGCCATATTTGAAAACTCTGTACGTGGTTTCTCCTCCATTGGCTCCCGCTTCCTGAATCACCCATAGCCCACCTTCTAGACCTCCCTCCCGCCCTTATTGGTCCTCAACCCAAAGGAAAATACACAGGCCTAAAGACCTGCTTCTCCTGGCCCATCTGCGCCATTTGCACTGACCCTGGATTAGGTGGGTGTCTCCTGACCCACACATGCTAACTGAGATGGATTAATATCCAATAGGGGCATTTTTGCGCACTCAGCGTGTGGTATCTCTTCCCCTGGCTCCCGCTTCCTGAATCACCAAAAGCCCGCCTCGCAGACCTCCCTCCCGCCCTAATTGGTCCTCCACCTGAAGGAAAGACACACAGGCCTAAAGACCTGCTTCACGTGGCCCAACCGCTCCATTTGAGCTGACCCTGGACTAGGTGAGTGTCTCCTGACCCACACCTGTAATTGAGTTGGATTCATATCCATTTTTAGTCTTTTGTGCACTCAGCACGTGGTTTCTCTTCCCCTGGCTCAGGTTTCGCGAATCACCCATTCAGCCTCCCTGACCTCTGTCCCGCCCTGATTGGTCGTCCACCCAAAGGAAAACACACAGGCCTAAATACCTGCTTCTCATGGCCCATCCGCGCCATTTGCACTGTCCCTGGACTAGGTGAGTGTCTCCTGACCCACACCTGCTGAGTTGGATTAATATCCATTTTGGGCATTTTTGCACACTCTGCATGTGGTTTCTCTTCACCTGGCTCCCGCTTCCTGAATCACCCATAGCCCGCCTCCCAGACCTCCCTCCCACCCTGATTGGTCCTCCATGTGAAAGAAAAACACAGAGGCCTAAAGACCTGCTTCTCATGGCCCATCCTTGCCATTTGCGCTGACCCTGGACTAGGTGAGTGTCTCCTGACCCACACCTGCTAGCTGAGTTGGATTATATCCATTTTGGACCTTTTTCTGCACTCAGCACGTGGTTTCTCTTCCCCTGGCTCCCGCTTCCTGAATCACCCATAGCCCACCTCCCAGACCTCCCTCCCGCCCTGATTGGTCCTCTACCCGAAGGAAAAATACACAGGCCTAAAGACCTGCTTCTCGTGGCCCATCCGCTCCATTTGCGCTAACCCTGGACTAGGTGAGTGTCTCCTGACCCACACCTGCTAGCTGAGTTGGATTATATCCATTTTGGACCTTTTGCGCACTCACCGCGTGGTTTCTCTTCCCCTGGCTCAGGCTGGTGAATCACCCATAGCACGCCTCCCAGACCTCCCTCCCGCCCTGATTGGTCCTCCACCTGAAGGAAAGACACACAGGCCTAAAGACCTGCTTCACGTGGCCCATCCGTGCATTTTGTGCTGACCCTGGACTAGGTGAGTGTCTCCTGACCCACTCCTGCTAATTGAGTTGGATTAATATCCATTTTTAGCCTTTTGTGCACTCAGTGTGTTGTTTCTCTTCCCCTGGCTCAGGCTTCGCGAATCACCCATTCGGCCTCCCAGACCTCTGTCCCGCCCTGATTGGTCCTCCACCCAAAGGAAAACACACAGGGCTAAATACCTGCTTCTTGTGGCCCATCCGTGCCATTTCCGCTGATCCTGGACTAGGTGAGTGTCTCCTGACCCACACCTGCTAACTGTGTTGGATTAGTATCTATTTTGGGAATTTTTGTGCACTCAGTGCGTAGTTTCTCTTCCCCTGGCTCCCGCTTCCTGAATCACCCATAGCCCGACCTCCCAGACCTCCCTCCCGCCCTGATTGGTACTCCACCCGAAGTAAAACATACAGGCCCTAAAGACCTGCTTCTCTTGGCCCATCTGTGCATGTGTGCTGACCCTGGACTAGGTGAGTGTCTCATGAGCCACACCTGCTAACTGAGTTGGGATATTATCCTTTTTGGGCATTTTTGCGTACTCAGTGTGTGGTTTCCCTTCCGCTGGCTCCTGCTTACTGAATCACCCATAGTCCGCCTCCCAGACCTCCCTCCCGCCCTGATTGGTCGTCAACCCGAAGGAAAATATACAGGCCTAAAGAACTGCTTCTCGTGGCCCATTCCCGCCATTTGCGCTGACCCTGGATTAGGCGATTGTCTCCTGACCCACACTTGCTAACTGAGTTGGATTCATATCCATTTTGGCCATTTTTGCACACTCTGTGCGTGGTTTCTCTTCCACTGGCTCCTGCTTCCTGAATCACCCATAGCCCACCTCCCAGACCTCCCTCCCACCCTTATTTGTCGTCAACCCGAAGGAAAATACACAGGCCTAAAGACCTGCTTCTCGTGGCTTATCTGCGCCATTTGAACTGACCCTGGATTAGGTTAGTGTCTCCTGACCCACATCTGCTATCAGAGATGGATTAATATCCATTTAGGGCATTTTTTCGCACTCGGCGAGTGGTATCTCTTCCCCTGGTTCCCGCTACCTGAATCACCCATAGCCCACCTCCCAGACCTCCCTCCCACCCAAATTGGTCCTCCACGTGAAGGAAAGACACAAAGGCCTAAAGATCTGCTTCTCGTGGCCCATCCATGCCATTTGTGCTGACCTTGGACTAGGTGAGTGTCTCCTGACCCACATCTGCTAACTGAGTTGGATTAATATCAATTTTGGGAATTTTTGCAAACTCGGCACATGGTTTCTCTTCCCCTGGCTCCCTCTTTGAAAATCACCCATAGCCTACCTCCTAGACCTCACTCCTGCCCTTATTGGTCTTCAACCCGAAGGAAAATACACAGGCCTAAAGACCTGCTTCTCGTGGCCCATCTGCGCCATTTGCACTGACCCTGGATTAGGTGAGTGTCTCCTGAGCCGCACCTGCTAACTGAGATGGATTAATATCCATTTGGGCATTTTTTTTGCACTCAGCGTGTGGTATCTCTTCCCCTGGCTCCCGCTTCCTGAATCACCCATAGCCCACCTCCCAGACCTCCCTCCCGCCCTGATTGGTCCTCCACCCGAAGGAAAAACACACAGGCCTAAAGACCTGCTTCTCGTGGCCCAGCCACACCATTTGTGCTGACTCTGGACTAGGTGACTATCTCCTGACCCACATCTGCTAAATGAGTTGGATTAATATCCATTTTGGGCATTTTTGCGCACTTGGCACATGGTTTCTCTTCCCCTGGCTCCCTCTTCCTGAATCACCCATAGCCTGCCTCCCAGACCTCCCTCCCGCCCTGATTGGTCCTACACCCGAAGGAAAAACACAGAGGCCTAAAGACCTGCTTCTTGTGGCCCAGCCACACCATTTGCGCTTACCCTGGACTAGGTAAGTGTCTCCTGACCCACATCTACTAACTGAGTTGGATTAATATCCATTTTGGGCATTTTTGCGCACTCGGCACATGGTTTCTCTTCCCCTGGCTCCCTCTTCCTGAATCACCCTTAGCCTGCCTCCCAGACCTCCCTCCTGCCCTGATTGGTCCTCCACCCAAAGGAAAGACACAAAGGCCTAAAGACCTGCTTCTCGTGGCTCAGCCACACCATTTGTACTGACTCTGGACTAGGTGAGTGTCTCCTGACCCACACCTGCTAACTGCATTGGATGAGTATCTATTTTGGGAATTTTTGCGCACTCAGCGCGTGGTTTCTCTTCCCCTGGGTCCCTCTTCCTGAATCACCCATAGCTCGCCTCCCAGACCTCCCTCCTGCCCTGATTGGTCCTCCACCCGAAGGAAAAACACACAGGCTAAAGACCTGCTTCTCGTGGCCCATCCACACCATTTACGCTGACCCTGGACTAGGTGAGTGTCTCCTGACCCACATCTGCTAACTGAGTTGGATTAATATCCATTTTGGGCATTTTTCCGCACTCGGCACATGGTTTCTCTTCCCCTGGCTCCCTCTTCCTGAATCACCCATAGCCTGCCTCCCAGACCTCCCTCCCGCCCTGATTGGTCCTCCACCCGAAGGAAAGACACAAAGGCCTAAAGATCTGCTTCTCGTGGCCCATCCATGCCATTTGTGCTGACCTTGGACTAGGTGAGTGTCTCCTGACCCACATCTGCTAACTGAGTTGGATTAATATCCATTTTGGGCATTTTTGCAAACTCGGCACATGGTTTCTCTTCCCCTGGCTCCCTCTTTGAAAATCACCCATAGCCTACCTCCTAGACCTCCCTCCTGCCCTTATTGGTCTTCAACCCGAAGGAAAATACACAGGCCTAAAGACCTGCTTCTCGTGGCCCATCTGCGCCATTTGCACTGACCCTGGATTAGGTGAGTGTCTCCTGAGCCGCACCTGCTAACTGAGATGGATTAATATCCATTTGGGCATTTTTTTTGCACTCAGCGTGTGGTATCTCTTCCCCTGGCTCCCGCTTCCTGAATCACCCATAGCCCACCTCCCAGACCTCCCTCCCGCCCTGATTGGTCCTCCACCCGAAGGAAAAACACACAGGCCTAAAGACCTGCTTCTCGTGGCCCAGCCACACCATTTGTGCTGACTCTGGACTAGGTGACTATCTCCTGACCCACATCTGCTAAATGAGTTGGATTAATATCCATTTTGTGCATTTTTGCGCACTTGGCACATGGTTTCTCTTCCCCTGGCTCCCTCTTCCTGAATCACCCATAGCCTGCCTCCCAGACCTCCCTCCCGCCCTGATTGGTCCTACACCCGAAGGAAAAACACAGAGGCCTAAAGACCTGCTTCTCGTGGCCCAGCCACACCATTTGCGCTTACCCTGGACTAGGTAAGTGTCTCCTGACCCACATCTGCTAACTGAGTTGGATTAATATCCATTTTGGGCATTTTTGCGCACTCGGCACATGGTTTCTCTTCCCCTGGCTCCCTCTTCCTGAATCACCCTTAGCTTGCCTCCCAGACCTCCCTCCTGCCCTGATTGGTCCTCCACCCAAAGGAAAGACACAAAGGCCTAAAGACCTGCTTCTCGTGGCTCAGCCACACCATTTGTACTGACTCTGGACTAGGTGAGTGTCTCCTGACCCACACCTGCTAACTGCATTGGATGAGTATCTATTTTGGGAATTTTTGCGCACTCAGCGCGTGGTTTCTCTTCCCCTGGGTCCCTCTTCCTGAATCACCCATAGCTCGCCTCCCAGACCTCCCTCCTGCCCTGATTGGTCCTCCACCCGAAGGAAAAACACACAGGCTAAAGACCTGCTTCTCGTGGCCCATCCACACCATTTACGCTGACCCTGGACTAGGTGAGTGTCTCCTGACCCACATCTGCTAACTGAGTTGGATTAATATCCATTTTGGGCATTTTTGCGCACTCGGCACATGGTTTCTCTTCCCCTGGCTCCCTCTTCCTGAATCACCCATAGCCTGCCTCCCAGACCTCCCTCCCGCCCTGATTGGTCCTCCACCCGAAGGAAAGACACAAAGGCCTAAAGACCTGCTTCTCGTGGCCCATCCATTCCATTTGCACTGACCCTGGACTAGGTGAGTGTCTCCTGACCCACATCTGCTAACTGAGTTGGATTAATATCCATTTTGGACATTTTTGCGCACTCGGCACATGGTTTCTCTTCCCCTGGCTCCCTCTTCCTGAATGACCCATAGCCTGCCTCCCAGACCTCCCTCCTGCCCTGATTGGTCCTGCACCCGAAGGAAAGACACAAAGGCCTAAAGATCTGCTTCTTGTGGCCCATCCATGCCATTTGTGCTAACCCTGGACTAGGTGAGTGTCTCCTGACCCACATCTGCTAACTGAGTTGGATTAATATCCATTTTGTGCATGTTAGCGCACTCGGCACATGGTTTCTCTTCCCCTGGCTCCCTCTTCCTGAATCACCCATAGCCTGCATCCCAGACCTCCCTCCCGCCCTTGTTGGTCGTCAACCCGAAGGTAAATACACAGGCCAAAAGACCTGCTTCTCGTGGCCCATCTGCTCCATTTGCACTGACCCTGGATTAGGTGAGTGTCTCCTGACCCACAACTACTAACTGAGTTGGATTCATATCCATTTTGGGCATGTTTGCGCACTCGGCATGAGGTTTCTCTCCCGCTTCCTGAATCACCCACAGGCCACGTCCCAGACGCCCCCACCCCCCCACCAGGAGTGGTCTTCCACACCCTCATCAAGGACACTCCAGGGCAGCTCTCTGCCCGGCAGCCCCGTGTGGCTAATGGTCAAGCCAGTGGCCAGCCGTCATTCAGCAACTACAAACCAGGTAGGGTTGGCCATGGTGGGGGGGGGCAGAGCAATCACTCTACTCTGGAAGCCCTGCCACACAACAAAGCTACTTACATTGTGATAGTATTATGATTATTAACTTATGTCCTCTCGGACTGCACTTTGAATATTAGCGTGTGCCCTCTAGGACTACCCTGTGATTATTAGCTTATGTCCCCCAGGACTGCACGGTGACTATTAGCATGTGCTCTCTAGGATAATACTGTGATTATTAGCTTATGCCCTCTTAGATAAGTGTGTGCCCTCTCAGACTGCACTGTGCATATTAGCCTGTGCCCTCTAGGACTACACTGTGATTATTCACTTGTGCCCTCAAAGATAAGCTCCAGCCCTCTAGGACTACACTGTGAATATCAGTGTGTGTCCTCTCAGACTGCACTGTGATTATTAGCTTGTGCCCTCTAAGGTAAGCATTTGCCCTCTAGGACTGCACTGTGATTATTAGCTTGTGTGCTCTAGGTCTGCACTGTGATTATTGGCTTGTGTCCCCCAGGACTGCACTGTGATTACTAGCTTGTGCCCTCTAGGACTGCACTGTGATTATTAGCTTGTGTCCCCCAGGACTTCCCTATGATTACTAGTTTGTGCCCTCTATGACTGCACTGTGGTTATTAGCTTGCTTCCTCTAAGTTAAGACTGTCCCCTCCAGGATAGTACTCGGACTATTAGCTTGTGCCCTCTAAGATAAGCCGGTGCCCTCTTCGACTGTGAATGGCCAACAACCAAACACAACCCTGCGGAAGAAGAACGGACAAAACTAGAGAGAACAAGAACATAATTGACACCCTAACCCCTTACATCACCAAAACAAGAGGACCCTCCACTCGACAAGCACAGCATTTAGAAGAGGAGCCTGATAACAAAAACCCAAGACTGAACCAAGAAGAGCTTTTCAACGACATAGACACAACCACACCAACACCTCAACTAGAGATCGACCTGGACGGAAACCTTTTCACCAGTCGGAAGACATTGCCGACAATAAAGCACAAACCAAACTACACCTTCAAAATCCACTGCAACCTAATAAACGCAAGATCCATGTCAAAACACTCAACAGAGATCATCAACCTTCTTTGCGACAACAGCATCAACATCCTGTTCATCACAGAAACATGGCTGGATGACAACTACAAAATCATACTCCAATGCTGCCTCCCCACCAACTTCAAATGCCTTCAGTTAAACCGGAAAAATAAAAAAGGAGGAGGCCTCGCAATAGCATTCAAAAAACACCTGAAAGTAAAAACAGATTTGTTTGTTTGTTTATTTATATAGCGCTACGAACCCTCAGGTATCTGAGCGCTGCTTATTTCCCACGGTGTGTGGTGCTCATTTATCGACCTCGGAAGGATGAAAGGCTGAGTTTGGCCCTGCCGGGATTCAAACCTGCATGAGCAGGCTCTGCACGGATATCAAAGCGAGCGCTCTACTCGCTGTGCTATCTGACCGGCACCTCTTGACATCATGATCTGCGAATCCATGGTCCTATTGGCAATTCCAAAAACAAACATTATATTTGTACTGGTTTACAGACCACCGACATATGATGCAACCTTCGTCGACAACTTCAAAGAAGCCATCACCAACATAGCCATCGAACAAGAACATCTAATAATCCTGGGGGACTTTAACATTTGGTTAGAAGAAAAACACACCAGCTGTCATAGCTCTCTAATTGGACAACTAACAACCATGAAATTACAACAGTTGGTCAAAGGGGTAACACACTCGGCAGGACAGGCCCTCAATGCAATCTTAGCCAAGATAAAATTCATCACTATGGCACCACCTTAGCATCATTCCACACTATGGCATCATTCCACACTATGGCATCATTCCATTCATGATTACACTACCAACTCAAGTCAAGATCCAACCCCTCAAGCTCACAACCACCACAAAAAGAAACTGGAAAACTGTCAAAGCAAGCAACCTAATGGAACAAATGGAGATGACCAAACCTTCAGCAGCAGAACTGGAGAAGGAAGACCTAGACGGGAAAGCAGAGCTACTCCACAAATAGATTGAGGATACAATCAAAAACACTGTCCTGGAAAACCATTTACCCCCTCAAGAAAAACAGCAATGGTAAAATGGTTCACCCCACTACTAAGCACCATGAAAAAGAACAACAAGAAGCTGGAATTGGAATGGAGGAAAGAATACATCCAAGATAAGAAAACCCAGTTCCAGAAACAAATCCGATCGTACAAGAAGGAAATTCAAAAGGCAAAGAGAAGGCATTATGATGACAGAATCACCAATGCCACCAACACACAGAAAGATATGTTCAACATCATAAAAGAAATGAGAAACCCTACTGGCTGTGACAACACTCAAACACCCTCAGAGAAACTATGCAATGAAATGGCAGACCATTTCACTAACAAAATCAATGACATCTACCAAATCATAGAAAACAGACCAACCAACCCTAACACTCAACTAACTGGACCTGACAAGGAGCCACAGCACAAAACTCCAAAACGTCCCTGAAATATCAGCACAGGCATTCGTCAAGCTGGTAAAAGACAGCAAGAAAGCAGGATTACCCATGGATCCATGCCATCCTGACATCTACAAATCAATCCTCGCACAAGGAACGCCATCAGTACATTACAGATACCTCTTAAATCTGTCACCTGCAACAGGAACTGTACCATGATCCTTAAAATCAGCATATTTTAATCAACTTTTAAAAATCACAAGTGGTGACATGCAAGACCTCTCCAACTTCAGACCGATATCAAAAATTCCATACCCGGCAAAACTCCTTGAAACTTACGTATGCAAATTAACCCAAGAACATGTAGAAACACACCAGTTACTAGACCAAGCACAAGTCGGCTTCAAACCCACAAGAGCAACAGAATCGGCACTACTATCCATCTGGGACGACCTAAAAACAAACACAGACTCCAACGTAAGTTCGGCTCTGATTCTGCTTGACCTCTCCGCAGCCTTCGACACAGTGAGCCATGACACCATAACCAAAAGATTGGAAGCTATAGGTATAACGAACATGGCACTGCTCTGGATTAAATCATTCCTTGCAGACAGGACAGAAACCATATGGATAAAACCCTTCAAATCTACTCCACGAGTTAACGACTGTGGAGAACCACAAGGATCCTCACTATCACCACTATACTTCAACATCTACTAGACTCCAGTAATCAGGATCTTCAAAAATACAACATTACATGCTACAACTACGCAGACAACACTCAAATCATCTACAAAATCGAAGATACTCAAGCCAATCACTCAACACTAATAGAATGTCTAAAATAGGTCTTGGACGGGATGAATGCCAACAACTTGAAAATCAACCCAGGAAAGACAAAAATCATGATTATATCCAAAAACCAAGAGAATAACACCTACATTCCCTGGTCAACAGAAATGGGAACCGCGCCCACACCATCTAAGGTAGTAAAAAATCTGGGAGTCCTAATGGACAATGCCCTAACCTTACAACCACAAGTAAATGCAATAATCGGGAAATGCTTCTTCCTCCTCCACACAACAAGAAAAATCCTACCTTTCCTCTACTTCACCCACAAAACACTGACAATCATCGCCCTCATCATGCCAAGAATCGACTCACAAACAGTCTCTACTTCGGGATGCCAGAACACCTCCTGAAGAAATTACAACACATCCAAAATGCAGCAGCCAGACTCCTCCTCAAACTTGCCAGAAGAGACCACATCACTCCAGCACTAAAAATACTACATTGGCTCGCAATCAAACATTGTATCACGTCAAAACAATGTACATAACACACAGGGCAATCAGTGAACAGGGAGATGAATTCCTACAAAAGAAAATAACAATCTACAAGCCAACGAGACTCCTTAGATCAAGCAATGAAACCCGCCTGGAACCAAAACCATACATCAAAAAGAAAAAAACTAGGGGGCTCCTCTGCAAAAACCTGGAACAACCTCCTGAAAGAAATAAGAAACACCAAAGAGCACCTAAAATTTAGAAAACTTCTAAAAACCTGGCTCCTCAACACCTTGGAACCAAATTGAAACAACTAAACAAGCAAACAGGAAACACAAAGAATATACTGACAGAATATATAATGGAACAGACAACACCCAGAGCCGACTAAGAAAACTCTGACAACAACAAAAGAGACGACACTAGGTGGAAAGAACACAAGTGACAACCCCATGAAGACAGATTTAGCATACATGCCCCAAACTACCAACAACCTCACTCACTTCATGACCATTAGCAAATGCCACACTTGGATAGAGCTGTGAATGTTGGCAAGTGTGAACTTTGGATAGAGTTGTGAAGGTTTGCCTGCACCTGACCCTGACGGAGTTGTGAGTGATGGCAGGTGTCGCATTCAGATGTAGTCTTGGGCATTGGCCTGCACCATACTCTGACTGAGTTATGAATGATAGCAAGTACCTAATGTGAACATTGGCCCGCATCGCATCTAGATAGGTTTGCGAAGGTTGGCAAATGCCACTCTTGAATAGAGGTGTGAATGTTAGCAGGTGCCACGCTTGGATGGAGTTGTGGACATTGGCTTGTGTCGCATCTGGAAGGGACTGTGGATGTTGGCTGTTGCCACAGCTGGATGGAGTAGCGAATGTTGCCCGTGCCACATCTGGACTGCATTCAGAATGGATAGAGTGGTGAATACAGATTTGATTCACATCTAAATAGGTTTTGAAGGATGGCCAGTTGTGTCACATCTGGATATAGTGGTGAGTATTGGCATGTGTCATATGTGAACGGGATTGTGAATATTGGCCAGTGATGTGGACAGAAATACAGAGATATTCACGTGCCACATTTAGAAAGGACGTGGACATTTGGCACATTTCACTTCTAGATAGCAAGGCCAATAACCAAACCAAACCAACCCACTAACAATTTCACCCCTCTGCATACACCTTTCAAACTCTAACCAAACACAACCACAAACCTAAAGCACAACAAACCACACAAACTTCACTACACCACAACAACCAAACAAACCAAACTTAGCTTCGCACAACAGCACACAACGGTTACTGACCGGAAAGCACCCCCAAGCTCAGTGAACCAAACTGAAGCTGCCAACAGCACATCACTGTTCTCTTCCACTTATCCCGCTCGCTCCCGCTAACCTCACCCCCACCCCCTTTCCTTTTCAGATCCACCAGGGCACCAGGAGACCACTCCGGTGGTGATAGTGTGCGGTACAAATATCCTTTAACATTAACATTGACATTGCTGCCTTTAATATTTTGTGTTCAAGCATGCTTCCCCGAGATTATTCAGGAGTTGATGTGGGCAATGTAAAACACTAACCACCTCTTTCCGCTCCAACTACCACATTTGGTGCTACAGACATGCTGGTACTCACGATGGTTATTTCTACTCCTACTGAGAAAGAAGATCATGTGTGTTCAAGTCACATAAGGCAGTCTTTGAGAGTCTCACCTCGTTAGTACTAGTAGGTCCTAGTTGATGGAATGTGTGTTGTGTAATCAGTTACAATCTGTGAATGTACTTTCCTGCCTCCGAATACTTCCAATAATGTTTCTTCACCAATAGTATGTTGTCTCATCACAAAAAGATGGCACGCTCAGATGCACTGAATACATGTCATTTGTGTATATGTCATGAATGATAGACCCTGAGATTCCTCCTTCCCTAGTAGTCACCAAAATATATCCTATCCTAGTTCAATTGCTCACCTCTCCCTCACCTAAATCCCACTTTAATGTGCTAGCTCTCACTTCACTAAATACTATTTTAACTTTCTAGCACTCCTTCAATTAAAACCTATTTTAACGTACTATCTCTACTTCTCCTGCTCTAAAAACCTGTCTCAATCTCTGCCTAAAAGATATGCTTACAACTGGTAAATGTGTATTGTTGAAACATGTTATTACTAGATGGGCAAGTGTTGAAAAGGAGAAGTGCAGTTTCGGAAAAACGAGGGTTTAATGTGACGTTGGATTCTGCTCAGGCCTTTTGCTGGATTGGGATATGATAGCCCATAGCGTCATGAAAAGGTATTCTTGCAGGCTTGATTGCTAATTTAATTTACATGACTGCGAGGGTGAAATGAGCACAGACCTGTGTGATACAAAAGCAACACGAAAAAGCAGATACGTGCACATCTTAAAATATCCAATTAGCATCCACTAATAGTTACTAAATGATGTCATTAATTATTCCGACAGGCACAACACCACTAACCAGCATCTGAAAAGGTCGTGCATAATACTTAATATTTAGAAAATAATTGAATCACTGCTGGAAAATGTAATACTTTTCATATTGTCATATTGCACTTTGGATATTTGTGGAGGGAACTGCCCACTTCTGCTTTTGGGGGCACAGGATTTACAGACACGTATTTGCAGATACCGAAGATTGTGTCAGCTCATTCTTGGTTATATTTTCTGATTGACACATTGTTTGCTGTAACTTGCCATGATAATGCACGGTTTCCCTTGGGTATTATCGAGGCATAAACCTGTAGATTTGAATGCTTCTCATGGCATTAGCATACTAATAATGTATGATAATACCGAGTACTAGAGTGTGGCTGGATTATGTTGAATGCCTGTCAAAAATCAACTGAGATGCATTTGGCCTGTCAGCTTCAAATTCGTGTATTTTAATGGTCAACTTTACCTTGGAAAGTTTAACAAATCGCAAACTCGTCCTCCGTGTTTCATGCAAAACAGTTGCGGCAAACAAAATGGCTACGCAACGTTGTAGCCGGCAACGCAGATAACATCTCCAAAAGGCACGTCAAGACCTCCCGTCTGAATTGAATGCCTAATTGAAATAATGGTGGAGCAGAGAAGCAAAGGCGAACAGCAGGGAACAGAAAATGTTGCCACGCGTTAATCATTCACCCGAAAAAGCGAAAGAGGGCGGAAAAACGGAGGAGTTAGGGTGTATGAATAAATAACTCACCCGACTGATAACCACTGAAAGACAGAGGCGATACGTGTAGATGTGACTACATTAATTACTGCACCACTGGTATCAGATCAGTGTGCTTTATTAAACCTTTCTAGAAGGCTATCATGCCAATGCATGCTATCTGCCATTGTTTCTGCAAGGTCCTCTCTTCCTGCAGCCCCGTGATTCATTCGTAGACACACGTAATTAATTGTTGCCAATGATTTAGAATAATTGAACGCCTTTCCTGTCTGGATCAATAGACATGGCCTAAGTAACATTTATCTCAATAATGTGATGTTGAGATTGCTAACCGTAAATTGAGATGCATTGTCTCTCTATTAACTTTACTTCAGATTGAGTAACTGCGATAACTTTCATTGACGTGAATATCTACATTGGAAACACTAACAGATTAGTTTCCTGTTTTATAAAACACAAGAGGAAACAAACAAAGATCCTGACCTCGACCATAGCTGTGTATCCTGTATTCTTAATACAATTAATTTACTTTCCCAGTGGAGGGGTCACACGCAAGGTTGGGTAATATTTAAAAAGTTAGCAATTTTTAACAGAATTTGTTAGCAGCAAACATGAATGAAAACCAGCACTGCTCTGTAGAGTTTGTTACCAAGGGCTGGTAGAAATGTCCAGACCCTCAGGGAGCCTGAAGATTAGAGAAATCCCACACACATTGTAACTAATTTACATGGAAATTCTGAGCTAAGAAATAATGTCATGCTGATGAGATTTTGCTTTTGCAGGTAATGATGCCTGATTTTAAGAAAAGGATTTTAGAGGGAATTCCTTCGGCATCTCAGAGATGAGAGGATAACAGGAGTGAGCCAGCCGCTGCCATCTCCAAGCAGCTGGTTCACTACACAAAGTACCAGCTGTTTTTTCAGGTAATCCACCTGGTGAACATTCTTTGACCAGGCTGATTACCACCAATGGATTGGCATTAGGGACAGACACGACAAGGGGGCAGTGGCTCTGCCCTGCAGCAAGGCCACCACAAGATGGAGTGGAGATGTAGTGAAAGCTCTGTTTCCACCAGGTTTTCTAAATAGTGGCTTTAGTGCACTCTGCAGCTGGGAGTTTTAAAACATTTTATTAGCCCAATGTTCTTTGAATGTCCCTGTTGTAACCTGAATTTATGTGCCATTGACTGTAATGATGTTGCTAATACTGATGTATGTTGACATTGTTGTTGGGATGTTTCACTACCTGCTGTACCTGTAAATCGCCAATCTACATAAAACTGAATAAAAATAATAATAAAAATACATTTCCAATTTCGCACAAACTGTTTACTCCTGCTCCTTCTTAGAATGCAGTGTAAAGTAATGTATTGTGTTTCATTAATGTGTGCCACACTGCTTCCATAAATCACAAAACGGGCACTGTACTTGCACAAACAGTGCAGACATTATTCACAGACAGAAAACGACAATATACATGGCAGAAGTTGAAACTTCACTGACGTACAGGAAATGTGCATTTTGGGTATCAGAACAAGTGGCCCTCACACAAAGAACAGATTGAAAACCTATATCCAACACCAAACAGGTAGAGTATTGGAAGCAACAGGTCTGATTTCCAAGCTAGGAACCCATTAGTCGCAGTCTAGGCAGCCATGCTGCCAATTTTCCAAAGCTTCACGCTTTCCTCAAAAACACAGAACATATAGTTATTATATGCATAGGACCACAACATGCTTCCCTTACAAACAGAAAATGGGCACAGGCACAGCTTCGGCAGGGGCAGCACATGCTTTTCTGAAACAGGTACAACACATAACAGGCTATTGCAATCTTTCCTCAAAAGTCATTCATTCGGAATAGCATGGTATAGTTGTTTAACACAAAGAGGTACAGAATGCACAGGGTCACTAAAGCTTCCAAATGATACAGATACATACAGCATGGACAGGCCTAGTGCAACATTCCATCTCAAACAGATACAGAATGTTTACAAGAGCAAACATATTTCACAAACACAGCATGAGCATGTCTATTACATGTTTTCCTGATAAATGGGTACAGATACAGGGACAGGCTGCGCAGGGTCTGGCAAGTTTTACTCACATATACAACATGTGCAGGGAAACTGCAAGCTTCCCTCAGAAAAGGTACACCAAAAGGTACAACATGGTCATGGTCAGTGGTCAGTGCATATCCCATGCACACAGGTGCTGGCATATCATACCATGGCCAGTGTAAGTACAGCATTGGAAGAGATACAGGTTGAGCGGATCTATGCACACTCCACTCAAATTGCAACATTTATAGCACAAACAGGATCAGAGCAAGCTTCCCTCGCATACTGGTACAGGTACAACAAGTGCACGATCAGTGCAGGATTTCCTTCTAAACTAGTACAGGTGCAGCATGGTCCTAACCAGGACAAACTCCCTCAACAAAAGAATTGAACAGCATAGGCAATAACAGTGCAAGATCCACTTTCAAAGTACAGGTACAGCATAAACTCTAGAGCCATGCAGCCTGCTATCTCCAATGCATGTGGAGATCGCTTCTTTCATATGGAATGTGCACTAAATTGGCTTACCTCATTCCTCACAAACCAAACCGAAAGGACCTAATAACCGGTTTACACCTCAAGCACCAAAAACATATGATGCAGAGTTCCACAGGGATCCAGCCTCTCTCCCCTGCTTTTCAACATCTACATGCCCCCCTTGATGAAAATCTTTTGAATTTACGGACTAAATACCTACAACTACGCAGATGACACACAACTGATAGTGAAGATGATCATGACCCAGGATCCAAACAACAGCCTCAACAACTGTCTCACGGACATCTACAACTGCATGACAATGAACAACCTCAAACTAAACCCGGTCAAAGCAGAAATAATGATCTCACCCACAGAAAGCAATGCAACCATCCGACAACTGGATTAGCCGACTGACTTAGGAACACAACCAGAGACTTCCATGGTCGTAAATAACCTAGGAATACTCATGAACAACAGACTATCACTGGAACCGCAAGTCAATGCAATCACTAAAAGTTCTTCCATCTCCTAAAACCACTCAGGGGGCTGCTCTAATACCTCTACTTCCCACACAGAACCCTCACAATCAAATCCCTGATACTAACAAGAATTGACTACGCAAATAGCATCTACCTAGGAATGCCAGAAAGACTTACCAAGAAATACCAATGGGTTCAAAGCACTTCAGCCAGGATTCTCCTAATATTGAACATAAGAGACCACACCACTCCAGTTTTGAGAAGCCTCCATTGTCTAGCAGTAAATAAATGCATCAAATTCAAAGCCCTCTGCATTGCTCATAAATCCCTAGACAGACAAGGAGCCAAATTCCTGTCGGTCCAAGATCTGCCGCTACCAGCCAAGAAGGTACCTAAGATTAAGCAATGACCTACAAATAGAGACAAAACAATACTAAAAGAGAACATTCAGAGGAACAAGATTATCATGCCTAATTGCTAACCTATGGAACATCATGCCCATAAAAAACCAGAACTCCATAAGACCACATCACAGTTTAATGACTTAAAACATGGCTATTCAGAAGACAATGCCAAGCACAAAAGGACAACAACACACCAAGGGACACATTTACAGATAACAGAGGTGAAAACAAGGAGGAACACAATAGCCCACTGCCCACCTTCCTCACCCTAAGGCATGCCCTACAACTAGAGAGATCTGCAAAGGGTAGCCTGCCCAATCAACAGACTGACCCAGGGAAAGACACCCAGGTGCAATTCATGCACTCAGGAAAGCTCAGATAGGTAATGCATTAAATCAAATCATTACCCTGTCAATTACTCACCCACATAACTAGGGTCACCCGGTAGATCACCACTTACTCAATTTATTATAAAACCAGCTGTGCACCAATTTAGCAGCCAACCATACAACAGGCCACAACACAGCTGCCCTGACTAATCCATGCTGAGGAACTATGAACACACTGAGTACAACCAACTCCTGTATCAAACCCATAAGAAAAGTCAACCACCATGCTAGAATAGAAGTCAGGGCTGGCCAACGGACTACAAGCAGGTACGGGGGAAGGTACTACCGAGCTGCAACCAAAGACGCACTTCAGAGGCACTCTCAAACTAATCAATGTACTAACAAATTTCCATTTCCTGCTTCTCCAAAATAACGAATGCCACTATACACACCTAGGAGCTAGCCACATTACACATAGATACACTCAGAACTAATCTAATCCTCACACTCAACCAACTATGTGAGACTCTAGAAGTAACCTTAGAAGAACACACCCTTGCACAAAGTCCACAAATCCATCAAAACAACACATATGAACACCAACACAATATAATAAAACACATAACAGTCATCCACAACTCTGGATATCCTCATGGATGAAACTAACCAGTACACATGACTACAACCCCACTCTAACCTAACATGACACACACACCCAGCACAAACACCAGCACACTTCAGATGCACTGAGTCCTACCAATACAGTTACAACAAGCAATGCCTCTCAAATCGAACCAAACCGACTCCCTCACCCAAGACAAGGCACACAGACGCCAGTTCCTCCTGGTTCTGAACCTATCCAATCATCCTATCCTCACTAACATACCCTGCCCTCTTCTCTTGCAGAGCCACGTGAGCACCTGTAGACTTCCCTCAGGTGGTAGCGGTACACGGTATACATCCACATAACATAACATATATGATCCAACACACACACACACACACACACACACACACACACACACACACACACACACCTCATAGGCACACAAACACACCATTTCCCATAGTATCCACTGTGGCGTGATGGAGTCGGGCAAAGGGGTGGGCATGTTTTAACAGGTTTTATTTTAAATATAAGACAAAAAGGTTCTACCTCTACCGATCTCTAAAGGGTTATCCCTACCTAAACAAATATCAACTTGAGTGCTCATTGTCAGGATGTTTGTCCAAATGGAAAGGTCCGTCCTCTGTCCAAAAACCGACTCTAACCCTACCACTAGCATACAAGACTTCAGCATCCAAATGAAAATATTACCAGGAGAATGGCTCACTTTGCCTGGTGAACTGGCTCAGTCTTTTTCTCTTTCACATCAATCCTTTGCTCTAGTTTCTGATTCAACAAAGAAAGTATGGTCAGGAGAATGATTCCCTTCTCCCGGCACACCTCACATAGTATTGAGGGCTGTCCTGGGATTTTATTTGATTATAGTCCTCAAATGTCTCTTCAAAAGCTTGCTTTACAATATTAGCAATTCTTCCCTGGTATTGGACGTTACGAAGATTATCGCCAGATAGTTTTTGTTGTCCAGAATCCTCTTTAGTCTTACTTCGATTATCACTGTGAAGTGAGAGATTCCTCCCAATGCATTCTTGGTTTTCAGACCTCTGAATTATTGTGACAGGAGAGATCATTCTTGAGATTCTCTTGGTTGTTGGTTTTTCTAGTATCACTACTGTGATGAGAGAGATTACTCCAGAGGCTTTCTGGATTCTTAGTTCTCTGGATAGCACTACGGAGAGGGAGATTACTCCTGAGGTTTTCTTGACTCTTGATTCTCTGCAGGGATGTTTTTATAGGTTGGAAAATGGCTCCATCTGCTGACCAACTTGGGGACAAGTGGGGTGGCACTGCTGGGGGCGGGGAGGTGGTGGTCGGCACTTCATGGTGTGTGGCCAAGTAACAAGGCTAGAAAACATTTTGCATTATTTATTTGTTTCTCTCATTTACATCATCATTAAGACACTGAAAAGAACGCACATTTGATAGACAGAGAAAACAAGCATTGGCAATGCCAACCGTTTGGGACGTATCATGCTGTTTTACAGATGCACACTTTTTCAAAGTAATTTTCTATGAAGAAATGACTGCAAAAAACTCATTGAAATATATATAAGGGTAAGGGGTTGGGGTACAGGTAATAGTATAGGGTAGGGTGGGCCTTAGGGGTACCCCCAACACTTTTAAAAACAAATCTATGAGTTTTCTCAAAGTAATTTCTTGCATCAGCAAAGAGACATAGAACTATTTGGGCTTTTGTGTTGGCATGGGAAATGCACTTGCCAGGCACTGAGTAGTGCTATTAACAAGCCATTGGTAGCAGGTGCAAAACGGTACAAGTACCTGGGCATCTAACAGCAGCACCTGGCAAATGCCTAATACCTATGCACAAGCCAAAGCTGTTGACTTTGCCAATGCTGGTTTTTTTAACAGGACTTCACTGAAAGACACACATGGCTGAAGGCAGACCTGGGTGACATTTTTATTACACTAGTAGCTTGCTTAGAACTCAAATTAAGTCATAAATTTCAGAAGACTGCTTTGAAAAAATAATGGCAGGCACTTTGAGAGCAAAGCTTGATGGTAAGGCTTGATCAAAGTGAGTTGAAAGAGTTCCCATAAGGAGGTGTTTGGAGAGTGGCATGATCTGGGAGGGAGTAGCCACAGGGATTAGCATAGCCACGGGCAGCCAGTAGGTGCACAATAGCCATCAAACCCCTTCAAGCTTTGTGCTCCTCCTCAGATGCCATTTCTCCCTATCTGTATTCTAATGCAATAGTGTTGGTTTATAGTTGGCTCTGCCACCTAGTAGCCCAAACTAATGAGATGACTCATTGCTCCCCGCGGACCGCACAGCCCACACCACAAGGCAACCAATCGGTTTGCTGATTGGACACGTGCTGCTCACTGCTGGCACCAGAGCGGGAATGACAGCCATGAACTAGGAAGATATAAAAACAAGCATTGGCACTGCCAACAGTTTCGGAGTTTGTGGAGGCATAGGAAAGGCACCTGCCAGTGCTGCTGCAGTAGTATTAAGTGCCTATTGATGGTACCAGATGTAAAATGGTGCAAGTACCTGGGTGTCTAATAGCAGTACCAGCAAATGCCTAATAAATATGCGCAAGGCCAAATTGTTGCCTTTGTAGATGCTTGTTTTTAACAGGGATTCAGTGAAGGACATGCATAGTGCTTATAATTTGAGTGGTTGAAGGCAGACCTGGTTAAGACATTTGTATTACACCAGTAGCACATTTATTACTCCAATGAAGTAATTAAATCTCAGAAATCTGCTCTGTGAAAACCCTGGCAGGTGCTTCGGATGCAAAGTTTGATGGTAAGGCTTGAGTAAAGTGAGCTAAAAGAGATCCCATGAGGAAGTGTTTTGGTCGGGGAGAGGCAGGAACTGGGTTGGAATGGCCATAGGGATTTGCATGATGATGGCCAGTCAAATTCTTGACAAATAATCAAACAACACCTTAAAGCTTTGTGTCCCACCTCATATGCCATCTCTCTATCTATACTCTAATGCAATATTTTCAGCTTATAGGTGGTGCTTAAAAGCCACTGAATATCCCAAAAACCCCAGAAAAAAACAGTAATGCTGATGGAGTTTGTGTCGCTGATGGCTCCACCCCTCCTTGCAGTGAGCCAATCATTTGTCACTGTTCTTTCTGTCTTCTCTAACTTCTGGGTTTGGTTGAGAGTGTGAAAGCGAGTGAGCGCACCTGTGTGAGTCTCAGAGTGAAGCAGAATGAGGGCCCACGCTTTGGGAGGCAGCAGGCCCTTGCTTTTATCCTAATTCCTGCCTGCCTTGAATTGGATGCTTACACTCCTGTGCAGGTGGCACGCTGCAGACGCTTGCCTGAGGTGGCTGCTCTGTCTCTGCCCTTCCTCTGTGTGTGGTGTAGCAGGTCGCCACCACTGTTACTGTTTGTTTTCCCCCCACAATCAGTAATTTCACTCTGCTGCCTAGATGCTGCCTTCCACAGAAGGACAGCTAGCTAGGAGCCAGATGAATTCTTCCTCGAGTCGCTCCTCCTCAAAGCTTGAGGCAAGGGAAATGAATGGTCATCAAATTGGGGAAGCAACATACATTCATCATCCATGCAGGGCGTCAAAAGGGGAGAACCAGTCAGAGGGGCAATTGCACTGGACCTCATAGGGCAGGGTGACTCTGGTGTCTGCGGCACAGCCCCAGTGACGATGAATTGTGATATTTGGCCTACTGTCCACTTTATTGAGTTTAGCATCCAGCTACTTGATTTAAATCCTGGCTTCAGTACATGATCAGCACAGTGTTATTCTGGACCAATATCTGCATATCCCCGTGTCTAAATGTGCAAATATGTGGAATGTGAGGTGAAACTGTAGCTGTCAGCTGCTGTGCTCCCGTTTGCCAATATTGTCCCATCACTTCTAGGATTCTGTTACGCTCACCTGGTATCCACGGGGACGCCACTCCGACGTTGGTTGCTGGTATCCTCTTCCCAGCTTTTTCCCAAGTATGGCCTGTGGGGAAGATTCCGCCTTGTTGTGGAATTAGGCGTGCACTCCATCCTGCCTTCTTGGCAGGGGTGCGTTGTCTGTGTGGGCGTGTGCAGCCAAGTTACTTCACTGGCGCGGGCCCGTTTGGTGTCTCTCAGGTAGGTCTTACTGCAGCTTTTGTATAGCGTTGTTATTCTTGCACTCCCTTCTTTGTTTGAATAATGTCTTTTTTTTTCTCCCTGTGTGCGGAGCTTCAGCGTGGCGAACTGGCTGAGTTGGGCCCCGCTGGTAAATGATGGCACGTGATGTGCGCTACGATGCGGTAAGTAAGTGCTATGCGCAGCGCTGCATTATCTTGCCTTTGCTCACCTGTTTTCTTCCTTTCTTGCAGTTTGCTGTGTTTTCCCAGCGTGTGTGGAATTCTGGAACGATGCCGGCTGGGAGGCAACCAGCCAGGTAAGCTTCTTGTGCAGTTCGTGGTTTTGCAATGTCTAATATGCCTTCTTTAATATTGTCCTTTTCTTTCCTCTTTCAGGTCTGTCGGTCCGGGTGGCATGCGGATCCAGAGGAATCTTTTTAGTGGAGCTGTGAGCGGATGATAAGATGGAGATTGCAGGTAAGATGCAGCTAACAACGTTCCTTTTGTCTCCTTGCAGGTTTGCTTCTCCGAGGCTCGTGGATATCACAGGACACAGTGAACGTCACGTTGCAGACTGCAAAGCGTGCTTTCCAGTTCGGGTGTGGTTTAAATAGCCTCAACAAAGTGGTCCAGGTAAAGTAGTCCCTAGGCCACCACACCCAAAACACTGTACCGCATAGCTTGGTTCCATGTTGGCTGAAAGCCCCAAATGAAAAAAGTAGTTCCCTGCACACATGTTCTTTAAGGTGCATGAGCCTGGTGCCATAGGCGCCTGGACTGGCTCCAAGAGAGCCTTGTGAGTGGATGCCAGGCCTTCAAGGCCCTGATGGAGACCCGGGCCCTGATTCCACCTGGCAAGTGGGCTTGCCAGTGGGGGTCTGGGGTGAGGGTTGTGACAGATTCTCTAATTATCTTTCCACAGCCCCAAAGGCCAGACTGTTATGTGTGCAGGAGCGCATATTTTTTAGGGGGAACTGCCATCATTTATCTCAAATATCAGCTTTTATCTGGCAGAATATGGGAGAAGGTCAGTCATAGCTCAACTTTTACATTATGTTGTATTTATAATAACCTGCTCAGTGTGCAAAAAATATACATAAAGCTAAAGGAAAAGGAAATGGAGTGCTGAGCTCTGTAACCTGCAGGACACCATTTCATAACCCCATCAGGGCCGACTCAGCCTTTCATCTTTTCAGAGGCAGATAAATTGAATACCGTTTAGCTGAGCATTGTAAGCCCTGATTAGTTACGCACCAGTTTAGTTTAAAGCACCCAGAATAATAGCACTCATAGCTTAAAACAAATGGGGGAGGGAGCCTGAGGAGGGCATCTGCAGGTCTTCAATTTAGTGGAAAGTATTTTTGGCATGGAACCCCTCCCCCCCTTCAGCCCCTGATTCTCCAATGCATACAGTGAGGAGAATCCTCCATCCACGGGGTTTGTAAATAAGTATGGTTTCAGAAAGCAGGTAAGTATAGCCCGAGAGTGCAACAATTCGGAAAGCAACAGAGTATAGTTTTCACACAGCATGATGTACGAGCAAAAATATATCTTTGTCTTCTAACTTTGTGTATAGCGCCTTGTACCACACATAGGCTGGGAAAATGCTATCTCTGTCAGATACTGGGCCACGTATAAGCAATGGGACATTTGATTCACAGCCATTATTGGCAAGGGTAACCTCCCTGGAGCCTGTGTCTCCAAGACAAAACATAAGCAGGTGACAGATAGGCTGCATCCCCAGATGTAACAGGAACATAGGTTGCAATCTCACCTTAGTCACTGCTGCTAAATGTTGGCAATTATTCTGAAAAACAAAAAACACTGACATGCTTACTTCTCTCCGACTGTGCGTTTTGCAGCATGCCTGTTACAGTTCATCGTTGGTGCGAGGCTGGCATCCACACCCTAGCCATTAGCACCTTGTCATTTTCAATCAGCCCCTATCTAAGGGGATGGTTGACTACAAAAGGAGAGTGATTAAAGGCAGGACAAGTGTGATCTATTTGTCTGCATACACTGAGTTGTCCTGTGGGAGGGGCCTCCACCTGGCAAGAAAGTAAACACATCATGATACAGCATAGTGTACTGATGAGGTATTGAAACCAAGATCAGATCAGATCAACTGAACATCTAAATGCCACTACTGCATTCACTACAGCACAACCTTTGTGGCAAATCCAATTTTCTTTGGGGAATATATCAATACAATGCAATAATCAAAGTTAAAGTTAAAATTAAAATCATTATTGATAAGTTTGAGTTCCAAAAGAGTGAAGAAGATAGATCAGTGAGTTAAGCACTTGTTGCAGTGATCTGTGTTCATGTGTTGGGGTTCATATTTGTGTATATTCATGCTGTTGATAGGAGCACTTACTGTGCTACTAAACAACATACCTGCAATAACAAAACATAGTAATATAAACTAAAATAGCGTCATTATGATGCTTGTCTAGTTAGTGGCTGTGCATGTCTTTCCTCACACCAATATTTTTAATAGCAAGAACAGCATTGCAAGATAAATGATAGCTGCTACATTTCTCAGTGTCACCCATCAAATGGTTTATACAAAATGTACAATGGGAAGTGATGTTAGCATTTCTCATCATCTCTGAGAGGCATCTTGTATATTATGGCTCCTCTTTGATCAATGTCCTGTTTGTTCTAATCAATTCCTAAAGATGATGTTTGTCACATTTTAGAATGTATACAGTATGAAGATTTGCAATCTGCCAACAGTGCAAAACCCTGGCTTGTTTGATTTTTGTTAATACATACAATGATGCAGGTAATTTCATCTCCAAAGATGTAATCTGCCAACCAGTTTACCATTTTGGTCAACTTCATGCCAAAATCATAGTGTGATTGTGCCCTGCTGCATCAGAAGCCTGATCCACAGTGCCTGCTCTGCTCGTGGCATAGAGCAGATCCAAAGGTCAGACGATGGCCACCCAACAGCCACAGCAACAGCCCACTCAACAGCCACAGCAACAGACAAGTTTCTGCTGCGCAGGGGTGACATTTAAGCTATACCCCTCTCGTACCAAAACTACGATGATCGTGAGTAAACCATGCTGGTGGCAGGGAAAACTCGAAATAAAGCTATGCATGGGTTTAGGCATGGTGCTACTTATGCTCAAGGCCACCACATCCCAATTGATATTGCAAATGTGTCAGTTCATGTGAGCCAGCTCTGCTGTGGTAGGTGATGTGTATTATGGGCAGCCTGGTGGAGATGGCCAAATGGCAGAGCAAGAGCGTGGAGGACCAAGTCTCTTCTTTCATCTCTTTGTGAGGGCAGTTAACACCCTCCATAAGAGATAGGTGTCCTGTGCCCAGGCATCAAAGGAGCCCACCCATTGAAAAGGAGTAGGCTCACACCAGGGTGCTGCATCTCTACAGCCTTTGTTCTTATTGGGTTGGGAAGGAGGTGTGATTAGAATAGGTGGACGGTCCTGGTCAATGGAAGGAGACTTCCACCATCTAGTTTCACTCTGTCTCTCTTTCTCTTTCCTGCCCCTTCCACTTCCTCTGGAAAAAAAGAACTTTGGGTGTGACATCAGAAGGACAATGTCCACTCAGTTCAAGAACAGGGATTTAACCACTAAGTTTTGCTAGCTTTTGTCAAATTACCCAGGGACTTGCCTTTAAAAGAAGGGGTCTCTCACCCCTTCTTCAGAATCTCTCGGATCCTCTTGAATCCTCTAAAGACATGAAGATTCATCTAAGAAGAACTCACTGGACTTCCTTTGGGAAAGTTGTGCTTTCCAAAGCCCTCAGTCCGAGGTGAAGAAGAAGCTATCCAAGGTGGAAGAAAGGTCTGCCCCATACCCAATCCAATGCCAATTCGGGAGTGACCTTTGCTGTGACCAAGACCTACAACTCTGCTCCAGAGTCCCCTGAAGCTGGGAGAGCAGACCCTGAGTAGAAACATCATGTCCTCGAATCCCCCTGGGGGTGCTTCACAGCAGCTGGAGGACCAGACCAGCCTAATATCTCTGTTCTACCGACACAGTGGCTTTGCGTTTATTGCACCGTGAACAAGTGGGAATGTGCCAGTGCTGGCTTTTGCACTCCTCCACCAAGTCCAACTATTGCTTGCACTTCGAACCAGCTTGACACTGTCTTGTGCCCTATTTAAGCCTGTCAAATGCTATGCCTGACTCGACGCTGGGACCCAATTCGAATCACTGGTGAGTAACAAACCGACTCTGGCCAGGGGTTACAACCATAGCTCAACCCAGCTAGCCTGTGAATGGCTTCCTCATTGACATGGACATTGACGCCCCTAAAGTCACCACTTTGACTTTGACCACTTCAACTCAACCCAGCGGCTAGAGCCCGACTTGGCCTGGCTCAACTGTGAAGCAATCCTGGGACCGTTCTACCCAAGTCATTCAGAGCACCCGTTCTACTGCACAGAGCGACCACATTCATTTCTACTCGGCACCCGCTAAGAACTGAATTCAGGCTCTGTTGACCCTGAACTGCCCCCTTGGCCACTTGGGCTCAACAGACTGGTTAGGTCATGATTGCACATGTTTTCAAAATCAACATATCCTTTCTGAGATTCGTAATTTTCCTACCACCCCTGGAACCAGGTTCAGAGTGCTAGTTTTTTCTTACATCTCTGTTCTCCTCTCAGGGTGGGTTTTCGTACAGTTTTATCTATTCATTCTATTACAGGTGGTGTGTTTAATTAAAGTATATATATTTTTTCTAAAACCTTAATTGGATATTCCCTTTATTTTGGACTGTGATCCTTTGTGGTTTGGGTCACTACTGGTTCACCTTCACATCCCCCTTAAGAGAATAGTCTTCCCTCGAACCACATCACTACAAAAGGCGAAGGAGGTATATCTCCTAACTGTCTCTCTTTTACCTTTATGTTCGAAACCAGATTGTATTCATTGGCTCTGTTAAGCATTGAGTCTGGAATGGTTCAAGAGACAGAATTTTCTGAAATAATGATTTTGCAATATGCAAATCGAAATGGAAATATAAAGTTTAATCTTGGCAGTGTTCCAGGCACATCAGCCTTGGGCAATAGAAAGCATATATTCACTGGGTGCTTCTCATTTAATTCTTTTATGATTACTTGAATGTGTCTGCTGTGTGGGCATGAACTGAAATGCTAAGTGAATTTTGATGTTTGCTACATGCCTTTTTTTATCTGCTGCCTACTCATGTAACGTTTTTTTCCAAGCACATTTACTTTGAACACATCCATACACAAAATAAATGGTCAGGTTGCACTGTTAGGTTATCAATTTATTAAATAAATACTTGCTTAAAAAGAATGTTCCTTCATTTTCTTTCATAATTGATATTTTATAAAAAAACAAAGTCAAAATATCTTCATTATAGCACCCTCTTGTGGAAACAGGTCACAGATATGGGTAATGATTATATGTTATTAACAACTAGCTAGTCCATTTAAAGACTAGATGGGTTTATGTTGAATTTGACTTGAGGTATGTAATCCCTTAATTTTGCAGATTGGGAGGGGGCATGGGTTTCAGGGGGGTGACATGGGTTTCAGGAAGGGCATGAGTTTCAGGGGGAAAGCAGTCAGTGCACCGGGTCCCAGACACCGTTAAGATGGCCCTGATTCTCTGGGCATCACTACTGTGATGTGGGAGATTACTCCGAAAGTTTTCTTGACTTGTTTGTCTCCCAGGACCCCACTCGATTTCCCACAGTTCCCATTACAATGTTTGTGTTTGGAACACATGTCCGGTTCTTCACGGGGTCGCGGGCGGTTTGCTATTCACGTGTCACTTCTTTCTGGTTCGCCTGCATGGCTCTGCAATGGCCTGGAGCTGGTGTTCTCAGCCTTGTTGTCGGACCGAGCGGTTCACCTCCCAGGGGTCACACCACCACCTCGACTTCCCCAGCATTGAAGTGGGTTGACTCTCTGCCGGCTAACAGGATTCTTCTGCAACTTCCATTCTTCTGTGTGGTCTCTTCGAGGATCATCTTCTCTGCACATATGACAGGATCCTGGGTTTGAAATTCCTGGGCTTTGCTGGCTCCTTTCCGGCTACTCTCCTCTTTCAGTCCTTCCTCTGTTTATATATCTCCTAGCTGCGTCCACCCCAAGTGCAGTGTTTGGTATTTTGGTTGTTGGCATTAAGGTATTCTTCATGCCGCCTCATAGCCACCTCTTCCTAGTACTTTTACAAAAAGGTATGTCATCATTCTTATTCTTTGACTCACTGGTGTCAAGTCTCAAGGAAGGAAAGGGGAATGTTATAATAACATACAATAATACTTTCAGTTGCAATCACTGCAGACTTTAAGGTTTTTATGGGTGCAAGGGTAAGAGGGTTGGGGAGTTCCTTCATGGAACGGGAGTCCTTATCCCCAAGAGGGAAGTTTCTCCCTGTAAGGTCCTGCTTTCCACCAACCATAGGGGGACTATGGCCTCCACTCCCTAGCCTCACAGGGAAGGGCTCCCTCATGGGAAGAAGTGATGAGATCCAGTGAGTCATCACATAACCTTCTCCTAACGGAGTTGGCTGCCCCACCTTCACATAGAGGAAATCCGGAAATCTGGAAAGAAATTCAACATTCCACTGTTCCTTTCCCTCCTATGTTCAACAGAAAAGGAGAAAGTCTGGCAATCTAAATAACAAAGTATTATGCGGGATTGATATTTAATTTGAGTTCTTTATTTTTGCATTTATAGCCGTACAAACATCCAGTGGGCAACTAGGCACTAGTTACAGATATTGGACGCATCAAAACAGTAGAGTCAGATAGGGTGATTTCGGTCATTTTTCAAGTCGGTTTTCAGTCAATTGAAGAGGTATGTTTTTGCTTCTTTCTGAAGGAGGGGTAGAAGGGCTATGCGCGTAGGGAGAGGGGTAATGTGCTCCAAAGTTTGGCAGCCGATAGTGGGAAACTGTATCCACCGCTCAGTGACAGTTGAATATTGGTATAATGAGGCAGTGGCTGTGTTTGGGCGCAAATGCCTGGCAGCAAGGCGTATGTTGAGTCTTGGGACTATGTAGGCAGAGGTTTGTTTACAAGGCAGTGGTGAGTGATTGATAGACATTTAAATTTGGGGTCTCTGATAGGCAGCCAGTTTGCTGCTCGCCTTGTGTCAGAAATGTGATCATGCTTGCGCAGAACTAGTATGGCGCAGAGTGCATTGTTCTATATAATATGGAGATTGTTGAGGTTCTTCTCTGATGTGGCACATAGGAGGGCATTGCAATAGTCCAATTTGGAGCTCATGAGGGCACAGAAATTGTGAGGTGATTGTATTGAGAGATGAAGGGTTTGCTGGCATGGATGAGTTTAGTCGCGTAGGTGGCTGTGGAGGCAATGTGATTTAGTTGACGGGGCATGTTTAGGGTGGCGTCTAGGTAAATTCCTCTGGTCTTCACAGTGGGAGAGACAAGTATCTTATGGCTATCTATGCTAAAGGTTTGGAAGGCAGGGTCAAATTTGGTAAAGAGTTCTGGGGTCCCGAACAGGAGGAGCTCTGTTTCTTCATCATTGAGACAAATTATTTGGGATGCCATCTAGGATTGTATTGTATTTTCGATAGTGTTAAGGTTGGTGTGGTCTTGTGGGTAGTTTCCCGAGAAGGGGATGATGATTTGGGTGTCATCTGCATAGTTAGTGTAGGATATTCCCAGGGTGTCCAGGTGGACCAATAGGGGTTTGGTGTAGATGTTGTAGATGGTGGGAGCATGACCTTTGTGGGTCACCACATGCGATGGAGGTGCGGACTACATCGGTGTCCACTATGAAAACTCTGGAGGTTTTATCTGCAGGGAACGAGGAGACCCACTTGGCCTCTTCAGGGTAGACATGGGCAGATGTGGTGAGGTAGTGGCAGAGGGTGGAATGGTCAATGAGAATGAAAGCCATAGATAGGTCTAGGAGCAGGAGGAGCTAGAGTTTACCGCAGTCTTTTGAGTCATCCAGTTGGTTCTTTAGGTTGAGGAGAGCGGTTTCTGTGCCATGTCCATGGTGGAAGCCAGATTGGTGTGGGCTGATATCAACGACATTTTTAATCTGGAGATAGACAGCCCTATTGTTGATCTTAGAAGAAAGGGGACCATGATAATAAGGTGGTAGTTGGCGGGGTCAAGAGTAGCTTTCTTGAGTAAAGGAGTGATCCAAGATTAGTTGAAGGGCATGGGAATGGCACAGGATGTAAAAGAGGCATTACAGATGGCGGTAATGAGCGGAAGTAGTGGTTCTGCACATTCATTGATATTGGGGGCTGGGCAGATGTCCCATTTGCATATTGAGGGTTTGATGCCTTTGCTAAGGGTGGCGATGTTGGATTTGGAAGCTAAAGGGCGGGAAGTGGCTTTCTGCAGGGAATTGAGGAGGTTGGTGCTGCAGGGGTTTAGTGTTGGTGGAAGCTAGGTTGGTGTCGATTTTGTCCTGTAGTTGAGTGATTTTGCCAAGGAGGGCATCTTGTACATTATTGCACCAAACATTGTCTTTCTGGACAGTGAAGGGGGAGTAGCGGGTCTTTCCCATTCTCAGAGGATGGTGAACAGCTGGAGAGAGATGGAATCAGACGCAGCGGTTTGGTTGTTATAGGTGGCTGCTTTGGCAGTTGGGGTGGTGTGTTTGCATTCCCTGGAGATTAGGGTGAAGAACGTTTTATCCGCTACAGTCTGTGCATTGCACCATGTGGTTTTAGCAGTGCTTTTTTATGCACAATGGGCATGGAGTTTTGGGGTGAACCATAAACTGATGCAAAGTTTTAGTGGGGCTAGGTGAGCAAGGAGTTGTAAAGGTAGATGAGTGTATTGGCATCACGTATGAGGAGGGCTGATGGCAGAAAGAAAGTATTGAGCAGGGGCAGGAGACAGTCACTGATGATGTTGCATTACAGTGTGCTAGAGAGGATGAGAGAGGAGTATGGGTTGCAGCGGTTTGCTGTGGGTGGGGGTGGTGAAGGTTATGCCTGGATTTTCATTTTTTGTTGTTGAATTTTTTACTGTGCACATAGTTTACTTACACTTTTTTGCACATTAACAAAAATAGACAAGAGAAAGAGTATGTCAACTTTACAAGGAATCAATTACAAATCAGTTGAACAGTAACACTATGAAATAATAATTAGAACAAAATAATACCAAATAAACTGAATCATTAAAATAACAATTATACTATCTTATCACTTCTCTTGATATCTATTGCTTATCAATAAAATACACACCTATCTATTAGAAAGCACAAGGTTCTGCTACATCTCTCATAGCTCTCTTCCATATATAGAAAGCCATAGCATGTATAACATCTGATTCTGCCCCCATCAAACTAGACCAGAATTGGTCACCTCTATTGTCAGGATGGATGACAAGACTCCATATCCTTGTATATAGAGATCTGTCAACGTTATGTAAAAGGTAAATATGTGTCTACTCGTCTCAATTCAGCTGAGCAATGTCTGCAGGTCCTATCTTGATTTTCTGAGTTCCTCCATCTACTAGTGCGGTACTTAGTTTGCAATATATTCATGCGGAACAGCATTATAAATCTCCTAAGGTAGGGGTTTGACTATTTAGTTAGGTAATTGCGCAATTGACCACGCTTGAAACTCTGAGAAGCAAATTCCCTGTATCTCTTGAGGGGATATCATTTGAATTATATTGTATTTTACCAGTCTGGATTATATCGCTAAAGTAAATTTCTATCAACCTTGCCCACACATTCTTGATGTCCTTGTATACCAGATTGAGGATACTGTTGGGCCCAGGAGCTTGTGATGCTTTTGATTGCACGATTAATCGCTCCAGATTAACCTTGTCTATCTCTGCCTTTAAGGTACCTGCCCAAGGCTTCTCCTCCAATACACACTCCACATACTCTGGGATGTCACATTGTGGTATTAGATTTACTAGGGGGGAGTAAAGCTGTTGGATATATAGTGTCAAACTGGCCTATGAGACCGGATTAATTTCTGTCAAGAAAAGGGATTTACGGAAACAATTAAAGTTGCGCCAGAACCTAGACATATTGTTCATTCTTAGCCACAAGAATAGGTTACGCCAAGCAATGCATCCTAATGAGGACTTGTGCATGTTTTGCCATTCCTGTACTTGTAGCCAGGTTTGTTATATTTTCTGTCAGGTACATGGAGACAACATAGCATTCTTTTTTATCACTGTCTTGTCTTTAAGGTATTGCTTATTTGTTTCCAAAATAACGTAGTCAAAGGGTTGACGGAAATTACTGTTCCCGTCATTTCATACCCTTTCTTGTTGTTTATGGAAACAGGGAGAAGGCCTTTTAATATATTAATAAAAGTCCCAATAGGCTGCCCTTAACAAATGCTCTAGGTTGTGGAAGTTCAGGTTTAAGGACCCATTCAGCTTTTTTATGTTCTTATTCCGTTGGATTCTGGTACCAGCAAAGTTTGAGTCGTTTTTGTGCATTTCACTTCCAATTTGCTTTTGTTTTTTACCTCAGTAGACCAGCATAGTGCACCATGATCACTCATCTTGTTGTGCACAATTGTAATTGGGCTACATTCGGTGCTCAGTTCTGCATCAACTGTGACATAGTCTATATATGAAGACACAGCCCTGTTGGACCAAGTGTTTTGAGGTTTAGTATCACATATCACTCCTTGGGAGAGTTCTGAGGAATTCCAGGTTGTAAAAGTCAATTAATTTTGGACAGGAGCTATTTCTCCCAGCCCTGTTAGATTCAAATAGATGTGATGATCTCCTGATGAGATCTCTAGCTAGCATAATGTGTCCATATGGAGATCTCTCAGACAAATGTGAGATTGCGGTTATTAGTATATTATGTATTGTCTAAGTCTGGGAGCCGCCTGGTGGGTCATAGACGTCAATGACCAAGATTTCCTCCGATGGAAGCATAGAAGGCTGTATTATTCCCATTAGGACATTTGGTGACTTCTTCTAAACAGGGAATGGGGTCAAGTCCAAATGTGCCTTTACTCCTATTGCTAGGCCACCACTCGCCATACTCTTCTTTGCTTGGGTGGCGTAGTTGGTCAATATTTGGTAGTCGTGCATTGAGATAGACTTAGTGCCCCAGCTCTCTTGGAGTAGGAATATGTTAGCCTCCTTCAATAGGGCCTGGCCTTTCGGATTAACAAGAATAGAGTGGTAGTCTTGCGTATTCCATCAATGCCAGGCCAAACCTGATCTGTTTTTCCTTTGTCAGTTTGCACCATTGTGTGAGCATACTGGTATCCAGAGGTCAGTGGTTGATAACGTTTCCAGAGCTTGTGCGCTTTGACTTTGTAAAGCTCTTAGAACAGCTCTCTCTGATGTTTGAGTGAGGATAGTAGACCATGTTGCTGATGCCTGTTGATTTTCTTCTTGCTTCTGACCGATGATTTTCTGACAAGCAATTAGCATCTAACTGGCTTGCAACAAAATCTCTGTGTGGGTCTTCAGCATTGCCACGATCAGCGGTGATGCAAACTCTACTAAGGCCCAATTTGTGCTGCTATTGCAGACACACAACTCGATTTTCAAAATATCAGTTGACTGAATGACTCCAAATAAGGAAGATTTTTGAAAATGGATAGGAAGTCGGATCTATTTAGAAATGGGCTTAGCGATGCGGGATCATTCTCTTCCAAAATTACCCAAGTGCCTCCATCTTTTAGAGCACTATGGTGTATAACAGGTGCTGAAACCTTTGGTTTTTTAGTCTGAGGAGGAATAGGGTTTGTTTTTCCCTTTCTCTGAACCCTCTCCCGCAGCCTGATTACTATGGGGGGAGGAATAATTGTAAGTGCTTCTCTAGGTTTGTATAGAGGCCCTTTTTCTCCCTCAGTTTGATTTGCTGGTTTACTGTCACTTAGCTAATTCCATTTCCTCTAGGGCCCTGCCATATTGATCCATCCAAAGCACGGTTTTCAAACCAAGAGCCTTTGCATACACACCAGCACTTTTCTTTCTGGCCAATTTATTTTAGTTTTTTTGTTTGTGCCACAACAGGCTTAATCTGTGTAGGTGGTGTATATGTGATCGGTGGTGAGCGTTTATTATTTAGCGCTTGTTTTAATTCAGTTGGGAGGGGTGTACACTTCTTCAAAGTCCCAACTTGTGGTGGACTTTTTAATATTCCTTCCCGTTGGTGTTGCCTGTTTGGCACCCAATGTTCCTTTCTTCCATGGGGCCTTAGGAAAGGCTTGGTCCAATCCTTTATCGTTTGACCCACTGCCCTTTTGTTTGCCATCTGGTGTGGTTTTCAGTTTGATGTTTTCTGTTAAGAAAACCACAGGACAAGCAATTTGTGGGTAAAGGTTTTTCTAATAGTAAGGTTATCAATGATAGTAGCAAGCGTATTAGTTTGAGCATCAAACTTGCTCTCCATTGCACGCAGACAGCCATTAACCCAAACTGATTGCCCTCCATAGTTTTGGTAGATATGAATGACTCATTCACCCGATCTGATTCACGTGTGTTTGAGGAGTCTGAGTGCGAGGCAAACAGTCATATCCGGTGTACAGGATAGATTAATTATTGCAGGGTCTTCTGGGTAAATTGGATTCGGCAGTAAATGCTCCCCTCACCCTTTTCAATTAGTGACCAAGTTTAGCAATGAGTTGTTATTATCCAGAGTCTGTGCCAAAATGGACTCATTCATCTCTTCATGTGTTTGTTGAAGAATGTCGAGACTGTGCGCCGTCTTTGGTGCCAAAAAATGCTGTCATTTGTGCCTGAGAACGTAGGTCTTGTTTTGAGCTTTTGGCCATCTCTTGTTTAATTATGGAGCGCAGGTTATTGCATTTCTGTTGGACACCTGCACTACGCAAAGTAGCTTTGCATGTCATTTTCCGTAACACACGAAGGTCACACAATAGAATAAATCAAGGAGGCTGAGCTTTCGGGGAAGCTGTGTGATGCACCAAGGTTCCTTGAGTGGGCAGGGACCCTACACTCCACTACCGCCGGCCGCAAGGCGCCAGCCGCTCAGCACTCTCTCTGATGCTCTAACACGGATGCTGGGATCAAAGGGTAAAAAACCCTGCAGTCTCCCAGCAGCGCCCAATGTCATCCGGCAATAAAATTGGTGTTTGGTTACAGTTTGGGAAAATTGCAAGCGGCAGGTGGCACAACAAAATATGTAGTTTTCGGCTGGTATGTAGAAAGCAGTGTAGCGTTCACCTTCTCGGCATTGTACTTACAGGTTCAAAGTTCCTGATGTAGTATCCTTCTGTGCGCTGAATAAGGAGGAGGAGAAAATCTGTCCTTGTCATTTCTGTTGCCGCACAACTCAAACAGCCAACAGCCTCCACTCTTCCGCCACTTCACTGCTGCTTGACTGTTCAGAAGTGGTTTTAATTAGTGGAAGAGGGGTGGAGCACGTCTGCTCTGACAGCGTTACGTGCAACAACAAAAGATGTAAGCTCCTAGTTCTTTTTCAAAGCAGTTTGCAGAAATGTGTGCACAATTCACAAAATGTCACAAAGGAAATGCACAGAGAAAGCAACTCCCAGTCAATAGCCTCCCCTTTTCTGCCACGTCGTTATGCCTGGATGGTCTGTTCATGGGCATGGAGAATTGGAGAGCATGGAGATGTTACAGTTGTGTTCCAGGAAGCAGTCTAGGAAGCACCCACATGAATGTATAGGTAGGTCTAATGCAGCAAGAGTGTTAGCTAGCGAGTGATGATGTGTCATGATCTTTGCGGCTGTTAAAACCAAGGTTAAAGTCACCAAAGATGATGGGCTTGGATCTAGGTTTGAGGTTATAGGAGATGAGTTGAGTAATGTTGTCTTCAAATGTTGTAGGTATTCCTGGGGGCCGGTAGATGAGATGAAGCGTGATGGTGGAGTTGGGGGAGAGGTTGAGCTTGGCAGTGATGGAGTCACAATATGGTGAGAGGCTGGAAATGACAATGCATAGTGGTGTGGAGTTCTTGAAAATGAGCACAACCCCCCCACCTTTGCCTGAGGTTCTGGTGCTCCAGATTATGGTATGTCCTGGTGGCCCTGCGATTTTAAAGAGCTGGGCCGAGTGTTGGGTTGAGCCATGTGCCAGTGATGGCTAAGAGATCAATGTCATTGTTGATAAGCAGGTCAAGGATGTCGGGTGTGTGGGCAACTAATGACCTGGCATTAATGAAGGTGCCGCGAAGGGGTGATCATGGATTTAGGGTGGTGGTGCAGTCTGTAGAGGTAGTATCTGATCCTAGTGTGGGAAGGTGTGAGCTATGAGAAAGAGGTTGCGGGTTTGTGAAGGTGGGGCGAGGGGGAGGGCTTCAGGTGGTGTGGGGTGCTAAGTGCGAGATACAAGGTGCAGCATTCAAGCAAACCCTGAGCAGGGCTGTTTGAACGTAGGGCGGTGATTTGCATGGCCAGGCAGAGGATAGTGGTATGGGAATTGGGCGGATGAAGTGACAGAGAGGGCTGGAGGAAAGTGTTATATGGCCAGAGGAGAGGTTAGTTGAGCTGCACAGGTAAGATAGGCACTGCTGCATGGGTAGGCTGATGTGCTGGTTGTGTGTGAGCATGGATTCTGGGTGGCATTGTACGGGCTCAGGAAGGTGTGATGGTAGAACAAGTGATGGCGGTGTGGCATGGGTGGGGTGTGTCAGGGGAGTGGTGGATGAGTGATGCTTCTGTGTCAATGATGCTGAGAGCAGAGGGGGCAGAGATAAGATGGGAGTTCAAGGGAAATTAAGGGAGCACAGCCAAGGCAGAGCGGGCGCAGCAGAATGCGAGGCACGCCATTATGCAAATGCTCACCTTGAGGATGCAAGCTCTGCTCGTCGCAGGAAGGGTGCAGGTGATGGATATTGTTGGCGATGACTATGTGGCCTGGCCCAAGTCTTCCAGTCCTATACAGGCACAGACAGCCTCCAGCCTTTGTTGTGTGCCTTCCTAGTGGTATTCTGCCGGCTGTGCCTGCCATCTCAGTGATGCCTCCATGGGTTGGCCGTGGATGGCCAATCTGGTCCTCATGTAGGCAGGGCTTCTGGAAGGGCAGCAGAGGGGAGCTGCTGATGGCGGTTGGAGGTAGTCTTGTTGCAGAGGAGATCAGGCTCTATAGAATGCCTATAATCCCCACTATGTCTTTCCTTAAGAATAGCCATCTTAGAGGAGAATGGTCAGTATCTAGTCTAAATCTACGAACAGTTAAATACTATTTCAAATATACTATAGCACACTTGATGGCAAGAGCCTCTAACTCGATAGTGGCATAGAGTTTTGCATGATGAAAGAGCTTTCTGCTAATGTATAATACAGGATGTTCCACCCTATCATAATCTTGGGAAAGGACTGCTCCAAGACCCACCTTAGACTCATCTTTCTGTAGTATGAATTCCTTGTTGAAATTAGGAACCTTTAATACCAGCTTGCCACGGAGTATGTGCTTCAGTGTGTCAAAGCTGGTCTGATCTTGTTTTTGCCACCATAATGTTTGTGGTTCTGCATTCTTTAGTTTATCTGTTGGACATGATGTTATCATGGCATATTGAGGGATAAATCTACAACAGTATATGGTGACACCCTGAAATGCATGAAGATCTTTCTTCAGCTTGGGGGAGAGGTGTCTTGAACATCTCTTACCTTTTCTATCTGTGGCTGCAACAGCCCATTTCCAACAAAAAACAGGACATTTCCTGGTTGACTGGGCCAGGTGGCTTTTCTTGGGATTGGTGGTCAGCCCTTCGTTTCTCTGGGCTCTCACAACTTCATATGCATGGAAAAGGTGTTCTTGTGTTCTTCCCAAGTTTTACTGTGGATTAAAATGTCATTTAGGTGTGTGCTTCAAAAATGGAAAAAGGGTTGCAACACCTTTTCCATCTACCTTTGAAATATTGCATGTAGTCCAAAAAAAAGAACCTTGAACTAAAACAACCCCGGGGATTCTAGAAAGCTGTCTTTTCTTGTTGTAAGGATTTAATGGGACCTGCCAATAGTCCTTTGTCAAATAAATCGTGGAGATATAAGCTGCTGGTCCATGTTTGTCAATGAAATCATCAATCCTAGGCATATGATCATTGTCAAACTGGGTGATGGAGTTAAGCTTTCTGAAGTTGATATAGAATCTCCACGTTGGTATAGAATCTCCACGACGGATCTGGTTTTGTGACTAGGGCTATTGACAAGGACTAAGGACTTTCTGGTGGTTTTATAATGTCTGCATCAAAAAAGTAGTTTTTGATCTGAAGTGGGGAAAAGAAGAAGTACCTTTGATCTATAGAAAAACAGTGCTGGACAGCCTTTTGATTATGTTGAGCCTTATGTGTTTCCTGGGCTTTTTAAAGATGTTTACTGGCTATCTCTCTTACAGGAGTTATGTGTTCTTTCAAATGCTGGGCAGTTTGGGAAATAGGAAGGTCTGCCTCCTCTCTCTCAACCCAGTTTCTAAATCATCCTGTGGGTCACGCCCATAAAGAAGTTCAAAAGGAAAAATTCCCATGGTCGCCTATGGGGACTTCGATATAGCAAAAAGGGTCCAGGTGATCATTGCATCCCAGTTGCGCCAATCATCTTTAACCAGCTTCTTAAGAATGTTTTTCAAAGTCGAGTTAAAGTGCTCTACTAATCCATCCATTTGCAGATGAAAAATGTAGGTATACAATGTTTTATATGGAGTATCTCCTTAATATATCATTTTGACATGAACCTGCTCCCCATGTCTGTTAGAATCTCATGAGGTAACCCCACCTTAGACAGGAACGGAGTGCTTTTCAATCTGTTAGAAGCTTCTGGGTAATGGGTAGCATAATCTAATATAGCTGATATGTATTTATTCCCCAACATTGAAGGTTCTAAAGGTCCTACTATATCCATTCCAATCATAGAGAATGGTACGTCAAAATAGCGAGAGGTTGCAAAGGAGCTGGTGGCAGTTTTTGGGCAGCTGTCTTTTGGCCTAAGGCAAAAGTAGCGACGAAGTTCTTCATATCCGCATGGACTCCTGGCCAATAAAATTGGGGAATTACCTTTCCTTGTGTTTTTCGCAATTCCCAAAGTGCCAGATGTTAAATGCGAATGAGCCATTTCTAAGACCACTCCCATATGGCTGCGAGCTATTGCAAACTGTTTTCTTGATATACTCTCGGATGTCATTTCCCCTCGATACAAAAGCCCATTTTTAATGAAAAAGAAGGTCCTCCCTTTGATCTACCCTCAACTTCAGCAATGACCTTAAAAAGGATTCTGTTTAAATCGGATCATTCTGTTGTGCAAAGGCTAAATCAGGAATGATCTCTGCCTCTTCAGCTAAGGGTCTCTGGTGGGTCTATGTCAGCTTCCCAACAACCTTTTGTATCTCTCCCAGTGATATCTTACTCCTGGACTTCAACTGATTTAGGAAACACCATGTTTTCCATGTTTTCCAAGATTCCTTGAACATTTTTATCACCAACTTTTACATGAAAGGCCTGTTTTCCCATATTGTGGATTAGTATGTTGATGTCACCTTGTTAGTCGGGCTATATCAGACTGGCCATGACAACCAGGCCATGTTTCCAAGCCAATCCGAATTTAGAAACTAAGGTTATATAGGTGCCTTTTGGGGGGAGATAGAATTATGGCAGTGGGAACTAATCGATGTTTACCTGCAGCAATGGTAACATCACTGCTACTGTGAAGATCAGAATCCATACACTAGGCAGTAGCAACATTTGGATTGGGTGCTTTAGGAGTAAGCTTGGACTCCCAGTTTTTATCAGTTGGGCAGGATCCCAATGTGACACCATATTAGGCGTGGTGGAGTAACGAGTCGGACAAAGGGATGGCATGTTTCAACTGGTTTTATTTTAAATAAACTGCCACTAGTCTACAAAAGGGTGCAGCATCCACATGAAAATAATAACAGGCGAATGGCTTCCTTAGGCGAATGGCTTCCTTCACCTGGTGAACTGCCTCAGTTTTTATCTCTTTCACATCAAACTTTTGCCCTAGTTACTGATTCAACAAAGGAAAGTTTGGTCCGGAGATTGACTCCCTTCTCTTGAACCACCTTGCAAAGTGTTGAGAGCTGCCTTGGGATATTCTTTGACACTAATCCTCAAACGTCTATTCACTTCTTCACAAGGGCTTCTGAAAGCTTGCTTTACAGTTCTAGCAATTCTTCCCTTTCGTAGGACATTATGAAGATTATCTCCAGATAGTTCCTGTTGTCTAGATTCCTCTTTAGCCTTACTTGGATTATCACTGTGATGCAGGAGATTCCTCCCGATGTGCTCTTGGTTTTCAGACCTTTGGATATCACTACTGTGACAAGGGAGATCACTCATAAGATTCTCTTGACTCTTGGTTCACTCAGTATCACTACTGTGATGAGGGAGATTACTGCTTAGGATTTCTTGGTTCTCTGGATTTCACTACTATGAAGAGGGAGATTACTTCTGAATCTTTTTTGATTTGTGGTTCTTTGGGTATTACCCCTGTGATGATGAAGATTACTCTAGAGGCTTTCTTGACTCTTTGGCCTCAGACCACACATGGGTTTTCCCGCAGTTCCCATTACCTTGTTTGTGTTGGGAACAGATCTCCAATTCTTCCTGGGGTCAGGGGAATGTAACAGTAACACATAGTAGTACTTTCAGTTGCACTGCATGCAGACTTTAGGGTTTTTATGGGTGCAAGTGCAAGTGCAGGAGGGTTAGGGAGTTCCTTCACGGAACAGGAGTCCTTATCCCCATGAGGGGGAAGTCTCTCCCTGTGAGATCCTGCTTTCCACCATCCCTAGAGGCACTATTGGGTAGTGGCCTCACCTCCCTAGCCTCACAGGGAAGGGCTCCCCCTTGAAGAGACATGATGAGATCCTGTGAATCAGCACACTACTCCCAAATCTGTACAGGATGCCCACTTGCCAATCTCAGGCTGTCCAAGGAAATTGGAATTGACAGCTAGAGAGCAATTCCTAAAACCGCAGGGCAGTGCAGCTTGGCTGGAGCATTTGTGGCCCTTTGGAGGCAGGTGCACTACAGGCAAAGTGCCACTAATGTCCTCTGTGTTCACTGGAACCTGCAGTTGCATATTAGTTGCTACAGCCTGGATTTTAATTGACATGAATGTATACGGTCAGGCCTTTTTTTCATCATCAAGTTAATAGTATGACCTTCCAAAATGTTCAATTGGTTTAACACCTTTCACTGCTAGATTAATGTTTGATCAGAATTTAAACATTAGAAGACCCACACAAACCTTTGACAGGTTAAGACTTATGCATTTACCATCAACATGCACACATTCTCATTCAGCATGCTTACCTTGGATTTTTAACCTGCACTGGATAGAAATGTGCAGGCAAAAATATTAATTGCTGGCTAGTACAGTTCAGTATTGCTTTGAAAGTTAGCACAGAAAATCACAAATGAATTGGGCATCTTTTCTTTGTTAACGTTCCAAAAATGTTTGATAAAGCTTAAAGCTGTGAATTCACCCAGATACTAAGAATTTCAAATAGAGTGTGTCCCCAAAATAAAGTCCTTATAAATAAGTGCATTAACTGGTGCGCTCTGTGTGTGGCTGTCTGTCCGTCATTTGGGAAGACATCCTAACTTGTACTAGATTGCACTCTGTGGAAACTGAGCCTTTGACTACATTTGATTAGAATTCAAAGAAAAGAGTGTGGTTGAAGGGCTTCTAACCATTGACCTTCAATCTTACCCATCGCCCAACTGCACAATAGAAGTTAGAGCTCATCCTCTGTACAGTGTCGGCCAATTACCTAGACTAGGCATGCATTGCTTTACATTGTCCGACGCCAACTCAGTCCCACTGGGGCAAGGTCAATTGGTTAACTCTGCCCGTTCTAACAGAGATGGAATGGAAGGGGAGGGCATGGACTTTTTCGAGTGACTATGCAATGTTCTTCCATTTTTGTTCCACTTGTTGTGGCAGAGCCAGCCTTGAGGGTGGATCACTGGGGGGGACAACCTGGTGTCCTGGAACATTGCAGGACTATCAATTAACCTTGGACATACTGAATCGATGAATTGTATAAGTACATTCAGCATGACTTGCTTACAGGAGACATGGGCCCTAACAGATTGTCATCTACACGGGTATAATACTTTCAACATCGTGGCTCAGTAGGGCATGAGAAGTAGACCATTATGTGGGTTGACATCAAATATAATTGTGCCATCTCGCATGTGGCCACTAGCTCTGATGATCTTCAGGAACTTCATTTAAGTGATAGTACTGTCAGGTGCGGCTCTGACTGTTGTTTTGTTTAAACATAGAGTAGAGCTGGCCAGGGCAATACCTCACCATGAACCATGTATTATTTTAGTGTGGGATTTCAACCTTCAGTTGGAAACGTTGTGCCCCCTTGAACACGCATTGGACAAGGAAGATATATTGTGGGACATGCTTGAAAGTACATTTTTCACAAGATCCGCATAAGCTTGCTCTCAGCATTAGCCATGTGCTGATTATTTGGAGCTTTGGGCAGCCATCAATAGGCTGCAAGGTGACCAGTCAGTTAGGTGCAACCATTTTGTGGGTCTAAATCTTCCCACAAAGAAAGTGTGTATGTCAGTTTATAAAACTCCAGCAGCCCACAGGCATCAGGGCGCTTTCACAAAATGACACAAACTATACTAAAGTAATGCTACCCTCTTAATTATAAGTTCTTAATCTCAGGTTGCCGCTAGGGAAACAAGTGACAGATCACCTGAACAGGTAGGTCTTGAATTTTTTTTTTCTGAATATCAAATGGTTGTCTTCCGATCTAAGCTCCAATGGGAGTCTGTTCCACTGCTGTGCTGCTATTACTACAAATGATCTTCCCAAACCTGTCTTTAACTTATATTTTGGCATTGTAATCAAGCCTTTACCCACCCAGCATAACTTTCTCTGTGGGATGTAAGTTTCAAATTGATTTTTAAGATAAATGGGGACTTTTCCAAACAGGCACTTGTGTACAAGTGTCATGGCCTTATACTTTATCCTCTCTTCTACCCTAAGCCAATGTAGCGATCTTCTGGCCAAAGTTACATGATCACTACTCCTTAGTTTCTTCACAACCCTCACTGCGTCATTTTCTATCACTTGGCATCTAGCCAGATCTTTTGAAGTAGCACCTATTAACAGGGCATTGCCGTAATCCAACCTCGACAGAACAATAGCCCTAGCAATTGTTGCTGTGTTGGTTTCATTTAGATAAGGTCTGATGGCCCTCATGAGGTGCAGGTGATATGCTGTATTTTTATGTAAATAATTCACTTGCGCTTCAGAGTTGACTGAGGAATTGACCACCATCCCCAACGTTTTGACCCTGTTGGATACTTGTATTTTAGCTTCATTTCTAAGGAAGGTCTCATAATTATTCCCTAACTTGGCTATTTTTCGACTGGACCCAAACAACATAAGTTCAGTCTTTGGGCCTCATTCTGAGCTTGGAGGTAAGTACAGGTACTTTCCGGCATGGCAGAAACTAAGAGACCGGCTTGGTGACAGACCGCTAATTGCGGCGCATTACGACCTCGCGGGCACGCGCTTTCCACCATGCCGGAAAATTACCTAGCGGCATGCGGCTAAATGACCCGTAAAACCCCCTAACAGCATGCTGCGAGACGTACTTAACAACACCGCCATGGAAGCAGCAGCGTCTGTAAATAACGGTGACCGTAATTTACGGATCCCGTAAATTACGGTCACCGCAAAACAACGGAATAGGAAATAACGTCATCGCACTGGAACGGGAAGGAGCGCGTCGGCCATCTTTAAAAACACAATCCATTGCCATCCTCTTCAGGCAGCACCCTTGGGAGCAATCCGAAGTCTGGAAAAGGACCACACACCCAGGAACAATGCCTAAAGCCCCAAAGAAGTCTGAGGACCGGCTCCGCAAGAAGAGATTCAGCCCTGAAGATCTTCAGGCAATGGTGGACAACCTGGCGGAGCGTGCTGACATCGTGTTCAGCAGCAACATGCACCAAGAGGCAATAATCCAGAAGAAAAACATCTGGGCACAAACTGCCCAAAGGGTGAGCGCAGTAGGCACCACCCCCCGGACCTCCAAGGACAGCCGCAAGCGGTGGGATGACTTGCGGGTGCGGGTGTGGAGCCTCCTCTCCACCAACCGGAGTCTGGCACTGCAGACCAGAGGGGGCCCAAGTTCCCCAATGAGACTGGAGCCATGGGAGGAGACATGCGCCTCATTGATTGGGACTGAATCGATAGAGGGCGTCAGCGATATGGAGTGCAGGGCAACGTCGTCTGCCGATGGAGGTGAGTGTCCAAAGACAACACTGGCAATGGCATTTACATGATGTATACTCCCCCAAGGGCCGTCAAAGGCACCTTGTCATGCTGCCTTCCGCCCCATCCAAATAATGCAGAGCCAACGGCCACGCAATCAAGGGACAAGTGCAAGTACATAACGCACATCAACCATAGTGCACTAACGTGCACATCCCATTATGCACACTGTGCAGCAGGTTCGGCAGTGTGCGAGCCAGACTGCACATTACCAGGGCAGGATGAGTCACTCCGACATCTGCGTCCATGTCATACACATGCATATGTACTAGTGCTGTTGCAATGCCCAAAAGGCCACACACCCAAAATGACTGAAATGTGAATGCAGCCATCAATGTAATTAGCGTCTCAAACAATCACTCATGTCGTCCCTCTCTTCTACCCCCACAGGCACCGAGCATGAGAGCGGGGAGCCCGAGAAAAGCCATCTAACCACCTCCACGGGCAGAGGCAGGGTCCGACGCATACCAGCCCGGACAAAAACAGCCACCCCGGCTCCCCAAAGGTCAGTGGAGGATGCACCACCCCAAACCCTCCCTGCATCGGCGCCTGCCACAATGCCCACCCCTGGGTCAGAGGAGTCTAGCATTGCTGGGGAGATGGCAGCTACGGCAACCCAGGAGAATGTGCACAACCCCTTGTCCATCTGTGGGGCATCCGAGGAGGAGTTCTACCCCACAGTCCACAGCCCGGAGCCCAGCAATGTCCCCCAGGTATCGTGCAGTGACTCTGGGGAGCATGAAACACCTGGCCATAGTGCACGTGCCGATACACACAGAGACGCTCATCCTGGCCCCAGTTCACCAGTTGAGGACATGCCAGCGCATATAGGCCCAATACCCTGCAGGGATGAACAAGCATCAATGGATGCACTACGTGCAAGTCAGCTGACTGCCCTCATCACTGGGTTCATGGAGGACAACCGCCAGGCCAGGGTGGATTGGCTAGATGAGCTCAGGGAAATGCGTCAGGCGGTCACAGAGAGCAGCAACAGATTATGTGCCGTCCTAGGACGCATCGCAGATGCCCTTGAGGCTGCGAATACCAATCAGCAGCCTCAGCAGGAGGACACGCCCTCATCCAGCCGATAAACCCCAGCAAGCCCGCAGTGGCGCACTCTGCATTCCATGCGGTGCTGGGATATGCCTCCCTCGGGCCCCGAGAGCAGGGATTAATCGGCATTGCTGCCACATGTGCCCTTAATGGAGAACACGGGACTACTGTTGTGGAGTTGGGGGGAGGTGGGCGGGGGGTGAGGGTTTGTTGTGGAGTTGGGGGGGAGGTGGGTGAGGGGTGAGGGTTTGTTATGGAGTTAGGTGGGAGGTTGGTGGGGGGTGAGGATTTGTTGTGGAGTTGGGAGGGAGGTGGGTGGGAGGTTCGAGGGAATGTTCACACTCATCCATTTATATTTTCAATACACGATTGGAGTTGCAAAGTTTAACCTGTGTGGACATTCATCATTGAGCATGTGTATAATGACGTCTGACAGTGCATGTTCTACAAGTTACACACACCCAGTGCCCTGTGTGCCCATGTGATGCCGCCCTCTGCTGACTTGTGTTGTGGTTATTATGTCCAACCAATGTTTGCCACACGACATGTCCCTCCCGTGCACCGCCTCCATGCTGCTGTCTTGCCCCTTCCTTCTCCTCCTTCACTCCATCTTCATCTGGTGCTAGCAGTCCCATGTCAGGGGACAGAGCCACATTCCAAGGGATGAACATTTTGTCCAGCTTTACACATGACATGGGGGTCTTGGACACCACATTGCAGTGGATGTGTCCCCCACCAGTCCAGCTTCGGCAACTCATTATGCAAGCCAGGTGACTGCTTCATCTGCACGCATGTACGAGTATGGCCAGTATTTCAGGGCTCCCTGGGCCTGTTCTGTGGGTTTCTGACAGGGGTCCCGTACCATGGTATCAAGGGACAGCCACCAACACCTGCATGTAGCCAATCAAGGTAAGTGTTTGGTCTGTCATGGTGGAGAACTGAACTTGTCTGACATGGCAGCAGGTCATTGATTCCCATACGCACATGTCCATGGATGCATTCAGGCCATTCATGGCCACAATATGTGTCTAGTGCAATGGAATGCTGAAGGGGGGCGCGTCTACGAGATGGTCCATGAACAATGGCACACACATCTCGTGGTACGTACTTCGTTGATGCATGCAGCAGTTTTGATGTTATATCCATGAAGTGTTGTGTACTGTGTGAATCCGTAGTTGGGTGTGTTGGCTGTAGTCAGTGGCTCATATTCATCATACTGCTCTGATCCATACTATGGTGAATTCCACCACTCCTATGGGTGTGCCGAACCGGTGATGTGGTGTGGTATCCCTGCTGCCCTCAGTTCAATCCACTCCCAGGGATGACTCTCCGGTGTGGTGATATGCTGGAGGCAGCCACATGGTACATATGCAGTGTGTCTTCCTATATGCCCTTACCGTTGTGGGGGGCGCCAATGAGTGGTGCATGTGTTGTGGGATTTGTCCTTGTCAGATGTTGGTAATGTTGTCTTTGGTGTGTGCCTTACTCCATCGATGTGGGAATCTGTACTCATGTGCCGTTACACTGGTTCTGTGGCACAGTGTTTGGTGGGGTGAACATCGTGCACCGGCGTCATCATTCCGACCCAGTTTGCTCATGCAGGCAACCACCTCATGGCACCAATGCACTGGCATGACACAGTCAGACGACTCACCAAGCAACCAGGCACTTCATCCTGCATGCCGCCCCATGCGGCACGGTAGCATGGAGTTCAGCTGGCCCATTGAGTCATGAGTCATAATGTCGGGCCCACCCATGTGTGATGTTCTTGCTTGCGTTGCATTTGTCTGCATGTTGGGGGAGTGGTATTGCTTGCAGTTGCGATCCGCCACCTGCATGCCATGCTGGTCCACCTAATCCAGGTGAGTGCTGTCAGGGGTACCCATGTAATTTGGCATGCCTGCCAATGCATGGGGGCCAACTTATGTGTCGTATATCTCTTGGGTAGTCCATGTTAGGGATTTGTAGCCCCTTGTGTGCTTGGGGAGGTGATCCAGCAATTGTTTCTGCGTCCGTGTAATAGACATTTGTGACATGTCATGCATGTGCCCCACTGTGTGCTGGTAAGGTGTCTGTGGCATGGGTGTGGGGCACAGGCAACACCTTCAGTTGTGCCGGGATAGCGGTGTGTATTTGTATGCTGCTCGCTTATCGCGTTATTTCGCGGCCCAAATATGGTGGTGATGGTGTGACAGTCAAGCTGGTAGGGGGTGTGTATCTGCTCAGGGGTTTCCTTGAGGGTCTGGACCTGCTGCGTTGAAATGGGGGCTGCTGGGGTGGTGACGGAGTCTCCACTGGTGCTGCATGCTGGGCCTGTCTACCCCTCCTTCTCCCTCTGTGTCTCCTCAGTGGGGGGGCTGGTGTTGTTGGTGTAGTTCTTGTGGTTGTGCTCTTGCTGGCAGGGCCTCCTGCTTCATGTGCTGCTACCACAATTGGTCTCATCTTGGTGTGGGAGGGGGTGTGGTGTGTGGGTGTGCTCCTTTTCTGCTGTGGCAGACTCCATTGCCTCCACCTGTGCTGATTGTGTGCACCTGTGGCTCTGGGTACCACTGCTCAGGGTTCTTTACTCCTTCTCTGAGATGCCTGTATGTACTCCATGCCGGTAAGGTACTTTACGGCCTTAAGGAGGCCGTTATTTACGTGTGCTCCTTACTTGGGATCAGCTCCAGTTTACGCCATGCCGCTACTTTCAGCATGGTGGGGCGTGCGCGCGACCCGAGACCGATAATTACGGCATCGCAGTTCACAGTGCCGTAAATAGCGGTCTGACAGGTCAGAATAGCCCGTAGCGGAAAGCGATGCCGGTAATCATTTACCGGCATCGTTTTTTCCCTTACCTCCAGGCTCGGAATGAGGCCCTTAGTGTCATTAAGGCACATCCAGTTTTGCTGCATCCAGTCATTGGGCCTCATTACGACCCTTGCGGTCCCGTAATGAAGGGTGCCGGTATGGGACCAGCACCCTTCATTACGGGAGCGCTGATTACGAGGTTCCCTTTGCGGGACTCGGAACAGACGTCTGGTAAAACCAGACATCCTTTCCGGGTCCTGCGAGGGGAAGAGGGAGGTAATAATGGGCCATTTGTAATGTGCCCGTTATTACCTCCCTCCCCGTTATCATTGAGCCCTATGGGAGCTCAAATGGGAATGGGGAATGGTTCCTTCAAGGAGGAATTACCGGATCCTCCAATGTTGGAATGACCCAGTTATTCCTCATTGAAGGAACCCGGTAGTGGAGCCCGGTTTGGAGGCAGCCATGGTGCTAATAGCACCAGGCCTACCTCCAAACTCGTAATGAGGCCGATTCATTTTACTATACACTTTGGCAATCTTCTCGCTATCCTTGGCATATGCGCCTTCTATTTCTATGATAAGCTGTGTGTCAGCCACATAATTGGTAAAAAACACACCGGCCTCAACCAATATGTCACACAGACTTCTCATATATATATTAAATAACATCGACAAGAGACTAGCTACCTGAGGGACTCCAAATAAGATTGAGATAGCCTTCGAGAAATTATTCCCCCAATGCACTTTAGCTTGACGATCAGTTAAGAAGGACACTAGCCAATTTAGTGTAACCTTTGAAAATCCCACAATATCTTTCTGTGCATTTACTAATAGTTGGTGATCTACCAGATCAAATGCCACATTGAGATCCAGTAGCATTAACAACCCTACTTTTCCTCTGTCGACCAAACCCAACATATGATTTTGAAGGTCTATCATTGCCGTTTCAGAGCTATGAAAAGCCCTAAAACCAGATTGTTGCTAGTGTAGAGATGTCTGTTTTTCTATATGTTCTTTTAATTGCAAAGTAGCAATTCTGTCCAGGATTTTGAGTATGAAATTTGAATTAGTGATGGGTGAAGATTGCCAGGGTCCTTAGGATACAGACCTGACTTTTTCACCAGGGGCGTAATAGTAACCTTTTTAATCTCTTTTGGTACTATTCCGACCTTAAAAGAAGCATTGACTATTCTCAACAAGTATAATGTTAGATAGTAACACATTTTCGGCAGGCCGTGGGTTTCATTTGACTTAAAACTTCAAGCAATTCTGCTTCTGTAATGGTAGTGAAATTGAAGGTGTCTAGCCCACCATGTTTATTATTCTCCTTCATCGATATGTCCTGGCAGTGTGTTTTCCTGGCATTAATTATATTTTGTCTGGATTCCGTTATTTTGGAAGCAAAAGCATTTTGCACAGTGTCACAATCATTCTTGGTAGGTGAAAATGGCAGAGTGAGATTTTTAGGTTTCTCAACACATTTTAGAATTTCAAATAGCTTACTTGTGCTGTTTGATGCTGCTTCGATGTCTTTGTTAAAGAAATGTGCCTTAGCTAACCTTATGCTATCTCTATACATTTTGTTCGGTAGCTTCCAATTATCTTTATTTTCCTTTGAATTATCATGATGCCACTTTCTTTCAAGGGCTCTTTTTTTCCTTTGTAATAGTGTCCAACTCTGTATAAAACCATTTCTGGTTTTTACTGTCTTTCCTGGATGCTTTGGTTTTCAGAGGTGCCACATGGTCTGCTAAGTCTTGAATTTGTGTTATATATTTATTTAACATCATCTCGCAGCTATCCTGATCCTGAAATGATTGTAGAATTGTATCTAAGCAAGGCCGAAGTTGATCAGTTTTCAGGTTTTTGAAATTTCTGCTTGTTACCTTAATGTGAGGGTTCTGTTGTTTTAATGGGGTTTGCAGTACTATTTATAAAGAGACCAAGAAATGGTCACTCCAGAGACAAGGTTCTGTGGAAATCATTTGGGTCTGAGGTTTTGTGTTAAGACCCAGTCCAGTAGGTTCCCTTGCGGTGTTGTGGGCTCATTATTGATTACCTTGAAATCTAAATTTTTTAGTGTTTTTTTCCAAAAGGCAATGGCTTCTTTCTTTCCCATTCCCTCTCCAGTAGTTAAAGTCACCTACTACTAACGTAGATACATTAGGTGATTTTAAATGTATTAGTTGAGAGCAGAGCTCACTTGCAAACTCCGATACCAAGCAAGGTGGTCTGTAAAGCACTACTATATTTAGGCAGTTATTGGGAGTAAATACCAATTTCAATTGTATTGATTCGCATCCACTACAGCCAAAGTTGACTTTAAACAGTGTCAGCTCATCTCTGGCTATAATAGCTACTCCACCCCCCTGCCCACCTTCTCTATTCGTATTGTAAACTGTATATCCCTCTGGGACAGCTAAGACACATGTGGGTCCTATAGGGTCCTTCAACCATGTTTCTGTCACACATAGTATATATATGTGTTCATCCATGATCATGTCATTTATGCTGATTGCATGTTTAACCATGGACCATGTATTCAGCAGCCTCACCTTTAGCCTAAGATGTGACTCTGGAGATTTAGTGTATTTCACTGCTGCCTTCCCCCCTTGAAAGTCCATGTTCAACCATATATTCACTAACACAGGGCTCACGTGACTGACGGAGTAATTAGTACCGTGGCAAACTACAAAGATTCTGGGAAATGTAGTTTGCGATGCGTACGTATACTCAAAAGCCTCTCAGCCTGACTGAAATTGGCATAAAGCGTTTGCTAAGGAACAATTTACTTAATTTCTAGTGACACGGCTGCAAAGTTCTTGCAATTAAACAAGTTACTCAAAATGTGCTCAAAATATTTCCCCAAATGAAACCGTAAGGTATATTAAGTATTTGCTAAAATGCTGCGCTATAAAACAGTCTAAAATCTTTAAAATGCCAGCCTACTGGTCCTCTCCTAATCAAGCATCGAATGTTACTTAGCCTCCTACTTGCTTTAAGTACACCAGAGTAAACCGGCCCCTACGCGCCAGCGCTTACACGCCTGACATGGTAATTAGTACCGTTGCGAACTACAAAGATTCTGGGAAATGTAGTTTGCGGCATGTACGTGTACTTAAAAGCCTCTGAGCCTGACTGAAATTGGCAAAAAGAGCCTGCTCAGGAACAATTTACTTAATTTCTAGTGACACAGCTGCAAAGTCCTAGCAATTAAGCAAGTTACTCAAAAATGTGCTCACAATATTTGCTTTAAAAATATTTCCCCAAATGAAACCATGAGGTATATTAAGTATTTTCTAAAATGCTGCGCTATAAAACAGTCTAAAATCTTTAAAATGACAGCCTACTGGTCTTCTCCTAATCAAGCACGAGAATATGTACTCGTTCGCTTGAGAGATTGGCCTATGTTGCTGGAAATATGGGTTCCTTTTCAATCCGATAGTGATCATAGACCTTTCTGTATGCGTTAAAGAAGATCATCTCCTGTTCCCTGGTTAGTGGCCCTCCCATCAACAATATTGTTGTGTCTGGGCATGCCAGGAAAAGATAACATGGCAAACAATCATTGATGACAATTTGGAACTTGTGATATATGAGAAAGTATTGCCAGCAATGGAGTTTATGCTTAGCCCCAATGCCCCTATGAAATGCACAACCTTCATTTGATACCACGATGATGAATATAAGCCCTGTAGTCATTAAACCCTGTAATTCGACCAAGGCCATGTTTACCTGATTCCGATCTTGGCATGATAGTGAATGTCGCAAAGCCAAGAGGGACATCATTGAATTAGCCAAGAAAGATGACCCTTGTGACAGGGTAGCTCTTCAATCCAGTAGGGCTTATTATAAAAAGAAAATGGTTATTTCTAAAAAGAGGGATTTTGACAATAAGTTTTGGCAGAGGTTGTTGGGGGTGACTGAGAGTAAAGATAGTGCCTTGTGTTGGCTGACATGTTGCATCTCTGAGAATGAGTGGGTCCAACATTTTACCAACTTACATGCCCTCTTCTGAAGATATTTAGATGTTCGATATGGTAAAACAATTTCCTCACTGCCAATGGGATATTTCACCCCTGAGTTTCTCTCTGCAGGAGGTTAAGAACGCCCAATAACTGTAGAAATGGGAAAAGGACCCAGGCCCTGATATGATTTGTGTGGACCTATTTAAGAAAGCACCTGATATTTTGGTAGCTGTCCTCTATTGTTTGTTTACTGCAATCATTAAAATGGGTAAGACACCGGTCTCTTGAACCAATGCTATACTAGTTCCACTATTTAAAACAGGCGGGCGGGTATGCCCTGGGACCTATAGGCCCATATCATTACTGGATGTGCAGAAAAGATTTGACATGGGTATTGTTGGTACATCTGGATGAGTGGGCTAGAGTTAAGAATATCATCAGCCATTTGCAGGCCGGATTTCCGCCTGCTCTCAGTACTATAGAACAGGCCTTCTGGCTTCAATTGATAGTCCAAAAATGTACTATTAAGGAAAATGTGCCTATATGTTTTATTTATAGACCCATCATGTGTATTTGATGTTGTCTCTAAAGCAAAGCTCTGGAGGGCCCTAAAAGAGCTTGCTATCCCACGCCAGCTTTTATGTGGAATTCACGGTTTATATAATTGTAACTCTGCTAGAGTTAGGTGGAACCTAGCAGAGTGCATTTTGGCACTGATGCTATTCAGTTTGTTCATCAATAAAATCCTTCTGAGATTCAATGCTTTTGAATCTGACGCTCCCAAACTAGGAGAGATAAACGTCCCTTTTTACTATTCGCGGATGATGCTGTTTTGCTTTCAATGACCCCTGTTGGCCTGCATCAGCAAATAGAAGCATTTTATGATGCTGCCTGCACATTTTGTAGTTTAATCAATAAGTATGACAAGGGCAAGTGTATGGTGTTCCACAGTCAGGGCAGAGGAGGTCCTCCAGCTTGAGGATTAATATTGATGGTCATGCCATTGAGCAGGTGGACTCATTTGTGCATCTGGGTATTACATTCACTGGGAACAGCAATTGGAAAAGTCAGGTGGACAAGGCCATGTTCTCCCTGGAGAGACAGAGAAAAAACATTTTGAAATTTAATCAAAAGCATAGCAATGGAGTGTATTGCCCTGTCCTAAAGATTTACAATCATGCAGCAAAAGCTTGAGCTAGCTTTGGGGCTGAACTTTGGGGCCACTCATTGATGACTAAATTGGCCTTGATTGAAAATCGGTTCCTCAAAAAAATGCTGTGTCTCACGTCCTCAACTGCGAATGTGACAGTACGGCTGGAACATAACCTGCATTCTATATAGGACATAATAACCATTGTCCCTGTTTGGTATATACATTAATGGTTGTCACCTCATCTATCTAAATACAGAGAGGCAACGGTTGATGCTTGTTGGCAGAATTATATGCAGTACCCTTTGGGAACACCACACACAATTAGGACTACAAGTGACAGTACAAATTCACCTTTGGTAAAAGCCCGTACTACACAGTAAAGTGGTAGCGATGGCTGAGCAGCCAGACTTATCTCAAGAGTAAAGTGAGCATTGTAGTCACACAAAGGACAGCAATGACTATGATTCAATCAAACACTAACTCAAGATTTCTGAGTAAAAGAATATACATTTATTTACACATCAAGCAGTTGAAAAATCATGTTTCTAATACACTACACCACACCCAATAGATTCTGGACAGGTTAGGCTCAAAATGAAGTGTGAGCAAAATGGCAACCCAGTAATTTAAGGGGGAGGGAAAGACAAAGTTAGACAGGAATTGAGCAGCACCAACAAGTAAGTAAGCAGGGCAATCTAGAAAAAGGAAATACAGTGAGGAAACCAAATTCAAGGGGCCTGGCCCAAAGTCAAGAGACCAACAGGGTAATTCATGGAAATTCGCACAAAAGTGTTGCACGCGGCTGGCGCACAGCGTGCCCGTGCGAATGTCTGCGCCAGCCGCGTGTGATAAAATCAATTTCTGCGCAAAGCGTATTCATGGATTCTCGCCTCCAAAAGCAGACGTGGCGCAGAGTGGCGCAGCGACCCTGCAGCAGCGCCAGTTATGCCCCCAAGAACGCCCTCGCGCGAGGAAAAGCCATCAAGATCGCAAAACTATCTCAAAGGGCTGCACCAACCCTGTACCAGTTTACCGGACTGGCAAACGCAAAGCGGGGAACGCGTATTACGGGTTTCGGGAACACGCGTGCGCGAGAAGTTTCACACGTGATCTGGCCTGGGGGAGCGTGTGCGTGTATTTCAGGGGTGCGCGAGAAGTCCCACACGCGATCGGGCCTGGGGGAGCGTGTGCGTGTATTTCAGGGGTGCGTGAGAAGTTTTACACGTGAATGGCCTGGGTGCATGTATTTCAGGGGTGCGCGAGAAGTTCCACACGCGAATGGCCTGGGCGCGTGTATTTCAGGGGTGCGCGAGAAGTTCTAAACGCGATCGTGCTGGGCGCATGTATTTCGGGGGTGCGCGTGAAGTTCCACACGCGATCTGGCCTGGGGGAGCGTGTGCGTGTATTTCAGGGGTGCGCGAGAAGTCTCACATGCGATCGGGCGTGGGGGAGCGTGTGTGTGTATTTCAGAGGTGCGCGAGAAGTTTCACAAGTGAACGGGCTGGGTGCGTGTATTTCAGGGGTGCGCGAGAAGTTCCACACGCGATCGTGCTGGGCGCATGTATTTCGGAGGTGCGCGAGAAGTCGCACACGCGATCGGGCCTGGGGGAGCGTGTGCGTGTATTTCAGGGGTGCGTGAGAAGTTTCACATGCGATTGGGCTGGGTACGTGTATTTCAGGGGTGCGCGGGAAGTTCAACACGCAATTGGGCTGGGTGCGGGTATTTCAGGGGTGCGCGAGAAGTTACACACGCGATTGGCCTGGGCACGTGTATTCCAGGGGTGCGCGAGAAGTTCTACACGCGATCGTGCTGGGCAGGTGTATTTCAGGGGTGCGCGTGAAGTTCCACACGCGATATGGCCTGGGGGAGCGTGTGCGTGTATTTCAGGGGTGTGCGAGAAGTCTCATACCCCATCGGGCCTGGGGGAGCGTGTGCGTGTATTTCAGGGGTGCGCGGGAAGTTTCACACGCGATTGGGCTGGGCGCGGGTATTTCAGGGGTTTGCGGGAAGTTTCACACGCGATTGGGCTCCGTGCGGGTATTTCAGGGGTGCGCGAGAAGTTCCACACGCGATCAGGCCTGGGGGAGCGTGTGTGTGTATTTCAGGGGTGCGTGAGAAGTTTCACATGCGATTGGGCTGGGTACATGTATTTCAGGGGTGCGCAAGAAGTTCCACACGCGATCAGGCCTGGGGGAGCGTGTGCGTGTATTTCAGGGGTGCGTGAGAAGTTTCACACACGATTGGGCTGGGTACGTGTATTTCAGGGGTGCGTGAGAAGTTCCACACGCGATCGGGCCTGGGGGAGCGTGTGCGTGTATTTCAGGGGTGCGTGAGAAGTTTCACATGCGATTGGGCTGGGTACGTATATTTCAGGGGTGCGTGGGAAGTTCAACACGCGATTGGGCTGGGTGCGGGTATTTCAGGGGTGCGCGGGAAGTTTCACACACGATTGGGCTGGGTACGTGTATTCCAGGGGTGCGCGGGAAGTTTTACACGCTCGCCTACAACACGTATTCATGGAATCGAACGTGGCCAATCCGGAAACACGTACGCCAGCAGGAAGTAGGCGTACGTCCACCCGCACAACATAAAGTGCACGCAAACAACAGACAAGCTCAGACGCCAGGATGAACATACCGTTCCTAGCAGCAGTGGCCGTGGGATACCGCAGGAGGAGGAGGAGGATAGTCAGGGCCAGAATTTTTACACCCAGAACCAGCCTTTTTGGGATGTCTGATGACCATGTGTATGGGAGGTACAGGTTTCCACCTCACATAATACTCGACCTGGTCAGTGAGTGGGAGGATGACCTCACATCAACCACCCTGTGCTCCCAAGCACTCAGCCCCCTGGAGAAGGTCCTCAATGTACTGCACTTCTTGGCCACTGGATCATTTCAGCGGACAAGTGCCATAGTTGGGGGGGGGGTGGCACAGGCCACGCAGTCACGCTGCCTACACCAGGTCTTGTCCATCATCACTGCACGCCCATCAGTCCTCAGGCAGATATACCTGCCCAGAACACCTGCAGAAAGGCAGGCTGTCGCCCAGGATTTCTACAGGGTGGCACAATTCCCCAAAGTGCTAGGTGCCATTGATTGCACCCATGTGGCTCTACGTCCCCCCAGGGCAACTGAGCACATCTATGGAAACCGCAAGCACTGGCATTCCATCAACGTCCAGGTAGTATGTGATGCCAAGGGAATCATCACCTCAGTATACGCCAACTATCCAGGCTCCACCCACGACAGTTTCATCTACAGAATGTCTACCCTAAACCAGGACATAGAAGCTGGCCGGCATGGCGATACATGGCTGCTCGGTGAGTATAAATGCCACTGCACATGCATGCATGTCAGATACCGAGTAATGTCACAACCCCACTAATGATACCCATCACCACCTGCCCAGGGGACAGTGACTACCCTCTCAGCACCCACATGATGACGCCAATTCGGAACCCCACCACGCCACCCCAGGTAAGATACAACACCGCCTACATTGCAACCCGGGGCATCGTGGAGCGCACATTCGGAGTGCTCAAGTCACGCTTCCGCTCCCTTGACCATTCTGGCGGGCAGCTGTTATACACTCCCCCAGTAGTGTGCAGGATCATAGTAGCAGCATGTGTCCTGCACAACGTTGCAACATGCCGGGGCCTGGCCGTGGACATGGTGGTGCCCCCACATCCCCAACCACATGCATGCCCGCTGCGCATGGGAGGGGAAAGGGCACGGGGTGAGGCATCCCGTACACAGCTCCTGGCTAATTACTTCACATAAAATCACACCCCTGTGGAGTGCACACAGCCCTGGCACATACCAGCTGACAATGAATGATGATTGTAACTGACAATTATGATGTGTCAATGGACAGTCAACTGTCACAACCATACCAGCCTGAGATTGTACATCTGGAAGTATTCCATTGTGTGCTTCCCTACCTACACAAAAACCACCAATGCTGTGTTCAAAAGACACACTTCTACGCTGCTAAAATCATTACCCCCTTGCAAGATACAACATGACAACAGTGCCATGTCACCCAACCCCTCCCCAGCACCGCCACCCAACACACCATGGCATGACATGCCATGGGAGAGCAAACAAAGTCATCCCCCAAACATGACACGTGTCAGAAAGTACAGTGTCCCTAATGGAAACTGGCCACACACAATATGCCCACATAAATGTAGAAATAACAACACACATGACCAAATACTTACCACAATGCAATCGACATAGCATAAACATGACAGTACTAAGGTAAAGGATACGTAGTCTTACAACATGAGAATGCCAGCACATCCACCACCTCCAACTGTACAGTGTTGTTGCCACGCACATCTGGAAGTCCACTGCTCACAACATGAGCTCCATCTCCAAAGTGGACGTCCTTGTGAAGACATGAGGAATGAACCTGCAAATTAGGAGGGAGACATGGATGCACAAGCACACATCAATACACCATGCAGTGCACAATACAACAACAATATGCACTAGGAATGTATACACAGCATTGACTACAGACTGCCCACACATGTCGTGGGAGTCCAACGTCACTGTGTAAGTCACTGTCACTTGGGCACACCCTTTGCAAGCCCATGGAAACGGGAAGCAGGAGGGGTGTGTGTCTCACGAACCCAAGCATCTAACCCAAACTCAGGACAAGCCTGCATGTGCCCAGTCGGAATACAGTGGATGCCCACGGGAGCCACACAAGGCAACACACTGCAACAAAAAATCAAAAATCAAAAATGGCCATGTGTGGGTAAGGGGGGGTGGGAGAGGCCACCCAGGAGGTCTGAGGACAGGGTGCCCACCAACAGCCACCTGTGTGAATGTTGGGAAAAAAAAACACCTCCATGGGCTCATGGCCTGCACGGCTACTAAATTGTGGGAGATTCACTGCTGGATTCGCTCTCCTCAACCTCTGCTGCTGCTGCCACAGGAGGTGGTGGTGCTATGGGAGGCAGCCCACGCAAAGCCCTAGTTTGGTCCTCCACGGCAGCAAGCATGCGGGTGTGGAAGGCCTCATTCTGGAGGGATATGGTGCGGAGATCCCCATGCAACACCCGACGTGTTGCCCGGACCTCCGCCCAAGTTGCCCGGGCCTCGCCCGAGTTGCCTGCATCTCTGCTGAGAGCGTACGGGTTACGCGCTCCAGCAGCTGTTCCGTCCTGGTGACAGTGGAAGCCTCAAGGTCCACAAGAGTCTGCCTGAGGTGCCGGACCTCTCCCCTCAGGGCTTCCCTCTGTCCCTGGACATCTAGAGAAATTGATTCCCTCAGATTGTCCATGGCCACCTGTCTGTCCCTGTTGGACGCCAACATGTCCTCCCTGACTGATTGGCAAATGGAGTCTGTTGCCTGCTGTAGTAGCTCCATCTGCCTTTCTGGGGGGACAATGGAAGTGGCCACCCTCTCCATTGCTTGAGCGATCATTTCTGATGATGCTGCCTGTTGGTTGGCCATACCACATATGGATTGCTCCCATGCGGTATTGCCCGGTGGCGGACGGCCACCGCGTTGGCGGGCACCACACCTGTCTGGGGCAAGACGAACTGCGCCTCGCTGTGTCGGCACTGCCTGAGGCTGCAGGACTGCATTTCCCCTCTGATCTGCTGGCCCAGGAACAGGATCAGATGTTGCGGAGTGTGGCCCTGCATCCGTAACCACCACAGGCGCAACTACCAACACTGACATCCCCATAGTGGGCTCTACCCCTGGTGCAGGTGGGTCGGACAGAACAGTATCCCTTTCATGAACACATACCTGCGAATCCACATAGGTCTCATCCGAATCAACACCTGAAAAGAGTTCTGGGGAGGTGCAGCCAGGTACACCCCTGGACAGTATGGCCTGCAGCAAGAGAGGGTTCTCCCCCACCACCAAACCACGTCCCCCACTGGTGCCTGGTCGTGCTTCAGATCCCTCCTGGGCCTGCACCATCTCCTCTCCCTCAACAGCATCACGTGCGTCATCCTCTGCAAAAACATGAAAGACAAAAAATGGAAACAGGCATTAGCACCATGGCACGCTATTACGCCAGACAAGCTACAGTACCAGTACTTGATTTACACATGTCCCACATGACTATAACCCTCCCATGCATGCACTCTCCATGAGTTGGAAGGGGAGGAAAATGTCAGACACTGATGACACCAAGATGGAAGAGCAACACATTAGCTGCATGCTGGCTAGCAGTGCCATCACACATTGGCCTGGGAGTGGCATGTCCAATACACATACATGACACTTGCCATCACACAGTTGGCATGTACCATGGGCATGTCATATATGTGACAATAGGGCAGAGTGATGCGCAGTAGAACCGGGTGAATTTCTACAATCAGCCTGAATGAACACAGCCAAATACGGAACAATTTTGTTGCAAGATGCCACTTCAAGGGCAACTGGCGCGATGTAGTGCAAAATTCCTACTGTGGGCAGAAGGGATACTGTAATACCCAAATCCCGGCGCACCAAATGCATTGGATGAAACACATGGGTGGCCCAAAACACTCAGGCACACACACCCTGACCTGGCACTCAACCAGAACCCCTCCCACAAACAACATACACATGGATCACACACACATGCATGTGCACTCACCGGACAATGCCTCGTAATCTGGCAGTTCTCCCACACCTTGGATCTGCTCCTCTGTGACGTAGGTCCCAGCATGCTCATGTAGAGTGAGTTCAATGTCCTCTTGTGGAGACCCACCTCCAGTCACCAGAGTTGCGGCATGACTTGAGGCCAGCTTTTTCTTTGCCCTACGCTTAAGGTCGTTCCAGCACTTGTAGCACTCAACAGCTGTGCACCTCACAAACCCAAGGGCACTTATGCTGTCCGCGATGGACTGCCAGTGTGCCTGACGTCGAGCAGGTGTGATCCTACACCCTGAAGTGACCAACATTTCGGCGTCATGTTCGGACACATACTGCACAAGTGCATCCAGTTCGGCATCATTGAAGCTAGGCTTCCTTGGCATGCCGGACCGTGTAGCCGTGTCGGGGTCATCAGTCTGTACTGGACGAGCACTCTTCCTCTTTCTTTTTGTGGGTGGTGGGGATCCGGAGTGCCCTACGCCGCTCTGGACACTAGAGGCAGGAGCACCGGTGGACTGTGTAGTAGTAGTGTGCGATGGCACACTGACCACATGACTTTCTGCAGGCATTAGCTGAAGTGTGATGAGGGCAGGGGGAACCTCAGTCTGATGTACCGGGACCAACACTGTCCTGGCTGGGAGAGTCAGAGCTGGGGTGGACGGAGCTGTAGCTGCCCCTGCAACCTCCCCACCCCGCCTACTCGGGGCAGCAGATGACATGGCTGCCCCTATACCACGTGGCCTGGTGACACTGGCTTGCGCCGCCACCCGTGGCCTAGACTTGGCGACCTGGAAGTCAGGCTGGGAGTCACCCTGTGCTAGGTCAGGTGCCACAATGGGCCGGTCCAACAAGGGCTGAGCAGGGATGGTGTCAGCCACGTTTCCCTCAACCATGGGGGCGGGAGGGATGTGTGTCCCTGACTGGTCCTCCACACGTGAGGGGGTAGGGGTAGTCTGCAAATCCTGGCCACATCCCCTACCGCGCCCACCACGCCCACCTCTTGAGGCTCGGCCACCTTTGCCACCCTTACCACTTGCTCGCCTCCCAGCCATGGCACTGATGGAGTTGTGTGTATGGGAGTTGCAGTAGACAATTGTCCTGGGCAATTGGGGATCAAAGGGGTAGGGTACTAGATGGAATTTGTACCCAAGTGCTCTAGCAAGGCTGTATGGAACCCCTGGGGAAAGATGATGGGTCACGCAATGCACAGGCACCCCTAAAACAGAAAATGACGTGCACGCGACCCCTCGTAGACCACGTGCGTGGGAAAAGGAACCCGCACTACGCTGTGGCACCCAGTAACACAAAAATGAATGTATGCGTGTCACACGCAGCCTATAATGACCTCTGAAGGGGTACGCTACACACGGGGCTAGCACAGTTGGTAAATACGTGCGCGACTCACCGTCTGCCTGGGAAAAGAGCATGAAAAATATGCGCGTGTGCGCGTTGGCAACACCCCCACCAAAAGAAGATTTGTACACTGTCTGAAGAGACAGGACAAAAGGAGAAGTCAACGCTGTTTGAGGAAACAGGTCAAAGAGAAAATCAGAAAAATACTGACAGAGGTAACAGGGAGTACGAACTAGAAACGCTGTGAAGTAAATCGTGTGTGAACCGACAAGAAGTACAGATTTCACCCACTCGCTCTCCACGAGAAGCACGTACAAGGAAATGACGTACTACACGTACCTTTTAAACCGCACCACACGTCCAACGTCACTTCCGCGTATACGCACTGAGGCCCTATCCTCCAATGACGCGGGCTGACACTCGGACGTGCAGTTTTTGGTCTTGTAACATTCCCCCGGGTACAGGGAAACGCCCGCACGTGTCACGTTACAGACACGCCTGCGCTGTCAGGGCCTTTGGTCCAATGGAATCGCGTACACAGGCCAATCGCGTGTGGAACTTCTCGCGCACCTCTGAAATACACGCACACGCTCCCCCAGGCCCGATCGCGTGTGGAACTTCTCGCGCACCTCTGAAATACACGCGCCCAGGCCAATCCCATGTGGAACTTCTCGCGCACCCCTGAAATACACGCGCCCAGGCCAATCGCGTGTCAAACTTCTCGCGCACCTCTGAAATACACGCACACGCTCCCCCAGGCCCGATCGCGTGTGGAACTTCTCGCGCAACCCTGAAATACACGCACCCAGGCCATTTGCGTGTAAAACTTCGCGCGCACCCCTGAAATACACGCACACGCTCCCCCAGGCCCGATTGCGTGTGGGACTTCTCGCGCACCTCTGAAATACACGCACACGCTCCCCCAGGCCCGATCGCGTGTGGAACTTCTCGCGCACCCCTGTAATACACGCACCCATGCCATTCGCGTGTAAAACTTTGCACGCACACCTGAAATACACGCACACGCTCCCCAGGCCCGATCGCGTGTGGAACTTCTCGCGCGTGTAGAACTTTGGTGCACATTTTTTTCCTGTGCAGGGACGCTACCGCCTGCTTTCGTGTGGCGGACATGTATGGGCCTGTGCGCGTCTTTGGCCGTGCGCTGTTTTTCCCTATTCGATTCCATGAATACGTGTTGTAGGCGCACTTGCCTCCTGTAATTCCCCCGTGACGCCCACATTTTCACGAGTTGTTCCCCATTCTGCGTGTAACGCCCCGTGTTACGCCTACTTTTGTTATGTGCGCCGCGCTATGTGCGAATTCGCTGTGGCCTTATCGCATGTCGTTCGATGACCTGTGCTCCAGCTTGCACCAGCGTGCGCCAGCGTGCGCCGCGCACTTTTTCAGCGCACATCCCACATTGCGCTTTTTTCTGTGCGATAATCGCACTTGCACTGCGATTTTCGCTATTTCACTGCGAATCGCACGTTTTTGCACGCGTGCGCCGTTTTTTCAGCGCACATTAATTCCATGAATCGGCCTGCAAGTCTTTGCAGAGGATCACACAGTTCAGGGTAGTTTGCGGTTAAGTTTTTGCCAAGAGTTCAGGATGAAGTTGGTTGGGCGAAAAGTTACTTTAAAGAATAGAGAAGGACAAACCCTCAGATTGGCAAAAGATTTCACACACTTTCACCGCGGCTGGACGAAACGAACAACCGGGTTAGCACAGTACCTTTACAGCAATAGAATGCTAAAGCTGAGGCAGACATTCCTGGCAGGTCCTGCAGGCTCACGGTTCCTGAAGCGACTGTCGGACTGACAAGATGGAGGAAGACTGGAGGGACCTGCACTGCCCAGGGAAGAAACCAGCAACAGAGCAAAACAACGAAGAAAAGGTGCGCTCCTTAAAACCCAAGCAGGGTCCGACCTTCCTGGCTATCCAGGTCACTGTAACTGTGCAGAACAAATTTGACCAGAGGAGGGAGGCCTGGTTTGCAGTTTAGCGAACTGGTTGTTCCCTCCAGCTCAAGGGGAGAAGATTCCTTGGAGATCTTCCCTGTCGTAGTTTGGAGATTCAGACCCGCAGTAGGGCTTCACCGGGAGGTTCAATCTAGGTAGAGGTCCTCTTCTGTCAGCTTCTCTTCGGTTCTCTCGATCCAGTGGCGACTCTGCCTTCTCAGTCCCAGAGACCTGCTTTTTATGCAGTTTTCCCCCATTCACACAGCCTGGCTGTCAATCACACAGCAGGGTGGCTGTCCTGGCAGGACAGTCACCTAGCTAATCAAACAGGAGTGTGACATGGGTTACCGAGGGAACCCATGGCAGGGGTCCTAAAACCCCTCCCTCACATCCTGCCTACCCAGACTTTCAGGCACCTAAGGAGGGCTTCTGTGCAGAAGCCCGCCAAATGTCGGCGAACAAAGGGACCAAATCGGATTAGGCACGCAGAGTAAAACACGAAAAAGACTTTTACAAAAAGAAATGGTGAATAAACCCAGCCGGAACTATATAAAAGTAAATATGGTCCATCGGGTTTAAGTTTGAGGCTACAAAGATATCCTAAAACAATACCAATGGTATTTAAAATAACTGCGGTGGGAAAAATAGGGTAGTTACCACTGCCACCAGCCAAATCTTAATGAAAAAGGAATCAAACAATGTTCCATGAGAAACAGACAAAAAGGGATAAGTATTAACCCTTTCCAGAACTCTATGAAATATAGTTTGTACTGGGTCTGTGAGATTAAAAAGACTAATAAAGTCAATGGCAACTTTACATGTTGTGGGAGACAGTAGTCAGTCCCAGAAAATGGAGTCTGAGTTAGGAAGTCTAAAAGACAACCATGTGTCACTTCAATGAAGGCGCTGAATAACACACAGTAAAAAGATGATGCCTATGGAGTAGGTTAGGCTGCACAGTAAATGAACACAAGAAAATGTTAAACACAAACAGCCAAACACATGTAAGAGTGGGTAAGAAAAGGCTCACACTCTTACCAGGTGAAAAAAAAGAATTCTCCCTAACACTCGCCCCCTCTTCTCCCCCCACAGACTAAGGGACAGGAGGATTTAATCCAATCCTGGATAAATCTCTTCACTCTAGTCGGTTAAAAACATCTTAGCGAGACCATCAGCATTTTGGTGGTGACATCCTGGTCTGTCCTCAATGGTGAAATCAAACCCTTGCAGACAGATTGACCATGTCAGAAGTTTTGGGTTCTCCCCTTTCATTTGCATTAACCATCTCAAGGGTTGGTGGTCAGTTTGAATCACAAAAATAGATCCATAAAAGTATGGTCTAAACTTCTTCAAAGACCACACAATGGCAAAACATTCACGCTCTATGGTTGCCCACCTTGTTTCTGGTTCCTTCAGTTTCCTACTGATTAAGCAAATGGGGTGCTCCCTACCTTTCTTTTCCAGTTGACTAAGGACTGCACCTATACCTGTATTGAGGCATCTGTCTGCACAATGAAGGGTTTGTGATACTCATGAGCTCTTAGGACTGGAGCTTGACAAAGGGCTTTCTTCATGCTTTCAAAGGCTTGAGTGCACTCCTCATTCCATCTAACCTTTTTAGGGAATTTTGGAGAGGAGATCACATTCAAGGGAGAAGCTATGGTACCATAGCTCTCTATGAAATTCTGGTATTACCCAGCGAGACCTAGGAAAGCTCTCACTTGGGTTTGAGTAGTAGGGGTGGCCCAGTTTTGTACAGCTTGTACTTTGTAGTGACATTTATAGTGACATTCTTGCAACAGATGGGCCCCCCATGGGCACCAGAACACTGAGTTTTCTTCTTCGTCACAGCGTCCAGGATTAAGGCTTCATTATATAAAGAATGCTTCTGTTCTGTGTTGTCTTCCTTGTTCCTTTATTGTAGGACATTTTATATAGTTTGGGCATATAAGGGGGTATAGCAATGATACAGAAACATTAAGTATGGGGATTGCAAGAAATACAAGGGAATCAGAAAATGTATTCAAATGTAATGAATATAAAGGAGTTATTTTGGATACTGTTGCAGATGTGCATCACCCTGAAACAGATAATATGTGGTACAACCACATAGGGAGGTGGGAAGAGCAAAGTCAAATGAGAGCTGCTGAATTAGCACTCTTATACCCATGCCACAGGCATGCCCACACTGGTTATCCTGCACGAAATACCATGTCTTATAGCCCAATGTTTAGAGCTGGCCCTTTGCAGAATATGAATTCTGTTTCGTGCAGTTATAATGGACAGAGATGAAAGCAAGTGTGCCAAGAACAAAGATCAAGCACAGCTTCAAATAAAATCACTACTGAAATTGGAAGGTTCGCTGTTTTGCAACGACAGATGGTTGATAGACCATGTGAGCAGTACAGAGGGGGTCTACCGGAGTTATTGGAGGATGTAGTGGCACGTGTTAACCAGATATGTTGTAAAACCTGGGGCACTTGTGTCCCAAAAGTTACCTGCATTGATCTGAACGAGAAGCCTGCTAAGGTGCATATATTGGCACAATTCTCTTTTTGCTTCAGAAGAAACGGCACAGTACTCATAGGCACACATCAAAGGTGCAAAAGACTTTGTTTATTCTGGACCTGACTAATCTTACATCTGCATTAATGGATAATTACCAGGTGTGTGGAAAATATGCTTATTTCCATCTTCTCCCATCTTGGGTATGCGTATGCTCACTCACCAACTTTCATTCGGCCATTCTCATAGCGCCCGACTCACATTTGACTTTCATAAATGTGATACCTCTAGTTGAAACTAAACCTCCTCCTCATCAGCATGCTCACCTCTCACTGAGAACCTGCCGACAAAAGCAGTCAAATTATTATTTTTTGCAAGCCTCTTCAGACAAGATCAAAGATATCCCAGAACAATTCCACCTGTTTACAAAGATGGAACCATTTTTTTTACTTCCCTCCTTATGCTTGGCATCCAAACTACAGCAAATACAAAGTGATTGCATATAATACAGTGGGAGATGTTCCTGATAGCCAACCAGACACACCAGGGTCTCAATTCAATAAGAGCAGAATTTCTGGCTTTTCGCCTCATGAACCTCCAGAACCGATATGTTCTGGATATACTTACAGCAATTGAAGGGGGCGTGTGCAAGAAGATAGGTATGTCTTGCTGCACGTACCGACCCCCTAATGATGCTGACAATTAATCTTTGACCCATGCCATAGGAGTCCGCCTACCATGGAAAAGGAGGCTAGTGTGAATGCTGAAGATTGGTTGGATTCAATGTTTTCATGGCCCTCGTCTGGGTTGCAGATAGCTGTAGAGGTGCTCGTTCCTACCATGGAAAAGGAGGCTTGTGTGAGTGCTGAAGATTGGTTAGATTCAATGTTTTCATGGGCCTCGTCTTGGTTGCAGATAGCTGTAGAGGTGCTGGTTCTTATCACAGTATTTTTTCTTGTAATTCTTTGTTTGTGTCAAATGATTTTGCGATGTTGCTCCAAGATACTGCCTAAGAGCGCAATGATGATGCCAGTGTCCATAAAAAGAGGTAAAGCTGCTCCCCACACCATACACGTATACACAGACCGAGTAGTGGAATGGTGAAATAAAGCACAGGATGGTAGGAGTAGAACAACCAGTTCTTACCCCCACCTGATTCAGAAAATTATGTGTAGCATTGGGTAGATTTGTATTTATTTATTTATTCATTGGGTATTCATAATGCACCTACAGAGCAAGTGTTTCAAGGCGCAACAAGACAAGAGGGGGGACATGAATGAAGAAAAGCAAGGAGATTTGGCAGGTGAATGGGGATTTTGCTTTATCACATATACCCCAGAAGAATATGCCTGCATGGGGTAAGTTTACGCCACTTATGCAAAGTGTGGGTGCCCAAAGACAGCAATTATAGAAGAAGGGAAGCTGGGTTAATTAATGGAGTATTAACCAAAGGGGGTGGGGGGAGTGTTGGGATGAAAGTTGCAATGTCCTAGACAGGCAAGGCGATTTAGACTGTGAAAAATATATTAGCATGTGATCCAGTGATAGCAGTTCTCGCTGGGTATGGCAGAATTCACATGTACCTATTTGTAGTTAGCTTTGACACATACTAGAAACACCATATAGCCATACAGAAGAAGCAACAATATATTCACATTGTGGTTGCATAGGTTGAGAATAGGATGATGTAGTTTGCATTTCGTGGTAGTGCACAGTGTTATGTTTCAAGGGTTGTTGGAGTAGGTAACTCCTTTGTGTGGGGAAAGCTGCATGTTTGTTTGGTTCTACCGGACCATCTAATACTTTTGCATGTAATAAAACGTAGTTTTCTTTGCAAACGGTGCACCAATTATTTGGCCTATTGGGGATTGTTTTTATTGTATGGGTTTTGAGTTATTCAACCAACAGACCTTTACGCTAAAATGCTTTATGTTTGAGGCATGTATTATTGAAGATAATCCTGAACAAACTGGACTTTTATCTGCTTAATAAAGTATTGTTCTACTGTGGGAAAAAAAAGATAACGTTAACATCCAGTGAATGAAATACATATTGGAAAGTAATAGGCGCATGCAAAGTAGGGTCTTAAACTGCACATATTAGGGTCATTTCAAGTGGTATCAATTGATCAGACAAGAGTCAGGGCGAAAATACTTATGTGGTGCTTTCCTATCCATTCAATTTTTATTGTTTTTGGTAATGAGCATTATTGAGTCACAGAGCATTATTGAGTGACAGAAAGTGTGTGATATCCTGTGTCCATGCCTTTTTACTACCATTTCCAAAAACAATTGTGAATGCCCGTTGACATGCACGTGTATGGCAGCTGCCATTAACAAGAATCTCTGTGGGTTTGCAGGTTAGATAATTATGGGCATTCCACCCTTTCCTCCCACATGAACTCTTTAAGCAGATGGAGATTTGGGTGGATTCACATCAAGGAGCTGCTGAAGCAAGTGTGAACAAACCGTCCACTTCGTTCACCTTCTCTGTGCTTTGACTCCATCAAAATGCCAATGATTGTAATGTACTGACATAGATCTTGTCCAGTAAACTACAATCTGATCCTACTTCTGACTGTATCAAAACGACTCCCATTGATTACTTTCTGCATGACTTTCTACTGCACAAATAGCACCTGTGTAAAGTCAGTTTCAACAATGTTACCAATAGCTCCAACAATCAGGGGCCGATTGATGGAACAAACGTGCGCCGAAAATCCATGCGCAAGCAGGCGCAAGGGAGTGCAAGCGTGAAAAACGCAGCGCACGCGCACGCGTGCGATTCAAGGAAGACGCTGCGCGTGTTTCCCGCTGTCCGTGCGCCCAATCAAGCCATGGCGCACGCAGCCATACACGGCATGCGCTACGCGCACAGCAAAAGCGCACATAGCGCGGTGCACACAACCAAAGTGGGCGGAACAGTGGGCGTAACACACGGAATGGGGAACAACGCTTGAAAAAGAAGGCGTAACTGGGGAAGTACTGCAGGGAACTACACGGAACGCCCACATTCACGCGAACAACCCGTATTCATGGATCCGAATACGGGAAACCCGCGCACGGCAAAAGACGCGCACAGGCGTCAACGCGTCCGCCACACGAAGGCAGGCGGAAGCGTCCCCGCGCACAGTATAAAAGTGCGCGATAAAAAAAAAAAGCGTATATACAGCTACGATGAATGCCTCATTTGTCGCAGCACTGATCGTGGGACACCGCAGGAGGAGGAGAATAGCCAGGGCACGCATTTTCGCACCACGGACAAGCCTTTTTGGGATGCCTGATGACCAGGTCTATGGCAGGTATAGGTTTCCACCCCATATCATCCTAGACCTGGTCAGGGAGTGGGAAGATGACCTTACATCCCCCACCCTTTGCTCCCAAGCATTGAGCCCCTTGGAGAAGCTGCTCAATGTCCTGCATTTTTTGGCCACTGGGTCATTTCAGCGGACTACTGCCATAGTGGGGGGGGGTCTCACAGGCCACGCAGTCACGCTGCCTACACCAGGTACTGGCAATCATGACAGCGCGCCCCTCAGTCCGCAGGCACATATACATTACCAGAACACCCACAGAAAGGCAGGCCGTTGTCCTGGATTTTGTCAGGGTGGCACACTTCCCCAAAGTGCTCAGTGCCATAGATTGCACCCATGTGGCCCTACGTCCACCTAGGGCCACTGAGCACATCTACCGAAACCGCAAGCACTGGCATTCCATCAATGTACAGGTGGTATGCGATGCAAAGGGAATCATCAACCTCTGTCTATGCAAACTACCCTGGCTCCACCCATGACAGTTTCATATACAGAATGTCCGCCCTGAGCCGGGCCCGGGAAGCTGGGCAGCATGGCGACACATGGCTCCTAGGTCAGTACAAATGCCCTTGCACATGCATGCAAGTCACACACAGACAAATACCCAAACCCTAATAATCTCAACTATTATCACCTCCCCAGGGGACAGTGCCTACCCTCTGAGCAACCACATGATGACGCCAATCCGGAACCCCACCACACCACCCCAGGTAAGATACAACGCTGCCCATATTGCAACCAGGGCCATAGTGGAGCGCACATTCGGAGTGCTCAAGTCACGTTTCCGCTCCCTTGACCGCTCTGGCGGGCAACTACTCTATGCACCACCAGTAGTGTGCAGGATCATTGTGGCAGCATGTGTCCTGCACAATGTTGCAACACGGCAGGGCGTCCCGGTGGACATGGTGGTGCCCCCACATCTCCAACCACAGGCACAGGCGCTGGCCATGGGAGGGGACAGAGCACGTGGCGAGGAAGGCCGGACCCAGCTTGTGGCCACATTTTTCACCTAAACTCCCACCCCTGCGGAGTGCACACAGGCCTGGCACATACCAGGTGACAATCTATGATGACAAAGAGACAGTCAACTGTCACAACCCTACCACCCTGAGATAGTTGCCATGGAAGTGCCACATCGTCTGCAGCCCTAGCTACTTAAACACAAGCTATCCCGTGTGACCAAAAGGCACACATATGACATATGACATGATATGGCCTATACACAAGTATTTCAAGGTGCGATGAGGCAGGGAGGGGGGAACAAGGGAAGACAGACAACGGTACTACTAGGCCAGGTGTAATTTAGATTGTGCAAGTGCAGGGGTAGGGGGAAGGGAAAAGTGCAAGGGGAAGGGGAGGGGGGGGAGTGCAGTACAGGGGAAGTAGACCAAAAAACAAATACATAGGTCGGCTGGTGGCAACTGCAAAGGTAAGTGCAGACAAGTGCTGGGAAGGGTGGGCTGTAGGGATAGAGAGACAGTACCGCAGTGCAGGGGTTGCCAGGGAGGCAGTGCAAGTGGAGAATGGCTGGGCCAGGGACCGAGGTCGGTGAGAGTGGCCCAGTTGCAGCTCCAGTGCAGTTCCAGTGAAGAATTCCGCAAGGGAGAGGCAGAAAGAAAGCAGAAGCAAAGAGGAAGGTCTTGAGGTGCTTCCAGAACTGGAGATGGTTCCCCTCAAGTTCAAGTGAGGCAGGAAGGCTGTTCCAGAGGGAGGGCCCTGCCGCGGAGAGAGATCTACCCCCAGCTAGTTGCTCTGAGAAGCGGATGACCCTGGCATGCAAGGTGTGCATCACACACCCCTGCAAAACAGGCCATGGCCATCACTGTCATGTCACTCAAACCCTCCCAAACCACAACATGACATGGCAAGCAATACCCATACACCAACACAGTAACGATAAGGTACACATTGCCATGTCCTAAATCTACAATGGCATCAGACAATGATGCCTGACCCGGAATCAGATGAAATGACAGACCAACAAAATCTCCCACCCAAAATAAGTCATTTCCAAATGCATTACAAGAGTTGTAGACGTAACATAACAATGAATGCTTGTCTACATGCACATTGTGCATTGCAAAATCAACACTGCAGCTCATGTGTGCTGTGTCTTACTCCTGCAACACACTGCTCAGCGCACAGCACAGTGAACAGCCATTGTGTGTGATGCACACCCTGAGCATCACATCTAAGTGACAGACCACATCAAACAGCAAATTACGCATGTACAGGATCCATAATCTGTCACAGAACATGTGCTGCAGGGACACAGTGGGCCCCAGAAGGCAACCAGTGTACACGTGGATATGCAAGGGTGGGAGTACATGTAGTGCATCAGAGTGCAAGTGTGTGGTTCTGCAAGGACATGCACTCCACATATGCATGCGCACTCAAGTGACCATTAGTGTTCTCTACACATCACATGTGAACATTCACCATGTGTACACCCCAGCATGTCAAACCACAACTATCCCCTCGCACCTGAAAGGTAAACACAACACATGAACAGGCATTGATCAGCAGAACACAACATTTACATAGGATACCACCATTACAATGTCAGAGTTCCCATCACACTGCAGGGCAAGGCAACTATCAACAACAACCCCCCCCCCCTCCCTCACAAATGACCATGACCCACTGAACAACTGCACCTGGGTCATGGAGCCTTCAAACCTCAATTCCACCTGGCCACAGGATCACCTTTACCCTTCGTCACCATCTCCCACCTTGTGTGTAAAAAGGTGCCTGCACCCTCATAATCCACACTCATATCCAAAATCACAAAATCCAAGCCAGTAAAACGAACCAGAACACCCTCCAGTAGATGACTTGACTTAGCAGTACCTCACAAAGGCCAAGTACTACCACAATGATGCAACAACCAAGGTAGCACAGTAAAACAATGACACAACAGGATGTGAAACATGTGTGGTACATGACATAGGATGATGCACCATGAACGGATGTGTACTGTCACAGGTCCCCTGTACAGGCGCGGGAGTGTCACGAAACAACCACCCCCACCATGTCCCGGGTGCCTGCAAGGTCAAACTCACACAGGCCCCTGAGACCCTGGTGGGGAAGGAGGTTCAGGGATATGCAGTCGGGACAGGTGTTGACACACTGGATGACTGGAATGCGTGGCAGGAGAGGGGAGGAGGAATGACACATGAAACTAGGGAATGCACGAAAATGTACTACCTGCATGAACACATACACAATCCAAACAAACTTGGACATCATTGTCATGGCCTTCTGTAGTCCAGGCTTAGGAGTGGTACGAACCAACAACTCATCTAGGGTTTTGGCGCCTGCAAGTTCGGGGCTTACACAGGCATCCGCAACCCCAGCGGGGAAAGAGGGTCAGGGAACGTTGCTTGGATAGGTACGGGAAGCAGGAGCACCGGGTAGAGGGTACAGGGTTCAAAATTGCATAGGATTACGGGTGATTAGGGGGAAAAACATACCAAATTGAACCACACATACATCCATGCATTAGTACACTCCCCAGCAAGCCTATGCAGAGCAGTTTGAAAGAAAAACAACAAGACACTTAGCTCTGGTTTTTAGTGCTGGCCTCCTGCCTGCGCACTCTCAGGTCCGGTTACAGGAGCACTGCAATGCTGCAAAGAGAGCCACAGTCAACAACCTGTACGTGCCAATTACACAAAAACACAACACCAAACATGCCCCATAGCAACAAACTACTCTACAACCAGACAATCTGGTGTAGATGCTTTGTACCCATATTTAACATCACCCCTTTGACGGGTCATACACAGTCAATGCAGTAAGTCAGCCACCGGTGGTTTCGTGGCAAATGGAACACCAATGTGTCACAATTCACACAACATGCAATGTTCCCTGGGTAAGCAGACAGACCCATATAGCAAGCCATGACTTCTGAGCAAGTTGCGTACCACAATTACCGAAACAAAGTTGGCAGTGCATTTATCATAAAGTACATGGAAAAGACATGCACTGCACCCGAGTATGTCCCTTGCTGTATGTCCCTGTGAGCTGCCCCTTTCCATGTCTCGGAAGGCTACATGGTTGATACAAGTGCCTCAATGGACCTTGGTGTACCGGAGGGTATGTGCCACTGCCCCTGCATGTGTCCCAGACAACCTTACAATCAACAGCCATCAGTCCACCAACACATCTGAGCTGCATTGTGTGCTTCAACACCAATATTCGTCTAAGCTCACCCTCAGTGCTGTGACTAAGCCTGCATGTGCAACTCGCCTGGTGCAAGCTTTGCTGTGTCGTGGCCCCCCTGTGCTGCTCACCTTGCCTGGAGTTCCTTGGAACATGTCAGCAGTTCTAGGATGTGGGTCTGCAATCCCTGTGCCTCTGCTTGTGCACACATGTGCATGTGGGCACCAACAAACGTGTCCAAAATTCCGTTGTCCAATGGGCCATGTCTGCTGGCAAAGGTGCTCTGGAGGCTCATCCCCCTGCAGAAAGGGCATGAAACACATGATTAATGCTTCAAAGTCATCTGTGTGTGTCTCATCAGGCATTTCATTACTTGACCATGTCAGAGAGTCACATCACAAATCACACCATCAGTCCATCTTTCACATCCAAAGTGTGGAACACTATCTACAGCATGAATTGCAACAAGCACGTGTACAGTAAAGATATGAAACATACTACACAATGCATAGCAATTAATGTACACATTAATCATGACACACCCCATCTAGCAAAAGCTGAACAGTGGACAATAACACCAAAATCATCCCCACTAGGGGTATCAACACAAGTCACACAGCACCAGACATGCCACAGATATGACAGTCCAAAGCCCTTGTGTAAAATTCTGTAACACCGAACCATCCTTGCGAGCCCATGGATAAGGGAGGCAGGACTGGCATATGTGAGTCAAGGACCCCAAGCAGCAAACACATACACAAGACAAGCCTGAAGGGCCCAGCTGGAACAGACAGTGGATGCCTTCAAAAGCCACAAAGCACCGCACCGTCACATGAAAGCACAATAGACTAGCAATTTTAAACTAAATCAACTATTAACTAATTACACTAACAATGGAAAACCTACATTACCTAATTAAACTAACTATCAAACAGAAACTTAACTAACTAAACTAAAAGAAAAATCAAAAATGGACACATACGACCCGGGGGGGGAGGAGAGGCACCCAGGAGGGGGGAGGTACAGGGTGCTGCTCAATATCCACATGCGATGATGCTGAGCCAAAAAAAAAAACTCCATGGGCTCAACGCCTGCACAGCCCGACCTATGTGGGAGATAGATGATCGTCCGAGTCTGGCTCATCCTGGAAAGGAGGACGTGGCACAGTAGCCTGGCCACGCCTAGCCGCAGCTTGCCCCTCGTCGGCAGCAAGTCTGCCGGACGGGTGAGCCTGGTTCTGTGTGGCGATGTGACGTCGGTCTGCATGCAGAACCTCACGTGATACACGTGCTTCCTCTTGCAAGGTAGCATGTGTAACACGGAGTTCCTCCTGCAAGGCCTGGCTGGACAACCGCTGCACCTCCCAGCAAGCCTGTAGCTCAGCCGAGATGGTACGCTCAAGCTGTGCAAACCTCTCCTCTGCCTGCTGCCTCTGGGACATCATAAGGACACCCAGAGTGGATCTGAGGGAAGCATACTCCTCCCTCAGGGCATCCATGTGTGCCTCTGCGTGAGCAGCAATTGCTTGACGCAGAGACGACATTTCAGCCTGGTGTGCCCTGTCTGAGGCCGCCATGCCCAGCCTGGGCGAGCGGGCCGTGGACCGTGCCGCCTGCTGCTGGAGAAGCACCTGCCTAGCAGGGGGGAGCACAGATCGGGCCACACGCTCCATGCTCTCAGCGATGTTCTCCATTGCTGCCCCCTGCCGTTTGGAATTGGCAGTCATGTCTTGCTCCCACTCAGTATACTGCGGTTGCGCGCGGCGACCGCGTTGCCGGGCTTGACCCCTGTGGGACCCAAGGACCGGGGGTCCTCGCTGTGTTGGCACCGCCCGCGGCTGCACGACTACATGCCCCCGTCGACATGATGTCCCAGGCACATCAGTGACTGATGTGGAGGGTGACCCTGCCTCCCGATCCACCACGGGCGGAGGAACCAAGACTGTCTGATCCCACAGTGCAGGGGTCGTAGACAGAGGAGTGTCCACATCAGAATCACTCACCCCTGACACATGGACTTGATGCTCATCCAACTCAACATGGACGTCAGAGTCGTCATCAAGGCTGGACTCATAGGCAGCCAGAGACAAGATGGACTGCAACACTTGGGGGTTTTCGTGGCCTACCACCCCACGATCCCCACTAGTGCCGGGTTGATGTGGTGGTAACAACCCTGTGTCTGGCATGACAACACCATCCTCCGCCTCCATTGAGTCATCACCTGAAAAATAGAGAGAAAAAAGGTCACTACACATGTCAGAAGAACATAAAACATACACACACACCGACAGCAAACGCATCCGGCAGACATGTGACACACAACATATAACCTGGCATGCATGCTGGGTCAACTTTGAATAGCTTCTGTGATCAGACCTGTTGAAAGGTGGCAGTTTCCATGGAAGTGGGTCTTTGCAGTGCAGAACATGTGTACGCCATTCACTACCTACATGTACAAGGACTCCATGGTGTGTGCCAGGAAATGTGAAGGCAGTGCAATGTCAAATTCAGACATCATGTGCATTGTGCATTCAATGTGTACCATATCTAGAAGCCAAGCACCCCTCCACCCCGGTACCAAAGCAGGGATGCCTAGCATGGTATCAAAAGGCTGACCATACACCTGTGTATTGACAGGCAGTGTTGACTGGCATCAACAGCTTAATGTGATTCAAGTGACAACACTGCAAATGATGCTGGGACAGTAGGCAGGACACATGATGAAAACTCTGGAGGCCGCCCACGTGTGAAGAAGACACAACAAGAGTTGGACAGAGTCATTGGCCATTGAACAGGCTGAGGCCTGTGAGCCACACAGATTGTCAGGCCCTAAACATGTGTGCAACGCAGGACTGAGGCACAGTTGACATGGGAAGGCTGATGAGATGGCAGGCAATGTATGTAACCAAGGACTTGTATTACAGTGATCATCCAGTCGAGGACACATAGGGGCATGCGTGCAATGCACATGGAGCATGAATGGGCACTCATGTCCCTGCGGGACATCTGACCCATGCACAGTACAAGTGAGATACCCTGCATCGAGTACTAAGGCTGTACCACACGGCATATGTCTGGCAGATTCTACACTGGAAGTTAGCATCTACACAGGACACATGAACAAGAAAGTACACATTGGCAAGAATGAAGCAGACCAGTGCAAAGGTGGAACTGGGGTGCAGAGTGGCGGAGGAGGGGCAAGGGAGCATGCCTACATGGAGTCCCGCATGCAGGCAGAGGAGACATGCATGACGGAAGCATTGCATTACTCACACATCAGAACCATGTACACGTCACATGTAGTGGCAATCATGCACAACACATCCCACAAGTGAAACACACACGTCCTCAACAAACACGCATCAACACTCACTGGACTGCGCATCAAAGTTCAGCATCTCTCCCACTCCTTCGACCAATTCAGGTGGTATGAACTCCCCAACGAGAGTCTCATGCGGAGTGAGCTCTTCCTCCTCTGGTGCAGGCCCACCGCCAGTCACCAGAGTCAAGTTGTAATTAGAGGCACGCTTAGCCTTAGTGCTGCGCTTGATGTCATTCCAACGCTTTTTGCACTCTTGCGCCATGCGCATCTCATGGCCGAATGAACTGACATGTTCCTCAACATGCTTCCAGTGGTGTCACGTTGGGCAGCCATAGTCTGACTATTGGCACCCACTAGCATGTCACGGCTGTGGCCCCGCACGTAGTCCACGAGGAAGTCCAGTTCCTGCTTACAGAAAGGCTTCTTCCTCGACGTGCAGGAGGTCGTGGCTGTGTGTGGGGTCCCAGCATGTGCTGCAGGTGCAACCTTCCTCCTCTTGGACTGTGGCGCAGACCCTGGCTGGCTAATGCCGCCCTGACCAGTATGGCCAGTGGGTTCGGTGGATTGAGCCAAGGGAGTGGCAGGTGGAGGGATGACCAAAGGCCTGACTTGTGTCAGTCGCAACTGGGTGCCCACTAATGGACCCTGCGCAGCAACATCAGCTGTGGCAGGGTCATTGACCGCAACGGTCCTGGTTGGCAGACTCACAACCGGGGTGCTGTTGGGTGCATCTGCCCCTGCACTTGCCAACACCCGGCTGTTCGGGGCAGCAGATGACATGACTACCCCAGGGACACGTGTCTTGGTCTGAGCAGCCCGGCCTGCCCCTATGGTTTCCGCCCTGGCCTGTTGGAGATCTACCAAGGGCTCTTCAAGTGCCAACGCAGCCTGCGCTGGCAGACCCTGAGCCTGGGTGGCGGTGTCCACAGCTGCACCTGCAGCTACCACTACCCTTGGGCCCGTGGCAGTCGATGGAACGGACTGCCGGGTCAAATGGGTGCCAGTGCCAGATGCAGTAGCTGCATCCCCCGGAACCACAGGGGGTGGTGGCATGACTGCACCGACACATGGCACAACATTGTGCTCAAGTGGCGCACCCCTGCCTCTTCCCCCTCTGTGGCCGCCCTGGACACCCTGGAGTCCCCCTACTCCCTGGTCACCACGGCCACGTCCCCGACCACGCCCGCCACGAGGAGGACACCCAGCTGAGGCGCCCCTCACCTTTGGTGGCCTCCCAACCATGGCACTGATGTAGTAGTGCTGGCACAGATGGAGTGGTGCCAATGGGAGGTGTACACCACAATTGACCTGGGCAATTGGGGTGAAGGGGCTGGGAAGCAAGATTTTAACAGCCCCCCTGCACCTGCAAGGCTGTATGTGACTCCGGTGATGTGGTGACGGGTCACGCAACGCTCAGGCACCCCAAAACTGCAGTAAAACCGTGCACGCAACCCTGCAGCCTATGTGCGTGGATTCAACCTCCCGCAGTACGCGGTGGCACCCAGTAACACGAATAACGCGTACGCGTGGGACACGCAGGCTACTATGACATCGAAAATGGGTGCGATACACAGGGGCACCCACAGTGGGAAAAAGACCGTGTGCGACTCACCATCTGACTAGCGTGATGCAGAAAAACACGCGTAGCCAATACCCCTGCCAAAAGAAGAGATACGTCCTTGATAGCTGTGAAGTTGTGATGGCGCGCGAAACAACAGGAAGCAGCAACACACGTCGGTCTCCACGAAAGGCACGTACAGCAAACTGCTGGGCCTGCTCACCTTTAACCCGTGCTGAGGGAAACGCACGCGCGCGTAACGTCACTTACACGCATGGGCCCTTTCCTCGTATTACACACGGACGTGCAGTTTTTCACGCGCGCTGAAATGCCCATGCACGCCTGTGCGCATCACGTCACAGGGGCACTTGCGCTTCAGGGGCCTTCTGTCCAATGAAATTGTGTATGCGTGCAGACGCGCTTACGCGCTAAGGGCCTTTCCTCGAATTACACGCTGACGTGCCGAATTTTCACGTGCCAAATCACTCCGTATCAAGCTGGCCACACGTAAGCACACGGAAGACCACGCTCCTGCCCAGAAGGCCGAACTACTGCCCCCCAGAGCCCTGAGCACGCTCCCACCTGCCATCTGCTGCTGCCTGACTGCCTGCTGCCCCTGTGCCCTGCTATTTGCTGCCTGCATATCAGCCAGGGGTGCTGTTGCTGTGACCACCCATGCTGGAACCGAAGACTCCCGACTGGGATTCCATCGATCCACAGCCCAGCCCCAGGACCCAGTTGCCCACTCACTCCTGCCTCTGGGGTTGTCATGTCGGGGCAAACACCATCTGAGACCACTGCAACCCCCGGCCAGAGAGGCAGAGGGGCACCAGCTTCAGTGCCACCGAAGTTGGTGTCCTGGTGGAGCAAGTCCTCGGGCAGTATGATGCCCTCTTCGGAAGTTCCCGCGCCAACAAGGAAGGACGGACTCAGATCTGGACTGACATTGTGACTGCCATCAACGCGGAGGGGGTGGCAGTCTGCGACTTCCAACATGTCAAGAAGCGCTGGGAGGACTTCAGGTCCAGGACCCTGAACAAGGCCCGGCGCCTCTTGAAGGCAGCGGATGCCAAGGGGCACCGGGGCCACTTGTCGGAAGAACAGATGAGGGTCCTAGAACGCATATCCCCAGCGCTCCATGTCCAGGTCCTTGAGAGGCAGACCCGTCTGGAGTCGAGCGGTAAGTGTACATGCATCCTGATTGTGAGCTGTGCGTGTGGTGATTTTTCAGTAGTGTGCAGGTTGCACATCTGTTTGTATGGGGTCGAGTATGGGTGGGGTGTACAGGGCCGTGGGGCTAACACATGCGAGGGCTGGAATGTGTGAGACATGGATGGTGCTTGTGTGTGTAGGCTTGCATGCCAAATGCAGTTGTGTGGGCACACATGTTTGGATGAATGTGTATGTAAGTAGACATGTCTGTGATGTCACGCATGTATGTTGTTTTCAGCTGCATGTATCAGCACTGTGTACATGTGCATCTGTGTGTATTTGACAAGGGTGCAACAGTGATGCAACATGGATGCATGCCCATCTGAACACTGCGACACTTGGCAGAGGTGTACTCATGCATGCAAGTGTCGTGGTGTGTGTACATGTGTGGTGCACTTCCTGTGTTGCATGTGATGTCTGGCTCACCTTTGCCTGCTCATGCTGTTGTATGGGTATGGATGGTGCTGGCAGTTGCGATATGGCTGTGGTATGGCTCATGTGTGCGAGTTGAAATGACATGTGTGTTGGGGATTGTGATGTCATGTCTGAGGTTTGCCAATGCCACTCATGTACAACTGTCATGTGTGTATGTGTCCATTGTACAGTGCCCTGATGCCTGTGTTTTATTTCTTCCTGTCTGCAGCGTCAACTGATGAAGAGGGCGGAGAAGGTGCTGTGGAGCACAGCGGCGGGGATCCCACCGCCAGCCGGAGACGCAAGACCCGGCTCCCCTCCCATGTTGTCATCTCGTCGGGGAATGAGGAGTCCGGTGCCGCGTCCCAGGCCGCAGCTGCCAGGGGGAGGTCCAAGAGGCGGAGGTTGGAGTTGGACTCCTCGGCAGCAGAAGGGGCAGCTGGGACCCCACAGGGCCCAACGTCGGAAGATGCCACGGAGTCATCCAGGTTGGTGGGGGGTTTAGTGGAGGAGGAGGTCGTGCAAGCAACAGAGACGGGGTCTGGAGGTGGGGATCCCACTGGTGCTAGTGGTGCAGTGCAGGACCAGGGACAGGAGGCAGCACAGGCCGCCGCGGAGGTGCCTGTGTGCAATCCTGTCCCTGATCCTGTCCCTGCATCATCCCGCACCAGCAGGGATGCCTACGTCCAGACCCGTTTTCAGGCAGGGGATGAGCAAACGACAACTGGCCTTCCTCTGCCTGCGGACGTGGCTATCCGGGTCCGGGTTGAGCCTGTCCTGACTGGTGTGGCATTGCGTCAACGGGCCATGCGAGGTAACCTGCAGTCTTTCATGAGGAGACTGCACGTCATCTCGAATGGCTCGTTGACCACGTCAGCCTGCTGGGACAGGTCACCCAGGCCGGATTCCTCCGTATGATGGGGCTTGCTATGACCCCCTCCTCAACTGAACCCCCTACGTGCCAGTCGTCCTTCGTGCCATCTTCCCACCCATCAGTCACCTGGGTGCCCTGTGGAGCTGCCTCTGACGGTGCGGCCAGGCTGGTGGAGGAGGCATCCCTGCCAAAGTCGGGAGTCGGACGTCCAGCAGGGGTGGCCACATCAACGACTGCACCCCAGCCGGCGGAGGATGTGCAGGCAGCAGGAGGCAGTGCACGGGCAGAGGCACAGCAGCAGCAGCAACGTGGTGGGAGCCATGAAGGCTCGGGGCCTTCAACATCGGAGGGGCAGGCATTGGCCTGAGGGCAGGAGGACCCAGGACAGAGAGTGTCTTCCGTGTGGCAGCGGTTGGGCCACGCCATAGATGCGGAGCGGCAGCGGGCGGAAGAGGCACGGCTCACAATGGTCAGGGCGGAGAACTCCATGCGGAGGGCCCTGAGGCGGGCCGAGTGCCTCAAGGCAATCAGCAGGGGTTTGGAGGTGGACACGTCGACGGCCCTGCGGACCCTCGGGGCCATGGAGGAGGACCGCCTCCGGGACATTGAGCAGGAGTTCGATGATGCCCTGGCCCGGGACATCCAAAAGTGAGCCGTCAAACTAGCCCGCTGCCCTTGTACACAGTTATGTAGGTAGTGTTAGGTTTCCTTTTTTTTTGGATTTATTTTGGACCTTTTGGACATTGGCCACATTTTTGTATATAGTTTATTTTATTAGTTAGTGTAGTTAGATAGGTTTCATTTCTTTTGTTGGGATAATGGACCCTGGCTTGTTCGTATGTACATAGTTCGCTGTTGGATTGTATTTTTCTTTCACATTTTAACCATGGAGCAATGGCTTTCAATTTTATTTCCCATTGGATTTTGTTTTGTGGACAGTGACTTTGGACACCATTACTTTGGATTATGATTTTTGGTTTTGCTTTTTTTCACGGACCTGCTTCTTTTCATTTTTGTACATTACCATTTCTGTTTCTTTATTTTTGATTCTATTTATGTTTCCTTTAATACATATTTTTTTTATCGAACTTCAATGTGTAGTATCTCATTGGTTTCATGCATATCATGATATGGGTTTTGAGATTCACTGACACCCATTGGGTGTATGTGAGGGAAATGTGTTTGTTTCGGAACTTGAAATTGGTGTTCTGTCATGTAATTGCCAATTATGAGTGGGTGGATGCAATACTCGGGTGGGTGTTTTGCATTTGGAGGCTGACCATAGGGACCAGGGATCTAGATTGTGATGACATGTTGGCTGGGGAACATGAGTTGGACATGGGTGGGGGCCTGCTGGCTGGTGCCCCACAGTGCTGGGGGGTGGGGGTGGTGGGAGACATGGGTGGGGGCCTGGTAGAGGGTGACCCTGCACTGCTGGGGGGTGGGGGTGGTGGGAGACATGGGTGGGGGCCTGGCGGAGGGTGACCCTGTACTGCTGGGGGGTGGGGGTGGTGGGAGACATGGGTGGGGGCCTGCTGGCAGGTGCCCCACAGTGCTGGGGGGTGGCGGTGGTGGGAGACATGGGTGGGGGCCTGGTGGAGGGTGACCCTGCACTGCTGGGGGGTGGGGGTGGTGGGAGACATGGGTGGGGGCCTGCTGGCAGGTGCCCCACAGTGCTGGGGGGTGGGGGTGGTGGGAGACATGGGTGGGGGCCTGGTGGAGGGTGACCCTGCACTGCTGGGGGGTGGGGGTGGTGGGGAACATGAGTTGGACATGGGTGGGGGCCTGCTAGCAGGTGCCCCACAGTGCTGGGGGGTGGGGGTGGTGGGAGACATGGGTGGGGGCCTGGTGGAGGGTGACCCTGCACTGATAGGGGGTGGGGGTGGTGGGAGACATGGGTGGGGGCCTGGTGGAGGGTGACCCTGCACTGCTGGGGGGTGGGGGTGGTGGGAGACATGGGTGGGGGCCTGGTGGAAGGTGACCCTGCACTGCTGGGAGGTGGGGGTGGTGGGGAACATGAGTTGGACATGGGTGGGGGCCTGCTGGCAGGTGCCCCACAGTGCTGGGTGGTGGGGGCGGTGGGGAACATGAGTTGGACATGGGTGGGGCCTGCTGGCAGGTGCCCCACAGTGCTGGGGGGTGGGGGTGGTGGGGAACATGAGTTGGACATGGGTGGGGGCCTGCTGGCAGGTGCCCCACAGTGCTGGGGTGTGGGGGTGGTGGGAGACATGGGTGGGGGCCTGGTGGAGGGTGACCCTGCACTGCTGGGGGGTGGGGGTGGTGGGAGACATGGGTTGGGGCCTGGTGGAGGGTGACCCTGCACTGCTGGGGGGTGGGGGTGGTGGGAGACATGGGTGGGGGCCTGGTGGAGGCTGCCCCTGCACTGCTGGGGGGTGGGGGTGGTGGGAGACATGGGTGGGGGCCTGGTGGAGGGTGACCCTGCACTGCTGGGGGGTGGGGGTGGTGGGAGACATGGGTGGGGCTCTGTTGGCAGGTGCCCCACAGTGCTAGGGGGTGGGGGTGGTGGGAGACATGGGTGGGGTTCTGGTGGAGGGTGACCCTGCACTGCTGGGGGGTGGGAATGGTGGGAGACATGGGTGGGGGCCTGGTGGAGGGTGCCCCTGGTGGCTGCGGGTGCAGGGGGACATGCGTTGGTGGGCAGTAGTGCAAGTTGACATGTGGGTTGGCTGGGGAGCATGGCCATGGTGGATGGGGTGCCTGCAGGACATGTGCAGGGTAGGCCCCTGTGGTGTGAGCCACCTGCAGGGGCCGTGGAGGGTGTAGAGGGAACACCTGGGAGGACCCACACGTGCAATTCACGTGTGGTGCTCCCCGCGCACCCCTGTAATACACGTACCCTAATGGAATCGCGTGTGGAACTTCCCGCGCACCCCTGGAATACATGTACCCTGCTGATGTCACGTGTGAAACTTCCCCCGCACCCTGAAATACACGTACCCTGATGAAATCGCGTGTGGAACTTCCCGCGCACCCCTGAAATACACGTACCCTGCTGAAATCGCGTGTGGAACTTGCTGCGCACCCCTGAAATACACGTACCATGCGGAAATGGCGTGTGGAACTTCCCGCGCACCCCTGAAATACGCGTACCCTGCTCGCACGGGGCCAATCGCGTGTGGAACTTCCCGCGCACCCCTGAAATACACGTACCCTGATGAAATCGCGTGTGGAACTTCCCACGCACCCCTGAAATACACGTACTCTGCTGAAATCGCATGTGGAACTTCCCACGCACCCCTGAAATACACACACCCTGCTGAAATCGCGTGTGGAACTTCCCGCGCACCCCTGAAATACACGTACCCTGCGGAAATCGCGTTTGGAACTTCCCGCACACCCCTGAAATATGCGTACCCTGCTCGCACGGGGCCAATCGCGTGTGGAACTTCCCGCGCACCCCTGAAATACACGTACCCTGCTGAAATTGCGTGTGGAACTTCCCGCGCACCCCTGAAATACACGTACCCTGCGGAAATCGCGTGTGGAACTTCCCACGCACCCCTGAAATACACGTACCCTGATGAAATCGCGTGTGGAACTTCCCGCGCACCCCAGAAATACGCGTACCCTGCTGAAATCGCGTGTGGAACTTCCCGCGCACCCCAGTGATACACGTAGCCCGCTTGCCGTGCTGGTAAAGGGTTAGCGCAGCCCTTTGCGCTGGATTGGGGATTTTGATGGCTTTTCCCTGCACGAGAGGCGTTCTTGGGGGCGTAACTGGCGCTGCTGCAGGGTCGCTGCGCCACTGTGCGCCACGGCTGGTTTTGGTAGCTGGAATCCATGAATACGCTGTGTGCGGAAATGGATTTTAGCACACGCGGCTGGGGCAGGGATTCGCACGCGCACACTGTGTGCCAGCCGCGTGCGCCACTTGTGCGCTGAATTCTATGAATTACCCCCTCAATCTATTGTCTGTAACATTTCTGAACTAACTGCTCAACTGCTGAGATGATGTAAATCATGTATTTGACACTACCTTCCCAGTGACAAGCAACACAGGTTTTAATCCCGGTCCTGCACTTAGGGACTGGTCTTCGGTATGAAGCGTGCAATAAAAGAATGATTAGTTAATTACATTTAATGAATGAATTAAGAATGTGACATTCATGTTTAAATTAGCATTAATTGTCCTCAACATGGCACACAAATGTATGTCACGGTTCACTGGGGTAAACTGGGGAGGTGTGGCTTAAACTCACACCAGCAGCCTTGTTTGCACTGGCCTACTCATACATGTTCCATACAAAGCAGTCACACACGAAGCGATTAAGATGGAAATAAGCCTGGAGTAAAAACCAGGAGAACTGATAAAAAACGAACAGACAAATTGAAAAATTGATAGAGGAGTGTAGAGGGCATAGCATAGGTAAACAAGGTAACAAATACAGGTACAACTGGTAGAGAGTTGTAAAGCTTTAACATGCGGAAGACGTAAAGCAGTGGAGAATATGTAAGGGAATTTTGGACCAGGGGTTGAATATGTGAAGTGAGTAAAGAGCAGTCCTTTGCATAAACCTGTACAATGCAATATCAGAGCTTCTATGATTAATTAATTTTGAGTAATGCTGTGTGCCGCTCCAGTCATTTAGGTTCTTCACTCTTGTTTGGGACTTGGTGAACTTCTTTACACTCAGTCCCACTGTTCTTCACCACAGTCTGTAACCAATTACCTTAACCCACCTCCCCATTGCCATCTAAAGAAAAAATAACTTCTCCTCTAAATAGACCACCCTGTGTCTTGGAAGATGGTACAAAAAACAGATCAATTTCTCATCATAGGAAACAAGGTTTGTTGAAGCAAAAGGATAGGACCAGGTGTAATGAAGATTACTGGTAAGTAACTTGGGCACAAACTGTCGCGCATCCTCATTATTGATGAATTAACGAGTCATAAAAGAAATGTTTTAAAGGGAAAACCATACAGATGTATATATCATAATAAATCTATTTAATATTTTATTGACACCAGTGTTCCAGCAATCAAGCGGAATCTGATTCCAAAACCAAGGATCAGAATAAGCCATTAGGCAAAGTCATACAGTTCATAATAGGACTTGACATGTTGCTAGCAGTCTGCATAGCATCACTGCAAATATCAGGCATGTACCTCACGTCATCAAAGGCATGATGTAGCCATGGCTCCGGTGCAAAGGATTTCTGACCCCATGAGGATCATTGCCACTATAATCTTATCTTCCACACTGGTAGGTAAAAACTTCACCTACGAAGAGTAGTGGGAAGGTTTTTTACCAGCATGACATGCCTTACTTGCTGATGTACGATCAAGATACACTGTCACTGCCCTTCCCTATTTCAGTGTATGGACATTCAAATCAATTAGTAGAGCCCCGTGGAGCATAGATATAGGAAGGGCAATATCTTGAGCATGGACATCTGACAAAACCTTTGTTGAATGGAAGGGGAATGTGTCTGAACCAACTCATCCAAAAGAAAAATAATAATATGGAGCGCAATTAAGGATATCAGCACAATAAGAAACATCACGAGCAGTAACGATGATGTGGCACAGTAGTAGTTTGTTTATAAACATGCACCCACTGCCAAAATACCAGGTCCCTTGCCCCAGCAATCAGGCTCCAAAAAATTGTTTCCCTTTTCCCTATCACTGAGAGCAAATTGCAGAGCCCAACTCTCTCTCAACATTGTGGTACTAGATGCAAACCACACTTCCCAAGTACAAGGTTTTATAAGAACCCATTGTGACATATGATGACAATCTCTGTCCTTATGTACACTTGAATGGACTTCATGCATACATTGCACCGCGGCTTAGAGGTTTGAGTGCTTGTTTCCAAAAAAGGGGGCGGCCTGGGAGCTGAGTTAACTGATGCCCTTCGGTTTCCTTTTTATTATTGGCCTAAAACATGTGGTTTAAACAAAAAAAAACTAACTGTAGTGTTTATTGCATTTATTTCTGGGAGCATGTAATCTCAGGGTCTGGTTGCTGAGGGGATCTTTCGGGAGTTTCAAAACACGGTTGCACGTTTCAATTACTACAATTTAAAACACAGTGCTCTACTGAGATGTGTGGTACTGTTTGTTCTGATCTTTATACCTTTTCTCTTTTTAAATATTTAGGGCAGCATGCCCCATAATGCATGTGGCAGAGAATTGAAAGCCAGGCTTCTGTTGTGCTTAAGAGTGGCCATTTCTTGCTGTGCATGGTGCCATTTCATGACGTGCTGGCCTTTCTCTAAGCGTATCTACACCTCCACTAGCGTCATGTTTTTGGCAGGGAAGAGGTTTCAGCACACCTTCAAAAAAGGAATCTCTGAAGATCTAGGTTACAACCTCACCTCCCTCAATGCCTCTTTTACATTGGCCTATAAAGCGACGCATACCTATTCATTCTTCTAGTTTATTGATGTGGTTGTCCATCTGCAAGTCCCTGGCCGATGTACGTATTGGTTACTGTCCAGAGATTCACTATACGTTAAGGGGCCAGTTACATTTAAGAACTGAAGGGGAGAACAACAATGACCACCTTCTTTATGTAATAGCTTCCAATTAACCATGGGGCTTTTCCCAACTGACTCATTCAGACAGTGCTTATGTTCAATGAGACAAGGCTGTGACCCATGCTGTGATTTCACAGGTCGGTTTCCTTTATGAATATCTTTCCTGCATGCTCTTCTAAGACCGACTGGGCACCCTGCAGATTTGGGGTGATTTCTCAATCCGATGCAAATTCAGCAGTACTGCATTGAAGTATGGAGTTTTCTGGACTCTTGCAAAAGTGTAGCTCTGCATCTTTGCTTTGGGCATTTTCTGAAAACCTGGAATGCAGGGCCAGCTTTTCCTGCTTATACAGGCACCAAGCTGATGAGGCTCTCTTTTGCATGGCAACCTCTGACGGACACCTTGCAATGACTGGATCCAGAAATCCTGTGCATGCTTTTCAAATCACATTACTGAGTGGATAAGGTGGGGGAGTGTGATGAATTGGATTCTGCTACACAGGAGTACAGGGATGAGTATCAGTAAAATGGCCCCTTGCACGGCTACAAACCAAAACACAACACAATCATAAATATAAAACAGGGACAGATAGGAGATATACCTCCGTCCCTTTTGTGGCAACTTGGGCTGAGGGAAGGCTATGCTCTTAAGAGGAGTGTGAAGATGAATCATTAGTGACCCAAACAACACAGTCCAAAATCAAGGGAATTTCCAATCAAGGTTCTATAAAAATATATATACTTTAATCAAACAATCTGCCCATAGAATGAATAGAAAATACTGTACAAAATCCCATCCCAAAGGACGAACAAAGAAGATGCAACAGAGTGGAGAAGGTAGTGCTCTGAGATTAGTCTGACAAAAAGGATATCTCAGATAAAACCAAGAGCAATCATCACCTAACCATTCTCTAGGGTTCAAGTGGACCGAGGGGGCAGTTCAGAGTTCACAGTGCCTGGATTCAGTTCTTGGTAGGCTGACGATGTCAGACCCGATGTCGAACAGAGATGTGATCGAATCAAGCTCAGTTCGGGCATCGTTGGATCATGTCGGCCCAAGTAACTAGTGGGCATCAAGTAAGGGTAAAGGTGGGCGCTCTGTGCGGTAAAAGGGCTGCTCTAATGGTGCAGGTCGGACGGCCCTAGGAACTCTTCACAGTTGGCCAGAACGAGTCAGCTTTAGCCGCTGGGAGGGGTTGATGAGTGACGCTGTAGCAGTTCGAATCAGCGGGTGACTCTTGTCGAAGTGGTGATCTTGGGTGAGTTGATGTGCGGTTAGAGAGGGGACAGTTCATGGGCCAGCTGGGTCAAGGCATCATTGTAACCCCTGGTTACAGTCGGAGTGTGACTCTCCGGTGACTCAGTACGGGTCCTGGCATTGAGAAGTTGTTTCAGGCCTACCAGGTGACAAACTTCAGATAAGGCACAGTGCAGTGTCAAGCTGGTTCAAAGGGCAAGCAAGTTCGTAGTGGTGGAGGAGCGCAACAACCAGCGGCGACGACTTCCCCCTTGTTCCAGGAGCGGTAAGCACAGAGTGACCATTTGGGTGCAGTAGAACAGGGAGTTTTCGGCTGGTCTAGGCCTCTGGTTGCTGTGAGGCCCACTCAGTGTCCGCTCTCCCAACTCAGGTGATTCTGGTGTAGAGTGGTAGGTCCTGGTCCACAGCAGTTGTTATTCCTGATGTGCACTGGGAGTGGCCAGGGAACAGATGTTCCTTCTGTATTGGATGATTCCTTCTTTCCATCAGGCTGAGGGCTTTGGGAAGTACAACCTTCCCAAAGGAAGTCTAGTGAGTTCTTCAGAGCAAATCTGCAGCCTTAAAGGATCTGAGAGGATTTGTGAGAATATGTTATGGGGTGGCACCCCTTCTTTTAAAGGTGATTGGACTAAAGCTTGTCTGCTGTAGTGTTCAATCCCTGCTCTTGAATGAAGTGGACATTGACCTTCGGATGTAACACCCAAAGTGCTTTGCTCCAGAGGAGATGGAGGGGACAGGAAAGAGACAGAGGGGCAGTAAGACTTCTTCCATTGACTAGAGCCCTCATCTCTATCATAATCCCACCCCTTTTACATCTCTCTGAGAACAAGGGTCTTTAGAGATGCTGCAACCTGGTATGAGACTACTCCTTTTGAGTGTGTGTGCTCCTTTGATGCCCGGGCCCAGGATAGCTGCCTACTGTGAAGCTGTTTTGGGCAGAGGGCATTAACTGTCCTCACAAAGAGATCAAAGAGGAGGCTCAGCCCTCCAGGTTTCTCTCCTGCCACGTGGCATGCTACACCCTGCTGACCGGAATGTACATCACATTCCACAGCAGAGCTGAGTAACGGGAGCTGGCACATGTGCGATATCCATTGGAATGTGGCGGTCATGATCATATATAGTACCATGCACTGTGGCTAAACTCAGACACAGTTTTATTTTAGAGATTACCCAGCCACCATCATGGGTTACTCATGATCATCATCGTTTGGGTACAGAGGTGCATATCTTAAATGCTGCACCTGCACAGCAGGGAATTGTCTACCACTGGTGCGGTCAAATGGGCATCTGTGACCTCTGGACCTGCTCAGTGCCAAGGGTAGAGCATGCTCAAAGCTTGTGTAAGGGGAATCTAATCAGCAGATTACCCTTTTAGAGATGGAAGTACCGGCATGATTTTATTATTCAATACAAATCAAAAAAGCCAGGGCTTTGCATCCTTTCCAGATGGAAATTCATAACTGGGTGAGATGGAGAGTGATGAACATTTTGAGGGCTGGAGGGAAAATACAGGAGAATGTGCCAAGCCTATTGACAGCAGCTTATTTGTGGGGGCACCTCCCTGCATTCCATTCTGCATGATAACGATATCCATGATGTTGCCCATATAACACAGCCATCATACAGTGGTTTTACTCTGCCCCAGGCCAGAAAGAAACATCAATTTCTTTTTTTTTAAATAGCATGTTGTCCTGGTCACTCAATCGAATATGATCGTCTGTCATGGACAGTTTCAGCTTTTTAGATTAGACACATGCTGTCGCTAGCCCTTCTTTATTATTTGGGGAAAAATAAAATTAGGTGCATATGCCTGTAAGGTGAAAATAGTTTGGGCCTAATTCACAGAAGCGTTTTATAATGGCAAACCCCATTGGAAAACGTTCTGTGAATAAGGCCCTTTATCTTTTCATAGTTATTCATTGTTTATTTGTACCAGTTAAGGAGAGAATCCTTGCATCAGGCAATCTTGCCATAGTGCACTGTGCAAAGCTTTTTTTTTCAGATACAGTACAGAAAAGTATGACACGCCCAATACAGAATACTAATGCAGGTCTGTCCTTTTAATTGCCATGCCTTGCCTTTTTGTCTGTTATGTGAATTAATATACTGCTAATGGTGTGAACCAGTTGGTCTTGCTTGTGAAGCTGCCAATGGGGTACATATGGGACCCTGCTGGCTTTAGAAGAACACACGTTCTCATGTAATAATGTCCCCATACATAATGTCCCCATACATAATGTCGCCGGGAAAAGCCATTGGTGACATTATATATGGTGACATTATGTATGGTGACAGGTTGCGGGGGTGTCCCCCGCATGTTCAATGTAATGATGTCTCCATCAAAACATTGCAACTTTTTTGGCAGGAGACATTTTTGCTGGGACATTATTACATGGAACCCATTTGACCATACACCACGTCCTTTGTGAAAAGCAACACCCTTATTCTGAAACTGTTATCAGACGTGTGTAATGTGGACAGAAAAAAAAGAACAATACATTGGTGTCTTTCATTGCACTCCAGCCTTGAGCGCAGTACTGGGAATGGGTACCAAACCCGTGGAGATCAGTGTAGTCTTATTTACAAGACCAGAGCGTTGCACCTGAGCTATCTGTATCGGGTATGGTATTTGGTGGCTTTAATGTACTCTGCTTTTGGTGGCCAGAAGTGGGACTAGTGAAAGAAGTCATTTGTCACTGTGAACAGTCGTATTAAACTACACTTTTAATATGTAATTCCCATTTTTCTCACCATTAATGTTACTATTTAGGGGTGATACGAATTGTGTTCACAAAATGATTAGGAACTAAAATTCCCATCAACCCTTGTCAAAGTTGTACATCGGACTTATCCTGCAAGTTGTAGTAAAAAACATCTGGAAAGCAGCAGGTTGCTAGCATATTTCTAGTATATTTCTGATGTTTAGTACTGTTAAATTAAGTTACTTTTTATTCATTTCATATTCTGACCCCCAGGTACTTGTGCTCCCAAACAGACAGAGGGATGTACCTTTGTCTATGTTTCTTTTATTTGCAGAGTTTGATTCAGTGGCAACTTTGTTATGAATTAAAAAAAAAAATAGAAATATACACGAATAAACTAAAGTGAATCTGCATTCATCACGGGGTGTCCTGCCTGGGGGATAGTTTTGTGGGGTGTCCAGGTGAGTCATGGGCATTTCATGGATAGCTATGTCTGAGATGGATGGGAGAGAAACTTGGCTATGCGGAGAAGGATACTGACGCAGGTGTATGACGGCACAAAGATAGACACGCATGCCATCAGGGATTTTTTGTTATAATAACTTACTTTGGCCCAACAGTGCTTGGTGTGAGCTTCTGAAGAACTGAATTGTTGTCCACAGAGTTAGAGACATGCATGCCTTGTTGTCCGACCAATCAAGATGATTTTTCCAAATCAATCTTGATACTGTTCACCTGGATCAAAATATTTGAACTCATCATGTGTGCCAATTGACTCCTCTGCACCACAAATTATAAAAGAATGTGCTGCTCTATTCAACACTTCTCTCTACAGCTACTGACCAATCCTGCTACTAAACAGCCACTGTCTTCCCTCCAGTAAAATATCTACTGACGATCCCAGGAATTTTTCACTTTTTGGACACTTTTCCTTCCACCCTACCACTCCAAAATCCTCAGGAGTTTTGTTTTCTTTTTTTTCAAATTATTTTTTATTAAGTTTCAATTCGCAAAGCATACGGACATCAAACCCAACATCCAACATAGCCCACCCACCCCAACTAACTGTTCAAGGCAATACAGTGCATCAATAGAATATGGAACATTTTCTCAGTAGTGTACAATTTGTGACCAGTATTACATTTTTTTTCATGATGTTAAGTCTATGTACCATTATCCCTATAATCGACTTCTTTTGACAGAGCCTTCTGCCCACCATCTTCAGTGGACATATATCTTCGAAATGGCAACCAATAATCCAATGGTCTACTACCGGTCGGCAGAGTAGCAGCATACTGTATCTCTCAGTTTTCACACAAAGTCATAAAGGATAACCATTCTCAGAACTTTGGGGATTTGGATTTCCTCCATGATTAGGCTACAATAGACCTGGCGACAATTGATGCCAAGCTTGTAATCATTTCTCATACCTGGAACCCATAGCTGCCAGCATCCAGAATTCCAGAGAGTATTGCCAGGAACCACCCAGCATGGTAGACATAGCTGCCTCAATCGCTGTCCAGAAAGGCCACAAGTGAGGGCAGGAACAGGATATGTGCATATCTGCCATGTCTTGAACACATCTATTACACTCAGAGTCTTTCAGGATAAAATCTGTGCAACCTTGCAGGAGAATAGTACACCCGGTGTAACAACTTGCAATGGATTAAACGCAGACGATTATTGAAGGATACAGATTTTGTCCCACTGGGCATCCGTTAATACCTTCGCTGGTCCTAGATTTATTGATCAAAGAGGGTCTCCATAATCCAATATCCCTTTATATTGTGGAGACCATTGACTTGGCAGGGGAAGATGTAGTAATGTACTGTAACAGTGAAGAGGTCACAAGAGCCCCTGGGTAGTTAGGCCAAATGGTTTTCAGTACCTCCCATAAGCGAAAGTACAGAAACATTGTCACCATATTCCAATCCCCTCTAGTTTTCAGGGCCTCCCAAGTAATCAAGCACCCATCCACCACAAAACGCCCCAGAGATTGGATCCCAAGATTCTCAAAGTGGAGATAAAAAAATCTCTTCATGTGTGAGTGGTATTCCATATGTAACGGTTCACCCGTCTCATCATAACACTCATGGGTCATACCATTCTCAAGTGTCGGAAGTGCCAGATCAAGTAGTGTACTGGCTTTATGCAACACTGTTCAAGACTCCCTACAACATGGCGGCAGTCATTGCGAGTACCGTGCTAATCGCTTTCCAGTTTCTGCTTTCTCATATTCTCGATTCCTTCTTGCAGTTGACATCCATCTAGACTGTGGGGAACCTCTATACCAGAGTGACCATTCCGCCTCCCAGATCCAAGATCCAACCAGATACACCGTTCTCTAGCAGCCCAACTAAGGGTTTTCTTCCCCATGAAGGTTTCCCTGTGAGACCACTCCTCACTCCTGTTTTCTTACATCAGCTCAGAGTAGTGACTCAGTGAATTCTCCAGTCATCTAGCAGTGTTCTCAGATCCAGGTTGGTGACTGTCTCCATTCTGATTGTTGGCTGATATTTCATTGCATATTATCCAGTCCTGGCATAACACCATAAATACAGCAAATGCTGGAGAATAAAGGGTGTCCTCACTGAAGATACCTGCCAGTTTTTTCCATGCCCACATGTTACCCCTATTGGCTGTATCTCCAACCGGTTCCCAGCAATCACAGCAGTCCCCCATCAGATCATCTGGGAACATAATCGCATTTCCAGGGAAACATGTGGGACATCAGACGAGGGCGGCCACAACCAAATGGAGTACTGGAGTTGTGCAGCTAAAAAAGTATAACTCTGGGTATTCCAACCCACCTTTTCATAGGGTGCCCTTAATACATCGTAAGAAATGGTCACACGTCTCCCTGCCCATATCAGATGTATCATTAATTTACATACCCTAGACCAAAAACTGGGTGAATGGCCAGATTGGTACATTGTTAAATATGTATAAGAATTTTGGCAGGATAACCATCTTAGCTAAAGGCATTCGGGCGGCTTGTGAAATGGCCAAGAGGATCCATGTTTCCACTCTATGTTCCAGTCTTCTTAAAACTGTCAAATAGTTATTCTCAAATAGATCTATCAGGGATGCGGTTATTTGTATACCCAGAAAGCCTATGTCCCGAGTGCAACATCTAAAATCTATTCCAATATCCCCCTGACACACTGCAGAGGTCAAGGGCAATACCTCTGATTTGGACCAGTTAATCTTCAGTCCGGAGATGTCCCCTAATTGTTGGATGGCAAGAACAAATGGTTGCAGGTTTTCTCTAGGATTTTTTATGTACAACAACATGTTGTCCGCATACAGCGACATAAATGAAACATGAGAACGAACTTTGACACCTCGATAAATGTGGTATTTCCTAAGAAAACATGCAAGGAGTTCAGTGGTGAGGGAAAAAAGGATAGGGGACAAGGGGCACCCCTGTCTCGTATCCTGGGACGGTGTGATATAATATGACAGGATTTTTTTTTGTATATATCAGCCAGAGGTGCCGTATATAGCAAACACACCCAACGGAGGTAGAAAAGGCCCAAGCCATAGAGCGTGTCAGGACTTCAAATAGGAAGGGCCATTCCACAGAGTCGATGGGTTTTTCAGTGTTCAGAGCAGCAACCACAATGAGGATTTCAGGGATCACATTGTGCATGAGAGTGAATACCTGCCTTAGGTTGTTCTGTGTGGACCTACCAGGGATGAAGTCCGCTTGGTCTGGTAGGACCAGCACAGGCATATATGGAGGAGACGATCAGCAAAAATGTTGTCTAAAGTTTTATTATCCATATTAACTAATGATAGGGCTCTATATCAAGAGCACTTTATGGGGCCTTTACCTTGTTTCAAGTTTCTCTCCTTGTGCTGGATCAAGTCACCTTAGGGCTATCTGGTCCAAATAATGTCATATGGAGTCTCGCCCCACATGTAGTTGTGATCTATGAAGTTTCTTGTAATACCTAGTAAATATCACATTTATCTGCACTGGGTCCCTACTTGTGGTCCCGTCGGCACATTCAATCTCACTAATATCTCCTGGTAGACGCTCTAGTTTAATTGTCCATGCTAAAGTACGGCTGGGATGGTCCCCTTCCCCATTTGTGGCTGCCCTATTAGGATCTCACAGGAACCTTTCCTCCTGCATAAGAAGGTGCAACTCTTCCTCTTTGATCTTAACTGTCTCCTGTGTCAAGTGGGAATCCCTTGACACCTGTTGTACTTCAAGTTCTTTAATTTCCCCGCTCTTTACGAAAAGTGTATCTACGGATAGTGTTCAGCACTCTGCCTTCTATAGACATGCAACAGCCCTTGAGGAACACTTTGAAGGCTTCCCACACAATCCTAGTATCAGAGACAGTCCCCTTGTTAGCCTCAAAAACGGTTTGAATATCCTGCTTAATGTTTTCATGGAAGAGGGCGTCCTCCAGCACGTGCCCTGAAACGCCATCACATACATTTCTAGGGCTGTGGGGGCAGGTAAAAAGAACCTTCACTGGGGAGTGATCAGAAAGGGAACAAGACAGAATCAGGGCATCCATGGTAGCGTGTAGCAGATTCGATGTAACCATGAGATAATCGATCCTTGATGATCTACCATGGACCCCAGAATAAGAGGAATATTCTCTAGAAGTGGAGTGTAGCACTCTCCAAACATCATACAATCTGTGGTATTCTGCAATATCAAGCCATTTAGTCACCGCCCTAGGCAGTATGTTCTGAGTTGTCGTAGATCTATAGTGTATTGTCAGTGCTATATTAAAATCGCCTGCCCATAGAATGTCATAATCTGGAAATCTATGCAGGTGGTTAACACAATTCAGAAAAAAGCTTGGAGGGTCAATGTTCGGGGCATATATATTTATTATGAGAATCCTAAGCCCCAGAACCTCCCCCGTTAGGAGCATTAACCGGCCTTCGAGGTCCCCAACCTTTTCGTGGAGTTTAAATACCAACATTCAATGTATAGATGTAGGGACTCCCCAAAATGTGTGGAAAAGGGAGAGCCATATCTGTGCACACCCCAACTTGGCATATTCGGAGGCTTGCAGTCTGGAGCAAAATGCTCATATTTGCGTGCCATTGTAAGCACATAAAATGTATACCATGATTCCTGGCATAGTTTTTCTTTTTTAAACTTTATTTTTCGTGATTTTGTACATAACATAAACAATGCACCTAACGGGTGTCTACATAGCATAAACTACATCCAACGCCGCTTGCCCACCCTCCCCCCACCCCCGCGCCCAGTAGGATAAATGTAGGGATCATTTTCTTGGTTCCGTTGACACAAGTCCTCAATGTCGCCACTATAGAGTTTTGCTGTTTTATGTGCTGAGTTTATATGTCTGATATTTCTTAGTCCGAGGTTACAGCGATGTTTAGCAGATATGTTACGTAAGGTCCCCCAATGTCGGGGGGCGTGCATGTAGTGGCAGCGTTTTTATGAATTCCTTATCCATATCTTGGCAGTATAGAATGTCTTTCTTCCAGTCTTCGATCTTTGGCAGTGGGCCACGGCCCCAGGTCATAGCTACTCTCCTTCGTGCCAGTATCATGAGAAGGGCTGCTAATTTTCGTGTTGCGGGCTGTAGCCGGTTTGTTAGACCGAGTAGGGCCCCGAGGGGGAGAGGGGTTACCTGTTCCCCTATGATGTCTGCGGTTATCTGTATCACGGTGGTCCAGAATCGGTGTATTCCGGGGCAGTTCCAGAATAGGTGGAAGAAGTCTGCGTTTGCGGTTTCGCACCTTTCGCATCGGGCTGACGATTCGGGGTGGTGTTTGTGTTTCCTGGCAAGGGGTGTAGTAGGTTTGATGTATGAAATTGAAGTGAATTAGTTTCTATTGCGTGTTTAGCACAACGTTTTGGGTTTGCCGGAGGATGTAGGTCCAGTCTTCATCGGGTATCGCTTCTTGGATGGCTATTTCCCATTTTTGCTTCACACGAGGGTCTATTGCTACTGTGTCGGTTAGCATGGACTTGTATAGCTGTGATACCAGTCTCCCTTCTCCCTGGGCTAGGATAACGTTATGTAGTAAGTCCCATGTTGGAGGCTTTTGGGTAAATGAGGGGAACAGCGTCTGTAAGGTTTGACATAGCCGAAAGTAAAGGAATATGTCAAGGGAAGTGTTTCCACCCCTATCTTTAGCCATTTGGGGAGTTAAGAAGGTGCCATCTGGGAATAGGACTCCAAAGGATTGGATGTTGACTGCCCATATAAGAAACAGTCATTGTAGCTGCGCTCGGGGCGCTGGTAGCCTCCCAAGAGAGGGCGGTTCCTTGCTGCTGATGTAGATTGGATCTTTGGTGTTTGTTTTGTGAAGTCCGTGGTGACACAGTATCTTTGTTTTGCGTTTCCTACAATGTGGTTTTATGGCGGACCTTTCCTCATCCGGTCTCTTCTTTGTGGTCTTCCGCTATTTGACGCAGGGTTGCATCCGGCGCAATCTAGGAAGTCACTAGTTTCTTCTGGTGTGTTAAAGAACTGGGTTCTGCCTTCATGTTGAGAGCGGTCTTGCAGTCTTCACTTTACGGCTGTAAACGATCTTCTTTGTGCCTGGACTGCCTGGGATAAATCCGGGAAAAATTGTATAGTATCCCCTTCGAATTGAAGTTCTCCTTTTTCCCTGTGTCGCGGTCTTTGTAATTTAATAGTTTTGCTATGATAGGCCGAGGGTTCGCTCCTGGAATTGGTCTTGTGTTGGGGATCCTATGTGCTCTTTCTAACACGAACATGTTTGGATAGTGTCTCTGCTCTGAATAGTTTGATACAGATTCTCTCCACATGTTCTTTCATTTTAATCTTAAGTTGTTGTTCTCTGACCCCGACAATTCTAACATTGTTCCTGCGGGAACGTCCCTCCAAATCCTCGTTCTTGGCGCACACGATTTTCATTTGTGTTTCTAGCGAGGAAACTCTTGAGGTTAGGGAGATAGCCCCGTCATCAAGGTCTGACACTCGCTGCTCAACTGTTTCAAGTCTTTCTGCATGTTTGTCTAATCGGTGTCGGAGCAGGTCAACTTTTGCGGAGAGGGTATCTAGTTTGCTACCCAGGCCTCCAATTCCTGCTTTCAGGTCTAGTAGGATTTCTCTGATGTCAAAATCTTGCGTTTCTTCTTCTTCCTGAGGGGGCACTTGTGTAGGTGATTGTGGTCTGCTGTTGGGGTTTGATGCCTTAGAGGAGCCGCTGGTTTCGAAGTTCAATTTTCTTTGCGACTTATCCGTCTTCCCCATTGCTAGTATTGATGTGGTTATTTTCCACTCAGAAAGTGTTCTGGGGCTGGTTTGAGATCGTTGACTGGGTGACTGGGCTTGTGTCCGATGACTCGCCACACTGCTGTTGGTGGGACGAGTAACTCAATGGCTGGGCTTTGCGTGGTCTTGCTGCAGTGCTGGGCAGTGACTGATGATGATGGTGTTGCCCACTGTGGGAGATCTGAGTTCGTAGTCTCCCCTCTGGCTGGGGGGTTTGTGCCAGCTGTGATACGTGCGGTGTTGGAGATGTGCCGGGGGACCGGGCTGGTCTCTTTGGGCTCGAGCAGGATATTCTCTGTCAGGTATGCCGACTAGGAGCGGTGTGACTCATTCACTGCCCACGGTCACGAGCATTGCTCTGCTGTGCTGCGACTTTGCTTTCTGTTGTTTATGCAGTCTTTGTGCTATGCAGCTATGCTTCTCGGGTGTGGCGGGGTGGTCTGGCCGTGGTAGGGGCCTCTCCGCTCAGGGGGTATGGTCGTGAAGGTGATGGGTGCCCTCGAGGCCAGCTGCTAGCCTCGTGTCACACGGGAGGACCGGGGCAGCGTGGGCGCTCGACCCACGAGTGGGCGCTCGCAGAGCAGCGGGGGCGCTCGTACCTGTGTCTCCAGGGAGCTTGTCTTGGTGGTATGGATCCTTCATTCACCCAGCGCTGATCCTCCGTGACTCCCAGGGCCCCCCCGGGCACTGCTGCCGCAAGCACCACGGTGTACCCCGCCGGTGGGATGTGTTGGGCGCTCACTGGATGTTCGCTGGATGTTCCTTCCCTTAGTATCGGGCCAACGCGTGGCGGGCCATTCACGTCTTGGAGGCCTACTGTTTACCGGCTGGGGGGCACTTGCTCCGCGCTGGCTCTCCTCGACTTCTGGGGCCTCTCTGGATGCCGCTGCTACAAGCACAACAGTGTGCCGCAGTAGCACAGGCTCGCCGGCAGGATGCACCTGACGCTTTCCGGATGGTTGGGCTGCAGCTCGGCGGGTTGCCCACTCCGCGAGGGTCTGCCGTTTATCGGCTGGGGGAGACACGCTCTTCGCTGGTTCTCCTCGACTCCTTGGGCCACTCCGGGTGCTGCTACTGCAAGCTTGGCAGTGTGCCGCGTTGGCCTGGATCTGCCGGCTGGATGTGTCTTCAGCTCTCCCGATGTTTTACTCCCAGACGTAGGGTTGCTGCGCGGTGGGCCGCTCACGTCACGGAGGTCCATCGGGCCACGGACGGAGGCCACGGCCCTGTTCCGGGAGGGGGGGCACTTCACCACTGGATAACTAGGCAATTTGGCAAGCCACAGATGCGAAAAGGGTTGTGTCTTCTACCACGCTGCCCCGTGTGTTTGCCAGTGACACTCGATGGCGTTTTTAACACCACAGACGCTGCGATTTTTCAGGATTGGTGCATGAGCTGCACAGAGCTCATTGGGAGTCCGCCATCTTGGAAGGCTCTCTAGCGCCCTCTATTCCTGGCGTAGTTAGCAATGAGGCAGGACTGTTTATGGTTCGGGAAACCCTGTAAATTCCAAGATATCAATTAAACAACAGGACCATTTTATGCACCACCACTGTAGCACATCGCCCCATAGATGCTTAGCCAGAACACACTGTTTAAAAATAATGAAATAATGGATCGATGCATTAACATTTCCACCCTAGACCCCCCAAACCACTTCAACTTCACAGTTCCACCCCTCATCAACGCAAACCCATTACCACCCCCCACCCATGCCAGAAAACAAAAAACATACCAGCCTCACCCCCCCCACATATCAGACCGAATTACTGTAAACCTACAGCACCCGCAGTGACTCCGGTAATGGGGTGCCATTGGCAGCTGACCAACTTCAAGCAGCTCAGGCTCATGACCAAACCATATGTCACCTTCCTGAAAAGTACATGTTCCTATATCTGATAATGATTACCCTTGGGTAGCATATCTTTTAGCTCCAAGGGGGTTAAGGAGAGTGGGCGGTAAATTGCGAGGGTCTGGCAATTCCAGTGCAAACGGCTGTGCCACCTCCAGTGCTGTAAAGAACGTGGCTTTGCCCATGTGGATCACACGGAACGAGGCTGGGTATATCATCACATAGCAAACGTTCTTCTGCCTTAAGATGTTTTTTGCTGATTGAAATATCCTCCTCTGCTCTTGTACCTGAGGACTGAAATCCAGGAATAGTCGGATTTTCACTGAGCCCCTGCGTAGTTTATCCCTCTCCCTGGCTGTTTTAAGCAATACATCCCTGTCATGGTAATTGAAAATGTGTGAAATAATGGGACACTCAGGGGCACCAGGTGGCGGTTTAGATATCAGGGAGGGGAACGCTCTCTCCACGACGAACATCTTGGACACAGGGTGGGTCAGCCATCAACTCCATAAGTGTTTTTTCAACAAATTGCTCCATATTTGTAGTGGGGGTGATTTCCGGAATACCAAGGATGCGCACATTATTGTGCCATGACCTCCCTTATATGTCGTCATTTTTAGCAGTGATTTCTTTGACAGTTTATTGTAGAAGGGAGACCTACCTATGCAAGCCCGAAACCTTGTCCTCTTTCCTTTACTGATTCTATTCTCTGCTTCAGGCATGTTCCCAAACAGTTGTTCGATTTTCACCACAACAATCTCTACTTTGGAGGTTAATGCATTGATTTTTGTGCCAAGAGTGACCGTACTATTATTATGGGACAAAAGAGTTTGGTTAAGGGCCGGTATGGTCCAGCTGGGAAGGGTCCAGAGCAGCCACCTGAGGAGGCGCTGATGCATCCATTTTGGTGTATTGGTCCAATTTAGATTGTTTCTTGGAGTTCACCATCGCATACAACGCTGCGGGATATCAAGGGTCTCAAAAACTCAGCTATAACATTTAATGTGTGCACACGTACTTTGTGCGGTCAGCAAGCAAAGCAGCATGTGGGGAATGGGGAGGCAATGGGGAGGCACGAATGTACTTGCAGCACTGTTGGACCCTTGCCAGGGCTGTCACACAGTGATCGCCTCTCACCAAGCCGTACCTGCAAGGTTCTCCACCCACACAGGCGTACCTCACCCAGTGACCTCAATCAGAGCGCTCTCCATCAGCGTTTCAGTGATGGGAGGGCTGGGGACACCAGGTGCCTGACTGGATCTGCGTGATGCTGGGGATAATTTCAAGGGCAGGATGTTCTCGCATCAGGTTCTGCTGATCAAGAAACTCTGGCATACCAGCTGACCTGCGTACATACAGGCCACACACCGGCCCTTCATCCCCTCTCTGCCACAATTTCTCTCGCCTCATAGATAATTCCCTGCTCCGGTATTAGCGACCACTGATTGAGGCGAACAATGGAGCTTTGGGTGCAAGAAGGTGAGGCTGGAGCTCCAGACATCACGCAAAAGTGCCCCCAGAGAGGTTTTTTTTTCAATCGCATTGTCAACTACCTTGAGGTACACTTACTTGGTGACCCTTTCCAATCTGGTTTCTGATCCAAACATTCAACCAATGTCTCCAATTTCCTAAACACTGTACATAACTCTATAACTTTCACCTCTACTTACTCCTTATTCTATTGGACCTCCTTTCAGCCACATGCAGAAATGTGGATCATCCCACCCCCTTCAAACTTTTCCCTCCCTTTGCTCTAAAAGCACTGCACTTAAATAGATCACCTTGAATCCCTCCAAGTGCTTGTTTTCCAACTCACAGAAGTACACTCCCCACCCCCACCCCCCACACTCCCTGTGGCACAAGTCTTCCCTGGGCAATCTAATTTCTTCTTTTAACTTCAACTATGATCCCTTTGCTGATGAAAGCAAGATTGTATTCTTATTCCCCACCGTTGCCACTATTGTGTCATAATGAATTACCAACTGCTTTTCAGGTATTCACCACAGCATGGGTTTACATTGCCTCATGCGTAATCCTGCCATGCTCCAGTGCCAACACCACTCACCCCTCCCCTATCACCTTCCCCTGGACCTCCTCAATACATTACCCATTTCTTGCAACCTTGGGTTTCTCCTTCATATTTCTCAGACCTGAATCACTTCCTCATAACCTCTCTCATCAAAGCTGGCCTGACATCCTCAGAATCAAAAAAGTATGCAGACACCTCACCTACAACTCCATAAAATCCCTATCCCACTCTAGTGCTCAGCAAACTTGACCATTGTGCAAGCCTGTTTCTTACAGGAACCTATCTACTTGGCTTCTTTTGGTATTGTGAGTCCCGATCGAGGGGTTCTGGGACAAGATTGCTCCTTTTATCTTCACTCTGAACTGAAAACCATGTTCCCCTGTTAAGGTAGGTAACACATGACTTTGTTGCATTATACCCAACGTGCTTTGCACTGTAGGAAGTGTAGGAGACAGGAAGGAAAGAGAAGCTCACAGAAAACCAAGATGGAGGAATCATTGATCCAGTAGACTTGATCTGTCTGAGCCTGCAACATCAAAGACCGTTTGGAGACAAACACTCAGTGTGAGACTGGCCCTTCTGTTGTGGGTGTGGTCCAAGCTGGATTCTCAAGAATCTTCCTTTCTGAGCTGAAGACGTGCTACTAAGCCTCCCAAAGGGATCAAAGAACACACTGCTTTCCTGACTTCTCTATTGCTGGCTGAGCAGTGACAGGACATGAAGCCTGTCTAAAACTCACATGGCTGGCCGTGCTCACCGGGTTGACATGTGTATGATTCAAATCAGATGTGCTTTTATTAATTGGGTGCTATATCAGTCATCGTACCAAATCCCAGGTATGGCTTTTTAGTAGAGATTAACCTGCCACCATATGGAATGTTCAACATATTTATTATGGTCTTGAATCAGAGGTGCATATTAAAGAGCAACTTCTTTCTCTAGTGACTTTGCTGTCGCAGCAACTGTGAGATAGGGCATCTGCGATTTTGCAATCTGTTCTGCGCCACTGCAGATCAGGAGGCTGTTGCAGCAGGACTCCGGTGTACACAACCTTTTCCATCACATCTCTGAAAGGGGGTCTGCTTAGCTTTTCTGAGATGGATTACCTGCATCATTTAATTATTACTAAAAATCAAAAAGATAGATCTTCTGCACTCTAGCCAAATGGCAATCCATAACACTGAGGAGTCAGTGTTCAGTTCACATAGAAGTGGCTACATGCAGGAAGAATTCACATGTGATGCTGTCAAGTGCATAGGTTTCATGGATGACCAACAGTCAAGACAGGTGAGGAAAGTATGGGGGAACTGGGATGATTGCTATAGGTGGGAGGATGGCACTATGAAGAACACTGACAGTGACCTTTGAGTGTGCTGGGGTGCAAGCCATCTAATGCTGGGTAGAAGTCATGGTCATGTGCTCTTAATACAGGGATTCATCCAAGATGACGTATTGGATATACATTGTATACAGTGCACCCTATTGTAACTTGTCCTGTGCATCCAGTTTACGATCACCCAAATCCTACTTCTGCCTGCATAGTTCAGTGAATATTCTATTCACGCAGGTGTATAGAGAGAGTGGGCAGCACCGCAGGTGCCTGGATTTTTCTTTTAATTAGAGGTCATTTTTCTTCATTTGAAGCACATTGCTGAACTTCTTGAAACGTAGCTCATTCACCAAGATTTTAGGAGGTGTTGGCTTCTGCTAATTTTCCCATTCAATTATGTCTTTCACTAGCTTATTGTGCACTTCTCCACCCCCATTCCAGCACTGAGACGTATTCTGTTTGATTTAGTCACAGCTGCTTAAAGTAGAGGGCAGTAAGATATTTTAGATTTAGCTGACTGGTGGAATCTTGAAATTGGGTGTGGGGCAGATGAAAAGATGTGTTCCTGGATTGATGTGCCCTTTGGTATGATTGTAAAAGTTAAGGCGACGGTGTTAGCAGTGAAGAAAGTGGAGGATATATAATATGAAATAATTCCTCAAGATAATAGCTGCAGGCTCAGGTTAAGAGATGGCAGAGGAATATTAAAATAGGGGTTTAGAAAGTTAAAAATAATGGAATCAGAATGAAGAAGTGGCCTCTGGGTGTGTATGATCATATATTGGAAAGTCAGGCAAAAAAGGGAAGATGAAAGTAAAGGCCCAGAAAATTAGCATACGGAAATGGAAGGGCCATCAAATAAGGTGGGGCTTCAGTAGGTAAAAGCATGGCATGCACAATTACTAATTTCAAAGGAAAGTAATGGGGATAAACTGTAAAATAGTAGATAGATTAATTAAATGTTATTTTCTAATAAGGATGATTACAGGAAAATGGGAAACTCAATAGTTTGACATTTGCCAGCTGTTCCTTTATATACCTTCATATACATATTCAAAAACAGAATTGATCAGGGCGATTGCTGATAATGAGCGTCCCACTCAATGTATCTATTCCCTCTCTATGAGTAATTTTATTGAATGCAATTCGTGTATCAAGATATGTGCTGTTTAAAACTTACAGCCACATCAATACATTAATCAGGTTTCACAGGAATACAAACATAGTATGTTACATGTGCATAACATTCATTTATCAAAAATGTGTGATTCATACATGTGATATAGCCCCTCTGGCCCTACTAGGACTATCCAAATCTATCTGCCTCCTTCACTTGGCTAATTGTGCAGTATTTATTTTTTAAACTGCCATATTAACAGATTCTCAACACAACAGTGTTTCAGGCTTGTGAGTGGTTGAATAGTGTTCTTATTGCAACAGCCTTCATCAGGATAGATTATGATTTACATTCTGATCTCTCTATTGATGGTTCCAGTAATCCGCTATGTATAATACAAACATAAATCTAATGTTAAAAAAGGGTCTTATCCGAATGTTATTTATCCTTTACCACCAATTTTCTACATGTCTACTACAGCCTAATGTACGTCTGAATGATAGCGGCATGGGATTATTGTCCGTGCTCTTCTGTGTTTTTTCTGAAATTACAACACATATAGTGTAAGCTAGAGATCAAGCCCTGCAGCCAGTTTATGATCCATTTGGTATACTAAATCTGAAAAAGGAGTTACTTTATTGTCCTTGTTCATTTCAAACGCGTCTTGCTTATTGTCTTCTGTTTTTTAATCAATCACTCCAACCAGGTAATTACTCTGCTGGGTGAATATTATATGTAAATATGTACACCTGTCTCCCTCTACTGGTTTGCACTTTTCATTAGTGTTTGGGCTGAGGCAACATTATGTTACATTGGTTCAGAAGGCTTACCAGTGGGTATTCCTACTAGGGTAGGAGGGGCTGTATCACGTGTATGAATCAAATCTTTTTGAATCGTGAATGTTATGCACATGTAATGTACTATATTTTACATTATATTTGTATTCCTGTGGAATACTGATTAATTCATTTATTTGTTTGTAAGTTTTAAATAGCACCTGACTTGATACATGAATTGCATCACAGAGGAAATAGATAAATTGAGTGGGTCGCTCATTATCCGGATTCGCCCTGATAAATTCTATTTTTGGATATGTATTGGGGTTCTGTTCTATCGTGGTTTTCTTCTTACTTATCTAATCGAACTTTCTCTGTCTCCTGGGGTGGCAACACTTCTGCACCTTCTCCTCTTGATCACAGTATCCCTCAAGGGTCAGTCCTGGGTCCTTTTCTATTTTCCTTATATACCTCATTACTTGCTCCTATAATTTCTTCTTTTGGACTATCGCATCACTTCTATGCTGATGATACTCAGCTGCTTCTATCTTTCTCATCCTTCACTCCTGATATTCATCACACTCTTTCAACATGTCTTTCTGCCATCAAATCTTGGATGGCCTTTCATTTCCTCACTTTAAACGCAGGAAAGACCGAGGTCTTATTCTTTCATGGTAACACTCTTCCTCCACATCATCCTGCTCTGCCTATTTCTTTTCCTCCGGCCAATCTATCTCCCCCAGTGCGCGTAACCTTGGTCTCCACTTCGATTCTAACCTTTCCTTTGCCTACCATATTTCTCTCACATCTCACTCCTGTGCTTTCATCTCTATAATATTCACAGAGTTTGTCCCTTTCTCACCTTTCATGCCACAAAACTTCTCATCTTTTCACTAATCTTTTCTCACTTATTCTATTGCTCTGTCACTCTTTTTGGCCTTCCTTGTTCACATCTCACTCCTCTTAAATCAATCTATCACTCTTCTATTTTTTTACTTTGTCTTCTTTCCTATTGGGACTCAATCTCTCCATCTCTTGTTTCCCTTGGTTGGCTACCCTCCCATTCCCAACTTAAATATCACTTTCTTTGTTTAGTTTTTAAATCTCTCAATGGGCTCGCCCCTTACTATCTTGCTTCTCATCTATCTTTCTACACTCCTTCTCGCTCTCTTCGCTCCTCCTGTCTTTTCAGGCTGAATGTGCCCCACCCCCACTGTGCTCAATCTCGCTTTCATTCTTTTCAGCTCCTTGCTCCTCTTCATTGGAACATGCTTCCTCTGTCTCGCCGCTCCATTACTATGTATTCTCTATTCTGTTGCTCCCTGAAAACTAACCTTCTTCATTGTACTTGATTGCCTGTTACCGGAAGGGTCAGAATGTTGACATGCATTACTGATCATTACATGTAGTGTTGTTCCTTTCTATGTAAAGCGCTTTTGACAAAGGTGCTATATAAAGTACCACAAAAATACAAATACAAAAAATACCTGGGTAGATCAGGGAAGAGCCAGGTGCCCCTTCTTGTATACACCTTTATATTCCTGACCACAGGTTCTTCTCACAAAGTCCACGCCTCTGCACGTCACTTATACTCACTTATACCTGTCCAGATTCAATTGGTTTACCCTTCCTTTATATAATGTGCCCACTCCCCTGGACACGTCCACATTATTCCTTAATAACATCCATCAGCTTGAGAAATCTCCCTTTACCACTATTCCTCATAGTTAACATTAAAAGGATATCACTGTTGCACCCATCTTATATTGCCTCAATAAACACACTAGCTTGTGTATTGCATTCGACCAAGGTTAACTTCCCATGGACAGTGGGGGGAAACTAATTTCTGACACGATGCTCCACAAAAAAAGTAAATTAAAACACACATGAACTTAGTTCCACCAATTTTGTGGAGATAATGAAATGTACGCAATTGTCTCACCCAATAAAAGCATTATGTGCAAAGATAAAACAAACAAACTTGACACAATATTCGAGTACCTTTCCAAAGACTTTGCAGTGTTGCATTTCTAGACGAATAGTTACTGCCACAATTCATTTCGTTAAGCGTTTAGATGCATTAGGAAATACATGCACTCAACCATATTCCCTCATTAATCTTCTGTTTCTAATTTATAATTTATGTTTACTTAATTTCAGTTTCTTGGTTTCTAATGGGATTGCAAGATGGACTCAGAACAAAGTAATGAGCCATGACTTCCATTTTTTTTAAAAAAGCAAGTGACAAAAAGGTAAACATGACTGCTTTTTCTTTAAAGATTTAGATTTACAAATAATGATTATATTTCACCAGGCAGAGATGCTCTCGATTATTCAAATCATTGAATTTCCTTAATGTGGGCTTGTACTCACGTACTCAGAGCAAATACATGCAGTCATGGAAATGTGCTTGGTCGAATGTGTTTTCTATTTGTGTGCTTTGTTCTAATCTTAGGCAAGTAAGTGATTTGCACAAATGATGGCTTGTCAAAGCACAATCACTTCAGAACGCTCAACTTTCCACTAGTGTTTATCTTTTTCTAATCCTGCCAAGGTACCTCCATGTTTAATTCATAAAAACATATTTTATCATAGAAAAACAAAGGCCGCTAGAGCAATGCTTGTAGTTATCCCGATCTCCAGGTGCCCAATCACATTAACGTTGGTTCAAAAACATCTTTCCAAAGCCCAGCTGACGTTTTCACCGTGGGCGGGGCTTCTAGTAGGTAAAAGAATACATCACATCCATAGCTGAGATACTCTTTCAGCGCCCAAAGTCACGGGCCCATGAAACCGGTCTCATAAATAATCTTGCTGATCTGCTATTTCAAAAGATGTAAAATCAAACGGAATCATTCATGTTGCAATCAATATTTTGTTATCATTTTCTGTATAGTTTTAATTGACTAAAAAGACAGCAGGAGAAGGGTGAGGCTTTGCAGCAGGCTCATTTGAACCTTACACAGACATCACGTGGCTGGCCTACTTCCATTCCTAAATATTAATTATTTAATATAGTCTGCCAGGAATTTAATTTTTAGTGCCAGAGTCATTTTTACTAAACAGGATTTGGCCACATTGCCATGTTAGGTAAAGCAGGAAGATTTTGTATAACATTGAATTCCATGGTGCAGGGTCTTCTCTAGTTATCGTATGGAATTTTGAGCACATTCGTCCTGATGTGGGAGATATTTAGGGCCTACTTCACAGAAGCGTTTTATAATGGCAAACCCCATTGAAAAACGCTCTGTGAATCAGGGCCTCAATGTCTCCTAGTTGCAGCATCATCTCTCTTCAAAGCATTGATTCTGGCTTAATCCATGGTGCAGTCAAATCCAAATCCTTAAAGTACACCGGGAGGAAATGCTAAAAAGAAATGCATTTATTCATGTAAGGATTTCCAGGGAAGGAGCAGCCCTTTCCTCCCCACCCACTTCAGAGGAATATTTGGAGAAACCTGCTGCTGGAAAGCCCTGCCTGATACTGAAGAGGCAAGAGTCCGCTGGCAACCTTCTTGGCTTGCAAGAGCAGAAGAATGACTTATGTTTCCTTTGAGACCATGGACAGGGCCCTAAAGCAATCCAAAATATCCGAAGTCAAAAGGAGGAGACTTGTGTCATTTCGTCACCTTGAACAGCCTTCTGGGCAACTAAAACACCCTCGAACCATGTTCAAGTTGCTACAGGAACCAGCAGAGCTGCCTTTGACATTCTACACTGTAACCACTTCAATTGGCTTCAAACTGTCACCTTGAACTCGCCTTTATGTATTCCAGTATCTTCAATCCATTTGTCATTGTAGAACTGAAACATGTGGTTGGATCCAGTTCACATGGCTCACTGCTGCATTTAAGTCCACATGTCAAGACACCCTCGAGCCATCGAACTGTGAGGATCCAGATATTACCATTTTCCGTGTTTACAATTTTTATTTTACATAAATAAACATAAACATGAATAATCCAATAAACACACAGCCAATCAATTCAATGTAAATAAGCAACATATCACAACCAATTTAAAAATAATCATCAATGTACTAAAAATAGAACCGGTTGATAAAGAAGAAGAAAAAGAAAAAAAAAAAAAAAAAAAAGGAAAGAGAAAGGAAAAAAGATAGCAAATGCAGGAAATAAGGACCAAGAATACTAATTGCATGAACCATACAACAAATTCAATAATAAAACAACCAATGCACATCCTATAGATGTCATACAACACAATAGTGTACAAGGATATGTATATATTGTCCCAGATCAAAGTTCTGCTTTACTCATAGGCATCAAGAAAGCAGCCCCAAATGTCCCAAAACTTGTCAATGTCATCAGTGAGTTTGTAAATAGCTCTTTCATATGTCGAAATTGTAAGAAGCTCCTCCACCCAATCATCAATGTTGAAAGAATTACTCGATTTCCAGGACCTCAAAATGAATTTTTTAGCAACCATACATGCACGTAGCAGCCAAACTTCTTTCCAAAGTCAATTTCCTCCAGAAGAGAATCATCGCCTAAAATCAATAATGAGGCATTCATGGGGATTGCAATGTTTAAGACCAAGCTTAATCTCTCACATACCTTTTCCCAGAACTGCATCGTTTTAGGACAGGACCAAATCAAGTGACTCAGAGATCCCCTAGAACATTTACATTTCCAGCAAAGATTGTTGTCTAAAAGTTGTCTCCTGAATAGTTTCTCCGGCGTCCAATAGGCCCTAAACAACAACTTCGTTTGAGAAGCTCTGAGGGACCAATCCAAGCTCACCAAACGAGTTTTCTCACAGCACCTTCGCCAACATCTGAAGTTCACATCTTCCCCCAATTCCTCCGCCCACAGAGCAGGTAATCTCGGATCACCTTTCCGAGTAGCTTTTATGATACTATACATGGTAGAAGCAGGGTGAGATGCACTGAGGCATACAGTTATAGCTGCCCAGGCTGGACTCTGAACAGTCAATTGTGGCACCTCAATACAAGCCGAAATAATAATCTTCAACTTTCGATATTCGGCAGATGAGCATTCCGTCATATCACACCTCTGGCCAAGCTGAGTGAACGTTAACCAGTTCTCCCCATCAAACAAATCTCCAATGTATTTGATACCAGCCACAAACCATTCCGTCCAAAACAGTGTTTTGCCCTGATACTTCAAGGCTGGATTATTCCATATGGAGGCATCTGGATGTAAATATGGATCTGCACTCATACGGATTGAGAGTTCACACCAGCAGTCTTGTAAGAATGAAGTAAGGGCGCTGATTTTTCTTGATTTATTCCTTCGAGTGGTTAGCAGAGCTCTCGGGTCTAATTGGGATACAGCACTGCATTCCCAAGATAAGAGGTCAAAATGCTCAGACTGTACATCTCCAGAGTCAATAACTTTGCACAAATGTCGAGTGGAAAAGGATAAATGGTAGTCTGAGAAATTAGGCAAATTCATTCCCCCCAATTTCAATGGGAGTTGAAGTTTCCAGATTGCAAGTCTCGGAGGCTTCCCATTCCAAATAAAGTTCTGCATAATCCTATTGACCTCCTTAAAGATGTTTCCTGGTATCTTAATGGGGAGCATGCTCAGGAAGTAATTTATTCGAGGAGCCAGGTTCATCTTCAAACAGTTGATTCTGCCCCATGTCGATAACTTCAAAAGACTCCACCTCATCAAATCTGATTTTAGAGTCGGAAGAATCCAAGCAAAGTTAATGGCAGGTAACTTCACTATGTCTGCTCCAATCCATATGCCCAGATATTTCAACTTTTCAGCACACCACCTGAATTGAAATTGAACACATGTATGTCGTTGACACAACCCATTGATTGGAAGGATCTCGGATTTACTCCAGTTAATCTTATATCCCGATATCACGGAGAAGGAATGAATGTCCTGCATCAAATAAGAAATACCAACAGCCGGGTCTTGAAGGGCAATCAACAAATCATCAGCATATAACCAAACCAAATTATTCCGACCATTTCCAATTACCGGTTGAAGGCGTACATCCGCCCTTAAGCTCACTGCTAGAGGTTCCATAGATATAATAAAAAGGAGAGGTGAAAGAGGGCAACCCTGCCTTGTACCACGATGAAGCTCAAACGGATCGGAAATAAGGCCATTCGTCAGCACACTTGCAGAAGGGTTGGTATATAACAACTTAACCCATCGCTGGAAATCTTGCCCAAATTTCATCTTCCCCAAGCATGCAAATAAAAAGTTCCATTCAACACGATCAAATGCCTTTTCAGCATCCAGGGAAATGACCGCACTGGCAATTGGTTGATTATGCCCTTTCTCAATGGTCAATAGCAGGCGCCTCATGTTGTCCGCCACTGCCCTGCCAGAGACAAAACCCACTTGGTTCTCATGTACCAGAGTTGAAACCACCCTATTTAACCGAACAGCCAGGATCTTGGCCAGTATTTTGCAGTCACAGTTTATCAGACTGATCGGTCGATAATTCTCACATCTGGTAGCAGATCTGTCTTTCTTCCTCTTTTCTTCCATTTTCAAAGCTTCCGTTAAATCTAAAACTGATTGCCACTTGTTGAAGTGTACCATTGTTGCCTGCTGTCAAACAGACTCGACAGTCTCAGCACTGAATCAACCCATGGAAAGCACCCAGAGGCTTGTATGTTTGCTTCTGGGTCCCAGAAAGGAGATGTAAAGGTATACACGCAGTTCTGTCTTTCTGGGCTGGGTACTCAGGGCCCTTGTGACGAATGAGACCCACTCCTAACCTTTTAAAAAGATAAACACCAACATTGAAGAAGAGCCAATGTCATGCAAACCCCACCCTCACACCCAGAGCACCTTCTTAAACCAAAAGTCTGCATATTCTGCATTTTGCATTGTCTTTATTAGTTTGCCTGTAGGGAAAATAAAGAGCCCACCAGGAGGCCACCTTGTAGTCTGGTAGAGAGAGAGATATGAGATTATGTGAAGGGTTCTATTAGAAAGCCATGAATGACACAAGAGAGTCAGTCTTATATTCCCATGGGCCCGATTCATGGAATTATTTGCATGGTACTTTTACTGGACTTGCGTGGAGTTTGCTCAGGCTCTGCATGTCTCTGCAAGTTCTCGAGGGCCTTGCGTGAGACACTATGCAGAGTGTGGCCGTGGTATGTGCAGACAGCTGGGAAGGGGGCGGAACTCCAGAAATGCGGAAGAACTTGCGAAAAAGTGGGCATTCTGAGGGACGGCCTGCAGACATTCCCTCGCATGCCCTCAATTGTGCGGCACAATATGTATTCATGGATTTGACTGCGCAATCTCTCGGCTGTGAAATGGCCATGCAAGTCCCTCTTACGATCCACCACCCGAAGGCAGGCATAAGTACACTTGCACGTAGGATTAGCAGCATGGAGGTGGGGTTGCATGTCAGATTTAAGGGTGTGTGTGTACGCACCCGGATTTATGAGCTTACTTAGGGGTGCGTGTAGGCAATGAAGCAGGGTGCAGGAATGTTATACAGGGGTTCAAACTCAGATTTTCCTGAGGTTAGACTGTGTTATGATTTTTCATATGCAGGTTGTCAGGTTTCCGGGAACAGTTATGGAGGACCCTGCGCAGGGTCCCCGAGAAGAAGGCCTGCTTGCTGGGGACCCCACAAACTGAACAGTGCGTGTATTCACGCGCAGGGGAGAGCACAAAGGTGGCTGATCTGGGTGTCCATACTTTGCATATGGGTGTGTCGGGGCTGTTTAGGCCGTGACTTGCGAATATGGTTACTTAGCGCAAACAATTCAATGAATACGCGGGGCGCGCATTTTTTGATCTGTGTGCAGCCTCACGCAGTGTCCTTCTCGGTGCGTGGCCGTTGCAGGATTTCTGCACACATTTCCATGAATCGGGCCATAGAATCTTACAAGCACCACAGATGTAGAAACAGCAGTAGCAGCTGGTATCATTACGCAAGTGAGGACACTGCATGCACATTTCAATGCTTTATTTCGATGATCTTTTCCTTGCTCTCGTTACACAATCAGCTCAAAAGGGAATTTGGATTTATATAGCTGTATTTGATTTGTTTTAAAGAACATTTGTACACCCAAAGAGGTGATTCTTGGTGCTTTCAAGAGTGTGCAAAAAGGAAATATGATTACATAGTACAGACAAATATAAAGACAAAGAAGAAATAAAAAGTCCAAGAAAGTGTGCACGATGGAAAATATAGGCACATGAATGACCAACTGGACTGTAATCGAAACATGTCTGTACATACGTTGGGCCTCAACTAATTCTGGGCAAAGGTGTGGCATCACCTTAATCCGAGGGTGATGGGAGAGCAAATATTCTGTGGCAATCAACTCCCAGAATGTGGCCACTTTATGCACCCAGGTTAAACATCAGTGCTACAGTAGTCCTCACCTCACAGACAAAGTCCTGCTTGAATATCAAAAATGCTTGCCCAATTAAAGTGTCTAGCAGGTATACTAATGGTAATGTTCTCAAGCAACAACATCAAATACACCAAAGTCACTACAATAGAACAAGAGCACATTGAAATTTCACAGGCACAGAGCCCATGGGTTGGCACGTCAGTAAGCCGGACCTTAACAGCATCACCACCCACTGCAAGATACCTCAGTCTGCATTATACAAAATTTCAGTAGGAACGATCTTGCTCACCATTACCAGGATCTAAACACTAGCATGGAGACTCTGGCAGTGCCCCGACTGAGAAATGACTTTGAGGGCCTCTTCACGAGTTGGGCAGTAGTCCCTTAAATGCAGCGGTAACGCTATTACCGACGTATTTAAGGGTTGGCCCAATCATGAGTTGGGCGGAAAGTTTGGAATCTTATCTCCAGATTTTTGCTGGAGGTAAAGATCTCCACTTTCCATCTGTTTTGGTGCTATTTGCGCAGCAGTAAATGTGCAGAAAAATCACATTGGGCTTAACCGCCATACCGCTACTCGTTATCCGGCGTAAGTAGCGGTAATGCTATTCGCATTGGTGGTATCCCAGCACAGTCACTGCCGGGATACCCCTAACCTGGTAATGAGACACAAATTGTCTAGCCCATTAGCCTCTGCTCAAATCCACAGAACATGCACATGGATTCCAAAACATTAAGCCCAACAGCACATTAGAAACAGACCCCAAAATCATCCAGCAGAAACATAGGCTCTGGGTTTTTCATCCATGAGTCCCAGCATTTTGCGCATATGTGAGGTGTGTGATCTAAATTGTCTTAAAGTGGAAATAAGGTGGGCATGGCCTTCAGCCGGCAAAATAGCTGCTTAGCTGTGGCGCTTCCTTACCTCATCACTCTCCCTAAGGTATGTGGAATTCCGAACCCCTTTCTCTGCCTGGAGAGGAGACGTGGGGATAACAGAATGCTGGAGAATGTAATGGTGCCAGCGGTGTGAAACTTGGAACATTGGTGATTGTGAGAAGAGGAGCACTGCAGACAGCAGGAAAGTGACAACAAAATGGTGGGTGGAGTGCCGCACGCAGAAAAGAACACCATGTGGTGTACATTACCTGCACTGAGGCGGCAGGCAAACGCAGATAAAGATGTGACACAGCAGTTCAGCAGCTGTGGTGGAAGTAGGCGGATGAAAAACCCATGACGGGAGATCCAGGAGAGATTCAGCAGATATCAGCAGCAGTGGCCGGGAAACAGGCTCACCTCGCCGGCAAGTCAGAGGCTAAGTAGGAGCTGTCTGCTCGGGTTTTGTCCGCCACGTGGCTCGCTGCTAAGAACAAATTGAGCATGGGAAGGAGCTTGTGGGCACTCTCAAACTGGAGAAGCCCTGAAGGCAAGTTTAATCACTCAGAATTTAAATAAATGGTTGACATGGAGGATATTAGTCTCTGAGGAAAGTGGACATTTCTGAGCCAAGACCTGGTGTGATCAAATCGCCATTGCATGAGGCAGAGATTTATGGGATAAACTGGGAGGCTGCATTAAGAAGGAATCTTTTGTCAATTGCACCTCCCTTAGCAAACGGGAAGGTGCGCATGGGAGAAACACACTTAATCAAAACAAACAAAGGTTCTACAAAAGACCACAGAGTTAGTGACAGACTACTAGACGCCTTGCTATATAAGTGTGAGGAGGCATAGTCCCTGGCATATGGAAGGACATCAACAAGACATGAAGTCCCAGAAGTTAGTCCTACTGCTGCAGCAGTTTGCAAAACTCAATGACACTATTGCGGGTATTGACAAATCGGTGAGGGACACCCATTCTGCGGTATTGGTAGTAGGCGGACATGAACAAATTTGGCAGCAGGCTAACAGATGTAGAAGAGAGAGTCGGACTAGTGGAGGAAGTCTCAGATAAAGTGTTTGCACAAGTCTCAGATAAAGTGTTTGCACTCCAAGTGCAGTTGAAGAAGTAAAAACGGTGAGAAATTAATTGAAAGATTGTAGTCGGAGGTGCAATTTACGCTTCTTTGGCTTCCCACAAAAAGTGGAGGAAGGTGATTCAGTGGCGTTCCTGGAGAAATTAATACCGTCCATAATGAACATTGATGTTACCCAAATGCTAAAAATTCAGAGAGCGCGCAGGGTAAGGAGGAGGGCGATTGTAAATGCCAATGCACCACGACTGATTATGGCATGTTTCTTGAAGTGCCTGCATGTGGGGCACATTTTGACGCTGACCCAAAAAAGGGAATCCAGTGATCTGGGAGGCATACAAGATCTTTATCACAGCAGACCTCTCATTGGAAACAATGGAGGTTGGAAAGAGGTTTCTAGCACTCATAACATATTATTATCATTTGGCCTTGGGCATCTGCTTGCATTCACAGTAATTTGGTAATATGGGCCTATACACACTGATATTAATGATACACATGGTGGTCCATTCTTGTATGAAATGTATATCTCATTAGTTTTATCTTTCCATATTTTCGTAGGGTATTTAGGAACGATGCTATTTGATGCCACTTCCTGTTTTGCCAAGGGGTGAAAGGTTGTGTTTCATCACTTCCCGTGATGCCACTTTGGGGTCGGGTCAAATGACATCACTTCCTGTGATGTCCTCAGAGTTCAAGGGTCGTGTGATGTCACTTCCGCTACCCCTGGCATTTTGTTGATATTACATCCCTGACGTTCAACTGAATTTTCCAAAGTTTTTCCAACCACGAACAAACCAATTTTAAAATAATTGAAATTTTACTACAGTCATACAATCAAAAGGTACTTATCTTTTGAAGAGCAGCAAAAGAAGAGGAAAGGACTCGGACAGGATATGACATTGTAGGGATGGAAGGGCCATGATTGGTAGAAATGAAGATGAGGGAAAACTGCTCAAGAGAGTTGCCATATGGGGATAAGTAGTAGAAACTCTTGTAGTGTTTTCCACTTGATGAAAAGTAGCAGTAAAGAAGTTGAAGTATAATGCTTGACATAGAATTGATGCACCATAGGTCAGAACCTCAACCTGCTGAACCCCTCAATCAACTATGTACAGTGCTCGACCTCATGTACCCCATAATCACAGCCCTCAGTCATCTGGCAACCTGGGTTTTATTTCTCCTCGCAAAACTTATATATTTTTTTATTATCAATATGATTCTTTTGAGTATTCAGTAGAATCTAGTGAACAAATGTATATTTGTTTATACCTTGTGCTTTGATATGCTAATTGTACCTGTTCTGCTCGCATAAAATCACACCAAAAAGTATTTCACTAAGGCTTAACCTTTTTCTATTCTAAATATCTTTCAGACACATTTTTTTCCAGTGCAACTTCATTACCACTTATATTTGTGTGCTATAAACTCTTGCTACCACAAATGCTATTGATTCCAGTAAGAATGTTCCGCTTGAACCACTGAATCAAGTTTGTGTGTACCTGATATGCCTGCTTCATGTACAGTACTACAGAGATCATGTAGCTATTTATACAGCCAATACCCACTTTGACGCTAGGAAGGCTTGATGAAAAGTCCTATCAAGTGTATAGGCTTTCAGGCACTCATAACTGCCACCATACTTGTAGGGCAGTGGATTGGACACATGCCCGGGATACTCTAAATTAACCATTGACATTGATGTTAGTTCGATTTCCCACCTACCAGCACTGATACTATTCATGTTGTTCTGGTTCTTCCATAACTTCATGGCAAACTATTTTTATTCTAAATATTTTTCATTCAAACATAATGGACTCTCTTTCCAATGATAACATATAGAGTCGGTATATAAATAAATTAACTCCTGAGTCAGGCAGAGTGTCAGTAGTAAAAGGAAACTGGCTGTTGACTAAATTGGCACTAGGGTGTTAAAAGATATATGGCCTCATTATGGGTTGAGTGCTATTCCGGTGGTAACTCCACCGGAATACCACCCAACAGAATTATCATTACCAGCACTTGGTCCGGCAGTTTTACCACCGGATTACAAGTGGGGGTGGCGCTGTTAGTCCCCCTTAATTAGCAGTCCAATGGACTCCATTTGTTATTAGAACAGAATTACTGCCGATGCTGCCGATGTTATGCCGGAAAGTGGGAGGATGTTCCTCCAGCATGCTGCTGGAGTTAAATCCCCCACTGGTAGTATGGCAGAGTGGGAAAAGTGGCAGTTATTCCATTATGGACACTTTTTTCCTGCACCCCCATACTTGTAATGAGCCTCGGTATAAAGCCTATCAAGATTCTGTTGCCAGGGACATTGAAACATCTCTGTAGTCCTAATTTGATTATCATTCGGCATACAGCCTATTTTCACACATATTCAAAAACAATATTGTGTGTCTGAACAATCACGGGTATTGGTGTTATTTTGGATTTTGGTCAATGCTTGGCTAGTCATACATTCCACATTGAATGTTTGCTTTAACCCTGGGAGGCTGCTTTTCTCAGTGTCCCAAACCAGTGTCCCAAACTCACAGCTGGCTATGCAATGGGGTATGTCAAATCACTGCTCACCAGAAACTCCCCTCCTCCACTGGTTTGCAGAAGGCATCCACCAAGTGCACTTTGCTCTGTTTTTCATGACCTTCTCCTATTGCATGGTGACAATTCAAACATAATAAACGTCAGGAACATTCATTTTAGAACATTTGCTTAGCTGTTATCCCAGTTCAGTTCACTTATTCATTGAAGTACATATTGAAGTACATATTTAAGTAAATGAAGTAAAACAACCAGAACGTTATACAGTGTGTCTGTCTGTTCTCTCTCTAGTTGTTTCAAGGTGTTAGCCAAACATCCTGTCTCTACTGCCTGTTTTTCATATACTGCCAAAATGACTGGTATACTTGCCTGGAGTTGCATGGTGACCAATCTCACTTTCCTTATCCACCATTCCTCCCAAATAGTTTGGAAAGCCCATGTTTTCCCTCTCCCCCACCCTGTGCTAATCTCTAAACCCCTAATCCATTGGTCATGTGCTTGCATGGCTGTCTCATGTCTCTTTTTGGAGAATATTTCCACGAATGCCAGTAAAACACACCCATCAGCATACCTCTTCACCCTTTAATTTCCTTTTAATGCCCATCCTTAGATCCCCCATTTGGAATCCATATGTGTTTGCATGCCTCAACGATGACAGGAGCACTTGACTCCAGACTAGACAGAGTGAATGATACATTTTCAGCATGGATTATTAGGTTTGAAAAAGGTGTGGTTGGTTGGTGTGGGGTTTCACGTGTGTTGGCCTACCCATTTTTGCCAACCTACACTTTCAGCTAATCACTTTATGCTGATTGGTTCTACTTTTTTTGCCAGAAAATGCAGATGGCAAATTAGGGTAAAGTATATATAAGGTGGTGGCGGTTGGGGAGTATAAGGGACAGGACGCAGAGTTCCCCGCCTCATTTTGCAGTAATGAAAGGGGACACATCTGTAAAAAGAAATTCAGCAAAAGTGTAGGTCGGCAAACAAATGTTGGCAATAGTTTATAGAGCCGTGTATGTGTCCCTTACTAAGTAGGCTGGATTTGTTTGTGTGTGTGTGCGTGCGGGTGTGTTTCTGTTAGGCAGGGGGGGGTGGAAATCCCCAGCAGTATGAAGTGTTTTACCCATGGAATGCTCTTATAAATTGCGCCCAGGCTTAATCAGCATGTTTTTTTATGATGGAATGCTTTCACATATTTCGGACAACAGCAGGAACATGATTGACAATGGCAAAACAACTTACTATGGGGAAATGCATCATGTAAGTGTGTTCTTTCAGTGGGAATGCAGTTCACATCCAGAATGAACATGTTCTTACAGTGGCATACTACAAATATTTGAATCAGTCTGCAAGAACATATTTTACAGTGGCACTATTGTTATATCTTTGGGCACAGCCAGCATGAAAATGCATTTTATAGGGCAATGCTTGAAGATATTGTGGGGGGCTGTCCTTGGGTTTTCTTTTAACACAGCCAGCCTGAAATGTTTTGCAAAATCTCCTTGGGCCTCATTACAAGTTTGGAGGCAGCCATGGAGCTGTTAGCTCCATGGCTGCCTTCAACCGGGCTCCATTACCGGGTTCCTGCAATGGGGACTTACCGGGTCATAACGACATAGGAGGACCCGGTAAGTCCTCCTTGCAGGTACCATTCCCCATTCCCATTTGAGCCCCCATAGGGCTCAATGGGAATGGGGAGGGAGGTAACAATGGGCACATTACAAGTGTCCCGTTGTTACCTCCCTCTTCCCCTCGCGGGACCCAGAAAAGACATCTGGTTTTACCAGACGTCTGATCCAGGTCCCGCAAAGGGAACCTCGTAATCTGCTTTGAGGGAATGAAGGGGGCCGGTCCCATACCGCCCCCCTTCATTCCGTCAGTGCAAGACTCGTAATGAGGCCCCTTGTGTCATGTTAGAGAGCAGGTATCAGTGAGAGAACTCTCACAACCGCTTTCACTCTCCTCGCAACCTCACTCTCTCTCCTCACAATCATACTGACTCTATCTCTATTATCTCTATGTATGCTCTTTGTCTCTCCATGCACTTGCAGTCTCTCTCTCTCTCTCTCTCTCTCTCTCTCTCTCCCCTTTATCTTTTTCTCTCACCCTCTCTCTTCCTTTCTTCCTTTATCCGTCTCTCTCTCCCTATCTCTCTCTATAACTAGCACCCTTGCATGCTTCTCCTGCCACATCCTCATCAAGTCTTGTTGAATGCTTGCTTAGCGCAGGCTTGCGGCCTTCAATAATGAAACACGGAGCCGATGCAGAGTGCGACTGACTTTTTATTTCAACATACCGGCAACTGCCAGAAGCCCGTGCCCGCCCCTCCCTAACCCCAACATCATGTCCCGTGGTTTCCGCGCGGGAGCCTCGAACAGGGCCCACCCACATAACGATGTGGACATGCGGACATTTCCCCCTTTTTTAGCATAGTAGTCCTTAATGCTTATTTACCCCATTTCTTCTATGAGGCGGAGTGGCTTCATGCAGCTCCTCTGCGGTCACCTTGAGCTTCTGGGAGTCGACCTCTCATCAACTGGGGGTTCAGTGTTTCGCTCCCCTTTGGACTCCTCTCCATCTCCTTGATATGGCTCGTTCCGCATTCTTTCCTGTGAGATGTTCCGGGTTATTGATGAACAGTCGTTTCCTTGTGCCGTAATCATCGTACCTTTCCTGTGTGTCACGATGAGTGGGGTAGGTGCAAATGTGGCGTCTTCTTTCCTATTCTTCGGTTGCCGAAGCCGTACCTCATCCCCTAGCTGCATAGGTGTCTAACAAGCTCGTCTCTTGTGGTCTGCTACCTGTTTCATCTTTGCCTTTGCTATTTCGTCCTTGTCCTTGGCTTCTTGTTCCAGGGTTGTCATTTCCGGTGTCCTGGGATCTTCCGGTAGCCTCGTCTTGATTGGTCTACGGAACATAAAGTCCGCAGAGCTTATCCTTGTCGTGCTGTGGGGTGTGTGCGTGTATTCATTCAGCAATTGGTTGAGGGCCTGCTCGAATGATTTTGTTCTAAACGTTGGCGATTTGGAGTGTCCGTTTAACGCTAGCCATGAATCTTTCGACGATGCCGTTTGCTTGCGGCCAGCGGGGGGTAATCTTGCGGTGTTGGAATCCCATGTATTTGGCAAAGTTATGGAATTCGTGGCTTGCAAACGTGGGACCATTATCTGACTTTATGATTTTGGGGATCCCATATGCAGACAGCATTCGGTCCAGGACTGGGATGACATTGGAGGTTGTGCTGGTTTCCACTATCTGCGCATCTGGGAAGAGTGAATGTTCGTCCATGAGAACCACTACATGCCTGCCATCTCGTAGGGGTCCGAAAAGGTCCACTGCAAGTTCCTCCCATACCTGCTTCGGCAGCGGGGACATTTGTATTGGGTTTGGGTGTGGAGGTGGTGCTACCTGCGCACAGATGTGGCACCCTCCCATGATGCTTTCTACCTGCTTGTCGAGCTGTGGGAACCATACCTTTTGTCAGAGGAGGCGCTTGGTTGCTACCACTCCTCTGTGTCCCTTGTGTGCTAGGTGCACTGTTTGTTCACGGAGCTCCCTCAGAATGACTACCTTACATCCTTTGAGCACTATGTGTTCCTCTACCACCGTTAGTTCGTCTAGAACCTGGTCGAGCCATTTGACGTCCTTTCGTACCGTCTCCGCTTCAGTCCTAGCCGGTTGTCTTATGAGCGTCTTTTTTGTTTGATTGTAGGTAGTGTCTCACGATCCTGAGGGCTGGGTCTCGTTCCGAGTGTGTGGCCAGTTCGGCCACCCTACTGGCAGTGGTTGGAGGTGTTGTATTACATAATTTATGTATGCTTCTGCTATGGAGGGTTGCGACTCAGCTGATCCCGTGGGGTGTCGGGATAAGTAGTCAGCTGGGTTCTCGTCCTTGCCAGGGCGGTGTATCACCGTAAATTTGTAGTCCTGTAGGCATACCACCTGGCTATCCTCGGGGGCATACATGCTCTTGGGTCGCCGTAGATGGTCAGTAGGGCCTGATGGTCCGTGACTATCGTAAACTCTTTCCCGAACAGGAACAAGTGAAAATATTCACACGCCCACACTACTGCCAAACTCTCCTTTTCTGCTTCGTAGTATGCCTGCTCGGTGGCGGTGAGGCTTCTGCTGGTGTATGCTACGATGTAAATGTTGGATGGTACCGTGGTGTCTTTCTGGGTGAGGATAGCACCGAGTCCCGCTGGGCTGGTGTCGACGATGATTTCGGTTTCTTGCTGGGCGTCGAAGTCGACCATGTCTTCAGCGTGCGAGATGGCATTCCTGATCTTCTCAAATGCCACCTGACATTCCGTTGAACAGGTAAATGGTGTGTCTTTGCGGGTAAGTAGATTGCTTATGGTGGCGTAGTCCTTTAGATATCTGGAGCAGTAACTGGCCAGTCCTAGAAATGAGCGCAAGTCTGTTGTGTTTTTGGGGGGTGAAGCTGAGTTCAAAGCTTTAACATTGTCAGGGTCTGGCCGCATCCCATTTTCTGAGAAGATATGGGCAAAAAATCTTAGCGCTCCTTTGGAGAATTCGCATTTGATTTTGTTCAGCGTGAGTCCTGCTTCCTCTAGGGCCTGACACACCCTTTGTAGTGCTCTGTTGTGTTCCTAGTGGGTTTTTCCATATACAAGTACATCATCTGAATAGGTCAGGCAGTTGGGGACGTGTCTGATTACCCTATGTATCTCTTCTTGGAAGATTTTGGCTGCAGAAGAGATGCCGAAACTGAGCCGTTTATACTGGAAAAGGCCGAGGTGGGTTAAAAAGGTGGTGATGTACCTGGATTCTGGAGCTATTTCGATTTGGTGATATCCCTTCGTTAGATCCAATTTGGAAAAGATTTTTGCCCCGTGAAGGAGGTGTATCATATCCGTTATTCTGGGTGCTTGGTGTCTTTCCCTCTCGATGGCTACGTTGGCTCTGCGCATGTCGACACACAAACATATTGATCCGTCCGGAGATTTCTTGGGGACAGGGATGATGGGTGATACCCAGGGTGTGGGGCCCGAGACAGGCTCGATCACATTCATTTTGATGAGTTTGTCCAGTTCGTCCTCTACCTGTCTTTGGATGTTTATCGGAATGCCGCAATAATGTTGCACTACCGGTTTGACGAGCGGGTTGATGTCGAGGTGCACCTTCCTGTTTCTTAGTTTGCCGAGGCCTCTGAATAGTTTTGGGAATGCTTGTTCTATGGCCTCAGGCTTGGCAAAGTATTTGTGTGCCATCAGTTGATACAATATGTGCACTAGCCCCATGTCTACTGCCATTCAAAAACTCAGGATGCACCCGCTGTTAGCTTCCGTTTTTAAGATGTGCAGGGGAATTTTTGCAGCGTGCTCCTTGTGGATGCACCAAGCCGTTATCATGCCCTTGCATGGGAGTGGTATTGTTGCCCCGTAGGGATAGATGTCTACGGTGGTCTGTTTGACTTTCGGTGGTGGGGTGAGAGACTCGTATGCTTGTTCACTTATAATATTGACCGTCGCATCTGTGTCAATGAGGAATTGTAATGGGGTGTTGTTTACATGTAATGTGAGGATTGGGCTATGATGGGTGGCTGTGTTGTTGTTGAGTGCCCATACATACCCCTTTTTCCTTTGGTCTTCTTCTGACGACGGTGTTTCACTACTAGTGGGGGAGCGCATCTCGATGTACCTGACAAACCGTCTCCTGTGGGAGCGCCTGGTCCCTTCATGTGATCGCCTGTCCTCATACGGGAGTGGACCCCTGCGGTCTCTGTCTTCTCCCCGGGGTGTTGCAGGCTCATCCTCTCTTCTTGTGCTGGGAGCGCTGTGTCGGGTTGTCCTTCGCCTGTCCTGGGTTCATTGTCTGTTCATGGTGGGGCCTGGTGCATTTTTACACATCACTCCATAGTGGTCCATGCCCCCGCACTTGGCACATTGTTGCCCCATGGTGGGACATTCACCACGTGCGGGTAGTCATAACCACATCTGTAACAAGTGGCTTTGGGGCATTTTCCTCCTTGATTGGGGGCTGCATAGAGTTTGTTGATGATGTCAGGATTGCTCGTGGGTTGTTGTATGGTAACTTTACCCAGATTATCCAGCTGTGACTCTACCGCAGCTTTCATGCGAGCCAGCGCTAGAATTTCATCTAAAGATCTTTGTTTCTGTAGCAATTGCTTGCGGAAAGGTTGTGAAAGACATCTGGCAATTACTTGTAATCTTAGTGCTTCTTCATTTGAGTACCTGTGAAACTCACAGTGTTTCAATTTGATGCAGAGGCGTATGACAAAATTGTCCATGGATTTGCCCTTCTCTTGTCTTGTGGTGTGGAATATGTGGCGCTCATAGTCAATATTGGTGTGCGGCGCAAAGTATTGTGATAGTTTGTCGTGAAGTTCTCCGTATGTTACAGTTTCAACATTTAATAATTTACCTGCTATGTCTCTTACTGCCGGTCCCACTGCCATAAATAGCGTGTTCTTGAGCCGTTCATCGTCTTTCAGGCCTATAGGCCCTGCGTAGAATTTGAAGTCTCAGAGCCATGTGGCCCAGCGAGGCCCTAGGTTTGATGTGTCACATATTTCAAATGGGCTCGGCATATGCATGACCTGCGCCCTGCCGGCCGCCGACTGTGCAGGTTGATCATCTCTTTGTGTGTTGTCCGCACTCCCTGATGATGATGCGGTTGCTGGTGCCTGATTTGACATGCTTTTGTATGGGCCGTGGATTTGTTATGTTTGTCGACTTTCTTTCTCTGGGCGAGCTTCTTTGTCTGTGTATTTCCTCTATTTCCCACCTCTTCAGTGTATTCGCTGTCCTTGGTGCTTGAGCGGCTCTTCCTGTGTTTGTGGCCGGTGTTCTGGGGTGCTTACCCCCTTGGGTTGGTCTTGATGCCTTGTTGTATGGGTTGCCTTATTCTGGCTCCTCTACAGGGAGCGAAGCGTGAGCATGCAGCAGCTGGGCGTGGCAGTGTTGTGGCAGCGCGCATCTGCTTGTCCCCACGGATTGGTCTTACCCTTTCTGCTGATCTTGGGGGGGGCTTTGCCATTCAGGTGCCGGGTCATGAGCTGCTGGGCCGGAGTGAACGTTGCAGCGCCAGCGTTCTGCGGGTGCAGCGTGTGCCCTGCTTCATACGCGTGTAGTGTGGATGCGCGTTCTGTGGGGCCAGCCTGTGCACGGGCTGGTTAGTAACCCCTCATCGCCATTGTCGAATGCTTGCTTAGCGCAGGCTGGCGGCCTTCAATAATGAAACACGGAGCCGATGCAGAGTGCGACTGACTTTTTATTTTAACATACCGGCAACTGCCGGAAGCCCGTGCCCGCCCCTCCCTAACCTCAACGTCATGTCCCGTGGGTTCCGCGCGTGAGCCTCGAACAGGGCCCGCCCACATAACGATGTGGACTTGCGACAGGTCTGTTGTTACTTTCACCTTAACTCACACCCTTTACTTTCTTTCTTATCCATCTGTCATAATCTGATGCCCTCCCACTTACACTTTCTCTTTCACAGGACCTCTTGCACACCTTTTCTGCTTTTGAACAGCATCCTCCCTTGCTCAGCCAGTCTACTTCACCTTCTACTCCTCACAGTTCAACGATTAAGAGGTCATTCAGGCAGTACTCTTCCTCTTATCCTGGTGATGTGAGGACCTCTGTGTTGTTTATTTTCCTTAAACATGCTTCTTCAAAAAACAATGATTTCTCTCACTTTTACCATTAATTTATGACTCCATTTGACCAAAACTATCCTTCCCACACATTCACCCCTTCCCGTCACTCTTGGATTACCTCTGAAATTAAGACTCCCAAAACAAACAAGCGCTGTGTCCTTGGATGCTGGTGCAAATTAAGGACATCTTCCCTACTCCTAGCTTTAAAAAAAAAACCCTTGCTTCCCTAACCTCTGCACTGGAGTCTGCCCAATTATAATACTTCATAAACGTAATCTCATCCCTTTGCAATGAACCCTGCAAACCTTCATCTACCATCCATTCTTTGCTTCAACCTGCCCAGGCAATTGCCATTGCCTCCTCTCTTTTTGTTATTGACTTTGCTCAAGACTTTTCCGCCAAAATCTCAAAGATGTGTGACAATCTCACAGTCCTCCTCTCTCTCCCTCCTCAACGCTCCTTCTGTCCACCATCTCCCCTCCCTACCTCTTCTAGGCTCAACTACTTCTCCCCTACATTTCCTTTTGAATTAGCACCCATCCTTCACAGTGCTAACCATCTTGCACTCCTATTGGTCCTTTTGCTCCCGAAATAGTCAAAGATCTAGGGGCTCATTACAGGATTGCCAGTAACCCACCATTAATTCTGTCGGGTTACCAGCAAACCCACCTTACCGTTGCTAGTGCCCAATATTACAGGTGCCAGCAACGGTGGTAAGTTCCATGGAATGGATTTGCTGCAATCACTGGCACTGGTAGTACCGGTGCCAGTGATTGCAGCAATTATTTGCTGGTAGGGGCCTGAACTACTAGCAGGTCAGGCCTGCTGGTGGATCAGAGCATCTACTGGAAAACTCAGAGTGTCCCGGTCTGGTATGGCAGAGCAGTGTTACTAGTATTTTGTCTGGCATTTTTAACAGACCGGCACACTTGCAATGTGCCCCATTAGTCTCAAACACTCACCCCTTACCTCTTTGAGTTCTTTCACTTCGCACTCTTGCTGGACTCTTCCCTGCTTCCATCAAATCTGAACCTGTAAGTACTCTGATGATCTTTCAGATGATGTCACCTCTCCCCAGGGGAGAACACCTTTCCATACGGCTAGCGACTTGAGGCAATTAACCAATAGTATTCCTAGTGGTAGTAAAATGTGGGAGGATCTTAAAGAGAGGGGCTCCCCTCACGAGGATAAGGATGCAATTGGGAGGCAAAGCGCCTGTAAAACCCCACCACGTGGGCTGACAATAATGCCCAAATATGATCTACATAAGTGTACCTCTAAAACTATGTGTTTTTGTGAAATATCAATCCTGTCTGGTGAGGTGGGTACTGAAATGAAGAAGCACTCAAAAGCACTGCATTCAATTGAGACAAAGGCTAGAGCAGCTGCTGTCAATTAGACAGACATTACACTAGGTCCGTCCCCACTATTTTAAACTGAACAGCAAAGAAGGTCTGTGCTCTTTGTCATCATTTGACCCATCGGCAATGGCCTGTGCGGTTCTGGCAAGCTGGAATATGATATGACCAGAAGGCGAACCAGGAGACTGAGGAGGACACATCAAAACCTGGAAAGCTGACACAGGGCTTCAAGAGACTGCAGCCAGGCCAAACTCCAAGGCTGAGAAGAGTTATAGTGGGATGCCTGAGAAGTGTCTTGTAAGTTTGTTGGGAACCGGAGTGAAAAGGCACAACTGGACACCTGAGAAGTGTGTTGCAAGTCAGTTGGGAACCGGCATGATAAACCCGCAGAGACTGAGAGGCAGTGGCACGACCTGTACTGGGTGGACCGTTTGGTCCAACAACAGTGCCAAGACTGCCTACTGTAGCCTACAGAAAAACCTGTTGACTATCAGGAGAAGGCAAGAGACAGCGGAGGTGGAGTAACCTGTCATGGTGGGACGAAGGGGTCCTACTGCTACGCTCAGGCGGTCCACCATAACCTGAGGTGTTGAGAGCCGAGACACGGTGAACTACTAAATGAAGTTGAAGTAGTTAGAGTGAACCCGCTACCACTGGCAAAACTGGTGAAGAGTTCCCCGGGAATAGGTAACAAGAACATGCACAAGTCTGGGAGGGGGCTGGGAGGTTTACATGACTGTAAACCATAAAGAAAGAGAGAAAACCATAAACCAGTTTGTGAGACAGTTTCCAGCCCAGATCCACGCATGTGTGGCGCTGGAGAATCCAGAGGGACTCCATGTGCAAAACACAGAGATTGGGGAAACCTCCATAAGGGAGCTACACATCTTATTACGAACTGTAAAAGACTTTGGGAAACCAGCTCAGAGAACAGGCTCAGTCTCCTAAACCCATTTTATGTGATTATTTGATTTTTTGTTAGGTTACAGAGAACTGGGAACTTTTTTGGAACTTTTGTTTTGAACAACCTGTGAGGCATTTAGACATTTAGCATCCAGGAGAAGGGAGTCATTCTCCTGGATTGCAAACAATAGCTGGACTTTTATGGGGTTTTGCTGTAGTGACAGTGATAAGAATAAGAGCCTTTGTTACCGGTACAGTGCCTTTTTGTTTTGACTCTCACGGTCTTCCTAACAAGCACACAAGTTTCTTTAGTTTAGGAAGGGAAATCCCCATACGGATAAGACTTGTGTCTAAGTTCAGCCTAGCATGGAGGCATGAACTAGATGTGGTACCAGGGCTGGGTGAACCAGATTATCCAGGGGATGTGAAGATTCTGCTCATAATCAACAGAAGAAATCCTACCACATAAACATCGGGGACACAATAATAATAATAATAATAATAATAATAATAATAATAATAATAATAATAATAATAATAATAAAAACAATAATGATAATTTGCATTTATATAGCCTTACTAACTCTCAGGTATCTGAGTGCTGTTTATTAGCCACGGTGTGTGGTGCTCATGTATTGACCTCGGAAGGATGAAAGGCTGAGTTTGGCCTTGCCGGGACTCAAACCTTCATCAACAGGCTATACACAGATATCAAAGTGCGTGTTCTACTCTCAATTGCCAAGGATGGGTTGGAGGTGTTTTTTTTTCCCATACCCATAGAAGTTCCAGAGCAAGACATTACAGAACGGGGTACCAAGGATTTTGGGGAAGGCAATGAACCTCTCTGTGGGGAGGTTGCCCCATTAATAGACAAAGATGGTGCAGTTGGTCTGGAAGTGCGGGGTCTGGTTGATGAAGACACAGAAGTAGTCCCTGATCTAGCATTCACACAACAGAACGATCCAATATTGACTGAGTCTTTTCATCAGGCCATTTCTGATGAAGAAGGTAGAGAAAAGGTAGGACCCTTCACCTTTGTAAATAAGATCTTCTTTATCGGGCAGATGTTAGTCTGAAGGAATGTTGAGAACTCAATTGGTGGTGCCTAGGAGTCATTGTTGCATTGTTTTATAAAATGGCACATGCCCACCTAGGAACCTGGGTTCTACTGGCTGGGTATAGATGCAGACATTAAAAACAAATTGCCACATGCACCCTATGCCAGAAAACAGCTCAGGCCCATGTTCCAGTGGCCCCATTACAGCCGCTTCCAATTATAGACATCCCATTCTGAAGAATAGGGAATATACTGTTGGCCCATTAGAACCATCCTGACTAGGAAACAAGTATATTTTAGGTAATTGTTGACAGCGCGATCCGTTAACCAGAAGTGTTTCTAATGCAGAGCAGCATGGTTGATCAAATTCTAAAATACTAGACAGCTTTTTTATCATGTGTCAGTTTCCGTAAGGAGATTCTAACTGATGAAGGGACAACCTTTATGCAGAGACTTAAGGCTGAAGTGAAATAGATCCTCCACAAACAAGACACTTTGCACCTCTGTATACCATCCACAAAAGATGGGCTTATGGAATGATTGAATCAGACCCAAAAAACATTCTTAGGAAGCTGGTCAAAGCTGATGGGCACAACCTGGATTTTATGGTGGTTCGGGCTCTTTTTGCAATCTGCTAATCTCCCCAAGATTATTTAGTTTTTTCTCCATTTAAACTTTTATATGGTCACCCAAGGGATGTGCTAAATATACTCAGGGAATCTTGGGAGGAATGTTAGGAGGCTGTTTTACCCTTATCTGTGATGGCCCAACATCAGAAGGAACATATGAAAGTGGTCCAGGACCTGGTGCATAAATACCTAGAGAAAGTCCAGGATGGCCAGAAAGCATATTATAACCAGAAGACAATATAAAGATATTTGCTGTTGCTCAGAATGTTTTGGTATTGCTGTCGACATCAGAGCACAACATGACTGCAAGGTGGCAAGGCCCACATGAGATCTTTGAACAAACAGGGCCAGTTTCTGTCTTTTACTGACCTAAGTTGTTCTGGGAATTGATCATCTGCACCTAGATGTGGGTTTCTGCTTGGCTCAGTTTCAATTTTCACAATATAAATACCAAAATCAAATCAAACTAATTCAGTTAAATTTGGTGTCACAACCAGACAGAAACCTGAACACAAAGATTTATCATATAAACCTGTTAAATGGATGGAGAGAAGACCCAGTTGAATAATCCTCAATGGTTATGGCAGCTCTCTTGTCGGAAGAGACTGGCAAGCATAGTTTGATACCCCTAGGGCTACCAAACAGAAAATAACAGGCTATACAGGGTCTGCTTGATCAGTTTCCTAGTGTGTTTAGTGAAGGGCCAGGAAGAGTTAAGAATTTCCAACACAATATAAGAACTCTTCCTGGGAAAGTAGTTAACCTTCATCCTTACAGAATTCCCAAATCTAGGGAGGATGATATCCTCAGGGAATTGAGGAAGATGTTGGAGGGAGAGATCATAGAACATTCTGAAATTCCATAGTCCTCACCATTAGTTCTGTTCACGAAACTAGTTAAATCGTGGTAACTGTGCATACATTTCCACAAACTCAACGCAATATCCCAGTTTAACAATTAGCCCATGCCTCGGATCGATGATCTTATTGACAGACTGGAATCTGCGGTTTTCATTCCACGATTGAACTGACCAAGGGCTATTGGGAGGTGCCATTGAATTCCTCTGACAAAGAAAAAACTGCCTTCTCTACACCTGGATGATCATTTCAGCATCAATGTCTACCTTTTGGATTTCACCGAGCCCCAGCGACTTTCCAATGATTTATGGATAAGAATGTGCAACCCTATTCCAGCATTTGCAGCACATATCTTGACGACATTGTAATCCATAGTCAAACGTGGGAGGCATATCTATGATACTTGTATGAAATTGTAAGAATGCTGAGAGAGGCAGTGCTGACTACAACCCCAAAGAAATGCCACTTGACCCATTTGGCCGTAGGATACGTAGGTTTCTTTGTGTGGAATGGCTTGGTAAGACCGCAGTTTGAGAAAGTTAGGGCAGTCAGCGAACACCCCCACCCCCTAAAAACAAAAGAGAGTTGCAGGCATTCCTTAGGTTTACAATCTATTATTGGCGGTTCGTTCTGCTTGGCGGACAAACTAAACAATGTTGACCCACAGAAAATTAGATGGGACAAACAATAATCAGGCTAGTTTTAATATTCTTAAACACATGCTCTGTAGTGAGCCAGTACTCAAGTTGCTGAATTTCAAAAACACATTTATTTATTCTGCAGATGGATGTTTCAAAGTTTGGCTTTGGGGCGGTCCTATCACAAATACATCCATGAGTCAGAAGGTGTTCCCTCATGAAAGAAATGTTGAAATCAAAGAGTTGCTACTAATTGGGCTGTGGGACAACTGCAATATTATACTTACTGCTCACAAGCTTGCATTGGTGACAGACCACTCCCCCTAATCTGGTTTAGCCTGTGCAAAGACACATACCTCTGCATTATGCCCTGGTTTCTAGACTTACAACTATTCTGTTTCAATGTTGAACACAGGGAAAGGAAGGGAACAGGGCAATGTGGATTTCTTGCAGCAATTGCCTGTGGAGACTAATGGGGCAGCTGAAACCGTAAGGTGACAGTATGTGAAGATCCTTCAGATGTCATCACTTCTCTCCATGGGAAACCACTTTCCATGAGGTTAGGCATCTAATCAATAGTCCCCTTAAGGGGGTAACATGCGGTAGGATATCATGGAGAGGGACTCGTCTCTTGGGTATAAGGACAGAATTGGGGGGCGCATCCTCTGTAAAACCCAACCACGTAGGCTGATGGTAATGCCTAATAATAAGATTACGTCTGAAACTATGTGTTATTGTGACATATCATACCCTTCTGATTGCGTGGGTACTGAGACAAAGAAGTGCTAAAAAATGCTACATTCGAGTGAGACGAAGGCTAGATCAAATGCTATCAATTGGACAGAGTTTATGCTGGGGCCGTCCCCCGCTATTTAAACTGAACAGCAAAAAACGAATGTGTTCTTTGGCATCCTTTGACCTATCCGGCAATGGCCAGTGGGGTTCTGGCAAGCTGGAAACTGTGATCTGACCAGAAGGAGAAGCAGGTGACAGAGGAGCACACCACATCGGAACCTGGAAAGCTGATACAGTACTTCGGGAGACTGCAGCAAGGTTTGGCTCCAAAGCTGAGAAGAGGAATAGCGGGACACATGATAAGGCATGAAGATAAATAGTAGGATGCCTGAAAAGTGTTGTGCAAGTTGGTTGGGAACCAGCATGATAAACTTGCAGAGACAGAGGTGGTGGGTCGACCTCTAGTGGGCGGACCAGTTGGTACAACGACAGTGTAGAGACCACATACAGTAGCCTACAGCAAAACCACATAGGTGACTATCAGTAGAAGGCAAGAGACTGTGCAACCCATCACAGTGGGCAAGGAGGGTCTGACAGCTACACTGAGGTGGTCTACCATAACCCGAGGTGGAGCGAGGTGAGACACAGAAAACAACTAAAGGAAGAAGTTGAAGTAGGAAGAGTGAACCTGTAAATTCAGGCGAAACCGGTGAAGAGTTACCCGGAGAAGGTAACGGGAACATGCACAAGAAATAGAGAAAACCATAAACCATTTTGTGATACAGTCCCATCCCAGTTCAACAAAAGTGTAGTGCTGCAGAGTCAAGAGGGACTCCAGAATCAGCTTCATTGTCCCAGTAGGGACGGATCAAGAGATGTGCAAAACCCAGAAATTTTAGGAATCTTATTAAAAATGGCGAAAGACATTGGCAAACCAGCTAGGAGAAGGGAGTCATTCTAGCCCCATGAAAATTTTAAGTGATTATTTGATTTTCTGTTGGGGTACAGAGACATTTTATGGAACATTTACTTTGAGCAACTGTAGTAGCATGCATCCAGGAGAAGGAAGTCCTTCTCCTGGATTACAAACAATAACTTGATTTTTATGGTGTTTTTTTATAGTGACAGTGATGGTATAGGAGCCTTTGTGACCGGGACACTGCTATTTTTGTTTTGACTGACAGACTTCCTGAGCAGCACCCAGGTTTCTTTAGTTTAGGTAGGGCAATCCCCTTAGAGTTAGGGATATACAGGTTTGGTTTTTCACTTAATAAAAGTCTAAAGCAACCACTATGGCACCACTTGGTCAGTTTCTTCATTCCTTGCCACCACAGAACCATGAAAATAACGGCCTTGAAGATCCACTTCAATTTGGCTCACGTAGGAAAGACTCCACAGAGATAGCACTCATGCATGTCTCCAACTTTATCGCTAATGTGCACCACTCAAAACTCTTTATTTCCTTTCGGCCGTCTTTGACATTGTCAACCTCTCCTCTCTCCTCCTCACTCTGCAGGATCTTAGGTTTTGCAAACCTCCTCTTGCCTGGATCGTTTTCCACCTCAAACGTTGATTTTTTTAAATCCCTTGTAACTCGGAAATCTCTAACTGCACCCATCTCCCGGTCAGCATCCCTCAAGGATAAATCATTTGATCACTGATGTGTATTTGTTTATTTATTTATTTGTTTTTATCATTTATAAAGCACAACAACCCCAGGGGCATCTGTTTATCCTCTTTACTTCAACCCTAGGAAGAATTACCTTCATCCTCTAGTTTTCACTATCACCTTTTTCCTGATGATACTCAAATATTGTTCTCCTTTCCCTCCTTCACCCCAGCCAACTCAGAACAGATTACAAACTAACTGTCTTACTGCAATTCATTTCTGCATTACACTGTGCCTCTACTGCTTGTATTAACCTCATCAACATTTGGAAAAAGTGTCAATTTCTTACTAATCACTCTACAAAATCTCGACTCTGCATGCATGTGCTCAGAAAACCGGACAACTGCTACTTTGCTAGCCTCTCAATTCATTCCTTCCACTAGAGATAAACTTCTCAACTTTACTACCCGCACTCTCTACAAGCTGCTAAGATCCTCCCCCGCTTCCACCTACACACAAAAATCAAAACCAGCCCAATTGTGGATCTCTTAAATGATCGATTTAAACTTAACTTACATGCTAAAGAGGGATCTCCCATAGCCCTCTCACTCGTCCTGCCTACCTGATCATACTACTGCCTCCAATGTTGCTTAATAATGTTATTTTGTATATTTAACGTGTTCTCCTGTTTAATTTGAAGAATCTCCCCCCTTAGATTTAAGTTACTTTTGTAAGTCACCCGTATGCTTATACACATTTTGTTTATGTTTGGTTTTGTCCCTGGCACATGTAATAACTGGCTCACTAATTATTCTCAACTTTATGCTATTTTATAGGCACCTTTGTGGGAATGCTTCATCCATCTGTAAATATTTTATAGTAAGTCATTTCTGATTGACATTTAGGGGGTAATTCATGGATTATTTGCGCCGAAAAAAATTGGATTTGTGCGCCATTCTGCTCGCAAATCCCCATTTGTTAAACAGGGATTTGCGGGCAGAATGGCGCACAAATCCCGTTTTTTCCGGGCAAATAATCCATGAATTACCTCTTTAATCACTGTTCTTCAAATAAGTACAAAACACAAATAAATACAAGAACAAGCAGCCCTATAGGAGGTTTTGAAAATAGAACAATCATGAGTTGCAAAAGGTCTATTATACTTCCATCCTACTTGGTGATTCTTTATATAAATATTCACGCTTCAATGGGTCTCGGGAAGATTGCTCAGGGGCAATGTGCTCACCTTGGGAGCAAGACGACACAGAGCAGCACAGGTTGGATCCTTGGGTTTGCGCTTAGAAACCTCCGGGTATTAAGCGTGTTATAAATAACCTATCATATCATATCATATAATTTCTTTATATATCAGAGATGTACATTTTTCAGAATGTGTCTTTATCCATTTACGATTTAGTTTATTGAGATTAGAAGGGGCAAAAATGCAAGTTAGGACTTACTAGGCAGCATTAAAAGTCCCTTGCCACTTCCATACTATATATACACAAAGCATACAATTGGCCTTCAATACAGTTTTGCCGGTATCCTTCCAGAATTACTGGTGGGATACCTGCGGAACTGTCTTACTGTTTCTGCAGCCCGATATCCTGGAATTACTGGGATATTATGGGCGGCGGAGACGCTGGTAAGTTCCCATTCCATGAAGTCTATAGGACTCCATGGGATGGGATTAGTGAAATGGCCCGCACCGGTAGTACCAGTGGTGATTCCAGCATTTCTTTGATGGTAGGGGCCTGATCTACCGGCAGGTCAGGCTTTCCAATAGATCAGAGCCCCCACCGGTAAAAATGCTGGTGCTGGTATTACTGGTCATTTTTCTGTCCTTTTTACCAGACCGGAGACCTCGTAATGAGGCCTGATTACTTGCCAAAAGTCAAATATCACTAGCCAACGGCTAGTGCTGAGTGCGCATTTTCACCCTGGACACCAGTATTTATATCAGAATTGGACTTACTAGCCCAAGGTTTAAATATATTGACATTTAAAGTTAGGACCAGCAAGATAATGGTCACTTTTGGCAAGTTGGATTACACATATCTGTTTCACCAGCCTACAGTATGGTAAATCTATTATTTTTTAAAGTCAATATGACTTGAATTCCAAATTTACAAGCTCTGAAGCTTTTTTTTGGCAAACAATGTTCCTAAATTTAATGCATTCACATCAAGTATTAGTGGTGTACATGTTGGGAATATCCCAGGTTTCATCGTCATCATCCAATATACCTCAAAGGCAGCTTATTGGCTAGTTTAACATCCCTTCAACCCTGGTTGTATTGGCCTTACGGAATATCTATCAATTTCTCCAAGCACCGTAGAGAGGTTTCAGAGGAGGCACACTGGCAGGGTGAAGGAACGTATTAAAGCGTATAATAGAAGGGTCTTCAGGAAGTATCATTTTAAAGATTTGAATAGGTGCTTTATCAGCTGGAATTGCCTTCATTTTTACATTTAAACCGATCTTCACTCAGGTAAGAAGGCTGTCACCAGGGCGTTCTCTCACCCTTTAGGCAGGAATAACAAAACGTGTGTAGAAGGGCTTTACCAAGTCCTTGAAGGAGCCTAAGTCTCTGTAGTGATATTAGGTATTTTGCATCAAGAAAATAATGCTAAACAAAGTTATAGGGCCTCATACCGGGCTCCAACACTGGGTTGAAGGAACCATTCCCCGTTCCCATTTGAGCCCCTATAGGGCTCAATGGGAATGGGGAGGGAGCTAACAACATGGAGGTTAATAACGGCCCGTTATTAGCTCCCTGTTCCCCTCGCGGGACCCGGAATGGACGTCTGGTTTTACCAGACGTCTATTGCGGGTACCACAAAGGGAACCTTGTAATAGGCGCTCTCGTAATGAAGGGTGCCGGTCCTATACCGGCACCCTTCATTAAGGAGCGCCTGGGTCGTAATGAGGCCCATAGAGTTTGGATTGTACACCCAACACATTCCAGAACAGGACATTCAAGTATGAGGATTGCTCCTGTGCAACCTTTCTCAGGTTATGCGAGCAGAGGAAAATGATTGATGTCAGTCAATTCACATTGGATGCATCAGCTGTTAAATCAATTCTTGAATCGATGTGGCCTTTTTTAGTCACTAAATTGCCTGTGTTGGCCAATGAAAAGGTATAGGTTAACCTAAAAAATTGGGAATTATGCAACTGAATTCTTGAGCCATGTGGTGGTGAAGTTATATAATCTATTAAGGAAAGACTCTCAGAAATAAAAGTAGATAACAAAGTCAGCTTTACCAGGACAGATTTGAAATAATTCATAATTGTAATCCCGGTAGCTTGGGCAATGTCCCAAAGAACAGGTGATGGACAATCTCTTATGCGCCTAAGCCATGGTATGCATTTATCCTTCAAAGAATGAACATTTTTAAAGGCACCATTGAGAAGTTTGGGGACATCTGTCATTTATAGAATATGTTATCATCATTATTTGGGCCTTTGCTCCCTCAATTAACAGTAATCAAAGAACATGGGGCAGCTACGTGATGTTTGCTAGTGCCGTGCATGTATACCCAGGGAATTCGTAGGAGATACTATTGAACTATTTCTGAATCTCGCACATTGAGATCATGGTGCTTGTCGAGCACATCTAGAAATAACTGGCAGTAGGGGGTTAAAATAACACTCACTGTAACATGTTGCTTGTTTAGACGGATTGACAGTGGAAGGATGGGAGGCACAGACATTGTATTTGGCTAGTAGGGCGTTAAAGAACAGTAAATGCAATTTTTGGCTGTTTTGATGCATTGAAAGCAAGTCATTGTAGACGGCTTTTTAGCACTATGAAGACTGGTGGTCTTAATGACCTGGTCTTTGCTTTGATTACACTGTAGCTGTTGCTATAGTATTACTACTTTGCAAGGAATTCCCTAAAAACGTTCTGGACTTGTTTTTCACGTTATAGATGCCTTTGCAAAGAATTGGCACTGAAAATGTAATTTTTAAACAATCACAGAATTTACAGATGTCCTGGCTCTTATTAGAGTATGATGCTTTAGCAAGCGTAATACCTTTGAATCCATCTGCACTGCAGGTAAACTGCTAGATAAATAGTTCCACTGGCCGTATTAGCTTCAGTGACATTGACAGGAGATAATATGATGTCAACTCTATTAAAGTATCAGAATCAACGATCAATAGAGTCGTTTTCAGGTTCCGAAATAATCATTTTTTCATCATCATGTGCACATGCGTTAGGTTCCACAAGAATAGAAGAACAACTAGATGAATGAATGGCAGATATTGTTGAATACACGTTCCCTCCTTCCTGCTTTAGTGGATGCTGGATTTCAGATATTTCTTGCCATGCATAAAAGTTGGCAACCCGAATTTTAAATGGTTTATAATGGAGTGCAGATTGCACATAACACGTTTTTATTCTGGTGGTATCGTTCAGTGATGCGGGACACTCTGTGGCAGTGTGACAGAGTAGATGGTGGGCTTAATGCATTCCTGCACATTTTGGTTCGGACCCCAATGCTATCAGCAGATGTTGTGGTACCCTCTTCACCGATATCACTTACAGAGGCATCCATTTAATTGTTGATTGTATTAGTATCAGTAATTGGAGCCATTAATTTGGTAGGTGTACGCTTTGTCAGGCGGTGAGATATGTTATGTTGCTTTTGTTTTAGTCATGCTGAGAAGCTTTCTGTCATACAAATATATAACAAAGTTATAAAAATACCATTAGTACAATTAAGATGACTGTTGTTCATATTAAAAAGCAGTGTTAAGCACAACCCTGCTAAAAAAAACCAGATCAGTTAGATATGCTTGAATAATACAGTATGAAGGTAGTTCAACCAGCCAAGAAAGTGCAAGGTGCATAATTGCATTCGTACATAAACACCTAAAACATGAAGTGCAGATACCAAAATTAAGCTGCTAAAATGCAAAGAAAATATAACATATGATCATAAAGTATCCTTTTGGTACTTTAAAAGGGAACACTAGATTAGCTTACACAACACACTAATTTAAGACCGTGCCCGTACTACCAGTACCAGCTGAACCCTAATAGTCCTAAGAACCAATAGGAATTCTGGTGGGTTTAGAAGTGGAATCAACACATATCATAAATATAGTTTAAGAAACCCAATTGCACAGCACCATTAGAAGAGCTGACTCCCATCTGGACTCCTAGCATCGTCTTCATCATCATCTTGAGAGTGAGAGCCAGTTAGGAACAGAGAGCCGCCTCAAGAGGCAATAACATAATCCACAGGGGCCAGAAGGACCTGTCCAAGTGCTGCTGGGCGCCTCACCACGTACTATCAACCTACGGCATTGGTGAACAGACTTTGGACAATGGAGGAGTGACAATATGTCCAAGAAGAGGCTTCAAAATGAACATTTGAGGATCTCCATGGCATCTGGAAGATAGTTAGGGGTTAGAAGAAAAGGCATTCCCCATTCTGCCAGTGTAGAGTGCAGATGAACACGATGGCTGCATCAACTCTTCTGAAGAGAATGAGAGACACCAAAGCCTTGACCATACTGGCCAGAGCCACAATAACCCTCTACATCTCCACAACAGAGGAAGCATTTACCACCAACACCCTTGGCAGTTTTCAGACACCCCCCCTGCTCCACTTGGATAGCAAAGAGTGCTCTTCAGCATTAGATTGTGATGTTGGGCACACACATTGTGTGGGTGTTGTTAGGGTTAAGGGTTAGGGTTAGGGTTAAGTAAGGAGGTAGGGTTAATCAGGGTTAAGGGAAAGGTTGTGTTATGTGCGTCATAGGCAAGAATGGGGGTGTTATATTACATAAGTAACACTTTGATATGAGGATGACTATGGGAACTAAAATGGCATGCCTAGAACACACCTACTTCATCACCTACCACATAAAACCTCCAATCTATCCATTAACATAGACTAAATCACGGATAACATAGCAATGGTTAGAACAACTAGTGAAGCTCATCATGTGCAGTGTCACAACAGGTTCAAGGAATTCTATCCACTTGAAACTATTACACTCCCCAAAAGATGTAAACTTTAAGCATCAGCATAAAGGAAGACAAATACAGACATCAAATACTGAAAATACCTAGAACGCCGCTCTAACTACAAAGTGAAAGTTTCCATTAAAAACCCACCAGAAATGCTACAATCTTCAATCCGGCAATACACAAGAATAATGTATTCTCTGGTACAAGAGCTAGTGAACACAAACTAATTTCCTTAGGAGGGAATGCGCCATTTGTGGCTACGACCACATCCTAATGGATGACCAGATCAGCATTAGTACCTTGAGAAAAACTCCTGGAGAACAAATAAAAAAGAGAACAATGATCATGGTAGCTGTACATATTGTCACTCTTCCATTGTCCAAATTCTGTTCAGCAATGCCATAGGTTGATAGTACAAGGCCAGGCCCCCAACAGCACCTGGACAGGTCCTTCTGCATTTTCAGGCTTCCTCAGCTGCAACCTGTCAAGGCCTTACTCAACTTCTTTGCTGTTTGCAAGATGTAAAGTGTAACATAAGATTAGTAATTTATTATAAGTCAATAGGTAATTGATAACCAACTGAATTAATTTCCTCATTCAAATATAGTGATTCAAATTGGTGATGACTATAGTACAAAGTATGCATGATTCGTAGTTCCCTGATAGATAGGTAGCCAGTAGCTAATGCAGTCAACAAAACTAATGCTATTTTTAACTAAAAGTACCTTTATCAAAATATTGCGATATCGTTGTATTGTACCTTTCACAGTTATTCATGGGAGTTAGGTCGGGCCTTAGAGTCATGAAGTGCCCTCGTAATATAGCACAGTAGTGCTGTTGTGGAATAGTAGCAGCCTGGCTCATCACAAATAGGGCTTTTCCGATCCTCTGTAATCACAGCAGCAACAAAACTCTTAACAGTCCTGAGTAAAAGCTGGTCTAGGCTAGAATCTAACATCTTGCATGTTCATTGCCTCAACCATAAACAATTGAAATCACGTGTCCTTTGATCTTGACTGTAATCAGTAATAAGGATAAACACAGTTGAAGCTCCAAAAAGCATTGAACAGCAAGAAGAATCCACACTGCCTACCCGCCCTGCCCCACTCTATTCAGTTCACTGGTGCCCTTTTCTGTGTACATACAGTCTAAGCACAGCATAGAGTGGCGTAACAGCTGACATAACTGGGAACAGTCTGCACTGGCTACCTGCTCTCTTTCTCTAAATGTGTGTACTGCGACTCACAGGATGAAGCTTTAGGAGGCAGAGCTACCCCTCCTCCGCCAAATCACATGTTTTGCATCATACATGGATAGACATGAACGTAGACAACAGCTTATCCCTCTAAAGAACATTTTCTGCACCAAACATGGTCAGACTTCAGGTAACAGAATCTCCCTAAATTGCATACACTATAGTTTGTATGTTCAAGATTTAGGAGCAATGTCCACCACAAAAAGTAGAACATTAAGCTCACATGGCCAAAACATCAAAATGTATAGCTTGTGGTGGCTTTTGAAACCAGTTAAAAGCTATTCAAACACACATTTTTGATAATGTTCCCCAAATGTCATATCAACATGTGTAAAGCTGTACATGCAAAAGCGCATCACAGTCAGCACCATACTTATTCCATAATGCCAGCCTTTCTTCCCCTTCCTGCCCTTTGTAGTGTAAATAGCTGATACTGGTTGAGGCAGTACCTTACTGGTTTCAGGAGACACCCTGTTCAGTACAGCTAGCAGCATGTGCTTATAAAAATCCCTGACAGCCCCTTTCTACCCTTACATTCTGGATTAATAAAGCATGGCTGCTTTTGCCCTAGTTCCATCATTTAGCTGAAACTTGCAGCTTTGCAAATAAATCCACTTTAAATTAGGGAATACATTACTGGTCAAATGTATAAGAAATCAATGGTTTTCTAACCAATAACTTTTGCAATGCTAGTTTTGTTAGCTCCCTAGTGAAATCTCCAAGAAGCTTAGTACTTCTGTTTTAGCCCTGGACACTGATCAAATTGGAAGGATTTTAAATGTCTCAGTAGATTTGCCTCAGCCATTTGGAGTGACTAGGTTTGTCTTTTATCTTGAATACACATACATTCAGAGAACACAGATCCATCTTAATCAGGCATTAGTTAATGGGACACAGCTGAGCCACATTCAACATGATATTCTGAATAAATACATCTTTAAATTACATGGCAACCCATTTTAAAAGAAACATTATTGCACTTAAAGTGTCAACTTTTGTAATCAGTTAAGCCTATAATATTGACAAAAATGTTCAGCCTAGGAAGATTATGGGCCTCATTACGACCCAGGCAGTAACCATGGTGCTAATAGCACCATGGTTGCCGCCGGAACATTACCGATTCCGCCATGGTGAATGGAGCAATTACCGCCCCATCCCAATGTTGGCGGGGGCGGTAATTCCCCATTCCCATGTTTGCCCCCATAGGGCTCAATGGAAATGGGGAAGGCGTTAATAACAGTACCACAAATTGCGGTACCGTTATTACCTCCAAAGTCCCTTTGCGGGTCCTGTCCTTAACGCCTGGTAAAACCAGGCATTAAGGGAGGACCCGCAAAGGGACCTCGGAATAGGGCGGTAAGGGATTACCGGCACCAGTGCCCTTACCGGTACCGGTAATCCCTTACCGCCCCGGTCGTATGGGCCTCATTACGACCCGAGCGGTAACCTTGGCGCTATTAGCGCCATGGTTGCCTCCGGAACCCTACCGATACCGCCATGGTGAATGGAGCAATTACCACCCCATTCCAAGGTTGGCGAGGGTGGTAATTCCCCATTCACCATGGCAGTTCCCCATTCCCATTTTTGCCCCCATAGGCCTCAATGGGAATGGGGAATGCGGTAATAATGGTACTTCAAATTGTGGTACCGTTATTACCACCAAAGTCCCTTTGCGGGTCCCGTCCTTAACAGCTGGTTTTACCAGCCATTAAGGTAGGACCTGGAAAGGGAACTCGCAATAGGGCGGTAAGGATTACCGGTGTGTATTCTCTTGGAGTGTCTGACTATTAAGCCAACCAATGGACAGATTTCACCAATGAAAAAGTGTGATATCATCATGACAAAGGATGTGAAAAAAGACCCTCATACATGCAGAAACACAAATAACCCCCTGGAATCACAAGCTGAAAGGAAGGAGAACACCCATTCTAAATGAATGAGAGCTAGTCTTGGATAATATCTGGAGATGACACAGCTTTTCCCCATGAGGGAGGGTGTAGCACAATTACATGAGGAAGAACTGCTTTCCAATGGAAAGTGATGAAGAAAAGAAAAAGTCTGTCTGACTTCGGAGTTTCTTTGAAAATGTAAGGCGCAGTCCCTTAAATAATTATTCAAACATGAGTACAAAAATATCCTCCAATCCAATTAGATACCTCCCCTAGAGTTATTTCCCTGCTAAGTCACTGAGGTGGGAGTGAACTGGGAATGTGATGACACTAGGGGGAGACAATTTAAAATATAATACATTCAATATTGCAATAGGATATGCCCTTTCCTTTCACTCTCTATTCAATGCCAAGAGAGATTTAATTGCAAAAAGATCCAATATAATCTTGTATCACTGTATGGGCTATGTAGAACTGATCGTAATTAAAGTGCAGTTCTTTGTTAATTACATCACCAAACAATGTACTCAGAGGGTTCTCATGGCCCTTTAACCACTTAGGCTGTGATTCAAATGAACATGTTACTTAGGATAATGGGAAATCGCTTGTTTACCTGGGAAACCATAGAAACTTAAGAAGATACATTGGGAGAAGAAATGTGCTTAGTTGTGTCAATTCCATTCCCATAGAAAGTTATGATAATATAAATGACAGGCTCTCCTCTCTCTTGGGATTGCACAGTAGGGGAAGCACTTTGCACCTGTGGGTTTTAATCTGTTAACTGATGTGGGAGGGGTATCCTTTACTAGAAAATCATGAAACCCTTCCCCTATGTTAAGTGGGTGAACCAATATCCTGTTTATTCTAATGTGAAAGCTAATGCTTCTTCGCTAATGCTAACCTGCAGAAATAGATGCAATTCATTATTTCACGCATTCAAATTGCATGCACATGTGAGCAACCATCTGCGCCATATTTATCTGGGGATGGGAATTGATTATTATTGAATGATAACAGTGTTGTTCTTACCTAGCTTTTCTTTGGTACACATACTTGTTAGTTGTTCTGGAGAAAATACAGTGTTTGTAAATACCTGTTTGAATATAAGGAAATTGATGTTATGCACAAACCATTGACATTATTTGAATTAATTTACTTTCAAGTGGTGCGTAAGGAAACTGAATTAAAATGTTGTTAATTAGAAATAGATATTTAGAAATATATGCAGTTGATTTTAGGAGTCGTTGTGTTTGTGCCAACTCCTAGCGGGATTGTCATAGGTAGGCCACATCTAATTGGGTAAATTTGTTATCAACATTCATGTTTGTTATTGTGGTGACTTCCAATGCATAAAATTAGCAGAGCACCTCTGATTTTCTTTTATTAAAATAAAGTTGAGTTTTAACTACAAACACAGCATCTTTATTGTCCCAGACTTTTGAGGTGGGAGTGTATACCCTGGTATTTTAAAAGGGATTGCCAGTTAGTGAAAAGAGTGACATATCAACTCAGCACAAATGTCCATGCTAGCCTGCCCGGGCCGAATCACAAGGACCTTTCTGTCCCTAACACCATCGATCGTCAACGTCTTGCAGCTGCCACACCCCCGTGAATGCCTCACTGCTGACATTTTGAGGAATCCACACTCTACAAGCTATCTTTTCTGCTCCTTGATTAATCATGAAAACTCACTGCAGGGTTGCAGACTCACTCTGATACAGAAGTCCTGGTACCACCTCAAAACCTGGTGAATTGTCGCCATTGGTAGTGCTGGGGAAGTGAATTTATTTTTTGGCTTTGTGAGAAGAGTTTGGGGGTTGTGGGAGAGAGTGGGGATCTCAAATGCAAACTGAAGTGAACAATAGCAATTGCTGAAGCTATTGTCTTTTCCAATCCCTGTTGAGATGAAGATTGCAGTTCACCCCATTTTCGAACCTGCAGAACCCTGCAAGGTGGAGATCATAGTTGTGAGGGGCAGGGCTGTTGCGAGGTCTGGAAAAGATATGGGGCTATGCAAATGTCAGATTGTCGGAACTCGGGGCTAGCTAGCCATTTGGTTGTAGCCCCTAAGTGTCTAACCAGTGCTACAACCAAAGACCCGGGGCAATATACCACTCAGCCTCCAACCCCAGCAACGGCTCTGGTGAGGGGTGTGTACCTGTTTGCTACTCCATGCCTGATCATCTCTTCACACTTCTGATGGGGAACTCATATTTTAAATTACAGAATGCCAGCTCAAATAATCAAACGGTGAGTATAGTTTTTAGATTAAGCAATATGTGACAAAGGCCAACAATACAAACTCTTACTATCAATGCGCACACTTTCCTTCCAAAAAAGCGTTGTGAAATTAAGAACAGTGACGTTCTTTTGTGGATGGGATTAGAGTACTGCGTTTCAGGCTAATCACCTTTGTTTAGATTCAAATGCTTCTTTGGTTAATTTAATTTTGCTGCCTTTCTCTATCACTTGCCATTATTCCTTTCATACCTCGAGTGGGACATTTGCATTCACAGGTACTTTGATTATGGAAGGTACTATGTAAATATATCAGGGATTCTGAAAGAGAACAATTCATTTCTGGTCTCTGCTGCTATTCTTCACATGCTAATCTTGTTTATGTTAATAACCCCTTGCTGCATGCATTATTTAGTGGCGTTCCCGTTTATGGAATTTTACAAGAGTAAAAAGAACAAGCACTTAGGTGTATGCTTATAACTGAAGAAGGTATGCTACTTAGATGTCTGACCAAGGTCGCAGTTTCGTGGAATACATCACTTTAGTTCAAACAAAACCTGAGCACGGAAAACATTATTTTAACGTTGTTTTATGTTGTTTTCTTAATTGCTTTCTTCATCTATCATCACATAGTCTAAAAGCTGATAAAACAAACAGCAACCACATGCTGCTAGTGTTATGCCACTTGGTAAACAGACGCCTACGGAGACGGTGTTAGTTCAACACATGTTATTACATTTTTTGTCAATTTCCGTAGTCGTGTTGGGCTAAATGAAATTGCCTCCTTTGAATGTGTTGGGGTCAGGGCTTCACACCAATATTGTAGTTAACCTACTGGGTCCCTTACCCACAGGTTGGTCGAGCAATGTGGATTCACCAGGTGCCCTGCATTTTTCGCCAAATATCCTTTGTGTTAAAGGGCCGATCTGAACCCAAAATAAAGGCGAATGTTTTCTCATAACCGAGCGTGCGCATTCACAAGTAATCAGTGATTGGCAAAGCATTATACAAGGTGCCACTGAGCATGCAGGACAGACGAACACTCTACTCTTTTTCATCCACATGGAGACATCTGTATTTCTTTGCATGAACATGGAAAAGTTAAGGACAGACACAAGCAATTGTGTCCCTCTCAGAGTAATACCATTTTCTTTTGTGCGCTCCTTAGGACCAGTGGCATAACACAAAATGTGGGGGCCCCCCTGCAAAACCTGCACAGGGCCACCACAAGCTTCTCAAATAAGCAGAGGGTGAGCCAAAGACACCAGGGGCTGACCTCAGATACCATGCTGCTGACAGGAGGCACTGAGCACTGCACTAGATGAAATATGTACATGTTTTAAATCAAACCCTACATCATTCACCCAACTTAAGAACAAGGGAGTTGTGCAGCATCTGTCTGCTCCTGTTCAAAAGTACCAGCCATCACAGTGCGCAAACTATTACATTTATTATGGACATGCTAATAGTAGAGTCTTCTTTTGGTGCGGGGAGGGTGGGTGGGTCCTGGAGAGATACTGGCAGTGTAAACAATTTGAGGTCAGTGGTGACAGGTGAATATTTTTAGTGGAGGGCCATTAACATTTCCCACAAATTGGTGAGAGCCATCAACCCTAGCGAGGGAGGGATAAAAGGAACTCTCTCTGATAAAATGTTTAAAGTCATGTTTTGAAAAATGGGTAAAAAGCTATGCAATTTACTATTCTCTAGGATAATACATGAAAAACTATTGAGTAGATGCTATTTCATCAACGGTACATGGGAAGTATTTAACATTTTCATGATTCCTGTGTCCACAACAAATGAAAAGCATTGCCTCTGTAAGTCACTTTTATGAAGCTGAGGCCACAATCTATCTATGCCAGTTTCTGTCATTATAAATACATTTCAGAAAGCTGAAGACACAATCTACACCAGTATAGTGACTATATAACACTTTCATGAAAAAGCAGTGATAAATTATGCCAGTATAGGGACTGCCAAATAACTTTTCCATGAACATATGAACACAATATATGCTAGTGTAGTGACTGTAAATCTCTCCAAAAGCTGCAAACACAATCTATTTCAGAACCGTCAATACAAATCCCACGTTGTCACCTAATTGCCTTTTTACTCATCTTTTGTTTACATTAGCCCCTTGATTACAAAGACTGATTCATTGCATTTCAGTGGAGATTTGGCGTTTCAGCTCTCATCTGGCTGCCCATCTCATGATAATCTGTAGCTACCATCCCCCAGCCCCAGCCCCTAACTGTATCCATTATAATGTATGCATTAGAGTTTGTAGTGGTCATGTCCAAGTCCTCCCCATGGCCAGCAAAATGTTTCTGTGTCGCCTTTTCAGAGGCCCTGCTCGTTTTCATATCAGACTTTAAAGCACTGGCCGGCTCCCCATCGATCACTGACATGTCTTCAGCCAGCCCTGTGCACACACACATACAGGGATGGCATCAGGGCATTTCAGCTCTTGCAAATGAAAGCGGCCTTGAGTCTCAGTGGGGCCCCCTGCAACTGCTACCATGTTGAGAGTCAGCAGTCCTATAATACAGAAATAGATTCCCTTCTACAATATATTCGTAATGGGGCTTTAAATGTGGCTTTTCAGCGCTCATGTTCCAAGCTTCATTTGCTGCAGTCCCTCAGGTAGTCACGTGCATTTTGCTGTGATCAGGATACAAGCTTCATTTGCTGGAGCCCTTCGTTGCTGGAGCCCTTCAGATTGGCACTTGGATTGACAACCTGAAGGACTCCAAAAAATAAGGTTTGAAACACGAGTGCTGCAAAGCACATATTTAAAGCGAAGGAAAAACACCCAGCCTCAATAGCCACCGACTATCACAAGACGGACAATCATCAGGGAGCTGAAACACTAAATGGCCATTAAAAAGATATCAATTCTTCTTTATAAACAAGTGGTGGATTTGGAGGCACCTGTGTTATAAGATAAGGTAATAATCAGTGGTCATTTAATGTTTCAGCTCACTGTTGGTTGACCATCTCATGATAAGTGGCAGTTAGCTGTATTTGTCAGTTAGCTGTATTTGTCTCCATCAGTGGCACAACAGGCATTGAGCAGAACAGGCTTTAGCCTCACTCGCCCTTGACATTGTGGGTTATGTTGACTTGACCTGGCTGGCCTACAGATCTGTGAAAAGACAGATCTAGACACATATAATAAACAATGCTTTGGGCAGCATTGTTAACGAAGGCCCAGCAATTATTATTGTAAAGTGTTTCATTGTTAGCACCTGAATGCATATGCATACATTTTTCGGCAATTGAAATTGTGATGTGGGGTTAGTACTTGCATGTCCGGGGAGTGATTTGAAGTGTAGGGGGACAGGGAGACAGCTCATTCTCACAGCAGTTCTTAAATGCGTGTTTCAGGCACAGTGAGAGCTAACAGCTTGTAACATTTAAACTGCATTAGAATAGTCTCATTAGACTATCTAACACAGTTAGATGCATCCACACAAGTAAGTTTGCCTCTTCCCGCGCTCTCGAAAGTTAGCCCCTCTCAACATTTGATGGGCTAGCCACCTCCACCCGAAATGTTTGTCTAGTTGCACACCTGGTGCGCACACTGGTACCCCAGACTGTTTTTCGCTCTGAGCAGAGGTGAGTTTGGGGGCAACCATCATGTTGAAATGGGCCCTTCACTTCTTCAGCTGGACCTGCACCATGCCCACATTACATACATAAAACATTATATACATGCATTACCAATCTTACAAACACACACACAGAAACATACACTGTCGGCAAATGACACAAACACTTTTTAACCATACCCGTGTGTCCATTGTGCATCAACTACACACAACGCTCATTCTGGTCTTCGGTGTGGGTCCAGGGTCGGAGAATAATGTCAGAGGTTCTCTTCTCCTATTGGCTGGCACATGGGTGCGCTCTAGGTTGTATAGCAACCAACAGAGCAAGCTTCCCGAAGGGGAAAAAGGGAAAGAAAGGGACGAGTTCCGTGTGGGCAGAAAAAAAATAAATGGTTATTTTTTCATTTCTTTTAAAGAAAGCTGGAGCTCGGGCCGCACTTTAGGTTTTCTTGGGGGGCAGTGCATGGGCAGCAGGGGGGGCCCTGCGTGGTGGGGCTTGCCAGGCCCCCGTGATGCCAGTGCTTGAGACTGTTTTCCTTTTGTTTGACGCCCGTTGTCTGCCCAGTTTTTCCTCATGCATCTCCTCTCACTTCCCCCTGGCCTCATGCATTTTCCTCATCACTGACTTTGATGTTTCCATATCATAGTTGTTAATCTCCACCACCAGGTTCTTACCAAGTCTCCACTCTCGGTGGTATCCTGTGCATTGGTTAATTTGTTCCTTTCTGTTTGCATCATGCTTTCAATCATACGTTGGCAATAGCAGAGGGTGTGTCTCTATGCAAGAATTGCAGAGGGTGCATATTTTCTTTATTATGAAACCCCTCCTGAGTGTCTCCATTTATTGCAATAAGGTTTGGGCTGGAGCTTTAGGGCAAGGCGCAGATTCATCTTCTGTAAAGGTAAATAATAATCTAGCAGTGAGTGTTGCAGTTATGTTCCAACCTCACGGAGGCATTATAAGCCATAGGATTAGATTAAAAAAGTAATTTTGAAAACAGTTATATTCATTACCACAAAATACATATCGAGCATCATATATACAACACATCTGAAAACCACATAGACATCTGATGTATTCATACAGAACTATGGTCCTTATACGGTTGGTGGGGAATCAGCAGTAAACCTGCCAATTCATCCTGAGATTTGTTTAGCATCAACGCCACTCAGTCCTTTGGCATTGCCACGGGATGGTATGACAGTGTGCATAAGACTCCAAGGGGAATTGGGCTGAGTGGCAATACCGGTTGGTAAATCCACCACATTTTAGAGATAATGTGAAGGATCATTCACCTCCGGCATTTTGCTGGATATTAGTCCTCCACTTTACCTTGAAAATCAGATTTCAGCAGTTTCCCTGTACCCACTCTTAGTGGTACTTCAGGATCTTCACTTTATACTGCAGAAAGTGCTTTGCACATCTGGTATGATATGATATGCTCTAATGGAGTACCATAATACCACAAGGTTCTGACCTCCATCAAAACAACACAACTCCACAGACACCAGACCTGCAAAGCCTTATTTAAACCTTGCAATACACCAATAAACCAATTAGTCCCACCAATATAAAGACACCTGACCCTAAAACATTGGGCCTCATTCCGAGTCGGGCGGTAAGGGTTAACGGTCACCGGTAACGAGACCGGTGCCGTTAAACCCTTACCACCCTATTCCGAGTTCCCTTTGCGGGTTGGAACTTAACACCTGCTTTTTGCAGGCGTTAAAAAACCAACCCGCAAAGGGACCTTGGAGCTAATTACGGCACCGTAATTTACGGTGCCGTAATTAGCACCTTCCCCATTCCCATTGAGCCCTATGGGGCAAAAATGGGAATGGGGAAGGGCCCATGGTGAATGGGGAATTAACGACCCCGCCAACCTTGGAATGGGGCGGTAATTCCGCCATTCACCATGGCGGAGTCGGAAAGATAACGGCGTCAACCAAGGCGCTAATAGCGCCTTGGTTAACGCCAGGGTCGGAATGAGGCCCATTGTCACTTGCCCACAATAGCCAAGTACTCCCTACCTACAAACACCTTTATAAACACTATGCGCTAAAAATACCTAGGAATTGATATCTCTATGCACACACCGGCTACTAATACCTGCAAAAAAACACATTTACATACACAATGATGTAGATCCTTCCTCTGGCTCCTTGATTTGAAGAGTGGGAACTCAACGCTCCTCAAACTCCCCTTCTAGAGCTGAGGGATATCCTGCCTTTCTTAATAGGACCTACACTTGTATAGAGTATTGTCGTTTCCAATTTTAAGAGGACTTTCCCCACATCAATTATTCACTTTTCCTATGCTATATGACATTATCTTTCCCTGTGGTGGGGGAGCTTCAGATCAATACTTAATCAAAATTCAGGTATTGGCTTTTGAGGTGCTTCCCCTTCTATCACAATAGCAATTTACAGGCAATAACAAAAAATATCAACAGCACTGTTTCATGCAGAAAGTGCACTCATGTTCTAGGTGTCTCTGAGTTCCCCAAGGCCTCAACCCCCTCATACTGCCTGTACAGCCCAGCACGGCAGCCCACACTCCAGGGACCAGACAGACATTCAGAGTAACATGGCGTCTGCTTGCCTCTCTGGTTTTGTGCATAGAAACTGCTCTCAGGAGGCAGGGCTCTGTGGCCCGGGCCTTGCAGGTGAACGACCCTCAGCATTTTTGGAAGTCCCTGGATATCACATCAAGGTCACCAAAAAAGTGTATAGTAGGCTCATAACCCAATCAGAAAAAAATAAATCCAAGGAAGCAATAATGGGGTGCATGCTTTGCAAGAATCTTTTTTTAATACATGCAAATTATGGCCAGGAGGGTCAGTCGGCTCTGTGAAACTGAAACATGAAAATGCTCTTGATCCACCCACATTGAGTTACAGTATTTAAAGACAAAAAACACAAAATTAGAATACATTACAAATATCAAGTACATGTTAAACCCACATTCCCTATTGGCTCCCACCTACAGAGAAATCTAAACACAATGGGCCTCATTACACGGACGACGGTGGACCAAGGTGCTATTAGCACCTTGGTCCATGCCGGTAAAATACCAGCACCGCCTTGGTGGAAAGGGGAATTACCGCCCTATTCCAAGGTTGGTGGGGCGGTAATTCCCCCTTCCCCCATTGCCCTTTCCCATTCCCATTTTTGCCCCATAGGGCATAATGGGGAAGGTGCTAATTACGGCACCGCAAATTGCGGTACCGTAATTAGCTCCCTGGTCCCTTTGCAGGTTGGTTTTTAACACCTGCAAAAAGCAGGCGTTAAATTCTCCAACCCGCAAAGGGACCTCGTAGTAAGGCGGTAAGGGTTTACCGGTACCGGTAAAATACCGGTACCGGTAAACCCTTACCGCCTACCGTGTAATGAGGCCCAATATACGTTAGTAGCCCCCATTGGTTAGTACATCACCCGTGACCATCTTAAGAACAGCCCCCTCCAAATGATCTAATTGTGCAATCATCTGAAAATACTTCATCCTGATTGGCCAACATTATACATGTAACAGTTACTAAAATGCCATTCCCTAATTCGTCAAAACAAATTTATGGAACTTTTGATGCGCAGTCCCACCGAAATGACCCAATCATGTAGGTGATGTGAACAGGGAAGCCAGCAAATTAGATACATCAATTTCATCTCCCACGAGCTCAGTCAATTTGGCAAACAAGGTAGTTTTCAGGCCGTGTAGTGGTTTACTCTCCAACACTTTTTGCAACTCCCGCTTTAAAACATGTTGCTATCCTAGCACACATATTTCCGGCTATCTCTTGGGAACCAGGTGGCTTCATAATCAAAGCTAACATAAATGCCACTCTTGAAAATAAATGGGCCTCATTACGATCCTGCAACCAGAGTCATTTGTTTCCCGGGACCTGGCATTGGGGAATTACCGGGGCATTACAGCCACAGCAGTCCTGGTAATTCCCCATAATAATAAGAAAATAATAATTTTGCATTTATATAGCGCTACGAACCATTAGGTATCTGAGCGTTGCTTATTATTATCCACGGTGTGTGGTGCTCATTTATCGACCTCGGAAGGATGAAAGGCTGAGTTTGGCCCTGCCGGGATTCGAACCTGCATTAGCAGGCTCTGCAAAGCGAGCACTCTACTCGCTGTGCCACTTGACCGGATAGCCAGGTGCCAGAACAAATTACTCACCATTCCCATTGGAGTCCCAGAGGACTCAATGGGAATGGGGAGGACGGAAACACTGGTGCCAGTGCTTCCGTCAAAGTCTGCGAGCGGCTGCCGCTCTGCCCGCCAGGTCAGAGGGACGGCACCAGCCCATAAAACACAGAGTATGCCAGTCCAGTAACAACGGTGCCGGTGGCATACCTGCACCGGTGTTACCAGACCGGCATACTCATAATGAGGCCCAATGTCTAATATTTATTTGTGCTACCAAGCCATTCTCTTGCAGACCCAGTTGTCCCAACACTCCTAGGGGGCAGTATGACCACGATCTGGATTTGACGTTTTGGCAATGCCTTCACCCAAGGCTCCATTCAGACCCAAATATGTCCTTTGCAACTATTGTATTTCATATATCGTCAAGAACAAAAAACATTATTCTACATTTCACTAATAGCTCAGGAGAACAGCTAAGCTCAGCAACAATAACTAATACGTGATGCACCTTTCGCTTCCTCAAAGGACTTTGGAGTGCTGAACAATTGCTGATGGAAGGAGTTATAAATCCCAAATGACAACAAATCTACACACTCTCATGAGACCTAGTTCAAAATGGCCAGACCCTTGCTATTGTTGAAAGAGGATCTTATGCTAAAAGAAACCAGTAACTATATCTTTGCTGCCCATCATTCCAGCATATGCTTGGAAGCCTAGTACTAGCCTAGTGTGGTAAAAACTAAAGCAAAACTATATCCCATTTAAAAATAATCTAATGTGGTGAGAAATGACAGAAACACTAACACCAAAAATGACCAAATCTCCATGCTAATAGAACTTCTGCAACTTGTACTTTCCTACAGGATTGGGGTTTTACACCTGCATTCCATCACACATGACTATTGAAATTACCATCATCTTGTCTGTTAGCTATTACCCTCCCAAAGGGGAAGCACACCTACAAAAGAGTACAGTAAAGCATCTCTGTATTGTGCATGAAAAATCTATTTGCGAGTGTGGTTCTGACTACCAACATTTCATTGCACTTGTTTAATTGTACTTTTAGATGTATGTGTAAGAACATTGTTTCCATTCTTTGGAAGATGATGAAAGCACTGTACCATAGCTGAACATAAATTTGTCCCAGGAATCATCTAACTATGTGAGCATGATTGCGTACTTGCCAAGCTGTGGGATGGAAATGGCACAATGCAACACAAGTCAGACTTTACTGTACTTTTTTGCTCAAACAAATCTCACTCTTTCTGGTGAAAAACCTCTATTTGCAGAACAATTCTGTTTCCAATGTTTTTAAACCAGACCACTAATATTGATGCCACGTTTGTGTTGTTTGTCTACACAAGCTTAATACTTTAATTATATCTCATGAAATAACAGCATAATCCAAGGCCACGAATGCGCAAACGTAATGCTGTGTGATGCTGTATGCGTGCCCACACTAAAGTATTCAGTAGTCTCCTCTTTGTGTTTTCTGTTGATGTTTGCAAGCACAGCATATTAGCCATGGATTGTACAGCTAAATCAAGTGGCATACCGTGTTTTAATTAAAATAGCATTTTCAAGTGTAGTTACTATGCTGATTTCTAATGCATATTGGTGCCCTTGTGTAATTTCTGCAACCTGTTTATTTGTAATGTATATGTACAATACAGTAATGGTGTTTTTGTTGAAACTTTCTAGGCTCTCACCTCTGATCTGTAAAAAAATTGCAGCGTTTTATAATGGCGCAATCCCATAGAAAAACGTTATGTGAATCAAGCACGTGCTGTCTTAGAAAAAGTAAGCCTTCAGTATATAAGGGTGCTCAACCTATTCATAAAGCTTTCAGATTCAGATATACTGCACTTAGTTTCCCTCCTTATACATGTATGATGACATTTAAGGTGTCACACCTTATTATATAAGGAGGGATTCCATTCAGATATGTATATTCCTTTTTTATAAATTTACATTGATTATGGCCCTAACGGCCATCATGCAAGTACACACAGATTTTGAACCTTTATCCTTTCCAATGGAAGATGAATATGTTCTTTCGAAAAGGCCATGTATTCTGGAAATGTTTGTCACAGACTTTTTTCTATGTATGATTATTTTATTTTTAATAAAACATGTTATTGTTTTTTGGTAACATGAAAACATACAGCCTCGCGCAGCAAGGTACCAGTTATCTCCCTTTCCCAACCAACAACAATTTCACACCATGCCTCCAATACGATGGAGTCTCCTAACACATCTAGTTGCGTTTGTTACGCTAGTGTCTCATAATTCTGGTTTCCTTTGCCTGTCCTTGGGTACTGGCTCGGTCTGCCGGTGCAGATTACCTACCTCTCAGTGTGCATCTTCCCACTTTTGCCATATTTTCTGAGCTTTTTCAGGGCATCCCCTAGCCGTGTAGACTCTTTTTCCATTGCAATACAAACGTCCACGTCCGTGGTCCACTGCGTGTAGCTCGGTGTCGTCTCAGAAACCCAGAGTTGTGCTATGTTGCTCTTGATTAATGCAGTGGTGGTGGATAAAAACATTTTTTCGTAGTGTGATAGCTTGACCTCCTCCTCTATCCCCAGAAGTAGCTATTTTGGGCTTCTGTGGATCGTTTTGCCCATCACCCTTGACAGTTCATCGCAGCACTGCTGCCAGTATTGTTGAATAAAGGTACATTCCCATAGTGTGTGGTAATAAGAGCCTTCTTCTCTTTTGCATCTCAAGCAGGATGAGTTAGTGGTTTTGCCCCAGTTGAATAATGCCACCCTTGGGTAATAGATTCTATGCAATATCTTCAGTTGGATTAATCTGAGCCTAGAAGAGATAACTGATTCTCTGGGGAACATCAAAGGCAGCCACCCATTCCCCTGGAGGTATGGCACCCACATCCCTCTCCCATTTGTTTTTCAGACCCGACAGTTCCCCGGTAGCTAAGGAGGTTATGGCGCTATACATGGTGGACGTGACTGCATTTAATCATTTCTGGGAATAGGGGTGTAGTCAGGCATGTCAATGATTTCAGGGAGATGGGCCTGCAGCGCATGTTTAGGTTGTGTGTACTGATAACTGATACTGCTCATTTGGTGGGAGTGCGAAGGTGGTGGTTAGGTCTGCGAATGGTATTATTTCGTTTTCTCTCACTACATCCCCAATTTTGGTAATGCCTAATTGGGACCAGGAGTGCCATATCGGTAGCTTATTCACTTCCAGGAGGTGTTTACTGTTCCACAGTGGTTGTACTGGAGTTAGTTTTTTGTCCTAGCCTAAGTATTTATGTGTATCTGCCCATACTGTAGTTATGTGTGACAGCATGGACAGGGTAGCAGACCGGTCCTTTTTGCGATATAGGTGTTTCATAATAGGTCTTTCTTGCTGGTTTGGGTCCTGCATTCTGTTGTGCGGTAATGTGGTGCCCCTGCAGAGTTCATCATTCACTACTGCCTTCTGGCTGGCCCAGTAGTAGGTTTGTAGACGGGGAGTCCAATGCCACCTTCCCATACAGATCTTTGTAGGGTGGTGAGAGCCAGACGAGGGTGACAAGCAATTTCCAAAGTGTCTACTCTATTTTATGGAATTCACTGGGTGCTATGGGTGTTTTGTAATATGTAAAGGTAGCGGGGGAGGGCTATCGTCTTAAAAAGTGCAGCTCTACCTAGTAGTGTTAGTGGTAAGGACATCCAGTGATGGATGTCTTCCTTGAATATCACCGTTATTGGGCGCAGGTTTTTGGGCACATAGTCTGTTAGCTTATTCATAATTTGTAGGCCTAGGTACCTGAATTGCTCCTTCTCCACATGGCAGGGGCATTCGTCTGGCACTGTGTTGTCCGTTTGCTTCAATGGGAATAACATGGACTTAGACCACTTGACACGAAGACTGCTAAACATGCCATATCTATTTAATAATCGCGTCACTATGGGGCAGGATTCTCGTGGTTCCTTCAGGTATATTAGTAGGTCGTCTGCGTATAAGGACACCTTGTCCTCCCAGTCGCTCGACCACCTGAAGCCACTCCATGTTTGTGTGGATCTTAATAGAATTGCTAGAGGTTCAAATGCTAGCGCGAAGATCAAAACTGATAGGGGCAACCTTGTCTCGTGCCTTTGCCTAATAGGAAAGGGTTTGAAACATGTCTATTCACCTTTGTTACCACTTCTGGATGGTTATATAGCAGTTTAACCCAGCTCATAAAGTACAGTCCTATGCCCATGCGCTGCATAATTACCCAGATTGCTTCCCAGTATACCGAGTCGAAGGCTTTTTTGAAATCTATTGGGAGTATGGCCAGGGGGTCCTGTAGCTCGGGTAATTTTTCTAGTGCTGTATGCAGTCTGTATATGTTCTGCCTAGTGGATCTCTGTGGCATGAATCACACTGGTCCAGATGTACCAGTGTTTGTATAACTTGCTGCAGTCAGTTGGCCAATACCTTCGCAAGTATTTTGGCCCACCAGTTAATAAGAGACATGGGTCTATAGGAACTGCACTTGTCGGGTGGTTTATCTGATTTTGGCAGAACTATTAGCGTGGCTTTCCTTAGGTCTGGGGGTAAGAGAACCCTGTGAATATGAGTGTCGTAATAGGCGTAACAAGTGTGGGGGGATTACATTTGCACCTATTTTCTTCCGTATTTCGATGGGGAAGCCGTTCGGGCCTGGGGTTTTGCCTGATTGGAGTTCCGACATGGATTGGGTTAGTTCTTCCTCAGTGATTTCTTGTTCTAATAAGTTAGACTGTTGTGCGTTTAGGGTGGGGAGGGTAATTTCCTCCAGGATGTCAGCCGCGAGTGGTGAGGATGGCGCCTTGTATAGCTCAGCGTAGTACTTTGCGAAGCCTTACGCTATGTCTAGGTCTGTTATTAGTGGTTCTGGTTCTTCTGTTGTCAGTTTCCTAATTTGGGTGAGGCTCAGATCTCTACGTTCTAGCCATGCCAGTATTTTCCCAGCTTTGTTCCCTGTTTCGTACACCTTTGCCCGCATCACTGTGTGTGCTTGTTTTGCATTGTCTAAAACTATGTGTTGCAGTCGTTTCTGTGCTAATTGTAGTGCGCGGTGTGTCTCGGGTTGGTCATGGGTTAGGTAATCAGCCTCTGCTTGTTGTACTTTTGCTTCGGCTTCACGTATTGCTTTAAGGTGTTTTTTCTTGTGGGCTGTGGTCCAGGCTATGATTTCGCCTCTGAGCACTGTCTTTAGCGCCTCCCATGGCATTACCGGGCTGTCTACAGAGTCTGTGTTTATCTCAAAGTATGCCTCAGTGGTCTTTTGGATGTGTTCTACTAGTTCTGGCAATCCTAGATAGTAGCCGTTTAGTTGCCAGCTGGGTGGGGGGATCAATCTGTTGGTTTTAATCGTTATTGTGAGTGGGGAGTGATCCGATATACCTATTGGGAGTAGTTGTGCTTCACATGCTTCATGTATGTTACTTAATGGTAGGAAAAAATAGTCTAGCCTGGACAGTGAGGCATGTGCTCCGGAGTGGTATGAGTATTCCTTTGTATCGGGGTGTAGTGTCCTCCACATGTCTTGCAGCCCCAGTGCATTGGTGAATGTGGCGAGTTTGGTGCGTACGTTTGGGTTCCTGGATCGTACATGTGTTCTGTCAAGGTCTACATTCATTACTTCGTTGAAGTCTCCTTCAATTAGTGTGAGGTCTGCAGGGTTGTTGGCGAGTAGGGGCATGATGTCATTAGTAAATTAGGTGGTGCATATACAGCAATCATGGTTACAGTGCGTTCCCAGAGGGTCCCTGTCGTGTGTACAAATCTCCCTCCTGTGTCGTGTGTGATGGTCACAGGTGCAAAGGGGAGTCTTTTGTGTACCAGGATTAGTACCCCTCGTGATCCTATGGTGAATCCGGCATGTAGTGTTAGCCTGTAGTTAGTGCGTCTAAATAGCGTACAATTTGTACCAGCTAGGTGTGTCTCCATAAGGAACGCCACATCTGGGGAGTGGCGGTTCATGTGATTGCAGTACCAGTTGCCTTTTGATACTGTTGCCCAGCCCATTTACATTCCATTGTTGGAATCGAAACAATATTATACCTCCTATTGCATTGTTTGAATGTGTGTTGGCCTACGCCAAGTTATCTAAAACATCGTGTAAATAGATTCCGCGGCAAGGTCTTGACCTTAACGAAAACTGTGTAAATCGCCATCTTGGATTTAGCCGCCATTTTAGGTTCTCTTGTAATGTGGAAGTCACCCTGAACACCAAAATGGAGGCCGAATGACATTTTGAGTGGGATTCTGGCCGTTGTGACCTCCGCACACATGAATAAGTAATATGCCTGCAGGCCACTTGTTGAGGTCGCAAACTGAGCCCTTGTCCTATCCCTGACCTATGTGTAAATGAACAACTGTATCAGCGGAACTGATCAAAATGCATACATTATGGGATTGACCTGGCAAGGAACCCTAGGCCTGGTCCTAAGAATGGTTAACCCGCGAGGGGGTTGGCCGGAACAGGATAAAGAGTATAAAAACACAAGTATCCCAATTACGGTCTCTCACACTAACGCATTGAACTCTCGTTGAAGTTTGTTCTGTTACTCTGAGAGCCGAATAGCTATCCGTTTGTCAATTGACTTTTTGGTAACTGTTGTAGCTTTTGAATAAAGCACTTTGTATCTTCTTTGTAACCTCTGTTGGTGTGTTTCCTTTGGGCTTCCTGGCCTCATATCAATTTCTTTGTTTTCACAGTTGGCGCCAGAATAGGGACCTTCAAGATTGATGCCGGATCATTGAAGGTTGACGCAGACTATCGAACCGGGATCGGCCGGTGTGATTCTGCGGGCCCGACCGAACGAGACGCGATACCTCGGCAGCGCTGCACGATCCGATCCTTGGACGATAGTCGTGTGGTCTGACACAGCATCTTGACGAGGGTCCAATTTTTGAGGCGGGCAGATTTGCCGAAACCACCAAACACAAGGTAAAATTCGTTAGGTAAGTTCTTTGATAAACCGTACGGTCCTCCTTAGGTTTGGTCAGGTGTAGTCGTGACCCGGCTCTTAATTTAACCCTGACAATTTGAATTTGGCGTATTGTATCTGCAGACACAATTATTGACCAGGTAACACCAATTTTTTGTGAAATGCCTGGGAAATTGTCTAGCTGCTTTAGGGCTCTGTTCCGCAGCGATCGACAATCCTTGGAATTTAGCCACCCGGCACCACAGGAGGGGTCGCAGGCATGTACTATGTACTGTAAGTATGGCATTGGAAGTATAGTATTTAATGATATTTGGCACAGACAGACCAGGCATGCCTCCGAATTTCAGTGGCCAATCAACGGTAGTTTTGAGATCCCCCGTATTGAATACTTAGAATCGATCTTGTTAAAGAAGAAGGCTAGACCTGCAGCCTTTGATGTTTTACAGAATTGGAAAAAAGAAGCGTTACAGCAGCTTAAAAGTAGGGATAAACATGCACGTCGTCATAAAACAAACGCCGAAAAAGCATTATTATATGATAAAGAAAAGCGTTCAGAATCAGTTAAAAATATGGATAGAGCTTTTTCACTCGGGATCCAGAAAATGTATCCCTCTAAAGATTTCCATGTTTCTGAGGAATTTATCGAGAAGTTATTAAATGAACGCAGGCCTGATGCCTCAGCGCCACCTCCGTATGCTCCTATTTTGGGTGCTCTGCCCATTCCTGCTGTCGCTCCTGTTGTTATTCCTGTTCCCCCTGTACAACCTATTGTTCCTAGTCCTCTGGTTGTTGTTCCTCCACCTATCGCACCGCCCCTTCCTTCTACACCGATAGTTGCACCTTTATTAAATTTACCTACACCTCCGCTCCCGAGTGGCCCCGTATTGACTGAAGTTGATCCAGGTGCAGGATCAAAGTTGTCACTCGTAGTACTGTTTCTGCAGATAAGAAACAGGAATTGTTTGCATGGGCTAAGCATTGCATGGAGAAAGGTGATCAAGTTAATGTTTTTTCCACATTATCTAATTTGAATAGTTTTCCCGAGGAAAAATGTTTTTATCGAAGGTTTGGGGACTCATTTGTGTGTGATGTGGGGTAGATTACAAAATTCAGATCTTCCACAAGGAGTGAGAGATCTGAATGCTTTGGCACTTTCGAGGGACACAGAGCAGAAAGTATATGGGCATGTTGAAAAATTGTTTGAGTTTAGGAAAGACTTTGAAAAGTCACGAGATGAGGACGACGAAGACGATAAAATATATGTACAGAAACGGTTCCTTCCGTGGCGCAAATCGGCACCTGAGGAAGTACGAATTTGTACTAAAGATGCGGTTCGATGGATCTCGGATTCATCGATTCCGCCAGATGAAGTATATGACACGTATAGTCAGTATACAGTAGAAGTGCAAAGAAAGGTAATTCAGGTGATGGTACATCACCTGCAAGAAGAATGTGTAAGAAAGAGGGTTAGTTGCCCCATAGAATTATTGGGGATTTGTAAAAGGGCTTTTTCGCCCGATACTTCTACAGCTGCCTTAGTGCTCGACCTGGCCCTGTTGCTTAGTAAGCAGCCGGAGGTACCTATATCTCAGTTGCCTATGAGAGAGGTTCCTCCGACCTTTGTCCCAAAAATTGAGATCCCCGCCAACGCTGGGACTGGTGCCCCCGCTGTGGATATCCCTGCACATTATGTATCGCAATTTGTTCACGTCCCGTTTTCACTACAGGAAGTGAACACAATTAGACAATGGGCCTCATTACGACCCAGGCGGTAAGTTACCGCCTGGGCCGTGACTTTACAACCATGGCGTAAACTACGTTTACGCCATGGTGGTTGGCGGACTTACCGCCCCATTCCGACCTTGGCGGGGCGGTAAGTCCCCAATCCCCATTTACCCTTCCCCATTCCCATTTTTGCCCCATAGGGCATAATGGGAGTGGGGAAGGCGTTAATTACGCCACCGTAAATTACGGTGGCGTAATTAACTCCATGGTCCCTTAGCGCCATGGATTTTAACACCTGCTAAAAGCAGGTGTTAAATCCGCCATGGCGCTAAGGGACCTCGTACTCAGGCGGTAAGGGTCGGCGCTGTTTACGCCGTCGTAAAACCCTTACCGCCTGAGTCGTAATGAGGCCCAATCAGTTCCCGATATTAGGAAAAACCCGACGGGGTTTTACAAAGAAATAGAGTCCATCTTGCAGTCCTCTGTGTTCACCTTGAGTGATATTGACTTGTTATTCCCTGTACTCCTACCCGTAGATGTATGGAAACAGGTTCGGACAATAGATGATGTGCCGGGGTTGGGAGATACGTGGGCTAATATGATTAGAATTGATGGGGAAAGACCAGCTGGTGAGAAACCACCACAGGTAATACTTACTTTGCCTGATAGAATTGTCGCAAAACTGAAAACTATAATTCCAGAGAAAATAATTATTTGGGACAAGCTTACGGCCTGTGTCCAAGGAAAAACTGAAGGCGCCACCGAATTTTTTAATAGATTCGAGCAGGTATTTTCTGACTTCAGTGGACAGGATTTAGGTACAGAGTCGGGGGAAAAGGCTGTTCGTGGACAAATTTGTACGTGGATTGTTACCTGACATCCAGTCACAGATTATGTCCTCTGAGAGCGCTTGGCAGGCAAAATCTCAATCTGAGGTTTTGCACATGGCTCAGTATTATGAGAACCGTGTTAATAATGAGAAGGAAAAAATTGAAAAGAGGAAAGGAGATTTGAAAACCAAAGTATTATTACAACAAATTGTTAGAAACCCCAGAGGAGGCACGACACAGACTAGAGGTCAGTATATCCCAAATGGAAATGCTCCTTTGGGTCCTGTGAATATTAATCAATGTGCTTATTGCCGCCAGGAAGGTCATTGGCGAGCACAGTGCCCTGTCCTTTGCCAGAGGTCAAACAGTGCATTTGGGGGTATGGGTAGACGACCTAGGGGCCGCCCTGAAGCAGGGGACCCTGATAGAGGTCAGCTTTTACAAGATCCTCAGCAACCTTTTTCACGGGAAAACCAGACCTCGAGTATGGACTCGAGGAACATATTTGATCACCCTTCTGCTGCCTGCCTTTCTGAAGAGCTTCCTTTCGACAATACTGTATTTCATTAGGATTGCCCGAAGCAGGGTTTGGAACCTTCACCTATTCCCGTTAATCAGAAAGGCCCCTATGTTGAACTATTAGTAGGGAATAGGAAACACCAGTTTTTGATTGACACTGGAGCGCAGAAGTGCTCCATTGATCATTCTCGGGTTCCAAACATCCCACTGTCAGGGCAAACAAATGTTTCCGTAGGGTTTTCTGGTAAACCAACTGCCTGTCCGGTTTCTGCACCGGTATCTGTTTCTTTGGGTCCCTTTACGGACCATTGCCCTTTTCTTCTCACTTCAAACTGTGGAGAGAATTTGCTGGGGCTGAATTTGTTAAAGAAATTGAATGCAGTAATTCATTGTTCTTCTGATGGAGTACGGCTGACGGTTTCACCACAGCAACTTCCTAATTCTCAGTTTTAGATTCGACCTTTACCTCCTGAGTTTAGCATTGTCCCGGAATGTTTGTGGGAGGTGGACGACAATGATGTCGGGGTGTTACAGATTGACAGGGTAATTCATAGAATTTCGCAGAAAAGTGTCGCAAGCGGCTGGCGCAGAGTGTCCGCGTGCGATTGTGTGCGCCAGGCACGTGCGCTAAAACCGATTTCCGCGCACAGCGTATTCATGGATTTCATGCACCCAAACCAGCCGTGGCGCAGAGTATCGCAGCGAGCCTGCAGCAGCGCCAGTAACGCCCCCAAGAACGCCCTCGCGCAAGGAAAAGCCATCAAAATCGCTAAATCATCGCAAAGGGCTGGGCTAACCCTGGACCAGTTTACAGGGCTGCCAAACAAGGAACGCAAAGCGGGCAACCTTGATATCAGGAGTACGCGGGAAGTTTTACACGCGATTAGCCAGGGTACGTGTATTACAGGGGTACGCGGGAAGTTCAACACGCGATTGTCCAGGGAACGTGTATTACAGGGGTACGCGTGAAGTCTTACATGCGATTAGCCAGGGCACGTGTAATACAGGGGTACGCGGGAATTATCACACGCGATTTGGCAGGGTATGTGAATTACAGGGGTGCGTGGGAATTATCACAAGCCATTTTGCTGGGTACGTGTATTACAGGGGTGCGTGGGAATTATCACACGCGATTAGGCTGGGTGGGTCCTCACAGGTGTTCCCAATACACCCTCCACGGCCCCTGCAGGCAGCCCACAAAACAGGGGACTACCCTGCACACCTGCTCATGTCCCCCTGCACCCCCACCCCCCAGCCACCAGGGGCAGCCTCCACCAGGCCCCCACCCATGTCTCCCACCACCCCCACCCCCCAGCAGTGCAGGGGCAGCCTCCACCAGGCCCCCACTCATGTCTCCCACCACCCCCACCCCCCAGCCACCAGGGGCAGCCTCCACCAGGCCCCCACTCATGCCCAACTCATGTCTCCCACCACCCCCACCCACCAGCCACCAGGGGCAGCCTCCACCAGGCCCCCACCCATGTCTCCCACCACCCCCACCCACCAGCAGTGCAGGGGCAGCCTCCACCAGGCCCCCACCCATGTCTCCCACCACCCCCACCCCCCAGCCACCAGGGGCAGCCTCCACCAGGCCCCCACCCATGTCTCCCACCACCCCCACCCACCAGCAGTGCAGGGGCAGCCTCCACCAGGCCCCCACCCATGTCTCCCACCACCCCCACCCCCCAGCCACCAGGGGCACCCTCCACCAGGCCCCCACTCATGCCCAACTCATGTCTCCCACCACCCCCACCCCCCAGCCACCAGGGGCAGCCTCCACCAGGCCCCCACTCATGCCCAACTCATGTCTCCCACCACCCCCACCCCCCAGCACTGTGGGGCACCTGCCAGCAGGCCCCCACCCATGTCACCCACCACCCCCACCCCCCAGCCACCAGGGGCAGCCTCCACCAGGCCCCCACCCATGTCTCCCACCACTCCCACCCCCCAGCCACCAGGGGCAGCCTCCACCAGGCCCCCAGCCATGTCTCCCACCCCCCCACCCCCCAGCCACCAGGGCAGCCTCCACCAGGCCCCCACCCATGTCTCCCACCACCCCCACCCACCAGCAGTGCAGGGGCAGCCTCCACCAGGCCCCCACCCATGTCTCCCACCACCCCCACCCACCAGCAGTGCAGGGGCAGCCTCCACCAGGCCCCCACCCATGTCTCCCACCACCCCCACCCCCCAGCCACCAGGGGCAGCCTCCACCAGGCCACCACCCATGTCTCCCACCACCCCCACCCCCCAGCCACCAGGGGCAGCCTCCACCAGGCCCCCACCCATGTCTCCCACCACCCCCACCCCCCAGCCACCAGGGGCAGCCTCCACCAGGCCCCCACCCATGTCTCCCACCACCCCCACCCCCCAGCCACCAGGGGCAGCCTCCACCAGGCCCCCACCCATGTCTCCCACCACCCCCACCCACCAGCAATGCAGGGGCAGCCTCCACCAGGCCCCCACCCATGTCTCCCACCACCCCCACCCCCCAGCCACCAGGGGCAGCCTCCACCAGGCCCCCACTCATGCCCAACTCATGTCTCCCACCACCCCCACCTCCCAGCCACCAGGGGCAGCCTCCACCAGGCCCCCACTCATGCCCAACTCATGTCTCCCACCACCCCCACCCCCCAGCACTGTGGGGCACCTGCCAGCAGGCCCCCACCCATGTCACCCACCACCCCCACCCCCCAGCCACCAGGGGCAGCCTCCACCAGGCCCCCACCCATGTCTCCCACCACCCCACCCCCCAGCCACCAGGGGCAGCCTCCACCAGGCCCCCACCCATGTCTCCCACCACCCCCACCCACCAGCAGTGCAGGGGCAGCCTCCACCAGGCCCCCACCCATGTCTCCCACCACCCCCACCCCCTAGCCACCAGGGGCAGCCTCCACCAGGCCCCCACCCATGTCTCCCACCACCCCACCCCCCAGCCACCAGGGGCAGCCTCCACCAGGCCCCCACTCATGTCTCCCACCACCCCCACCCACCAGCAGTGCAGGGGCAGCCTCCACCAGGCCCCCACCCATGTCTCCCACCACCCCCACACCCCAGCCACCAGGGGCAGCCTCCACCAGGCCCCCACTCATGCCCAACTCATATCTCCCACCACCCCCACCCACCAGCCACCAGGGGCAGCCTCCACCAGGCCCCCACCCATGTCTCCCACCACCCCCACCCCCCAGCCACCAGGGGCAGCCTCCACCAGGCCCCCACCCATGTCTCCCACCACCCCCACCCCCCAGCCACCAGGGGCAGCCTCCACCAGGCCCCCACCCATGTCTCCCACCACCCCCACCCACCAGCAGTGCAGGGGCAGCCTCCACCAGGCCCCCACCCATGTCTCCCACCACCCCCACCCACCAGCAGTGCAGGGGCAGCCTCCACCAGGCCCCCACCCATGTCGCCCACCACCCCCACCACCCCAGCCACCAGGGGCAGCCTCCACCAGGCCCCCACCCATGTCTCCCACCACCCCCACCCCCCAGCCACCAGGGGCAGCCTCCACCAGGCCCCCACCCATGTCTCACACCACCCCCACCCACCAGCAGTGCAGGGGCAGCCTCCACCAGGCCCCCACCCATGTCTCCCACCACCCCCACCCCCCAGCCACCAGGGGCAGCCTCCACCAGGCCCCCACCCATGTCTCCCACCACCCCCACCCACCAGCAGTGCAGGGGCAGCCTCCACCAGGCCCCCACCCATGTCTCCCACCACCCCCACCCCCCAGCCACCAGGGGCAGCCTCCACCTGGCCCCCACCCATGTCTCCCACCACCCCCACCCCCGAGCCACCAGGGGCAGCCTCCACCAGGCCCCCACTCATGCCCAACTCATGTCTCCCACCACCCCCACCCCCCAGCACTGTGGGGCACCTGCCAGCAGGCCCCCACCCATGTCACCCACCACCCCCACCCCCCAGCCACCAGGGGCAGCCTCCACCAGGCCCCCACCCATGTCTCCCACCACCCCCACCCACCAGCAGTGCAGGGGCAGCCTCCACCAGGCCCCCACCCATGTCTCCCACCACCCCCACCCACCAGCAGTGCAGGGGCAGCCTCCACCAGGCCCCCACCCATGTCTCCCACCACCCCCACCCCCCAGCCACCAGGGGCAGCCTCCACCAGGCCCCCACCCATGTCTCCCACCACCCCCACCCCCCAGCCACCAGGGGCAGCCTCCACAAGGCCCCCACCCATGTCTCCCACCACCCCCACCCCCCAGCCACCAGGGGCAGCCTCCACCAGGCCCCCACCCATGTCTCCCACCACCCCCACCCACCAGCAGTGCAGGGGCAGCCTCCACCAGGCCCCCACCCATGTCTCCCACCACCCCCACCCCCCAGCCACCAGGGGCAGCCTCCACCAGGCCCCCACCCATGTCTCCCACCACCCCCACCCCCCAGCCACCAGGGGCAGCCTCCACCAGGCCCCCACCCATGTCTCCCACCACCGCCACCCCCCAGCCACCAGGGGCAGCCTCCACCAGGCCCCCACCCATGGCTCCCACCACCCCCACCCCCCAGCCACCAGGGGCAGTCTCCACCAGGCCCCCACCCATGTCTCCCACCACCCCCACCCACCAGCAGTGCAGGGGCAGCCTCCACCAAGCCCCCACCCATGTCTCCCACCACCCCCACCCCCCAGCCACCAGGGGCACCCTCCACCAGGCCCCCACTCATGCCCAACTCATGTCTCCCACCACCCCCACCCCCCAGCCACCAGGGGCAGCCTCCACCAGGCCCCCACTCATGCCCAACTCATGTCTCCCACCACCCCCACCCCCCAGCACTGTGGGGCACCTGCCAGCAGGCCCCCACCCATGTCACCCACCACCCCCACCCCCCAGCCACCAGGGGCAGCCTCCACCAGGCCCCCACCCATGTCTCCCACCACCCCCACCCCCCAGCCTCCAGGGGCAGCCTCCACCAGGCCCCCACCCATGTCTCCCACCACCCCCACCCCCCAGCCACCAGGGGCAGCCTCCACCAGGCCCCCACCCATGTCTCCCACCACCCCCACCCACCAGCAGTGCAGGGGCAACCTCCACCAGGCCCCCACCCATGTCTCCCACCACCCCCACCCACCAGCAGTGCAGGGGCAGCCTCCACCAGGCCCCCACCCATGTCTCCCACCACCCCCATCCCCCAGCCACCAGGGGCAGCCTCCACCAGGCCCCCACCCATGTCTCCCACCACCCCCACCCCCCAGCCACCAGGGGCAGCCTCCACCAGGCCCCCACCCATGTCTCCCACCACCCCCACCCCCCAGCCACCAGGGGCAGCCTCCACCAGGCCCCCACCCATGTCTCCCACCACCCCCACCCCCCAGCCACCAGGGGCAGCCTCCACCAGGCCCCCACCCATGTCTCCCACCACCCCCACCCACCAGCAGTGCAGGGGCAGCCTCCACCAGGCCCCCACCCATGTCTCCCACCACCCCCACCCCCCAGCCACCAGGGGCAGCCTCCACCAGGCCCCCACTCATGCCCAACTCATGTCTCCCACCACCCCCACCCCCCAGCCACCAGGGGCAGTCTCCACCAGGCCCCCACTCATGCCCAACTCATGTCTCCCACCACCCCCACCCCCCAGCACTGTGGGGCACCTGCCAGCAGGCCCCCACCCATGTCACCCACCACCCCCACCCCCAGCCACCAGGGCCAGCCCCCACCAGGCCCCCACCCATGTCTCCCACCACCCCCACCCCCCAACCACCAGGGGCAGCCTCCACCAGGCCCCCACCCATGTCTCCCACCACCCCCACCCACCAGCAGTGCAGGGGCAGCCTCCACCAGGCCCCCACCCATGTCTCCCACCACCCCCACCCCCCAGCCACCAGGGGCAGCCTCCACCAGGCCCCCACCCATGTCTCCCACCACCCCCACCCCCCAGCCACCAGGGGCAGCCTCCACCAGGCCCCCACCCATGTCTCCCACCACCCCCACCCACCAGCAGTGCAGGGGCAGCCTCCACCAGGGCCCCACCCATGTCTCCCACTACCCCCACCCACCAGCAGTGCAGGGGCAGCCTCCACCAGGCCCCCACCCATGTCTCCCACCACCCCCACCCCCAGCCACCAGGGGCAGCCTCCACCAGGCCCCCACTCATGCCCAACTCATGTCTCCCACCACCCCCACCCACCAGCCACCAGGGGCAGCCTCCACCAGGACCCCACCCATGTTTCCCACCACCCCCACCCACCAGCAGTGCAGGGGCAGCCTCCACCAGGCCCCCACCCATGTCTCCCACCACCCCCACCCCCCAGCCACCAGGGGCAGCCTCCACCAGGCCCCCACCCATGTCTCCCACCACCCCCACCCCCCAGCCACCAGGGGCAGCCTCCACCAGGCCCCCACCCATGTCTCCCACCACCCCCACCCACCAGCAGTGCAGGGGCAGCCTCCACCAGGCCCCCACCCATGTCTCCCACCACCCCCACCCCCGAGCCACCAGGGGCAGCCTCCACCAGGCCCCCACCCATGTCTCCCACCACCCCCACCCCCCAGCCACCAGGGGCAGCCTCCACCAGGCCCCCATTCATGCCCAACTCATGTCTCCAACCACCCCCACCCCCCAGCACTGTGGGGCACCTGCCAGCAGGCCCCCACCCATGTCACCCACCACCCCCACTCCCCAGCCACCAGGGGCAGCCTCCACCAGGCCCCCACCCATGTTTCCCACCACCCCCACCCACCAGCAGTGCAGGGGCAGCCTCCACCAGGCCCCCACCCATGTCTCCCACCACCCCCACCCACCAGCAGTGCAGGGGCAGCCTCCACCAGGCCCCCACCCATGTCTCCCACCACCCCACCCCCCAGCCACTAGGGGCAGCCTCCACCAGGCCCCCACTCGTGCCCAACTCATGTCTCCCACCACCCCCACCCCCCAGCCACCAGGGGCACCCTCCACCAGGCCCCCACCCATGTCTCCCACCACCCCCACCCCCCAGCCACCAGGGGCAGCCTCCACCAGGCCCCCACCCATGTCTCCCACCACCCCCACCCCCAGCCACCAGGGGCAGCCTCCACCAGGCCCCCACCCATGTCTCCCACCACCCCCACCCACCAGCAGTGCAGGGGCAGCCTCCACCAGGCCCCCACCCATGTCTCCCACCACCCCCACCCCCCAGCCACCAGGGGCAGCCGCCACCAGGCCCCCACTCATGCCCAACTCATGTCTCCCACCACCCCCACCCACCAGCAGTGCAGGGGCAGCCTCCACCAGGCCCCCACCCATGTCTCCCACCACCCCCACCCCCCAGCCACCAGTGGCAGCCTCCACCAGGCCCCCACTCATGCCCAACTCATGTCTCCCACCACCCCCACCCCCCAGCACTGTGGGGCACCTGCCAGCAGGCCCCCACCCATGTCACCCACCACCCCCACCCCCCAGCCACCAGGGGCAGCCTCCACCAGGCCCCCACCCATGTCTCCCACCACCCCCACCCCCCAGCCACCAGGGGCAGCCTCCACCAGGCCCCCACCCATGTCTCCCACCACCCCCACCCACCAGCAGTGCAGGGGCAGCCTCCACCAGGCCCCCACCCATGTCTCCCACCACCCCACCCCCCAGCCACCAGGGGCAGCCTCCACCAGGCCCCCACCCATGTCTCCCACCACCCCCACCCACCAGCAGTGCAGGGGCAGCCTCCACCAGGCCCCCACCCATGTCTCCCACCACCCCCACCCCCCAGCCAACAGGGGCAGCCTCCACCAGGCCCCCACCCATGTCTCCCACCACCCCCACCCACCAGCAGTGCAGGGGCAGCCTCCACCAGGCCCCCACCCATGTCTCCCACCACCCCCACCCACCAGCAGTGCAGGGGCAGCCTCCACCAGGACCCCACCCATGTCTCCCACCACCCCCACCCACCAGCCACCAGGGGCAGCCTCCACCAGGCCCCCACCCATGTCTCCCACCACCCCCACCCACCAGCAGTGCAGGGGCAGCCTCCACCAAACACCCCACCAACCTGGATGACTCCGTGCCATCTTCCCCCGTTGGGCCCTGTGGGGTCCCAGCTGCCCCTTCTGCTGCCGAGGAGTCCAACTCCGACCTCCGCCTCTTGGACCTCCCCTCGCCAGCTGCGGGCTGGGACGCCGCACCAGACTCCTCACTCCCCGACGAGATCACAACTTCGGAGGGGATCCGGGCCTTGCGTCTCCGGCTGGTGGTGCGACCCCTGCCGCTGTGCTCCACAGCACCTTCTCCGCCCTCTTCATCAGTTGACGCTGCAGACAGGGAGAAAGAAAACACAGGCATCAGGGCACTGTAAAATTGACTCATACACACATGACAGTTATACATGAGTGGCATTGGTAAACCTCACACATGGCATCACAATCCCCAACACACATGTCATTTCAACTTGCACACATGAGCCATACCACAGCCATAATACAACAGCCAGCACCATCCATTCACATACAGCAGCATGGGCAGCCAAAGGTCATCCACACATCACATGCAACATAGGGAGTACACTTCACATGCACACACAACACCAAACCTGCATGCATGTGTACACCTCCGCCAACTGTCGCAGTGTCTCGATCGACATCCATGTCACACCTGACAATCATTCCTCCACATCCTGTGCCATGCAAGCCCACACACACAAGCACCATCCATGTGTCACACATGAGACCCCTCGCATGTGTCACCCTCACAGCCCTGTACAACCCCCCTACTTGGCCACATAAAAATACATGTTCAACCTGCACACTCCTGGCACACCAGCACACGCACAGCTTACAATCAGTATGCATGTACACTTACCGCTCGACTCCAGACGAGTCTGCTTCTCAAGGATCTGGATGTGGAACGCTGGGGATATGCGTTCCAGGACACTCATCTGATCTTCCGACAAGTGGCCCCGCCCGCCCCTTAGCATCTGCTGCCATCATGAGGCGCCGGGCCTTGTTGAGGGTCCTGGACCTGAAGTCCTCCCAGCGCTTCCTGACACGTTCGTAGTCGCGGACTGCCACCTCCTCCGCGTTGATGGCAGTCACGATGTCCATCCAGATCCGAGTCCGTCCTTCCTTGTCGGCGCGCAACCTTCCGAAGAGGGCATCATACTGCCCCAGGACATGCTCCACCAGGACACCAACTTCCCTGGCACTGAAGCTGGTGCCCCTCTGCCTCCTTGGCCGGGGGTTGCCACTGGTGCCAGATGTTGTAGTGCCCGACATGGCAACCCCAGAGGCAGGAGTGGGTGGGCAACTGGGTCCTGGGGCTGGGCTGTGGGGCGACGGAAAAGCAGTCGGGAGCCTTTGGTTCCAGCAGGGGTGGTCACAGCAACAGCACCCCTGGCTGATGTGCAGGCAGCAAATGGCAGGGCACGTGGGCAGCAGGCAGTCAGGCAGCAGCAGATGGCAGGTGGGAGCGTGCTCAGGGCTCTGGGGGGCAGTAAATTGGCCTCCTGGCCAGGAGCGTGGTCTTTCATGTGTGAACGCGTGGACAGCTTGATACGGAGTGATTTTGCACGTGAAAATCCCACACGTCTGCGTGTAAATCGATGAAAGGCCCTTAGCGCGTAAACACGTCACTAGCGTATGCGCGTCTATGAAGTCACGTGCACGCGTAGGAAAAAGTTGCGTGACACGTCCGAGTGTCAAAGCGTGTTATTGGTGGAAATAGCCCTACACGCAGAAGTCACAACGCGTGTAATTGGTGAAAATGGACCTACACGCAGAAGTGTCAAAGCGTGTAATTGGTGAAAATGGACCTACACGCAGAACTGTCAAAGCGTGTAATTGGTGCAAATGGACCTACACGCAGAAGTGTCAAAGCGTGTAATTGGTGGGAATGGGCCTAGCACGTACACGCCGCGTAAGTGACGCTGTACGTGTGGGCCTGCATATAAGGTACGTGTAGAACACCAATTCCTTGTATGTGCTTTTCGTGGAGAGCGAGTGGGTGAATTCTGTACTTCTTGTCGTTTCACACGCGATTTACTTCACAGTGTTTCAAGTTCATACTCCCTGTTACCTCTGACAGCTTTTTCTATTTTTTCTCCTGTACTGGTTTACCTGGGCCTGTTCCCTCAAACAGTGTTCCCTTCTACTGTTGTCCTGTCTCCTCAGACAGCGTACATATCTTCTTTTGGCGGGGGTGTTGCCAACCAAACGCGCTCATTTTTCACGCTCTTTTACCTGGCAGACGGTGAGTCACGCACGTATCTAACATCTGTGCTTGCCCCGTGTGTAGCCTACCCCTTCAGAGGTCATTCTAGGCTGCGTGTGACACGCATACGTTCATTCTTGTGTTACTGGGTGCCACAGCGTAGTGCAGGTTTTTCTTTCTGCACACGTTGTCTAGGAGGGGTTGCGTGCACGTCATCTCCCTTTTTTGGGCCTCCTGTGCGTTGGGTGACCCGTCATCTTTCCCCAGGGGTTACATTCAGCCTTGCTAGAGCACTAGGGTACAATTACCATCTGGTACCCAACCCCTTTGACCCCCAATTGCCCAGGACAATATTCTACAGCCACTCCCATACGCACATTAATATCAGTGCCATGGCTGGGAGGCGAGGATTCTGTAAGGGTGGCAAAGGTGGAAGAGCCACAAGTGGTGGCCGTGGTGGATCCGGTAGGGGACGTGGTCGTAACTTGCAGGGTGAGCCTGTCCCCCCATGTGTGGAGGACCAGTCAAGGGCACCCATAATCCCCCCCCCCTCTCCCCCTCCCGTTGAGGCTGATGTGGCTGACACCATCCATGCTCAGCCCTTGTTGGACCAACCCATTGTGGCACCAGACCTGGCTGACTCCATGGCTGACTTCCAGGTCAGCAGGGCTACGACACGTGCGCTGGTGCACGTTGATGCCATCATGCCACGTGGATCTGGGGCAGCAAGGTCATCTGCTGCCCCAAGTAGGCAGGGCGGAGAGGCTGCAGGGGCAGCTGCGGCTCCATCCACCCCAGCTCTCACACACCCAGCCAGGACAGTGTCGGTCCTAGTCCATCCTGCTGACATTCCCCCTGACACCATTACACTTGAGCCAATGCCTGCACCAACTCCCATGCTGAGTGTGCAATCCCACACACCTGATACAGAGCCCACCAGGGCTCCTGCCCCTAGTGTCCAGAGCGGCGCAGGACACTCAGGATCACCACCACCTTCCAAGCGGAAGAGGAAGAGTGCTCGTCCGGCACAGGCTGATGCCCCAGACACGGCTACACAGTCCGGCCCGTCGAGGAAGCCCAGCTTCACGGATGACGAACTGAATGCACTTGTCGAGTATGTGTCCGGACATGATAACGTGATGGTCATTGTTGCAGGATCCAAGACCACACCTGCACAACGCCAGGCACACTGGCAGACCGTTGCGGACATCGTAAGTGCCCTTGGAATCGTGAGGCGCACAGCCAATGATTGCTATAAGCGCTGGAATGACCTAAAGCGCAGGGCAAAGAAGAAGCTGGCCTCAAGTCATGCCGCAACTCTAGTGACTGGAGGTGGGTCTCCAGTAGTAGACATGGAACTCACTCCACATGAGTCAGTCGCTGGGACCTACGTCACAGAGGAACAGATCCAAGGCGTGGGAGATCTGCCTGATTACGAGGCATTGTCCGGTGAGTGCACATGCATGTGTGTGTCATCCATGTGCATGGTGTGTGTGGGAGGGCTTCTGTTTGTGTGCCAGGTGAGAGTGTGTGCGCCTGAGTCGTATGGGTCAGCCATGTGCTTCATGCAATACATCCTGCGCAGCTGCATTTGGCCATTGCAGTATCCCTTCTGCCAACAGTAGACATCTAGCCCAACAGCACGCCAGTTGCCCTTGAAGTGTCACCTTGCCACAACATTGTTGCATATTTTTCTCTGTTCATTCAGACAGATTGTTTGCATTCCACCACTTATACTAGGCATTTCTCAGTCCTCTAGTCACATGTCTGGCATGGCTATGGTAAAGTGGAGTGACTTTGTTACCTGGATATCATATGTTCACACATGTCCCTGTGCAATTGGACCATTTAGGACTGGCAGCTCCAGGTGAAAATCAGACCTGTTTGAATTAGAAAAGCTATTACATGCGGGAACTGGACTGAATGAATAAGTGCTGCCCTCCTCTCCATCTTGCCTCAATAGCAATGGTACATGCCATCTGTGTGATGGCATGTGTGTGTCACCTGGCAATCACAGGCCAATGTGTGATGCCACTGCCAGGCAGCATGCAGGAAATGTGTTCATCTTCCATCTTTGTGTCATCAGTGTGTGCCATTTGCCTGCCCTTCATACGCAGTGAGGGTGCATGCATGGGAGGGTCTTAGTCATGTGGGACATGTGTCAATCAAGTACTGGTTCTCTTGCTTCTCAGCCCTCATTGTGTGCCATGGTGCTAATGCCTGTTTCCATTTCTTTGTTATTATGTCTTTGCAGGGGAAGACGCACCTGATACTGCTGGGGTTGTGGAGATGGTGCAGAGCCAGGAGGGGTCCGAGGGCCGACCAACCACCAGTGAGGGACGTGGTGTGCTGGTGGGTGAGAACCCACAAGTGCTGCAGGTCGTGCTCTCAAGGGGTGTCTCTGGCTGCACCTCCCCCGAGCTGTACTCAGGTGTTGATTCGGATGATGAGACCTACGTGCCGTCGCAGGTGAGTGTTCCAGGGAGGGATTCTGTTCTGTCCCACCCACCTGCACCAGGGTCAGAACCCTCAATGGGGATGTCAGTGTTGGCAGCTAGGCCTTTGGTGGTTACGGATGCAGGGTCACACTCCGCGACATCTGATCCTGTTCCTGGGCCAGCAGATCAGAGGGGGAATGCAGTCCTGCAGCCTCAGGCAGTGCCGGCACAGCAAGGCGCAGTCCGCCTTGCCCCAGACAGGTGTGGTGCCCGCCGACGTGGTGGCCGTACGCCACGTGGCAATACCGCATGGGAGCAATCCATTTACGGTATGGCTACCCAACAGGCAGCATCATCCGAGATGATGGCTCAGGCCATGGATAGGGTGGCCACTTCCATTGTCCCCCCTGAAAGGCTGATGGAGCGACTAGAGCAGGCAACCAACTCCATCTGCCAGTCACACAGGGAGGACATGTTGGCGTCCAACAGGGACAGGCGGGCGGCACTGGCGACTCTGCAGGAGGCCATCTCCATAGAGTCCCAGGGCCACAGGGAAGCCCTGAGGCAGGAGCTCCATCAACTCAGGACGACTCTTGTTGAGCTTGAGGCTTCAACACACCAAAGGACAGAACAGCAGCTGGAGCGTCTCACTCGTACGCTCTCAGCTGAGATGCAAGCAACGAGGGCGGAGGTCCGGGCATCCCGTGAGTTGTTGCATGGGGACCTCCGCACCCTCATCCTCCAGAACGAGACCTACCACACCCGCATGCTTGCAGCCATGGAGGAACAGAGTAGGGCCTTGCGTGGGCTGCCTCCCATAGTGCAACCACCTCCGGATGCAGCTGCACAGGGTGATAATAGCGACAGCAGTGATACTCCCACAATAGGGTAGCCGTGTGGGCCATGAGCCCATGGAGGTGTTTTTTTTTCCCAGGATCCACACAGGTGGGTTTTGGTGTGCACCCTGTCCTCGGACCTCCTGGGTGGCCTCCCCAACCCCCCCGGGCCCATTAATGGCCATTTTTGATATTTTTTTATTTTTATTTTTATTTTTATTTTTATTTTTATGTTTTTCCCAATTTTTTTGGGACATTTTGTTGGCTTCCGTGGTTCCTGTGGGCATACGCTGCATTGTGGCTGGGCACATGCAGGCTTGTCATGTATTTGGTTCAGATGCCTGGGTTTGAGTCACACACACCCCTCCTGCTTCCCGTTTCCATGGGCTTGCAAAGGGTGTGCCCAAGTGACATTGAAGTACATGGTGACATTGGACTCCCACTACATGTGTGGGTAGTCTAGTCAATACTGTGTATACATTCCTAGTGCATATTGCTGTTCTGTTGTACACTGCATGTTGCACTGATGTGTAACTCATCATCTGTGTCTGCCTCCCAATTTGCAGGTCCCTTCCTCATGTCTACACAAGGCCCTCTAGTCTGGAGATGGGGTCCTTGTTGGCAGCAGTGCACCTACAACTCTACATGGCGCCAACACTGTACAGTTGGAAGTGGTGGGAGTGCAGGTATTTCCAGGTGGTGAGACTACTGATTTATTACATTAGTGAAGTCATGTTAATGGTAGTACCTGCTCAAGTTTGTTGTTGGTCCTGCATTACAGTGAGCATTTCAGGTAGCAGGTTTCAATTGGGGACACTGTACATCGTGACACTTGTCATGTTGTGGGCATTACTTTGTTTACCTGCACATAGCATGACATGGCACGGTGTGTTGTGTGGCGGTGCTGGGGATGGGTTGGGTGACATGGCACTGTCCTCTTGTTGCATTTAGCAAGTGGGTATTCATTTTAGCTGCTTGAATGTGTTTCTTCACAAAACTGCATTGGTGGTGTGTGTGGGTAGGGATGCACACATTGTAACACTTCCAGGTGAACAATCTCAGGCTGATATGCTTTTCACGGTTGAATCTCCAGACATTCAGGATCAGTGTCAGGTTGAGTCATCATTGATTGTCAGATGGAATGTGCCAGGCCAGTGTGCACTCCACAGGGGTGTGATCACTATGTGAAGTAATTAGCCACTAGCTGTGTACGGGCTGCCTCCCCCCGTGCCCTTTCCCCTCCCATGCGCAGCGGCTGTGCATGTGGTTGGGGTTGTGGGGCCACCACCATGTCCACGGCCAGGCCCCGGCGTGTTGCAACGTTGTGCAGGACACATGCTGCCACTATGATCCTGCACACTACTGGGGGAGCGTATAACAGCTGCCCGCCAGAACTGTCAAGGGAGCGAAAGCGTGACTTTAGCACTCCGAATGTGCGCTCCACTATGCCCCGGGTCGTAATGTGGGCTGTGTTCTATCTTACCTCGGGTGGCGTGGTGGGGTTCCGAATTGGCGTCATCATGTGGGGGCTGAGAGGGTAGGCACTGTCCCCTGTGGAGGTGGTGATTGGTATCATTGGTGTGGTTGTGACCTTGCTCAGTATCCAACATGCATGCATGTGCAGTGGCATACATACTCACCAAGCAGCCATGTATCGCCATGCCGCCCAGCTTCTAGGTCCCGGCTTAGGGTGGACATTCGGTAAATGAAGCTGTCGTGGGTGGACCCGGGATAGTTGGCATATACTGAGGTGATGATTCCCTTGGCATTACATGCTACCTGCACGTTGATGGAATGCCAGTGCTTGCGGTTCCTATAGATGTGCTCAGATGCCCTGGGGGGACGTAGAGCCACATGGGTGCAGTCGATGGCACCTAGCACTTTGGGGAATCGTGCCACACCGTAAAAATCCAGGGCGGCAGCATGCCTTTCTGCAGGTGTTCTGGGCAGGTATATGTGCCTGCGGACTGATGGGCGTGCAGTGATGATGTTCAAGACCTGGTGTAGGCAGCGTGACTGGGTGGCCTGTGACACCCCACCCACTATGGCACTTGTCCGCTGAAATGATCCAGTGGCTAAGAAGTGCAGTACATTGAGGACCTTCTCCAGGGGGCTGAGTGCTTGGGAGCACAGGGTGGGTGATGTGAGGTCATCCTCCCACTCACTCACCAGGTCCAGTATTATGTGTGGTGGAAACCTGTACCTCCCATACACCTGGTCATCAGGCATCCCGAAAAGGCTGGTTCTGGGTGTGAATATTCTGGCCCTGACTATCCTCCTCCTCCTCCTTTGGTAGTGCACTGCCACTGCTGCTAGGAACGGTATGTTCATCCTGGCGTCTGAGCTTGTTATTGTTAAAGTGCGCAAATTTATGCTTTGCGCGTGTTCGAGGCGAGCGTGTTACCCGCGCACCCCTGGAATCCAGTTCCCAGTCCAATAGCGTGTGGAAATTCCCACGCACCACGGGATACAGGTGCGCTGACGTACTTGCGTGTGTAAGTGCCCGCGCACCCATGAAATACACGTACATAGGCCAATCGCGTGTACGCGCACTTTTGTCCAATTACACGCGATGACACTCTGACGTGCAGTATTTCCACGTGTGCTCCGTCATCACGTGCTGAGTGGGGAACACCCGTGCGGGTCACGTCACAGACGCGCTTACACGCTGAGGGACTCTGGTCCAATAGAATCGCGTATGCGTGCTGACGCGCTTACGCGCTAAGGGCCTTTCCTCGGATTTCACGCTGACGTGCAGGATTTTCACGTGCCAAATCACTCCGTATCAAGCTGGCCACGCGAAAACACACGGAAGACCACGCTCCTGCCCAGAAGGCCGAGTTACTGCCCCCCAGTGCCCCGAGCAGCCTCCCACGTGCCATCTGCTGCTGCCTGCCTGCCTGCCTGCCTGCTGCCACCGTGCCCTGCCATTTGGTGCCTGCACATCAGCCATCTGCAGGGGTCCAGTTGCTGTGTCCACCCCTGCTGGAACTGAAGACTCCCGACTGGGATTACATCGCTCCACAGCCCAGCCCCAGGACCCAGTTGCCCACCCACACCTGCCTCTGGGGTTGCCATGTCGGGCACTTCCACATCTGGCACCAATGGCAACCCCAGGCCAGAGGGGCAGAGGGGCACCAGCTTCACTGCCACCGAAGTTGGTGTCCTGGTGGAGCATGTCCTGGGGCAGTATGATGCCCTCTTTGGATCATCCCGCGCCAGCAAGGAAGGACTGGAGAGGATCTGGGCCGACTGTGTAGTTGCCATCAACGCGGAGGGGGTGGCAACCCGCAACGTCCAGAAGATCAAGAAGCGCTGGGAGGACTTGAGGTCCAGGACCCTTGTGAAGGCCCGGCGCCTCGTGGAGGGGGGCCGGGGCCGCATGAGTTCCATCCAGATGAGGGTCCTGGAACGCGTACGCCCAGCGCTCCACGCCCAGATCCTTGAGAGGGAGGCCCGTCTGGAGTTGAGCGGTAAGTGTCCAAGCATTACTGTGTGAGACAGGGCATGTTGCGGTGTGCTGGTTCTATGATACTTGCCTGTATGTGTGCCATAGGCCATGTATGCATGTATGTGTGCAGGGACATCATGGTAATGCATGTGCGACCAGTGATGTGTGACCCACATGGTTGTTGCATGTGTTCAAATGCCGCATGGGGAGCCCTATGCAGATTTTGAACATGAGAGCATGCCAGTCTCTGTACCTGGACATGGGTGGGGGTGAGGGATGGGTGCTGATGCCAGGTACATATATGGTAGCCATGTCTGTGTGCCTGACCTGCGTGTCTGTGACTTGTGCATGCCATGGATGCATGACACATGTGTGTGACAATGCACAGATTCAGTGAAGCAGCCAAATTACCCTTGTATCCGCTGTGTTTGGTGTGTTTGGGGCCAGATGGATGTGACTGAGGTGAAGTGTGTGCATGTGATAGGCATGAGCCATGATGCATGTGAGTTACATATCATTGAATGTTTCAAGAGTCCATTGGACATGCATGGAAATGTCCATGGCATGCACCATGCCTGTTACTGTGTGTGTTTTGCCTGGACTGACCCATGTGTTGTGGAGGGACATGATGGAAGTGTACTTTGACAGTGGTGCTCATCTGCTATTGCTTCCTGTCTAGGGGACCATTGTACAGTGCCCTGATGCTTGTGTTCTTTGTCTCCCTCTACGCAGCGGCTAGTGAAGAAGAGGGCGGAGACGGCGCTGTGGAGCAAGGCGGCGGGGATGCCCCCATGGCTGCAGCGGAAGGGGTGGTTGAGCCCCCACAGGGGCCTGCTACGGTGGGAGACGGTGAGGAGCCATCCAGGTTGGTGGTTTGCACAGAGGAGGAGGAGGCCGCCACTGGGGCACACATGGGGCCTGGTGGGGGCATCCCTGCTGGTGCAAGTGGTGCAGTCCAGGGCCAGGGGCAGGAGGCAGCACAGGTCACCGTGGAGGGGCCTGTGCATGTCGCTGTCCCTGACCCTGTGAGTGCACTACCATGCACCAGCAGGGATGCCCCGTCCCAGGCCCGTCCGCAGGTAGAGGGGATGTCCATGTCACCTGACTCCCCTCCACCTGCGGACGTGGGAACCCCTGGCCGTGTGGAGAAGGTCCTGATTGGGGTCGCGATGCGCATGGCTGTGATTCGTGATGCCGTGCGTGCTTCCCGGGAGGAGCACGCACGTCATCACGAAGTGCACCGTGCCGACGTGGCCCAATTGGGATCGGCCATGTTCGGGGGTTTCCTGCATGTGTTGGCCAATCTGGCGGCCCTCTCCTCCTCTGTGCAGGCTATACACCAGTCGTTCTCCTTGCCGTCTTCCGGCCCAGATGCCACCAGGGCCCCCTGTGGACCTGCCCCGACCAATGCAGCCAGCTCGGTGGGGATCCCATCCCTGCCACAGTTGGGAGTCGGAGGTCCAGCAGGGGTGGACAACACAGCAGCTGGACCCCAGCAGATGGAAGATGTGACAGCATCATCGGGCAGGGCACGTGCACGACGGCGTCAGTGGTTTCCATCAGCCTGGATGCCGTCGTGCTGGCAGAGGCAGTGGCGTCGGAGGCAGCAGCAGGCTCGACGTGGGAGGCATCATGGCTCGGGGCCATCAAGATCAGAGGGGCAGGCATCGGCCGGAGGGCAGGGCAACCCTGGGATGGTGGTGTCTTCCGTGTGGGAGCAGTTGGTCCAGCGGATAGGTGCGGAGCGGCAGCGGGCGGAAGAGGAGCGGCTCACCATGGTCAGGGCGGGGTTCTCCATGCGTAGGGCGTTGAGGCGGGCTGAGTGCCTCGAGGAAGCTCGCAGGGAGTTTGAGCTGGACATGGGGTTATCCCTGCGAGACCTCGGGGCCAGGACAGAGTCCCGCCTCCAGGACATCGACATGGAGTTCGATGATGCCCTGGCCAGCAACATCACCGAGTGAGCCGCAGGACTTGCCCGCTGCCTTTGTATATAGTTATTTAGTTAGTTAGTGTTAGGTTTCCTTTATTAATTTTTTTTTTTTTGGACCGCTCGGACAATGGCCACTTTTTTGTATATATTTTTTTCATTAGGTAGTAGTAGGTTTCATTTATGGTGTTGGGCTCATGGACCCTGGAATATTCGTGTATATAGTTTGCTTTTTGAAGAAACATATTTTTTATTAATTATTGTGTTCACCATGAGGAAATGGTTTTTCATTATTTTCCTTCCACATGATATTGCTTTGGACAACATTTGTTTTTGGATTACATTGTTTTTTTTATTTTTACATTTGTTCTCGGACATGGACCATTTATTTTGTTATCCCCATTGTTGTATGATTGATTTGTTTACTTATTTTTCATCTTTAATACATGTTTTTTTAACTTTCACTTGTGGTATTTTCTCATTGGTTTCATACATGTCATGATATGGGTTTTGACATTCACTTGCACCCATTGTGTATGTGTGTGTGACGGACATGTGTTCATTTACAGACTTGCCATTGGGGCTGTATCATGTAATTGCATTCACTATGTGGGTGGATGCAATCCTTGACTGGGTGTTTGTGCTGGGTATGCTGCCCATTACTGCCATGATTGAGTATCGTCAGGACCTGGGGGCAGGGGGACATGTGTGGCTGCCTGGTGGAGGCTGCCCCTGCACTGCTGGGGGGTGGGGGTGGTGGGAGACATGGGTGGGGGCCTGGTGGAGGGTGCCGCTGGTGGCTGGGGGGTGGGGGTGGTGGGTGACATGGGTGGGGGCCTGGTGGAGGGTGCCCCTGGTGGCTGGGGGGTGGGGGTGGTGGGTGACATGGGTGTGGGCCTGCTGGCAGGTGCCCCACAGTGCTGGGGGGTGGGGGTGGTGGGACACATGGGTTGGACATGGGTGGGGGCCTGCTGGCAGGTGCCCCACAGTGCTGGGGGGTGGGGGTGGTGGGAGACATGGGTGGGGGCCTGGTGGAGGGTGCCCCTGGTGGCTGGGGGGTGGGGGTGGTGGGTGACATGGGTGGGGGCCTGGTGGAGGGTGCCCCTGGTGGCTGGGGGGTGGGGGTGGTGGGAGACATGGGTGGGGGCCTGGTGGAGGATGCCCCTGCACTGCTGGGGGGTGGGGGTGGTGGGTGACATGGGTGGGGGCCTGGTGGAGGGTGCCCCTGGTGGCTGGGGGGTGGGGGTGGTGGGAGACATGGGTGGGGGCCTGGTGGAGGCTGCCCCTGGTGGCTGGGGGGTGGGGGTGGTGGGAGACATGTGTGGGGGCCTTGTGGAGGCTGCCCCTGGTGGCTGGGGGGTGGGGGTGGTGGGAGACATGGGTGGGGGCCTGGTGGTGGAGGCTGCCCCTGGTGGCTGGGGGGTGGGGGTGGTGGGAGACATGGGTGGGGGCCTGGTGGAGGCTGCCCCTGGTGGCTGGGGGGTGGGGGTGGTGGGAGACATGGGTTGGACATGGGTGGGGGCCTGCTGGCAGGTGCCCCACAGTGCTGGGGGGTGGGGGTGGTGGGTGACATGGGTGGGGGCCTGGTGGAGGGTGCCCCTGGTGGCTGGGGGTTGGGGGTGGTGGGTGACATGGGTGGGGGCCTGGTGGAGGGTGCCCCTGGTGGCTGGGGGGTGGGGGTGGTGGGTGACATGAGTTGGGCATGAGTGGGGGCCTGGTGGAGGGTGCCCCTGGTGGCTGGGGGGTGGGGGTGGTGGGAGACATGGGTTGGACATGGGTGGGGGCCTGCTGGCAGGTGCCCCACAGTGCTGGGGGGTGGGGGTGGTGGGAGACATGGGTGGGGGCCTGGTGGAGGATGCCCCTGCACTGCTGGGGGCTGGGGGTGGTGGGTGACATGGGTGGGGGCCTGGTGGAGGGTGCCCCTGGTGGCTGGGGGGTGGGGGTGGTGGGAGACATGGGTTGGACATGGGTGGGGGCCTGCTGGCAGGTGCCCCACAGTGCTGGGGGTGGGGGTGGTGGGAGACATGGGTGGGGGCCTGGTGGAGGATGCCCCTGCACTGCTGGGGGGTGGGGATGGTGGGTGACATGGGTGGGGGCCTGGTGGAGGGTGCCCCTGGTGGCTGGGGGGTGGGGGTGGTGGGAGACATGGGTTGGACATGGGTGGGGGCCTGCTGGCAGGTGCCCCACAGTGCTGGGGGGTGGGGGTGGTGGGTGACATGAGTGGGGGCCTGGTGGAGGCTGCCCCTGGTGGCTGGGAGGTGGGGGTGGTGGGAGACATGGGTGGGGGCCTGGTGGAGGCTGCCCCTGGTGGCTGGGGGTGGGGGTGGTGGGAGACATGGGTGGGGGCCTGTTGGAGGCTGCCCCTGGTGGCTGGGGGGTGGGGGTGGTGGGTGACATGGGTGGGGGCCTGCTGGCAGGTGCCCCACAGTGCTGGGGGGTGGGGGTGGTGGGAGACATGAGTTGGGCATGAGTGGGGGCCTGGTGGAGGATGCCCCTGCACTGCTGGGGGGTGGGGGTGGTGGGTGACGTGGGTGGGGGCCTGGTGGAGGGTGCCCCTGGTGGCTGGGGGGTGGGGGTGGTGGGAGACATGGGTGGGGGCCTGGTGGAGGCTGCCCCTGGTGGCTGGGGGGTGGGGGTGGTGGGAGACATGGGTGGGGGCCTGGTGGAGGCTGCCCCTGGTGGCTGGGGGGTGGGGGTGGTGGGAGACATGGGTGGGGGCCTGGTGGAGGCTGCCCCTGGTGGCTGGGGGGTGGGGGTGGTGGGAGACATGGGTTGGACATGGGTGGGGGCCTGCTGGCAGGTGCCCCACAGTGCTGGGGGGTGGGGGTGGTGGGAGACATGGGTGGGGGCCTGGTGGAGGATGCCCCTGCACTGCTGGGGGGTGGGGGTGGTGGGTGACATGGGTGGGGGCCTGGTGGAGGGTGCCCCTGGTGGCTGGGGGGTGGGGGTGGTGGGAGACATGGGTTGGACATGGGTGGGGGCCTGCTGGCAGGTGCCCCACAGTGCTGGGGGTGGGGGTGGTGGGAGACATGGGTGGGGGCCTGGTGGAGGATGCCCCTGCACTGCTGGGGGGTGGGGGTGGTGGGTGACATGGGTGGGGGCCTGGTGGAGGGTGCCCCTGGTGGCTGGGGGGTGGGGGTGGTGGGAGACATGGGTCGGACATGGGTGGGGGCCTGCTGGCAGGTGCCCCACAGAGCTGGGGGGTGGGGGTGGTGGGTGACATGAGTGGGGGCCTGGTGGAGGCTGCCCCTGGTGGCTGGGGGGTGGGGGTGGTGGGAGACATGGGTGGGGGCCTGGTGGAGGCTGCCCCTGGTGGCTGGGGGGTGGGGGTGGTGGGAGACATGGGTGGGGGCCTGTTGGAGGCTGCCCCTGGTGGCTGGGGGGTGGGGGTGGTGGGTGACATGGGTGGGGGCCTGCTGGCAGGTGTCCCACAGTGCTGGGGGGTGGGGGTGGTGGGAGACATGAGTTGGGCATGAGTGGGGGCCTGGTGGAGGATGCCCCTGCACTGCTCAGGGGTGGGGGTGGTGGGTGACATGGGTGGGGGCCTGGTGGAGGGTGCCCCTGGTGGCTGGGGGGTGGGGGTGGTGGGAGACATGGGTGGGGGCCTGGTGGAGGCTGCCCCTGGTGGCTGGGAGGTGGGGGTGGTGGGAGACATGGGTGGAGGCCTGGTGGAGGCTGCCCCTGGTGGCTGGGGGGTGGGGGTGGTGGGAGACATGGGTGGGGGCCTGGTGGAGGCTGCCCCTGGTGGCTGGGGGGTGGGGGTGGTGGGAGACATGGGTGGGGGCCTGGTGGAGGCTGCCCCTGGTGGCTGGGGGGTGGGGGTGGTGGGAGACATGGGTGGGGGCCTGGTGGAGGGTGCCCCTGGTGGCTGGGGGGTGGGGGTGGTGGGAGACATGGGTTGGACATGGGTGGGGGCCTGCTGGCAGGTGCCCCACAGTGCTGGGGGGTGGGCGTGGTGGGTGACATGGCTGGGGGCCTGGTGGAGGGTGCCCCTGGTGGCTGGGGGGTGGGGGTGGTGGGTGACATGGGTGGGGGCCTGGTGGAGGGTGCCCCTGGTGGCTGGGGGGTGGGGGTGGTGGGTGACATGGGTGGGGGCCTGGTGGAGGGTTCCCCTGGTGGCTGGGGGGTGGGGGTGGTGGGTGACATGAGTTGGGCATGAGTGGGGGCCTGGTGGAGGGTGCCCCTGGTGGCTGGGGGGTGGGGGTGGTGGGAGACATGGGTTGGACATGGGTGGGGGCCTGCTGGCAGGTGCCCCACAGTGCTGGGGGGTGGGGGTGGTGGGAGACATGGGTGGGGGCCTGGTGGAGGATGCCCCTGCACTGCTGGGGAGTGTGGGTGGTGGGTGACATGGGTGGGGGCCTGGTGGAGGCTGCCCCTGCACTGCTGGTGGGTAGGGGTGGTGGGAGACATGGGTGGGGGCCTGGTGGAGGGTGCCCCTGGTGGCTGGGGGGTGGGGGTGGTGGGAGACATGGGTGGGGGCCTGGTGGAGGGTGCCCCTGGTGGCTGGGGGGTGGGGGTGGTGGGAGACATGGGTTGGACATGGGTGGGGGCCTGCTGGCAGGTGCCCCACAGTGCTGGGGGCTGGGGGTGGTGGGAGACATGGGTGGGGGCCTGGTGGAGGCTGCCCCTGCACTGCTGGTGGGTGGGGGTGGTGGGAGACATGGGTGGGGGCCTGGTGGAGGGTGCCCCTGGTGGCTGGGGGGTGGGGGTGGTGGGAGACATGGGTGGGGGCCTGGTGGAGGGTGCCCCTGGTGGCTGGGGGGTGGGGGTGGTGGGAGACATGGGTTGGACATGGGTGGGGGCCTGCTGGCAGGTGCCCCACAGTGCTGGGGGGTGGGGGTGGTGGGAGACATGGGTGGGGGCCTGGTGGAGGCTGCCCCTGGTGGCTGGGGGGTGGGGGTGGTGGGAGACATGGGTGGGGCCTGGTGGAGGGTGCCCCTGGTGGCTGGGGGGTGGGGGTGGTGGGAGACATGGGTGGGGGCCTGGTGGAGGGTGTCCCTGGTGGCTGGGGGGTAGGGGTGTTGGGAGACATGGGTGGGGGCCTCGTGGAGGATGCCCCTGCACTGCTGGGGGGTGGGGGTGGTGGGTGACATGGGTGGGGGCCTGGTGGAGGGTGCCCCTGGTGGCTGGGGGGTGGGGGTGGTGGGTGACATGGGTGGGGGCCTGGTGGAGGGTGCCCCTGGTGGCTGGGGGGTGGGGTGGTGGGTGACATGAGCAGGTGTGCAGGGTAGTCCCCTGTGGTGTGTGCTGCCTGCAGGGGCCGTGGAGGGTGTACAGGTAATACCTGGGAGCACACAGCCAAATCGCGTGTGGAACTTCCCGCGCACCCCTGCAATCCACGTACCCTGCCTAATCGCGTGTGGAACTTCCCGCGCACCCCTGAAATCCACGTACCCGGCCAAATCGCGTGTGTAACTTCCCGCGCACCCCTGAAATCCACGTACCCTGACAAATCGCGTGTGGTACTTCCCGCGCACCCCTGAAATCCACGTACCCGGCCAAATCGCGTGTGGAACTTCCCGCGCACCCCTGAAATCCACGTACCCGGCCAAATCGCATGTGTAACTTCCCGCGCACCCCTGAAATCCACGTACCCTGACAAATCGCGTGTGGTACTTCCCGTGCACCCCTGAAATCCACGTACCCGGCCAAATCGCGTGTGGAAAATCCCGCGCACCCCTGCAATCCACGTACCCTGCCTAATCGCGTGTGGAACTTCCCGCGCACCCCTGAAATCCACGTACCCGGCCAAATCGCGTGTGGAACTTCCCGCGCACCCCTGAAATCCACGTACCCGGCCAAATCGCGTGTGTAACTTCCCGCGCACCCCTGAAATCCACGTACCCTGACAAATCGCGTGTGGTACTTCCCGCGCAACCCTGAAATCCACGTACATGGCCAAATCGCGTGTGGAACTTCCCGCGCACCCCTGCAATCCACGTACCCTGCCTAATCGCGTGTGGAACTTCCCGCGCACCCCTGAAATCCACGTACCCGGCCAAATCGCGTGTGGGACTTCCCGCTCACCCCTGAAATCCACGTACCCGGCCAAATCGCGTGTGTAACTTCCCGCGCACCCCTGAAATCCACGTACCCTGACAAATCGCGTGTGGTACTTCCCGCGCACCCCTGAAATCCACGTACCCGGCCAAATCGCGTGTGGAACTTCCCGCGCACCCCTGAAATCCACGTACCCGGCCAAATCGCGTGTGTAACTTCCCGCGCACCCCTGAAATCCACGTACCCTGACAAATCGCGTGTGGTACTTCCCGCGCACCCCTGAAATCCACGTACCCTGACAAATCGCGTGTGGTACTTCCCACGCACCCCTGTAATCCACGTACCCGGCCAATTCGCGTGTGAGACTTCCCGCGCACCCCGGTATACACGCACACGTTTTTTTTCTGTCAGCGCGTGTCTGTGTTTGTGGGTACCCCTTTGCACGTCATTTGTCCTGGAGGGCCACAGTATTGGGCATTCATCATGGCTGTATATAGGTGCTATTTGTTGGCGCACCTTTTGGCGCACATTTCTTACAGGCGCAGAGACGCTACCGCCTGCTTTCTTGTGGCGGTCGTGTTTGTGCCTGTGCGCTGGTTTGAGCGTGCGCTTTTTTGCCCTATTCTATTCCATGAATACGTGTTGTAGGCGAGCGTGTGGGCGTTCCGCGCACTTGTACCCTGTGCTTCCCCCGTGACGCCCACATTTTGGCAAGTTGTTCCCCATTCCGAGTGGTACGCCCCGTGTTCCACCTACTTTTGTTGCGTGCGCCGCGCTATGTGCGATTTGCGCTCTGGCCTGTGCTATTTTCGCTGTGACCTGGCGCACGCTGTTTGATGGCCTGTGCGCCAACGTGCGCCGCGCACTTTTTTATCGCACATCCGCTGGTTTTCTCGCGCACGGACTTCCATGAATCGATGTGCGCTGCTTTTTGTGCGATTTTCGCACTTGCACTGCGATTTTCGCTATTCCACTGCGATTCGCACGTTTTTGCCCACTTGCGCCGCGCAAATTATTCCATGAATCGGCCTGCGAGCCCGTTAAAATAGTCCTGAAACATGGAGTGAAACTGCCACGCATTCCGCAGTATAAAATATCAGCTGAGGGCGAACGTGCTTTGAAATGCATTGTCTCCGATTTTGTTCACCGTGGGGTGATCGAGGAGATTACAGGTAGTTTGTGTAACAGTCCGATATTGCCTGTATATAAGAAAGGCGACAATGCAATTCCATACCGGTTCATAATTGATCCTCGTGCTATTAACAGAGTGGTCGCCCCACAATTTCCAATTGTGCCCGATGTGACGATGATATTAACAATGATCCCTGCTACGGCTACGCACTTTAGCGTTGTGGATTTAAAAAACGCTTTCTTTAGCATTCCTATACATAAAGAAAGTAGATATTTGTTTGCGTTCACCTTGGGGGGACGCTCATTTACATTTACAAGGGCACCTCAAGGGTATATTGAAAGCCCCTGCATTTATAGTAGAGCTTTAAAAGAGCAGCTCGACCCCCTTTAATTGCCACCTACTTGTACGCTGCTCCAATATGTTGATGATTTGCTTTTGGCTGCAGACTCTGAGAGTGCTTGTAAAGAAGGCACTGTACTGTTGCTTGTTCATTTAGCTAAAAATGGTCACAAAGCTTTGCTTAAAAAATGTCAATATTGTTGTCAGGAGGTCGCCTATTTAGGCTACCTCCTGTCAAAGGAGGGGAGAAGATTGACACCTGAAAGAATAAAACACATTTCTGGCATGTCTGTTCCAAATACACAGAAGGAAGTCAGAGCCCTAATAGGTATGGCTTCTTACTGTAGGTTGTGGATCCCGAACTTCTCGCTAGTGATAAAACCGATGTTGGCTCTGACGAAGAAGGGCATTTCTCTGCCACTGCCATGGGAATCGGAACATCAACGATCATTTGAGCTTCTCAAAACCGCGCTATGTTCTGCACCGGTTCTGGGTACTCCAAATTATGACAAGGCCTTTGTGTTGTTTGTGCATGAATGTGATGGATGTACTTTGGCTGTGTTAACACAGGAACACGGAGGGAAGAATAGGCCATGCGGCTACTACTCCTCCGCCCTTGATCCTGTCGCATGCGCTTTGCCAAGATGTTTGCGCGCTGTTGCTGCTGCTGCCGCGTCTGTAAAACAGAATGAGGGGATGGTCCTAGGCCATGATTTAATTTTGATGGTACCTCACTCTGTCGATATTCTATTGAATAAAACCCAAACGCAACACCTCACCTCTGCACGGTTAACAAGGTATGAACTAATCCTGTTTGCCCCTCACATCCAAATTAAGAGGCGTTGTGTTCTTAATCCGGCTGAACTCTTACCTTTCCCGCAAAACACTGTTTGCGGTGACGAAGAATTACATGACTGCCTGTACACCACTGAACAAGAAACGAAGGGCAGGATAGATCTCATAGATACTCCTTTGGATAATGCAGAAGGGGAGCTGTTTTGCGATGGCTCCTGCTTCAAACTTTCGGATGGTACATCTACAGCTGCTTATGCAGTTACTACGTTGAGCAAAGTTGTCGAAACTAAGAGAATTTCGCATAACTCCGCGCAGGCCGCAGAGATTATAGCGTTGACCCGAGCTTGTGAACTTTCCCAAGGGCGTAGAGTAAATATATATACTGATAGTCAGTACGCATTTGGGGTGGCTCACAACTTTGGAAGGCTCTGGTCGGAAAGAGGGTTCCTGACCTCACATGGGACCAAGATCCAGCATGGCCCCTTGATAGTGCAATTACTCTCGGCACTCTCACTCCCTAAACAGTTAGCGATCATGAAATGTGCAGCACATTGCAAGGTCATAGATGATGTGGGCAAAGGGAACGCTTTTGCGGACTTGATAGCCAGACAAACGGCCACAGACCTTAGCACGGACATGTATGCCTCGAGGGAAATGAGAGATGCTTACATAATGGATTAAGGTATTGGGTCTGTGCGAGATATTCAAACTGATGCCACAATAGAGGAATCTAAAAGGTGGGCTGAAGGAATGGGGAAACTGGATGATGAAGGGTGTTGGGTGGATACATCCGAAGGGAAATGGTTGCTCCCTGATTCATATGTATTGGCAATGGTTACGATGGCACACGGTCCTACGCATGTGTGTGCCCAGCAGATCACGAAAATGTTAGAACAAGTTTGGGTAAATGACAAGATTCTGGAGACTGCGAAGAGACACGCCCAGAACCGTATGATCTGCTTACAGCACAATGTGGGTAAGGGGACAGTGACTCCAAGGGAAGCTTTGGGCCCCCTTCTGTTCCCTTCGAGGTCATTCACTTTGATTTTATTGAGATGGAACAATGTAATAATCTAAAATATGTTCTTGTAATTATTTGTGCCTTCAGTAAATGGGTCGAGGCTTTCCCCGTTAAAGATGCTACCGCCATGACCACTGCAAAGATTATGGTAAAATAATTCTTTCCTCGATTTGGACTCCAGAGGATAATTTGGTCGGATAATGGTCCCCACTTTATTGCAGCAGTAATTTTACAGATATGCACAGCACTATGTATTGAGAAACGATTTCACTCAGCTAGACATCCTCAAAGCGCTAGGTTGGTGGAAAGACACAACGGTATTTTAAAGAATAAGCTTGCAAAAACATGTGCTGATACCAAACTAAAATGGCCAGATGCCTTACCTATCGTGTTATTAGCTATGCGTACCACACCTCAGACTAAGACTGGGCTTTCTCCATTTGAGGTAGTGATGGGGAGACCTGTTAACATTTGGGGTCTCCCAAAACCTAAAGCCCTGAGAGAGGTGGAAAATGTATTGCTTGTAGACTACTGTAACCAGTTAACTAAAAACCTGTATTTCATTTATCACCAGGTACACTCGGCTTTACCTGTACAGTTCACGGGCCCAGGACACGATATACGGCCTAGAAGTTGGGTCCTAGTGAAGGCCTATGAGAGGTCTTCCTGTCTCGCGCCTCGCTGGCGGGGACCCCACCAGGTGTTATTGGTCACCAGGACAGCAGTGCGGGTGGCTGGAAAGAAGCACTGGATCCACGCGACGCATGTCAAGAAACTTCCTCACCCGACGCCACACGTTACAGAAGAAGCAGAACCCCTCGCTGATGCTACAGTCTCTGATCTTGGAGTAGCAAACAGCGCTGTGAGTGTGTCGGAGAATTTCTCTGAGCCCGAGGAGCTTGGGGAACAGTCCATTTCGTCTCCGCACTCTCTTGAAAAATCACTTCCGGAAAACACTGTTTCAAGCTCTGCGACTTCCGTCGCCTCCGACACGTAGCTTCCCTCAGGAAGTGACGACACTTTACTTCTGGACTAGACAATTTTGGGTACGACCAGGTACAACCTTCGACGAAGGAAATAGAACTACGCCACGGGTTTTTCGTGCATCTGGAAAAAGGAAGTGATTGGAAGTTCTCTTTTTATGAGAAAGTTCTGTTGAACAAAAGGGATTCTGCTGGCTAGGGTTGGGAAGGACTAAGAAATCGCGCGACCGTAGTGTCGCCAGCAACGAACATTGGGGCCGTCGATTGAGAAACTACGATGCCTGCCACCCCCACTGCTGCTCCCCGCACTGGACTTGTAAATAAGGGGGTGACCAAATTGGACAATGAACAATGTGCCTGGGCCCCGAAAACGTACGTTGATAATGATAATTGTTATTTTTGCAACTGCTGCTGTAGGACTTTGGTATTTTGAAGAAATCTATCCTCTGAAACCTTTACTGCCGACCGAGATTGTACCAACTGTTTTGACTCCCTCTGTACACCTTCACACTCTGTCCCCTAGAGACTCCCAACATAGACAAAAGTATCATAATAACACTCTGATGATAGTAATAAATGCTACTCATGCCATTTTTAACAAGAGTAATTGTTGGATTTGTACTCATTTACCGCAACATGGTAACAAGGGACTGGGATGGTATATACATCCTCTACCTTTAACCACTGCTTGCTATGCCTCTCTTAGTGCACTATTCTTTGGCCGTTGGAATGATAGCATCTCAGGGAACTTTGATGGAACTAATCTGAATGATTTCTAGAAACGTGAATTGACTCCCCTGGGATGCTCGCTTTTCGCAAATAGAAGTAAACCTAACGTCGCTTCTATTAGGCCGTCTGATAAACTATCTCTTCCTTTCCAAACTCTGATTTCCTTTAAAATGGCTCCGATAGGCAATAAGGACGCTGTACCTCCTTCTTATTCTATAAATCATAGTCCTGACTCGGTTCCCTTCTGTGTACAGAGAAATGGCACTAGGCCAATGGGAGATTTTGAAGGTTGTAAAAACATTGTAAATTTGACTGAGGGAAACAGGCCTCTGTATGTAGGGGGGCCTGTTTATTTTGTTTGTGGTAGTTTAGCATTTCCCTGGTTGCCCAAGGATTGGCAGGGAACCTGTTATTTAGGAATATTGTTACCAGGGTGTTTGTAGCAAGTACATTAGAGGTTTCTAAGGCTCGCCCACGGTGAGGCGAGAACGGAAATACCCCTGGGCAAGTATTGGGAGACATAGCGAAATCAGTTGTGCCCTTTTGGGGACAAATAACAAACTCAGAGAACATTAGGGGGATGTTGTGCCCAAGCAGTGAGCGCAAATGGGCATAAAATATATGCCCCAGATACAGCATCTAAAGAATTCATGTTACAAGAGGTTTTGATGAACGACCTAATGGCTATATACATTACAGACAATGATTCGGAATCTATGGATGATAACACATGGAGTTATTTTCAAAAGTATTAGGAATGATGTTAGCACTTGGCATAGGCCAAAAGGAGGGTCTGTTGGAATCGAAACAATATTATACCTCCTATTGCATTGTTTGAATGTGTGTTGGCCTACGCCAAGTTGTCTAAAATATTGTGTAAATAGATTCCGCGGCAAGGTCTTGACCTTAACGAAAACTGTGTAAATCGCCATCTTGGATTTAGCCGCCATTTTAGGTTCTCTTGTAATGTGGAAGTCACCCTGAACACCAAAATGGAGGCCGAATGACATTTTGAGTGGGATTCTGGCCGTTGTGACCTCCGCACACATGAATAAGTAATATGCCTGCAGGCTACTTGTTGGGGTCGCGAACTGAGACCTTGTCCTATCCCTGACCTATGTGTAAATGAACAACTGTATCAGCGGAACTGATCAAAATGCATACATTATGGGATTGACCTGGCAAGGAACCCTAGGCCTGGTCCTAAGAATGGTTAACCCGCGAGGGGGTTGGCCGGAGCAGGATAAAGAGTATAAAAACACGAGTATCCCAATGTACGGTCTCTCACACTAATGCAGTGAACTCTTGTTGAAGTTCGTTCTGTTACTCTGAGAGCCGAATAGCTATCCGTTTGTCAATTGACTTTTTGGTAACTGTTGTAGCTTTTGAATAAAGCACTTTGTATGTTCTTTGTAACCTGTGTTGGTGTGTTTCCTTTGGGCTTCCCGGCCTCATATCAATTTCTTTGTTTTCACACCATGTCATCACTCGGATGGTTCTATTTTTATTTACATTGGTAACTCCTGTCATTTGAGTTGTGTATAAATAGTGTCAGTGTTTGTCAGACATTTGGGGGTGCTGTGTAATCTCGCACCGTAGCTAAGGGTTTGCCAGGACCATGTGTAGAGTGTTTTTTTGTCGAGACATGCTTGTTCATCTGTGTTACGTGATTCACTAGCAATGAGAGTATTACATTGTGCGTGTTAGAAGCGGTGTGATTCTTAACATTATAACTTGGATTCCCACACCCCATACTCCACCCAACTTGAAGCATCTGTCGCTCAATATAACAAACTAAACACACTTCCAAAAGTAGACAGTTAACTAATTAATTAGTAACTATGACCCAACTTTCTCTGCTTATTCTCGATTGTCGCTTTCCGTTCTTGGCTGAAAAGTTTTCTGGGGTTTTTTTTTTTTTTTGGAGGAGCCTTCCTCTGGAGCTCCTTTCCCCAGCACCATTTGTTCAGGGTTTTCATGTTAGGCTGCTTTATGTGGTAACCCTAAGAGGTTCTGGGTCAATTGGCCTTGCACCCTTCTATGCTTCAGGTATCCGTTGACCCGGGGGGTTGCAGGTCAGCCGTCAATGTTCAATCTGGTTAGCCGCCGGGTCCCGGGCATCCACGCCAGGGGCATCTGGGTTTCTCGGGGGGGGAGGGGGGCGGTCCGGCCCAGGGCGGGGCCTCTTTTCGTGTCTTTTTGGTCTCGCAGACCAGTCGCCTTCGATGTTTGTTTCCGCCCACTTCCACTCCTCTTGTGGATCCGTGAAGTGGATCATAGAACCTTTATAGTACACTTTGAGTTGGGCTGGGAACAGTAGCCCATATTTCACTTTCATGAGGGCCAGTTGTCTCTTGAGTGGTTCAAATGATTGTCTTGCTCACTGTACCTCTCTGGTGTAGTCGGGAAAGAATGCAATCCCGGATCCATTATAGGTAATCGTTCCTTTTGTGCGGGACATTTGGAGTAGTGCATCTCTGTCCCGGTAGTTATGCAATTTAGCAATCACCGTTCGTGGAGGTGTGCCAGGAGGTGGTTTGCCCGATGGCATTCTGTGTGCTCTTTACACTGAGAAAAAGTTTGAGAAAGAGTGGGGCGTAAAGATGTCCACTAGCCACTGCTCCAGAAACAATTCCATGGTCTGCCCTTCCTCTCCATCTGGCAGTCCGAGAATACGTATGTTGCTGCGGCGTGATCTGCCCTCGCCTTCATCCACGTGGTTTTCTAGTGTTTTGAGGTGATTTAGAGCCTACGATAGTTGCTGGTTGATGCCTCTGATGTTGTCCTCTGCTCCAGAGATCCAATTTTCCGCCTCCCCTCTACGGGCGGTGAGCTTCTGGAGATCATGGCATAGGAAGGAAACTGTCCGCAGCAATGCTATACATCTTGATCTCCATGGAGGAGCGCGAGCTGGCTATTGCGGCCATTACATCTCGCAGTGATAGGTTTTCTTCGCTCCCCGGAGAGTTTGAGCGCGGCGTGTTACTCGCCAATCCCGGGGTGTTGGCGACCGCAAATTGGTCCATGCTGCTTTGTGTAACTGTCTTCCGTTGTTGCCTGTCCTTGCCCATCGTGTTGTTGACTTGGTTGCCTGGGATCTTTCTGATTGTTTACTAACTAGGTCGGGTTAAGGTCTCACCAGTCTGCGTGGCTGTGCTAAACCACCTTCGCAGCAGAAGTGGGTCTCCAGATTCCACCTTTGTTTGTGTGTACAGCGCCATTGAGCGTGGAGCTTCCTCCCCCCCACCAGCGTAGTTCGTTGGGTGCTTTGCAGAGGCACATGCCTTGCTGTCTTTCAGTCGCACTGCATTGTGCCAGGGCCCTGCGGAGCACTATTGTGGGTGAAGCTTGATTGTTGTTTGGTGACGTGCCTGTGCCGTGGTTCTGATTTTTGGAGGCCGATGTTTGAGAGCTGGTCTCGCGCCACAGTCTCACAGGCCTGTTTGTGCACAGCTGTTGCGAGTGAAGGGTCGCCCTTGGTTGGGGGCGAGTATTTGGTGGGATCTGTGGACCAGGGTAGTGGCAGATCGAGTTGTCAGGGATTTGGGTCAACTTCCTCCCCTCCTCCGAAGCAGGTCTGTCTAGGTATATAGGGCTTCACTTGTCCCAGGACCAGCGTATTGTCTCTGTGCACCCTGGGCAATTTCTTCACTGATCGCTTATTCAGGAGCTTTAATCGGGCACACTGTATGCATGGGAGGGTGTCAGGTGCTATATCTTGTGTGGCAGTCTTCGGTGATCCAGTTCCCCATCAGGTCTACCGCGTAGCAGGCTCCCTGCAGCCAGGCGCCGGGATGGTGCTTCACCCCGTGGGCTGTACTCCGGGTGATGGCTTGTTTCTTTCCCTTTCCGGGGGGTTTAATCCTTGATTACTTATTAGTGCCCCGTGTTTCCCTCCAGTAGAAGGTTGGTGCTGCCTTCTCCCAGCCCCTGTTATGCCTCCCGATGGGTTCCAGTGTTTATAAGTCCAATTGCCAGGGAGGAGGGGGGGACTTACATGTTGTGCGTCCCGATCCGTGGGTACAGCTCTGCTCTCCTCCAACACCTGGACGTGGCAGGGTAGTCTCTGTCTCGGACAGCCCCCGTACCCCGCTCGGGTTGTTTCTTCTGCACCGTTGCACAGGGCGACCAGGCAGTCCACATGTGACCGCAGGGAGGCTACGGGCAGGCTTCCGCAGGTTCCTGCAAGGGCTGTCTCTGTCACTGATTGCCGGGTGGGTGTCGGGCCGGTGTGCGCTGTGTGCCTCCGGATTTCGCGTTAGTGGGATCCAGGCGCTGCCCAGGTCTGTATTGCCTCATACTACGTGCCGCCAAGCAGGATGCGTGTCATGTTGCGTTTAACCTCCGTGGCGGGTTCCGTGGAGGGCAGCGTGCACGAGTCACCCGATCTCTATATGGCGTTGCAGGAGGTCATTGGAGGCCGCCTGTGTTGTTACCTCCAGGGTCCATGGCCACGGGCCGGCACCACCCCCCTCGGTGTCGGGTTGTTCTCAAGCAGCAGCCGTCATTTTTGATTCGTGCCCTCCGGGCCCGCGGTCCTCCGTGGTTCGTCGAATTTCTCTGCAATTCGACCAGGTGTGTCCTTCAGATTTGGCCGGTCGCCGCTCAGCACCCTCTGGGCTCCGTCGGGCCAGGATGCTTTTGCCGATTGGAGGAGCTCATGAAGCTCACGTCCACATCGCGTGCACGCCGGCCATGCCCCTCTTCTATGTATGATTATTGACAATTGTAAGAAAACCATAGAAATTGCATGTTATATGCAGTGTGTTACATTCTTTGATGTTCAGGTTAATCATCAGTGGTGACAGGAGGCCAGGAACAAAAGCAGGAGGAGGAGGAGGAGAAGAAGGAGGATGGGGGTACCAGTGATTCAGGTGGTTGGGTGGAGGCGTGCCATGATCCCTCACACAAGGGCAACACATTGGGCCCTCACAGAAAGCCAGATACACACCTTTTACTGCCTAAATAGGGAGACAATTCTTCACCTCCTGAACCTTGTGACTTTAGGAGCAGGATAAGCATCAGGACTGCCATATTGCCGCTGTTGAAGCTGGTGTCAGTCCTGCACTTCCTGGGTACTGGCATGGTCCAGCACTCAGTGAGCCAGCTGCATGGCATGTTGCAGCCTGACTTCTCCAGAGTGCTGGTGCAAGTACTGGATGCCCTCCTGTGCAATGTGGGCCAGCCCATTTCCCTCCCAACCACCTAGGCACAGGTCAACACCACCAAGACCCCCTTTCTGTGATTGCCGACATGCCCAAGGTGTGGGCAGCATTGGACTGCATGCACATAGAGCTTAAGGCCCCCTACACCTAAGAGGAGGCCTATAGGAAGCAGGAGCAGCACCATTCCCTCTGTGTCCAGGTGACCTGTGATGCCGTCCTGACCATCACACACTGTTGTGCCCGGTTCCCTAGATCAATACATGACTCCATGGTCCTACGAAACAGCACCCTGCCAGCTTGCATGGCACGTCACATATGATATGATACAATATTTATAACGTGCCTGTACACAAGTGTTTCTAGATACGACAAGACTAGGGAAGGAGGACAGAGGGAAGACAAGACAACGATTTTACTAGGCCTTGGGACATTCATACTGTGCCAGTACAACTATGTGAAGGGCAGGGAGGAAGGGAGAGGGGGAAGTGCATGGGAAAGGAACTGAAAAGTGCGATTAGGGAAACATGAATCTGAGTAAATGCAGCATGGGCAGTGTGCACTGCAAGTGCAAGGAGGCCGGGTCAAAAGACCCGGATGTTGGGTGAGTATATGTACATTCACAGCTGCATTGCAACATGGGTGACAGGCAAAGTGGGGGTTTGAAATGTCACAAATGCATGTCCGGCAAGCACCCTGTACATCCAGGACCAACCAGCACATGCCTCAATTGACAGGCTGCAACAGACAGGAGTAACATATAACTGGAGATGTAGCAATCACTGACCAGGCTGTTTCAAACACAAAAGGACATCCACATGCAATGCAACACAGGTACCAGAATGCAACACTGTCCCCGTCCAATGCAAGTGAATCAATAGACAAGACCACCTACATCCATGAGATACATGTCCTGGTAAGTATTAGGGCTTGCATGTACAGAATGACCATTGAGGTTCCGCTGTCACAGGCAACACCACACCCGAGCATCGTTATTCACACATTTAACTGTTAATGTCAATGGGTCTTGTACTGTGCACAGTTGCCACTTGCATAGCGTCTTGTCACTCTGGTGGGTCTGCAATGGAATTAGTATTGGTGTGGATTGTTAGTGGGATTGAGAGTGAGAAGAGGAAGGGAGGTTTGATGTGCTGTTGCCAGCTCCAATTTGGAGAAACCGGTCACTGAGCGTTGGCCTGTTTTTTTGCCTGCTAGCCATAATGCGGTGTTGATGCCTGATAGTGCATGGTTGGTTATCATGTTTGGTGTCATGAAGTGCGTGCAGTCAGTGGAGCGGGTAAGGCATGGTTGTGTACAGTCCATACTTTGAGAGTGCATATTTAGAAAGGTGAGTTTTCACTATGGCCACTTAGTTGCAGTACATTTCCTGCCCCAACAATCTATCTCAGGGAGCAGAACACAGCAGAATACAGATGTTACACAGTGCCTGTCTCAAAGCGCAGCAGGAAGCATAGGTCTGAGCTATGCCATCATACCAGTTGAATTTTGTGACTAACCTACACATACAACCAATGGAATACATGGCTGATTGACACAGTTCAGCTACATGCAATATTAGGCTAACCTTGAGTCCTTAACCTTTGCACGTGACTCAGGATACTCGCTGCTTCCATGGCTGATGGACCCTCTGAGGGATCCCCAGATGAAGGAGGAGATAGCATACAACAGTGTGCATGTGAGGAGGAGGGCGACCATTAAGTTGGCCTTCGGCCGCTTGAAGGCACATTTCCTATGCCTATACCGGCCTGGGGGTGCACTCATGTACAGGCCAGAGATGGTGGGACAGATAGTCCTGGCCTGTGAATTGTTGCATAAAATCTGCTCAGATGCAACATACCCCTGCCCCCAGAACTGGACATTCCTTTGCCAGAGGATGATGACGATGCCGGTGCACCACCAGCCAGGCCCAGGCACTTGCGAATTGATGCCAGCGATGGGCAAATGGCCCGTCAAGAACTCATAGGTACCCCTTTCACTCTACACTTCTCTTGCACTTTACTACATATGATGCGCACACACAATAAATACTTGCACCAAAATAAGGAATGACCACTCATTGCTTCAGGTGTAAACTATGTATTGAAATATTGAAGGTAAAATCAAACACCCCCAGCTGCTCAAACACACCTCCTCACACACTGCCAGTACCCCTACACACCCTGTTCCCACAAACCCTCTGCCGCTTCCCACACACCCTGTCCCAACCCTGTCCCAAAACCTCTCCTCCCCCTACCCACATACCAAAATCAATCAAAGGTCAGTGTCTAACACAAAAGTGTCACTGCATGAATAATCCTTTAGGCCTCGTGGCCACTGGATCTTTGGATTATCTATGTGTAGTCAATAGCCGCTGGGAGAGGTGCCTCAGGCTCCCCTGCTTAGAGCTACCTGGGGTGGTGCAGTTGAGATTTGTGTTTACTTTTTTTTTGTTCAACATGTATTAATAGTAACAATGGGCCTCATTACGACCCTGGTGGTGAGTGAAAAACGATGCCGGTGAAGGATTACCGGCATCGCTTCTCGCTAGGGCCGATTATGACCCGAGATAGCGCTATTAGCGGCACCGTAATCAACGGTGCCGTTAAAAGCGCCATGGACGCGGGCACGCGACTCCCATGCCGTAAATACCGCCATGGCGCTAAATTGGGAACATTACGAGTCACGCGGACATGGAAATAACACCTTTATGTGGCCGTAAAGTACCTTACCACCATGGTGCTAATACCGCCATCGCGGACCAACCGTAAATGGCCATGTGCAGTGTTCCCAGCTGCCACAGGTGCACACAATCAGCACAGGTGGAGGCAATACAGACTGGGCAAGAACAAAAGGAGCACACCCCACCCCTTCCCACACACAGTTACACTATGAATCCAACACTACTAGCAATGCTGGGGCTGCAGGACCTGATTGCAGTGGAAGTGCTACAACAACAACTACAAGAAGTACAACAACAGGCAGCACAGAGGAGACGCAGGAGGAGAAGGAGGGCAAGGCAGGGCCAGCATGCCCCACCAGCACAGCCAGTGCCACCACGCAGGCAGCCCCCAATCCCACGCATCAGAGCCAGTCCATTCAACTCAACAGATCCACACCCTGTACCGCCTGGACCGGGACACCATCACCACCATTGTGGACATGATACATGACGACATAGTCAGCTTTTTGAAAAACGCACCGCCTTCCCACCCCTACTGAAGGTGGTGACTGTGCTCCACTTCCTGGCCACAGGCACCTACCAACACACAGTGGGGCAACTGCATGGCATTTTACAACCATCATTCTCACGTACGTTGAACCAAGTGCTTGATGCCCTCCTCAAGCACACAGACGAACACATTTCCTTACCACGGTCTGCCCAGGAGATCTCAAACACCAAAGTGGGTTACCATTCACTGGCCGGCATACCTGGTTGCATTGGCACCATCGACTGCACCAATGTGGAATTGGTGGTCCCACATGCCATGGAGGTAGTGTACCGCAACCGTAAGCTATACCAACCAATCAACGTGCAAATGGTATGTGACTCAAACAAGATCTTCACACATTGCTGTGCTTGATTCCCTGGATCAAACCATGATTCAATGGTCCTGCGGAACTCCACGATTCCACGCTACATGGAGCGACATGCAGGGTACAGATCCTGGCTTCTCGGTGAGTCGCATGTTAGGCTCATGGAAATGTGATGTGGGTAGGTGATTGAGGCATAGATGCATACTTCACCTGGCTGAGATGGGGGAGGGGGAGATGTATACATAACCTAGCTGCGAGTGCAAGAGGGAATGGATGAAGCTCACACCCCAAAATCCACCCATACTGGACCTGACACCTGACCACATAATGCAAGATGCAAGCAGCCCTACCATGCGAATGAAGCGGTGTCCCAACCATCCCACAGACCAAATCCGACTGCATCCCCCACAACGAAATGCAGCCACAAGCAACGACTATAGCCAATACAAAGCACAAAACACCATGAACTGAAAGGGCAGTCCCCGATTACTGCGTACAAAGGAGTCACATGAGGGTCAAATACATCAATACACCGCTACACTGACACAGAAGCCCAACTAAATTGCATGACACCATTTGTTATGCGTAGTGAGAGCATCATGAGGCTGACATCAATGTTGCCAGGATGACAGCATACAAATAAGTGGACATCTGCAAGATCACAGAAACAACGGACGTGGACTGACACAGTGCATGTGCACTCACAAGGAACTGGACCCCCCGCGCACACTAATCAATAACATTCAAAACAGTCCATAAGAGGAATACACACATAGCAGTCTCATTGTGTGACTCCATCCATGCATGGAAATGGGGTTGAGATGAAGAAACAAATGCATGCCTTGGTATCACTTAATGAGGTCAAACATGATGAGTTAACTTACACATACAATGTTGCCCACATGCAGGTGATGCAGTCTATCCATTGAAGCAGTGGCTCCTTACCCCAGTCCGGAACCCACAGAACAGGCACGAGGAGGACTATAATTGTGCCCATTCACAAACGTGTGTGGAGATTGAGCAGACATTTGGCCTCTTGAAGGCACGGTTTCGCTGCCTCAGCAGGTCTGGTGGGGCACTCCTGTACCGCCATGAGAAGGTGGCAAAGATTGTCATGGCATGTGTGATGCTACACAATATGTGCATCAGACAGAATGTGCCCCTGCCCCCTGACACAGAACAGTAACCACCTGACGAAGAGGATGAGGAGGGTGGGGATGGGGCAGCACCTCAGGGAGGAAGCGATGCACAGGAGGGACGTGACATGTGTCAGACTCTAATCAACCAATTCTTCTAGCACACATGGATGGGGGTGTCACATGGAGATGGCATTTGGGGCATTGGTTGTGTCAGGGACATGAACACTGTAGAGTGTTCACCAATAAAGCACACGTACGCAATGAGCAATGTCCACACATGTGATTTGTGCATAACCAAAAAGTGTATTGAAAAGATAAATCTAAGTGAACACACCCACTCCCCCCTCCCCCTCAACTCCCCAACACACCCACTCCCCCCTCCCCCCTCTACTCCCCAACACACCCAATCCCACCTCACCCCTCTACTCCCCAACACACCCACTCCCCCCTCCCCCTTGTACTCCCCCTCCCACCTCTACTCCCCAAAACACCCACTCCCCCTCCCCCCTCTACTCCCCAACACAGCCACTCCCCCCTCCCCCCTCTACTCCCCATAACATGGTGTGGATGACTGTGCACAAGTGCATCATGTGGCATCAGTACCCGAGGCTTCGCCTATTGGCACCCCCCTCTCCCGGCACCCGGTGCACCCCTGTCGGTGCGCCGCAGGTTCCTGCACGATCTGCGGACGGGGCTGGTTCGGGTTGAACTGGCAGCCGAGGAGAAACTGGGTTGCTCACATGGACGCATGTCCCGTATTGTTTGGACTAGCTCTGAAAGTACGTGCCGCACCGCAGCCAGTTCGGCACACATGTCCTTAGAAGTGAACTCAATGGCAGACCTAACAGTATCAGCACATTCGCGCATTTCCCCCCTAGCGGTGGCGCATTCTGTGACATGCTGTGTCAATAGGGCTGCAAGTTTCTGTTGCCATGTGATTATTTCCTGCATGAACTCTTGGCTATTGTGGCCTGTGGCTGATGGTTGTGGTGTGTCCATTATGCTGCTCCCCTCCTGCACATCTGCTATTGGGCAGGGAGTAGCCGGCCAAGAATTTCCAGGAGATTGCCCCTGTACGCTAGTGTCATGCTGGCTGCACAGGGACAGGTAGGGGGAATGCAGGGGGCCAGTGGGGGGACCCACGACAATATCTACATCCCCTTCCTCATTGTCTGAGATAGCTGCGGTGGCAGCACTCTCACCAATGGTGCTGCTTTCTGCGGATCCAGTGCCTTCAGTGGACACCACTGGGCGGATGGTTGAAGTCGGTGGCGCCAAAGTGGTTGACTTGCTGGACATCGGTGCCATGGCCTGTGCTGTGCTGTGGGATTTATTTTGTTGTCGGAGTTTGCTTTTTCTACCTGAGGTGGAGGGATGGTGTTGTGGCTCTTCGGGCCTGGGATTCTTGGCAGGTGTTGTGCCTGTGTCTTCATCGGCACTGTCCGAATGAGAGCCTGTGGTGGACCAAAGGAGGGAGAGGGTTAGTGATGGGTCTACGGACATTGAGCAGGCATTGTGATGGCTGCATTCATTTTGATTGCTAGATGGTTTACATTGGAGGCAGTGACATACAGGTTGTCTCACTCTTAGGTGGTAGAAGCATGGAGGCATATGGGTGGCTACAGAAAGGGGGTTCATTATGCGTGTGTACAAGGTGGAGTTCAGCACTGCCTGTAGGCAGTCTTGTGCTAATGTGTCCGGTGGACCCTGTTAGGCATCATTGCACTTCCCAACCATCTGGACATCATTGTGGTGAGATTGGGATAGTTGGATTTAAGGCACCTACCTGCGTCGCTTGATGTCGGGGCTCCTCTCTCCATATCTCCAACTCCCTCAATGCTCTCCGTGCCTATGGTGGCAGCACATATCTCCTCCCACGGCTGTAGTTTGATGGGCGACTATGCTCCTCCATCAGTCGCCATGACGAGATTCCGATTGGCCGCCAGTATGCTCATGATGCAGAGCCATAGATCGTCCCACCTTTTTCGGCATTGTCTGGCATTGCGGGGTGTTGTGCCGACGGCACTGACCCTCTGGGCTACCATGGCCCATATGGTCTTTTTTCGCTGCAGCGTTGGTCTGGTAATCTCCGTGGAAAACACAACATCAGCGTGCTCTTGGAGGGTTTTGGCCAATATAGTTAGCTCCTTCCTTGAAAAGTGCTCCTGCCACAGCCGATCTCTGCTCTAGGATTTATTTGTTTCACCTGGTAAGAGTGTGAGCCTTTTTTTCCCACTCTTACATGTGTTTTGCTGTGTGTGTTTAACATTTTTGTGTTCATAGACTGTGGAGCCTCACCTACTCCATAGGCATCATCTTTTTACTGTGTGTTACACAGCACCTTCAATGCAGTAACACAGGGTTGTCTTTTTAAGACTTCCCAACTGAAACTCCATTTTCTGGGACTGACTACTGTCTCCCAGAAACATGTAAAATTGCCATTGACTTTATTAGTCTTTTTAAAATCACAGACCCAGAACAAACTACCTTAAATAGAGTTCTGGAAAGGGTTAATAGCTAGCCCTTTTTGTCTGATTTTCATAGAACATTGTTTTGTTCCCTTTTCATTAAGATTTGGCTGGTGGCAGTGGTATCTACCCTATTTTTCCTACCGCGGTTATTTTATATAGACTTGGTATTATTTTAGGCTATCTTGGTAGCCTCGAACTTAAACCCTCTGGACTATATATATTTTTATTCGGTTCCGGCTGGGTTTATTCCCCATTTCTTTTTGTAAAGGTCTTTCTCGTGTTTTACTATGCGCGCCAAACCAGGTTTGGTCCCTTTGTTCGCTGACCTTTGGAGGGCTTCCTCCTTAGGCACCTGAAAGTCTGGGCAGGCATGATGTGAGGGAGGGGTTTTAGAACCCCTGCCATGGGTTCCCTTGGTAACCCAAGGCGCACTCCTGTTTGATTGGCTAGGTGACTATCCTGCCAGGACAGCCACCCTGCTGTGTGATTGACAGCCAGGCTGTATGAATGGGGGAAAATAAAAAGCAGGTCTCTGGGATGAGAAGGCAGAGTCGCCACTGGATCGAGGGAACCGAAGAGAAGCTAACAGAAGAGGACCTCTACCACGACTGAACCTCCCGGTGAAGCCCTGCTGCAGGTCCGAATCTCCAAACTTCGATGACAGGGAAGATCTGCAAGGAATCTTCTCCCCTTGATTTGGTGGGAACAACCAGTTCGCCAAACTGTAAGCCAGGCCTCCCTCCTCTGGTCGAATATGCTGTGCACAGCTACAGTGAACCAGATAGCCAGGAGGAATGGACCCTGCTTGGGTTTTAAGGAGTGCACCTTTTATTTGTCGCTTTGCTCCGCTGCTGGTTTCTTCCCTGGGCAGTGCAGGACCCTCCAGTCTTCCTCCTTTCTTGTCAGACCGACAGACCTTCAGGAAACGTGAGCCTGCAGGACCTGCCAGGAACGTCTGCCTCAGCTACAGCATTCTTCTGCTTTAAAGGTACTGTGCAGGTACTGTGGTAACCCGGTTGTTCGTTTCGTCCAGCCGCAGTGAAAGTGTGTGAAATCTCTCGCCAATCCAAGGGCTTGACCTTCTTTATTCTTTAAAGTCATTTTTTGTCCGACCAACTTCGTTCTGCACTCTTGGCAAAGACTTAACCGCAAACTATCCTGAACTGTGTGATCCTCTGCAAAGACTTTGGTCCATTGACTTTGGGCCAGGCCCCCTGATTTGATATCCTCACTGTAGTTCCTTTTTCCAGATTGCCCTGCTTACTTACTTGTTGGTGCTGCTCAACTTCTGTCTAACTTTGTCTTTCCCTCCCTTTTAAATTGCTGGAGTGCCATTTTGCTCACACTTCATTTTGAGCCTAACTTGTCCAGAATATATTGGGTATGGTGTAGTGTATTAAGATTGTGATTTTTCAACTGCTTGATAGTAGTGAAATATTTAACAACTGATTTGTAAATAAATGTGTATTCTTTTACTCAGAAACCTTGAGTCAGTGTTTGTTTGAATCCTAGTAATTGCTGTCCTTTGTGTAACTATTGATACTGCTCACTTTACTCTTGAGATAGGTCTGGCTGCTCAGCCATCGCTACGACTTTACTCTGTAGTATGGGCTTGTACCAAAGGTGAATTTGTACTGTCACTTGTAGTCCTAATTGTGTGTGGTGTTCTCAAAGGTTACTGCATATAATTCTGCCTAAGAGTGGTCTAACTCCCAGAGTGTGTTGGGATCTTAATGCTGGACTTTGTGGGTCATTTTTTCTAGAGGAAGCTAAAGTGGTTGCACAACTTTACTTCAGCAACTACATTACTTTGAATGTTGGCTTGTAGGGCCTCTTACTGGTTCACAAGTGCCCAAAGATTGTGTGATTTGTTGTTGCTCAGTGCTCCAAGCTTTGACTCTCATCATTTTGAAGACGGAGGGCTCGACGACCCCAGGACCAATTTCTTTAATCCCTCCTAAGACACTCTTATTTTGTACTCTTCTGGTTTCAGAGATCGCCTCCCTAATTCCCTCACTGCTTTATGCAATTCCCATTTCTTTGTCCATGTCTCCTTGTCAACTGCGTGATGGTAGGTATGGCTCATATGGTTATTTGTCCTGGAGGGCAGTCAATGGTCCACATAAAATCTTGAAAAATTATTGGACTACACCTATTCTTCAGGACGGAATCGGGCCTCCACATACAAACCTTTTGAAGGTTGTTATTTAAATATGTACCATCCCTTCTGTACTTCACCAGCCTATTCTTACTATTGTTGACAGTTACTAGTTGGAATTGCTGGAGCACATTCATAAGGAGTTCCCAAGTAATATTAACTTCAAGGCATCCATGGTTGCTACTTCCTCTGTCCTTGACCTGAAAGCTATTACAGATCCCTAATAACCAGGAGGAAAATAAGACATAGTCAATGGTTGAGCTGGAACAACCCTGTCTCCAAATCGCAGCAGGGGGAACATCTCCTTCTACTGCACCATTAGCCATTAACACCTTCCACTCTGAAAGAAATGCTACTCATCTCCTACCTAAATCTGTGACTCTTTTAGCAGCCGATCTTACTTCTCTGGTCAGGGTAGTAATACATTTAGCATTAAGGTCCCTGATAAGAGGATATTTGTTCCTGTATAATCTAAATGCACCCTGGCCCAAAGATATGCTTGGGGTTCCAGGACAATTGTGAGTTTGGTACAGGCAGGGGTCCAATATAAATTGATAGCTATCAATATGTGCAGCCAATCTGAAGTTTGTATCCACAGTCTCGCTACTAGTATTCCTTTTATTTTGGTAGGGATGACCTCTGTCTTTGCTATTATAGAGTTGCAGGGGGCGATGATAAGGCCACCTGAGGGTCTCCCCCCAGTGCAATGCTGGCTGATATAATATGGCAAGCCCTCCATCTGGAAGGAGTTTAGTAACCACATCTCCTGGAAGAATACCAGATAATTGTTACCGAAAATAGGCTCTTTCATGATCCTAGTTTTGAAAGAATTGGAGCTCTGCATATTCCAACTCACAAATCTCCACACCTTGTGACTAAAGAAACTCCCCCACACTCCCAGTTTCTGTAGTACTTCACTCAGAATTTCAGGGAGCAGGGACCAGGCCTTCATTTGTGGATCACACTGCTGATCAGGTCTCCCATTTACGGTTACTGAATAAGTTGTCACTAGATTATTGGTAGGCCTACCCATTTTTCCCTCCCCTGCACATCCCAACCCACCCCAATCTGGCCCTCATTTCCTTTTCTGAAAGAGCTGTGTAGACTTCCAAAATGTCCTTGTTGGATTGCATTTGTACTGTATGTTGTAACTACTAGGCCACCTGCTGGGTTTAGCTAGAGCTGTGCTGTGCAGCCACTCTTTCTTTCATTCCTTAACTAACCATCCCTATGGCTATCACCATCTCACCCATCTTTCCTAACAGCTACTCTATCACCTACCTTCTCTCTCTCACGAAGTCTGGAAGGAAAAAGCACAAAAAAGACATCCTGCCCTCGAACCCTGGCCTACCCATCACAGACGCCTATGTCAGTGCAACTTCCAGACAGGTATTTACTAATATCCTCTCTTCTGTCCCTTCTCCAGATAATTGAACACATCATCTCATCTCCACTCTCCTCCCTTTCACATCCTCTCCCAATAATGGTGGCATCAAGTGGGAAGTCCTCTTCAATGGCTTCTCCTCATTGCGCTGCATCATTAATGTCTACCACACAGACACTATCTTGGTTCAGGTTCCTCAACCCAACCTTCTCCTCTTCGACCGATGCCTGCCGTCCCTCATTAACTCCCTTCCTTCAACTGCCTCTCTGCCACCACTCTCTCTGTTCCTCCCCCTCTGACTGGTGTACCACCTCCCTGTACTTCACCTCAGAAAACCTACAGGTGGAGACCTCCTTCACCTGGCTATTCTAAACTCCCGCTCAGGCACAAACACTCTGCCGACATCTGCCTCCTTCTTTAAAACACTGACCTCAACATTCTCGCTTTTACTGAGACATGGTTTAAAGCAAGCTCAATCACTGCTTTTGACTCCATTCTGCCTGATGGCTTCAAGATCATCTCCAAGCCATGACCATACGGTACTGCCGGTGGAGTTTCCTTAATCTTCACTGAGTGGCTTCTTTCGTCTGTCATACCCACCCAGCTCTACTCTTCCTTTGAGAGCTAGGTCTGAAAGCTGGTCATCTCTCCCTCCTCTTCTCTGACCATTGCTACAATCTACAGGCCTCCTGGCACTACCACCCTGTTCCTCACTGAATGGGCTGATTTCTGTTTCTCCTTGCTCTCAACCACCTCTAATCTCCTCCTCATGGTTGATTTCAACATCCAACTGAACTCCCGTGTCACAGCATCCACTCTCTTCCTTGACCTCTGCACATCACTATCCCTCTCCATTCTCTCTTCTGGCCCAACTCATTTGGCTAGAAACACTCGGGATGCCCTCATCCATTCTGACCTCTCTCTCTCACCCCCTCTGGTCACTCCATTCTATTGTTCAGACCATTCTCTCCTCTCCGTGCACAGGGCCCCCTCAGCTATTTGGCTGCCCATCCAAAAGCCCTGCCAACCTCCTTCATGAATGTCTATCTGATGAAATGAATGTCAGCTGCTGCCTTCGTATCCACCTTCATGCCCCTCTCCCCTCCCCCAGACTCTACTACTGACTCTGCTCTCAGCAACCTCCATATGGCCATTACCAACACCCTTGACATTCTTGCCCCAGACAGGAGGATCCGCCAGAAACCCACCTCCAAACATAACACCTGGTATGACTCTGAACTTGCAGCCCTGAAACGCAAGTGCAGAGCTGTGGAACGGAAGTGGCAAACCTCAGGATCACCACTGGCAAACTGGCTTGCCTCCTGCCCCAAAGACAATTCATACTCTCCATCTGTGCCAAGAAAAGGGCCCACATGCAGGAACAGGTGTCGAGTGCATCCAACAACATGGCTGAACTCTTTAAAATCTGCAGGGAACTAGCCAATCTTCCTGCAGTTTCCTTCTCCCTTCTTCCATGCCCTCAGCAATGCTCTGGCCACACACTTTAATACTAAAACTCTGGATATTCTGAGCACCCTTCCTACCCTCCCACCCAACCCTCACTGACTTGTCTCCTATGGCTTCTCACCCTCCTTCTTCCTCTCTCTCTCCTGATTCTCCCCTGTCACACCTGGAGAAGTCTCCATAGTTGCCCGCCCCATAAAGGTCTCTTCCAAACAGGTTTCCCCTTGCTCCTCCAGAACCATTAAGGTCAAAGTTGGCTCTCTTGGCCCTGCACTCACTGAGATCTGCAACCAGTCTTTTGCCACTGAATATTTCCCATCCTCCCTCAAGCACTCCCTTCTGCACCCCTCCTGAAAAAAACCTTCAGCAGACCTTACCTGTCCAGCCAACTACTGCCCTATTTCTATCGCCCCCTTACTTGAGAAACTGCTGGAGAAGCTGGCCTTTCCACAACTTAACTCACACACTGAACTTGTTGGTGGTTTCCACGACCATCTATCTGGATTCTGAGCATCCAGAGTCAAAGAAACTGCTCTTCTGAACACCCATGAAAAACTGCTCACATCTCTGTACTCTTACTCTCCAGATTTCTTGATCCTACCCGATCTGTGCTCTGCCTTCGATATGGTTTACCATTCCATTCTCATAAAAAGGCTCCATGATACCCTTGGTATCTCAGAGCAGGCACTGGACTGGCTTACCTCCTTCCTAACTGACTGTTTGTCCCAAGTCATTATGGGCACCTTCTCCACACCTTCTTCAATCTCCACCACTCCCTCTTCCCTCCCTCACACTCAGGACATTGCCAAGAAGTCCCACTTTCAACTCCTCCTTGTCTCCTTTTCACACTTTACACCAGAAACTCAATGTTATCCGAGCCCTAGTTCTCTCTAGGCTTGACTACTGCAATAGCCTTCTCCTGAATCTACCATTTTCACTTTAAGACCCCTCCAGCTAATCCTGAATAGGGCACCAAGACGTATGCTTAGCCTTAAGCCCAGGGGCTGCATTTCTCCTGCTCTAAAAACTCTAATAGCTGTTGGTTGCAGCACAGATTAAATTCAGATCATCCATGAGGCTGTCTGGGGCCTGGCGCCATGCTATCTGCAACTTTCTCTTACTCTCCCTCTGTACCTCGGTGGTCCTCGGAGGTTGATAACTTTCTTCAACTGGCTCCCTCTTATGGGACAGCCTCCCCTTCGTCTTGAGAAGGACTTGCTTGAATTCTGGAAGCTGCTCAAGACTTTCCTATTCCCCTCCTCCTTCCCTTCATCCCTCCTTTTCTAATCTCACAGTCTCTGTGATTGGTGGCCAGGGCCCTTATGTATACCTCTGGGACCTGGCCTCCCATACCCATTTGCTGCAGACTCTGTCTACCTCTCAGCACTTGCCTTGACACACACCGACCTCAATCCTTTAGGCTTGCACTCTCTACCCAATGCAGGCCCAGGCTGCATAGCACTTAGCTTACTATGCATTTCATCTGCTGCTCACCCATGAGCACGAACATTCCAGTATTTACCACCACCCCTCACTTCTCACTGCAATTACACGTTCTGACTACTCACAAGGCATACTAGGCTTGTCTTTATCTTCCACTGTATTCATTGTTTTTCGATCCCATGTCCCCTCTCTTCTGCCCTGTAGGCACTTGAAACAGAATTGACTTACTGTATAAGCCCCTAACAAATGCACAATAAACTAATAAAATAAATAAATAAATAAATAAATAAATACATTTCTCAAGGTCGTTGGTAGGTGACAGAATAGCATTTGCCCCCACTCTAGATTTTAGGCCCAACTCTGCCAGTAGAACAGTATGGTCGAGTGGAAAACGAAGAAACTCAATATCCTCAGAAGAAAACAGGTACTAGTCTGGAATTTTCTTGAAGAAGGCCAAGATGGTGCCATGATTCAGAGATTTGTATTCCTTGGCCTTCGTGGAGCTTTTAAGTCATAGCCTTGGGATAGGAAAGGGGGCTATCTCATATTCCTGAGTCACTATCTCCTGAATTGTGGCCAAATCCGCTTCCTTATGGCTTTCATTGACCAATGCATTGGACTCCATCACGATAGTGCCTGACATGTTTGATGCCCTGGTATGCTTTCTTTTGGGGGTGCCAGTCCCCCCTCTTTCCTGAACCCTCATTAGAGGGCCTCCATTTGAAAGTTTTGGAATGCTGCCCAAGCTAACCTGCTGGTGCAATGTTTTCCCCTGCAGAAAAATGGGGGCCCATGTTATTAACTTGGGCTTGGGCATTGAGGGCGCATCACTCAAATTTCCAGTTGGCTGTGATGATGTTTTTTCCCTGCAGAAAAATAGCAACCCATTTCACTGATGTTGACACAGTGCTATAAGGAACAGCAACAGGATTGTCACAGTGTTTGTCAATCCTTTTGCCTCAGCTTTGGCACTCAGGGGGCGATCAATGGTCACACTCAGTGCGTAATCAATCACCTCTGTTTGTACACCAATACTGGCTCTGACCACCTGTGCCCTGGATTTGACAGATTTATAGAATACCTTGCTGAGTGTTTATCTCGGGTAGCCAGGATGCTGGCTTTCAACTACTACAAGATATTTCTCCTGGACATGCAGCCCCACATAGCCAGTGGGCTCAGAGGATTTTTTTTGAACCATTTGGATCTGCTCAGCAAGGGTCTGGCAAAGTGTTGATGAAACTGGCGGTGCCTATGTTGTTTGGTTTCCTTGATTTTTGATTCTTATTTTTTTTTTTCTCCGGGGGGGAAGGGGGGGGTGTAGTCCAATCTTCAATTTTTATTCCTTCTTCCCTTGGCGTTTCCCCTCCTACCATGGTTTTGGCACACACCCGCTGCCAAGTCCCTCTCAGTAGGTTCCTCTACCACGGCAGGTTTGGAGTGAGGGTTAAACTTCTTTCTCTGGTGGATCTGAACATTCCACCCCCAAAACAACCTGTGCCATTCTTCTGAACTCCTCCAGTATCGATTCTGAGAGGCGGGTATCGTTGAAAGTTGAGCCCATCCTGCCATCCAGGAATGCAAACTCTTCCTCATCTACCTGCTTGCTGCTTTTATCAATGCAGTTCAGTAGTTTAGTAACCCCTCCCCGGAGAACCTTCCTTTCTCCCTTTGCTTCACAAAAGGCCCACTGAACGAGGCATGCCTGAAGACCTTGCCTTATTATCTCATCCTTCAGGCCCTTTAAGGATCGTATAACTGATGTATTTAAGGCATTCCTTACACCCACCATTGAAGATTTACACAAACCCATTTCATTGGTGAGTTCCATCAAAATTCCTGAGTGGGTCTGCACTTCACCCTTTAATAATTATAATACATTGACTATTGAATTCAATACAAAGTTCAATGCTGGAAGGGTAGCATAATTTGCTTGTGGCTCATTCATAGCTTTTCCTAAGTTATGCCGTCCTGCAACATCATGAGCCTCCTGCACCAATCCAGGCATGGATGTGGGAGACGTATCTCTTGGCATCATTCCCTGACGGGGCTTGTTATCTTAACTTTTGCATGTTGTGAGGACACGTGTTTGGGTGCCCACCTTCAATATTGCCAAAGCATTTGCCATCACGGTTCGAAAAAGCCCAAAGGTTGCTCACGAGCACTGACACCAAAACGCTTGACAGTTCTTCTGGATATGCCCAAATGGCCCCAATCACAATTCCTATGCCCATTATTCTTATTCATTTGCATTTTTAAAGCGCTCATACAGCCCGCAGGCATCAAGGCGCTGTTACAGGAATTTTGTATTTTTTAGTTGCGCGATTGGCGCGATTGTTTTTTTTTTTTTGTCTTAGTTGCCATTTATAACGCGCTTAAACACACAGAGATTTTTAAGCACGGACCTGCGGATCGAACATGTGTTGCTTCATGTCGTCTTGCTTCCAAGGCGCGCACGTTGCCGCTGAGCTATCCTCCCAGGATATAACTTTGCAATATGACGTTCACAGCCATTCAGAGTTCTTTTCATCTCCGCAAACTTATATCAAAGGCAGCTTGTATCATGGTTGATCTGCAAAATTATCTGTCTAGAGTGGAATTTCGACATGGTGTTACGTCATATCAGCGACTCTCATGTATTTCGAAGGCTTTACCTGAATGAGGGAATGGGTGTTAGGGACACCACTAAAGTCTTTGTGTTTGCAAAGAATCTAAATATGTTTTATTATTTTCAAAGACAAATACTACATTTGCGTTATAGAGCAAATAAGGCACTCGTCTCATAACGCAAATGGATTTGTTTCTTATTTTTATGTCAACAAGATATGTTTCGGGACCCATAATTTCGCATAGTGCCCCACATAGCAGCATGCCACTGAGTCCATAGAATCTTATGGGGCCATTTTTAGCATCATACATGTTTATTGTATTGTCTCAAAGTGTGATTTGTCCAGATGTAGATAACAGTGGCTGAACAATGTTCACAAGGCATGTGTGCTTCTTTCATGGAATACATGCTTGAAGGCTGGACAGTTTTCAACGAATCAAAAAACACTGACACAATCCTGGGCAATTCTCCAGGATGGACTCAGATCTCTGAATGCATGCTTTGAATCCCCTGATCCTTGGGGTGTAGTCTCCAAGCAGCATTTTCAAAGAATAGCCGACTTCTAGATACAGTATAAATCACCCCATAGTAATGTGATTCGCTTTGCTCACAATTAGGAAATACGTATTTGTATTGTTTAGAAAATGAAACTGGGATTTTTGGAATCGACACTTTGGTCCTAACTCACAGAATGTTTTGCAGTGGGGGTTTTGCATTATAAAACGCTTCAGTGAATGCGGCCATTTGTCTCATATCCCTTTGCCTGTGATCACTTAGATACACATCTATTTATGTGCTTCTTTTCTTTGCCCATTGAAGAACACGGCCACATCCTTGTGATCGCATGATGCTGAGTGGCCGTCAATCAACATACAGGGGCTCGCTATAGAAAGTAATGTACATGGTGCAACTATTTCTACAAAGAGAATATAGCAATTCTGCTTTGACTTTACCCCGTGGCTCCTTGTAGATTAATTACTCCACATCATGCATACTTTTAAAACATTAAAATAAAAACAACAATCAAGTAGGCCCATTAGTCATACAAAAACACCTATTGGGAATATCCCAGTACTTCATGACAGCTCAGTGTTACAATTGCAAATAATGACTCAGACTTTATGAGGACACAAATGTAAATCATTTATCAATCCCCTCTTAACTTTAGTGTTTCATTATAGCAAAGCACGTAATAAAATTCCCAGGTGTGCGAGCCAACCAAAATACTCGAATCAATCATCTACCATCATCTAATATTTCATGTCACGACCTTTAAAACCATAACAATAAAGAACATCTTCCCAGCAACATATGAATAACATCAACAATTGTTCTCACTGCTTACAAGCCATATCCGGTATTAAGAACGCGCTTCACTTGTACTGTGAAGGGTCTAGTGTGGGTTTGCGGCTGGCTTTCCAACTCTTCCACTGTTTTTCCAATTAATTATGAATTACTCATATACTTCAGTACATGATAAGCCCGAGTCTGTAATTTAAACATGATATACGTGTAACAGTCATTGAGGGTTATTCACTGTTGAAGAGTCTGACGTTTTGTCGTTTGCCAATGCATGGCAATACATCATTTGGTAGGAGTGAGTGACGCAATCATTTCCATGTGCTAGAGATCCGTTTATTAGTTTCATATTGTCCATATCCAGGGTCAGATTCTGGCATAAATTGTCTCGGGCACCAATGAAAAAGCGTCTCACAGTTGCAAATGGGAATTAATTCCTTTTGTGACAGACTGTTTGAGTCGTACCCAAGGAGGAGGTTTTTGATCAAATGTGATGCAAATTGTCAATTTTAAAGAATATTTATTCAGGGCAAAAATGTGGTCCACTTTGACCAACAAAACTGGCCCTCACTAGCATTTTGTGTTTTTGGTTCGGGCATTGCCCTATTGCCCTATTGGCTAGTCGGAGTCTGGAGATGTTTAACAATATAACTCAAGCTAATATCCGAGCGAACAGCATATGGCTAAAACATATTTTACAGTGTTCTTGTCACTTAATGATTGTTATGAAAGGTGCTATAGTTGATTACAAAATTGTGATTGCACAGAATCATTGAAATACATTTTCCTCTTTCCCTTAGCGCTAACAGCAGTGACTGTCAGTCAATATGATTTTATAGTGTCCAAACACTTCTGTCTTGATTTTGGGTCTTTGATGGCTTGTGCACAGTTCATCTGGGTCTCTCACTGCTAGCAGGTTCCATTGATATGATACCTTTGTCTCATTTGATGGGGACCCAGTGACAAACACTTCAGGAACAGTGGACCCCACCGTATTTCAACACAAACCTCCTTTTGGGCATTAAACTTGCCCCTCTAAAATTAAGTCTGGACTAAACATCTCCTCCCCAAGTCTCTTGTCTCTGCTGTGTCTCTGGCTCTTGTTCTGTCCATTTCTACAATCTGAAGAGCACCTTCCCAGTCGAGGAATTAAAGAGATTTCATCCCTGTATTCCTTCCAATACTCACTCCTGACTTTCCTCCAGCTGGACTTATACTTCCTGGTCTGCTTGTCTTTGCTGACCAACATCTTTGTATCTCCCTACTCTGTTCTTTCCCTCTCTTGTCTGTCTTCCTTAATATTCCTCCTCCCCTCTTTCCCATGGATCGTTCCTCTCCTCACTTCTGCCTTTCTCTGCAGTCACCTCTCTCCATGTTTGCAAGCAAACTCCTCCCTCCTACACTCCCATCTTGATTGTCCTCCCTTTTATATCCTGCTCAAGTTTGGAATTGTTCTGGTGAGTAAAATCCCTGCAGCAGCTCCGTGAGAATCGCAAGCAAGCCTTCAAATTTGCAGGGATACGAACGGATCAATTTTACTCTTCCTGGATCACACTGCAATTCCACATACTAACAGAATTTGACCTTGGCAGGGGTGTTGCTAAGTCTGGAAAAGATCAGGGGCTAAGCTTATGTTGAGACTGGGGGGACTCAGGGTTAGCTAGCATTTTGGGTGTAGCACCAGAGCTTCTATCCGGGGCTACAACCAAAAGATCCGGGGCTATAGCCCCCTTAGCCCACCCCTAGCAACGCCTCTGGACCTTGGTCCACCATCTTGGAGTCAGACAGCCCTTTCCTCATGGTTACCGCATCCACAGTGGTGCCCCGGAGCTTGCAGTTTGAGCTTCTACGACTGTGTTATTCTTTGGCTCATTGTGGTGACCTTGAACTTCCCTCTCTGTTTACATTGCTGATTTTTAGATCATACAAAAACCCAAGCTTGTCTACTGGTGTCCTGCTGACATAAGGTATTTCCCAGGAGTTGTCATGCAGCTTGCAGACCCTGTAAATATGGACTATTGGCCGGGATTCCCTACACTCCACATGTTTCTCTTCTCCGATGGCATGACACAATCTGGGGACCATGATGATGGCTGCCAGTGGTTCTGTGGCACATAACAGACAAGGCTAGTAATGTGGAGGAGCCCCTGGGGAATGCCCTGCTATGCCTCCTCATGACCAGAATCCTGGTGTGTCCAATGGTACACTGCCCGCATGGTCTCCTGGTAATGAACCCCTAACCTCTGAGAAGAGACCTCATCACACTGCTCCTCATGTTCTATCAAGCTTCTCATTGTCTATTTTTCGAAATCTATGCAATAACAGTTTAGGTAATCCACAATCACTCTTGGCTGAGAAACACACCACCTCGGGAGGCCAGTGGGGTCTTCTGAAACCAGCCTGGAAACAATGAACTTCAAGAGTGTAAAATACAAGCAACATGCATGCTCCTGCTATGCACATGTCTATGGAACAAGTCGCCAAAGCTGATTATTCTGGGCCCCTCCATCCTACACTTCAGGAAGGAGCTGAATACCATACCTTTCAAGAAACATCTTTTGAATCACTGATCGCTCCACTCAGCACTTTCTCCCCCTGTGGTGTTCTACCCCTCCCTGCCCCCCTAAGCATCCCAGCTCCTCAGCTACTCCTGCACCATACTTGTAATCTCAGTGTGTATGCCCTCTTTGTACAGCCTAAGTTGCTTTTCAGCTACGTTTGTGCTTTATAAATCCTATACATAGATCTCTTTGTTGATGCTCGAGGTGCAGGTAGTATGTTCAAAAACCATCTCATAATGTAAGGGCCTCTCAATTTATTCAAAGCCAGGCAGTTTAAAAGAGCCTTATCAGTGAGCAATTTTGAGTGTCAGCCAGGGAGGCAATAGCCTAAGGCCACTGTGGACCACCCTATAGCCAGCAATCCAGCACAATTGTTGTATAGTATTTCTGACTTGACAATAGTGTTTTACAAATATGGTGAAAGGGAACAGCCTCTAGTCCTAATTGGGAGTCATCCATTTAGGAGGTTGAAGGAAGTCAGGAATATTAAGAGCTGCTTGCTCACCTGCTTTAAGTCCTCCAGGCCCAGATATGCCCATCCACGTGAGTTGAGTTACTTTCATTTAGTGAGTGAGGGATCTGGCAATTGTTGAAAACTGTGGAATGAAATTCCAGTAGTATCCAACCAATTCTTAAAAGTGTGTAGCTCCTTTTTGGTACTAAGCAGTGGTATTTTTTACATGCATTCTTTTGCATAGATTCTACTTTCCCTTCATGGCGGCTGAAGAAGGACTTTCACCCCTTGATACTGAGATATCTGACAATGGTTTGGGCAGATAATATTTCACAGTTTTGCTCCATCAGCCCACTCTTGACAGAGTTTGCAATACAAGTTACAAACATTTGTAATTTCATCCAGGTAGGCATCTACATAGGTCTGGTAGGGTCATACAACGTGATCCATACGTATTTAGAATTTGTCTGGTGTTCCTTTCAGGCCAAAAGACAATACCAAATGTGGCAAGAGCCCCTCTGGCATAGAAGATGCACACTTTACCATATATAGTCTGGAGTCTACAGGATTTGCCAATACATTTTAGTCAAATTAGCGTTTGAGATGTATTTGAAGCGACAAATTCTCTCAATCTTCTCATCTATCTGTGGCCCCAGGTAAGTGTTAAATAGGAATATGTTGCTGACCTTTAAAATGAAATTTAATTTCTTTTCATTTTGTCATTTGCATAGCACATTTCACCATGGGTTTGGCTTGGCCCCAACGCTCTGATGCGAAATGCAAAATGCAAAAATCCAACTTCTGTCTAGTGTGCCAAAAAAGATGCTTTTATGGGTGGTAAAATGAGGCACATACCTTGTGTCCCCACCCCTGGGTGGGGGACCCAACCTGTTGCTCAACTTGTGGGCCTGGGGGGTGGCACTAATTGCAGAGAGGCACGGAGGGTAGAACTTTATGGTGGGTGAACAAGTTACAAGGCCATAAATATTTTTCATTCTTTATTTCTTTCATTTACATCATCATTTAGACAGTAAAAAGAACATATGCTCTGTGCCTGATTGCAGGCATATTTGACACACAAAAAAACAAGCACTGACAATGCCAACAGTTTGGGCTTTTGTGTAGTGTGAGAAACCAAAAGGTGTCTCCCAGCTAGTCCCTGGGGATCTCTCTCTCATGTGGCCAGGACAGGCCATCGCCTTTGGATTCAGACCCTGTGGGTGGACCAGGGTGGGAGGATCACCTGGGTGAGGGGTCTTCGGGGAGTGGGACACTTGATGGCGAGACACGGTAGCCCCCCCCCAATACCACTTTAATTCCATCCTACCATGTAGGATACCTGGGAACTGTAACCTGCAAGGCCCCTTCCCTACACGGACACTTTCACACAAACAGCCCACTCTGGGAGAAAACAGACTCATACCTGAGCATTGTACCTGATGTGTCCCACTACTATAGTCAGGCAAAGTCAGGCAATTAATTTTAACAACTCACACCTGACTTCCATTCAGCTTCCCCACATGGATAAAAGGTGAAGCACAAAAGCACACTCTAAGCGAGGCAAAGCACACAAACGAACAGCATTTCCAGACAGCAGCTGAAAAAGGGGAGAAAGGGGGCAAACTGAGGAGGGAGAGCAAGGCGGGAGATGCCCTTGACCTTTCCGGTGAGAAACCGTTACTTTTCAGAAACCTTCAGATTAGAAGGACATAAGGCCAAAAAACCAGAGTGAAGAATCCTGCATTGTGTGTCAGAGATACCCAGGGCCCTCCTGCATGACTAGTCAAGTCGAGGTTGAGCAGCAGCCACCGTGGTACCGTTCCTGGCTCCAGGATCAAAGCAGCGTCAGAGAAATCAACACAGCTAGTTCATTGGGGAGACCAATGGAAGACCGGGATGTGATGAAGTCAAGGTTGCAAGCCGCAACATTGTATGAAGAGCGGAAGAGCGAAGAATATTAGCGCGTGTGATGAAAGACACAAGCAAAGCTCGATTGCCAATGAATGTTTGAACTTTAATATGAATCAGAAAAGGTATGAGACAAAGTAACCACGTGGTCCGGCACCGCGGGTGTACTCAATCAAAAGTCTCTGTGTGATATACCCAGCCAAGAAGTGTCAGAAACAAAATCAATAAAGTGAAACTTATGGATGAAGTGAATCAAAGTGGTCCTGCGATGGTTTAAGATAACATCATCACACAGTCGAAAGTCTTTGAATTTTGATAAAAAGAAAGCAAAGAAAGTGAGATCATAAGGTCTGAGCCCGATTGAGGGAGACCTGTGGTCCAAGTCTGGCTGAGTGAAACCATTTGTGAACATTGTGTTTAAGGGGGTTTGAGCCTGATTGAGGGAGACCCGTGGTGAACAGTAAACCTGAGAACTTGTGAATGTGAAAATCCTGATGAGAAAGAAACTTTGGTACTTGTTTGTTACACCAAGCACTCTGCAATACGAGACTTATATTGGGAAAGAGACATGGTGCAGAAGGCCCAGATACCTATGCTTTGAACTACATACTTGTGGCAGAGAAGCCAGAGTGTGTGCAAAGCTTGAGTGTGCCACCTTGTCCCGTGCTGAAAACGTGGGGAAGGAAAGCCAACTGCTCAACTACCATGATATATTATTTCTTGACCACTTTTCTTTTGCATGCATCATTTTCCCACACCATTTGTATTTAGAAGTAAGGATTTGCAATAGGTTTATTTGTATAGGCGCTTTTATTTTGACAGAGGCTCCACTGATTGTCATAGCTTGCTCCCAGCCTTAGATTTAGGGCTAGATAGACATTCAATCAACCCAATGAAGTTCAATAATGAATTGTGATCACTTGTGTCTGTCTTCACTGTTTGATACCATTCCTTCCTTACAGTAGGCATGGGAGAGGCACTTGCTAGGCACTGCATAGTGGTATTAACTGGCCATTGATGGAAGCAGGTGCAAAATGGTGCATGTATCTGGGCATCAAATAGCAGCACCTGGTAAATGCCCAATACTTATGAACATGTCAAAGCTGTTGGCTTTGCCGATGCTTGATTTAACAGGACTTCAGTGAAGGACACGCATTGTGCTAAAAATCGAGTTGCTGAAGGCAGAACTGGTTGACATTTTTATCATTAACTCTCAGAACACTTCTTTGAAAAAACATTGGCACGCACTTTGGGAGCAACATTTGATGATAAGGCTTGATTAAAGCATGCTGAACAAATTCCCATGAGGAGGTGTTTTTGGCTGGAAGGGGCAGATACTGGGTAAGAATGGACATAGGGATTAGCATGGCCATGGGCAGTCAGTGGGTGGGAAAATAAGCAAACAACACCTACAAGCTTTGTATCCCTCTTCATATGCCATTTCTCCCTATCTGTACTCTAATACAATTGTTTCAGCGAACAGGTGGCACTAAAATGCCACCTAATAGGCAAAACTAAAAAACAGTAATTTTGATTGACATGAAGGTACTTGTGTTGTCTAATTACTATGACCCTCCTTGCAGTGAGTCCATCATTTGTCACTGTTCTCTGTGCCTTATATGACTGCTGGGTGTGGCTGTGAGTGTGAAAGCGAACAAGAGAGCTCCAAAAACAATGACATGGAGGGTGTGCGGAAGTCCCCTTGAATGAGTGGAATCCAACATGTACTTTGGTTACCATGTCACCAACACACACTCCAAGGAGAGTTGCAATCTTCTGACCAGGGGTAAGAGCCTGCCTCTGCTGGCAAAAATGAAGAAAGTATACAGGCAACTGTGTGATTACTCCTTCAACTCTCTCCTCCAATATTATCTTTCCACTGTGGAACCTACCTTTCTCTACGGCCTGGATCTCTGTCTCTTTGAGTTGGGGGACTTTCTTAACATCATTCAAGGAATGTTATTCAAGAAAACATTGGGGCTGTCCACCGCCGTCCCGAATGCTGTGATAAGACAAGAGTTTGGGTTGATCTCTTTGGGGACTAGAGCTAAATGGAGGAAACTGGCCGAATATGCAAAGTTGCTAAAACCACCAGCCATGTCTCTATATCATAGCTGGGGGGCAGGGCAAACCAGGGCTTCGGGGGCCTCTATTTCGGAATTTATGAAACAGATGAATGGATCCCTTACCTTGATGAGGTCATCCAGAGAAGAACTTTCCTACAACCCGGCCACTGTCAAGAACAAGTTACATAAATATGACTGGGCAATCTCCTCGGGGACCTATAGTATCTATGCTGAATATAGCAAATTCTTCACAGAAAGAGAGGAGCACCCTATGTATGCCCATATATTCCCCTGCCCAAAATGTAGGTTAACTTACCTACGATATAGGCTTAATCAATTCCGACTTTGGACAGGACAAGTAAGTGGGGGCAGGGCTTGGGCAATCAGAGCTGCAGACTTTGTAAGAACTTGACTGCTAAAGAAACTGTTAAACACCTATAACCGATTGCCGGGCCCTGCAAAAGAAAGGGGAAACATTTCGGAATGGAAACTGCTAATGAACTGGTGTGGTCTATTTTGATGGGTGGCCGGGGCCAGACTCGGATATTAGCCCTAACTGGCTTCCCTGCTTTCATATTGAAAAAAATAACAGATTTATGAAGGCAGACACTCAGTAGTTACCTTTTTTCAGTTAGTGTCATTTTTCATTACATTTGTTTTAAGAAAAATAACTTCATTCTTTGATTGAGAAATGTTGATTTAAATTTTTCTCTTCCTAAATATTCTTTTACTGTTAATTGATTTTTGTATAAAGTGAAAGGTTTTTACTTTTTTGTCGGAACCAAAACACTTAATAAAAAGAAAAAGTGAGCGGGTGCAATTGCACAAGCCTAAGAGCCAAGCAGCATGATGGCCCACACTGTGAGAGGCAGCAGGACTTAGCTTCTATCCTGATTCCTGACTGCCTTGGATCAGATGCTTCTCCTCCCCCTCCTGTGTGGGTGGCACACTGCAGAAGCTTGCCTGAGGTGGCTGCTCTGCCTCTGACCTCCATCTGTGCATGGTGTAGCAGGTCGCCACCACTGTTATAGTTTATCTGCCGCCCACAATCAGCACTTTCACTTTGCTGCCTACAACCTGCCTGCCACAGTCGCTCCTCCTCGAGGCTTATGGCGAGGGAGACGAATGGTCATCAAATTGGGGAATGCACATACATTCATCATGGATGCAGGGCCGTGACAAGGGGAGTGCCAGTCAGAGTGGCAAACTGCACAGGTCTCGCAGGGCAGGTCAGACTCATGGGGTCGGGATTCCACATGTGATGTGATTTATGATAACATTTGCATAGCACTTCTGGCATCTGCGGCCAAGTCCCAGTAATGACAAATTAGGATGTGTGGCCTAATGTCCACATCACTGAGCTTAGCACACCAACACCTCGATTTAAATCCTAGCTTCAGTACCTGATCAGCACAGTATTATTCTGGACTAATCTCTACATCTCCCTGTGTCTAAAAGTACAATTATGTGGAATGTGATATAATAATGTAGCCATCAGCTGCTGTACTGCCGTGCACTAATATTATCCCATCACTTCTAGGATTCTCAAATTTGGCCTCCACAGCCCCATGGCCAGATTGTTAAGCATGCAGTAGCAAATGTTTGAGGGGGGCATGCTGCCATCTATCTGAATATTAGCTTTTAACCAGCGGGATATGGAAGATGGGCAGTAACAGTTCACCTTTTACATTACATTGCATTTCTAATAAGCTGCTCAGAATGCAAAAAATATATACACAGTTAAAGGAAATGGGGTGCTGAGCTCTGTAACCTGATGGGCACCATCTCTGACCCCATCAGAGCCAACATGGCCTTTCATCATTTCAGAGGGAAAAAAAATGAGTACTGTTTAGCTGAGCATTGAAACCCCTGATTGCATAAGCGCAAGGTTAGTATAAAGTGGCCAAAATAGCATGACTCATAGTTTAAAAAAAATGCTTGTCTGAGGAAGAAATGTGGTCATCTCATTGGGGAGGGAGCCTAGTGGAAAAGAATAGTGTCCTGAGGAATTGGGCACTCCTGTACCTGGCACATCTATAGTACTATCAAATAAGGACAGTCAAAAAGTAAACTCTTCGTATGGAAATTCGATAAGTTCTTCTTGTCAAGTAATTATTAAGAGATAGATATTTATATACACTACTTTTATATTACAATCAATACACAAATTAAATCAGGAGGTTCGAGGAGGTTCCCTTCTTCAGGAGAGAAAACAGTCTTCAATTTTTCAATATTCTCTAAGAGGTAAAGTAAAGAATTATAATCAGTTTCTCGTTTATCAATTATTTTAGGCTATCAACTTCAATATATCACTATTCTAGTATGGAGTTAAAGTATTAATCACCTGACTAGCTTGTGCCATATATCTTCTTCCAATCAACTTTTTAAAAAAGATTCTTGGTGACAATGTCTGCTTCACAATATGTTTTCACAATCTTTTCTATAAAAAATAGGATACATGCTAATGAGTACTCTCATTAGGAAGGTTTACTAGATATGAAATAGGTATTTTTTTTTAAAAAGAATTTGAGTATTTAATCAAAAATTTGATTTTTACAACATTGTTATTTTTCTCTTTCTTTTACTCTAGTATAGTCATCATTTGACTCTTTGGTTTGGGGTTTGTGTTCGTGTTTCTGGTCGCTTTAAGAAGAGAGTCTTAGTTTTCATTTCGTTTCACAGTGAGTTTTTCTGTTAAGGCGTGAAGGATTTTAAATGTCGCTAGTTGCCACGATGTGCGATCACCACTTATCATCCTTTTCCACCATGTTTCTTCATCAGTTACCGCAGAATGTTGGCAGATATATTTCATATAGGGGTGACGGATATCTGTCAAACTTGGGCAAGACAGTAGAAGGTGTCGAATGGTCTCTTTCTCGTTGCCACAAAATCTGCAGATGTTAGTCAGCGATTGGTTCCTTATGTGGCAGATTTCATTGGTGTCCACAAGATTCAGTCTTGCTCTCATTATGAGATTACGTGCTGCTCGGCTGGGAAATTTTTTGATGTAGTTCTGTAGATCATCTAGTTTTTTCCATAGCGAGGGTAAGTGAGAGACAAGATTGTATTCTGAGGCTGCATCTAAAGTGCGGATCCAGTCCATATCTTTTGTTTTTTTTGTTATTCTTGTAGGGTTGTTAATCAGATCCTCCTCTGTGCATTCGATGGTTTTTAGTAGAGCTTGGTTTTCATTTTTCCATTGGATTAGCATAGTGCAGCTTCCCCCTAAGATTTCTTTGGACACCAGGTCGTGGAGGAAGGAGCAGTTTGGAAGAATACATTTCCTGTATAGCATCAGAGTGTTGCAATCTACACTGCCTTGGAGGGAAAGCAGACTGAGTTCTCGATGAATCAGTGTAATTGGAGTTGAATCCAGTAGAGCGAGGGTCGTCCTCCAAAAGTAGGCTTCCAGTTTAGGCCAGAGAGTCTTTGGTAAGCACGGCATAGCTTCTGATCCATATGTTACAATGGGAACCACCTTTCGTTTGTAAAAGTTCAGTAGTGGAATGGTGGAGAATTTACCAAATTTTCTGTCTATTGCTTTGCCTTTTGTTGCCAGGCTTCGAATTTTGTCGAGTAGGTATTCTTGCATAGACGTTTCTTTCGCTGAATTGTCAAGAATTACGCCAAGATATTTGAAGCTCTATACTCTTTCAATTTTCGTTTTTTCTAGGAACCAGTTAGATTTGTCCCGTGTTCTGGTTTTGCCCTCCATCACCATGATTTTGGTTTTATCGATGTTGATTTCCAGATTGTTCTCGTTACAGAATAACTGTAGATTGGTGAGTTGGCATTGGAGGCCTATGGGCTTAAATCCAGCAAGATGAGGTCGTCCGCGTATAGCAGTCTACTGATGAACGTTTGTGCTATTTTTGGTGGGAAGGATCTGATTAAAGTGTTGATAATCTCCCGAGTAAGCGATAAAGAAAGCCGGGCCAAAGGGAAGCCCTGTTTGACTCCCCTTTGTGTGTCGATTCGGATGGATAAGTTGCCTTGCTGGTTTAATCTCACTTTAATGTTGGTATCCGTGTGAAGTGCCTTAATCGGATTTAGGATGTCATTTGGGCAGCCCCAGAGAGATAGTTTCTGCCAGAGTCTGGTACGATCGACTCTATCAAAGGCTTTGGAGAAGGCTATGAAGGCTGTGTACACTTTTGGATGGCCGTCTTTTATTTTGCTTTTCAAGATGGTTAGGAGAAAGATGTTGATTGTGGTTCCCAGTGTTTTTTTGAATCCGGCTTGGAAGTTGTCATTGCACGGGGCACATGAGGCCCAAGATTGGCATTTTCTTAGGAGAAGGGACCCGAAAACTTTCCCTATAGGGTCCAGCAGTGCTATAGGACAGTAGTTTGTGGGGTCTTGCTTATCACCTTTCTTATAAATCGGGACCACTATTGCGGACAGCCATGTTAGAGGTATCGATTGAGTAGCCATGCATCGTGTGAACACAGTTCTTATAAATTTAGCCCATTCGATAGGATGTGATTATAGATCGAAATTGGTGATTCCGTCAGGTCCAGGGGCTCGAGATTTATTCAATTTTTTGATGATATCGTAGATGTCGTCTAAGTCATCCAACTTTGTCCATGTGTTAGTTTGGCTCAGGGGATTCCTATCAGTCAACAAAGGTTTTGGAGGCTTGTATTTAGATAGGCTGTTAGGCAGCTCGAAGAGTGATCTAAAATGGGCGGCCCAAGTAGCTCCGTCAATTGAGTTCATAATTTCTGGGCCGGTAAGTTAAGATGTTTTGTTAAGTAGTGACCAGAATTCTTTCGAGTTGTTGTTGCAGATGGCTTTTAGCATGGTTTCGGTATCTTGTTGGTGTAATGCCCATCTTTGTCTTCTCACCCAGGATTTGTATTCTCTAATTAGTTCTTTAATTGTTGTTTCTCTTTTGTTCAAGGGGAATACTGCTGCAGATCTTTTTGCTTTCCTGAAGGCACGGCGTCTAAGAACCAGGAGTTTGTCGTACGTATGGATAGGTATTTGAGAGGTTTTGTTTGGATTGGCTCGTTGTGTCTTGTATGAAATAAGCAGAGGGGTGTAGTCCGTAGTTTCATGTTCTGGTGTATCGCTGGATTTTGAGTATCGGTTTGTGAGATCTCTTATGCTTTGGGATGAGAGGCGCAGTCTATTTCTTTGGTTATTTTGCTCAAGTCCACTCTCCATTTTACCCCGGTTGATGTGTGGTGATTTCCCTGTAGTTACCAGGATGTTGTGATCGCTAGATGTAGTTAGCTGGATATCAAAGGAGGTTGCTAAAGGTAGCATGGGTTCAGATACAAAAGTATAGTCAATAGTTGATGCCGAATTGTTGTTTGTCCATGTTGGAGGACAGTTGTTGCTTTTGTATACTGTGTCCAAGTTGTGAAAGTGTCTCGAGTTCATCAATTTGGTCCATGCTTCGCCTCGTCGTTCACTCTGCGTATTGGCTTTAGTAGGGTTTTGTTTGCAATGGGCGTTTAGGTCGCCACATATTATAATGTGGTGGGTCTTGTGGGTGGTACGTACTTCGTCCACAGTGGATTCGATTAAGGCCAAAACGTTTTTTTCATCAATTGCAGCGGGGTTCCAATAGACGTTTAGTATTGCCACCGGAATCATCTGATGGAGTGCCTCATTGTTAGAAGGGAGTTCCCATGTTAGCAGTAGTGCCAGTAGTGAGTAGTTTGAGACAATAATGTCATGCCATGCCACTGTTGATACGGCATGCGATTAGGAGGCCTGAGGATGGTCGACCAACTGATTGTTTTGACGCTGGTGCTAAACGGAGGTCAAAGCCGTCGAGTGATGGAGTTTTGGTCAGCCAGGTTTCCTGGAAGCACCATAGATCGGCTGATCCTAAATTGACATCGCTGGGTGAGGTGAGGTGCTTAAATCCTCTGGTGTTCCATGATTGTAGTTTAAGATCACAAGGTGGTTTCTTTTGGGTGTTTGTCGAATCTTGTAAGTTTGTCCTGTCCATGAGGTGCTATTTCGATCGATGTGTTGCCAGTGCCTTAGGGAGCTAAGCCCAGAAACTAGATGAGGTCGGATTTTTGGTTTTGGGCGTTGAAGGTAGATTTTGTGGTAAGTGGATGGTTTTGGTAAGATTCTTATGCTGGTCATGTCGTTCCTTTCGGAAGGTTGGAGTTCGAGCGGTTTGAGATGGAACTTGGGGCTGACTTGATGGTAGCATATTTGAGTTTTGTTGAGCAGTCGTTGAGGTATTTCGATATGAAGGTCTATGTTCATATGAGCTACCATTTGTGTTGTATTTGGGTCTTGAATAATGGGCATTTTCACTGTTGCTTCGCGATTTCTTTATTGTGAGTACTGTGTTTTTAGAGCTTGAGTTCTCGTGGTTGATTATCTGTTGTGAGAGATGATATCGCAGGTTGCAAAAGTCTCTTTCTCGGTCTAACAGCTTGTTTTTGATTCTTCTCGAGGTGAAGTGGAGGTGACACATTGCTCTTCCATGGTAGTGGCTTGGTTCAACAATTCTTAGATCGTCTGATATTATTTGGGTCAGTTTTGGAACAAGATGTATCAGCGTCAGGACTCCTCTTCTGTTTAGTGTGACTTCATCTCTGTTGTCTTTCGTTTGTTCTAATTTCAGAATCCATTTCTCCGTCTGACGTTCTGATTTAGTGGAATTATATTGTGTGTTTATTTTGGGGGTATTGCTGTTGAGCAGAGTAGACAATATTTTGTCTTTGACTATTTCTTCGTTCACGATTACTTCGCAATGATTTAGGCGAGTATTTTGGAGCAGTCAATCGGTCTGATTCGTTTGGACATATTGGTTGGATGTTGTTGTCTTTTTCAGCACTTGATTTTTGTTTTTTTTGATCGTCCTTCATGCTAGCAAATCTTGGTCGCATATTAATTTTATTTGGTTCTGTTCTTTGCTTGATTTCAGCTGAGCGTTCTATCTTCTGTCGACGTTCTTCCAAGGTTAAGAAAGTCAGAGGGCTTTCTTGTTCTTCAAGGTTAGTGTTAATCCTGGGAGTCTTGGTTTTCAAGTCTGATTTAGAAGGACTGGTATTTTCTTCTTGTAGGTGACATATATTTCCCGTATCTGGTATTGGGTCTAAGTGCTCTGAAAGATTCATTAGGTCTGAATTTTGTAGGAAGTCCTCCGATGTTGTCAGTGAGCCCCTGGTGGCTTGGGTAGTAAGTGAAGGTTGAGGGCTCGATGAGATGTTTGTCTGTTGGGGAACGTTCTTTTGAGAAGTCTGCTGTCTCATGGGTAATATATCGGGATTAGTTCTTTTGGTGGTGATTTTTTTTGATGGAAGAGGCGTTTTAATGGTAGCGTCTAAGACTGTGGGATTGTTTGAGTTTTTGGGTCTAGTTGAATCAAAGATTGAGTAGGGTTGCTCCATTTGGTCTTTAGCCGCTTTGCTTCTGTTTTCTTCATCATCGATTACTAGAACGATGTTGGTAATTGATCCATTTGTGGAAGGAGGTAGATGCTGTTGTTTTTTTTGGAGATCGAGTTCATTTGTTTAGCTGCAATGTTTTTGTGTAAGTTTTCAGCTGTGAGATCAATAGGTGGAGCAGATGTATTGGATTGGATAGTTGGTGCATTTGTTGTTGATCATTTTTCTAAGAGATTCAGAGTTGATTCTATTTTCTGTAGGCGTGCGTTGATCTCCGCCAAGTTTGTCCAGGGGATATTCTTTGTGTCTTTTTGAGCTGTGACGTGACCTTCCAGGAAAGTAAGTTTCGTATGGATCATGGCTTGAAGTACTGTATGATCTTTTAGTGTTTCATTTAGCGATTTGTATAGTTCGGTAAAGGGAATCAGGGCAACTGATAGTGCCGACATATATGATAGTAAGTCCGGTTTCTTTGAAGGTGTTTCATTTGCAGCTACAGACGATTTTCTACTTGGCCCATGTGTAGGAGTGGATGGAACGTAGAAACTTGATCTGTCCAGGCGTGGGTCGTAATCACAATGTGATTTCCTTTTGTCTCTGGATTCCTGGGGTGGTTGATTTGTGTGGCCAGTTTTGTTAAGTTCAAGGTGTTCTTCTGGTTCTTGGTGTGTTAAATCTTGTTGTTCAATTGGTGGAGTGGATGGGGGAATAGTTGTATCCTGTGAGACTGGGAAGAGTAGTGTTGACATTGGCGGAGAGGGTGGAATAGTTGTTTGTTTCTTGTTTTGAACAGCAATTGGGGCGATCTCAGGGTCTATAGCACGTTGCGTTGCGGTTCACTTGCTAATGGGCTTGGGGGAATAATCACAGGAGAAGATGAACTGGCTGGAATTTGTGGTGAGGGTGGGGCTTGGCCAAAGATAAAATCATCAGGAATCACTATGCTGATAATTTTGTCTAGTGTGGAATCGCTTTCTAGGTTAGCAAGTTGAGTAGCTTTTTGTCCGGTATAGAGTGGATTGGCTTTTGAAGAGGTTGGTGTGTCCTTTTCATTTCCTTCAATTTTACTGTGCTTGCTGAGTGGTTGTAGATCGTGTACTGCATCCAGTAGTTCAGCATCTGTAAACTCATATCGTGCGTCTATGTGGTGTCCGCCCTTTTTTTTTTTTTTTTGAAAGAACTTTGTCAGTGTTGACAATGGCGAAAGCTTTGGTCTCATATTTAAGATTTTGTTTTTGGCTTTGCATCTTTTCATATTTATGCTGTTTTTTTGTGCTGTTGCATTGTTTTCAGAAGTAGTATTGACTTTGAGTTGTCTTTTTCTTTTTCTTTTCGTCGTCATTTGCGCTTGGCGCAGACGTTTTTTTGAGTTGGTTGGGCTTGCATTCTGTCTCTCTGTAGGTTGAGTATCTGGGAGGTGTGGCCCAGGATCTTCAAAGATCTCACAGAGCTCCTGCTCTGATGACGTTGCGGGCAGGGCGTGGAGCTGGCGATTTGCGATCGCAGCAAGCTTGGTTCCAACCGCCTCCGTATTTTCGCCGCAGTAGTCTCGCGGCTCCAGGCTCCCTCTCTCCACGTGGACGAGGGCGAGGACCGAATGCGGAGCCGCTGCAGCATCGCCATCCACAGAGTCCACAGCGGCCAGGCAGGCATCAGGGTTTCCAACCACATTTCTCGCTGGGCCCGACGACGCTTCCACGCCAGGGAAGGCGGAGCAGCCCAGTGAGGCCGGATGGGTCTCCAGACTCTCCACCACGGCACGCGCGGACCAACACACGGATCTGGACCCACCAGAGGACTGCTCCTCGACTGCAGACACAGCACCCCCTCCGGGGCGAGCCGGTAAGCGAGCGAGGAGAGACGTGGCGGGAGGGGTCATGTTTGGTGATCTTGGAGTGGTGTTTGAATTTGTTTGTTGACAATGAATAGTAGATGTCTCGAGCTCCTCAGGTGGTTTCAAGAGAGGATCAGTTGAGAGCTGAGGGTCATTCGGCACAGGCCACAGGCTTTTACTTAAAGTCTGTGTGGGTAGTTTGAATACTTTCTTTCCCACTTTATTTCCAGCAATTTTGGCGGATTTGATGGTGGGTGCTGAGGTATTTGGTGAATTTTGAGGTTCTTCTAGAGGGAGTTTTTCAAAGTGTGGACGGGGTCGCAGACTTTTTAGGCACCCGTTTTCTTCCTCTAGAGCAGTATGTGGGGGGGGGGCAGTCAGTCCAGTCATGCCAGCATGACTGCAGGACTGCCACTCTCCGCCACTCTGCGTCCGCTCCGTGGTAGCTCTGAGTCTTTATGGTGGGTAGGTTTGACTCCTCCTTCAGGTAAGGGTGGCCAGGGAAAACAGACCAACAGAAAGTAGACTGCAGGACTGCCACTCTCGGCCACTCCGGAATAGGTAATTAAATGTTTGTGCTTACCTACCATTGCATTAAAGTATATCAACTGGTCAAAGTATTTCTTCAGTTGAGCAATACACTCTTAATTGTGGAATCCAACTCCACCATGTGAGGTTAGAAATAAAAATTGGAAGGATTAAGACTCTAATTCTATAGTTCAGGCAGTACTAACAGACAGGGTTAGAATCAGGTTAAAAATAAGGACGACTCACCTAGGATGGTGGTGGTCTAATGCCAAGGGACCAAAGACAAATTGAGTTCCACTAGAAGTAGTTTTGTTAATTGTTGAACTGATGTAGATGCATCATGGGCAATCCACCATAATCTAATTCAGATGCCTTGCGGAGGTTCATCTACTTTATCTGAAAGAGTTATAGGCCAACGTTCTTAGTGACTGAATTCAGCGTGTTAATATATTATGTCTAAGTTTGGAAGGAGGTGGTTTGATGCTTACCCATTAAGGATGGGAGGCTAGCTTAATTCACCAACTACATAAGACAATCCTTCAGTGCCTGAATAAAATGGCAGTTTATGTTGCATCATGGCAGTGACACAGGAACAGATGATGCCATCACGTTCGTCCTCATTGATGACATCATGCATTTTACGATCAAGGGCCAAATTCCCTTACGGATCCTTCTATTTCAATGTTAATTAAGGTTTCCGTATATTTTCCCAGATAAACTCATATGTAATGGTGAAAATATATATCCATTAGATGTATATTCAAAAATTCAATTAGCTTAGGTGTCATATTAGAGAATGGCATTGGCAGGTCCTCAGTTTAGTGCAAAGACTTTCTTGAGTGACAGCCCCCTCTGAGCCCTTTATTTTCTGCAAGGCACACAGTGGGGGCTCCTCTATCCATAGTTTATGTAAATAAGTTCATGGTTTCAGAAAGCAGAGATGTATAGCCAGAGAGGGCAACAATTGTGAAAGCAACTGAGTATAGTTTTTGCACAGCATGCTGTAAGAGCTGAATCATGCGTTTTGTCTTCTAATTGTTTGTATAGCGTCTTGTACCGCACATACGCCAGGAAAATGCTATCTCGGTCAGATACCGGGCCACTTCTAAGCCATGGAAAATTTGATTTGCTGTCATTATTGGGGGGTGTAACCTCCCTGGAGCTTGTGTCTCCAGGAGAACACAAAAGTATGTGGCAGATAGGCCACATCCCCAAAAAATTATAGTAAAGGAAATTATGTTGAATCAATGCACAATAAATATATTTTGGTGTGTGAAGGCTTTTATTGACAATACTTTCTATGGCAATTATGTGTGTCAAACTGTTATAGGAGGAGCTTTACCAATGAGAACAAGCAGACATAGGTTGCAATCCTGCTAAGTCCCTGACGGTCAATGTTGTCAATGATTTTGAAAAACACAAAACACTGACATGCCTACTTCTCTGCCAATGTGTACTTTGTGCTACAGTTCATCTTTGGTGCAGGGTTGGCATCCACACCCTAGAGCCTCGCAAATCTCAATCAGCCCCTAGCTAAGGTGATGGCTGACAACTAACCTAGAGTGATAATAGGCAGGACAAGATCAATTTGTCTGCATATACTTAGATGTTGTACTGTAGGAGGGCCCCCCATCTGGCTACACAACAAATAAGTTGCACCACTTTTTCTAAAGATTTAAACATATCATGATAATGCATAGTGTGCTGATGAGGTATTGCAACCAAGTTCAGATCAGATCAACTGAACTTCTAAATGCCTAGTTTGTGCTTTCACTAGAGCACAACCTTTGTGGCAATTCCATCTTTCTTCAGGGAGTATATTAATGAAATGCAATAACCAAAGCTGAAATTAATATTGATAAGTTTGAGTTCCCCCATGGTGAAGAGGATAGCTCAATGAGTTAAGCACTTGTTGCAGATATCTCTGTTCGTATGCTGGGCTTGATATTCGTGTATTGTAAGGAAGGCATGGTATCAAACAGTAAGACTGACACAAGTGACCACAGTTCAAGGGTGTTTATTGTACTTCAATGGAGTTTAAAAAAAATGCCTATCTAATCCTAAATCTAAAGATTGAAGCACGCTACAGCAATCAAACAATAATAATACAGTCAAGTCTGTCAAAATTAAAGGGCCTATACAAATAAACCTATTACCAATCCTTACTTCTAAATACAAATAGTGTGAGAAACAATGCTATGCAAAAAGAAAAGTGTTCAAGAAATGAAATGTGATGATATTCAAGCCATTGGCCTCCCTTCCCCATGTTTTCAGCAGGAGACAAGGCAGCACACTAGAGCATAGCACAGTCTCTGGCTTCTCTAGCACAAAGATGGAGTTCAGATGTCATTATCAGGGTCTTCTATGTCAAAGTCTCTTTGCCATTCAAAGTCTCTTACTGCAGAAAGCCTGATGCGCCAAACATTCACAAGTGCCTTTAGCCTCAGGATTCTCATGTACAACTTCTCGGGTGATTCGTGTCTCACCCTGTGCCCCCCTACGCTGGGCTCAGACCACTATAACACAAAGCTTTCACTTGATATCTCTCTGTTGGACTCAAACCAAATCCATATTTTTTTCCCAAACCTTTATTTACTTCATCGAAATCGAAGACTTTCGACTGTGCGCAGGATTTGAATTGACCCGTCCCAGGACCACTTTGATTCACATTTATTTGTTCTCTCTCAATTGATCTGCCTCCACCCAGATCAGACCAACTGTATCTACTTTTATCACTTCTTTGCTGGCTATCTTACAGAGACCTTCAATTGAGCACCCGCACAGCGCTGGACCACTCTGTAAAAAGTTATTGTAGTTTGCTTTAAAGTTCAATCACTCATCTGCAGTTTAACTCCATTTGCGTCTCTTATCACATGCGTTTTAACAATGTTCATTCCAGCTCTTGCCAAACAATGTTGCTGCTTGCAACCTTTGCTTCAGCACAGACTGGTGTTGTATCGCTCTCCCCAACATCGCTCTCTGTTGCTTTCACTGTAGAGGCTTTGTTCTTGGAGCCAAGGACAGTACCACAATGGATGGATATTCTCCCCATCTTAATTACTAATGCAGGAGGGCCCCGGGTACCTCTGACACAAAATGCATGATTCTTCAGCCTAGTTTCCTGGTCTTACGCTTTATAGTTACTTGGGGAAAGGTCAAGGGAACTTTCCTCCTTGCAACTCCCTTCTGATCGCCATCTTTCTCCTCTCGTTAAATTGTCATCTTGGAACTGCTGTTTCCTCATGTGCTTTACCTTGCTCCGATTGTGCTCCACCTTTTATCTGTGTGGAGAAGTGTAATGGAAGTCAGGTGTGTGTGATGATCAGTAATTGCCTGACCTCGTCTGACCGCTGTATTGGGACACATCAGGTACAAGGCGCCGGTGTTAGTCTGTTTTCCCTTATAGCGGACTGTCAGTGAGAAAGTGTTTATGTTGTAAAAGGCGGGTAGAGATCCGAAATATCCTACCTAGTAAGATGGGGTAAAGGTGTTTTAAGAATTGGGATGCCACGTCTCACCATTCAGTGTCCCACTCTTACTCCCAAAAGACCCCTCACCCAGGTGATCCTCCCGCACAGGTCCACCCCCAGGAACTGGATCCAAAAGCGATGGCTGTGTCCTGGCCACCTAGGGTGACAGCTCCCCGGGGACTAGTAGGTGAGACACCTTCTGGTTTCTCACTTTACATGCTGTTGATAGGAGCACTTACTACTAAAAAGACCTAGTTATGTAAACAAAATTGGTGTCATTATAGTGCTGATCTAGTTAGTGGTGGTGCCTGTCTTTCCCCAGACCAATATATTTTTTTTAAAATGTATTATAGAACAGCATTGCAAGATAAATGACAGCTGCTACATTTGTCAGTATCACCCATCTACTGGTTTATGCAAAATGCGCAATAAGAAGTAAAGTTAGCATTTCTCAAAGCCCCCGTATAATTACCCCCTTTATCTCATCTTCACTTTACTTTAGTTTGCACTTTATTTGAGACATGCTTTCCATATTATGTGTCCCCTTTGATCAATGTCCTGTTTTTTAAAATCAATTCTTGAGCATGATGTATGTCACATTTCAGAATGTACACAGCGTGAAAAATTGCCTTCTGGCAAGGGTGCAATGCCCTGGCGTTTTTCATTTTTATTAGCACATAAAATACATGGGTCATTCCATCTCCAAAAGGGTAGTCTGCCAACCAGTTTCCCCTTTTCGTCATAGTGTACATGTGCCTAATCTGCAGTGCCGGCTCTGATCGTGGCATAGAGAAAATTCAAGGATCACAAGATGCGCACTCGACAGCCACATTGACAGCCAACTTTCTGCTACAAAGGGGCAGCATTTAAGATATGCCCCTCCTGTACCAAAACTATGATAATCATGAGTTACCCATGATGGTGGCAGGGTAAACTCTAATTAAAGCTATGCCTGATTTTAGTCATGGTGCATAGTACTAGTTATGAACATGGCTTCCTCATCCCAATTAATCAGCTCCTGTGAGTCAGCTCTGTTCTGGAAGGTGATGTGTATTCTGGCCAGCTGGGTGGCGATTGCCAAATGGCAGCACAGGCACCTGGGGGCCCGGGTCATTTCCTTGTTCTCTTTGTCAGGGCAGGTAACACCTTCCACCAGAGGCAGCTGTCCTAGGACCGGGAATCAAAAGAGCTAGAGCCCACCCATTTAAAAGGAGAAGCCTCACACCCGGGTGCTGCATCTCCAGGCCCTTTGTTCTTAGTGGGAAGGGAGGGGGGCAGGGTTAGAGTGGGCAGGAGGCCCTGGTCAATGAAAGGAGACTTCCACCATATTCTTTCTCTCTGTCTCTCTTTCTCTTTCCTGTCCCCTGGACTTCCTCTGGAGGAAAGCAATTCAAGAACAGGAATTGGACCACTAAGTCAGACAGCTTTAGTCCAATCACCTGAGCACTTTTACCTTTAAAAGGAAAGGTCTGCCACCCCTTCTTTAGATTCTTTCAGATGCTTTCAAATCATGAACATTCATCTGAGAAGAACTCACTGGTCTTCCTTTGGGAAAGTTGTGCTTCCCAAAGCTCTGCAAAATCCTGAAGAAGGAGCTTTCCAAGGCGGAAGGAAGGTCTACCCCTTAACCACTCCCAGGGCACATCGGGAGTGACCTATGCTGTGGACCAGGACATACAACTCTACGCCAGAATCTCCTTAAGCCGAGAGAGCAGTCCCTTGAATGGAACCATCGAAGCTTTCTACCGAACAGGCGTGTGTATCGCACTGTGAGTGAGAGAGAAGGTGCCGGCATTGGCCGTTGCACTCCTCCGCCAAGTTGAACTACCTCTTGCACTTCAAACCAGCTTGACCCTGCCTCATTCCCTAGCAAATCCCATCACCTACTAGGCCCAAATCGACTGCTCGATGCTGGGACCCGAACCAAATCACTGGTGTGTCACACTCCAACTTCGACCAGGGGTTACAACCATGGCTCATCCCAGTTAGCCCTCAAATGGCCCTCAAATGACCTGCACATCAATGCCCCAAACTCAGCCCTTCGATGACCTTTTCCTGTCTACTTGAATCATTGGAGAGTCACTCATCAACCCCTTCCAGCAGCTAAAGCCTGATTCGGCCTGGGTCAACTGCGAAGCAATCTTGGGACCGCCCTGACTTGTGTCATTGAGAGCACCCCTTCTGCTGCACAGAGCGACCACATTCACCCCTACCCGGCACCCACCAATGACTGAATTCAAGTACTGTTGACCCTGAACTGCCGCTGCGGTCCACATGGGTCCTAGAGACTGGTTGGGTTACAATTGCACCTCTTTTCAGCTCGACATATCTTTTTTGTGGATAGTAATTCACCCAGCAACCCAGGCACTACACTCAGAGAGTTCGTTTTTTCTTACATCTTCTCTGTTCTTCCTTTGGGGTGGGTTTTTGTACAGTATTTTCTTTTTGTTCTATTGTAGGTGGTGTGTCTAATTAAAGTATACATATTTTTCTAGAACCTTGATTGGACATTCCCTTTATTTTGGACTGTGTCCCTGTGTTGTCTGGGTCCCTACTGGTTCATCTTCAAACCCCTCTTAAGAGCACAGCCTTCCCATGGCCCATGTTACCACAAATGACAGAGGCGGTATATCTCTTAACTGTCTCTAGTTTACCTTTATGATTGAAGCCAGATTGAATTCTTTGGCTCTGTTAAACATTGAGTCTGGAATGGTTCCAGAATCGAATTTTCTAACATAATTAATGATTTTGCAATATGCACATTTAGAAGGAAACATATAGGTTTATCTTGGCAGTGTTTCAAGCATATCCGCTTTGGGCAGTAGACCGTATATACTCACTGCATGCTTCTAATTTAATTCTTTCTACGATTACTTGAATTTGTTTGTCTGCTTTGTGGGCATGATGTGAAAGACTAAGTGAATTTTGATGTTTGTTGCATGTGTTTTTATTTTATCTGCTGCCTAGTCATGCAATGTTTTTCCAAGAGCATGTACTTTGGACACATTCATACAGAAATAAATGGTCAGGTTATCGTTTTATTAAATAAATACTTCATACAAATAATATTCCTTTATTTTCTTTCAAAGTGAATGTATTATTTGAAAAGCAAAGTGAAAATGTTTTCAATATAGCATTCTCTTTGGAAACAGACCATAGAGATGTGTACTGTTTAAATTGTATTAACAAGTAGATAATCTGTTTAAAGGCTTGACATATTTCTGTTGAATTTGATTCGAGGTTTGTAATCCCATAATTCTGCAGATTGGAAGGGAGCGTGAGTTTCAGGAGGTTTGGGGGTGACATGGGTTTCATGGTGGGTGGGAGTAGGGCAGAGATTTCAGGGGGGCCCAAGGCTGTCTGTGCCCAGGACCCCAAACATTGTGTGTCAATAGGTAAAATCAGAGATGCCCAATGTCTTTGAGAGGGTTTGATTCCCATTTCTCCAGCATATTTTGGATTACCTCTTTTTCAATCTGTCTTCTCAATTTAAGTAACTGATGATAACAGGGCCATCTGGACTTCGTTGGTGGGGTATAAATGTGGTAAAATAAATCCTTCCCTCAGCCCAGCTTCTCTAAGGGTGGTTGAAGAAGTACAGATAATTGAAGGCTCAACATTGTTGTCACAATGTTATCATCCCCGTTCTGGGGAAAGGATCACCTGTTTTGGGCCCTCAGAACAGGATGTGGCCAGGAGGTTTGGGTCAGTTTATTCCTTCCTTTCCTGCAGCAAGTTTACATTATAGATTTGGAAATACTTCCATTGGTCCTTTTGTTATATCCTACCGTTTAGGTCACTAATGACCCCTGCAATGTGGCCAAGGCCACTGGTCAAGTAGCTAGACCTCTGAGGCGGGCAGTATGGCCAGGACTTTATTTCCTGCCTTTAACTTTCATAGCTAAGCCTAGTGATTGTATAGCCACCCTTGTTTGTCTTGAACTTGTAATGAACATAACAGAGTTCCCTTCCATATACTAGTTCAAATTCTGATAATCTCACAGAGGCTTTCAGAGTCTTCCTGATGGGGATCAAAGCCCAACAAAGGTATTAGGTTTCATCACTTTTCTCATTTTCATTCATCAACCTTCTCAGAAGATTATTTAGGGCTGTAAGGGTATATATAGCATTGTACTAATATGATGGCCTTTTATGGTGTTTTGTTGCAAAGGCAGTGGCATTTTTTTGTGTTGCCAGTATAACATGTGAATATGTTGCTGGTGGCATGCAAGGTACACAATTTATAACACATCCAGGCCCAGCTTGAAGCTGCAGATCATGAGATACATATGTAGAAGCTTAGTTCTGCCAGGCCAAACAATGAAGTGCACCATTTCTGTTTTGGATACCTTATGTATGTAAACTACATTAGAATATACATAACTGACTAACTTAATTAACATTTACTAAACACTAATTCTAACTTCTCTAACATTATAATATAGTCTCGTGCAAAATGAAGTGAAAATACATATTTTGGTAGTACTGCTAAAATTCGTTTTCAAATAGACACTGGCATTTTTTTTTTCTCTCTTTCTGTGTTAGTTTGCAGAAAGCAGAGGGGAAGAGGCGGCAGGAAATAAAATTGAAACAGTTGCTCAGTGAGCAAGGATCCCATTTTTATAAAAGTGAAGGGTGGTGCTGAAAACATGCTTTTAACCTGATTGGAGGAAAATGTCTGAAGATTCCACGTCAAAATGGAAATAATCAGAGGGGAGTTAGTTCGAGGAGACTGGGCTATGAAGACAGAAGTCCAAGGTGTCACAGAGCGCTGGCTTGGGAGTCTCTCGCCGTGCTTCCCAGACACACAAGATTACAGGAGCCGTTTGTGCTGACTGGGCCTGTCTTTGTGAGGCGAGTTAAACATGGTTGAGTGGGGGACTTCAAAGAAACACTTTTGGTTAGGAGATAAATACAAGTGAGGATACTGTTAAATGCTGCATGAATGGCTGAACTCTAGAACAGCGTAGAAAGGCAGGGAAGTCACTGGATGTATTTGTTCGCCATGTTCAGAATGGGGAAAAATTAACCATGCTTTAAAAGGCTTGTTTGCTCTGTTTTCTCTCTCTTTTTGTATTTCAGATGATGATGCAATGTATCCATGGTAAGATTTGTTAATATGTGAATAAGGTTCCAAATAATAAGTATTTATGAACACAAATGGTTTAGTGTAATTATTGCATCTGTGAATTTATGTAAATATACAGAGGAGATTAATTTTGTCCAGTAGTGCATCTGTCAATTTACCACTGCAGATGAAACAACAATCCAAAAGAAGCTAATAATATTCAGTGATAAAGCAGTTTAGTGCATTTGTATGTGTCTGCATTGCATGATGATGGGGGGTAATCTGAGATGATATATAGATTACTGGACGTCCATGAGTCAGTAATACTTTATGACATAGATCACTGGATGTAAATAAGCCGGTGATGCCGGCAACAAACTATAGGGGGCACTGAATAAAATTGTTGTGTTTCTATCACGTGCATAGGCCCAAGGCTCTCTATGGGCCCCTGGGAGGTACTCTAATAGAAAGGAAGGTTTTGTTTTATGATGGGGTTATAATATAAGGAAGAAAACTATGCTCACCACTAAATACCACAAAACAATATATCACTAGATTCCCCAATATAAGATAACAAGGTATGGTCACTAAAATAATATGAGGCCAAACCCAATCTAAATGCAAGGGTAACTTTCCACCAAACTACCGCTCATATTTTGATGGTAAGAAAATACCGCCAAACCCCATATTTACCCCAATAAAACAAAATATCCTACAGGGCCTCAAAGAAGCATTTCACTAGGCCATTCATTTGGGGCTGTTATAAATAGGTTTGAATATTTTGAATATTTAAGGGGTTCTTAACTTGTCCAATAAAGTGGGGTATCCAGATCGATTCAGACCCTCATGAAGAAAAACATCAGTTGCTTCAGAATTTGATAACATTCTTCAGATGAAAGGCTACTGGATACAGAGTGGCATAACAAACAAAGCAAAATACATCCTTGATTCATACTGGCTTTTCTGAGAATATGTGTTGGAATTGTTTGAGGAGAGCATAATCAATGTCCTTTTGGCATCATGCCCAGCCCTGAGGACCACATCACTGATTACTGGTTCTCACAACACTCAGAATATAATGCTTTCCTGCCCTGGAGGATGCTAAGAGACACTTAATGTCCATCCAATATCTAGAAATCGAGGCCACATTGAATGGCAAAGGTTTGCGAATGGCTACTCTCACATTGGCCCCGGCTGGTTTGTGACATGTATACCCATTTACACCATACTACTTATGTTGTTCAAAATCATGGTCAAAAGAAGTGACTTATGTCAGGTTCTTGCTTATCTGTTCCCTGGGTTTGCTTTTGACACTATTGTTTAAAGACAAATTGCCTATAATTGTAGTATTGGAGAGTCCTTTTGAGCAGGGCCAGAGTAAAATGCACATTGATAGTTCTCCTTTTTCAGGCACACCAGAAGAAAAGCTGTGTCCACCCTTAGTAAAGGGGCTCTCACATTTTTGCCCAATTTGAATCATCTCTGGCACAAAGGGGCGGGGACAAAAATTCACATTGTTCTCTCCCAGTACAGTCATCCCCTCTTTTCTACAAAGAAGAGACCTTGATTTGCTGTTCCTTCTTTAATTGGAACAACTTGTTTAAGTGATTTGTATCGAGAAGTCATTATGTCGGGTGGCTGCACACTCAGGGGAGATGGGATTGTCTTTCTCAATAGAGGGGCCTGATGAAGGAGACCTTAAGGTATGCTTGGATTGGAACCCACTTCCTCCTCTCTGGGTCACCCCTTTTGCATTTTTACTCTCAGGACAAAAAATGACCTCTCAAATGAGTTGTGCTGTAGGTTCTCCATGATGGACTGTGAATGTATCTGCCAAATTGTTGGTAAGGAGTACCATCAAATCCCTAAATATTAGTTATCTATTACTCAAGTGCCAATATCAAAATTATGATTTGTTTTCAACTCAGATGTGGATGCTTTCTTCAAAAAGTCTCTGCCTGCAGCTGAATTTGTAAGTCTGTAGAGGCAGGAGCTCTTTCTATCATTGGGACTACCAGTTCAATGGTGCTATTCAGGTCCAATCCAGCTGCTCTGGGCATGGTTTAATAAGGGAGTTTGGATTGATCTGAACTCTAACTGCATTAAACAAAGGAGGTGGTGGGCAATTTGGAAACTATGTGTTGGATCCGTTTACCCCAGTTCTTACATCCTATGTAACCGGGAAAGGATTGACAGATGATTTGGAACAGGTTTGCAGTTCTCTAATTTTTTCTTTCAGGAGGATTGAAGTTGATTAAGCAAACAGTAATGGGGTAGAACACGTTAAAACAAACAGCTTCTTCACTTCATTTAAGGAGATGGTCCTCATTTCTTCCTTCTTTTTTGTAGCTTGGGACCACCTCCCTGGGAGAGACAATTGGTAGTTGACATTTTCTGGATTTTTTAAGTATTCTGAAAACCTTTTTAATGGATCTCAGTCCTTTTGCCTGGTGCTATGGCTGTCAGGGTCTCTTGGGTGGTCCTCCTGGACTCAGATACAATACATCACCACCTGTTAAATTTGGATCATCTGATCAGGGTCAGGCTCTGACACTCTAGGAACAGTTTGACCTGAGGGCACTTTGACTTTTTACTTTGTTTGGACTTTTGAATTCACCATCTCAACTAGAGGTAGCGTCCCAATCCCTTATCTATCTCTTGTTCTGGCATGACTCCACCAACTAAGGAGCACTGTCCTTGCCCAGGGCTTCAATTGCTCTCTACCCCTTAATTCCTCCCACTGATCACTGCCCTATTTCCCTCTTTCTGGACTTATTCCCTCCTCGATTTGCATTTCTTTCTCTCTATCATTCTATCTCTCTCCAAAATGTGACTTTTCATTAATTTCTCTCCACTTTTGGTCCACTCACCTCTCTTCATGTTTACAAACACCCTTCCAATTCTCGCACTACCCTCTTGGCTGTCTGAAATGTTATACTCTGAACATTTTGTACTCTAACTATGTTTGTAAGTGGGCTTATGATTGGAAACCCTATGGTAGTGTGAGATTGGCCGGAACTTTAACAAATGACAATTTCCTCATGTGCATTTATTTGTTGTGTTGACTTAGACGCTGCTTCATACATGGAGCATATATGAAGGTGGTTTGCCATCTTGGAATCAGGTGGCCCTTTCTCCATGGCTGGCTGATTCTATGATGGAATTACCACTGAATGCCATGTCTAAGCTTCTCTTCCTGCATTATTCTTTGCCTCATTGGGATGACAGAGAAATCCCCTCTCTCTGAATAGACCTATCTCATGGAGCTTCACAAGCTTGCACCCTGCATTTACGCTGTCAGCTATTTGCTGGTTCTGACCTGTGACTCAAGGAGTCCGGTCAACATGAGTGTCATATTATCCACATGTTTCTCTTGTCTGATGACTTGCCACTGTCTGAGGACCATGGTAAAGGTAACGTCTCCCTCCAGAGTACATAATATGTGAGGAGGAAAGGGTTGGTGTCCTTGGGATAGTCCCCAATATTCCATTATTACTGCCTTAGTTTTTGCTGCCTATCAACTGGATTCAGCTGAACTCAGCCTTCTCCTGGCTACTGTGTGTTTTATCTTCTGGCCTTCTTCTGCCCTGTCCAAGCAATGAACTGTCATGTCTCCTGGATGTGTCTGTGAAGACGTCATCCTCCAGTCCTCGACTCATGATCATCTGTGGGAGGAATCATGGAGGTTTCATTTCCCCTTAAGGATTTGTTGGATGCTTTGTCTAACAAACCCCCGAGCTAGGTATGAAATCTGCCCCCAGCTACCTTGGCCCAGCCAAGGTAGGAGGTCTAGCATCCTTCTTATGTGAACGAAAGGAGCAATCAGCAACTGGACCGACTACAAAAGGACTTCTCCCCAGGCCAGTCAAGAGCTGATCTGTGCTGTTGCTACATTTATTAGATTTGTGATTTGTGAGCTTCAAGGCAGATTTCACTTTCCCTCCCTCACTGTCACAGCATTAATATACAACCCTCACAACCTGACAGATTACTCACAGGTTTATCAATAGTCCATCGTCAATTGTCATGCTATATCCTAATGCACACCCAGGTGGGAAAGTGATAGAAAGACTTGGAAAGAGGCAAAAGAAACACATAGGGCAGTGCTTCTGATAAGCATTTCTCACAATATTCACTGTGGCAGTAATATAGCAGAGGCAGGAACGACCAGCGATGTATATAAAATAAGCATATTATTTACAATCACAAAAATCCCTCAGTTCCTTCTTGTTAAATCAAAGTATGGTTCAAACACATTTGTTTGTGATTTTCATTGTTACCATTGTCACCACTCAAACCTCTACATGAGATGACTGTGAATTCACTTATGTTTAACTAAACCAAGTGGCAGTAATTCTCCCAAAGTGAGGCTCAATTCAAGTTCTGAAAACAAAAAAGCCCTGTTGATCTGTTCTCGAAGGAAAGGTACAACACTTCTAAAATAAACCAAAAGCTTAATTCAATGAAGAAAATTGTGTACTCAAACCCATTTCTAATACTTCCAACCCTAACCAAACGCTTATTTCAATATTGTGTATCTAAATAATTTCCGAGAACGCTTGCACGCAACAAACTCGCCGGACCCAGCCAATGGTAAGCCTCCCATCAGACGCCCCCTCATAGACGTCCCTCCCCGGCCTCCTGCCTTATTGCTACAACCTAGCACCCTTACCTCTCCCGCTTGATATCTATCTAACATCGGCCACTCGTCCATGGGTCCCATCCCTGCTGAGAACCCTATCTATCTACTTTTCAGATCGGCTAGCCAGCCCCCCTGGCACCCTTATCTGGGAGGACCAGCTTACAGCATTTTGAAGTCCACCCCTTAACTCAATTGGGTAAGATTCCGCTTCTTCTACATTTCTTCAACTAGGCTGTCATACCAAATTCTTTGGCCCTTGACTCAACTAATTGACTCTCCTTTTCCTTTGTCTCCCTTGGTACATTGTCTCTTACTCTGTCTCAATTTTACTTTAACTGTAACTATACATCTCGTCATGCCTAAATGTAACTATCAATTGTTATATGTTCTGCCCTTTTATTCACCCGGTCACCACCACTCACGATCACGGGTTTTGCTAATTACCAATCTCTTGCCACAATGTGCTCCCATTCCTCATTACTGAAACTATTTATTAAATACATGCATATTGAATGGAATATATATGTTATAAATAACAATGGGTATCACTATGTCACTTCATGGTGCACATCACAACATCACCAAATCACAGCCTTGAAAAAGACTTAGTTTGAACCGCGCGTCGGCTGTGTAGCGAGTTACCATGTCAAAAACGTGTCATTCATTTCTACAATGATGTTTTCTTTGGTGCTAACTAACCAAAAATAAACAAATTAATGGCTATGACCTGACTGGACCATATAATTGATCAAATCGCTCAACAGCGACCATTGGACCACCACACCCTACCAGCGCCCAACTGATCCAGAGTTTGTCATCCCCACAATTCTGTTTATATTTAAGCCTCAATTCCTCCCAACTGACCAAGTCAAGATTGGACACATACTTTGAACAACTACCAAGTTTACGAGTCAACGTCAACACCATATTAGGTCTCCCAGAGTTAATGTATACTTCCCAGGAAACCTCACTCCATCTTAATTAAGGGACCACCGATTTCCTTTCCTATGTGACTCGTTTTAAGCAACTGGATTCTGACATATATTGGCTAGAGATTGCCCAAGATTGTCTTCTTTTGCCATCATTTAAACGATTCCGTGAAAGATGAACTAGCCAGGGTTTCTCAACCTAAAACCTTTCAAATTGATTATCCTGGTTTTGCAACTATCGTATGACTACAAGCATGCTGCAAAAAAAGGACGAATGAACCAGTTCCTTGTTCACTAGTGATGATGTGTTCATCCTCTTATGATGTTACAAGATGGCATTTTTTTGGGATTGAACGTTTAGGGACTCTTGCACCAAAAGGACTGAATGAGGAGATCAACCTGGCATGCTACCTGTAAAAGACATATTGTCATACAATAGAATGATTGTTTGTTGGAAGTACACAAAATATTGAAGAGATGCCCTGGGTTTTAAAAAAAAAGTGGTTTACTATTTTGGTCACTCCTCTCTAAGTTTCATGTTACGTTTTTTTTAATTTCTTTATCAGCACACCAACATTAGTACACTGTGATCTGACACACATGCAAGTGGCTAGACCACCTCTTTTTGTAAGAAACAATGCCCTAAGTTTCCCACCTAACATAAAGTGCACAGATAGGAATACCAGGACGTGACATTTTTGAGAACTCAATTTAGTTCAGTGTGGAAGAATATGGCTATAGGCCAGCAACAACTTAATTTCATTTCATTTGAACATACTGTCAGGATTTACACTGACGTATGTCTTCTTTATCTCCGTATAGAGAGTAGTCTGTAACTCAGCTACACATTTTTTAATCAAACATACTTTCTTCCTGATTTGTCAAACTTTGGCAGCACAATATTTTTCCCGTTCCCCTGTTACTATGGGCATACGGGCCGTGAGGTGCCGGAACGTCAGCATGCAAGCTGCCATTCCGTGACGCCTCGGCAGATCGCCATGGCAACAAGTATACAACACCATGGCTGCAATACGTGCACCTGCGAGCAGCTTCAGTTTTTAAAGTAGACACAGCAGTGTTAAGATAAGAGTTGGGATTAGCCTTAGAAAGTTGACAATGCTCATGCAGAGTGAGATAGCTAGTAACTGATACCTATTTCTTTACAGCCAATATACATAGAGAAGCAGCAACCTCACAGAACGTAAGGTAATATGGCATTCAAGTAAATGAATACCATTTTAGCAGCGTAAGTGTTTAGACTTACACAGCTAGGCAATGTGCATACAGTTATGACTATATCTCGTTCTCTTCTCTATTTTTTTTGGTATGTTTGGAAACACAGCGATAAGGCTAAGAACAAAAGGTACATCCCACTCCTAATCAAATGACTATTTAAATTTGAAAATGTTGAACTTGAGTATTTATGTTAGCATCTGCTTTTGTTTTTTTCTTTTCCATTTCATCCTTATTGAAAATCTCATATGGACACATCTGGTATGTACTGGTTGCTTTATATCAATCTTTTCTACGATGTACACTTCGTGTGGACAAATTTCCATTGAATCTGTTATTCAATGTGTATCTTGGCATAGTTCAAGCGCTGAGGAAGGAGAATAGCTCCGAAATGCATAGACATAAAAGTTCAACTATGCTCAGTCTTAAGAATTGCTTTCTTTAGCAACTTCTGCAAATTCTGCATATTTTGTAAGGAATTTGTGAAAATCATACAAATTAAATAAACATTAGTTTAACCAACAAAGAACTCTGAAAAGTATTGTCATTGAGTTTTTTAAAGAAAGTATATAAAAAATAACTGGAAAAGCACAAAGCTCATATTGAGCCACCATGAGATCACCAAACGTAACTGGATGAGACCATTAAGCTTCTTTTTGGAGATGTTTGCATTTTTTGGGTCCAGGTGTCAAAGGACCAACATATTGGCTGGCAGCTCCACTTACAAATACATAAGTCTTTATGAAAAGAATATAACATAAAACAAAATGGTGGTGTCCACCTCTTCCTGCATGCACAACATGGCAGTGCGCCTATGCAAATTGGCTTCACACGTGGTCCCCTCTCTGATGATAACAGATCCAGACAAGGGTTGTGCATGTACTGTGCATCAAAAGAGCATCTAGTAAATGAGTGCCTGAAAGCCCTTCCATGGAGTTTGGGGAACATCAATACCTGGTCATGATGGGGACTCATGACCAGTTGTCTCAATCTATAAGTCGTCCCAAATCCTCTGCCTTAGTGTCCACAGAAAGACATACTGCCAGTTGGTGATGACTATGTCTTTCAAGAAATATGTCATACATCATGTACTAGCCCTAGTGGATTGTGGTGCACCTGGCATGTTCTGGACGACCTGTAGGCAGGACTCATGGAAATCCCTAGATACCCAAAGAAGAAGCCCAACCCTTTGAAGACGTCAATGGACAACCATTGGCATCCAGACCAATAACTGAAAGGGAACAATCACACTGTCCATCGCCACCAATCAGGAGTCCAAATTCTTTGTGCAGCTCATTTCCCAATCATTTTAGGGTTTCTCCATCTTAGAGTACATAATCCAGATATGATTTGGACAACTGGTTCTATGTTTTGGGGTTTTGAATGCTGTTCTCAATGTTGCATTGCAAACCAAAACAAGCTTTTGGGCTTTATCCATTGGTCAAATAAAGTACGACCAATTCTGTTCCTTTTGGAACTCTTCGGATGATTTGTAAGGGGTACCATGGTTACTGTATTGTCTTCTCTTAGGACCAAGAGTGCATCTTGCTTCCTCACCAACAAAAAATATTGTTCTATTGATTTTGTTCTTGGAACCCAAGTAACATTTCTCTTCCACAAAAGTAGTCATTGCAAGAATACTTACGAATCAATCTTGAAAATAACCTGATCACACAATACAAATCACAACTTAAATATCCAGCTGGTGCTTCATTATTCTTTGTTCCTAAAAAATACACCAGCATGCTACACCTGTGCCCGGACAACAGACAACTAAACAGAATCACCATTAAAGATAAATACTGCTTACCCTTAAGACTGAAGATAATAGAGGCTGGTCATGGGGCCCGGGTTTTCACAAAGCTCAATCTCTGGGATGCTTACAAACTCATCCAAATTCGACAAGGAGATGAGTGGAAGACAGCCTTCCAAACACCTTTCAGCTACTTTCAACATTGGGTGATGCCCTTCAGGCTGGCAAACACACCCTCTGTATTCCAGCATTTTATGGACAGGATCTAATCAGACCTTTTATTCATTCAGTAATTGTCTACTTGGACAAGATATTACTGTTTTCCAAAGATAAATCGATCCATGTGGAACATGTACAAGAAGTATTGAGACAGCTTCATCTGCATAATTTATTGCAAAACCCAAGTGTCTATTCAAACATATATAAAGAAAGAAATATAATCATGAAAGGGAACTCTAAAAACAAAACTTATATTGGCTTTGGGCCAATATAGTGAATGTTGTTGTTACATCAAAATATGAATTCTGTACCATGTGTATCAATTAGCATAATGTGAATATTACAACATTTAGGAAGTCACAATTTGTGTATAGATGTTTATCTCCCGTTATTTCATATCATATCTAACTTAGTCTTTATTTTGTTGAGTTATTATGTGAATATGTGATGCATATGTGTTAAATATTTTTATTTTAGTTGGTTAATACATGTAAATGTTTTTATTTTAGGCCATATAATATTGTTTTTGGATTTCCCTCTCATGGTTATATTCCTTTCTTTGTATGTGTATGACTTAATTGATGAATTAGTAGGATTATTGTTGCATTTCACCTCTGTGTGATTGGGTTACCCCTACTATACTGAACTATCTGAGATATGTAATTTCTGCTAGGGGAATAGCCATGGACCCTCAAATGGTCAATGTTATCTTAGATTGGTCCGCTACATGCTGTGTTGAATTAGTCCAAATCTTTTTGGGCCTGGCCAGTTCCTATCAAAAATGAATCTCTGAGTTTGACGGGAAAATCCTGCCTATCGGTCAGCTGCTCAAGAAAGGGTTCCACTTCATATGGGATTCCGATGCTGAAATGGCCTTCCGAAACTAAAAACAAACATTCAATTCAGCTCCCGTCTTAAAAAAGCTGGATACCATCAAACTATTCCATGTAGAAATGGATGCACTTAATGGAGCGATCAGAGTAATTCTGAAGCATTTGCAGGTAGATGCCCTGCAATAGTCCTTAGCCTACTTATCCAGAACCCTAGCTGATTCAGAACATAATTATTCAGTGCTGGCAAAAGAGTTATTGGTTATAAAGCAAGCATGCATCGAGTGGAGGCATTTATTGTTGGGGTCTTGATATCAGGTTGAGGTCAGGACAGACCACTGCAACCTTCAGGTTCTACAGAATGAATGCTGAAACATTCATTAGGCCCAATGTGCTTACTTCTTCTCACAATACAACCTCATGTTTACCTCCTTACCTGGATCTCAAAACATTGTGGCTCACTCACTATTTTGAAGAAAAGTCTACTACTAGCTTTATGGAGAGAGTACTCTCCTTTTCCCCATTTGACTTTGAAGTAACTGCATTCCTTCAAAAGGTTGACCAGTGATTCAAACAGTAATGGAGTCCTTCAGCATTATGGATTTTGAAGACACCAAGATATTCTTTTTCAACCAAAGAGACTGCATTCCTGTTACTAAAAGCCAATTACAAGTGCAGACAATGTGCTGTGTCATGGCCTGCAGAATCTTCTTGCAATACAAGGCACCTAGATGACATCTCTTTGAACATCTACTACAATCAGAATTCCCCACCAAACTCTCACAGATAATTTCAACCAATTTAATTGTCGACCAACCTCCATTTCAAAACATTGCAATGATAATGGTAACCATCAACACTCTTACCAAATTGTCACATTTCTTTCCTATGCCCCGTGTTCCAACTGCACTGGAGATGGCTAGATATTTTATATGCTACATATTCAGGTTACATCATTGTAGATAGAGGTCCTCTGTAGAACTCCCATTTTTGGGGCGATCTGTGCAAGACGTTGGGCATTCATTGATTACTTTCACTTGTGTACCATCCCATATTCAATGGAAAAACTGAGGGACTCATTTAGACCCTTGAGCAATATTTCTGATGCTTCCCTTGAGCAATCCAGGACAACTGTAGTAGTGAGCCACTAACAAGTGCAGAGGTAACCCATAACAACACTTTGCATTTGCCTATATGGGTGAGCCCCTTCTACTGTTCCAATGGGTTGCACCCAATTGTGTTTCTATCTGGAACCCCTCCCAACACTGCATATGAATCCTTAGATGAACATGTCGTCACTTTGCAAGAAGGTCATTAGAAGGTGCTACACTGCCTCATGGAATACCAAAAGTGGACCAAGCATCTTGTGTATAGCCGCATTATAACTGAAATATAATATCATATCATATCATATCTAGCCGATGATAAGGGGAACATGCCCTGAATCTCAGATCAGGGCACCTTGTGCAGCTATCATGCTGGTTCTTGCCATTACATTAAATGCCCCGGAAACTGGCATCCAATTACTTCAGAACCTTTAAGATGACTAAGCAAATCCATCCATTTGCCTTTGCTCTGGAGATACCTCAGTCTTGGTCTAGCATACATCCCCTATTCACATCTCTCAACTGAAACTGCACATTGAAGACCATTTCTCTAGATATCCCAATAAGCCACCTGCCCCTGTGTTCACAGATATCAGACCAGAGTATGAAGTGTCTCAGATCTTTGACTCACGCTTCTACAGGAGTTAGCACCAACAAAAGCTATGGACCTACTGAAGGACCTGGGAGACTGCTACTTGTGTACATGTTCCTGCTTTGCTTTGGCCCTTGCATCATTTACATGCTTGGAAACAAGGGCCTGAGGGAGTAAGGAGGGGTCATATTGTCATACTGTGGTATCTGGTTTATGACTGATGGAGAACGATCCAACCCATCTAAAAATGGAGGCCACCAGAGCCCCACGAAATCTAGCCCATTCAAAGATGGTGGCTGCCAATGCTGAGTGATGTCAATATCTGCTTCTGTGCATAGAGCATTCAGTGCCGATTTTATTAATGGATTCCAAGATGCTGCTGCTGCATTGCAATGGCCATGCTTTCATCTTCTGTTGCAGAAGCTCTGAATGCCTCCAGCCCCAGTTAATTCTCCTGCTGTCTGCTTGACCCTTCCTTCAACTTCCGATGGTTCTTGCCCCATATTCCCTCTCCTATTGCTATATTCCATTATTACTGCTTTAGTTATATTGCTGCATATATATGGTGACACAGTGGCTAAAAAAGGGGGCCACAACACTACACCAAGTCAAGAATTTCAAAGCCACCTCAGGTACTTGCTGTTGGTGATAACATTAGTGAGAAGAGGTATGTAAGAGTAACAAGAAAAGTGTGCTGAGAAAGCAATAAGGAAAGTACATGAGGAGAAGTGGCCACATCGGAGGAGAAGGTAAGATAGTACAAGAGAAGGGTGATCCAGAACTAAATGGGCCATGCTGAATATTTTAATAGGAAAGCAGTGGAATGGGATAGAGGGATGCAGAGTAACTAGAAGGCCAGAGTAGTAGAAACAAGCCAGCAATAAGCTGGAGAAGGTGTGCAATGCACCTGGAAAGAGGGCTGGTTGGGACTCAGCCACTGGAAAAAAAAACCTAACTTGGTAGTAGAACAGTACCCAAGGAGGTCTCTGACACATCAAAGAGTCAAGCCTAACAACCCTGAATCCATCACAGTCCTGCAACAATTCTTAAAGTACCTGACACCAGGGCCCTGTCAAGATGAAAAAAGACACATTTATTAGTGCTGCCAATGTTTCCTGAAGAAGTGTAACACCCTAAAAATATATATGAAATAAAAGCAAGGGCCTACACGAGCCAACAAATAGGCATCAGGAATTTACAACTCCAAATAATGTAAGCAACATTTTGTTTTCTGCAAAATAATTCAAAGTCAAAGAGAGAGAATGAAGGGAATAGGATCACACCCCAAAAGGGAAGTCTAAATTGTTTTGTTGTGTTCATTACATTCCAAATAATTTCAGTCATACCAACTCCTTTAGTTTCCTCTTGGCTTCAAGCCATCTGTTTATTCCTCGGCCTGTGCCCAGTAACTGCTTTCTATTCCGATGTGTTAACACAATGAACTGTCCTAACTTACAATGGTCCCTAGCCAAGATGAACAGAACCTACTAGCAAACTAAACTGAAGTTGAAAGTCAGGTTTCCAGTCAAAGAAGTGTTTATAGTGGAATGCATGTGATTGCCGTATCCAATGAAATGAAGACAGCAGCAAAAACATTCAAAGATAACCATTGGAGAAGAATGTGGGAATGGTGGCATGTGTTAATCAAGGTAGGAAAATACAATTAATGCTTGTCCATATTGAATGGGTCATTTGAGGGGAAATTGATGTGAACGAATTAATGAAGAGGGCATCCTCAATCATGTCAGTCAAATTTACTAGTATTGACATTAAAAAATGAGTATATTTCGGAAAAAAGCTAGATAGATAAGCATCTCCACAATACTTCAAGGGTAAGAGCAGCTGAGGTCACATTAAATGACGGCAAAGCACATGGTGCAAAAACGATGCCCAGATGAGAACATTACTTAGCCATGGCTGCTACATGTCTAATGTTTGTCCACACTCAATGACAAAACATCTATACTTCAAAATCTCTACTGGAAAAAATGCACACCTTGCAGAATTCTTTAATTCAACTGCTGATTGTTTTCTTTTTCCAAATCAGTAATGTCCATCTGACGCTAGCCATCCTTCTAAGAAAAAGCAATGTCTCAACTGTGCAAATCCCTGTGAAATAGAAAAGAACCAACCGATGCATTAGGGCACCTCCAGTACAACAATGAATGTACAACTTGTTTCATCTCCAAGTCCTCATCAATCATCATTTTTACAAGGAAAAGGCACGTCTTTTAATCTCGACACACGTTTGAAAATGTCTTATTCTGAGGTCACAGAGTAGCACATTCTTACATCAATGTGCACATTAAGTATAAACATTATGTTCCTGACAGCACCAAAACACAGATTCAGAATTAAACAAAAACGGTGCCTTAATGTCAATTTCTTAAACGCTTATGTTAATCAGAACCTCAACCATTCATCCAGACCAGGCACATCTAATACTCGCCTAAATTGGATAATCTGAAAGACCTAGGTGACCTAATCAGATTTCGACCAACTGTGCATATTTCTAAACTTTGTTTCTTTAAAGAAATATAAACGCTCTATGCACTAAGACGAAACTTTGTGAAGTGTGCCTGTCCCACCCTAAATATAGTCATCTGACACCTGAGAAATACATTAGGTGTCAGTGATTGAAGTAACCTGTCTGGAGACGCTGGTCGTGGTGCTGGAACTCCCTTCACCAATCTAGGCAGGTTCTTTTCACACGTCTTAACAGGGGCGTCAGAAAACTGCAAATCCTGCCATTACTTTGAATACATGAAATGTGCAAGCTGAAGAGAAATATGCATAGAAGCAGGTAGGTGTTCACATTCAGACCCAAAAATCTATGCTGGTGCATAAAGCAGGTGCGGCCCATAGGGATCGCCAGCATTTGTGTTGGCATGAAAATGCATGCGGCGCAAAGGCTGGAGCATTTGTGTGGCAGACAGGAAGATAGGTTGTGGAAACATAAATTGTGTTCAAAGGCTTTTACGTTATCCATTGAGATTACTGCTCATAAAAAAGAAAAAAAAAATGCCCCATTGTTAGACCTTTGGGCTGATACTGGATTTCGATCAGAGGACGCCTGTAGAAAGAACCTGGGGCAGTGCATGCTGCACCCCTCTATTGCCACATTAAAAAAAGCTGCTACTAACAAGCAGAGCTTACATGACCCACTTTGTGAGGAGAAGTAAAACTGGTAATTCGGAAAAAGCTGAGTGTTGCTCAAGGACACACGGAGTTGTGTCCTACATTAGGTTCTTGATCGAGACTCAGCCACTCATGGGGGGGGGGCGATCTGCAAGGGGGCGGGAGTGAAGGTAACAGGTCAGAAGAAATCAAGCGAAAATCACTATGTTCTCATGGTTCTCTGACCTGAGATGTAATGTAGGACCTCACAGCTATTATCCCTGCCCAGTATTTCTTTGCCCTAACACCACAGCAGGCATTGACATTATTTGGCAACAGCGTAGCTTCATGTTGCCCCCTCTGAACCTTTCTTGCTAGATTAATCCACACAAATCATCCAAGCCATTGGGACAGATATCAGTAAGATCTTTACAGGTCCCCGAATCTGGGAAATAGAAACTCTAGATTCAATGCTTGGGGTTGCAGCTCTTAGGCTCGTTGTGTATTAAAACGTGGTGCTGTGGCAAGTTAGTGACCAGCATGTCTGCAAATCTACTCCTGCCCAAATGTAGCACACAATGCAAATGGTTCAAGACAGCAGTAAGCAGGCACTTGTCTGCTTAAGCATTCGAATATATCATGGGGCAAAGGATTTCACTTGTGGCTCGTAATGCTACTACTGTCTCAAATATGTAGTCGCCTCAAAGGAACAAACTGTTTAAAACAGCCCGCTCTCATGGAGACGTTTCACGAGTCAGAAATACCATCAGTACCATATCATGGTTTGATGCATTGCCAGTAACATTCTAGTGACAGAAAAGTAATCACAACAGGTGTGTTCTGTTTGTCTGCATGCCACTTCTGAATGCAAGGTAGGACAACACCAAGAGTGAAGAGGCTGCGAACCAAGAAGGAAATAGCTAACATTCATCACTTTGCTTTGCAAACCCAGCTTGTTTCATGTTTTGCAAATGTTCCCCATCTTAAGTGTGGTTGAGCCAGTGATACACCCCCAGAAATGTTTTCTGAAAATTGCAGGCACATCCCAAACTGTTAGAACACAAGCGAACAAAAGAGAGCACAAGCGAAAATGTCTGTACGGGCCCAGTGGAATACAACGTTTCACATAATCAACCATATTTTTGATAAAGCACTAGCTACAGACCTTCCACAAACAGGAAACATGGTAACTGATGGACACGGTTTGTTTTGTGCTACAGCCCATGGAGGTCTTGAACAATTCATGTGAACCATTGTTCTATGTTGCATGGTGAGGTACTCTAACTAATGTACTTGGTGGATAGGAGCATGTGGAGAATGGTAACAGATCATGCCATCTATAAGGAGGCAGCCAATGGGCAGCTGGTGAGACAGCCTGTGTCGCTTTTTCAGGATTATCAACCTATAGAAAAAGCAAAGGCTGCATATTTATTTCGATCTTTCTGTGCTCCAAATCAATGTAACAATAGCTGTCTTTGGGACTACAGATTTGGCCAGGGCATATGAACACACAGTTGCATTATACAAGAGTGTGCAAGACACGAAGGACAGGGTATCCTTGCTTCATCACCATTGGTCTTTCATGCACTTGACTAAGGCAGTGTTGAGTTCACACAGGCTTTAAATACAGCTCTCAACCTCACTAGCATGGCCTTTTTGGATTTCCTGTCTGTCTGTGTTCTGTACACATTCTGTTAAGAGATGACATCAGTCTGCAACTGCAAATCCTTTGACTACAAATCCCATCATCCCTAATCAGCATAGTCAGCGGGGAAGGATGAGGTAAATTGTATGCCAGCATCTAACTACTATGTAGTAATGTTTAGTAATGTCAGTTGATGTAACCTTTTTTTTAAGTGTATTTTTTTATTTGTGCGTTTACAACCAAATAATCGATTTTTACACAGTCCATACAAAAAATGTATATAAATCAGAAAATAAATAATAAAAAGTAGATAGAACAGCTAAAATAAAATCAATCCAAACCTAAAATTCTAAGTACATACTTTCCGCCAATTCCTAAAACATCTTAAACATTTCATAAAACAAATCGAATGCCCACAAACAAAGAGAAAAACAAAAGCGAGAGAGACAAAAAATAGAAGCAAAAGAAATACAAGACATTTTTTTCCCTTCGCTACTGCGACCCCCAACAGGACAGGACCCCCCTGTATGTAACAGGTTCAGTCAGAATCTTAACACATGTTGTCTACCTTTAGGGTCAGGGAACTTTCTCAGATATCTTGAGAGAAAGCCCATTTTTTATCTCAAGGAGAAAGGGAGCTTGCCAATACAAGTTTCCACATTTGGTCTATGGTGTGGATCCAGGCCATTTGCATAAGGCCCCCTTTGATCTTATCTGGGTTAGTGATGAGAGTCTCCACATCACTATTACAATCTGTAAGAGCTCCCAATCTCTGGAGAGTACATGGGAGGGGCGGCCATCGTTGATTCAAATGGGTTTGCAGGTCTTCCTCGAGGTAGTCTGGTTGAGGGGCCATTATCTGTTGATAAAAAGAGATGAGCTTACTTGTACCTTTAAAGATTTGATCCCCAGCCCGTACCATAGGCTTAAATAGAGGAAGGCTCTGGGTAAGACCCTAAACCTTTTCCATATCGATCCCTCCAAACGCTGCCAATTGAATTCCCAAACCAATGATTTCACCTCCAGCCCATAAAATAGGATTGGGATGACCTTTGCTGTGTAGTATCTAACAAGGGGTAACATTGAAAATGTACAATATTTCCTCTTCATTTTGGCCATTTGGGCGAATAATTGAGATGTTTTCCCTAAGAGGTCTTGGCCACTTTGGCCAACCTCAGGGCGTGTATAGAGGAAAACCCAAATAGATTACCTCCTTAACCACCGGGATAACTTGCCCTTCCAGTGTCCAAATACGTATGCCTCGGCTCTTAAAGGCAACTATTTTTGGTTTACCTGGATTGACTAGGAGATTGTTTTCCTTGATATAGGTCTCCAGAGAATTCAACAGATGCTGCAGACCCACTTCAGTAATATCCAAAAGGACGATATCACACGCTTATATAAGGCATCTAATAGCACTGTCGCCTACCCTAAGACTTATCAAGGCGGAAGCTTCTATCTTCCTTCCCATGTCTGCCAGGTGTAAGCTGAACAGGAAGCGTGCAACCAAGCAGACCTGCCTGATTCCTCTTTCCACATTGATGTAATTGGATAGAGAGACCCTCCATCATCTAATCTTATTCGTACTGTATTGTCTCTATACAGTGTGATCAGAAAGGATAGTAATGGTTTCGGTATCCCCCAACTATCCAACTTAACCCAAAGGCGATCTCTATTCCCTAGGTCAAACGCCTTCAACAGATCTATCCAGGCCCCAAAAAGATTCTGCCTTCCGCCCCCTAGTACCTGACTTCTCCATTAAGCCCCTTAGTATGCTCCCATTAAGTGATGTAGAGAGGCTTTTCCGAAAGCCCATTTGGAATTTATAGATGATGCGACTGTGCTTTGCCTATTTTTGCAACTCACAGAGCACTAGGACCATGACTGAGAAGTGTTCTATTAACCGGAATTTTGTTAAACAACTGAGTTAAGACCTTCCTCCACAGATTTATGTTTCCTTTAAGGACCTGGCATGTCAAGTCATTTGGACCCGTTGCCGGGAGTTTGATGCTTTTTTTATCAATTCCCTTACATCTCTCTCTTCAAAGTCCAAAGCCTGAATGGCATATGGGATGTTATAATTGAAAGTACCATGTGGCCTTTGATATTTGGATGTCAGGTACTCTATCCAATCTACATCAGCTACTAAATTTGTTAAGTCTCGATTTAGAGCATTCTCCTCCCCTTTGAAAATTGACCAAAAGTTGCGAGATGTGTTTTCTTTAAGTGCATCGATTATTCTCTCATCATCCTTCTGAAGGCGTAATGCCTGATGTTGATGGGACCGATTTTTGTAGGCTCTTTTAATTTTTCAAGCCTTCTTTGCATATTGGTCTCTTGATAAAGTTGTTAACTTCAGGGTCCTAAAGGCATGTCATATTTCTCTTTTCTTCCCCCGCGTTACTTCATCAAATGAGTGATGATGAACATTCTGTTTGCTAGCATTTGGGCCAGTTGGTCAGTGCAAGGACCATAACAAATCATGGACAGTTAAAGGACTACAATTGTCACTCCATTCCATGTTTGATGTGTTCCTCTTAAAATCTTCTAGTTTGTCATTCAGGCGGCTACTCTCACTCTTGTATTTTACCAGTCTGTTCTTACCATAATTTAGTGTGAGTGGTTGTTTTCAATAGTCGACTTTCTTTGTAAAGCTCCAAGACATTACTGCCACTAGACATTTGTGATCACTCATTCCCCCCTCCAGTTGGGTACACATGTCAAAAATTTGTGAGTAGAGAAAAATGTAGTCTAGAGTCGAGGAGGAATTACCCGTACTCCATGTTACTGCAGACGGGATATGCACCATCATGGAGGCGTTAAGCATCTTCATAACCCTAGCCATCTTCCACTTAATTGAGATGTGTTCTTCTCTTTTGCCCCCTCTCCAGCTGCTGACGTTGTTACAAATTGAGTGTTAACATTTCTGGCTATTATTATTGGAATACACAGGAAATCTAAACTTACGCCAGTAAGCAAAGTAGCCAGAGCCTCAAGAAAAATTGTGGACTTGGTTAAGACAGGGTTCCAATAAACATTGATTGCAATTCACTGTTTAGATCCATCTTCTGAATTCAAAGACCATTTTCCTGCAAGAATTCTCATCTGTGAGGTTAATTCCTGTACCTCCCAGATTAAAGAAGACTTGCAATTTATGGAGAGGCTTCCCAATGGCCTTCCTCTTCCCTGCACTGACGCTGGATGATGTAATATTTTAAATCCTTCTACATAGTAGGGATTTACTAGCCATGTCTCTTGCAGGAAAATAAAATCCTTATTGTCGAATAGGACCTACTTCATGGCTTACAATGTGAATGAAATCGAGCCATACGTATTCCAGCTCACAAAATGCCACTTATCCAAACTTAAGAGAATCCTTCCTACTCCTAGGCTCTGAAGAACTTGTGTCAACATCTGAGGAAGCATTGTGAGGACTTTTTTCTGCTGGTCTTCTTGGAGTGCTATCCCTCCCTTAGACTCTGTTGTACCAGTAGTACCTAAGTTCACATTGCCCTTCTTTAGACCCTCCTCCCTTCCCCACTCTGGGAAATTCCCTTGTTCCGTCGAGTCTAATTCTGGTTGGGAATTCCCAAGCCCACTTGAGAGAGCAATTCGGAAGCTGCCAAGATTGCCCTAGCCCCCATCTTGGATTTCAATCCCACCTCAGTCCCTAGAGATGCATATGGGAAGGGAAATTTAACAGATTCTATGTCATCTGAGCGAATCAAATACAAATCTGGAATTCTCTTCAACAAAGTCAGAATAGTAGTTCTATTCAGTGATCTGTGGCTGGCTAAATGTTTCACACATTTGAGCCACAGTCTGGGTACTGCAAAGGGAGCTATATCTTCCATAGCAAAGGATTGCTTCTGCGTAGTTCTCATCTCCCCTTGAGAGTCATTTGCCTCTGCATCGTCCTTCCCTTTTCCAAGATTTTTACAGGATATTCTCTCAGGACAAATTGGTTGACGGTTTTCTTCTCTTTCCATCTCATGTGACTCAACCACTGATTTAGTATCACTCTCTAACTGCATCACCTTCTCAGAAACTTGGCCACGACAGATCATTTTAAGGGCTTCTTTGACTGTTGCATTTCGATCGAGTCACCGCCTTTTCCTGGTATATTCTTTGTTTTCTCACAATTGAAAATGGGGGCCCATTTGATTGGGTCTTTCGTTGTCTTTGGTTTCAGGTAAGCGATGGTCTTTCGTTCCTCTGTGAATCCAATTGTTTGAGCCACCGAACTTCCTTATGTCACTTCTTAGTTCTGGTATTTCTTCATTCTGCAATCCAATTGTTGCCTTAGTAATTTGAAGTACTTCCAACTCTTGACCCTTGGGCTCTTTCAGTAGTGAATCGAATTTGTCTTTCTCCAATGTTTGTGTTCTCTTTTTTCCTTGATTCTTTACTCCACTCTGCTTGTGGCCACAATGATCCTTTCTACTACTGTCTAAATCCTTCTTGCTCAGATCACTAAGTGATTTAAAGGAATAGTGCACTCAAAAATGTTATTGTCCCGATCGATCAGACAAGTCTTTATAAGCATACGTTCATCAATTTAAAAAAAAAATCCTATGCACATTACTTTAGTTTTCCTCACTTTTACACATGCAAAATCAGGCGCGGCCATCTTGTGCTAACTTATCCGTTGCTGCATCGCCTTAATGTGAACTGCCCTCGCAGCACTAAATCATATCCCCCCCTGATGCTGACATCACTATTCCTAGCGATATTCTCCACCTATTTTCATGACGTTAGTGCGTAGCATAGTCAACCACGCCCAGTCTTTACGTTAGTTGACACAGGACCCGGAATATCAACACACACATCCTCTCACAGTGTACAATGGCTGCTGTGCGGAAGATGCCTTTGAAGTGTACATGGTGTTTGGCACCTTGGCCGTTCCCACCCTGCCAGCCCCCTTGGGAAGGCACAGCCACAGGTATGAACTGCCATTGATACTGTAGGGGGGGTGGAGGGGCAAGAGGCGTGCAGAAAAGGCCAGGAACACTGCTGAATGGAGACACACTTATATGGATTGCAGGGGCACGGTCTGATTCAGGGGCGCATGCCTGGAGAAACTGGGTCTGGGGAGGCCATGTGTACAAAGGCCCCTGCAACTAAGATGCCTTTGAAGTGTACATGGTGATTGGCACCTTGGCTGTTCCCACCCTGCCAGCACCCTTGGGAGGGCATGGCCACATGTGCAAACTGCCATTGATACTGGAGGGGGGATGGTTGGGCAAGATGCATGCAAAAAAGGCCAGGAACACTGCTGAATGAAGACACACTTATGTGGATTGCAGGGGTGCGTTCTGCTTCAGGGGAGCCTGCCCGGAAACACTGGATCTGGGGAGTCCATGTTTACATTGGACCCTGCGCGTAAGATGCCTTTGAAGTGTACATGGTGTTTGGCACCTTGGCCGTTCCCATCCTGCCAGCACCCTTGGGACGGCACGGCCACAGGTGTGAACTGCCATTGATACTGGAGGGGGGATGGTTGGGCAAGATGCATGCAAAAAAGGCCAGGAACACTGCTGAATGAAGACACAAGTATGTGGATTGCAGGGGCGCAATCTGCTTCAGTGGAGCCTTCCTGGAGACACTGGATCTGGGGTGGCTATGTGTACAATGGCTCCTGTGCGGAAGATTCCTTTGAAGTGTAAATGGTGTATGGCACCTTAGCCGTTCCCATCCTGCCAGGACAAGTGAGCATGTCCTTGATTCACTAAAAAATTGAAACAACCATTCATAAAAGTTGATTTGTATTTTATGTTGTTGTTCCATGTGTACAATGGCCCCTGTGCGGAAGATACATTTGAAGTGTACATGGTGTTTGGCACCTTGGCCGTTCCCAACCTGCCAGCCCTGCCAGGACAAGTGAGCATGTCCTTGATTCACTGAAAAATTGAAACAACTATTCATAAAAGTTGATTTGTATTTTATTTTGTTGCTGATGTTGATGGCACATATGTACTACACATTTTATACTGCAGGTTGCAGCACAGTGTGGGAAAATCCCCTTACTGACCGCTATCACTGGGGAATTTGGCTCGAATGGCACCAACGACAAAGGCAGGTATTACTCGTTGAACACGGTTTACAAGCCTGCCATGAATCTACCATGTAAACGCACGATAGGCCACCAGCCTCTACCACCTGCGGAAGAGAAACATACAAACTGTAATTAAATGAACATGATAAGTGTATCAAACCTTAGTTGAAAATGCAATCTTATATCCTATGGCATAGTTGCCAGTCCAAATGTTACTTCAAGGATCGATCAACTTGGGCTTTAAAGTGTAGACACATTACAAATGTGAACACTCATGCATTCCATAACATTTGGGGCACAGAGAAATATTGTTTCTTGGTAGTTATGTTATGTTACTTGCCATTTATATAGCACTTTATATTTCATTGGTATGACACCAAAGCGCTGGTAGGTTGAACACACTCACAAACCATAGTTCAGGTCAGTGGAGAGAGAGAGTGTTGTATGGTGCGTGGGTGCACCGGATATGTGTGCAGCTGGTGTAGTTGTCGTATGATAGCTTCTTCCTAGCGATAGGTGTGGTGTTGAAGATATCAGTTGGATGTCTGCAGTCTGGTGGGTGGACAGACTGGGTTCTGACTGTGTTAGGCCTGAGGAACACCTATGTGAGCAGCTAGCCCAGAATGTGCTCGGCTAGCTGCGTTTTATTAGGGTGACGTGATGTTCATGGGGCCGTATTTGTATGTGAACAGCTAGGCCGAATTATCAGGGGTATAGCTGTGTTCTAGTTGAATGATGGTTTATAGTAGAGAGTAAGCGTAGTGGTGTGATATAGTGGTTATCTGTAAAGTGCCTGAGACCAGGCACGTGAACAGGACGGTGGGGACATACATTGTGACATATGGATATATAGGGACAGGGGTCGATACAGGTATATATGGGAAACAGATATAGCCTATATAGGAGGATACAGATATATATCAACAACACAGGAAACAGGTGTACAGTGATACAACATATGGGTCATATTTCACCAGGTTCCACTCATTCAATTCTGCCCCATTCATTGCGTCCACTCCGTCCATTTATGTCTGCTTCGTCTACTCAATCCATTCTATCTGTGTTATCTAAGTCATCTATTCACTTTATTTGTTCTACCTATTCCATCCATTCTATCAATTCTATCTATTCTGTCCACTTGTTGATTCACCAATTCCATCCGCACTAGCCGTTCAATCCACACAAGCCGTTCCATCCGTACCATCCATTCTATCAATCTATTAACTATTACATCCCTCCTGTCCACTTCATCCATTCAGTCCAGTTCATCAGTTCTATCCAGTTCATCCATTCTATCGAATTTGCCCATTCTATCGTGCATGAAAGACACATAAAATGACCACTATGATTTCCCCAAATCGCGAGAGATGTATTGAATTGCCAGACTACATTCATTTGGAGGTGATAGATCAAAGTTACAACAATATAGGAGACAAACATGAAATGTTAGTGGCCTAAGTGACATCACATCTAGAGTACAATTACTTGCTACTTGGATTGCGAGGGCAAACTGTTGCATGACGTTTCTGCATAAGCACCATCATATTCCTCAACACAGACCTTGTGAGGCAGGCTGTCCTGAAGTCATGCAGCTTGGTAATGCATAGTGGTGGTGTGTCTTCTTCCGATATGTAGGCCAAGCATCCAGAGTTTTCTCTGCAGCAGCAGTTCTCCTCCTCGCTTGGCATGACCTTGCACCGATTGCAGGTACACCAGGTGGAAACATCTTCCTCGCGACTAGGCTCAGGCTCATGACCCGCGATTCATCCTCCCAACTGTCGTCCGATGCCCCATCTTTTCCCCATCTTTCTCTTTCAACAAATTACGCCTCAGCATACTCTGGCTCGTACTGGTAGGGCTGTATTGTTGCCATTATACAGCAAAATTAAAATCAATAGTAATGCTAGTACTAGTATCTGTTTGCATGGGCTACGAGCAACAAAGATAGCTCAACAAAGCAGAAATGAGTCACAGGATATACAAAAAAAGACATTGAAATGATTGAAAAAGGAACTCTGATTTTGTCTGATGAGAAGCAGTCTGTTTATACTTATTGAGGAAAGAGGTGTCCTGCCATTTCCATGGAGACACGTCATTAGCTGGAGCACAGAGAACGTTGAAACTAGACGTGCATTTGCATTGTGAAATGGGCCGTACGCATCTAGTGATGTCAGCTTCAGGGGCGGGGGATGTGATTTAGTGCCGCGAGGGCAGTTCATCTTAGGAGAATGCGGCAACGAATAAGATTAGAACAAGATGGCCGTGCCCCGCTGCCTGATTTTGCATGTGTAAAAGTGAGATAAACTAAGGTAACGTGCATAGGATTTTTTTTAATTAAATCGCTCAATGTATGCTTATAATGAATTGCCCAATCGATCGGGATGATAACATTTTTGAGCGCACTATTCCTTTAATGAAGGAAGGAGTATGTTCCTGTATTTTTTATTTGCTTTTTTATTTTTTTTGTTTTTTTTTTCTGCCCTTCCTCTCAAAGTCGGGGGATCTTCCTGTGCTTTTACATCACCTTCCTTTTGGCTCTCTTTCTCCCTCTGAAGTTTTGCCGTGCACTATCATACCAGACCTCCTCTCCAATCATTGCCTCTTCTTCAGGGGTGGTTTTACTGGAACTTGGTGTCATAATGGTATTCAGTGTCTCACTCTCCACCACCTGAGCCATTCTCTGAAATTCTTCCAGGGCTGACTCAGAGAGAGGAGTTTCATTGAAGCTATTTACTGAATTATCCTCCCTCCCTGTCAATCCACATTCTTGGCTAGGTTTGTTTTTCCCTGTGACAAGATTTACAAGTTCTGTAACCAGGACGTGTGTCTCTTGTTCACCATATTTTAATTCCAGCATCAACTGTCATAATATATTTGTTTCAAGGTTTTTCTTTTGCCATTTCCTCCATCAAGGATGAGAGAGTCAGTAGAATGTATATATTTAGTGCGTTCTTAAGGCCCACCATTGAGGATTCACATAGTTCTATTTCTTTGGTAATTCCCAGCAGTATCCTCGAATAAGTCTGAGTCTCCCCCTTCAATAACTCAAATATGCTGACCATGGAGTTTAAGGCAAAGTTGAGGACTTCCAACATTGCTTCATTGGCTTTGTTATCAGGGGGAGTCCTTTCTGGGAAACGTATGCCTTGAGGCTCACCTGAAGGTAGCCTAAGATCCTGTATGCCAGGTTGCAATTGGTCTATAGGGATAGGTTCTAGTGAGATGGTTTGCCTTTCATCTGGTGGAATCAGTGACAAGTTCAGTTCCTTAGGGAAGTACCTTCCCTCAGTATTGGGGTCCATATCTATATCCAAGTCTGGTCACGAGGATGAAATCCTGCTGTCCGGTGAGCCTAACTTTCAGTCCCCCAAACTCTGATGTCTCCTTTTGGGAAAATGTTCCTTGCTTTTTCTTCTTGATGGTTGTAGCCGCAAGCGTGAAGTCTGTTTCCATTAGCAGAAAATGCTGGAAGTTTATTGGACCACTTGGCTTCATCATTCCTTGGTACTGTGTTTTAAGGGACTCAGACACGTGCACCTAAGCACACGTGATCACCTCTTGCCCCAATGGCCTATGGTGCTCCAGTTCTAAATCAGGCAGTGATGTCGTTGGAATAGTTCAAATGAAAGACCCCTCCCATTCTGATGCGCGTGGATCATCCATCATAGTTCCACTGCACAGGAAGTATATTGATGTCATAGCAACTGCCCGTTTTCCTCTCAATATTTTATTTTTTATTTTTAAGGTTTGATTTTTGAGATTCTTCTCCCTTTATGGTGGGGTTGAGTCTGCTGCACTCAGAATAGCAGGTTCTAATTCTTTCTAATTCTAATCATGGCATTCTTTGATCCGCTGCACGTGAATAGTTTAATATCGCAGCTGAAAAAGTCAGTATTAGGGCCAATGATCCGGACCCAAAACTCTTTAAGTCCGCAGGCCTGCGGTGGCTGCACTAACCGGCCTTAATACTGCTGCCCAACATTTTTAGAGTGTTATCTGTCCCCACAGCCCCGCTTGTGCTGCTCCTTCGTAACGCTGACAAATAGAACCAAAGGAGCACTGGCCATCTCAGAGAGACATGTGTTTACAAGCCCCACTGCCCAATTTCGATTTCAAACACAGTTTGGATCAAGAAAGAGAGCAAGTGTGGAAATATGAAATGCCCATCAGATCGGCACGGGCGCCCGACTCTGTAGACTAACCTTTACAGGCAGAGCCACCCATGCAACTTGAGTCTCTTGGTCTCAGTCTAATCGTGGCAACCTGGAAATGCTGCAGTCAAATCTACCACTCCTCCACATGATGAAAATTCTTCCTGCTCGACCGCCGGCCGATGACCAGCGACCACAAACACCAACGCGCTGCTGCACAATGTGCATGCTCCACACTGCATGCAGGTATTTGTGTAGGGAATGCTACTGCTCCGCCTCCTTAGAAGCCAAGAAGAACAGACTGACAAAACGATGTCCAAGATGTGTGCTAGGTAACTAGGCACACCAATACACTGCTGCACACCGTGCCATTACCTTTTTTATTTCTGCTTTGACCCTGAGCCACACTCATTTGAATTAGTGTTTCCTCTTTTCTGCAACTGTAACCAGAGCGATAGTCCAAAGTATTTGCAGCGTGATTGGCTAACCAATTCTTTGCTTTATCATTTCCATAAGCCCTACCCAGCAAAGTCAATGAGAAGGGATGGGGGGAGCTGTGGTCAGAAACATTTTCAGATCCCCAGTTTTCAGAACCCGCCTAACCTCTCTTGGTATGTGTATCCCTGTACACCAGCACATCAGTGATGTTTTTTAATGTTTAGTAGCAACAGTTAATGTGATATTTTTTGATTTCATGTGTGCCCCGAGTCACACTCATTTTGATAAGTGATTTCATTAGACTGCATCTGTGCCAAGACAGAGCATACAACGATCATAGTTAATGGGGGAGGGTGGGTGCCAGGGGAGTTTTAGTTTGGAATTTTAGTCCAATGTTTCTGGAGAACCGTTGTCGCAACACATATTTTGACTACAACGTGTCATCAGCCCTGCCCTGCATAGTCAACTGGGAGGGAGGATGTCAGTTGTAGTCCTTTTCGTGGTACATATAAGTCAACACATTAATGTATTGTACAGTATCTCTGATGTTCAGCAAAGTTTAATAATGCTGTGAACTCATTTTATTTCCATATATATTTCCCCTCGTCGAAAGAAATGAAAATAAAATTGTATTTTACTTCCTTATTTGAACATATTGATTCAAGATGAATGCATACACAATCTCTATCTCTATCTGTATAAAAACAGAACATCTGTTAGTTTGTTCCTTATACAATTCCAAACCATTCCACACATCTGCACCAAATTATGCATAGTTATCTGTTAGGGCCCCCTGGACATTACTGGCTTATGACATTTGGATACCACACCCCTTTTCCTGGATTTCAGCTCCTTCAAAATATTATACGGTTGCCTGAAATCAGCAATCAAAGTCATCATACAAGGACAGGACAAAGCTCATTTAAAGCATCTTGCAATGAGGAACAAAACTCGAAGTCCTCAAAAACCACATGTCAAGGCCCTAGGACACACAGTTTCAAAGATAATTGCACCGCCGCACACTGCACCACGCCCAGGTGAGGCGACAGGTGGGGAGAGCACACAGACGGTCCCAGTATGCTGCAGAATGCCAACCCTCGCCCCCCCTCCATGTTTACTCGCAGTATGTCAGCCAGCCACATGTGCCCCCATTCTCAGTGTAGTTTACTTCAGCATGCAAAGCATATCAAGCGATAAGTGACTCAGCACAGCCACCTACAGGTTCATTGATTTTCAACAATTTATGAAATTGTTATCATGTCTGTCTACAGACCCTGTGCAGAGTACAGGAACTTTTTGCTAGTAAATAAATAAAGCAATATATGACTATATGAGTTTGCATTTATCAGATGTCTCGTCTAGTGGTGTGTGATGCTGTGCCAGGGGGTGTCTTCATGTGTTTAGCCCAAGAATGATGCTTCTGCTAATCTTCTTCAATCACGCAAGTGAGGATGCACAAGTGGCCAGGCATGTCTGGAAAACATCCAAGTGATTGTTTTTATCTTTTCGTTAATGTGCTCTTGTTTAGTTTAGTTTAGTTTATTATTTATAATGCGCACCGGACCCTGGGCCATCAGGGCGCAGAAGATAAGAATATGTTCAACTTAGTTACAGGGTACATAGGTACATGGCATACAACGAAAATACAGGCAGGTCAAAAGTACAACAGTATACAGGCATATACAATGTGAATTGGGTTATCATGATCAAATGTCTAAGTAACAGGGTGCCTGTGTGCAAGATTATGATAAGGAATATACAAAAATATCTAAGCAGGTTACAATATACAGCTATGTACAATGAAGTATTAGATGGGTTGAGTGGCACCAAGGTTCTTGCAATGAAATTACATGATCAAATAGCATAGTAATAGGGTGAACTCAATACATCCGTAATGTAGTCTTGTGATCTACCACAAATCGTACATGGATATATGAATGCATTATGGTCCTCAGGTTAAGGAACCTGTTGCTTGACCTATGAAATGTGACTTTTTGGTACCATTCTCGATACTGGTCAATGGTGATCTGCTGTTTGGACAGAGTGTAGATCATCTCACACAGGGTATGCTAATAATGACCTTCCCATTCTCTTGGGTAATGGTGCACAATTGACAGTGGGCCAATTAGGGACCAGTGCTCTTCTTTCTTATAACCATGGGAATTGGCTGATTATTGGTCAGGTGTACCCACTCTCTAACAATCAAAAGGGAAAAGTATATTCCAGAACACCAGCCGCAAAGAAAATGAAGCAACGAGGAACTTGCAGAGCAACAAAGAAATTGTAATTCGCCAGACTGATAAATGGGGTGCTATGGTGATTTTAAATCATGAAGATTGTGTGAGGGAATGTAACCGGCAACTTCTGGACTTAGCATACTATCAACCACTGACAGAAGACCCCACAACAAGACTTTATAATCTAATCTCCCATAAAATCTCAAAAGCAGAAGAGAGAGGGTGGATCACCCAGAAAGAAGCCGAGTTCCTTGTTAAAGAAAAAACACAGATTCCACAATTTTATATCCTCCTGAAAATCCACAAATCTTTGGATGCCACGCTGGGTAGGCCAATTGTTTCGGGAGTGAATTCAGTTTTGGAACCCCTCTCCCGCTTTGCGGATACATCACTTCAACCCTTAGTAAGGAAAATGGCTTCACGCGTGCTTGATACCACACAAATCATTTTCGAGGTAGAAGGGATGGACTTTGACCCACAAACTGAAATCCTGGTACGAATGGATGTAGTCGCACTATATACAAGCATTCCCCAGAGGTCTTCCCTGGAGATGCTTGAGGAAACACTACTACGATACTACACTGTGAAATCCACACCAGTATCTTTCATTTTATGGTGTGCAGAAATGGCCTTACTAGAAAGCTAGTTCCATTTCGATGGAGAATTTTTCCAACAGATACAAGGCACGGTGAAGGGGAGATTCTCTGGCCCCAAGCGTAGCCAACCTGTACATGGAAGGCTTTGAGGTTTCTAAAATCATGAATGTAAACAACCCCTATGTTACCTACATCAAAACATGGAGACGCTACATAGATGATATTTTCATCATTTGGACAGGGCCAGTGCAAGAACTGGAGCAATTCTGCAAATGGATCAATACACAAGACAGATTCCTGCAGTTCACAGACAAACATAGGGCAAGGTCACTAGATTTTTTAGACATAACAATTTAGGTAGACGATGAGGCCAAAAAACTATATGTCAAGCCAGTCAACAAACCAATGGACAAAAACTCTCTGTTGCATTACTGAAGATTCCACCCTCAACATGTACTCGACAACTTGCCCCTTGGACAATTCCTAAAACTCAAAAGATACAGTACGAGGAAATCAGATTACCAGCTGGAAGCCAAGAAAATGGAACACTGATTAACAAACAGAGGCTATCCACCTAAAGTCATAAAGGATGCTCGCAAAAGAGCTAACAATAACAACCAAGGAGCCCTTCTTGAATATAAGGAACAGAGGGAAATGAAAGAAAAAACAAAACAGCTGGTGTTTGTAAACACGTTCAGTCATCTCTCTAATGGGATAAAAAATAATCATGGGTAAAAACTGGAGGAACCAATTGCAAAACCAATCATTGCATTGAAGAGAAGCCAGAATGTGAAAGATCAAATTACGTGAAATGATGTGAGTCTCAGACCCAACAAGAAAAGAACATTACCTCAACAATGGGGCCTACCAGAACTACGTGGTCACTCTCCCTGTGGACATTGCACTTGTTGCCCTTATACTAGAAAAAGCACATCGGTAGACATTGGACTAACTACACCATGGCAACAAAAGGCTTTTACCAAATGCAACTCAAATATGGTAATCTATGTCATATGGTGCCCCTGTAAAAAGATCTATGTTGAGAAAACGGAAAGAAAAATAAAAGTTCTTATAGGTGAGCACAGATGCTGCATTAGAATTCGCACGCGGAACGCACCACTAGTCAACCACTGGATCGAGTCAGTTCATAACCTGGACGACCTGAGATGGTCCGTTCTTTACAAACAAAAATCAGGCATGGACAGCAATAGAGACAAGAGGACTTTGGTAAGCGAGAACAACAGCTTATCTTTCTCACTAACAGCATGCACACAGGTCTCAACGAGAAGATTGATTGGTGGGCATAATAATTCTGTAAGCTCTAAGACTAAAAGTACACATAATATACCAATTGACACATGAAGGCAATTTTTTTGAAATACAGGTTTGACATTTATGGCCCCATCCACCTACCTCATAATATGAGGCAAGTTAAACCTACATGTTATTAGAGTCGACTATAAAACAAAATCTAAATTTAGACACAGGGACAGTAGAGACTAGTATTCGATCCGCTCCCTGACAAGGAGCCTACAAGAGGCGAATCGAACTGTAAATTGATAAAAATAGAAAAAGTCTGCTAGATTTCCAGCTGACAGCGACAAATAAATCGCATATGCTCCAATCAGAGCTGTGATTACAGGTAGCCATGACAAATAAGAACAAGGAAAGGCACGCCCCTGATGTAGATGCTGGGAGGAAGTGCTTGTAGTGCTTACTGAGTTGGACGGAGAATGGGACACAGCATCCACCCGATTCAAGGTAAGAAATTGTCAGATAAATGCAAATCGGGAGGAGCAGGACAGCAAGATAAATATATCCAGTTAGGTTGGGTGAAGTAATTCTCTCACTGTGCGCCCTTCTTAGATTCGGAGAAAAGAACCTCTCTCACTATGCGCCTGTCTGTTGGTTTCCAGCGAGCGGCGCAGTGTAACGCATGAAATAGAGAGATAACGTTCTATAGATGACCCCAGTTAACGCCTGAGCACCACAGGTATATTATCCGGTGCATCGTGGACAAAGGGCAAGCATGAGGGGAGAAGTGCTTCAAGCTTGAGAAACAAACCATGCTTAATCCCCAGGAGAAACCTGGCAAGGCTATGGATCTTTGATTTTGATAATACAGGGAATCAAGAAGAATAAATATGTAAACAATATTAAAGCAGAGAAAGTTTCTTTCGTCACCGGTTCCAGTAAAACTGATATTTTATATCTTAATAGCTTTTTGCGCACATGAAGGACCCAGAGAAGGGAGGAGCCAGTGAGACCCCAGATAAAGTACTAGGAAGATGAAACGAAGCAGGAATCATCTTGCCTAGTGAAAAACGATTTTCTACTATTACGAACCACTGATTCACCTGGCTAAGATTGTGAGAGTATGAGGAAAACATAGGATAAAAAAGAGGTGTGGATGTGTAGGTAACATTGATCTTTCTCTGTCACTCAGTAGTGATATTCGGGAATGCACGAAAAACGGGAAGTTCCTGACCCACTGCCAGACTCCACAGTCCTTGAAAGTACCTTGGCTCCGGACTGAACTTGGACTCCCCCGGGTTCATAACGGTGAGTACTCTGCCACATGTTAGCACTAACCTGAACTGACACATGAGCTCACAAAAGAAAAGCAGCAAGATAAATGAAGAACAGGCCCAGAATAAGAAGGGGCGGCGGGCCTACCAAACTGCTGCAACAGTGTTATTGACCAGTGACACACCCTTAAAAGACATAGAAGGGGGTGGTAAACTGAGACTGAAATGTAGAGGACGATGTGAAACTGTGATGCGAAATAATAGGAAACACTGCCATATTCACCTAGTAGGTGGTGAACGGGACTATAGTGTTGCAATAATCTAGATGTTGATGTTATATGACCAAAGCTAAGACTTCTGTTATTAAGAAATAGTTGTCAAGATATATTCAGTACACTAAGCCAGATTAGATATTGAAACTCTTATTTTTTGCTGTTCCCTTGTAGGGGGAGACTCCCAATTTATGCATTTACGGCAGGGTGACATGAGCCCGTAGATTCAGAACTCGAATGTGATTGAGACAAGATAATTAAGAACCACAGTTGTGATTTGCACATGCTATAATAATACGCGTGTTGTACTAACCTTTGTTTTAGCCCCTGAAGAATTTCCAAGTATTCAACATGCTGTAAAGCTGTTGGAAAGAAACATGTTGGGCACATTGTATGTTGTTGCTCTTTTATGCATTGCAAGTGTATTTGAGATGACAAAAACAGCAGGAATGGGATGTGAGCTTGAGTGGTGTGTGTTGAATGAGGTATGTCCAGTCGGTACATTTGCACCTCACAAGTCACTTTATAATTACAAGTAATAGAATCATGATTTGCTTGTAAACAAGATTGTATATTCATCACATTGGTTATGTTGTTATGTTCTGCTAAATTAGTTTGTGGTAGGATGAGACCAGGTGGTGCTCTTAAAATTGTGTATCATAAACATTAAAATATGTACTTTTTTATGAAACTGATTGATAGAATTGTTTTCTTCAGATGCCTAATTGAATAGGGTGTAGTTGTGGGAGTCTCTTGCTTCAGGTAGTACAGCCAAAACCACAAGCTTTTGTGTTTGATGTTTAAAGGGTCCCCCCTTTTAGTTTGGCGGTTTGCTTTTGTTTTGTTTTTTCCTCTACCTCTTTTTTTGATAGATATTGTATGTACTCTCTCCCACTTCAGCAAAGGGTGCTGGCCCACAGGGGCCATCAGGGGCGGAAGACTCTCTGGAGTAATCAGGGTTGATGGAGGTGTAGGAGGAGGCCATTGCAGGCTAGCCCATGGGGAAAGGTGTGGGCATCGAGGAGAGTGTTCAGGCTGCACCCCTGGCCCAGAGACATGAGGATGGTCCACCCTGGAGGGTTCTGCTGGAAACCAAGCTGGTCAACTGATATGTGGTGAAGCCCTTGATGGCTGGTTTTAGGAGGTGGACTGCATCTAAATGAGCTGCTTCCTGAGTCAGCTGGCAATTGGACTTCGCTCAGATGTTCTCTCTGTGCACTGGCACATGCAATTACCCCCTGCTCCACTTCCTCCTCTGTGCCCCAGTCATCCTCCCAGGAGCCGTCTTTTCCACATACCAGCACGGCTTCCTGTGTGCCAGTACCACCAATACCTCCCAGTCTGGTTGTGCCTACATCCCTACCTGAGGTGGAAGTTACAAGAACGCCACACAAGGTGGTCACTGTGCCTGTACAGGCACCTACACAGTAACAGGAGGTGGTGGGACAGCTGACACTTCAGGGCAGTGCATGCGCTGTGCACCTCTCGACAAGTGCCATCAAGTCGGAGGGGGTACCTACACAGCTTACACTCTGCCATGCAGCAGCAGATGAGGAGTGTGAGGAAGCAGTTAATGCAGGGCCATTACACCACAAGTAGGCAAAGTAGGCAACAAATGGAGAACATCTGGCAGAAGGAACAGAGGTAGATAAGGGAGATGGTGTGCGTCCAAGCACAATATGAGCTGCTGATGGTGGAGAGGAAGTGGGCTAGGGAGGCAACCATTGGGGACTCACTGTGCTCATCACTTGTGCACTTGGTATTCGGTAGCTGTATTCATCCCAATGCATGGTCACCCAGCCGCACACATCTGAAATTCTCCACTACCTGCTCTCATATCATGCTGCACATTTGCCATTAAAATGCTGCATATTCACATGATTGATTGATTTGTCTGGCTGTACACATTATCCATCTCCTTGCCTCACACTCTCTCTGACAGCCTTCACATCACCTAACCACAAGCCTGTTCTACTTGTGTCACTTGCAGGGACTATGCCACTTCTGCCTACCTACCTACCCAACTACCTTCCTTCCCTCCTTCATTTCTACATGCTACAAGGCATACACACATGCCAAATGACTCACAACAATCTCTGGTATGGCAGACTTGGGTCCTCGAAGGGCATTCACCTACAGCGCTTTGGGGCCATTGCAATGGCTTACGGGCACAATAATACACACGATTGCATTCCATTGCATTACTATGTCACAAGTCCATGGAATGGTCAAAGTGTAGCTGGTTCAACATTATGCTGTTCTGTTGGTGTGGATATGTAGCAGGTGTAGTTCCTGTTGGAAACAGTCCAGAGGAGGTGATGTAACTTTCTGTTCAACATTGGACTGGTAGCGGTGCAAAATTGCAGGGGCAACCTGTGGTAGTGGACAGAGATGAGTGGGGGTGGTGGGAGCTGTGAGGACTTCAGTGGGCAGCCTGGGTAGTGGTCCGAGGTGAGTGAGGGTGGCGGGAGGTGTGAAGACTTGAGGAGGCAGCCCATGGTAGTGGGCTGAAGTGAATGTGGGTGGTGTGAGGTCTTGATGGTGCAGCATGAGGAAGTTGGCTGAAGTGAGTGGGGGTAGTGGGAGTAGGGCAGACTAGTAGGGGGCTTACTGGAATAGTGTGCGGAGATGAGTGGGGGTGGTGGAAAGAGGGCAGACTAGCAGGGGGCTGCCTAGGGTAGTGGACCAAGGTGAGTCGTGGGAGTTGTGAGGACTTCAGAGGACAGCCTGGTGCAGTGGGCTGAGGTGAGTGGGGGTTGTGGAGGGTGTGAGGACATGAGAAGGCTGCCTGGGGGAGTGGGCAGAGGTGAGTGGGGGTGGTGGGAGGTGTGAGTACTTGAGGGTGTCTGGGGTAGTGGACCGAGGGGAGTGGGGTTGATGGGAGGAGAACAGACTAGAAGGGGGTTGCCTTGGGTAGAGGTCCGAGGATAGTGGTGGTGGTGAGAAGAGGGCAGACTAGCAGGGGGCAACCTGGGCTTGTGGTCCAAGGTGAGTGGGGGTGGTGGGAGGTGTGAGGACTTGAGGGGGCAGCCTTGGATAGTGGGCCAGGGTGAGTACAGGTGGTGGGCAGTGTGAGCGGTGAGGGGGTTGCTATGACTTAGCGGTGTGGGCCCGCAGTTAGGTACCTTGAACTTAGGGGTGATTTTCTGCAGTTTTGAGGGAGTGCTGGCTTGCTTTGCAGGAGGACTGTTCTCAGTTTTGCTGGGGTTCTGGCTTGCGTAGCCTGGGATGGTTTGCTGTTTTGACAGGGTGCTGGCTTGCGTTACGGGGACGGTTCACAGTTTTGCTGGGGTGCTGGCTTGCATGGCAGAGGATGGCCCACAGTTTCGCCAGGGTGCTGGATGGTGATGCAAAGGCAGGCGCAAAGGTTGTTTATTGGTGCTAGTTTTTGTTTGCATGGGGGCATGTTGAGGGCGTACCTTACGCTGCAGGTAACTTTGCACTTTGAACTCCATGAATCTCTGGACAGTGCTAAACTGTTTGCACTTGCAGGTAGGCGCAATATTGTTTATGGCACAAAGTAATTTGCAGGGACTTTTTCTATGAATGTGGCCCTAATACACTTCTTCACAGAGCGTTTTCCAATGGGGGTTTGTCATTAAAAAACGTTTCTATGAATTAGGCCCTATATGTGTCTTATACATAGGCTGCAGAGATCTGGTGTCCTTCCTCTTCATATTCCATGTAGGAGAACAGTACTACATTCCCCTACCTTAAGAACATTGTAGTGACGGTGGATATAAATAATTAACAAACAATAATAAATACACAAAAAAGGCTTCAAGTGCAAATGAAAAGTAAATGTTAAGCTCTGACAATGTAGTTAAAATAATAAAGAACAAAACAACTACAAATGCTACAAATAAACGTGCGAGAATGAACTAAAAAAGAACTATCCAATGAACATTTCACCAATTAAATGAAAGCACAACAATGTACTAACGTTTCGCAAAAAATAAAATAACAAATGAAGATGAAATGAACAAATGGCCAATAAGTCCTGGTACTCCTAGTACAATAAACATACCTCAATAAGAAAACAGAAATAATACTCTGCAAGAGATGGTTTCCATAATGAAGTAAAAACCAAATGTGGTTTAAGGAAATAATCAAACTAAGGTTTTTCAAACGAAAATAAATATTAAAGAAAAGGTTTCGCAAAAAATAAATGAAAAGCAATCAAAATAAAGATAGAACTTTATTTTCCCCAAGTTATCAGAACGGTAGGTTCTTGCCTTCTTGCATCCCTAACTTAGGCTATACATGAAGCAACTGAGTTGTTTATATAACTGCATACACTTTAGTGCCTACTCCCAAGATGCCTGAATCTCGAGTGGACGCAAGAATCGTACACACGCTCCTTCTGAACTGCTATGAGAAATGCGCCAGTCCCATAAACCCGCTCGTGCAATCTCTCCCAAGTCCTTTCGCGAAGTAAACCGCGATTCACCTTTAGATTATTTCACCAGGTCAAGCTATCGTTTTCACGTGAATATTCTATTTTAAGGCATATCATCGAGTGTAATTCTAATGATTCAAGAACCATGTATTTGCGTTATTTTTGGGTGAGGATATTTTAAAAATACAGAAAATAGAAATTCGTTCATTGAGCTACGTCATTTAATGTAAGTGCACTTTTCTAAAGGTATTTACTTCCCAGCAAAGGCCAAGTGAACACCAGTAAATTACCTGCGCCAAGACACCATCAATCTTGTGGACAAGTTGATGACAACAGACCTGTCTATTCAGCGCGTTATTAAATGTGAAGGTTATTCATTTTCAGACAGTTCCGGCAAAAGATAAAATGACTCATTAGAGTTGACAAGCTCAGTTGCTGACAATACAAGGAGTATCACATAAAAACAGTTAACTTTGCATCCATATTCCTCATCGTCACCTTTCTTTTTAATGTTCAGATTCATACACCCTTTGATGGGCAAAGCAATTACCAGTGATTGTTTTTCTCTGTTTACTAATAATACAAAGTACCTACATGCTTTAATGGAGCACGGGTCTTCTCTACTGCTGATTCACGTCCGAGCCTCAGAATGCCTCTTTCTATTGGGTGGCGAGACTGCTACATGTGACGAGTTCATCTCAGAGTAATGAGGTTGCAGTCATTGCATTGCATGTACACCACTAATACACTTCATTAGCAATCTAAAGAATAGCCAATCAACGATCACCTTCATCCGCACACTGAAGGAAATCAAGAATTGCTTTCCAAAAAAACAATTTTTGTGGTCTATAACAGTAACATCTTTTATTTATTTATTGGAGAAAAGAACTGAAAACTGCAGGCTTAGGCTGGGCAAACTACCACATGGCCGATCTTGTGAGCCAAACCGAAGGCCATGGCCGGGATTCCATAGATGCGCAAGATCTTGTTTGATTTGGCGGCAGCCCAAAACAGCTATTGAATTTGAATGAGAATTTGGTGGGATGGCTTCAAATTGGTCAGAGAATCAGAACTGCTAGACTAGATTTGGTTGGCCAGTCAAAGCCCTACAGTATATTAGGACATTCAGCACTCCTCTACAAGGCTAACCTCATTTGTACTTTCCTTTTGAGCATTTTGTTTGGATGTTTGAGGGGAACCCTAGTTAAGCTTTCGTGGAAGTTGGTGGACTGGTTGTCCATTAGACCACCTGTTGTTTTTCCCTTTTACCCTTACCTTCACTCATATAGAAACGTCTTAAAACTCCAAATGCATTTTCCCGGTCCATTCCCTAGTTCATTTTCCACTTTGTGGCAAGTCAAAAAGTATTGCCACCCCAAAACTTTAACAAACCCCCTTTAATATTTTTTCACCAATGACATTTAAAAAAGTGCAATTAAAGCCTGTTTTCCCTTTTGTACTCCTAATTATATTTGGTTGTGAGTTTGTCCTACTAGGCCTTTTTTGTTTTTTTCCATTTCTCTCTAATACCTTGTATTTTACAGAGTCAAACATTTTGTCCCTCATTGTGCTTTTTGTTTAAGAGATCCCTTGTCTCCATTTGCTCTCCTTAAATACTTATATGTGTTGTAATGCATATAAAATCACGAAGAGGAACTGTGCATTCTACTCACAGAGAGATTTGGAGCTAGAAGAGGAGGTTTACTTGTCATAGGATAAGGAGTGTTTCTATGTCATGGAGGAGAATAGTGAGACTTGTGAGCTTGTGAGGGAAGTCCATACTTTGCCCTTTACCACTGCATGTTATGCTTTTGAGGGGAGAGCCATTAGGCATCTGACAACAGATTTTTTCCAGTGCCAAAAGAAGAGGAGACTAGTGATGAGTTGGAGGAGATAGTGCTGGACTTGCTCACAAAGGGAGTATTTTAGGGAGAGGTGATGGAAAGATTTGGACAGGTATCTGGGGACTAGGGAGCGATACACATTATCATGGAAGTGCAGGAATCTAAGGTAGCTGCGGATATACTGCCAGATATGATATACAATATCAAAGAGTGGATTAACCATGGTTTGCAGAGGACATAGTGGCATCTCACAGGATGAGGTTGCAACAGATTTGTGGGTCACCTCACAGATTGATGAGGTTGGGGTGAAAACCTCAGTGCTGCAGGAGACAGAAGAGCACCAGGCGGAGGTGACATAGGATAGGAAGTCCACACCTCATGGATTAGTAGGAGTAAGAGACATAGGCCTCTTCCCCTGTGCATTCATTATGTAGGTGATCAAGGCATGTGTCTCCTGAAAAATGTTAGCCTGGACAGCCAACATCCTCCGCATTCAGCACAGTGACAACCTTATCATGGGCCTCAGAGTACTTCTGCTTGCCGGGGTGAAGGTTACAGAAGTAGGAATGCATTCTGAAAAATACCCCATGTGAAAAGACAGTGAAGTGTCTAATAAAGACTTACATGTCTATATTGTTACCCACTACAATGCACACACACATTGGACCTGGCTTAATAGCACATACATCCCTCTCTAACAGTACCTGCCGGTGATATGGATGGCAATTCATTTGTATCTTCCGGATCTGCTGAGGGGACACACTTGCTGTCAGTGGTCAAATTGACACACATAGCTGCCAGTCCCCTGATTTTCAGAACTATTCTAATGCATCTGTTCTCTTTGCATACCAGCAAAGTGGCACCATCCAGCAGCAGGACAATTTTCCTCAGCACTATTTCAGCAGCTTTTTCTTGGTTATCGTGGTGGCATTGTGGTTGTGGTGCCATTTGCATAGTGCAGGGAAGAACACTGCTAATACATGCAGGCACATACTGCCTGTGTTGTTAATCAAGATGGCACAAATAGCTTGGCCTAGTTTGTCTGTTTTAATGTCAAGTATCTAAAACAAGAAGTACAACGAACATCAGTTGTGTAGCTTTGGTGTTCACAAAAGTGGCGGATACTGTGGAGATGTGCATGCTCCAGAATCATCCTACCCTATTTTAGGTGACCGGGAATGGGAAAAATTAAAGGAAACTAAGATACGCTGAGCCCTTGGGCAGAGAGGCACAGTGCCCAAGCATTATTGGATCTACTGAGACTGATTTACAAGCATGTTTTACAATGGTGCAATCCCATTGAAACATACTTAAATCAGGCCCACTCAGTGCTTACAAAGAGTCAGCCCAATTGTGTGAGAGAGTCACATTGGAGATCAGTTGTAAGAACTAATTCACTCTTTCTTGACCTATCCTTTTGTAAACAAAATCAAACATAGCTGACACTACACATTGCACCACTGGCTGCAGACCTTTAGAAACGGATGTATCTTGAATGAATCTAATAGACCACCTTTCACTAAATGATATCATTGACCCATGTTATCAAATGATTGTGATACTATTTTAATATCTTCTCCAATCGTAAATCCAACACAGATAATACTGCTTGTATTTCGAAATGTGTAGTTTTGATCCGCACAAAATGGGTCAGCTCCGAATGAGCCACTTGTGCTATACTTTAAAAGAACAATGTGTATTTGAAATGGTAGAGACGTATGGAAAATGAATCAAGCAACTGACTCGAGTGTTGATATTAACTGGGCTGAATAAAGAATTAGGTAGTAAATGTTCAGATATGTACAATGTTGGGCGGATACAAGATAGCAGCTAAAGCAGTAGATCTTGAAAATGCACCAAAGCAAATAATGGCAGAGATACATGAAGGAGTATAATACTAGAGTTTATTCAGAATATATGACTGTCTCATATTGTGTGATAAAAAGCCTGTAAGTCACCCAGACTCAAACAATCATGCATGTTTCATGTGGGTGGGATTTGGTGGGCACTAAAACTCCTGTGATTCCAGTGTTCATGTAACTGGGGTTAGAGTGCCAATACATGCGTGAAGCTCTCGTTTTACTGTGAGAACCCAACAAACCAACATGAACACACTCTTCCCCAGTGAAGGTGGGTCGCTGGGCATTACTGCCATCTCAATATATCAGAGCAGTACTCGAGAACAATGGGAGCACAAACACTAAAAGAGCAATGGCACAGCAACTACGTCTTCAGGGGTGAAAGTATACGCTAGAGGGAATCTGGTGGGTGGTTGCTGGTGAGAGGACTGCAGTAGATGTTTGCTGGGAACATCCCAGTGCTGTGGATGTCACAGCTTCATATGGCACCTCAATGATGTGGCACCTAACTTGATCCAGATTTCCCTGCTACACATTATTTTAGCACAGAGCGCTGATGCACACTGTTGCTGTTTCCATTTATAATGAAATTCAACACTATGCATTTTCTTGTTGGGCCAAGGTATGCCTTATTGCTTACCTTTCAGATATCTGAGGTTGTTTTGTTTGTTTGTTTTATTATGTATAATGCGCGCCAGACCCAGGGGTATCAGGGCACAGAGAGCAATCAGGACATTTTCAGCTTTGGTTACATTGCTGTACATCTATATACATGTATATACAGAAGACAGAATACAAATACAGATTGCAAAATATGTACAAGTATCAACAGATATATACATATGGAATGACAGAGCTTAACGTAGCTGAGTTGGTAAGGACAGATAGGCAAGGATTAGGAAGCAAGGTAGAGAGGATGCAGATAAGATACAGGCAGATAGGATGCAGATAAGAGGGTAAGGTGACGCTGGTAGGGGCGGACCGTGTGTTAGCGGTCGTTTTCCTTCATCCAGTGAATGTAATCGAGCCTGAAATGAAGGTATGTGTGGTCAACCCTAATGACAGGCGAGAGGGAGTTCCAAAGTTTGGCAGCTTTCACCGGGAAGCTACTTCCTCCGGTTTTGGAACATTTGAATCTGGGCACCATAAGGAGGTCGGAGTTAGCAGTTCTAGTAGGGCAGTTGGAAGAGTGTCGCTTGAATCTGTCTATGACGTATCGTGGGGCGGCTTTGTTAAGGCACTTGTGTGTGAGTGAGGCTACTTTTAGTGAGATTTTGTCCGTTGTAGTGAGCCAGTTGTTAAATCTCCTTATGTTGGAGATATGCTCTTTATTAGGGATGCTCAATGCTGCTCTAAGAGTGTTATTGTGTAAGATCTGGATTATGTTTGTGATGTATTTGTTGGCCCCTAGTTATAATGCATTACAATAATCCAGCTTTGACAAAATTAAGGCTCTTGCCAGGGTGGTGCAGCTGTTGGTAGAGAGGAAGGTCTTGGCCGCTCTAATTAGTTTACATGTGTAGGCCATGGAGTTGACCTGTTTCCCTGGAGCAGGGAGAAAACCGGATTATCAGTTACATGAAAAGATTGTTTGAACCCAGAGATTGAGATGAACACAGGTGTACAGAGTCATAACACCCAAGGAGAATCAAGGAAAGTACCATACATCAAACAGCACGCAAATGTCTCATCAACACGCACTCAGTGGCAAGTACCCTCTATTGAAGCGTGAAACGTCCTGAAGTCATATCTATGAAACCCTACATCTGACGTGAAGAAGAAGAGCGGAACCTCCTACCGGACATTGGCGAGTTCAAACTCCAACTGGAGTGCTTGTCCCTAGGCCCATGGACATAAAGTCAAAACTAGCCCCCCAAGACACAAACATGGCTACCTCAGGTACAAAAGCAGCAGCCACCAAAGGAGATGTCGCAGCCTTGTTGAATGAAATTAAGAATATGGGGGCCAATATAGGGGGAAAAATTGAAAAGATCACGCAACATATGGACAAGATGGAAGAGAGTCTCGAAGGAGTCGACAATAATCAAACCTCTCTAAATACCCCCGAGACTCAAATGGACCACAGGATTGCAGAAATAGAACAAAGGGAGGAAGAGTTCCATCTTAAAATGGATGACTTAGAAAATTGTGAAAGACAAAACAATGTACACTTTTTTGGCATCCCGAAAATGATGGAGAGTCGGAGAGAGACCTCAAGAAGACGCTCAATGACAAAAGGAAGCTCCTATTCGGGGACGATGCGACCGATGAACCAAAAACGGAAAGAATACATAGAGCGGGAGGACCAAATGGCAGACCTAGATCGGTCTTTGCCCGCTTCCACAACTATCAGGACAAGCCATAATCCTGGAAAAGGCCAAACACAGTGGGCAGGTCACCCTTGGAAAGGTGCAAGTCACAATCTTCCAAGATCTACCCTCCCTGACTCTCTCCCTGAGGCAAGAGTGCATCCCTCTCACAAAATGGTTGGCGGAACGCGGGATACACTACAAGTGGGTCTACCCATTCTCCCTCTCGTTCGAGCATGAAGGCAAAAAAGAGCGGCTCCGGTCCGAAAGAGACATCAACAATTGCATATCAGAACTCCAGGACAATCCTGAAGAGGGAAAAGATCAAGGAGTGGAGGGACAAAGTGGAAGACAGTGGCGCATCCAAGGGCCAAGGAGGAAGCGTATTAAAGGCTTGAGGAAATTCCAAAGAGGGAACGCTTCATCAGAGGTTGAAGACTGATCATACCTGATAATGTAATATGTCTCCCAAAGTCACACACCACTGAACCACGAAAGGGCCTTAGCACCCAGAGATACATAACACTCTGAGGTGATGGCTGACAAGACGGCTCTGTTGCAGAGTTTCTTCCCTGCTATCCTGATCATGCTCTTCCGGGGGACACCAGTCCTACAGCTCCAGGAATCTGGAATTTTGCATGAGTTCGATACCAAGGGAATGAGGTGCGACCGAAGGCTGCTGGTCGAGACCTTCCTTGCTCTGATGTCGACAAGGTCGGTCACAGGTATGATTCTGGCAACTTGGACATCCCTCGCAAGGAAAATTAGTGGGTTATTGTGACTGGACTCACAGGGGGAACATATGTTCTTTCTTTCGGCGTTGATGTGTTTGCTCTGAGAAGGGTGAGGGGGTATTAAGTGGGGGCTCAAATGGTATTGCAATTTTTTTATGCAGGGGACCGTGAGGTAACGGTCTCCACCAGTGGTCCGGCACTGACCCAGTGAATCCAACTGGGTTTGATCAGACGCCGACACGGGGGGAAGAGGTGGGGGGCAAGGAGGGGGGATTAAGGTTAGGCAGGGTGGGCAGGTGAGAAGATGGGAACAGAATCCTCATTATGCCATAGAATGTTGCAGGTGTTGATGTGCCCATATGCGCTAGACTGCCAACCCCCAATGAGGGGCCACTTGAAACACATCAGGAAATATGGTGGTCAACTCAGATTTACAGAGAAATGGTCTCTTCAGGGTGGGAACTTTAAATGCAAAGGTCTCAACTCCCCAACCAAAAGATCCCTGGTATGTAGAGAGTTTCGCAGAGCAGGTCTTGACTTCCTCTTCCTACAGGAAACTAAATACGCCCACGGAGAGGAGCAAAGGGTTCTGAGCATGCGATGACGATGAAGTATTGGGGGGTCGGGGCCTCTGAGGAAGGGGGCTGTTGGACTACTCATTAGAAAGGAATTAGACTTCACGGTCACGGAGATATGGGCGGATGTAGAGGGATGAGCTCTGCTCGTGGTAGGCACTATAAAAAAGGTAACCGTCACTTTTGCAACAACTCGGGACTTTCTCGATTCCTTACCAAGATGATTCACAAAATAGGTTAGAGGCAATGGGACACGTCCTCCTTGGAGGAGACTTTAACTTATGGGTCGACCCCAGATTGGACAGGAGAGCAGGGAACCCAAACTCAAAGGAACCAGTTGATGGAGGTTGCAGAGGGGTTATGGACATGATAGAAATATACCCACTGCGGGATGCATGGAGGGGGTTCCATCCGGGGGAAATGGGATACACCTTCTATTCGGCCCCATACAATACGTTCGCAAGGATCGATTACATATTGCTATCTGATTAACTAAATGATGCAGCAATCAGATCAGAGATTGCCCCGGTTGCCTGGTCTGATCACGATCTGGTCACGGTTGACATGCACTGGGAAAACCTGCCTAGCAAGGGGGGGGCGATGGAGGTGCAACACATCTCTCTGGAAAGACCCTGTCTTTCAGACACAGATAGAAAACGAGATCAAATAATACGTTAAGATAAATAATATAGGAGAGATCTCCAAAATGACGGTGTGGGAGGGGGGGAGGCAACATGGCGGGGTATTCTAATTAGAGAAGGTGCAGACAAGAAGAGGGGAAGGTCCTTGGTTGAAGGCAAACTTAGGAAAGAGATATGTCATTTAGATGAGGAAGCAAGGGGAACAGAGGAGGGAAGGGCTGACAAGATCCTAGAGGCAAAAAGGAAAAGGGAAGAGCTCCGACTCCTCGAGGAGGGGCACATAGGCCCTCATTACGACCCTGGCGGAAAGTGACTGACCGGACCGCCACAGCGTAAATAGCGTTTCCGCCATTGCACGATGGAGCAAAGTGCGGCCCATTCCGACCCATCGGGCACGAGCACCACGCCATGGCGGAAGTGCAAAGTCCACGATGGCGGAAATGACCCCAAAACGGCCCACACCGCCGCCGTACGGCGCCCTAGGTGCAATACCGCCACCCATCACAGCGGACACCGCAGTGAGCGCCAACCGGAAAGTACGGTGACCGTAAATATACGGAAACGGAAGTAAAAACATGGGCCCGGAACGGGAAACATCCCGCCGTACACCTATAAAACCACAAAATCCACACAACCACTAAAAACACTACCCTGAGACACACCCCAACCCGTCATCCACCCTAGCGAAACCAAGAAAAATGGGAAAAGCAGCGAAGAAAGCGTGCGACCGGAAGCGGCAGGTCCACTTCTCCCGTGAGGAACTCACCGTGCTAACAGAGACCTTCCAGGAGAATGCTGCCGTCGTCTTCTCCACGCAAATGACCAGGACGGCACTTGCGAACAAGAAGGCCATATGGGCTCTGGTGGCACAGCGTGTAAGTGCGGTGGGGACCGCACCCCGCAACCCACAGCAATGCAGAAAGCGATGGGACGACCTGCGTATACGCGTCCGCAGCATACTTTCTGCCAACCGCAACATTGCCACAGCCACCGGGGGAGGTCCTGAATCACCCATCAAGTTGACCCCCTGGGAAGAAATCTGTGCCTCCACCATCGGAATGGAGAGCATAGAGGGAGTCGGAGGGATGGAGAAAGGAGTGCAGACATCCGAAGATTCAGGTAGGTGGGCCAAATAAAAAATGCTAAATCCACAATGTCCAATCATGTGAAGTACCATGTGTCCACATAGTGCAACAGAAACACATGTCCAGGAGAACGTCCACACACATCGGCCTGATAGCGCACTTAAAAACTCACAATAAATACATAAATAATTAAAAACCCCTAAAACACCCACTACACGTGCAGCAGGCACACCCTAACTGCAGGCTGCCAAACAACTGCACCCTCACTCCACACACAAATGAAAGCACCTCCAAGGCCCCGACCCAAATCACCCTCAGGTACCACCCCAATGCATGTGATACAATGCCATTCCAATACCCACAGACCCATTAATAACCCTCGCCCTCCTTTACTGCACCACAGGGTCCGATCCAAACGACGAGCATCAGGACACCCCTACCAGCACACCTGCAAAGAGGGCCAAGACCAACGGCCAAAGACCCTCCACCTCAGCTGCACGCATCAAGACACGGCAGCAGCACAAATCAGGTGGCAGCACAGAGGAGGGAACATCAACAGGCACCCCAGCAGCCAGCATGCCCACAACACCACCACCACAGGTCCCCCCAACGGATGCCACAGAAGGCACTGCCTCTGGTGGCAGCAGCACCATAGGTGACACCCCATTGATGGCAGCATGCTCCGACACAGAAGACGGGGATGTCGCAGTCAGATCCATCCATGACCTGTCCCAATCCCCCTGTCTGTCCCATCCCGTACAACATGAGGATACCACGCAGGGGCACCCACAAGACGACGACTGGCCATCCCCCACAAGCCCTGTGGCAAGGCAACATGAGGTCAACAGCCCCTCTGTGACACCCCCGCAAATGGCCATGGCCCAGCAGAGGCAACAGTCCCTCGACCAGTTAATCGTGCAACAGCAGCAACTGGCCACGCTCCTCAAGGACCATGCCGATGAATGTGGGGGCACTAAGGCAGACATAGAAACATCAACTGAGACACTTAGGGCAGAAATGGAGAGAAGTACAGAGACACTAAGGGCACAAATGGAGAGTAGCACCGAGAGCCTGAGAGTCCAAATGGAGACTAGCACCGAGAGCCTGAGAGTCCAAATGGAGACTAGCACCGAGAGCCTGAGAGTCCAAATGGAGAGAAGCACCGAGAGCCTGAGGGGGGAACTGCATGCGACGTCCAAAGACGTATGTGCCGAACTTGCCGCAGTGCGCCGTGTGCTCACTGAGCTCTCACAAACACTTAGGGACATGCATGGACGTGAGCAGGCAGAGACATCATCCGTTGCAAGTTCCGTCCAGGGCAGCCCCCAACGTAGATCTGGGAGGAACCTGCGCTCCACAGGCAGGGGTGCCCCTGATACCCGCAGAGGGGGCTTGCAATAGCGACAGCCCACTGACAATGAGCATCTTTGGACACTGGTGTTCGGGGGGGAGGTAGGAGGGTGGAGGGGGTGTGTTGGGCTCACTTGGGTGGCGGGTCGATAGGGTGTTCAACATGATATCACATATGCCATAAACAGTGCACGATCAACCAATGAGATGTGTGGACAATGATCATTGTGTACTAGGCCATCATAGGCGTACAGTCCATATTGTGCATGTACCAGACACACACAGTGCCACGAGTACCATGTCCATGTATCAGCCACCAGGCGTGAGTGCTAGAAGCATGCATCAATGAGATGCTGACGAATGTCACGGCCCTCCGGTGCCTCGCAGACTCCTTGAGGTGCTGCCACATCCCCACCCTCATCATGACCATCATCAGGTGCTTGCAGTTCTGCGTCAGGGGGCATGGGCACATTTCTACGTACGCACATGTTGTGGAGCATGACACATGCCATCACCATCTTTGCAACCTTCTCATGGCGGTACAGGAGTGCCCCGCCAGACCTGCTGAGGCAGCGGAAACGAGTCTTCAGTAGGCCGAATGCCTGTTCAATGACTACACGGGTATGTGAGTGGGCATGGTTGTAGTCCTCCTCATGCTGGTGCCGTGGGTTCCGGACTGGTGTGAGGAGCCATCTCTTCAGTGGATATCCAGCATCACCTGTATGTGGACGATAAACGGATTATGTGGAATGCCATTGCTACGTACGCACACCCCCCCCCCCCTTCCTGCCAGGTCATTGCCGAATCACATACCCCACATTATCATGCATGTAATGAGACTCACCGAGTAGCCAGGATCTGTTCCCTGCGTGTCGCTCCATGTAGCGTGGTATTGTAGAGTTCCTCAAGACCATAGAATCATGGGTTGATCCAGGGAATCGGGCACAACAATGTGTAATGATCCTGTTGGAGTCACACACCATTTGTACATTCAGGGAATGAAATTGTTTTCGGTTGCGGTACTGGGCCTCCATGGCATGTGGGACGACCAATTCAACATGGGTGCAGTCGATGGCACCAATGCAACCCGGTATGCCGGCAAGTGCATGGAATCCCACTTTCGTGTTTGTAATTTCCTGCTCCGAGCGTGGTAGGGAGATGTAGTCGTCTGCGTGCTGGAGGAGGGCATCGAGCACTTGCAATAGTGTCCGTGAGAACAGTGGCTGAGAAATGCCATGCAACTGTCTGACTGTGTGCTGGTAGGTGCCTGTGGCCAGGAAGTGGAGTACAGACACCACCTTCAGTAGGGGTGGGATGGCGGTTGGGCTATCTATCATGCTGACAAGGTCAGCCTGTGTCAAGTCCACAATGGCGGCTATGGTGTCCCGGTCCAAACGGTAGAGGGTGTGGATCTGCTCATCAGTGAGGTTGAACGGATGTGCTCGGAGGCGTGGGATTGCGGGCTGCCTGCGTGGTGGTAGTGGCTGTGCTGGCGGCCCTTGCTGGCCCTGCCTTGCCCTCCTCCTCCTCCTCCTCCTGCGTCTCCTCCGTGCGGCCGGTTGTAGTTGGTGTTCGTCTTCTTCTTGGAGTTGGAGTACTTGCAGTGCTATCAGGTCCCCCAGGGCCAACATCGCGAGTCCTGCCGGTAGCATTTCGGAGTGGGTGTGGTTGTGGGAGGAGACTGGGTGTGCAATTTATGTGTTTTCAGGCTGTATGGCCTCCACCTGTGGTGATTCATTCCACCTGTGCAAGCTGCTCTCCCCTTTGGCCGAGCACGTCCCGCACACAACGCTGCAATTCGGTAATGGCATCTTGCTATTGCAATCATGTATTTGTACCCGATGGCCGTGTAACATTTGTTGATATGTACATTCGGCTATGGTCCCATTGTTTCACATGCAATCTTTGCAGTCGCGAACAGACTTGTGAAGGGTCAGTGGAACGTAGTACTCGAGTAACGGTGGGCCCTCATGCATCACTGTACCGAGTTGCACCGACGGGCGGGGCGTCCCATTTGTGGGTGAAGGCAGTTGCCATTTTCACACACAGCCGCACTAGATGGATTAATTTGTGATTTCAAACGGCCACAGATGCCTTTTCGACGTGATGTTGCAAATGAGGAATTCGAAGGGCGGCGCTTTCGGTTTTCAGCTAGCGGCGAGGAGATGCCCACAGGTCTGACTGCAAATATAACGTTCTATTGTTCAATGTCCTTGAGACAGGGGCCATGGCGAGGAAGCAATGATTGATATGAATAGTTTGGGATGCGCAATAGCGACGTGGGCGATGAGGCCAGACGTTCCCAAATACATGTTACTTCACAACACTGGAATTACGGGCTGGGGCACTGTGGATTTTGCAGGCTGCATAACGCACAGACTCAATGGATATTTCTAATGTTATGTGAGTAAATGTTCAGGCGTTTTTATACCGGGATGAGGGAATGATGAATGGATGCATGGGCAGATGATTTGATACAGAGTTTGCCATTTACAGGGCTTCTTGGAATCTGTCCGCCTCCCCTGCGCTATGTGATGCAGGGCTGCCATAGTGGGACCATCGTCTATCTGGCCTTGTTGAGCCCTCCCTTTCTCGACGCGCCTTCAGACACTTGTGTCCATGCACGTTAACAATCCCATCAGATGGATTCTGTTTTCACAGACGCATGCACAGGTACACTCGTTTGTGATGGTGTTTACACCTCGATATAGATGGTTATGAGTCGCAAGTGGTTTTGGGGTGGTGATGATCCCTTGGAGTGGGCTAGCATGCATATGGCTGTGGATTCAGTGTGATCATTGAAGTGAGTGGTTCGGATGTAGTTCTGATGGCCATTCTGTTCTTTTTCTTTTCTTTTGGTTGACAGGTATCTCCTCCCCTTTTGCCACTGCCATCTGTATGCCACTCCTGCAGATGGCTTTTACTCCCGACACCTGCTGCTTCGTGTTAATCAGTGGAGCAGCATTACGATCTTATGGGACGATCGCCAATGGGCCACATGCCCTTACGCAGTACTGGTGGCTCGGAGCAACATTTCGGCCTTTCAGCTGGACTAGTACCTCCCCATTGGGACGGCCCTGCGGTTCTGTGCGCTTCCATGTTGCCTTTTCGTACGTGATTGTGGCCCTGTGTACCATGATGGAACAGGGCGTCACACAAGTAGTAGCTGGTCATTTCTTGCGGATGCAGCCCACAATGGTGAAATGTGTTTTGGAGTTCATGGCCTAATGGATGTATGGGCTTGGTGATTTTGTTGTGCATTAAATTCCTATTCTGATATGGGCCGTGTAGCGTTCTTCTTTGCGAGTGATGTGGCATATTCCTATTTGGGGAGCAATGTATTGTGAGGAGATCTGCATTGGGTTCCAGCTTCGGAGTTTAGTTGCGTGGTACTGTGCTGGGCGCGTTTGCCTACGAAGCCCAGTGAGGTCAGGGATGGGGCTGCCAATATGACAGTTTGAATGTTGTCATGCTCAGGGGCGGGGGATTGGGTTTTGTGTAACAGATGCCGGTCAGCCAGGTGGACTGGTGGAATGATGTGATTTTCGGAATATTGCTGGTCACAGGTGCCTGTGTTTGCGTGCGTTTCGGGGGGGGGACTGTGGTCATGTCCATTGGAATGGCTTCTGTATTCGTGCCATCTGTGCCCTGCAGCTCCCATTGGCCCCTCTTGTGGATCTTTTGTTCGTTGGCATGCATGGGTGACTTGTACATTTCACTGGTTGCATTGTGACTTCATTGCACCTACGGGGAGTTGTACTTTGTGGGCAGGGAGCGGTGTACAGGCACTCAGTGGGGCCGTTTACGGTTGATTCGCGATGCCGTACTTCTCACCATGGCGGAATGGTACTTTCCGCCATGCTTGATGGCGTTAGGTACATGTCCGCTAGGGTCGGAATTCACGTACCCTTGCGCCATGGTGGTATTTACGGTTTGGCATGGCGCGCGCGCGCGTACTTGGTGCAGTTAGCGTTGGCGTTCACTACGGTGTCGCTAATGGCATCGTACTTTGCGATGACGGGTCATAGTCGCACCGAGCGCTATTCGATGGCGGTATTGCATTTCCGCCATCGTTTTTCGATTTCCGCAAGGGTCGTAATGAGGCCCATAATCTGTAAACTGCAACTTCTGATATAAGAGTTTTACGAAAAGTGGGACAAGGCAGATGTGTTTTTAGCAGCCAGATTAAGGGAACCACGGGCGGAGCGTAGGGTTTTGGAGATAGAGGAGGGTCCCCAAAGTTCAAAGGGTGGAGATATCCCTGAAGCTTTCACCACTTTTTACGAGACGTTATACAGATCGGAGGTAGACCTCAGACAATCTGGAACCAATGGTTATCTAGCCTCGGTTGAGATGCTGAAACTTTCATATGCCGAATCACTCGATTTAGATGCCCCGATAACTGCAGAAGAAATCAAAAGTTAACGATTGGGAAAGCCCCTGGTGAGGATGGATACACTGCTGGGTTTTACAAATCCTTCCTCTCCCCCCTTCTCCCTGTCATGGTTGAACTCTTCAACAAGATCCTTGGCACCAGGAAGACTCCTGACTCCTTTGTTCAAGCCCTCATTTCTGTGATCCTCAAAGAGGGGCGTGAACCCAAACAGTGTGGCTCTTACCGCCCCATATCCCTGCTAAATATGGAAGCTAGGATAGACACTAGAGTCCTTGCTGCAAGGTTAGAGACACAAATGCCTCACCTTATAAATGCAGACCAAGTCGGATTCATATTGGGTAGACAGAGAGCCGACACCATGCAGAAGACCCTACACCAGATTAATGAGTCACAAAAAATGGCCAATGACCCTGCCCTCTATCGGTAGATGCAGAGAAGGCCATTGACAGGGTCGAATGGAGCTTTCTGATGGAGGTCCTCCGAAAGGTAGGACTAGGTTTAAAATTTAGGAGAGCGGTCCAAGCGATATACTCATCTCCCAAAGCCTCCATGTTCATGAATGGGGAATACTCTTGTTGGATTGAATTATGAAGAGGTACGCCACAGGGATATCCCCTTTCAGCAATTCTCTTTGTGCTCTCCTTGGATCCCCTAGGCCAGAAATTAAGGACTAACCATCAGGTGGAAGGACTCCAAATGGGGGGATAGAATACAAAGTGGCCCTATACGCCAACGACCTTTGATTGTGCGTAAGTGTTAATTATATGTTTAGGTTTTAGAAATATGGACTTATAAAATGAGATTTGTGAATCAATGACATTTACATGCAGGGATTTTGTTTTTGTATTTATGTAAGTAAGTTTGAACGTTTATGTGATTGTATTTATTGTAATTCTAATCCACTTTCAGGTACGCAGTACTCATAGGTCTAGTGAGTTTTTGGAGGCAGCTCAGTTGATGATGGTTTGCAAGATCATTTATTTTATTGTATCTGTATTGATCTCATCATCCCAGTGGACTCTCACTAGATGTTGTATATGAAAGGTCAACCGATGTTCAAAACATAGTCGTACTGTTGGAGATGTGAGCAGCACATCTGTAGAATGTTTATTAAAAGCCCCTGTTGTGACCTTTCTAGCATTTCAGATGATTCTTTAAATGTAGTGGTGCAGGTGTCTTAAGACTCTGGCTGTGGGTGGCAGCACCTTCAATGTGTGAAGGATGGTGATGTTGTTTCATTGGTGAATGGAGGTGTTGCACACAGAATATTGGAAGGCGCATGGTGTAGAGTTTTGTTGAACAGAGATTAAAGATTTGACAAATGTCAGCAGTGGTTTTCATTCTAGTTGTCTTTTTCCTTGATGGTGATGAAGTCAGAACCAAAATTATAATGTCATCACTGCTGTTACTATCATGGTTACAGTACTAGTGTTTCTACCTGTGTGATTGCTTTCTATCTATCTCCATGTTTACTTAAACTTCCCATCATTCATCCCACACCCTCCCAGTATAATGTTGTTTATTTTCACCCAATTTATATATCTCTGTTTCTTGTAGTGGTATTTTCTTCTACTTTTTTATATTGTTGTATGTTTTTATTAATCCAAGTTGGATTTATTTTCCCAACAACCCAATGATTACTAAGTGTAAAGAGAACAATAGTGTGTTATGCACACATGTTGTATCTTATTAATTGCATGTGATACACTGCATACAAAATATGAGGGTTATACAATGTGTGTATTAAACTGTAAAACAAAGGAGGTCTGGGAGTCTCTCTACCAGCACGAACACTGCCCATTGACCTGTTCGTGGGTGGATGGCCCCTGGGAGAGTCTCAACCAAGTCTTTATCTCACTGTCCCTTTCACAGAGGAGAAATATCTCTGCATATCAGTCTTTGTCCTGCCCAGGGGCAGTCCAGCACCGAAATGCTAAGCAATTCTCCTCTGAACAAGAGTACCAACAGCAACCCCAGACAGGTGTTTCTGTCTAGTCGGGCCTCATCAGTGAGGTGGAGCTGTGCCTTTCTAAGAACAGTGAGCAAGGGGCCCACGTCTGGATTTCCCTGGTAACTTAGGGTGAGACCTAAAGTTACTTATATGCACAACAAAGGAGGAACTGGGAGTCCCTCTACCAGAACGAACACGGCCCATTGACCTGTTCTTGGGTGGATGGCCCCTGGCAGAGTCTCAACCAAGTCTTTAGCTCACTGTCGTCCCTTTCACAGAGGAGAAATATCCCTGCATATCAGTCTTTGTCCTGCCCCGGGGCAGTCCAGTAACGAAATGCTAAGCAATTCTCCTCTGAACAAGAGTACCAACAGCAACCCCAGACATGTGTTTTGGCCTAGTCGGGCCTCATCAGTGAGGTGGAGCTCTTCCTCTCTAAGAACAGTGAGCAAGGGGTCCACATCTGGATTCCCCTGGTAACTTAGGACGAGACCCAAAGTTACTTAATATGCAAAACAAAGGGGGGACTGGGAGTCTCTTGTTCTCTAGTATCATTGTCCTCCTGCCATTGCATGTAGTTTTCCATTTTAGTGTGGTAGAAAAAAAATACTGCTTGTCACTTGAGATATTAGAATTAGCAATGACGGAAGAGTACATGAGGAGAGAAGGTGGAATGTTTGTATGTACTTTCTGATTGGCTGTCTGTGTGGTGGGTGGCTGACTTTGCTGTTGAATTGTTGAACCTATCAGAGAATGTATTTCTTTTAGTGATGTTTATATATGCCAATACAACTGTAGATTACATAGTATTATTGTATTAAGAGTTTTTCAACATAGTACATTTTTATTGCTTGAGAGGGGTGTAGTTGTAGGAGACTGTGGTATTATTGGGGTGAATTTATTGTTTGATTAGATATTTGAAACCTGCAGTCAATTTTATAAGGAGATGATTTGCATTTCTCAGAAGACTGGAAAGTTTGAGAATTGTGAAAATGGGGTTCATAGTGATGTTGAGGACATAGGTGATGTGTTCTCAAAGCATTGGCTTATAAAGAGGTTTTGGTTCTAAAATTTTATTTTAGATGGAGTGTTTGAAATGAGAGGTTCATCTTGCAATTGTGGAGAAACATTTTGGAGAGATAGTTTTGACTGGAAGTAAAGGTTTTCTTCTTTTCAGAGGTGAAGAGTATTTCTCTGATTGAAAATATATTGTTTGGTTATATATTGGTAAAATAACACAATGGCTTGTTTAAGAGCCACCCAGAGAACTTTTTAAGTATATTGGAAAAGGGAAATACCTTTCAACCTTTTATACCTTTTTTAAAAAAAATAGCTGTGGTTACGACAGCAGATAATAAAATGTTGTGCCCTGTCAGGTGGATTATAGCCACAGGTAGCAGTAAGCCAATGAGACGTTGTGTGTTTTTGGCGGGTGAAGCTGCATTTGAGACTATCGCATTAGCCGCGGCTATAGCGATTACAATTTCTGTGCATTGATCATGTTGTTGCATTGATTTCACACTACGCAATTTCACAAGTGTTTCTGATTCTATGCCCTCATGTGTACCTTCATGCTGTTGCACACATTGTCAATATGTCTGTTTGAATCTGTAAAAATGTTACAGGTAGTCGTGACTAATGGCGGTTGACTTGATCCAGGTCTATTAATGCTCCAGTCATATGTCGTACTTTGTGGCGGGCTTTGGTAGTTGTGGGTATGAACCCATTGGTTGTACCCATGGTTACATCTGTCTGTATTTTGGGGCAGTGATGATTCATATTATATTATGGATGCTTAAGGACCAATTTCTACATGTGTTTCCTTTTGGATGTTTTACCTAAAGGCTAGTGTGAGTTGATTTAGAAACATATGCAATATGTGTTTTTCAGCACATTTGAAAAATGTATGTGTAACCAACTCTATACATGGGTTTTAGTTGTCTAACCGAAGTTATATCCACGGTTATGTAATTTGGCAAATTAGGGGGGAAATGTTTTTGTTATATAGTGTGTAAATGTTGTACATAGTATTCTTTGGAAGGATTGTGTTGGGATGTATTGATTGATATGAGTTGTAATAAAAATGTGTTGGTCATTTTACTTGTTTGCTTTCTACAGTCCTCTGTTCGTGCTATTGATTTATGAAAGATATGAAAGTGTCCTATTGGTGAACTTGTCACATTCTGGTTTCAGAAGTGAGAGTGTGCACATGTTATGTGGTTGGCTATTGTGAAGATCTATGTATTAATTGGAACAGCTGGAGGTGAGTGATAGTGTGTTTTTATATGTTATAAATAGTAGTATTATTAATGAGGTTTGGTAAGATAGCTTTCAGGGGCTGGCCAGGGCACTTCGATATTTAAACTCTAGTGGAGTGGGGATGGGCAGTGAAGGGAGGCCATACTGCCCATATCTTTTTTTGAGTAGTAGTGATTAGTTTGTAGGTGAAATGTAGGATACTCGGTCAGACTGTTGGACCTATGATGGTTGAATAGGTGAAAACAGGTGACGTGCTTGACTCTACATGTTATTTGATGAGGATGAGCAAGAAGAGCTTTTTAAATGGGTGGTAGGAGGAGGATGGTTGTGATGGAACAGTTATGTGACAAGCTGCAGAGTTAAGTCTGGAGTTGGTGTTCAGTTCTTAAGGCTTGTAAGGTGTGAAAACTGAAGCTGAGTGGAGCAAGTAAGTGGCAGTGCATTATCTTGAAACTCTTTTTTGTTATGACTTTTCTCATGAATTGAGGACACACTAGAGATGAATTAATGCTTGGTTGGTATATCAAAGCAAAGATGTGTTAGAAATTATCTTGCACCACCTTTATGAATGCGAATGAAGAAATGATGCACATTAATATCATATTGTTTTAAGTGAACATTTCTTCTCTTAGAAGTTTTTTGTGAATTGTAGTCTATAGTTGTGGTTAGAGTATTTGAGGTGTTACTGAAGACATGTATAGTGGCATGGGTAAACAGTATTATTACCCATCCCATTCTCGGGAGGATAGCTCAGCAGCAATATGCTCACCTTGGAAGCAAGACGACACGGAGCAACACAGGTTCGATCCCCGGGTCTACACTTCTGGGTATTAAGTGCGTTCTAAATAACATATCATATCATATCAAATAATTTATGTGGTTTGCTAGGGTATATTTGTGGGGCTGCCCAGGGCACCTGGCCATGAAAACCCTAGCCAGATTGGGGATGACCAGTGGCGGGAGTATATACATGCTGATGTGTTTTGTTGAGTAGCACTGGGAGTAATTTGATTTTTGTGAACGGCGGATAGTGGGTCAGGCTATTGGCTTATTATGCTTAAACAGGTGGAAACGGATGAGGTGGTCAATTTTTTATTGTTTTTTTATGCAGCTGGCTAAGGATGACTAATTAAGGGGTGTTGGGAGAAGCAAGGGTGTGGCAAGGCCCCATTTTGTGACCAAGACTCTACTTAATGGTGTGTGTGTGGAGTTGGCATACAGTTGTTAAGTAGAGGCTTGTAAGGTGTGAAAACTGGAGCTGGGTGGAAGTGCTAAGTGGCAGTGCATTATGTTAGAGCTATTTTGTCTTATCACATTACTTATGAGTTAAGGACACACCAGAGATTAATGAATAGTTTGTTGGTATATGAAAGATCAGAAAACAGGCACATTGGCTACCTATTAAGGAAAGGGTAATCTTCAAAACACTAGCCATAACCCACAAATGTATTCACGGCCTTGCGCCCAGATATCTTACGCAAAGGATCTCCAGACAAACATCCTCCAGATCTGCAAGAACTGCATATGCTAACCGCATCACAGTACCTCACTCACGCAGAGTGCGTGCTGGAGGATCTAGCTTCCCAACTATGGCTGCCACTATTTGGAACAAACTCCCAGACCAGATTAGATCTATCGAGTCCCATGCCGCCTTCCGCAAGGCCCTAAAAACATTGTATAATGTCTCTACTCCTGCTATAACTTGAACTCGACATACTCTGTATTGTAGAACATTGTACTCAGTAACTCACCTGTATAAATAACTATATGTTGTTAAGTTTCACACATTGGGCCGCTTATTGTAACCCACAAGCAAGCCTCCTTAAGTATGCTTATAGCGCCTCGTTGCCTAGAGGGCTGCAGTGCGCTTTACAAATCTAAAAAATAAATAAAAATAAAATAAAATAAAGGAAAGATGTGTTACATAATTTTTCGCAACACCTTTATGAATGTGAATGAAGAAATGTTGGTAATGTTTGTCATGTTGTTTACAGTGAATAGTTCTTCTATTTCGAAGTTGTTTGGTACTCTGATGTTATGTGTAGGGCATCTGAGACATTATTTAAGAAATGTATAGTAGTATGGGGTAATAGTATTATTGATTAGGTTTGGTAAGGTAGGTTTATAGGGCTGCCTAATGGATTTGACCATTCCACCTCTAGTGAGAGTGTGGCTGCGTAGTGGAGGGCAGATATACATGGTGATATATTTTGTTGAGTAGTAATGATCAGTTTGTAGGTGGAAGTCAGGATAGTGGGTCAGTGCATTGGGTTATTGTGGTGAAATATTTGGAAACAAGTGAGGTGGTTCATTTAGCAAGTTTTTGATGATGGCTAAGAAGGACTGATTAAGTGGGCAGTGGGAGAAGCAATGGTGCGGCAGAGTTCATTTGTGTGACTTGCAGTATACTGAATGGTGTGTGCCTGGAGTTGCCGTACAGTTGTTAAGCAGAGGCTTCTATGGTGTGAACAACAACAACTAAGTGGCAGTGCATTATCTTGGAGCTATGTTCTCTTATCACATTGCTTATGATTTGAGGAGGCAGCAGAGATGAATGAATAGTTGGTTGGTATATATGAACATAAAGATTTGTTACATATTATTTTGCACCAACTTTATGAATGTGAATGAAGAAATGCTGGTCATGTTTGACTTGTTGTTTCCTTTAAACATTTGTTCTATTATGAAGTTGTTTGGGAATTGTACTCTGCACTTATACGTGTAGAATGCAAGGTATTATGAAAGTGTTTTGGTGTTTCAGGGAAAATATTCCAGGTAAATGGTTTTTGAGAAATTATGAATTAAAATGAAGACTGTGAATTCATAGTGGCTAACCTGGTAGGGTTTGGTCATTTGTATTTCAGCTTGTGTGCAGTAATATATAACATATTTCTGAACCTTTGTTTATAGGTATGAAGTTGCAAATTAAATGGTTCATCCATATATTTATTTTAATATCTTTGTGCTTTATAATGAATTGCTATGTTATGTAAGAAATGGGTACTGTGGTTTATAAGATTAAGTCACTTTTTATTTAGGCCTATCATTGAAAAATGTACTGTTCCCAACACAGATATATTACAACTTGGCAAACTTAATTCTCAGAAATGGTGTGGTTAGCAAGGGCAGGAATCTGTTTGGGTTTCATGGTGTGTAATGCAATATGTTGTTACGCAATGCACTGACATAGGGAGATGTCAAATGAATGGGGGTGCATAGTAGGTTGGGGGACACTGTATTATTGATGAGGTTTGCTGAGATAGTCTTCTGGGGCTGCCCCGGGCACTTGGCCATTGAGACCCTCGTGAAGTGGGGATGGGCAGTGAATGGAGGACATACATGCTGATATCTTTTGTTGAGAAGTAGTAGTAACCGTGTTTCGTTTGTAGGTAAAATTTAGGGTAGCGGGTTATACTGTTGCCCCTATGATGATAGATAAATAGGTAGACACAGGTTAGGTGCTCACTTTACATGTTATTTGATGAGGATGAGTAAGAAGGAATGATTAAATGGTTGGTAAGAGGAGTAAGATTGTGACAGGGCACAGACATGTGACTAGCAGTAGATTGAATGTTGTTGTGTGGGGTTGGCCTACAGTTCTTGAGGAAAGGCTTGTGAGATGTGAGAATTGGTGCTGGGTGGAGTAACTAAGTGCCAGTGCATTAATTTGCAGCTCTTTCCTTTGTTATTTTTCTTATGAGTTGAGGACACACCAGACATGAATGAATAGTTGGTTGGTATATGAAAGCAAAGATGTGCTACATATTATTTTGGACCACCTTTATGATGTTTCCAGTGGACATGTCTTCTATTTAGAAGTTGGTTGGGAAGTGTACTCTGAAGTTATGTGTAGAGTATTTGAGGAATTAATTAAGAAATGTATAGGGATATGGCATTACGGTATTATTGATTAGGTTTAGAAGTTATCTTTATGGGGCTGTCCAGGGGACTTGGCCATTCAAATTCTAGTGATACTGGGGATGGGTTGTGGAGGGAGGATGTACATGCTGATATCTCTTGTTAAGTTGAAGTAGTAATGATTAGTTTGAAGGTCCCTTTTTGAATCAATCACGGCAGCCAATTTCAAATAGGTTTTTCATGGTCGCTGTCATATGAAAAGGGACCCAGTGGCATGAGAGATGTGCTTCACTTGAGCACATCTCCTGTCAGGAATTAAAAAAAAGAAAATTATGTGCATCTCAGGCAAATTCTGAGTTGCAAATAACTATTACGCCTGGGCTGACGGGTGGCCATAGGGTTTTATGTCCTGCAGCCTTGTCTAAGGTCCCTGTTTTGCATGGCCCTACAAATCCTGGGGTTGTGGGTCATTAAACTCTGCCTCCCCTCGTCAGCCTGGGCATGGAAGTTACAATATATATTAAAAATATTAAGAAACACAATGAGTGACCATCACTATCCCACTATTCACTATTTTAAACAGCTTTTTTGTAAAATGCCATCAAAAAAGCAACAACTACGAGCGATAAGAAAGGATCCTATGCAGGGAAGTACACTTCTAGAGTGTAATATTTCAAAAAGTATTGTTGTTATATATGTAGCTAGAAATCCTGTAGATGATAAAACAATACCTGTTATCGATAATACTTTTGAAAATTAGCAATTTCAAATAGGAGATGTGCCAACTGAAAAACATCATGGAACTGAGAATATTTTTCTTGAAAGTAAGAAGAGAAACAATATGTGAAATGTGTTAGTAGCTAGTAAAAAAAGAAAGATTTATAAAGTCAAGGTAGCCAATGTGCTATTAATTTGAAACAGAGGAATAAAGATATATATAGGAAAATGTATCACTGTCAAGTTTTTACAAATCTTTGGAGAAGTGTGAAACCAAAATCTATATGTCTGGTATAGCATTTTTTGCAAAAGAAAATAATTTAAAAAGCATTTGATATGAAAAGAAAATTGTTCATTTTCGTATCAAATAAACTTAAACTTAACGTGACTTCACCAATCTATACAAATATAGAAAGAGTTAATGTACATACAGGTGACAATTTTTGTGACGTGTTTGGTGTAGAGTGGAAACACACTTATCATACGGATTTTCTTTTAATGAGGAGTGTTAAATTGAAGGAAATAATGTTCCTCTAGCTGTTGATGAGAGTGGACGTAGCTATGAAGTCTGAAATAGTGTGATTTCTAAAAAAGAAGAATTCGTATGGTGTGATCATACAGAAATTGAAAATTTAGGTCAGTCTAGAACAAAACCAAAAAAGCACTGTGAGGTATGGACGTGCAATTCTTTGTGCAATATTGATACGATTTCTTGTAACGTTTTAAAGATATTTTTGTTCAAAGACAGATCAAGATGCTGCAAAGAATAGATGACTGTGAAGTTCATGAAAAACTGGACTACTGGGTAACTCTCTAGCCTGTCTTGATAAAAGTAGATATTAGAGCCAGTTTCATCATATGCTGGCTACACATCATACTAGAATGAGATACCATATAGTTAAACTGTATGAGTGCAAAACATCAAGTATGGGGGTCATTACGAGTTTGGAGGTATTAGCGCCACGGCTGCCTCCAAACTCATGTCCAGGTCCGGGTTCCTTGAATGGGGACTTACCGGGTCATTCCAACCTTGGAGGACCCGGTAAGTCCCCATTCAAAATAACCATCCCCATTGCCTTTCGAGCCCCCTTAGGGCTCAATGGGATGGACAGGGAGCTAATAACAGGTCAGTTAATAACAGGCCCATTATTAGCTCCCTGGACCTTTAGCGGCTCCCGCTAAGGGCAGCTGGTAAAACCAACGACCCTTAGCGGGACCTGCTGAGGGACCTCATAATGCGGCGGTAAGTGGTTAACGGGAACCGGCATACTTACCGGCACCGTTAACCCCTCTGTTGCAGAAGGGACTAGGTTGTATGAAAATCACACTATTCATCCTCTACACTCACGTGAAGCCATGGGCAACAGTTTAGAATTATATCAAATGAAACCAACGAAAGGGGCACCAATCAGTATTTGGGAAAAGACTTTAGAAGCCTGTTATTTCCCAATGCTTTTTCCAATTGTACAGGAGGGAGATAAGATGATCGGAAGGTGCGAATCTCTGCTTCAGAATATCATTGTACAAGAATGTATTCTGAAGATTCACGATTCCGCACCAATGTTGAATATATTTTTGACTTATTGTATGGAAGTGAATTATGCTGTTGTTCATAGACTTCAGACCAGAACTAGATTTCAAAATGTTTCTGCATGTGAGATGCTGCAACAGGTGAAAGAATAAAATGAAGTTTTAGAGGGTAAACTTATGAATATTCTTGCTACAATGATAGGAACTAAAGACTATTGGTATAGGAGACACTGTGAGGTTAGATGCATGATCAGAAACCTGGGATCTCCAACTTGTTTTTTAACCTTGAGCTACACTGAGTATGGTTGGGTGATCTTGCAGAGTGGATTCCTGAAAATAATCCACATAAATAAAATATAGAACACATGACATTAGGAGAATGGTGTTCTATTGATCCTGTTAGTATATTGCGTTTTTTTATCACACATGTTTAGCCATGTTACACATTATATGTAATAAAGAAAAGGGTCCATTAGATACTGTATAATATTTCTTTTGGAGGAAAGAGTGCCAGGCATGTAGGGCTCCACATATACATATGCTGTTGTGGCTTAAAGATGCGCCTCACTTTGGTAAGGAAAGTGATGGCAGTGTGGTGGAGTTCATTTAAAAATATGTCATTTGTTCAAATTCATCTCAGCACGTGAATGCTTATCTACGGAACAAGGTGGAAAGATTCCAAAAGCACTCATGTGGAAAGTATTGTCAGAGAAAATGCAAAAGTAAAGACAAGTACTGCAGATTTGGCTTTCCAAGGCCTTTGACAGCAGTTGATCGAGTTAATAGTTTAATGTCATCTGTTTGATACCATGTTGTGGGTAAGTCGCCAAAAACAACATATTATTTAAAAAGAAGAAAGCAATGCCAATTAATTAATGGTTACAATCCTGTAAATGCTCAGCTATGGAATGAAAATACTGATGTGCAGTTTATTGCTTATAATTCAACAGCTGTTGCTCGTTTTGTTATAGCATACATGACAAAATCTAAAAAGAGCAATGCAGCTGAAGAATGGGCAGATCTATCAGCCGATACGTCTTAGTCAGAAACTTCTAAGCTTTGTTTTGAAGATGCTTTAACAGAGAGAGTGTAGTAGCTACGAAGATGCAGATCTGCAAACTACTTTGCCTCTCTATGGATGTAGCATTAATGTAGTTTGGTTAAGTCCTGGACCAGCTAGTACTAGAAATTGGGTATTGAAGCCTTTGAGTGAAATTCAGACGTTAGGTGAAGCAGTACCTGAAAGTATAGAGATATTGAAAACCAACTTGATAGATACATATTAATCCCAATCAATCTGACATGTTGGAGGATCTTTGTTTAAATGAAGTAGCTGAACGCTACTCATATCAAGTAAAATACTTGGATGTAGTGGTTGTCTAGTGAGACATGAGAAGACAAATCTCATTAACCACATGAAACTGTCTTGCCAAACTGCAGAGAAAAAAGAATTATTTTATTTGTATCTTTTGCAGTTGTTCTTCACATGGCATGCAGAGAGTAATTCACTTTAGTTTTGAAACTTTTGTAAAATAGTTTTTGTTAAAAAATAACATAATTAAATATCCAAAATGTGAGCAGTACTTGGAGTCACTGGAAAAAGAATTACATCAAGAAGAACCTTTGGCAGCTGAATTGGCAAAAGAGACTCCTGAGGAAAGTCAAGATTCTGCAGTAGGAAGTCAAAATGTGCTGGGTGAGCCAATTATTTAAACAGATGTTGAGCTTGCCATGGAGGAAGAAGAAAGTGCAATGCAACAAAGTAAAATTGCACATGCAAATTGTGATGAAATTGTTAGCAAACTTAATGTAGAGCTAAAATAAGTTTATTATGAAATTAAGATAGGTTCTTACGTGGTTTACAGCATGACAAGTGTGAATGTTCATGTGTGCAATAGAAACCTGTGTTGTTGTATGTTATTGGAGAAGCAGGAAAGCAAGAACACGTAAATCTTTTTTAATTCACGCAAAATGAAATGGATTCATCTTTGACATGCCTTGCAACTGCTCCAACAGGTTTAGCAGCATTTACTGTAGGAGGTTTTACATTACATCGCCCATTGATGCCTATCAGTCAAGCACAACAACAAACTAGAGTATCGAAAACTTGTATCAAGTGCAGCACAAGAAGTAGAAAAGGTTTTGAGAAAATAAAATACCTTGATTGTATATGAAATAAGCATGGTTTCTAACTTGATGCTAGCTTTCATTCACTTGTGAATGAAAGATGTTTTGAAGACTGAATACAACATTTTGTTTGGAGGTAAACATGTACTTGTTTTTGGAGGCTTGTTAAAATTAACTCCTGTGAAAGGTCATCCAGTTTTCAGAATGCTGCAATCTAAGGATACTCATAAAAGTCTAGGGAGTATTAGACATTTTAACCTTTGGAATTGTTTTGAATTCCAGGAACTTACAATTATTATGAGGCAATTTGCAGACTTACAGTATGCAGAAGTGCTTAGTAAGATGTGTATGGGTGTTCTTGAGGACAATGTGAAAGCGGTCTTAAAGGGAATACTGATTTCAAACATGTTTCATGCAGATTGCAGTCCATCTGATGTCATGTTGACTCTTATGGAAAGAAATATTTCTTGTTTTGCTTTGATATGCACACTTGCAGAGTGTAACAAGTTTAACTCTACAATGCTAGTGTCAGAGAAGCAAAATATTGTGGATATAAAATTGTGTGATGTTTTAGATGGTCATGTTATGCCTTACAAGTTGGAAAAGTGAGCAAAAGCTCAATTAGGTCAACTAGAAAATCAGCAGGTTTGGAAGGAGTTTTAAAAGTTTGCATCAATGCTCGAGTATTGTTGAAGAGGAACTTGAATATAGGAATTGATCTAGTCAATGGAGCCATGGGAAGAGTGATTGAATTTCACACTTTTCCTACAAATATTGAACATTTTGAAGTTAAGTTTGATCGTGTAGAAGGAACTAATTTGATTTCTCGGGCATCTGTGTCTGTGTCTTTCCACTATTCATTAATCACAAGGGTTGACTTTAGATGCAGCACTTATTGGCATTGGTCATACACTGTTTAAAGAAAGAATGTCATATGTAGCTTTGACACATGTGGAAAATATAGAAGGTTTATTTTTAATAAAATTTGGTGAACGAAAAGTGACAGCAGACATATCTTGCATTGAAGAATATAATAGTTTTCATGTACTGTATGCTCCTCACCTGAACCTTATACCTGTACCTACGAAGCACTCATCCAGGAAACATAAGGAGTCAGTGAACACACTTTCAAATGACATCATTACTAATAACACTAAAAAACAACAGAATTTAACAGAGTTGAAGAGTTGTTCAACTATAACATACTCTCATTGCAGATTCAGTAATAAAACAGGAGTAGATTGCTATTGTAATGCGGATGTGTGTTTGTTGTTTCAAATAACTCCATTGATGTAAGAAATAGCTTTCACAGCAGAGACAAAGCTATGTGTGGAACTTTCATTTCTTAAAATATCTGCAGATGAAAAACCACACAGTTTATATTTGACAATGTCAATCTGAAATGTAGTAACTGTTGCAAGTTGAAATCAACAATTTGCTCAAAATGCACAGGAATATAGTCAAGAACTTTGAATGACTGTCTTTGATTTATCAGTGCAAGAAACTGTTGGTGTAGTTAGGTATATAGGAATTAGTGACACATGGAATCATATGTATCCAACATGTAAGAAAGGTTATTCTACTCCAGGTCTCTATGAAAGATGTGTGTATGTGTATTTCTGTGATCAAAAAAGTGTACTTATGTCTGATCTTGTAACTAAAGCATTCCATGATATGCAATGTAGTGACTGTGGCTGTGATTTACGATGAACACTGGAAAATCTAGATTGTAATAAGTATGTATTGATTAGGTTTCAAAGATACAGTGTAGATGGTTGGAAATGAACATGTCAATAATGAATTTTAAATGTGGTCAAGTTTCTGTTAGTAAGAACACTTTTAAAACATGTGCAATTATTTTTCATGAAGGGGCATCCTTTGAATGTCAACATTTCACAACATGGGTGCATACAGAAGCAGTTTGGTTTAATGACTCTATAGTCACACATCAATCTAGATTGCCAAAGGGTTTTAAGAATGCTTAAATGTTGTTAGAACCAAAGTTTTGAAATATATGTGTAATATGCTTTGTGAATATAAAAATGCAAAATAAAAGTTTGAAATGGAAGAATAGGGTAATGCAATCTTCTACTTCTGTTTGATTGTGTAAAACAGTGTATATTTTAATATGTTCAAGTGTTTTCTATAGGTGCTAGGTTACATACGTGGTTCCACGTACATTATTTTGAGAGAGGGAGTGTAGAAAGACATGAATGTTTACATATTAAACAAGTAAACAGTATGCTGTAGATACAAAAACCACATAGTACAATATTTGAAAAATAAATAATATGTAAATACTGATAAGAGTTTTAGGGAACAATTTAGGTATACAGTGTTTACTTATCATGCCTATAGGTGGTTTTACTGGCACGGTTACCGCCGGACTTGTAATGAGGCCCAAAGCCTCTAAAAATGAAAAAGTTACACAAAAAAAGAAAAACAAAAAATAGACAAACTGAACAAATCACAAGACAAAGGAAAATAGGATTAGCAGAAAACTAGGTAAAAAGGATGAAGAATTTAGGGGTAAAGTACCAAAATAGCTTGCAGTTACTCAAAGACCCTTTCACTAGCAAGTACAGAAGGCAATGATAAATGTAAACTTCTTTTTTGAGGGCATGGTGATTATTTGCAGCTGCAGACTGCCACAACGGCTGATTGGACAGTATTGTACGCTCGGATGATGTGATACAGCATGTGCATAGGCGCGTCAATGAATCTGAGAGTGATATTGGATGGTCTTTGGGCGAAGCTAACCAAGACGCATAGGTGACTTGAATGTGTAGCCGCGTCAATGTAATTCTATGTACTATTGGTTGATTTTTCAAATATCAATGTTGCGCGACGTCATGGGTGCAGTTGCGTCATTACATTTCGGTGTGCCATTGGCTCTTTTGTTGACGTGAATAAGTAACATAGGATTTTGCACACGCAGATGTTGCGGGATGGCATGGGCATAGTCGTGTCAATGCTTTTCAGTGTGTAATTTGCTCATATATTGAGACAGCTACACAACATAGGAGCTCGAAATGTGATTGGCTAGTAGAAAGAGGTGCAAAGCCACATAGCCACATCAAAGGAACTTTGGGCCTTCTATTGACGCAGCTGTGAGCATTTTGCGGATAAACCACTTCTGTAGACGTGGTTATAAAACTATAAAAAAACATTTCTTCATATGTATGTGGGCATTTCTGTTGTAAAAATATGTTTTAAGATATATTGGGTGTACTCTTTGTACACAGTTACTGTAACACTTTAATACCTTTCTATTTGTAAACAGTGCATATCATTACAAACAGTTTTAAAAGTTAAATTAATATGAAAAGAAACATTTTTAAGAATAGGGTTATTTGGGGGAATATGGTTGTACAATTGCTTTTCATTTTACTTTGTCCACATGATAGATTGTTTTCATTAGACCAATTGTCTGTATTGTTAATGTTAATTATTCTATGGAATAACAAAACCCTGAAATTCAAGGAAAACACCTTTAGTTGCATGGACATTAAGGTGAGCAATACATTGTAAAAAAAATCTTTGGAATTCAAGGAAACAACTTTAGTTGCAGGGACGTTAAAGTGAGAACTTAACACAACAAACTCCCTGAAATTCAGCTAAAGCGACCTTAACTTCACGCCCATGTTGCGCAGCCTACGACCACAATGATGACATCACAGATCATATCACTGATGACATCACTAATTACATGTTTTATGAGAACACTGATGACATTACAAATCACATCACTGATGCCATCACTGGTGACAACACTCATTCCATTGTATAAAATTGATTACATCAATAATGGAATTAGACATGACATTATTTATAGGTTACCTTGTGAAAATTTTGATTACCTCAATAACCATTTAGGCTGTGGACTTTGCCATGACAAATGCTGGGGTCACTGGCCAGCACCAAAGGCCATAGCTAGTGGTTGGGTATTGTTCAAAAATATCAATGTAGATGGTTACCATGCCTAGTACATCACTGTTTTAAAATATACAGTAGGCAACGATGAAAGCTGTAGTCAGTGGCCATGGCTAAAAACCATAGTTAGTGCCCATTAATTGGGTAAACAAATGACACTTAAAAATATAGCAAGCATTGGCAATTGGCCTTATGTACTGAAATAGCCTTGCCCCAAGCGTTTGGGGTGCCACCTCCCACCTCGATCAGACTGTGACAGATTTTGCACATCACGATAAAGTTAGAAAGATCGCGTGCAGGCAGGATGGACTGAGGCTGGAGTTAGTTGGTGGCAAATAGCTGGTAATCATATTGGAAGTCTGTAGTGCATATGATAAATACTACTGCGCTGATCTTGCTCCATGTGCTTTGACCTTATTTTTCACATGAGCCTTCCTATATGATTCACCCGCTTCATCCCAATGAACACAGACAAGATTTTGAATGAACATGGATGCCCCCAAGCTTTGTGATGGCTTGTGTGAAGGCCCCCTCTGAAAAACCTTACCACAGAAATTGCACATGACCTCCTCAATCTCTTTTTTGCTCTGTTGGTCCTTTACGTGGAAATATTGCCAATTGTCACAAACACAAAGATACATTCAATACAAACATGTAGCCATGGGACAAAATAGGCCCTACCTAAGGGTACCTAACCGGACTTAGACAATCCACCCTTTACTTGGAGAGGTATGTTTTCAAATGTTTTCTGAAAGCTATGTAGTTTGACTCAAGTATAAGTTGTAGAGGGACTTTGTTCCATTTTCGTGCTGCTATCACTGGAACAGCTCTCCCGAAACCATTTGATCATTTATGGGCTGAAACCATGACCTGACCCAGGGCCTCTGATCTCAGAGACTGCCTGGGTACATGTTGAGTAATCCTTTCCTTCAAGTACGCCAGGGCTTTCCCGTGCAGACATCTATGAACTAGAGTAATGGATTTAAACTGGATTCTGTCCTCCACAGTAAGCCAGTGTAGGGCTATTCTATTGGCGGTGATGTGTTAACTTTTTGTTTTCCTTTTTACTGTTCTAACTGCATTATTTTCAATAACGTGGTATTTTGCTATGCATGCAGCTCTTGTTTGCACCTAGCAGTAATGCATTGCCGTAGTCAAGTCAGGAAAATATAGTTGCCCTGGCAATGGTTGCACAATTTTCTTCACTGAGATATGGTTGAATGGCCCTGAGAAGACATAGATGGTATAAGAAGTTCTTTTTTAGTTGCATGCCCTGTGCATCTGCACCCATTGAAGCTTCCAGGAAAAGCCCTAGGGTTTTCACTTTCCCTGCAACCTGAATGGGGGAGTCTTTGATGTTGAACGATTCATACTGTGGTCCTAGCTTGGCTCAAGCCTGATGGGATCCGAAAATCAGCATCTCTGTTTTACTGCCATTGAGGCACATCGAGTTCTTTTCCATTCATGTCTCAATGATGGAGTGTCGCCACTTTAGTGCTGCCCCTGGTGTAACTGACACTGTGCTCTACCACCAACTGGGTGTCATCTGCGTAGTTCGTAAACTAGACTTTGATGTTATCGAGCAATACGCAGAGACACCTGAGGTAGAGGTTGAACAGGAGTTGCAACAGACGCGCGCCCTGCAAGACGCCACATAGGATGGGTGTCTCTTGTGAAAATGTTTCTCCACAGTGGATTTGGTATTTTCCATCTGCTAGAAACAAGGCCAGCCATCTGGTGGCCTTATTGGAGCAGTTACCCATCTTCTCTAGCGCCCTTTGGAGTTGTTGATTGTCCAAAAGATCGAAAGCTGCTCTGAGATCCAGGAGCACGAGTTAGCCTGTCTTGCCCTTGTCTAAAATGCCCAACATATCTGTTTGTAATTTGTCTCAACATAGTTTTGCAGTTGTGCAGTAGCCACCTTATTCATCACTTTGAGTAAGAAGTTGCAGTTGGTTATAGGTCGCATATTTCCCGGGTCCTTTTGTTCCAGGCCTGGTTTTTTCACCAGTGGCGTGATGGTAACAGTTTTGATGCTTTTAGGTATTGTTCCATCTCTAAAGGAAGCATTCACTATCTTAGTAAGCACTGGTGTGAAAATGTCTTTATTATCCAGGATAATTTCGGGGGAATTAAATGTTCTGTACATGAGGTGGATGACAATAATGTTATCATGTCCTCTGTGGTAATGGGGTGGAATTTAAAACTTTCTTGATGGTTCTGTATTTTTTCCGGGCTGTTCTAGCTGAGCTTTAGATGCAATTTGTGCTGCTGTTATTGTCTCCCTTGCTTTCTTGATTTTATTAGCAAAGGCATCTTCTACCTTTTCAAAATCCTGCTGGGATGGAATGAAAGGTGGAGATAAGGCTCTTGGTTTTTCAATAGATTTTAGTATTTCACATAGCTTGCTAGTAGAATTGGCAGCTAACCTGATCTGGTCATTAAACTAGTCTTTCTTTGCTTTACAAATGCCCTTTCTATAGAGTTTCTCTGTCCTTTTCCAATTCTCCACATTGTCCTGCGAAGGTTGTTTCAACCAACTGCCCTCTCTTTTCCTCTTTTATCTCTTCAGCTCAATGAGCTCGGAATTAAAACATTCCTGGTGGTTTCTATTAGCTCTGACAAGTTTGGTCTTAATGGGTGCCAGTTGCTCAACTAACTCTTGTGCATGTCGGAGGTATTTCCAGATGATGTCCTCACATGTGTCACTCTCTTCATAATCCCCCAGGGCCTTGTTTATGCACTGTTCTAAGAAGCTCTTTCAAATGGATTTCCAATTTGTGAGTATTACTCAGTCTAATTGGTTTCCTTTGGCCATGGTTGGTTCCGTATTGATTACCTTGAAGTCAATATTGTCCAGGGCCCTCAAGGTTGAGAGCCTCTTTGTCCTTGGGGTTACCTCTACATCTATTAAAGTCTCCCAACAACAAGGTAGCAGTATTGGTACTTTTAAGGTTGTTGAGTTGTGGTATGATTTCGTCAGTAAAATCCAACATTATTTGTGGGGGTCTGTATACCACAATTATGTTAATGCAACTGTTCTTTGTGGGGATATGCCTAAGCTGGAGTACCTCACAGCATTTGGCTGTGGCGGGGAACATGTGGATGGAGTCCCTAACTATAACAGCAACACTCCCCACAATCCCAGACTCTCTATTTTTATGGAACATGGTATATCCCTCTGGTACAGCAATGGCACTTGTCAGGCCAATGGGGACTTGGAGCCATGTTTCAGTAAGACAAAACATGTCTGGGTCATCCCCCAAAATGAGGTCATGTATGCATTGAGCATGTTTGTTCATGGATCTGGTGTTGAGTAAACAGTCTTTTAGGACTTTGAATTAATCTCTCTTTGCGTTTGGATTCTCCTTCAGTGAAATGTTCATCTCCTTCCTACTTTTGTGTTTTTTATGGGGGTTTAACCTGTATTTCAATAATGTTTACTGGGATTTGGTTTTCTGCATGCTGTAAATCCTGAGCACGTAGTCTTTTTTCCGCCGTAGCGTTCTGTGCAAGTTGTTGCACAGCCGCCATGCGAAGTTGACATTGTCATGGAGCAGTTTCCCCTCATATGCGATACCCATCCTTATCTCTAAGAAGGGAGAGCGTGGAGATCCCCTGCACAAATGATAGGTGTAGGCAGCCCGTGGTCGCATAAACTGCAGTGGACGGCGAGGACCAGCGAAGACTGGCCTGGCTTTGAAGCGCTGGAGATGAAGCGTCTGACGTCTCAATAAATGCTGAGCCAGGAGTCCTAGGAGTTGTAGTCCCTAGGACTAATCTTGTTCAGCAAGTGTATCTCCCAGCTGATGGAAATACGGGACTTGCTTTTATAATAAACAAGAACACAGTGAACAAGAGATCAAGGCAGTTCTGAGGTTATGAATTACAGTACAATGCTTTTACAGCACTATTTGCTCACACGCACGTATACCAAACACGACTGCTTTAAGAATTCACAGCATGTGGCTGCGTGATAAAATAAATCAGGTGGACATGCCCGTAAATTCCAAACCTACAAGTTACAGTTCTAAGTTAAGGTAACAAAATGGCAATAGTAAGCACAGCCTGAGAACGCCTTGTGTTGCCTAGGTGAAGACTTAACAAACCTTTATGGGCATGGCAAATGCAGTGTATTTAAATGATGGACGGTTAGATCATTGCTTCTTCCACGGCGGTAAAGTTTTAGCCACCCACACCACCTCATCATCACTGCTGGTCATAGTCATTTTGAAATGCAGGACTGTGGAGGACAAATACAAACTGTAAAAATACACAACACAAAAAGGACTCTTCCACTTAACATAAAAAACAAAAAAACAAATAACAAGCTAAAAGGTATGGGAAGAAGAAAGGTAAAAAAGGAATGGATAAATCAAGGTTCTGCTTCTAAACGTTCCTGAAGGCATACAAAAAAGTTTACCCACCAAAAGATAAAAAGCAATGACATAAAACTGGAAAGAGGTGCTTGGTAAAGGGGTATAAACACGGTTACACGATATAGCCAACCATAGTGTGTTTCCATACATGCGGGTATGTCCAAGCGCAATAATGTGTTCGCACCTAAGTTATTGACCTTTTGCCTGAATAAACATGGAGACGCACCTGCACATGGCTGTAGCCACTTTGAGCGAAGGCTCAATGACTTTGAAAGCTACGTTCACGCGACGAGGCAGCTTTACGCCTGTTTTGCGACAGCATATTGGATCACGGTCTGCACTCCCCCATTTAGTTGCGTCAACAAACGGCCAAATCACGCATTGCAATGTATTGACGTGGCTACGCACATGCAGTGTGATGAGTTTTGCGCATGCAAAATCATCCAATGGGACATTGAGCTTCCTCAACGCGGCTATGCATCTTTGCGCCTGCTGCACCAGCTGCACTTTCTTGAAAAGTCCATGGTGTAATGACACAACAAAGTGCATGACTTTTCTGAAAATGTTCACACTGCAAATAGCAGATCTTTAAACAATGAACAAACTAACACTTAAATGTTTAATGTTTTATTGAATTGGAATACTGTTTAATAATGATGTGTGCGCCCATATTCTGGCCACCAACACACATAACAAGGAAGACACATCATATATAAATCCTTCTCTAAATTTCATTAGTAGTTATATATAATGTAATGTATGTAACCCAGTACTCATACGGAACATTTGTACATATTAAGATATACACTGTTTTTCACAATAAAACAGAAGTTGAAGATTGCATAATGCTGTTTTCTCTTCTAATTTATGTGATCTTCAGAATATCATCTCTACATTTATTTCATACTAATTTTAAAATACATCCTAGTAACAATCTGTCTTCTACTTTACATAAAACACATATTGACCTATTTTTCCATTTCAAACTTGTTTTTTGCATGTTTATATTCACAAAGAATATACAACATATATTTTAAAACATTGGTTATAACAAAGTAAGCTCTTTAAGCCCTATGGCAATAAAGCTTGGTGTGTGATTATCATGTGATTATAGAGTCATTACAGACATTATAGACAAACCAATCTACTTCTGTATGCACCCATGTTGTGAAATGTCCACAGTGAATGGATGCCCCTCATGAAAAAATAATTGCACATGTCTTAAAGGTGTTCTTACTAATAGAAACTTGACTATTTACGAAATTCATTGACGTGTTCATGTTCCTACCATGTATACTCTATCTTTGAAACATAATTAATACATACTTAAAAACTATAATTTGCAGTGCAGATTGTGCATTACAACCCCAATCCCTGCATTGCATATCATGGTAAGATTTTGTTAGAAGATCAGAAAAATTCACAATTCTCTGATCAGGGATAGGAATATATAAAAATCTTTCAGAAATAACCTGAGTAGTGTAATCTTTCTTACATTGTCGACCCATATGAATCCACTCGTAACTAATTCCTACATATCTATCTAACTGTTTAATGATGTAATACATTGAAGACAGTCATTAAACATTCTTGAATATTAGCACATGCCACACTTAGATAGGACTGTGAAGATTAGCCTACGTCGCATCTGGATAGGACTTTGAAGGTTAGCAGGTGCCACATTTAGATGGAATTGTGAACATCAGCCTGCGACCCATCTAGATAGGACTGTGAATAGTAGCATGTGCCACATTTAGATAGAATTGTTAACATTAAATTCTAATGTCTAAAGTCATACTAATGTGTACATTAGCCTGCGCCACATTTAGATAGATTTATTAATGTTAGCAAGTACCACACTTAGACACAATTGTACACAGCCTGCGTGGCATACACTGTACAGGATTCTCAAATCTAGATGTAGCCTCCATCTCTGTCTGTTATATGTTAAAACCCACTCACTGCAGAACCTAGGCCTTTATCTCGCTATACAGGACAGTCAATCCAGGTATAGTGCCCATCGATGTCTACTATATGGTGTAATGTATTGTGAAAACTAGGCCTCTGCCCCTCTACAGAAATCTCAAATATAGGGGTAGTCTCCATCTCTGTCTATCAAATGCGGAAACCCACTGACTGTGAAACAATGCCTTTGCCCCTTGTACAAGACCCTCAATTCTAGATATAGCCTCCACCTTTGTCTATTGTATGGTGAAACGTAGGGCATTGTGAGACCGGGGCCTCTGCTCCACCATGCATGATTCTTAACCCTAGGCATTTAGCCAAACTGTGAAGGTCAGCTGCAAGACATATAACCCACTCACCAAAAAGCTCAAAGATTCTGCATATCTAATTCATACAAACAAAACAAACAAAACATAAGCTGCACCAACAGCACACAAGGCCTGACATCAATCCGATACTCACACCAAAGCTCAGCGGGCGGTGTATGCCGAACTGAAGCCGCCAACAGGAAACCACTTCTCTCACTAACCTACTCCCTCTTCACCTTACTAACCCACCCCACCTTCTCATTTACAGATCCGCCTGAGTGCCTGGGGACCAATTCCGGTGCGCTATACCAATACCTTTAACATTAACATTAACATTAACATTAACTATCTTCCTGTGTATTTTGAGAAAATTGTTGATTTCAACTTGCAAGTGCTACTACATTTTGGATCGGCATTGCTGAATGTGTACTGTGTGATTTTCATCTACAGATATTTTAAGAAATGAATGTTCCACACATAGCTGCTTATTTTCTGTGGAAGCTATTTCTTGCATCAATGGTGTCATTTGAAATATTATACTCAATGTTGCATTAAAATAGCATTCAACTCCTGTTTCATTATTAAATCTACAATGGGATTATGTCATATATGAATGACTGCAACTCTGATAGATTGTCTTGTTTTTTAGTCTTAAGATAAATGATTTTACTTGAATGTAGTTTCACCAATGTCTTATGTTTCCTGGCTAAGTGCTTAGCAGGTACAGGTATAATGTTCAGGTGAGGAGCATACAATACACACAACCTATTACAGTCTTCAATGCAATAAATGTCAGCTGTCACTTTTCTTTCATCAAAATGTATTAAAAATAAACCTTCACTATTTTTCATGTGTGACAGAGCTATATATGACATTGCTTCTTTGAAGATTGTATGACCAATGTCAATAAGTGCTGCTTCTAAAGTCAACCCTTGTGTTTTATGAATAGTAATTGCATATGTAGAGCACAATGGAAATGGTGATATTTTCACAAAGGGGCGCCTTAAAAAGCATGAAACCTGCAGAGGTTCGAGAAATCAAATGACTACCTTCTTTACGATCATACTGAACTTCAGCATGTTCAATATTTGTACTGAGAGGAAAAGTGTGACATGTAATCACTCTTCCCATCACCCCATTGTCTAGACCAATTTTTACATTTAGGTTCCTCTTTAAAATTAGCCGTGTATTGATGCACAGTTTTAAAACTGCTTCTAGACCTGCTGTTTTAGAAATGTAATTCTCTTGATCAACTAACTGAGCTGTCACTGTTTTATCAAACTCTAATGGCATAACATGCCCATCTAAAACATCACACAATTTTATCGCCACCATATTTTGCTTCTCTGACAGCAGCATTATAGAGTTGAACTTGTTACACTCTGAAAGTATACACATCAAAGCAATACAAGCAATCGTTCTATACTGAAGAGTCAACATGACATCAGACACAGTGCAATCTGCATGAAACATGGTCGAATCAGTCTTCCGTTAAAGATTGCAGCATATTAATGGTAAGTTCCTGGAATTCAAAACAATTCCAAAGGTTAAAAGTTCCAATACTCCCTATAGTTTTTTGATTATCCTAAGATTGCAGCATCTTGAATTTTAACTCCAAAAGCAAAGACATATTTTCCTCCGAAAAAAACATGGTAGTCAATTTTAAAAACTTCTTGCATTTGCAAGTGAATGAAAGCTAGCATCAAGTTAGACACCATGCATACTTCATCTACAGTCGAGGTATTTAATTTCCTCAAAACAATTCCTACTTCTTGTGCTGCACTTGATATCAATTTTTGATACTCTAGTTTGTTGTCATGCTCCACTGATAGCATCAACTGTTGATCTAAAGTAACACCTCCTACATTGAATTCTTCTAAACCTGTTAGAGCAGATACAATACATAACAAAGAGCAATCAGTTACATTTTGGTTCAGAGCTCGTATTGCATGAATTAAAAAAGATGTACCTGTTCCGGCTTGTCCACTTACATACATCAACAGAGGTTCTTATTGGATGAGGGCGTGGTGATGGTCATGATTTTGAGGATAAGGGGTTGGGGAGAGTCATGGTGTTATGGATGAGGGTGTGCAGTGGGTGATGGTGTTGGGGTTAAGGATGTGGGGAGGTTCATAGTGTTGGGGATGAGGGAGTTGTGGGGTCATTTTGTTGGGGATGGGAGAGTGGGCAGATCATGGTGTTATGGATGAGAGTGTGTGGTGGGGTATGGTGTTGGGGATGAGGGTGTGGGGAGGGAACAAACCACTAGTTAGTACAGCGCACAATTCAATTGATGGCCAAACACAAAAGAGTGAAGTAGGTGCTTTGAAATGTGACTAGAAATAACTGTCTGTGAGTTGTTGCAGCACCAGACATCCATCCCTGCCTTCATGATACACACTGTGAGACAGCACTTTGTTATCTACATGGGTGTTGTTGTCCTCTGGGGGAGGCATGTCCACATCTGGATGCATGGGGACATGTCGCCTGAGGCACATGTTGTGCAGCATGGCACAAGCAAAGAAAATCTTCCCCACCTTTCTATGGCGAATACATGAGGGCCCCTCCAGTCCAGTGGAGATACCGGAAATGTACCTCCAGTAAGGCAAAGATCCGCTCGACGCACAGCCTGTTCTCAGTGAAATTGTAGGCCACCTCCTGTGGTGTGCGTGGAGTGCACACAAGTGTCATGGGCCATTTGAGCTGTGAGTTTCCCGAGTCACCTCCAAGAGTAAAGGGCACAGGTGTGAGTAACGATAAAATGGGGATGTGTTGCATTTGTACATGGCATGTTCATCTACACTGTCTAGATGACATTAGGTTGCTTGCTTGCACAACATGGTTGTGTATTGCCGAAATGACTTGAAGCATCAGTTTCTGCAGCGGTACATGTGCAATAACACTTTGAAATACCCCTTTCACACATTTCTCATCCACCAGTTGTGCCATTCAGACACTGTGACTGGATTAGCAAGGTACATGATGACTGTGTTGTTCCAATGGTGTGCCGTTGTGAGTGTGCATTTTGGTGCATCCAGTTGTTATTGTGCATTTTTATGGATTGTGTGTTCCTGCTGTTGTGTAATGTCATTCATGGTTTACAACATATGTGCCATCAGTGTATGGCAGTATTGCATACTCATTGTGCTTTGGCACTCTGTGTATCGATTGTTTCCCTATGCTTTGAGGTACATGTAGTTCTATCATGGTGCATTACTCACTTGCTATGGCATTGTCCTTTACTGTCATGCTACCACATTTTTTGTGCAGGGCACAGTCATGTGGGTTGGTGGCTGTAATGTGTGAGGTAAGAGGGCAGGTCCGACATGCACAGGGTTGTGATATGCATTGTTTTCACACAATTGTACCCCCACTTTCAGGTGCCATTTACCTTGTCATGCAAGTGTGAAATGTGTGATGGCATTTGTACCTAGGATACATGCCCGTTGCCGTTGGTGTCTCTCTATATAGCTAGGCAGTGTGCTGTTCCGCAGAACCATGGTGTCATTGGTCGACCCAGGAAAATTAGTGCAGCAATGTGTGATGATGAGACCTGCATCACAGATCACATGTACATTCATTGAATTATACTGTTTCCTGCTGAGGCAAACCTCTTCTCCTGCCTGAGGAGCCTCAAGGACTGCATACTTGCAGTCTATAGCTGCTATCACGTTGGGCAGTTTGGCGATGGTGAATCATTGTTCCTTTGTTGCATTGATCTGTGCCTGGGTGGTGGGCAGTGAGATGTGCTGGGGTGCGTGCCTTAACAGTGCATCCAGACCCTGTACAAGCACAACAGAAACTGTGGGTTGTGATATGCAATGCAGCATGTCCACTGTGTGCTGGTAGGTGCCTGTAGCAAGAAAATGCAGCATCGACACAAGATTCATTATCAGTGATAGGGCCATTCTACTGTTTACCCAGCTCTGGATTTTGTCCTGGATCAGGGATAGTAGCTCTGTGATGGTCTCCCTTTTCAGTTGGTAGAGTGTTGAGCTGCCCATCTGTAAATGCCCAGGGTGATTCCCTGTCCTGGGGAGTGGGCGCTAGCCTTGCATGACGTCTCATCTGCCTCTCTGCCCCATGTGCTCTGTGGTGCTGTTCCAACCTCTGTGCCTCAATGTAGAGCATGAGGTTCTGAATGTCCAAGTTTGCAACTGCTGGTGGCAGCATTGTGTTCGGAAGTGTGTTTGGGGGAGCGGAGGGCCTTATGTACCCTTTATCAATGCATTGGGGGCTTCATTTCCTTGGGTGGAGGCAACTTCACTGTGTTTTTGGCTGAATTACTGCCATTTTCTTGGTGGTATTTTGGCTGTATTTGAACTTGTAATGTGGTGAAATGACCATGTTTTGTTTCTGCTGTAACTCCACCAGCAGATTTAGCGCCAGCGGAATAAGTGCCAAAACATGGCAGACATAATTTTGATGGTAATTCTACCAACAGATTTCACACTGGCAGAATTACCAGCCCTGTTCAGAAATCCCTAATTAGAGTGGTGAAAGTGTTTGTAATTCCATTACTGCCACTTTTACCACAAACGACCGACTCGTAATCAGGTCCTAGGTCTTGGGTTTTTATTGCTAATCCTGACAATTGCAATTTTTTTGCTCTTCGATTTCCCACTTCTGAAGATACCTCCAGCAACTATTCCACCCTTAAAACTACTTCTTGGCCAAGTGATTCTTGTCCAGCCTGGATTATTAAATAATCTGCTGGTGCCCTTGGGCGTAGTATAAGTCATATTATCACCTTTTCTTTTAATGAGGCAATTGTACATGTTAAGCTCAAATAGACATGGGCGACACCCATTTTGAAAAAGCCTTCTTTAGATCCTACTAAATGTGGAAACTACTGTCCTATTACAACTACCCTTTTCAATGCCCAAAATGCTAGATTTGTCAGAAAGTTACAAGCCCACTTGGAATCGAACAAACTTCTGGACGATTGAAAATCTGGATTTCGTCCAGGTAGAGGGGGAAAAACATGTCTCCTTTATAGTAAAGTCTCTGTTTTGCGCATAATGGATCATGGTCAAGTCAGAATATTCATGCTTCTTGAGCTCTCTCTGCCATTCAACATTAATGACCACACTTGACAATGTTTTAGAGAAGTGGCTGTTGGTATCTGAGATCTCAGTGAATTGCCTTTTGTCTTTTATAAACAATTGCATGTAACAGTGGGCCCACATAATTCAAACTCAAAATTTGCTGAATTCGGGGTTCCACAAGGATCCTGCATTTCCATCACTTTAATTAACATTTACATGAAGCCTCTAAACAACTTGTTGACTAACCTGAGCAAAGTGTTCAAACATTATGCTGATGTAATTCAGCTAGTCTTCTGCCTTGGACAAGACCCCATACTAATATCTTGCATATTCAAATTACCATCAAATGTACTGAATCTTGGATGGCCCAAAACTGGTTGGTGCTCAACTAATAAAAGACTGAAATCCTGCAAGCATCTTCTCCATCAACCTTCAATAAATCTATCTTAACCAGATTTCAAGCTAGGGATGTAACGCTCACCTGCTTCCCTCGGAGGCGCGGGTCTTGGCTGGGCGGTGAAACCGTCTTCAAAGTTAGGCGTAGGGTCCGTCTGGCTCCCTGGTTTGGTCCCCTTCTCACCGAAAGCCTGACTTGGAGGGTGAGATGTCTACAAGTGGAAAAGATCAGGGGGTGTTAGTAGCTGGAAGGTTAGATGAAGTCTCTACCCCCACACTCTCTCCTCCCGTGGTACTCGGTTGCTAACTGTGCTCACCTTAAATAGGTGAATGCCGGGCTCTCCATCCTGCGTCTTGTGCAGGGGCTCTGGGTCCAGTTACTTCACTGGTTTTGGGATCAGCCTCTTGATTGCAGAGGGTAAGTAGAGAGCGATGCCGTCGTTAATTGCACGAGCGGATTTTGCATATATCAAGTCCTTAATGTCCTCTTTTAACGTCCCTTTCTTGCATGGTTGGCTGAGAAGAAATGATGGCGAAAGAATGCCAAAGTTCGTGGAGGCACGTAAGTAGAAAGTCTGTGCAGGGCCTTTCAACGCATCTTAATGTCTCTCTCTTGCTTTCAGATGGAGAATGATGAAGGCGCCGGTGATGATGCCCAGGTTCGTACCGAGGCGCGAACAAGATGATGGAGAATAGGAAGGCACGTAAGTAGAAAGTCTGTTCAAGGCCTTTAAACGCACCTTAATGTCTCTCTTTGCCTTGCAGGTAGCGGAGTGCGGTGCGAGCTGACTTTGGAGCGTACGTTGCAAAGGTAAGCCGTTCAGAAACAAAACGTTACTATGTTCTTTTGTCTTTGCAGGGCTCGATGGCGGAGAAAGGGTGCGGCGAATACCTTAAACGCTCCGGTGGATCGGGTAAGTTGAAGCGCTGACCTTGACTCTTCTAATCTGTGTTTTTTGTTGTTGGGCAGATGCTGCTGAAGACTGAAGAATGGATCCTCATCAGGTAAATCCGGAGATTTCGCGTTCACAGGAGCTGGAATGGAAGATTCCTAGGAGCTGACACGGTGAGCGTCCTGCTGCTGATGCAGAATAACGCGAAGCACGTGGCACCAATCGGGTGTGGTTTAAATAGTGCACAGGAGTGCTTAGGCGTCTTCTTCCACAGCCTCGCCCAGGTAAGAAAAAGAGTTCCAGTTTCCAGAAGAGTTCCAGTCCTAGGGAGTGGTTCCAGCCCCACCCAGAAGAAAAGTAGTTCCTGCCAGAGGAGGATGAAGACTTCATCCTGTTGGTAAGGAAGCAGCATGGTCTGCTGCAGGTAGGTCCACCCAAGCACTTCTGAATTTGCTATGAGCCCGGCGTTTCTTGTGCCGGGACCAGTCTCCACAATGAGCCTGGCACCACCGGTGCCAGGACAAGGCCCAAAAGGTCCCTAAAGGGACTTGCTGGCGTCTGCAATGAATGTTATGAGCCTGCTTCCAAGGGCGTTGGGCTTCTCCTGACTCCTTGGAAGCAGTGGTCATGACAGCACCCCCCCTCAAGGCCCCTCCCAAGTTCGTCTTCTCCGGGGGTCTTGGTTTGTCGGGTAAAGTTTGGTGAAACTTCTTGACCAGACGGGGTGCATGCACATGTTCCGATGGTTCCCAAGATCGTTCCTGGGGTCCATAACCTTTCCAGTCAATCAGATAATATAGTTTTGATTTGGAAATCTTGGAGTCTAGGATGTTCTGAATTTCGAACTCCAGTTCTCCATCCACTAGGATAGGGTCTGGAGATTTTGTCAAACGGGTTCCAGGTCGCATGGGTTTTAGCAAGGAGACGTGGAAGACGGGATGAACTTTCATATGAGTAGGTAAGCCCAATTTTACTGCCACTGGATTTATTATGGCGGTGATGGGGTAGGGTCCCAGGTATCATGGATTGAAAGTACGTGGTCCTTTTAAGGGTAAATGTTTGGTGGACAGCCAGACTTGATCTCCCACTTGATATTGGGGAGCTTCCTTTCGATGTTGGTCTGCACCCTTCTTGTAATGTTCCTTGGCTTGCTGAAGGTGAGAAGTGGCTTCCTTAAAGGCTTGAGTGATTGTAGAGTGCAGGTGATCAACAGCAGGTGTTCCAAGAGTCTGAGGTGGATCAACATTTGAGGTGCGGGGATGGATTCCATACAAGAGGAAAAAAGGGGTTTTTCCAGTTCCAGAATGGACTGAATTATTATAAGCGTGCTCCGCAATCCAGAGGATTTCTTTCCAAGTGCCTTCTGCTTGCTGCAACATGCAGCGTAGATATTGTTCCAGAGTTTGGTTGGTCCTCTCGGTCTGCCCGTCGGTCTGGGGATGATGGCTGGTTGAAAGCCTTACGTCAATTTGGGCTAAACGACAGCAACTCCGCCAGAAGTGGGAAATAAACTGACTTCCTCTATCCGAGATTAGAACTGAAGGAAAGCCGTGCAACCGAACGATGTTCTCGAGGAATTCCCGGGCTAGAATTGAAGCTGTGGGTAACCCCTTTAATGGAATAAAATGAGCCATTTTAGAAAATAGGTCCACAACTACTAAGATCGTATTATATCCGGAGCATGGTGGTAAATCCGTGATGAAATCCATGGAGAGAGTATGCCACGGGTGAGGAGGAATGTCTATTGGATGTAAGAGGCCTGATGGTTTCTCCTTCTGGCTTTTGTTCTGAGCGCACACCCCACAGGAGATTACAAAATCTTTAATGTCCTTCCTCCAAGAGGGCCACCAGAAATGTCTTTTTACTTTTTCAGACGTTTTAGCAATGCCGGGATGCCCTTCCATTAAGGAGTCATGGTAACATGAAATGACCTGTGATTGTAAATCCATACATGGCAGATATAATCTACCTTGAAAGTATGGCAAGTCTTTTTCCATTGTAAAGTCTTTCCCCTTGAGTTTCCAGTCTTTTATTTCTGCTGGAGTCATAAGTTTCTTAACTTTCGCTTCAATATCTTCAAGGGATTGTGTGTTAATTAAACCCAGGATTCTTTGTTACGGAATTATTGGTACGGGTTCAGGACTAGTCGTGAGTTCATCTACTCCCACTCGGGAGAGGGCATCCGCTTTTCCATTCTTGTTGCCTGGTCGGTAAGTAATTACAAAGTCGAACTCGGCGAAAAATAGTGCCCAACGGAGTTGTCTAGAGGATTGAGCTTTGGCTGATTTTAAGTATTGTAAATTGCGATGATCCGTAATGACGGTGACTGTGTGTCGGGCTCCCAGGAGATAGTGCCACCAGGCCTTAAAGGCGGACTTAATAGCTAAAAGTTCTTTATCGGTAATGGTATAGTTGATTTCGGGAGCCGAAAATTTGCGGGACCAAAAGGCCACAGGGTGCAACTGGTTTGTTTCTGGGTCCCTCTGCGAAAGCACTGCTCCCATCGCGAGACTGGAGGCATCGGTCTCAACAATATAGCGAAGTTCCGGGCGGGGATGTTTTAAAACCGGAGCTGAGATGAATTTAGTTTTCAGTTCTTGAAAGGCTTGTTCGGCTTCTGTAGACCATTCGAAACGTTTGTTTTTTCTGAGAAGGGCTGTAATAGGTTGAACTATTCGAGAGAAGTCTGGAATAAACCTACGATAAAAGTTGGTGAAGCCCAACATGCTTTGGACTCCTTTTACTGAGGTTGGTGAGGGCCACTTAAGAATAGCGTCCACTTTTCTTGAGTCCATGTGAACTCCGTTAGGTGACAAAATGAATCCCAAAAATTCGACCTCAGTAACGTGAAAAACGCATTTCTCCAGCTTAGCAAAAAGTCGGTGTTGACGGAGCCTCTCCAGTACCGCTGTGACGTGTTTTCGATGATCAGCCTCTGAGGCCGAGTAAACCAGAATATCGTCAATATAGACAACTACACACACATCAATGAGTTCTCTGAGGACGTCATTCATAAAGTACTGAAAAGCGGCCGGTGCATTGCATAATCCAAAGGGCATTACTTGATACTCGAATAATCCATACTTAGTACGAAAGGCCGTTTTCCATTCATCGCCCTCTTTTATTCGTACCAAATGGTAAGCTCCTCTGAGGTCCAACTTAGTATAAATACAGGCACTTTTAACTTGGTCAAGTAGTTCTGGGATCAATGGTAACGGATATCTGTTCTTGATTGTTATCTGATTCAGGGCACGGTAATCTATACATGTTCTCAGGTCTCCCTCTTTTTTTGGAACGAAGAACAGAGCTGAGGAGGCTGGGGACTTTGAAGGACGGATAAATCCATTAGCCAGATATTGGCCCAAATATTGTCTTAGGTGAAGATGTTCTGGTTCGGTAAGGGCATAAATTCGACTGCACGGAGGAATGGATCCCGGAATCAGGTCTATCTGACAGTCGTATGACCTGTGAGGAGGCAGGGTGTTAGCTTGATCTTTCCGAAAGACATCATGATAATCCCGGTATTCAGAAGGCAGTTGTGGAGTCTCAGAGGAGATTGCTGCCAGCTTGGTGGGAGGCTGAGGATAACAGGTGGGAGCGCATTCTGGAAACCGAATTGTCTTTGCTCGCCAGTCGATTTGAGGATTGTGCTTCTCCAACCAAGGGATTCCCAGAATAACTTGAAATCGCGGAGCCTTGATCACGTCAAACACGATCTTCTCTTGATGTCCATCTTGGCCTACCAACGTCACTTCCAAGGTGGTGTGAGTTACTGGTCCGGAAGCTATTTCCGTACCGTCCACTGTGGTAATGACGTCTCTCACAGCCTTAGGACAAAGAGATAGATTCATCCTGGCGGCCATTTCACAGTCCACGTAATTGCCGATCGCGCCACTATCAATGTATGCTTTTATGGCATGCATACGATTGGGCTGCTCTGGACTCACGAGGACCATAGGCATGACGAAATGCAAGGTCAAAGAACTGGTTTTAACGCTCGGCAAGCAGACCTCTACACTTGTCGGGCGAGGTCGTTTTCCGACTCAGAACCTTCGGCACCTTTATCGGATGCTCCTACCATCTTTTTCTTTGGTTTCACAGGGCAATCCCGAAGAAAGTGTCCAGAATTTCCGCAATAGAGGCCTAATTGCAATTGTCTTCTCCTTTCTCGTTCCTTTTGGGTTAGGGGTCCTTTCACGACCCCAATTTGCATGGGTTCCACGGAATCATTTCCTTTAGCGGAGCTCTGTGGTCTTGAAAAAACACGGGATTCAAATCTGGAACGATCGGCCTTCCGATTCTGCAGCCTGTGATCTAATTGAACCACCAGATCGATATATTCAGAACAGTCTTGTGGCGGATTTACCACCTGGGCCAGAACGTCTTTAAGTTCCCCTCGCAGGCCTCTGTAGAAAAGCGTGATTCTCTTGTCTTCCGGCCATCCGGTTTCCACCACTAGTCTGTTAAATGACGCAATGTAAGTCAAGAGGTCTTGATTACCCTGTCGTAGTGAAAGAAGTTCATTATCCAAGGCCTGACCCTGGGAGTGTCGTGCGAACAATCTCTCCATACTAGCTTGAAAGTCTTGGAAGTTATGAAGAACAGGGTCATCCTGAGTCACTAAAGGTATAGACCAATCTGCGGCACTGCCACTAAGATATGAGAGCACAAAGGCCACCTTGGCCTGGTCCATTGGAAATGCGGCGGGTCTACACAAAAAGTGCAAGCGACATTGATTGAAGAAGACAGCGAATCTCCTTGGATCACCAGAAAAACGCTCGGGCGGGGCCAAAGGTACATTTCCTGGTAGATTAATCTGCACCGGATTAGTGGAAGTCGTTGGAGCATGGCTCCCTCCCGAGGCGGGCAGAGGAGTTTGTCCCGCTTGGGCTTGTAACAACTGTCTGGCAAGATCATCAGTTCGCTCCTTAGAAACAACTAACTCTCTCCTTAAGGCATTAGTTTCCTGGCGTGCTGCGTGTGCTTCTGCCCTCAACTCCCCAAGCAATTGGGCCAATTGGTCTGTGGCTGAGGTTTCCATTGCGCCTGGGCGGGAAATATGCGGTAAGGCTTCGCGTTCTGTAACGCTCACCTGGTTCCCTCGGAGGCACGGGTCTTGGCTGGGCGGTGAAACCGTCTTCAAAGTTAGGCGTAGGGTCCGTCTGGCTCCCTGGTTTGGTCCCCTTCTCACCGAAAGCTTGACTTGGAGGGTGAGATGTCTACAAGTGGAAAAGATCAGGGGGTGTTAGTAGCTGGAAGGTTAGATGAAGTCTCTACCCCCACACTCTCTCCTCCCGTGGTACTCGGTTGCTAACTGTGCTCACCTTAAATAGGTGAATGCCGGGCTCTCCATCCTGCGTCTTGTGCAGGGGCTCTGGGTCCAGTTACTTCACTGGTTTTGGGATCAGCCTCTTGATTGCAGAGGGTAAGTAGAGAGCGATGCCGCCGTTAATTGCACGAGCGGATTTTGCATATATCAAGTCCTTAATGTCCTCTTTTAACGTCCCTTTCTTGCAGGGTTGGCTGAGAAGAAATGATGGCGAAAGAATGCCAAAGTTCGTGGAGGCACGTAAGTAGAAAATCTGTGCAGGGCCTTTCAACGCACCTTAATGTCTCTCTCTTGCTTTCAGATGGAGAATGATGAAGGCGCCGGTGATGATGCCCAGGTTCGTACCGAGGCGCGAACAAGATGATGGAGAATAGGAAGGCACGTAAGTAGAAAGTCTGTTCAAGGCCTTTAAACGCACCTTAATGTCTCTCTTTGCCTTGCAGATAGCGGAGTGCGGTGCGAGCTGACTTTGGAGCGTACGTCGCAAAGGTAAGCCGTTCAGAAACAAAACGTTACTAACCAATGTTCTTTTGTCTTTGCAGGGCTCGATGGCGGAGAAAGGGTGCAGCGAATACCTTAAACGCTCCGGTGGATCGGGTAAGTTGAAGCGCTGACCTTGACTCTTCTAATCTGTGTTTTTTGTTGTTGGGCAGATGCTGCTGAAGACTGAAGAATGGATCCTCATCAGGTAAATCCGGAGATTTCGCGTTCACAGGAGCTGGAATGGAAGATTCCTAGGAGCTGACACGGTGAGCGTCCTGCTGCTGATGCAGAATAACGCGAAGCACGTGGCACCAATCGGGTGTGGTTTAAATAGTGCACAGGAGTGCTTAGGCGTCTTCTTCCACAGCCTCGCCCAGGTAAGAAAAAGAGTTCCAGTTTCCAGAAGAGTTCCAGTCCTAGGGAGTGGTTCCAGCCCCACCCAGAAGAAAAGTAGTTCCTGCCAGAGGAGGATGAAGACTTCATCCTGTTGGTAAGGAAGCAGCATGGTCTGCTGCAGGTAGGTCCACCCAAGCACTTCTGAATTTGCTATGAGCCCGGCGCTTCTTGTGCCGGGACCAGTCTCCACAATGAGCCTGGCACCACCGGTGCCAGGACAAGGCCCAAAAGGTCCCTAAAGGGACTTGCTGGCGTCTGCAATGAATGTTATGAGCCTGCTTCCAAGGGCGTTGGGCTTCTCCTGACTCCTTGGAAGCAGTGGTCATGAAAGCACCCCCCCTCAAGGCCCCTCCCAAGTTCGTCTTCTCCGGGGGTCTTGGTTTGTCGGGAAAAGTTTGGTGAAACTTCTTGACCAGACGGGGTGCATGCACATGTTCCGATGGTTCCCAAGATCGTTCCTGGGGTCCATAACCTTTCCAGTCAATCAGATAATATAGTTTTGATTTGGAAATCTTGGAGTCTAGGATGTTCTGAATTTCGAACTCCAGTTCTCCATCCACTAGGATAGGGTCTGGAGATTTTGTCAAACGGGTTCCAGGTCGCATGGGTTTTAGCAAGGAGACGTGGAAGACGGGATGAACTTTCATATGAGTAGGTAAGCCCAATTTTACTGCCACTGGATTTATTATGGCGGTGATGGGGTAGGGTCCCAGGTATCATGGATTGAAAGTACGTGGTCCTTTTAAGGGTAAATGTTTGGTGGACAGCCAGACTTGATCTCCCACTTGATATTGGGGAGCTTCCTTTCGATGTTGGTCTGCACCCTTCTTGTAATGTTCCTTGGCTTGCTGAAGGTGAGAAGTGGCTTCCTTAAAGGCTTGAGTGATTGTAGAGTGCAGGTGATCTACAGCAGGTGTTCCAAGAGTCTGAGGTGGATCAACATTTGAGGTGCGGGGATGGATTCCATACAAGAGGAAAAAAGGGGTTTTCCCAGTTCCAGAATGGACTGAATTATTATAAGCGTGCTCCGCAATCCAGAGGATTTCTTTCCAAGTGCCTTCTGCTTGCTGCAACATGCAGCGTAGATATTGTTCCAGAGTTTGGTTGGTCCTCTCGGTCTGCCCGTCGGTCTGGGGATGATGGCTGGTTGAAAGCCTTACGTCAATTTGGGCTAAACGACAGCAACTCCGCCAGAAGTGGGAAATAAACTGACTTCCTCTATCCGAGATTAGAACTGAAGGAAAGCCGTGCAACCGAACGATGTTCTCGAGGAATTCCCGGGCTAGAATTGAAGCTGTGGGTAACCCCTTTAATGGAATAAAATGAGCCATTTTAGAAAATAGGTCCACAACTACTAAGATCGTATTATATCCGGAGCATGGTGGTAAATCCGTGATGAAATCCATGGAGAGAGTATGCCACGGGTGAGGAGGAATGTCTATTGGATGTAAGAGGCCTGATGGTTTCTCCTTCTGGCTTTTGTTCTGAGCGCACACCCCACAGGAGATTACAAAATCTTTAATGTCCTTCCTCCAAGAGGGCCACCAGAAATGTCTTTTTACTTTTTCAGACGTTTTAGCAATGCCGGGATGCCCTTCCATTAAGGAGTCATGGTAACATGAAATGACCTGTGATTGTAAATCCATACATGGCAGATATAATCTACCTTGAAAGTATGGCAAGTCTTTTTCCATTGTAAAGTCTTTCCCCTTGAGTTTCCAGTCTTTTATTTCTGCTGGAGTCATAAGTTTCTTAACTTTCGCTTCAATATCTTCAAGGGATTGTGTGTTAATTAAACCCAGGATTCTTTGTTCCGGAATTATTGGTACGGGTTCAGGACTAGTCGTGAGTTCATCTACTCCCACTCGGGAGAGGGCATCCGCTTTTCCATTCTTGTTGCCTGGTCGGTAAGTAATTACAAAGTCGAACTTGGCGAAAAATAGTGCCCAACGGAGTTGTCTAGAGGATTGAGCTTTGGCTGATTTTAAGTATTGTAAATTGCGATGATCCGTAATGACGGTGACTGTGTGTCGGGCTCCCAGGAGATAGTGCCGCCAGGCCTTAAAGGCGGACTTAATAGCTAAAAGTTCTTTATCGGTAATGGTATAGTTGATTTCGGGAGCCGAAAATTTGCGGGACCAAAAGGCCACAGGGTGCAACTGGTTTGTTTCTGGGTCCCTCTGCGAAAGCACTGCTCCCATCGCGAGACTGGAGGCATCGGTCTCAACAATATAGGGAAGTTCCGGGCGGGGATGTTTTAAAACCGGAGCTGAGATGAATTTAGTTTTCAGTTCTTGAAAGGCTTGTTCGGCTTCTGTAGACCATTCGAAACGTTTGTTTTTTCTGAGAAGGGCTGTAATAGGTTGAACTATTCGAGAGAAGTCTGGAATAAACCTACGATAAAAGTTGGTGAAGTCCAACATGCTTTGGACTCCTTTTACTGAGGTTGGTGAGGGCCACTTAAGAATAGCGTCCACTTTTCTTGAGTCCATGTGAACTCCGTTAGGTGACAAAATGAATCCCAAAAATTCGACCTCAGTAACGTGAAAAACGCATTTCTCCAGCTTAGCAAAAAGTCGGTGTTGACGGAGCCTCTCCAGTACCGCTGTGACGTGTTTTCGATGATCAGCCTCTGAGGCCGAGTAAACCAGAATATCGTCAATATAGACAACTACACACACATCAATGAGTTCTCTGAGGACGTCATTCATAAAGTACTGAAAAGCGGCCGGTGCATTGCATAATCCAAAGGGCATTACTTGATACTCGAATAATCCATACTTAGTACGAAAGGCCGTTTTCCATTCATCGCCCTCTTTTATTCGTACCAAATGGTAAGCTCCTCTGAGGTCCAACTTAGTATAAATACAGGCACTTTTAACTTGGTCAAGTAGTTCTGGGATCAATGGTAACGGATATCTGTTCTTGATTGTTATCTGATTCAGGGCACGGTAATCTATACATGTTCTCAGGTCTCCCTCTTTTTTTGGAACGAAGAACAGAGCTGAGGAGGCTGGGGACTTTGAAGGACGGATAAATCCATTAGCCAGATATTGGCCCAAATATTGTCTTAGGTGAAGATTTTCTGGTTCGGTAAGGGCATAAATTCGACTGCACGGAGGAATGGATCCCGGAATCAGGTCTATCTGACAGTCGTATGACCTGTGAGGAGGCAGGGTGTTAGCTTGATCTTTCCGAAAGACATCATGATAATCCCGGTATTCAGAAGGCAGTTGTGGAGTCTCAGAGGAGATTGCTGCCAGCTTGGTGGGAGGCTGAGGATAACAGGTGGGAGCGCATTCTGGAAACCGAATTGTCTTTGCTCGCCAGTCGATTTGAGGATTGTGCTTCTCCAACCAAGGGATTCCCAGAATAACTTGAAATCGCGGAGCCTTGATCACGTCAAACACGATCTTCTCTTGATGTCCATCTTGGCCTACCAACGTCACTTCCAAGGTGGTGTGAGTTACTGGTCCGGAAGCTATTTCCATACCGTCCACTGTGGTAATGACGTCTCTCACAGCCTTAGGACAAAGAGATAGATTCATCCTGGCGGCCATTTCACAGTCCACGTAATTGCCGATCGCGCCACTATCAATGTATGCTTTTATGGCATGCATACGATTGGGCTGCTCTGGACTCACGAGGACCATAGGCATGACGAAATGCAAGGTCAAAGAACTGGTTTTAACGCTCGGCAAGCAGACCTCTACACTTGTCGGGCGAGGTCGTTTTCCGACTCAGAACCTTCGGCACCTTTATCGGATGCTCCTACCATCTTTTTCTTTGGTTTCACAGGGCAATCCCGAAGAAAGTGTCCAGAATTTCCGCAATAGAGGCATAATTGCAATTGTCTTCTCCTTTCTCGTTCCTTTTGGGTTAGGGGTCCTTTCACGACCCCAATGTGCATGGGTTCCACGGAATCATTTCCTTTAGCGGAGCTCTGTGGTCTTGAAAAAACACGGGATTCTAATCTGGAACGATCGGCCTTCCGATTCTGCAGCCTGTGATCTAATTGAACCACCAGATCGATATATTCAGAACAGTCTTGTGGCGGATTTACCACCTGGGCCAGAACGTCTTTAAGTTCCCCTCGCAGGCCTCTGTAGAAAAGCGTGATTCTCTTGTCTTCCGGCCATCCGGTTTCCACCACTAGTCTGTTAAATGACGCAATGTAAGTCAAGAGGTCTTGATTACCCTGTCGTAGTGAAAGAAGTTCATTATCCAAGGCCTGACCCTGGGAGTGTCGTGCGAACAATCTCTCCATACTAGCTTGAAAGTCTTGGAAGTTATGAAGAACAGGGTCATCCTGAGTCACTAAAGGTATAGACCAATCTGCGGCACTGCCACTAAGATATGAGAGCACAAAGGCCACCTTGGCCTGGTCCGTTGGAAATGCGGCGGGTCTACACAAAAAGTGCAAGCGACATTGATTGAAGAAGACAGCGAATCTCCTTGGATCACCAGAAAAACGCTCGGGCGGGGCCAAAGGTACATTTCCTGGTAGATTAATCTGCACCGGATTAGTGGAAGTCGTTGGAGCATGGCTCCCTCCCGAGGCGGGCAGAGGAGTTTGTCCCGCTTGGGCTTGTAACAACTGTCTGGCAAGATCATCAGTTCGCTCCTTAGAAACAACGAACTCTCTCCTTAAGGCATTCGTTTCCTGGCGTGCTGCGTGTACTTCTGCCCTCAACTCCCCAAGCAATTGGGCCAATTGGTCTGTGGCTGAGGTTTCCATTGCGCCTGGGCGGGAAATATGGGGTAAGGCTTCGCGTTCTGTAACGCTCACCTGGTTCCCTCGGAAGCACGGGTCTTGGCTGGGCGGTGAAACCGTCTTCAAAGTTAGGCGTAGGGTCCGTCTGGCTCCCTGGTTTGGTCCCCTTCTCACCGAAAGCTTGACTTGGAGGGTGAGATGTCTACAAGTGGAAAAGATCAGGGGGTGTTAGTAGCTGGAAGGTTAGATGAAGTCTCTACCCCCACACTCTCTCCTCCCGTGGTACTCGGTTGCTAACTGTGCTCACCTTAAACAGGTGAATGCCGGGCTCTCCATCCTGCGTCTTGTGCAGGGGCTCTGGGTCCAGTTACTTCACTGGTTTTGGGATCAGCCTCTTGATTGCAGAGGGTAAGTAGAGAGCGATGCCGCCGTTAATTGCACGAGCGGATTTTGCATATATCAAGTCCTTAATGTCCTCTTTTAACGTCCCTTTCTTGCAGGGTTGGCTGAGAAGAAATGATGGCGAAAGAATGCCAAAGTTCGTGGAGGCACGTAAGTAGAAAATCTGTGCAGGGCCTTTCAACGCACCTTAATGTCTCTCTCTTGCTTTCAGATGGAGAATGATGAAGGCGCCGGTGATGATGCCCAGGTTCGTACCGAGGCGCGAACAAGATGATGGAGAATAGGAAGGCACGTAAGTAGAAAGTCTGTTCAAGGCCTTTAAACGCACCTTAATGTCTCTCTTTGCCTTGCAGGTAGCGGAGTGCGGTGCGAGCTGACTTTGGAGCGTACGTCGCAAAGGTAAGCCGTTCAGAAACAAAACGTTACTAACCAATGTTCTTTTGTCTTTGCAGGGCTCGATGGCGGAGAAAGGGTGCGGCGAATACCTTAAACGCTCCGGTGGATCGGGTAAGTTGAAGCGCTGACCTTGACTCTTCTAATCTGTGTTTTTTGTTGTTGTGCAGATGCTGCTGAAGACTGAAGAATGGATCCTCATCAGGTAAATCCGGAGATTTCGCGTTCACAGGAGCTGGAATGGAAGATTCCTAGGAGCTGACACGGTGAGTGTCCTGCTGCTGATGCAGAATAACGCGAAGCACGTGGCACCAATCGGGTGTGGTTTAAATAGTGCACAGGAGTGCTTAGGCGTCTTCTTCCACAGCCTCGCCCAGGTAAGAAAAAGAGTTCCAGTTTCCAGAAGAGTTCCAGTCCTAGGGAGTGGTTCCAGCCCCACCCAGAAGAAAAGTAGTTCCTGCCAGAGGAGGATGAAGACTTCATCCTGTTGGTAAGGAAGCAGCATGGTCTGCTGCAGGTAGGTCCACCCAAGCACTTCTGAATTTGCTATGAGCCCGGCGCTTCTTGTGCCGGGACCAGTCTCCACAATGAGCCTGGCACCACCGGTGCCAGGACAAGGCCCAAAAGGTCCCTAAAGGGACTTGCTGGCGTCTGCAATGAATGTTATGAGCCTGCTTCCAAGGGCGTTGGGCTTCTCCTGACTCCTTGGAAGCAGTGGTCATGAAAGCACCCCCCCTCAAGGCCCCTCCCAAGTTCGTCTTCTCCGGGGGTCTTGGTTTGTCGGGAAAAGTTTGGTGAAACTTCTTGACCAGACGGGGTGCATGCACATGTTCCGATGGTTCCCAAGATCGTTCCTGGGGTCCATAACCTTTCCAGTCAATCAGATAATATAGTTTTGATTTGGAAATCTTGGAGTCTAGGATGTTCTGAATTTCGAACTCCAGTTCTCCATCCACTAGGATAGGGTCTGGAGATTTTGTCAAACGGGTTCCAGGTCGCATGGGTTTTAGCAAGGAGACGTGGAAGACGGGATGAACTTTCATATGAGTAGGTAAGCCCAATTTTACTGCCACTGGATTTATTATGGCGGTGATGGGGTAGGGTCCCAGGTATCATGGATTGAAAGTACGTGGTCCTTTTAAGGGTAAATGTTTGGTGGACAGCCAGACTTGATCTCCCACTTGATATTGGGGAGCTTCCTTTCGATGTTGGTCTGCACCCTTCTTGTAATGTTCCTTGGCTTGCTGAAGGTGAAAAGTGGCTTCCTTAAAGGCTTGAGTGATTGTAGAGTGCAGGTGATCTACAGCAGGTGTTCCAAGAGTCTGAGGTGGATCAACATTTGAGGTGCGGGGATGGATTCCATACAAGAGGAAAAAAGGGGTTTTCCCAGTTCCAGAATGGACTGAATTATTATAAGCGTGCTCCGCAATCCAGAGGATTTCTTTCCAAGTGCCTTCTGCTTGCTGCAACATGCAGCGTAGATATTGTTCCAGAGTTTGATTGGTCCTCTCGGTCTGCCCGTCGGTCTGGGGATGATGGCTGGTTGAAAGCCTTACGTCAATTTGAGCTAAACGACAGCAACTCCGCCAGAAGTGGGAAATAAACTGACTTCCTCTATCCGAGATTAGAACTGAAGGAAAGCCGTGCAACCGAACGATGTTCTCGAGGAATTCCCGGGCTAGAATTGAAGCTGTGGGTAACCCCTTTAATGGAATAAAATGAGCCATTTTAGAAAATAGGTCCACAACTACTAAGATCGTATTATATCCGGAGCATGGTGGTAAATCCGTGATGAAATCCATGGAGAGAGTATGCCACGGGTGAGGAGGAATGTCTATTGGATGTAAGAGGCCTAATGGTTTCTCCTTCTGGCTTTTGTTCTGAGCGCACACCCCACAGGAGATTACAAAATCTTTAGTGTCCTTCCTCCAAGAGGGCCACCAGAAATGTCTTTTTACTTTTTCAGACATTTTAGCAATGCCGGGATGCCCTTCCATTAAGGAGTCATGGTAACATGAAATGACCTGTGATTGTAAATCCATACATGGCAGATATAATCTACCTTGAAAGTATGGCAAGTCTTTTTCCATTGTAAAGTCTTTCCCCTTGAGTTTCCAGTCTTTTATTTCTGCTGGAGTCATAAGTTTCTTAACTTTCGCTTCAATATCTTCAAGGGATTGTGTGTTAATTAAACCCAGGATTCTTTGTTCCGGAATTATTGGTACGGGTTCAGGACTAGTCGTGAGTTCATCTACTCCCACTCGGGAGAGGGCATCCGCTTTTCCATTCTTGTTGCCTGGTCGGTAAGTAATTACAAAGTCGAACTCGGCGAAAAATAGTGCCCAACGGAGTTGTCTAGAGGATTGAGCTTTGGCTGATTTTAAGTATTGTAAATTGCGATGATCCGTAATGACGGTGACTGTGTGTCGGGCTCCCAGGAGATAGTGCCGCCAGGCCTTAAAGGCGGACTTAATAGCTAAAAGTTCTTTATCGGTAATGGTATAGTTGATTTCGGGAGCCGAAAATTTGCGGGACCAAAAGGCCACAGGGTGCAACTGGTTTGTTTCTGGGTCCCTCTGCGAAAGCACTGCTCCCATCGCGAGACTGGAGGCATCGGTCTCAACAATATAGGGAAGTTCCGGGCGGGGATGTTTTAAAACCGGAGCTGAGAGAGTATGCCACGGGTGAGGAGGAATGTCTATTGGATGTAAGAGGCCTAATGGTTTCTCCTTCTGGCTTTTGTTCTGAGCGCACACCCCACAGGAGATTACAAAATCTTTAGTGTCCTTCCTCCAAGAGGGCCACCAGAAATGTCTTTTTACTTTTTCAGACATTTTAGCAATGCCGGGATGCCCTTCCATTAAGGAGTCATGGTAACATGAAATGACCTGTGATTGTAAATCCATACATGGCAGATATAATCTACCTTGAAAGTATGGCAAGTCTTTTTCCATTGTAAAGTCTTTCCCCTTGAGTTTCCAGTCTTTTATTTCTGCTGGAGTCATAAGTTTCTTAACTTTCGCTTCAATATCTTCAAGGGATTGTGTGTTAATTAAACCCAGGATTCTTTGTTCCGGAATTATTGGTACGGGTTCAGGACTAGTCGTGAGTTCATCTACTCCCACTCGGGAGAGGGCATCCGCTTTTCCATTCTTGTTGCCTGGTCGGTAAGTAATTACAAAGTCGAACTCGGCGAAAAATAGTGCCCAACGGAGTTGTCTAGAGGATTGAGCTTTGGCTGATTTTAAGTATTGTAAATTGCGATGATCCGTAATGACGGTGACTGTGTGTCGGGCTCCCAGGAGATAGTGCCGCCAGGCCTTAAAGGCGGACTTAATAGCTAAAAGTTCTTTATCGGTAATGGTATAGTTGATTTCGGGAGCCGAAAATTTGCGGGACCAAAAGGCCACAGGGTGCAACTGGTTTGTTTCTGGGTCCCTCTGCGAAAGCACTGCTCCCATCGCGAGACTGGAGGCATCGGTCTCAACAATATAGGGAAGTTCCGGGCGGGGATGTTTTAAAACCGGAGCTGAGATGAATTTAGTTTTCAGTTCTTGAAAGGCTTGTTCGGCTTCTGTAGACCATTCGAAACGTTTGTTTTTTCTGAGAAGGGCTGTAATAGGTTGAACTATTCGAGAGAAGTCTGGAATAAACCTACGATAAAAGTTGGTGAAGCCCAACATGCTTTGGACTCCTTTTACTGAGGTTGGTGTGGGCCACTTAAGAATAGCGTCCACTTTTCTTGAGTCCATGTGAACTCCGTTAGGTGACAAAATGAATCCCAAAAATTCGACCTCAGTAACGTGAAAAACGCATTTCTCCAGCTTAGCAAAAAGTCGGTGTTGACGGAGCCTCTCCAGTACCGCTGTGACGTGTTTTCGATGATCAGCCTCTGAGGCCGAGTAAACCAGAATATCGTCAATATAGACAACTACACACACATCAATGAGTTCTCTGAGGACGTAATTCATAAAGTACTGAAAAGCGGCCGGTGCATTGCATAATCCAAAGGGCATTACTTGATACTCGAATAATCCATACTTAGTACGAAAGGCCGTTTTCCATTCAGCGCCCTCTTTTATTCGTACCAAATGGTAAGCTCCTCTGAGGTCCAACTTAGTATAAATACAGGCACTTTTAACTTGGTCAAGTAGTTCTGGGATCAATGGTAACGGATATCTGTTCTTGATTGTTATCTGATTCAGGGCACGGTAATCTATACATGTTCTCAGGTCTCCCTCTTTTTTTGGAACGAAGAACAGAGCTGAGGAGGCTGGGGACTTTGAAGGACGGATAAATCCATTAGCCAGATATTGGTCCAAATATTGTCTTAGGTGAAGATTTTCTGGTTCGGTAAGGGCATAAATTCGACTGCACGGAGGAATGGATCCCGGAATCAGGTCTATCTGACAGTCGTATGACCTGTGAGGAGGCAGGGTGTTAGCTTGATCTTTCCGAAAGACATCATGATAATCCCGGTATTCAGAAGGCAGTTGTGGAGTCTCAGAGGAGATTACTGCCAGCTTGGTGGGAGGCTGAGGATAACAGGTGGGAGCGCATTCTGGAAACCGAATTGTCTTTGCTCGCCAGTCGATTTGAGGATTGTGCTTCTCCAACCAAGGGATTCCCAGAATAACTTGAAATCGCGGAGCCTTGATCACGTCAAACACGATCTTCTCTTGATGTCCATCTTGGCCTACCAACGTCACTTCCAAGGTGGTGTGAGTTACTGGTCCGGAAGCTATTTCCGTACCGTCCACTGTGGTAATGACGTCTCTCACAGCCTTAGGACAAAGAGATAGATTCATCCTGGCGGCCATTTCACAGTCCACGTAATTGCCGATTGCGCCACTATCAATGTATACTTTTATGGCATGCATACGATTGGGCTGCTCTGGACTCACGAGGACCATAGGCATGACGAAATGCAAGGTCAAAGAACTGGTTTTAACGCTCGGCAAGCAGACCTCTACACTTGTCGGGCGAGGTCGTTTTCCGACTCAGAACCTTCGGCACCTTTATCGGATGCTCCTACCATCTTTTTCTTTGGTTTCACAGGGCAATCCCGAAGAAAGTGTCCAGAATTTCCGCAATAGAGGCATAATTGCAATTGTCTTCTCCTTTCTCGTTCCTTTTGGGTTAGGGGTCCTTTCACGACCCCAATTTGCATGGGTTCCACGGAATCATTTCCTTTAGCGGAGCTCTGTGGTCTTGAAAAAACACGGGATTCAAATCTGGAACGATCGGCCTTCCGATTCTGCAGCCTGTGATCTAATTGAACCACCAGATCGATATATTCAGAACAGTCTTGTGGTGGATTTACCACCTGGGCCAGAACGTCTTTAAGTTCCCCTCGCAGGCCTCTGTAGAAAAGCGTGATTCTCTTGTCTTCCGGCCATCCGGTTTCCACCACTAGTCTGTTAAATGACGCAATGTAAGTCAAGAGGTCTTGATTACCCTGTCGTAGTGAAAGAAGTTCATTATCCAAGGCCTGACCCTGGGAGTGTCGTGCGAACAATCTCTCCATACTAGCTTGAAAGTCTTGGAAGTTATGAAGAACAGGGTCATCCTGAGTCACTAAAGGTATAGACCAATCTGCGGCACTGCCACTAAGATATGAGAGCACAAAGGCCACCTTGGCCTGGTCCGTTGGAAATGCGGCGGGTCTACACAAAAAGTGCAAGCGACATTGATTGAAGAAGACAGCGAATCTCCTTGGATCACCAGAAAAACGCTCGGGCGGGGCCAAAGGTACATTTCCTGGTAGATTAATCTGCACCGGATTAGTGGAAGTCGTTGGAGCACGGCTCCCTCCCGAGGCGGGCAGAGGAGTTTGTCCCGCTTGGGCTTGTAACAACTGTCTGGCAAGATCATCAGTTCGCTCCTTAGAAACAACTAACTCTCTCCTTAAGGCATTCGTTTCCTGGCGTGCTGCGTGTACTTCTGCCCTCAACTCCCCAAGCAATTGGGCCAATTGGTCTGTGGCTGAGGTTTCCATTGCGCCTGGGCGGGAAATATGCGGTAAGGCTTTGCGTTCTGTAACGCTCACCTGGTTCCCTCGGAGGCACGGGTCTTGGCTGGGCGGTGAAACCGTCTTCAAAGTTAGGCGTAGGGTCCGTCTGGCTCCCTGGTTTGGTCCCCTTCTCACCGAAAGCTTGACTTGGAGGGTGAGATGTCTACAAGTGGAAAAGATCAGGGGGTGTTAGTAGCTGGAAGGTTAGATGAAGTCTCTACCCCCACACTCTCTCCTCCCGTGGTACTCGGTTGCTAACTGTGCTCACCTTAAATAGGTGAATGCCGGGCTCTCCATCCTGCGTCTTGTGCAGGGGCTCTGGGTCCAGTTACTTCACTGGTTTTGGGATCAGCCTCTTGATTGCAGAGGGTAAGTAGAGAGCGATGCCGCCGTTAATTGCACGAGCGGATTTTGCATATATCAAGTCCTTAATGTCCTCTTTTAACGTCCCTTTCTTGCAGGGTTGGCTGAGAAGAAATGATGGCGAAAGAATGCCAAAGTTCGTGGAGGCACGTAAGTAGAAAATCTGTGCAGGGCCTTTCAACGCACCTTAATGTCTCTCTCTTGCTTTCAGATGGAGAATGATGAAGGCGCCGGTGATGATGCCCAGGTTCGTACCGAGGCGCGAACAAGATGATGGAGAATAGGAAGGCACGTAAGTAGAAAGTCTGTTCAAGGCCTTTAAACGCACCTTAATGTCTCTCTTTGCCTTGCAGGTAGCGGAGTGCGGTGCGAGCTGACTTTGGAGCGTACGTCGCAAAGGTAAGCCGTTCAGAAACAAAACGTTACTAACCAATGTTCTTCTGTCTTTGCAGGGCTCGATGGCGGAGAAAGGGTGCGGCGAATACCTTAAACGCTCCGGTGGATCGGGTAAGTTGAAGCGCTGACCTTGACTCTTCTAATCTGTGTTTTTTGTTGTTGGGCAGATGCTGCTGAAGACTGAAGAATGGATCCTCATCAGGTAAATCCGGAGATTTCGCGTTCACAGGAGCTGGAATGGAAGATTCCTAGGAGCTGACACGGTGAGCGTCCTGCTGCTGATGCAGAATAACGCGAAGCACGTGGCACCAATCGGGTGTGGTTTAAATAGTGCACAGGAGTGCTTAGGCGTCTTCTTCCACAGCCTCGCCCAGGTAAGAAAAAGAGTTCCAGTTTCCAGAAGAGTTCCAGTCCTAGGGAGTGGTTCCAGCCCCACCCAGAAGAAAAGTAGTTCCTGCCAGAGGAGGATGAAGACTTCATCCTGTTGGTAAGGAAGCAGCATGGTCTGCTGCAGGTAGGTCCACCCAAGCACTTCTGAATTTGCTATGAGCCCGGCGCTTCTTGTGCCGGGACCAGTCTCCACAATGAGCCTGGCACCACCGGTGCCAGGACAAGGCCCAAAAGGTCCCTAAAGGGACTTGCTGGCGTCTGCAATGAATGTTATGAGCCTGCTTCCAAGGGCGTTGGGCTTCTCCTGACTCCTTGGAAGCAGTGGTCATGACAGCACCCCCTCTCAAGGCCCCTCCCAAGTTCGTCTTCTCCGGGGGTCTTGGTTTGTCGGGAAAAGTTTGGTGAAACTTCTTGACCAGACGGGGTGCATGCACATGTTCCGATGGTTCCCAAGATCGTTCCTGGGGTCCATAACCTTTCCAGTCAATCAGATAATATAGTTTTGATTTGGAAATCTTGGAGTCTAGGATGTTCTGAATTTCGAACTCCAGTTCTCCATCCACTAGGATAGGGTCTGGAGATTTTGTCAAACGGGTTCCAGGTCGCACGGGTTTTAGCAAGGAGACGTGGAAGACGGGATGAACTTTCATATGAGTAGGTAAGCCCAATTTTACTGCCACTGGATTTATTATGGCGGTGATGGGGTAGGGTCCCAGGTATCATGGATTGAAAGTACGTGGTCCTTTTAAGGGTAAATGTTTGGTGGACAGCCAGACTTGATCTCCCACTTGATATTGGGGAGCTTCCTTTCGATGTTGGTCTGCACCCTTCTTGTAATGTTCCTTGGCTTGCTGAAGGTGAGAAGTGGCTTCCTTAAAGGCTTGAGTGATTGTAGAGTGCAGGTGATCTACAGCAGGTGTTCCAAGAGTCTGAGGTGGATCAACATTTGAGGTGCGGGGATGGATTCCATACAAGAGGAAAAAAGGGGTTTTCCCAGTTCCAGAATGGACTGAATTATTATAAGCGTGCTCCGCAATCCAGAGGATTTCTTTCCAAGTGCCTTCTGCTTGCTGCAACATGCAGCGTAGATATTGTTCCAGAGTTTGGTTGGTCCTCTCGGTCTGCCCGTCGGTCTGGGGATGATGGCTGGTTGAAAGCCTTACGTCAATTTGGGCTAAACGACAGCAACTCCGCCAGAAGTGGGAAATAAACTGACTTCCTCTATCCGAGATTAGAACTGAAGGAAAGCCGTGCAACCGAACGATGTTCTCGAGGAATTCCCGGGCTAGAATTGAAGCTGTGGGTAACCCCTTTAATGGAATAAAATGAGCCATTTTAGAAAATAGGTCCACAACTACTAAGATCGCATTATATCCGGAGCATGGTGGTAAATCCGTGATGAAATCCATGGAGAGAGTATGCCACGGGTGAGGAGGAATGTCTATTGGATGTAAGAGGCCTGATGGTTTCTCCTTCTGGCTTTTGTTCTGAGCGCACACCCCACAGGAGATTACAAAATCTTTAATGTCCTTCCTCCAAGAGGGCCACCAGAAATGTCTTTTTACTTTTTCAGACGTTTTAGCAATGCCGGGATGCCCTTCCATTAAGGAGTCATGGTAACATGAAATGACCTGTGATTGTAAATCCATACATGGCAGATATAATCTACCTTGAAAGTATGGCAAGTCTTTTTCCATTGTAAAGTCTTTCCCCTTGAGTTTCCAGTCTTTTATTTCTGCTGGAGTCATAAGTTTCTTAACTTTCGCTTCAATATCTTCAAGGGATTGTGTGTTAATTAAACCCAGGATTCTTTGTTCCGGAATTATTGGTACGGGTTCAGGACTAGTCGTGAGTTCATCTACTCCCACTCGGGAGAGGGCATCCGCTTTTCCATTCTTGTTGCCTGGTCGGTAAGTAATTACAAAGTCGAACTCGGCGAAAAATAGTGCCCAACGGAGTTGTCTAGAGGATTGAGCTTTGGCTGATTTTAAGTATTGTAAATTGCGATGATCCGTAATGACGGTGACTGTGTGTCGGGCTCCCAGGAGATAGTGCCGCCAGGCCTTAAAGGCGGACTTAATAGCTAAAAGTTCTTTATCGGTAATGGTATAGTTGATTTCGGGAGCCGAAAATTTGCGGGACCAAAAGGCCACAGGGTGCAACTGGTTTGTTTCTGGGTCCCTCTGCGAAAGCACTGCTCCCATCGCGAGACTGGAGGCATCGGTCTCAACAATATAGGGAAGTTCCGGGCGGGGATGTTTTAAAACCGGAGCTGAAATGAATTTAGTTTTCAGTTCTTGAAAGGTTTGTTCGGCTTCTGTAGACCATTCGAAACGTTTGTTTTTTCTGAGAAGGGCTGTAATAGGTTGAACTATTCGAGAGAAGTCTGGAATAAACCTACGATAAAAGTTGGTGAAGCCCAACATGCTTTGGACTCCTTTTACTGAGGTTGGTGAGGGCCACTTAAGAATAGCGTCCACTTTTCTTGAGTCCATGTGAACTCCGTTAGGTGACAAAATGAATCCCAAAAATTCGACCTCAGTAACGTGAAAAACGCATTTCTCCAGTTTAGCAAAAAGTCGGTGTTGACGGAGCCTCTCCAGTACCGCTGTGACGTGTTTTCGATGATCAGCCTCTGAGGCCGAGTAAACCAGAATATCGTCAATATAGACAACTACACACACATCAATGAGTTCTCTGAGGACGTCACTCATAAAGTACTGAAAAGCGGCCGGTGCATTGCATAATCCAAAGGGCATTACTTGATACTCGAATAATCCATACTTAGTACGAAAGGCCGTTTTCCATTCATCGCCCTCTTTTATTCGTACCAAATGGTAAGCTCCTCTGAGGTCCAACTTAGTATAAATACAGGCACTTTTAACTTGGTCAAGTAGTTCTGGGATCAATGGTAACGGATATCTGTTCTTGATTGTTATCTGATTCAGGGCACGGTAATCTATACATGTTCTCAGGTCTCCCTCTTTTTTTGGAACGAAGAACACAGCTGAGGAGGCTGGGGACTTTGAAGGACGGATAAATCCATTAGCCAGATATTGGTCCAAATATTGTCTTAGGTGAAGATTTTCTGGTTCGGTAAGGGCATAAATTCGACTGCACGGAGGAATGGATCCCGGAATCAGGTCTATCTGACAGTCGTATGACCTGTGAGGAGGCAGGGTGTTAGCTTGATCTTTCCGAAAGACATCATGATAATCCCGGTATTCAGAAGGCAGTTGTGGAGTCTCAGAGGAGATTGCTGCCAGCTTGGTGGGAGGCTGAGGATAACAGGTGGGAGCGCATTCTGGAAACCGAATTGTCTTTGCTCGCCAGTCGATTTGAGGATTGTGCTTCTCCAACCAAGGGATTCCCAGAATAACTTGAAATCGCGGAGCCTTGATCACGTCAAACACGATCTTCTCTTGATGTCCATCTTGGCCTACCAACGTCACTTCCAAGGTGGTGTGAGTTACTGGTCCGGAAGCTATTTCCATACCGTCCACTGTGGTAATGACGTCTCTCACAGCCTTAGGACAAAGAGATAGATTCATCCTGGCGGCCATTTCACAGTCCACGTAATTGCCGATCGCGCCACTATCAATGTATGCTTTTATGGCATGCATACGATTGGGCTGCTCTGGACTTACGAGGACCATAGGCATGACGAAATGCAAGGTCAAAGAACTGGTTTTAACGCTCGGCAAGCAGACCTCTACACTTGTCGGGCGAGGTCGTTTTCCGACTCAGAACCTTCGGCACCTTTATCGGATGCTCCTACCATCTTTTTCTTTGGTTTCACAGGGCAATCCCGAAGAAAGTGTCCAGAATTTCCGCAATAGAGGCATAATTGCAATTGTCTTCTCCTTTCTCGTTCCTTTTGGGTTAGGGGTCCTTTCACGACCCCAATTTGCATGGGTTCCACGGAATCATTTCCTTTAGCGGAGCTCTGTGGTCTTGAAAAAACACGGGATTCAAATCTGGAACAATCGGCCTTCCGATTCTGCAGCCTGTGATCTAATTGAACCACCAGATCGATATATTCAGAACAGTCTTGTGGCGGATTTACCACCTGGGCCAGAACGTCTTTAAGTTCCCCTCGCAGGCCTCTGTAGAAAAGCGTGATTCTCTTGTCTTCCGGCCATCCGGTTTCCACCACTAGTCTGTTAAATGACGCAATGTAAGTCAAGAGGTCTTGATTACCCTGTCGTAGTGAAAGAAGTTCATTATCCAAGGCCTGACCCTGGGAGTGTCGTGCGAACAATCTCTCCATACTAGCTTGAAAGTCTTGGAAGTTATGAAGAACAGGGTCATCCTGAGTCATTAAAGGTATAGACCAATCTGCGGCACTGCCACTAATATATGAGAGCACAAAGGCCACCTTGGCCTGGTCCGTTGGAAATGCGGCGGGTCTACACAAAAAGTGCAAGCGACATTGATTGAAGAAGACAGCAAATCTCCTTGGATCACCAGAAAAATGCTCGGGCGGGGCCAAAGGTACATTTCCTGGTAGATTAATCTGCACCGGATTAGTGGAAGTCGTTGGAGCATGGCTCCCTCCCGAGGCGGGCAGAGGAGTTTGTCCCGCTTGGGCTTGTAACAACTGTCTGGCAAGATCATCAGTTCGCTCCTTAGAAACAACTAACTCTCTCCTTAAGGCATTCGTTTCCTGGCGTGCTGTGTGTACTTCTGCCCTTAACTCCCCAAGCAATTGGGCCAATTGGTCTGTGGCTGAGGTTTCCATTGCGCCTGGGCGGGAAATATGCGGTAAGGCTTCGCGTTCTGTAACGCTCACCTGGTTCCCTCGGAGGCACGGGTCTTGGCTGGGCGGTGAAACCGTCTTCAAAGTTAGGCGTAGGGTCCGTCTGGCTCCCTGGTTTGGTCCCCTTCTCACCGAAAGCTTGACTTGGAGGGTGAGATGTCTACAAGTGGAAAAGATCAGGGGGTGTTAGTAGCTGGTAGGTTAGATGAAGTCTCTACCCCCACACTCTCTCCTCCCGTGGTACTCGGTTGCTAACTGTGCTCACCTTAAATAGGTGAATGCCGGGCTCTCCATCCTGCGCCTTGTGCAGGGGCTCTGGGTCCAGTTACTTCACTGGTTTTGGGATCAGCCTCTTGATTGCAGAGGGTAAGTAGAGAGCGATGCCGCCGTTAATTGCACGAGCGGATTTTGCATATATCAAGTCCTTAATGTCCTCTTTTAACGTCCCTTTCTTGCAGGGTTGGCTGAGAAGAAATGATGGCGAAAGAATGCCAAAGTTCGTGGAGGCACGTAAGTAGAAAATCTGTGCAGGGCCTTTCAACGCACCTTAATGTCTCTCTCTTGCTTTCAGATGGAGAATGATGAAGGCGCCGGTGATGATGCCCAGGTTCGTACCGAGGCGCGAACAAGATGATGGAGAATAGGAAGGCACGTAAGTAGAAAGTCTGTTCAAGACCTTTAAACGCACCTTAATGTCTCTCTTTGCCTTGCAGGTAGCGGAGTGCGGTGCGAGCTGACTTTGGAGCGTACGTCGCAAAGGTAAGCCGTTCAGAAACAAAACGTTACTAACCAATGTTCTTTTGTCTTTGCAGGGCTCGATGGCGGAGAAAGGGTGCGGCAAATACCTTAAACGCTCTGGTGGATCGGGTAAGTTGAAGCGCTGACCTTGACTCTTCTAATCTGTGTTTTTTGTTGTTGGGCAGATGCTGCTGAAGACTGAAGAATGGATCCTCATCAGGTAAATCCGGAGATTTCGCGTTCACAGGAGCTGGAATGGAAGATTCCTAGGAGCTGACATGGTGAGCGTCCTGCTGCTGATGCAGAATAACGCGAAGCACGTGGCACCAATCGGGTGTGGTTTAAATAGTGCACAGGAGTGCTTAGGCGTCTTCTTCCACAGCCTCGCCCAGGTAAGAAAAAGAGTTCCAGTTTCCAGAAGAGTTCCAGTCCTAGGGAGTGGTTCCAGCCCCACCCAGAAGAAAAGTAGTTCCTGCCAGAGGAGGATGAAGACTTCATCCTGTTGGTAAGGAAGCAGCATGGTCTGCTGCAGGAAGGTCCACCCAAGCACTTCTGAATTTGCTATGAGCCCGGCGCTTCTTGTGCCGGGACCAGTCTCCACAATGAGCCTGGCACCACCGGTGCCAGGACAAGGCCCAAAAGGTCCCTAAAGGGACTTGCTGGCGTCTGCAATGAATGTTATGAGCCTGCTTCCAAGGGCGTTGGGCTTCTCCTGACTCCTTGGAAGCAGTGGTCATGACAGCACCCCCCCTCAAGGCCCCTCCCAAGTTCGTCTTCTCCGGGGGTCTTGGTTTGTCGGGAAAAGTTTGGTGAAACTTCTTGACCAGACGGGGTGCATGCACATGTTCCGATGGTTCCCAAGATCGTTCCTGGGGTCCATAACCTTTCCAGTCAATCAGATAATATAGTTTTGATTTGGAAATCTTGGAGTCTAGGATGTTCTGAATTTCGAACTCCAGTTCTCCATCCACTAGGATAGGGTCTGGAGATTTTGTCAAACGGGTTCCAGGTCGCATGAGTTTTAGCAAGGAGACGTGGAAGACGGGATGAACTTTCATATGAGTAGGTAAGCCCAATTTTACTGCCACTGGATTTATTATGGCGGTGATGGGGTAGGGTCCCAGGTATCATGGATTGAAAGTACGTGGTCCTTTTAAGGGTAAATGTTTGGTGGACAGCCAGACTTGATCTCCCACTTGATATTGGGGAGCTTCCTTTCGATGTTGGTCTGCACCCTTCTTGTAATGTTCCTTGGCTTGCTGAAGGTGAGAAGTGGCTTCCTTAAAGGCTTGAGTGATTGTAGAGTGCAGGTGATCTACAGCAGGTGTTCCAAGAGTCTGAGGTGGATCAACATTTGAGGTGCGGGGATGGATTCCATACAAGAGGAAAAAAGGGGTTTTTCCAGTTCCAGAATGGACTGAATTATTATAAGCGTGCTCCGCAATCCAGAGGATTTCTTTCCAAGTGCCTTCTGCTTGCTGCAACATGCAGCGTAGATATTGTTCCAGAGTTTGGTTGGTCCTCTCGGTCTGCCCGTCGGTCTGGGGATGATGGCTGGTTGAAAGCCTTACGTCAATTTGGGCTAAACGACAGCAACTCCGCCAGAAGTGGGAAATAAACTGACTTCCTCTATCCGAGATTAGAACTGAAGGAAAGCCGTGCAACCGAACGATGTTCTCGAGGAATTCCCGGGCTAGAATTGAAGCTGTGGGTAACCCCTTTAATGGAATAAAATGAGCCATTTTAGAAAATAGGTCCACAACTACTAAGATCGTATTATATCCGGAGCATGGTGGTAAATCCGTGATGAAATCCATGGAGAGAGTATGCCACGGGTGAGGAGGAATGTCTATTGGATGTAAGAGGCCTGATGGTTTCTCCTTCTGGCTTTTGTTCTGAGCGCACACCCCACAGGAGATTACAAAATCTTTAGTTTCCTTCCTCCAAGAGGGCCACCAGAAATGTCTTTTTACTTTTTCAGACGTTTTAGCAATGCCGGGATGCCCTTCCATTAAGGAGTCATGGTAACATGAAATGACCTGTGATTGTAAATCCATACATGGCAGATATAATCTACCTTGAAAGTATGGCAAGTCTTTTTCCATTGTAAAGTCTTTCCCCTTGAGTTTCCAGTCTTTTATTTCTGCTGGAGTCATAAGTTTCTTAACTTTCGCTTCAATATCTTCAAGGGATTGTGTGTTAATTAAACCCAGGATTCTTTGTTCCGGAATTATTGGTACGGGTTCAGGACTAGTCGTGAGTTCATCTACTCCCACTCGGGAGAGGGCATCCGCTTTTCCATTCTTGTTGCCTGGTCGGTAAGTAATTACAAAGTCGAACTCAGCGAAAAATAGTGCCCAACGGAGTTGTCTAGAGGATTGAGCTTTGGCTGATTTTAAGTATTGTAAATTGCGATGATCCGTAATGACGGTGACTGTGTGTCGGGCTCCCAGGAGATAGTGCCGCCAGGCCTTAAAGGCGGACTTAATAGCTAAAAGTTCTTTATCGGTAATGGTATAGTTGATTTCGGGAGCCGAAAATTTGCGGGACCAAAAGGCCACAGGGTGCAACTGGTTTGTTTCTGGGTCCCTCTGCGAAAGCACTGCTCCCATCGCGAGACTGGAGGCATCGGTCTCAACAATATAGGGAAGTTCCGGGCGGGGATGTTTTAAAACCGGAGCTGAGATGAATTTAGTTTTCAGTTCTTGAAAGGCTTGTTCGGCTTCTGTAGACCATTCGAAACGTTTGTTTTTTCTGAGAAGGGCTGTAATAGGTTGAACTATTCGAGAGAAGTCTGGAATAAACCTACGATAAAAGTTGGTGAAGCCCAACATGCTTTGGACTCCTTTTACTGAGGTTGGTGAGGGCCACTTAAGAATAGCGTCCACTTTTCTTGAGTCCATGTGAACTCCGTTAGGTGACAAAATGAATCCCAAAAATTCGACCTCAGTAACGTGAAAAACGCATTTCTCCATCTTAGCAAAAAGTCGGTGTTGACGGAGCCTCTCCAGTACCGCTGTGACGTGTTTTCGATGATCAGCCTCTGAGGCCGAGTAAACCAGAATATCGTCAATATAGACAACTACACACACATCAATGAGTTCTCTGAGGACGTCATTCATAAAGTACTGAAAAGCGGCCGGTGCATTGCATAATCCAAAGGGCATTACTTGATACTCGAATAATCCATATTTAGTACGAAAGGCCGTTTTCCATTCATCGCCCTCTTTTATTCGTACCAAATGGTAAGCTCCTCTGAGGTCCAACTTAGTATAAATACAGGCACTTTTAACTTGGTCAAGTAGTTCTGGGATCAATGGTAACGGATATCTGTTCTTGATTGTTATCTGATTCAGGGCACGGTAATCTATACATGTTCTCAAGTCTCCCTCTTTTTTTGGAACGAAGAACAGAGCTGAGGAGGCTGGGGACTTTGAAGGACGGATAAATCCATTAGCCAGATATTGGTCCAAATATTGTCTTAGGTGAAGATTTTCTGGTTCGGTAAGGGCATAAATTCGACTGCACGGAGGAATGGATCCCGGAATCAGGTCTATCTGACAGTCGTATGACCTGTGAGGAGGCAGGGTGTTAGCTTGATCTTTCCGAAAGACATCATGATAATCCCGGTATTCAGAAGGCAGTTGTGGAGTCTCAGAGGAGATTGCTGCCAGCTTGGTGGGAGGCTGAGGATAACAGGTGGGAGCGCATTCTGGAAACCGAATTGTCTTTGCTCGCCAGTCGATTTGAGGATTGTGCTTCTCCAACCAAGGGATTCCCAGAATAACTTGAAATCGCGGAGCCTTGATCACGTCAAACACGATCTTCTCTTGATGTCCATCTTGGCCTACCAACGTCACTTCCAAGGTGGTGTGAGTTACTGGTCCGGAAGCTATTTCCGTACCGTCCACTGTGGTAATGACGTCTCTCACAGCCTTAGGACAAAGAGATAGATTCATCCTGGCGGCCATTTCACAGTCCACGTAATTGCTGATCGCGCCACTATCAATGAATGCTTTTATGGCATGCATACGATTGGGCTGCTCTGGACTCACGAGGACCATAGGCATGACGAAATGCAAGGTCAAAGAACTAGTTTTAACGCTCGGCAAGCAGACCTCTACACTTGTCGGGCGAGGTCGTTTTCCGACTCAGAACCTTCGGCACCTTTATCGGATGCTCCTACCATCTTTTTCTTTGGTTTCACAGGGCAATCCCGAAGAAAGTGTCCAGAATTTCCGCAATAGAGGCATAATTGCAATTGTCTTCTCCTTTCTCGTTCCTTTTGGGTTAGGGGTCCTTTCACGACCCCAATTTGCATGGGTTCCACGGAATCATTTCCTTTAGCGGAGCTCTGTGGTCTTGAAAAAACACGGGATTCAAATCTGGAACGATCGGCCTTCCGATTCTGCAGCCTGTGATCTAATTGAACCACCAGATCGATATATTCAGAACAGTCTTGTGGCGGATTTACCATGTGGGCCAGAACGTCTTTAAGTCCCCCTCGCAGGCCTCTGTAGAAAAGCGTGATTCTCTTGTCTTCCGGCCATCCGGTTTCCACCACTAGTCTGTTAAATGACGCAATGTAAGTCAAGAGGTCTTGATTACCCTGTCGTAGTGAAAGAAGTTCATTATCCAAGGCCTGACCCTGGGAGTGTCGTGCGAACAATCTCTCCATACTAGCTTGAAAGTCTTGGAAGTTATGAAGAACAGGGTCATCCTGAGTCACTAAAGGTATAGACCAATCTGCGGCACTGCCACTAAGATATGAGAGCACAAAGGCCACCTTGGCCTGGTCCGTTGGAAATGCGGCGGGTCTACACAAAAAGTGCAAGCGACATTGATTGAAGAAGACAGCGAATCTCCTTGGATCACCAGAAAAACGCTCGGGCGGGGCCAAAGGTACATTTCCTGGTAGATTAATCTGCACCGGATTAGTGGAAGTCGTTGGAGCATGGCTCCCTCCCGAGGCGGGCAGAGGAGTTTGTCCCGCTTGGGCTTGTAACAACTGTCTGGCAAGATCATCAGTTCGCTCCTTAGAAACAACTAACTCTCTCCTTAAGGCATTCGTTTCCTGGCGTGCTGTGTGTACTTCTGCCCTTAACTCCCCAAGCAATTGGGCCAATTGGTCTGTGGCTGAGGTTTCCATTGCGCCTGGGCGGGAAATATGCGGTAAGGCTTCGCGTTCTGTAACGCTCACCTGGTTCCCTCGGAGGCACGGGTCTTGGCTGGGCGGTGAAACCGTCTTCAAAGTTAGGCGTAGGGTCCGTCTGGCTCCCTGGTTTGGTCCCCTTCTCACCGAAAGCTTGACTTGGAGGGTGAGATGTCTACAAGTGGAAAAGATCAGGGGGTGTTAGTAGCTGGAAGGTTAGATGAAGTCTCTACCCCCACACTCTCTCCTCCCGTGGTACTCGGTTGCTAACTGTGCTCACCTTAAATAGGTGAATGCCGGGCTCTCCATCCTGCGTCTTGTGCAGGGGCTCTGGGTCCAGTTACTTCACTGGTTTTGGGATCAGCCTCTTGATTGCAGAGGGTAAGTAGAGAGCGATGCCGCCGTTAATTGCACGAGCGGATTTTGCATATATCAAGTCCTTAATGTCCTCTTTTAACATCCCTTTCTTGCAGGGTTGGCTGAGAAGAAATGATGGCGAAAGAATGCCAAAGTTCGTGGAGGCACGTAAGTAGAAAATCTGTGCAGGGCCTTTCAACGCACCTTAATGTCTCTGTCTTGCTTTCAGATGGAGAATGATGAAGGCGCCGGTGATGATGCCCAGGTTCGTACCGAGGCGCGAACAAGATGATGGAGAATAGGAAGGCACGTAAGTAGAAAGTCTGTTCAAGGCCTTTAAACGCACCTTAATGTCTCTCTTTGCCTTGCAGGTAGCGGAGTGCGGTGCGAGCTGACTTTGGAGCGTACGTCGCAAAGGTAAGCCGTTCAGAAACAAAACGTTACTAACCAATGTTCTTTTGTCTTTGCAGGGCTCGATGGCGGAGAAAGGGTGCGGCGAATACCTTAAACGCTCCGGTGGATCGGGTAAGTTGAAGCGCTGACCTTGACTCTTCTAATCTGTGTTTTTTGTTGTTGTGCAGATGCTGCTGAAGACTGAAGAATGGATCCTCATCAGGTAAATCCAGAGATTTCGCGTTCACAGGAGCTGGAATGGAAGATTCCCTGGAGCTGACACGGTGAGCGTCCTGCTGCTGATGCAGAATAACGCGAAGCACGTGGCACCAATCGGGTGTGGTTTAAATAGTGCACAGGAGTGCTTAGGCGTCTTCTTCCACAGCCTCGCCCAGGTAAGAAAAAGAGTTCCAGTTTCCAGAAGAGTTCCAGTCCTAGGGAGTGGTTCCAGCCCCACACAGAAGAAAAGTAGTTCCTGCCAGAGGAGGATGAAGACTTCATCCTGTTGGTAAGGAAGCAGCATGGTCTGCTGCAGGTAGGTCCACCCAAGCACTTCTGAATTTGCTATGAGCCCGGCGCTTCTTGTGCCGGGACCAGTCTCCACAATGAGCCTGGCACCACCGGTGCCAGGACAAGGCCCAAAAGGTCCCTAAAGGGACTTGCTGGCGTCTGCAATGAATGTTATGAGCCTGCTTCCAAGGGCGTTGAGCTTCTCCTGACTCCTTGGAAGCAGTGGTCATGACAAGGGAACCAAACCATCAAGGTACACATTAAGGTCAAATCTGTACCCATGTCATCCGACTCCACCTTATCTGGGGTGTCCCAGATAAATCTAACATTGAAGAATGTGAATGACTATTTGATGTTGCTAAGACAAATTAGGCCCCTTCTCTCGACATCATGGTAAGATCTTAGGCTTTGCTCTGGTTGGCTCAAGCTTAGACTAATGCAATTCTCTGTATGCAGGGTCTTCCTTATTTTCAATCCAACAACTTCAGGTCTTACACAATTCCTTTGGTTAGGATAGTTACCAGTACCGCTCTGATCTGTCCATGTTACTGCACTGGCTGCCTATGAAGAGTAGAATATCTTTTAAACTGCTCACTGTGGACCGTTAGGCATTTTATGGGTACTTCCCCCATCATATTAAGCAACAATATAAATGGAGCTCTTTTGCTCGACCTCAACACTCACCCACCTGTAATTCCATGTTTATTCCTCATTTTAAACTATCAAGAGTGCTCAGAAGATCAAATTCTGTTCTGCTGCTAAGCTTGGGAATCATCTCCTGATGGGGCTCCGTAAGAGGGACAATCTACCATTGTTTTATAAAAAGCTGTCAACCTTTCCTTTTTAACTATATTTTCATCATATGTTCGCTGTTCTCTGTAATAGCGGTGGTGCCTCTAACCATAAAAATAGGAATACAAATAGAAAACATGTTCCTCTGTGACCTCGTCCACACACTCTAATTTCACCAAGGTTGTCAATGAAATAGCTTTATAGTATGCAGTTATATGGGAAAAAATCCCTTTTTTTCAGTGAGCACTACATTCATACAAAAATGACACGATTATGGAATGCATTTCTCAATTTCTTTTACATATTATTCAACATATTCCTGGTCCTAGCCCTCACAATGTAACTGGTGCCTGCGGAAAAACGTTTAAAAAGTGGTTCAGCCAAACTCGAGGGATTTACTAATTCACGCCACTCAATTTAAATATTAATTAACTTACATACATAATACTGTTACTGTACATGTGTCTAAGGCAGTTGAACGGTATTGTGAGTGATGGTTTATTCATATGTAGGATGGACTTCTTTGCAGTCGTAAAATACATCATGTGTGTATCTTTATATCTCCAACGCCCCTCATCCAATCAGGTGTCTGGAAACAAAGGCGAGAACACACAGTGTACTGTCTGCATTTCTCCAGCCACCAGAGGTGCTTCCCAGGGTGTCACCATCTTGATTGTGGGGAGACAGCAGGGAACCCCTCCCTGTTGCCTCCCCACTGCCCCATCCTCTCCCCCACCTTTTAAGACATTAGGCATCCTTTCCCTCCCTCCCCACCCCACTTACCTACTGGACCGGACCTTTGAACTATTGTACTAGGATTCCAGCGCCGCCTTGTTTTTTAAATTTTCCATGGGATGTTGGGCTCACACGATACGCAAGGAGCCATCTCCCATGGGAGAACCAAACAATCTGCACCCTGGACAGAGCCCAGGGTGCGACGAACAATCACCCCGCATCGGGACTCAGGAGGGGGGCTTACATGGCTTGTAACTGACCTAATTTAATATTTAGGGTATTTACTGAGTCTTTTGCTAGCTTCGAGAAGCAATAGGACGTTTTGCAATCATAGGGGGAAAACATGCTGAGGGAAGCAGAAAAATAATGGAGTGGTGAGTTAATGGCTGGGGAGGTGGAGGGTGGGAATTCAGCCAGCAAGGAATTTACAAGCCACCAGGGGAGGAAACAGTGAGGATCATATCACCCAGTCTCAGGTCAATAATCGTGTTTCCACTCCTACACACACATGCAATGCATATTTTATATAGATGTTAAAATGTGATTGTATTATAGGAAAAACGTCTTTTTTAAGTTCATTACTAAGCCTCATGCACATGCAGTTGGATGATTTTTACGAACACAGTACTTGTTGTTGCCCTAGATATGAGTGAACATTTTCTTAGATAGCAAATGTAAATTAATCATAAGCAACACCACAGGCTATGAAATGCGAACAAAATAACTGTAAACTCCGCTGACAGACTACAATTAGAGTGTAGCCCTCAGAGTAGATGACCAATGAACCGGAATTGAAAAACACAATGGATAATTCAATATGTACAGGTCAGACAGATGGGCTAACAGCTGCCTGGTGTATGCCTCGGTGACCACCACATGCTGTTATCCTAAAAGGAAAAGACAAGTGTGTACTTAGAAGGCTAGCACTAAAAATAACACTCTTCCTAAAGATCATCGAATATATATATATATATAAAGTATACGCGTTTAACTTGATTGTTTTATTATGATATAGTGAGACTGTATTACGCAAAAGGGAATTTTCACCCAGAATTGCCTGCGAAAATCATACCTTCATCAGTCTGAACATTTATTAAGGCAGGTTTTGTTTTATTGTAGAATGCCATTTCAAGGATGCTACAAGTAAAAGCTGTTATATTCTCAAAACAAATTCTGTCCTGTTCATGTTCACCAGTCGCTAACTTTGCTCATATGAAAGTGGACAGACATGCAGGCAGATAGACTGAGGAAAGATCCACTATGTTAAAATGCACATTGTTAAAACACTGCAATGTTTACGTAGATCGTTTTATATATGACAAGATAAACAAATGTAGCTGGTAGTAATAATAGCAAATATGTTATCCTGAACTGCAATCCCCGTCAACCTTTCAACTGAGAAAGTGGATGTTATAAATGAAGGGTTACACTTGAAACTGAAAGTATGGCTAAAGTTGTCTAAAATGTCACCGGTAACTGTGATGTGGAAAACAAAGCTCCCATGATAACGAACTAGTTATAATGTAATGTTGTTTACTGTGTTGTGTTTGGCAGTGTTTAGGCTGTTGCAGCCTTTCAGAACCCATCTTTTGAGGGATACTGGATCTCTGTTGATGTTAGGCCAGTCACATAGGCCTCTTTTAATGTTCCCAGATACATTTATCAATGTAGCATTTCATAGTTACCCACATGCCCCATTCCAATCAGTAGGTGCTTATCCAGACCTGTTATTATTCTTTGCATTCTGGGACTTGTATTTCCACCATTCCCATTATAGAACTTGGACTACAAGTCCCAGAATGCAAAGAAAAAAAACAGGACTGGTTAAGCACCTACAGATTGGAATGGGTAATGTTGGCAACTATGGCATTATCATGAAGTGGTGCCAGCGGTGAGAACAGGTCACAGGCTTATTACCTAAGAAGGTAGATTATGGACCTCCTGGGTAAGTGGAGGGAACTCGATTCATAGCACATTAGTGGCAGGATTGGGAATGGGCAAATGTTATATGCTAAGCTTGCATGCACATACATGATATGGTATGATATGATAATGTATTTATATCGCGCCCATACACAATTGTTTCAAGGCGTGAATCATGGATCGAAGACCGGAGTTGAAAGCAGAACTCACTCAGAATTTCACAAAATACACACATGGAGTGGCTGCACTTAGCTTGATGATGGTATGATATGATATGATTGTTTATTTATATAGCGCCTATACACAATGTGTTTCAAAGCGCTTCAAGGCAAGGGAGGGAACAAGGGAAAATACAACCACATTCTTACAGGGCATGAACAGTAAGGATGTGAAATTAACTATCGTACTCGGCCTTACGACATTTCAGATAGTGCAAGAGCTAAGACATAGATAAGGAAGGGAGGGGGAGAGTGGGAAGGAAATGGAAACAGACAGGCAACTACCGTACTAGACCTGATAACATTTCTGGTAGAGCCGGAGAAAAACAAAAGATGAGGGAGAGGGGTGCAGAAAGGGAGGGGAGGAACAAAACAAGTGACTATCATACTAGGCCTGGCGACATTTCAGATAGTGCTGGAGGGATGGTCAAACAACAGAGATAAAACCTCCTTTATATAAAGAAAGCAGAGGAGGATGAACAGGGAGATATGATAGGATCCCAGGTTCGTGCTGTCTGATAGGACATTTCTGAAATAGACCTGTGTGGCTCGGTCGTGGGCCAATTCTCATTGGCATTGTAACCTCACCTGCCCCCAGGCAGCCACAGAGCACACACACATAGGGAAGAAGTAAACATTAACACAGTTACTTAAACATCACTATAAAAATAGACATGTCTGCAGACTAGATGGGTGGTAAGTTGGGGATCAAATGAGAGATCATTACTGCAATGAGTAGAACAAGAGAAAACGATTTAAACAAAGTGAATCTGCTTTGGCCGGGCCTAGAAGGCCACATAAAATGAGGAAAGCAGGAAGAAGGAAAGTCAGGAGAGCAAATCACCTGCTGGCCAAGCAAAGAAGGGCTAACAAACAACAGTAGCCAGTGAAGGGGGGTGGCTTGATGGGTGAGACCAGAGCTTGAGAGAGACCAGGTTCAGGATAGGATTGAAAGTCTGCTGTAAACCTGGATCCTGAAGTGGCAATAGATAAATAAGCATTGTGAGTCCTATCAGTTAGGGATCTAGCCCACCACACGGTGTGGGTTGACGAGTCTACCATAAGTCTTTAATAATTTTGCGAAACCAGGTATGAGGAGAAATCATATCTGATAGTTCCCAGCATGGGAAGATATCTACCAGCTTCTGCCGAGCAGCAACCCTTAGGCCAGTAGCGCTACCATACTGGGCTTACCCTGATAGTAGGGGGGAGGCCATTACCTCATCCCTAGGTCCAGTACAGTGACAAATAACAAAACCAAGAGAAGACCAAGGCCAAGACCAATCCAAAAGGCACAACAAGTTCCTGCCATAACCATAACCAATACGGGCACTTCATAATCTTTGTGACTGTGAGTGCATTGCACAATTCAGTCTTGGGCAGATGCTCATGAGTACTTGAATTTAGAATAGGCATGGACTCTAGTTTAGGCATTTATCCCTGATTTCTCTCACTGTTTGTTTCACTTTTGAGTTGCACACTGTTCTTTAGGTGGTTCCCCAATTCTAATCCTACAGCTCCGCATGGTTGAATTTGCGACTTGAATTCTACTGGTCAGATCGTGACTTCAGTGCAACAGTTAGACAATACTGAATCCTCATTTAGCTCAGGACTCACAGGACACACTTCTTAGAGTGGTGCTTTTAGTAAAACCAGAGGGTTAAGCCACATAATTATTTTCTACCCAGACCATGACAAATGTAATCGAAAATAGGGTGCCAAAGGGCCTTTAACCTAAGATCCATCCCATGTTTGGGTTACAAATTCCATTAGAGAGAAAATGGGCCTCATTTTAAGTTTGGCGGTAGCCTTGCCGGTAAAACGGGGTAGGCTGCCGTCAACCTTTGTGAAAATTTCCAGCACCCGTGAATGGGCAACTACTGGGTCATTACGGCCCTGCTGGACCCAATAATTGCCCATTCACAGGCGCCGAAAGGAAATGCTCCCCATTCCAATTTGAGCCCCATAGGGCTCCATGGGAATGGGGAGCTTGGATGCACTGGCAACATTCACAATGGTGCCGGTGCATCCAACATGCTCTGCTCGCGGGTGCCGGTCTGCCCGCCAGGTTACTGTAGTTACAGGACTGGCAAACTTATAATGAGTTCCACTGTCACTATGTAAGACTGGTTTTGAGGATTATTCATGCCACTTTTACCTGTAAGGGGCAACCCATACCTGCCAATAAGAACACATCTAGTCTTGACCCATTCTCTGTCTTTCATCCTTCCTGCACCTAATCACTAGAGACCTAGGAAAATATATATGTGTCTCTTTGACTCTTCTCTTGAGTCTTTTCAAGAAGACAAGCCAAAAGGAAAAAAATAGAACTTACACAAATACTAAAAAGAAATCTCTGCAGTGTAGAAACAATTATCAGATAAAAAAGAACCAAACTCCCTGCAATAAATCCCCTGCATATTAACATCCAGATTGATTACCCTGCATGTGAAGTCAGGTATGAGGTGGAAGTACTAAATTGATAACACCAAACTATGCCAGGAACCTGCCCTAAAATTGAAAATCTGGACAATGGCCCTCATTACGACCCTGGCGGAAATCGGAAAACGATGGCGGAAATGCAATACCGCCATCGAATAGCGCTCGGTGCGACTATGACCCGTCACCGCAAAGTACGAAGCCATTAGCGACACCGTAGTGAACGCCAACGCTAACTGCACCAAGCACGCGCGCGCGCGCCATGCCAAACCGTAAACACCACCATGGCGCAAGGGTACGCCAATTCCGACCCTAGCGGACATGTACCTAACGCCATCAAGCATGGCGGAATGTACCATTCCGCCATGGTGAGAAGTACGGCATCGCGAATCAACCGTAAACGGCCCCACTGAGTGCCTGTACACCGCTCCCTGCCCACAAAGTACAACTCCCCGTAGGTGCAATGAAGTCACAATGCAACCATTGAAATGTACAAGTCACCCATGCATGCCAACGAACAAATGAAACACAAGAGGAGCCAATGGGAGCTGCAGGGCACAGATGGCACGAATACAGAAGCCATCCCAATGGACATGACCACAGTCCCCCACCAAGAAACGCACGCAAACACAGGCACCTGTGACCAGCAATATTCCGAAAATCACATCATTCCACCAGTCCACCTGGCTGACCGGCATCTGTTACACAAAACCCAATCCCCCGCCCCTGAGCATGACAACATTCAAACAGTCATATTGGCAGCCCCCATCCCTGACCTCACGGGCTTCGTAGGCAAACGCGCTCAGTACAGTACCACGCAACTGAACTCCGAAGCTGGAACCCAATGCAGATCTCCTCCCAATACATCGCTCCCCAAATAGGAATATGCCACATCACTTGCAAAGAAGAACGCTACACGGGCCAAATCAGAATAGAAATTTAATGCACAAAAAAATCACCAAGCCCATACAGCCATCAGGCCATGAACTCCAAAACACATTTCACCATTGTGGGCTGCATCCGCAAGAAATGACCAGCCACTACTTGTGTGACGCCCTGTTCCATCATGGTACACAGAGCCACATTCACGTACGAAAAGGCAACATGGAAGCGCACAGAACCGCAGGGCCGTCCCAATGGGGAGGCACTAGTCCAGCTGAAAGGCCGAAATGTTGCTCCGAGCCACCAGTACTGCGTAAGGGCATGTGGCCCATTGGCGATCGTCCCATAAGATCGTAATGCTGCTCCACTGATTAACACGAAGCAGCAGGTGTCGGGAGTAAAAGCCATCTGCAGGAGTGGCATACAGATGGCAGTGGCAAAAGGGGAGGAGATACCTGTCAACCAAAAGAAAAGAAAAAGAACAGAATGGCCATCAGAACTACATTCCAACAACTCACTTCAATGATCACACTAAATCCACAGCCATATGCATGCTAGCCCACTCCAAAGGATCATCACCACCCCAAAACCACTTGCGACTCATAACTATCTATATCGAGGTGTAAACACCATCACAAACGAGTGTACCTGTGCATGCGTCTGTCAAAACAGAATCCATCAGATGGGATTGGTAACGTGCATGGACACAAGTGTCTGAGGGCGCGTCGAGACAGGGAGGGCTCAACAAGGCCAGATAGACGATGGTCCCACTATGGCAGCCCTGCATCACATAGCGTAGGGGAGGCGGATAGATCCCAAGAAGCCCTGTACATGGCAAACTCTGTATCAAATCACCTGCCCATGCATCCATTCATCATTCCCTCATCCCGGGATTAAAACGCCTGAATATTTACTCACATAACATTCGAAATATCCATTGAGCTTGTGCGTTATGCAGCCTGCAAAATCCACAGTGCCCCAGCCCGTAATTCCAGTGTAGTGAAGTAACATGTATTTGGGAACGTCCGGCCTCATCGCCCACGTCGCCATTGCGCATCCCAAACCATTCATATCAATCATTGCATCCTCGCCATGGCCCCTGTCCCAAGGACATTGAACAATAGTACGTTATATTTGCAGTCAGACCTGTGGGCATTTCCTCGCCGCTAGCTGAAAACCGAAAGCGCCGCCCTTCGAATTCCTCATTTGCAACATCACGTCGAAGAGGCATCTGTGGCCGTTTGAAATCACTAATTAATCCATCGAGTGCGGCTGTGTGTGAAAATGGCAACTGCCATCACCCACAAATGGGACGCCCCGCCCGTCGTTGCAACTCGGTACAGTGATGCATGAGGGTCCACCGTTACTCGAGTACTACGTTCCACTGACCCTTCACAAGTATGTTTGCGACTGCACAGATAGAATGTGAAACAATGGGACCACAGCAGAATGAACATATCAACCAATGTTACACGGCCATCGGGTACAAATACATGATTGCAATAGCAAGATGCCATTCCCCGAATTGCAGCGTTGTGTGCGGGACGTGCTCGGCCAAAGGGGAGAGCAGTTTGCACAGGTGGAATGAATCACCACAGGTGGAGGCCATACAGCCTGAAAACACATAAATTGCACACCCAGTCTCCTCCCACAACCACACCGAAATGCTACCGGCAGGACTCGCGATGTTGGCCCTGGGGGACATGATAGCACTGCAAGTACTCCAACTCCAAGAAGAAGACGAACACCAACTACAACCGGCCGCACGGAGGAGACGCAGGAGGAGGAGGAGGGCAAGGCAGGGCCAGCAAGGGCCGCCAGCACAGCCACTACCACCACGCAGGCAGCCCGCAATCCCACGCCTCCGAGCACATCCGTTCAACCTCACTGATGAGCAGATCCACACCCTCTACCGTCTGGACCGGGACACCATAGCCGCCATTGTGGACATGACACAGGCTGACCTTGTCAGCATGATAGATAGCCCAACCGCCATCCCACCCCTACTGAAGGTGGTGTCTGTACTCCACTTCCTGGCCACAGGCACCTACCAGCACACAGTCGGACAGTTGCATGGCATTTCTCAGCCACTGTTCTCACGGACACTATTGCAAGTGCTCGATGCCCTCCTGCAGCACGCAGACGACTACATCTCCCTACCACGCTCGGAGCAGGAAATTACCAACACAAAAGTGGGATTCCATGCACTTGCCGGCATACCGGGTTGCATTGGTGCCATCGACTGCACCCATGTGGAATTGGTCGTCCCACATGCCATGGAGGCCCAGTACCGCAACCGAAAACAATTTCATTCTCTGAATGTACAAATGGTGTGTGACTCCAACAGGATCATTACACATTGTTGTGCCAGATTCCCTGGATCAACCCATGATTCTATGGTCTTGAGGAACTCTACAATACCACGCTACATGGAGCGACACGCAGGGAACAGATCCTGGCTACTCGGTGAGTCTCATTACAAGCATGATAATGTGGGGTATGTGATTCGGCAATGACCTGGCAGGAAGGGGGGGGGGGGTGTGCGTACGTAGCAATGGCATTCCACATCATACGTTTATCGTCCACATACAGGTGATGCTGGATATCCACTGAAGAGATGGCTCCTCACACCAGTCCGGAACCCACGGGACCAGCATGAGGAGGACTACAACCATGCCCACTCACGTACCCGTGTAGTCATTGAACAGGCATTCGGCCTACTGAAGGGTCGTTTCCGCTGCCTCAGCAGGTCTGGCGGGGCACTCCTGTACCGCCATGAGAAGGTTGCAAAGATGGTGATGGCATGTGTCATGCTCCACAACATGTGCGTACGTAGAAATGTGCCCATGCCCCCTGACGCAGAACTGCAAGCACCTGATGATGGTCATGATGAGGGTGGGGATGTGGCAGCACCTCAAGGAGTCTGCGAGGCACTGGAGGGCCGTGACATTCGTCAGCATCTCATTGATGTATGCTTCTAGCACTCACGCCTGGTGGCTGATACATGGACATGGGACTCGTGGCACTGTGTGTGTCTGGGACATGCACAATATGGACTGTACGCCTATGATGGCCTAGTACACAAAGATCAATGTCCACACATCTCATTGGTTGATCGTGCACTGTTTATGGCATATGTGATATCATGTTGTACACCCTATCGACCCGCCACCCAAGTGAGCCCAACACACCCCCTCCACCCTCCTACCTCCCCCCCGAACACCAGTGTCCAAAGATGCTCATTGTCAGTGGGCAGTCGCTATTGCAAGCCCCCTCTGCGGGTATCAGGGGCACCCCTGCCTGTGGAGCGCAGGTTCCTCCCAGATCTACGTTGGGGGCTGCCCTGGACGGAACTTGCAACGGATGATGTCTCTGCCTGCTCACGTCCATGCATGTCCCTAAGGGTTTGCGAGAGCTCAGTGAGCACACGGCGCACTGCGGCAAGTTCGGCACATACGTCCTTGGACGTCGCATGCAGTTCCCCCCTCAGGCTCTCGGTGCTTCTCTCCATTTGTGCCCTTAGTGTCTCTGTACCTCTCTCCATTTCTGCCCTGAGTGTCTCAGTTGATGTTTCTATGTCTGCCTTAGTGCCCCCACATTCATCGGCATGGTCCTTGAGGAGCGTGGCCAGTTGCTGCTGTTGCACGATTAACTGGTCGAGGGACTGTTGCCTCTGCTGGGCCATGGCCATTTGCGGGGGTGTCACAGAGGGGCTGTTGTCCTCATGTTGCCTTGCCACAGGGCTTGTGGGGGATGGCCAGTCGTCGTCTTGTGGGTGCCCCTGCGTGGTATCCTCATGTTGTACGGGATGGGACAGACAGGGGGATTGGGACAGGTCATGGATGGATCTGACTTCGACATCCCCGTCTTCTGTGTCGGAGCATGCTGCCATCAATGGGGTGTCACCTATGGTGCTGCTGCCACCAGAGGCAGTGACTTCTGTGGCATCCGTTGGGGGGACCTGTGGTGGTGGTGGTGTGGGCATGCTGGCTGCTGGGGTGCCTGTTGATGTTCCCTCCTCTGTGCTGCCACCTGATTTGTGCTGCTGCCGTGTCTTGATGCGTGCAGCTGAGGTGGAGGGTCTTTGGCCGTTGGTCTTGGCCCTCTTTGCAGGTGTGCTGGTAGGGGTGTCCTGAAGCTCGTCGTTTGGATCGGACCCTGTGGTGGAGTAAAGGAGGGCGAGGGTTATTGATGGGTCTGTGGGAATTGGAATGGCATTGTATCACATGCATTGGGGTGGTACCTGAGGGTGATTTGGGTCGGGGCCTTGGAGGTGCTTTCATTTGTGTGTGGAGTGAGGGTGCAGTTGTTTGGCAGCCTGCAGTTAGGGTGTGCCTGCTGCACGTGTAGTGCGTGTTTTAGGGGTTTTTAATTATTTATGTATTTATTGTGGGTTTTAACGTGCGCTATCAGGCCGATGTGTGTGGACGTTCTCCTGGACATGTGTTTCTGTTGCACTATGTGGACACATGGTACTTCACATGGATGGACTTTGTGGATTTGGCATTGTTTTATCTGGCCCACCTACCTGAATCTTCGGATGTCTGCACTCCTTTCTCCATCCCTCCGACTCCCTCTATGCTCTCCATTCCGATGGTGGAGGCACAGATTTCTTCCCAGGGGGTCAACTTGATGGGTGATTCAGGACCTCCCCCGGTGGCTGTGGCAATGTTGCGGTTGGCAGAGAGTATGCTGCGGACGCGTATCCGCAGGTCGTCCCATCGCTTTCGGCATTGCTGTGGGGTGCGGGGTGCGGTCCCCACCGTACTTACCCGCTGTGCCACCAGAGCCCATATGGCCTTCTTGTTTGCAAGTGCCGTCCTGGTCCTTTGCGTGCAGAAGACGACAGCAGCATTCTCCTGGAGGGTCTCTGTTAGCACGGTGAGTTCCTCACGGGAGAAGTGGACCTGCCGCTTGCGGTCGCACGCTTTCTTCGCTACTTTTCCCATTTTTCTTGGTTTTGCTAGGGTGGATGACGGGTTGGGGTGTGTCTCAGGGTAGTGTTTTTAGTGGTTGTGTGGTTTTAGTGGTTTTATAGGTGTACGGCGTGATGTTTCCTGTTCCGGGCCCATGTTTTAACTTCCGTTTCCGTATATTTCCGGTCACCGTACTTTCCGGTAGGCGCACACTGCGGTGATGGGTGGCGGTATTGCACCTAGGGCGCCGTACGGCGGCGGTGTGGGCCGTTTTGGGGTCATTTCCGCCATCGCGGACTTTGCACTTCCGCCATGCCGTGGTGCCGTTTCCGCCAGGGTCGTAATGAGGGCCAATATCTTTGGAGGGCTTACTAAAGCAGTTGCTGGATGACCAAGTGGTTTTATCAATTTTTTAAATATTTATTCAATAGTGGTTTTATAAGGTATTATCTCTGAAACATAGCCACCTTAAAACACCTCAAAGATAAATGTTAGCATAAGGGGAGGTGGCTCTTTTATACATCATTGGGAAATTCAGATCAGATAAGATAGTCACAGACAAGGGATAAGTGTAAGAAGAAGAGAAACAAGATTGGAATCAGAGAAAGTGCAAGGACATGCACTAGACAATAAATGCAGCAATTTCAAATGGACATTGAGGGAATGAAGAGGAATGAAGATAAAGCAGAGGTCCGCTGTTTGTTAGGGAGATTAGCCCTGTTCATGAAGGAATATAGGCATCCAAAGAGCCAGGAACAAATTAAGCAGATCCTAATAGTCAAAGAAATACCTTCCTAAAAAGGATAATTTTGAGGTGTTTGCTGAAATAAATGTGGTTTTCCTCTAACCTCTGCACAAAGGTTGGTAGGAAGTTCATTCCAGAGACTGTCCTATTGGAGAAGGACATGGAGGAGGCATCTCATAAACACACTGCAGTACCTGGTCTATATTTTTTGAAGCATCAATCATACCTATTGAAACATGCTTTGAAGGACATCACGAAATCTACCAGGGCAGAGCTTTCAAATCAGAAATAATGTGGTTTCTAGGTCCTGTTGGCTTTTTTTAAAATATCCTGCAAATAGTCTAAACAAGACTTCATTAGAATCAATTAAAGACTATTGCAGTAATCAATCCTGGAGAGGAGTCAAACCTTTATTAATTTGTGAAAGAAATTCATAAAAGGCAGTACACGATTAAACATATATTCACAGTCAATTTATAGGAAAGCACATGGAACTGTGGGGTTAAGGAAAGAGCACCAAGTTACTACCAAATGGATCAAAATAGGTCGAGGGCCAATTTCAGGGAGTAAGAACTAAGAGGGAAAACGAGGCAACGTTTTTGACAGACATCCTGTTCTGTGCACAAGATACGGTTTCGTTGAACATTATAGTGAGATTCTACCCAGCTTGAAGGCAATCTGTGTGTCACCTGCATTCTTTTGGAAGGTTCAGGAAAAAGTGGCTTTGAGCTCAGCCAGACGTTGAATGTATGTGTTGAAGAGCCAGGGGTAGTGTACGGAGCCTGGGGAATCTCTACATTTTTAAATTATATGTTCAAAGAGGAAAGGGCCTAAACTGGTCTGGACATCGACTACCACAGGGGAAGGATGAGCTCAACCTTAAGGCAATGTTGTGCATGCTGAAGGAGTTTTAAATTTGAACTGGAAGAGTTGCATTGCTGAACTTGTCAAATACGTATGCTAAGTTGTGTAGAGTGAGAGATGCCATACAGTTGCTGTTAAGAGACTGGGAGAACTCATCTTCATGAAGAGGTGGTAAGATATAGTTCCACATATTGGTCAGAAACAATACTAATGGTCATAGAGCAAGTCATTGAATTTAGGAAAGTCCTGGCCCTGAGTTACGAACATTGTTTAAAGATGCTAATAAATGGTGTGATGACAATCTGATTATAATTAGCTTTTTTTGCTGTTCTTCTGAAACTTTCTTGAGCAAAGTATGTTTTAATTCATGAGTAAAAAAGGCTTGCTTGGAAAAAGATGCTGCAAAGGGGAGTTAGCGCTGGAACCAAGGTGGAGGTGTTGTCTTTTATGGTGATAGCAGTGAGGGGGTAGATTTACTCTGAGGTGGCTTTCATCCCCTTTGTCATTATAGTAATGTCTGTCAAGGAAACCAGCATAAAAGCAGAGCTGTCAGCATTCTAGGAACGTTTTAGTGCAATCAGCAGTGTTTGATTGATAGTGTTTGATTTTATCATAAAAGAGTGATGATGAGCTCTGATATAGAGCTGTGGTTGTGATGGGGTTAGTAGTGTATTTGTATCACTAGTATCCCTGCTGATTCTGATAACCTTAGCAAAGTAATGTATCTTCTGTTTGATCATCACACAATAACCTCCCAAGTGATACAGGAATGCCAACTTGTCTTCTGTTGACTTAGACCTATGTACAAGGGCTCTGTGTCTTCTGTCTCTTCTTGAGGACAGGTCATATGTCAATCCAACTCTTACATGTGTGTGGAAGTTTCTTCTTCTTTGTGACTAGCAGATACATGACGTCAAGAGTCTTGGTTAACATGATGTAGAGGGTGGTGAGCTGGGCAGCATGGTGTGTGGCAGAGGCTGTAGGGCATCTAAAAGTAATTGGTCAATTGGTGGCAAAGGCTGCAGTGAAGACTCTAACTCAGCATCTGTAGAAAGGTTCAGTGGCTGTGCCATTACTGGCTTGATCAGGCAGGCAGAGAGGAACGAGCAGTCAATCCGGAAGAGGGCAGATGTGTGTACATAGGTGACCCAGAGCTAAGTGTAGAGGAAGGAATCCAGAGTATGCCTCCCAACATAATTGGGGGAGCAAGGCCAGTATTTAATAGAGGGGGAATCAAACAAGCTCAGGGAATGGGTGGTGGTTCTAATATCAGGAAGATTCAGCTAGATTATACAGTATCTGACAATGGATAATCAACATCAGGCAATCTACAGATTGCCATGATTGTTAGGGAAGTGTTAGCATTCACAAGAAATTTGTAAGCTAAGCTCTCAAAGTAGACAGTAGGCAGATGAAATTCTAGTGGTCACGATGAAGGGAGGATCAGTAACGGTTGCACACATTATATACTTCGTAGATGATACCGTGCATGACTACTCGCTTTATGCTAAATGTGTTCATTAGTACCTGCTGGGAAAACTACTTGAGTGCTAACAGATAATTCCGACCATGATATCATCATGATTTCCAATTCTTGCACATGATTGCCTATGAATGTGGACTAAATATATGTCAGAACCGTCCAGGATTATATTCTAGGATTACTGATAAGCACCCCCTTAATATCGTTGGAGGTTATCTATCCCACTACGATTACGCACTGGCTTTGATTCACTTGCTGTATATTGCTAGGTATCCTGCTTGCCAACAACCATAACTTAATGATTGCAGTTGCATGTGAGTCAGGTTATTGAGCACCCACTTTTATCTGGCCACCTTCTCCTTCGCCCCGCAACTGTGAACGACGTAATGTACATGATAGATTCAGGTATGATTATGCTTCTTTCATGACACTGCTATGATTAATGTACATGATAGATTCTGTGTATGATTATGTTTCTTTCATGATACTGCTATGATTAATGTACCTGATAGATTCAATGTTTGATTATGCTCCTCTCATGCTACTGCTATGATTAAGATGCCTTACACGAGGCACTCACTTATAGCTTAGCTTAGCTTATCACATCTGATTGCAAGCCATGCCTCAGTGCAATGCCTTTTCAACTAAGTGCAACCTTGTCTATACTGATTGCACTGTTTCTACTAGTTCTAGCCACCCCATAAGAACTATGAGGCACGATACTCCTGAAAACCTGGACCTCTCACCCAATAAGAAATATAACTGTCTCCATGTCTGCTGCACTATCGCACCCTAATTCTATAGCACCCGCCTACTTCCTACCACAAAGGCCACCACAACCTCACAATCAACGACACGCAGTCGCTACTTCTGATTCGATTGTCCTCTCACCCATTCAATGGATCCAATGCTTCGCCTCCCATCCGACTCCTAATCAACCATGTGACTCAATAACTAGAAACCTGAGACTAAGATCCAGATTCAATCAATCTCACACCTGTACACTGATTACCGAAACCCTAATCAAGTCTAGAACTACCACTACCACTGATAAAACTACGAAGTCCCACAAGAACGCTGCTAACAAGGGTGCCCCTTCCCTTACAAAAAACTCTGCTTGCTGGAGCAACCCTACCAATCCTATCATGTCCATCAAAGGCGCCCCAACGCTAGGTCACTGACAACTCATGCCTTAGAAGTGGCTGACCTTATCACCGCCAATCAAATAGATGTCCTAGCTATAACAGAGACCTGGCTGCATGCTGCATCAGGCCGTCTTTGGCATTAGCCATCCCAGACAACCACACCATCACTAGATATGACAGATAATCTACCAAAGGTGGTGGTGTGCCGTCATCAGCAAAATTGACCTAGGAATCAGAGCCCTCCCCCATATCCCGTTCTCATGAGCTGAACTTCTCTCTATGAAACTTCTCTATCTCCCTCACATACCCTAAAGATCCATTTGTCTATAGACCACCTGGACCTATTTCCACATTTGAGGAAGATATGCAACAACTCCTTGTCACGGATACCAAACCTGGCTGACAAATATTACTGCTTGGTGATCTAACCTAGGCTTCCTCGACCCCAAAGACAGCCAGGCCACATCACTAACTAACACAATTATGGAACTCGGCTTCTCCCACTCTATTAACAAACCCACCCACAACAAAGGCAGAATTCTTGATTGGATCCCTGACCTTAATTGTGAAACCAACATCCTTGACAATGCACCGTGCACATGGACTGAACATGATGCCATCACATTCACCATTGGGCCCTGCTCGCATCTTAACTCAACTAGTGTCTTGGCTACCCCTGCATTAACAAGAAATAACAAAAACCTCACAACTGAAAACCTATTACCCTTACTACAACTAATACAGACCCCTCTGCCTTTGTGGAGCTCTACAACCTAATGGAAATCCAAGCCTCAAGCTCATCTCAATAACTGGTACACCTCCAACCTTAAAACTCTACGTGGTAATAAAAGAAAGGCCAAATCTGCCTGGAAAAATCAACCATCAACCCCTAACAGAGATGTCTTCTTAAAAGCTGCAAAGGGATATGAGTTAGCCATCCTACAAACGAAAAGTGAAATCTACAATAATAGAATTTCCAATGCTAAATCTCGTTCAAAAGAACTATTCAAGATCCTTAGAGAGCTTGAATCGCCCACTCCTCCTACTGGGTCTTGTGCTAAAGACCAGTGGAGTAACTTTGCTGAAAATGTTGGGGGGGACATGACATCTGAAGAAAAGGTGCCCCAGTCAAATGAATGGGGAAACACCCCTGCGCCCCCCTAAAATTACGCCCATGCTAAAGACAAGGCTTGGTGCACCAAGATGCAAGCAGCCCTACACATTTTTTGCAGTTATACACCAAAATTGAAATGAAAACACGTAATATTAGCTCACACGAAAGACCTCTCAAGATTCAATGCCTAGTAGAGAACCCCTGCAACCTTTTCAAATTCTCTCCTTTATCCATTACAGAAGTGGAAAACATAATCACTATCCTAAAACATTCCCATTGCCAGGGGCGATATATGCCCAGCAGCAATCATTAAATAGGCAGCTAAAGAACTTGCACCGGACATCACAGTCTTCATCAACTCCTCTTTTGAATCCAAAACAGTTCCTTCCAACCTGAAAGATGCCTGGGTCCTCCCTCTCCTAACAAATCCAAAACTCGACCCATACATCCCCACGAACTATAGGCCTATCACCACAGTGACATTCCTTTTGAAAATGCTTGACAGGGCAACCGATCTCCAAATACAGACTCACTTGGAAACAAATAATCTCCTGAGCCTGCAGCAATCAGGGTTCGGGCGTAGACACGGTACTGAAACTGCGCGTATAGATCTAAAAACACAAAATGATGATCAAATAGACAAAGTTAATATAACGTTCCTCCTTCTACTAGATCTATCAGCTGCATTTGACCTCGTCAGTCACAAAGTACTATCTAACCACTTCACTTCTTCAGCCTACTTCTCTGAAGAAGCTTCAGCTTGGATTCAATCCTTTTTAGAAAATAGAACAATGAGGGTGTTCTCGCCTACGTCCTCTGCTGACCCTGCTCCAGTGACATGCCCTGTGCCACAAGGATCCTGTGTGTCATCAACACTCTATAATATATTTACCAAGCCATTGTTTGATGATCTGGACCTCGTGGGTGTCACCTCCACTAATTATGCAGATGACACCCAAGTACTCATCCCAATTTCTGGCAATCACGACAACAATTCCAAATTACTGAATAACATCTACCTCATAATTCAGGCTTGGATGGTCACACGTGGTCTCTGCCTCATTGATGAGAAGACCAAACTATTATTAACCAGCTCACAAGCCAAACTAAACAAACTTGACACCACCTTCAACTCCTTTCATATTTACGGCATTAACATCCCGGTCTCCAAAGACATTAAGACTCTAGGCATCTATCTCGACTCCTCCTTAACTTTGATGAAACAAGTGAATGCCTCAGCCTCCATCACAGCCTGCACTTGTAAATTAATACACGCCTTCAGACCCTTCCTCTCTTCCACAAGATGCTCCACCTTAGCTATAGCATTGATCCCATCTAGATTGTATTATTGCAATGCTCTTTACCTAGGAACCAGCAAAAGAAATGTAAACAAACTTCAGGTCCTTCAAAATAACGCTATCAGGGCAGCCTTCAACATACCCCAATCTCACCACATTTCTGAAACTAGACGTAACGCCGGATGGCTGTCCATCAAAAACATAATCTCCTTCAAAACCCTTACCATTACTCATAAGTGCCTAATGAAATCAGCACCCAATTAGCTGGTCTGCAGATTCACCAAAAGCCAATCGTCCAGACATACCAGATCAGCCCAACTACACTGCCTCAAAGTCCCTAGGAATTACGGCCAGAAATCCGAAGGAAGTAGCTTGCCTGTACTAGTGTCCAAACTATGGAACTCTATACCCTCATCCCTAAGAACTATACGCTCTCTCTCCCAATTCAGGACAAGCACCAAAACATGGCTTGCCTCCTTAGAGACTAACTAACCTACAATTGATCATTTTGTCTCCACTCTCGTGCTTGTACACAATGTCATGAATTATATCCTGTTCATGTAAATTGCCAATGTTGTAAATATTATTACTTGATGTTCTTATATATGTACTTATGAAACCCGTAACTGTCTCCTGTATAAATGTAACTGTAGCAATGCGCCCAGATACTTGAGGCTTTGGTGTGCTATACAAATAAACAATACAATACCCGAGCCTTTTTTGGAAGGCCAATTTTTCACTCTGATTTCTTATGCATCCAGTAGCAGTAGTCATGTAGTTAATGGAGAACCAGGCACCCAGAAGGTCATGGATGCTGGAAACATTTGCAATTGCATATATAATAATATAGATTTTCAAGTAGCCTGCGTTTTAATTTTTTTTAGAGGACATGACAAGTTGATGGACAAGAAAACAAAAGGGAGGCAGCAAATGGTGGGTTGCACATGGAGTGATATGGCGAGCTACAGGAGGTTCCATGAAGGCAACAAAGCCCACGGTCTCAGCCTCTGAAAGGACAATACCACTTAAAGTGAATGCTAAGAAGCACCAACATGCACATTCTTACAGTGTAAGACAAGAGCAATTCACGCTTCTAAACACAAACAAACCTATCTATACTACATCACAGCAACCTTGAATTCACCATTTAATATCCTTCCTGGAGATCTGGCGGGGAGTGAGGAAGGTGAGAGCATCATCAGTAAGCAAACCTGAATTACCTCTGAAACTGGCAGGCCTCTCCCTCCGCGCCCAGCCAAAATAGGAGAACTAAGATTGATGTGATCAGTCTAATTAATCCCAGATAAGACTTTCCCCCGAAGTACCACACCTACAGTAAAGCAGGTACAATTGCCCACATCCCTCTTGTTATATCTACGGAATAACTCATGGATACCAACTACATTATAATTCCATCCTGTTATTGTGTGCTTAGATTCACCCCTTTTGAGTTGTCCTCCATCCCATTGAGCTTTCCTTCAAACATGAGCCTGGAGCTTAGGAGGAATTTATGGGTTCCTGGGAATCCTTTGGTCAGAAGGAGAATTCTACCAACTGCTAGGGAAGTGTTTGAGTCCTTCTTTGGCCCATGACTCAGAAGGAGAGACTTTAGCAGCACAGAGCCAACACTTTTGAAATGAAATGTAATACTTACAAAGCCAATGGGCCTCATTCCGAGGCTGGAGCTATCCATGGAGTAAAGAGCACCATGGTAAGCAACCATGGAGCTATTTACTCCATGGAAATCCGGCATGGTGAATGGAGTAATTACCGGTCCATTCCAAGGTTGGAGGGACCGGTAATTCCCCATTCACCATACCGGTTCCCCATCCCCATTCCTGCCCCCATAGGGCTCAATGGGAATGGGGAAGGAGTAAATTACGGCACCGTAAATTACGGTGCCGTAATTTACTCCAAGGTCCCTTTGCGGGTTGGATTTTTAACGCCTGCTAAAAGCAGGCGTTAAATGCCAACCCGCAAAAGGGAACTCGGAATATGGTGGTAAGTGTTAACGGTCACCGTTGCCATTAACGGTGACCGTTAACCCTTACCTGCAGCCTCGGAATGAGGCCCAATGTTTTGACCACTGGGGATTCAAACAACCTTTGGGGTTCATCCTTCTGTCACCCCGCTACCGACAAGCTTGCACTGTGCTTTTGAAAATTCACTTTCTCTTCTTCTGCAGAACAACTCCATTATACATTCTTGTTTTATTCCACAAAGCTTTTTCTGTCAGTTCCATTGTTCCGGTTTTGCTCGCTATCATTTCCTCTGAGCTCAACTATGGTAACTCACTGTACAGGCGCTTTTCAGACTATATTTTAACCTGTCTTGATGTAACTCAGAATGCAGAAGCAAAATCTCTCACTGGAAAAGGTAACAGAGATGTATCAACGGAAAAGGTAACAGAGATCACATTTAAATCATACTAAAATAATTGCACAGGCGGCTGTGAAGAAACTAACCATGTTTAAAGTGATCTGTGTTATCAACAGAGCATGTCGTGGTTACAGGGCTCCTTTTCTTATTGGAAAATGTAGGCATTACCTTTCAGACAGTACTCTGCATTCTAGCTCCTGATTTACTGCACAGCCCCAAGTAACGCAGGAAGAGAGCAGAAGGCAGCACATTTACAAATGATGCCCCCCACTCCCACTATGGAATGTACTTCGATTCTCTATTTGTGCAATTACTGAATATAACGTTTTCGAACCCCTCCCTTTTCTCATGCTTATTTTTCATTTAGAGCATGTAACTCCTCTGGTAGCCTGAGCAGCAAGAGACTCATTTGCATGATGTACAAAAACAGAATAAAATCTAATACTCTTATTTTTCTGATGTTATTGTAAAACCGCGGGTGACATCCCTTTACTTGTAGATACTGAAATACACTGCCACATAAGCGGAACCTGATTTCTGTAATCAATCAATATGCTCTTCCTCCCTTTTAAATTGGCAGATAAAAACTGTTGTGATCAAAGCTGGGTTGTCTGAGGGTTCTGTTCCTCCCTCATTATGGCAGAGGCCAGACCACATTGAAAGAGCAAAACAATGAAGGGACATTGATTAGATCAGTGAAGTATTAGGTTAACTCTATCAGTTGTGTCAAATGTCTTTCAATGTAAACAGCATATTGCAAATATAATTCATGCAAATTATTGATTAACATTGGCCACTCCTCCTCCCAGGTTTTGCAGGGCAGTGGTAGAGGGATATTTATGCTGACCCAGCAAGGCACAAATGGGTGCATGTCTGACCCTAGTTGTGCAGATTCCCTAGTTGCAGGTTGTGGTCATCCCTCCTCCACATCCTGGGCATACACTTGCCCTTCTGTTGTTTCTCCAGCCAGTGTCACCTGTTGCACGTTTCCATGTTCCTGGTCACACAGTGAAGCAATGTGCGCCCTAAAATGTTCCTCTTCACCCTTCTTCTCCATATACAGTGAAATGACCTTATTTGGGTCAACTATTGAGGTGAACAGAAGTGAAACATCTCTGTGACAGAGGGAGGGATATTGGTTTTCATGTGTGAATGCCCATATACCACGTATTCTCGAATGCATGGCTGCATTTGTACGCACTTCATTGTTCCCATGCAGGTGAGTTAATTTAGGCCCCTTCTCATGACCAAGATCTGAATTGCAAATGAAACTTTTACATTGACTACACTGGGATCGGGAAACCCACCCATTCCCTGAAAACAACATGGCCATATACTTTGAGGGGTGAAGAATAAACTCTTCTTCCCAGCTCACATGGCCTCACTGCCCAGAAATGTTCTCCTCCAAACACTTTAATGTATCTTGCCATCATTAAGGGGCAGTTGAGTATGGGAGCACAAGGGCAAATCAAGTTAATTCTGCATGGCATTCTGGTGACTGTAGTTTATTATAGACAGCCATGAACCAACTCTTCCCCATTCCACAGACTCCTAAGCTCATTGTGGGGGTTGGGGTACTCAGAAATGCAGTACTCCATAGTGAGGTATGGAAAACCTTGGTGTGCCTTCTCTGGAGTCTGGAGCTCCAAAGCATTATTTTCTATTGTTATGTGTGACACACTGTGATTCGTAGCTCTCTCAACCTTACCACCCAGCCATATTCCCATCCAAATGCTTTCATGCCTCTCTCAATTATCTGGAGGACGTTCTAGTCAGGTGTGCATGATTCAATCTGGTTAATTCTGCAGGGTATTCTTTTCACTGTAGTTTATCACAGGCAGCAAGGATGAAACTCTCCACCATTAAACACAATAAATCTCAAGCTTAGTTGAGGGTAAGGCAGTAATCTGCAATAAGGAGCTTTGAAGGGAGGTTTGGTGTGCCCGGGGTGCCATCCTTCTGGAGACCAGAGCTCCATAGCAATGTTTCTTTGTTATGGTGTGAGGACCAAACTCAAGTTCCCAGTTCACTGAGCCGAATATCCCAGTGACCTATGCCTTCAAGCTCTTTCATGTCTCTTCCAATCTACGTGGAAGTTGCTCAATTTAAGTATACGTGGTTTAATCTGCAAAGACCTCCTGCTACTGTAGTTAATAATAGGCAGTCAAGAACCAACTCGTTTTAATTACACAATTCCTCAGCCTCTGTGAGAGAGGTATTTAGCAATGCAAAGCTCTGTAGTGAGCTATGGCACTCAAAATAATATTTTCTTCAGTGGGTGGAAAGGCGCTTTCTTTGGCTCACAGGTTTATATGACTGAAAGCCTAGCAGTTTTTACCACCAAGTTCTGTTCCGCCTCGTGCAATCATCATGGAGGCAGTTCAATTCAGGTGTGCATGTTTACATCCAGTTTTCAGTCAGTCAATTAGTCAGTCATTCAGGTTTCATTTCGATATTTTTAAACCGATTTTATTTTCGTTCTTGCCAGTTTTAATTCCATACTTACATTTTGAGGTTTAAGATGTCCAAGCTCAAAGAAAAGTGCTCGTTTTCACTGATACACTCATCCAAATGGTCTGATAACATTACAGAAGCCATATGTGAGGGTGATATTTTGATAGGTGAGATAGCACACTTGCTTTCTACCATTAATAAGTCATCTATTTTAGATACAGTTGGTACCACAGATTCAACTGCAGCTCTAACATAGAAAGGATTTAACCTTTCTTTATAACTATTTAAATCGGCAAAGACAGAAGAATCTGCACATCACTCGATTACTATGATTACAACTAAGAGATTACCTGCCAATAATAGAAACACTACTAAACGCATATTGAGCTAATTATCACTTCTAAGACACATCCCTACAGTTATGATGATACCCTGCTCCTTATATCATTTAAAGGCGACCTTAACAATGTGAAGCACGTTCTTTTTATATGTTCACTGATATACACAATGTAACGCCTCCTGATTTTACTGAACCTGCTTTTAATGTGGTCAAGAGATAAGGTAACATTATAATTGAGTTCTGATGCTATAATATTATATAATAGATGTTCACCCCTTGTTGACCTTATCATCATTGGTGCTAGTGATTCAGAAGACATGATTGATAGAGAAAAGGGATCTCCAGTGTGTACAAGTTACCTCATAATAGATATGGTTTTGTGTGATAGGATTATTTTAGCTCCGGAAATAGCATGTCAATACATAAATTGTTGACTCCCGCAATGCAATACATGAATCTAAACAGTTGCCCTTGTTACGTTTTTCAAGCAACAGTTGTACCATTCTAAAAGTAGAGATTATTTCCTTACAAAATTAATTAAGCTCTACGTTTTCTTGCTTCCAAGACAAACATGTTGCCTCCCAAGCTATTCTCACTTGCTAACACAAATAGCCCTTATGCTGGCTTCCGATAATTACAATTGTGCAGTCAAAAGTAACTCTAGGTATGGTGATAATTTCAAGAACTTAATACCAACCACTCAAGAGGATTGTACATTAACCCCACTGCTGTCCATCATTGCAAACTCTGAAAGGAATTACCTTTGTAATCCGACTAATGTTATGCCAATCGAAAAAAGTTAGGCATGATTTCTCTAAGTGACTTAATTTTATCTCAATCATCTTTAGATGTCACTTCCACAGATTTGGAACGTATCTAATATCCCTTTTCACATAGCTGGGGACCTTATAGGTCTAGACTGACACATTTTGGATCTCACACAAATCCTTCCTACTCGTCTTGTGACTGTAGCTATTCCTAAAATTGTCTCTAAAGATCTTATTGTCTTAGAGCTGGAAACTGCAGTTGGGGATCCAAATCTAAGTCTTTCTAATGGGATATTGACATCACTTAAGACTAATGATGTTGTTACATACCTTAAATTATCTGATGGTTTGAATGTATTTTAATGGAACATAGCGGGTTTGAAAGCAAAATGGTTGATCCAGACTGGAAATATTGTGTAACTGATTTCTGTAGCATTTTACTTCAAGAAAATGGCTAACTGATCCAGTTTATCTTGACATGTGTGCCACTTATTTTGTTATTTCAACTTAGGTTACTAGTGGTCGCAAGTCAGGTAACTTAATCGCCTGTGCCTTAACTGCTTTAAATGCTGCTGTTGGTATACTCTTACAGTCAACAGAAGCTGTACAATGATTGTGTTTTCCATTTTCAAATTGCAGCAACAGGCTTATTTTTAACTTCTATAATAACTTCTCTTAATTTTATTCAATAATCTTTGTGGTCCTGCTTTTTGACAATATTGCTGCAGCATGGGATTTTATGATTATAGCATGCAATTTTAATGACACAATAGGACACTCCTTATTTCATGGTTTGGATGGTGAAGAGTATGTTGCCTGGAATGTACACAAGTTTACTAGAAACTCCTCATTTAAAAGCAGAGAAAACATTGTATACATTTTTTGCTGGAAACAAATGCTGTGGTTTGAATGTCCATTTCACCTTTGTTACCCCTGATAAACATACATTTATAAAGAAACGATTTGCTCCAATTGATTAAGCTCCACCCAAACTACAAGATTGAAGTAAAGTTGGATATTTTAAAGTATGTATTAGGACAGAAAGATATTATTTTCCTTTGCCTTAAACTACTATTTAAACGGGAACCCAAAGATAGTAATGATTTGCAATCACAAGCTACAACTGTAAGTTCTAGCAGGTGAAAGAATACATGGTTTAATGAGTGCCAACCAGTCATCATAAATAAAGTTTTTAGTGAAGCTAGAACAGATATTTTATTGTGTAAAATGATAACTGCTTTCTCTTCCTTTAATGAGAAATCAGTATAATTTTGACCGCCCAATCCAGGTCAACTAATACAAAAAACAGAGGTAAAACTGGTTCAATAAAGATTGGAAGCTAGCCAAGAGGAAGCGTTTACATTTTCTGAAAGATAATATTTTGACCAGAAACCAGATGCCCCCTGCAAGAAGAGAGTACTAAGCAATTTAGATGTTCCAACTAAATCTTCAGAAAATTCACTTTTTATAGCGTTCATAGTGATATTAAGGAAAAAGACACTAGATTATTCTATAGATTGGTGGCAACAGATTCATGAAAAGGAGGGCAGGCAAACCTAGTATTTGGCTGGGTGCAACCTATGCAGCCTGCAAGTTAAACTGTAAAGAAATACAATTTCTGGAAGAGACAGATTTCCTATGTACTGCGAGATAAAGAAAGGAGAAGGATGAGAATACAGTAGCCAGCTTTACTCTCCAATCAAATCGATTAGTATTGAGGGAGTGAGTTCTGTTGTTATCCCAACTTGAGCTATCAATGAAACAGAAGACAGGAAGAAGGAAGGGGACAGAGAGTGTTTTCTAACTCACCTTTCTTATTTAGTGGATAGAATACAGGAAACAAAGTGATATTTATGGTATTCTAAACATTAGGCATTTTTCTTTCTTTCTCTCGCAGTACTAGTTTCCAAAATAGTGGTAATTCCGTAGTCTGCACCACTATTTGTATGACAATGGCAATATGTAACTTTAGTAGCCAGTAACACAGTTTTTTTTACCAAGAAAAACATTAAAATAGCACATTTCTAAAAAATGTCAGTTGGTCTATTAGAAGACTAAACCAGTCAGTTGAATGGCATAATAGCCGGACACAGCTGTCTGGAATTCTTAGTGTATGGCGGTTATTGGTGAGCCTTCACTAACTGTGTGTCTACCAGTTTTGGTGGTTGATTATTTACTACCACCTTCTTCAGTACAGTCTTCAAATGATTTTATTTAAAACAGATGGCTAATCTCAGTTTAGCCAAGCCTTATAAGCACTTTGCTTTGTCAGAGCCAAAAACATACTGGCAACAGAATTGGAATGGTCTCACCATGGGATTCTATGGTGAGGTATGTTGCATCATGGCAAACGCTAAAATGCATGTATTTCTTATATACCTTGAAATCTTATTTGTCTAGGCTTTATATAGATTTAAATGATGTCTTCAAAATGTGCAGGTCTGAATATGGTTTACATATATCAGGTGCAGAGGAGAAGACTACAGCCCTGGCATATGGGTTGCATAGGGGAAAACTTGTGAGATAAGTTCCCAATTTAGGGAACTTGCATCCCCTGCACGATGTTTGTGGCTCAGAAATTAAGCCAAACAGTTTTAGAAGATGCTAACTTTGTAATAAGATAGCTATTGAATACATTAATCCATCAACATTTACAAAGAGTTTCACAGTATTCATATTTCATTTTTAAGAAATAAACACTTTCATGAATTTCTTCTTCAGATGTGGTTCTTTATTGCCCAACCTGTTTCAAGATTATCAATCTCTTCTTCAGGGGCTGGTATTTTTTGAAAAACAGTATCTACAATAAATATATATTCAATTAAATGAGTGTATATTTTTTCAAAATGTTCATATTTTATCATCAATATCGAACTAGTACTTGATTTTAAACAAAGCTCACACATTATTTCAAGAAAGAACTCATGTGTCTGAGTCTGCATTGTGTTCAAGAAGAAATACCCTTCTTACGTATTATACACTTTACTATGTATACAGTACACTGTTATATGTTTAATGAACAAAAAAAATGTTGACAATTGGATCCAAAACACATATTGCATCATCTGTTATATCAATTTCTAATAACGGTACTCAATCAATGTTATTTGGATGCTGACCTGTTTTTATAGAAGGCTAGAAGGACTTAGTCCTATCCATGTATCCAAGATCCCATTCCTCTGTTGATTACACAAGTTTCTATTTCTATTTTCCTCCACCTTAGTCAGATGTACCTAGATAGATTGATTAATATAAGTATCTAGTGTGTTGAACCCAGGTGTTATCTTGTACTTCATAATGATAAAGAAGCATTTTACCAACTCAAACAGTCTTTATCCAGATTTGAATGCGTTAGTAGGGGATGTGTTACTCTCCATTTTACTGCTTAATTTCATTCATCTAACTGCAGGTTCCATTTTACGACTCTGTTAGAATAAATGATCGTCTATTTAAAAACAAAAAGGAGGATCTAACGTGATTGACATTGTTTTTCTAGTGAATCTAAAAATTACCTGTATCTGTTCATGAAGAGAGTATATAAGGGAGGTGATAGATTTTGGTGTTCTTGATAAATCAAGATCCTGTGTTGCCAAAATAAATTCTTCCTATGGGATCTGTTGAAGCACAAATCTGGGTGGTACTATTCTGTTGCTCTTGTGGCATATATATTCCGAAAATCCTATTTATGAAGTCATAAATTACCTGTATCTTCAACCAGCATTTTCAAAGTGTTTTTTTGAAATTTCGTGAGCATTGCGATTGCAAAATGGCCACTTTAAAAAGAGGCATCATTACGCAATGCTGACATCATCCTGTTAGACGTCAATGATAACACAAATGTAAACATTGTGTCATACAATGTTATAGTCAATATAATCCACCGGGGTTGTACTAAATAAGTTTCAAATCTAATAAGGACAATGTATGGCATGAATTTTGTTGCATTGTCTGAGTAAAAAATGTCAAGATACTGCGTTGTCAAATTATAGTAAATGTGTAAACTAATCTATCCTATGAAGGATTATCCATAACATGATGTCATAATTTTCTTTTATTAATAATATATTGTGCACAGTTTGGCTCTTCATGCAAAAGGTAGATGTGACAACTTTTTTGACAATGGATTTGAATCAAATCCCATCATAGAGATATAGATGTCTAGACATAGGGCCTCATTACGAGCCAGCCGGTCCGGAAACAGTGGTGGCGGTAAATCCACCGCCACTGTTGTTTCGGGACCAGCTGATTCTGAGTCCTGCAGGTGGGAGGTGTTACTCCCGCCAGGTCAGACCTGGCGGGAGTAACACCACCCAACTGCAGGAGGACATGGAAACACCGGCTCTGTCATAGATGGAACAGGTGTTTCCATGGTCCCCATCCCCATGAGTCCTATGGGACTCCATGAGAATGGGGATTTACAGAATTCCGCCACCAGAATTACCAGGTCACCAGGGTTGTAATGCCCCGGTGATTCCGGCAAATCACGGAGGGGGAATGGTATTACAGGTCCGGCGGCAGTCTGCCGGTTTTTCCGGCACAGCTACCACCGTACTCGTAATAAGGCCCATAGTCTTATTGTCAAATGGCAACAACCTAAGAACATCAGTAGGAATCCTCCTAAGATATAGTTAAATAACTAAGGGGATTTGAATTAGTTTACACATTTACTATAATTTGACAACGCAGTATTTTGGCATGTTTTACTTAGACAATGTGACAAAATTAATTCCATACATTGTCCTTATTAGATTTGAAACTTATTTAGTACAACCCTTGTGGATTTTATTTACTATAACATTGTACAACACAATGTTTACATTTGTGAAGTCATCGGCGTCAGCATTGTGTAATGACGCCTCTTTTTATTTAAAGCAGCCATTTGCAATGCTTGCAAAATTGCAACAAAATCGCTATGAAAATGCTGGTTGAAGATAAAGGTAATTTATGACTTTATAAATAGGGTTTTCACAATATATTTACCATAAGAGCAACAGGATAGTACCGCCAAGATTTGTGTTTCAACAGATAACATTAGAAGAATTTATTTTGGCAACACAGTATTTGGATATATCAAGAACACCAAAATCACTCACCTCCTTTATTTGCTCTCTTCATGAACAGATACCGGTAATTTTTAGATTCACTAGAAAAAACAATGTCAATCACGTTATAAGCTCCCTTTTTAAAAAAATAGACGATAATTTATTCTAACAGATTCATTATATGGAACCTGAAATTAAATGAATGAAAATTAAGCAGTAAAATGGAGCGTAACATATCCCCTAATAACACAGTCAAATCTGGATGAAGACCATGTTAGTAAGTAAAATGCTTATTTACCATTATGAAGTACAAGATAACACCTGAATTCAACACACTAGATACTAATCAATCTAGGTACAACCTGATTAAGGTGGTGGAAAATAGAAATAGAAACTTGTGTAATCAATGGAGGAATGGGATTCAGATCCGTGGATAGGACTAAGTCCTTTTAGCCTTCTATAAAAACAGTTCAGCATCCAAATAATATTAATGGAATACTGTTGTTAGAAATTGACATAACAGATGATACAATACGTGTTTTGAAACCAATTGGCAAAATGTGTTTTGTTCATTAAACATATTACGTTGTACTGTATACATAGACAATTGTATAAGACGTATGAAGGACATTTCTTATTGTACACAATGCAGACTCAGACACATGAGTTATTTTTTTAAATAATGTTTGAGCTTTGTTTGAAATTAAGTACTAATTCGATATTGATGATAATATATGAACATTTTGAAAAAAATATGCAGTCATCTAATAGAATATATATATATATATATATATATTTATTGTAGATACTGTTTTTCAAAAAATAACAGCCCATGAAGAAGAGATTGATAGTCTCGAAACACATTGGGCAATAAAAAAATCACATCTGAAGAAGAAAATCATGAAAGTGTTTCTTTCTTAAAAGTGAAATATGAATGCTGTGAAATTGTTTGTAAATGTTGATTAACCCTAAAATGCAAACATACAGTCAGTCACTTGTCTCGTCCTACAGTTTCTAGAACGCAGTGCCTAACTACTGTGTATGTGGCAAATCACAAGTTTATCAGTTGTGTGGTTCAATGGAGATCAATCAGTTGTTACAGTATGGTGGTCGCTCCATTTGAAGGATTCATGCAGAGGTAACTGTATTCATTGATAAATAAATGGAATAATGATATACTGGGAAATTATGTGTAATAGAGATTCAATTTTTTCAATTGTGTAATATATTGCCTTCTTGAACGTTATAGTTCATCTTGTGTTATCCATAAACAAATATGCTTACATTTTTTAGTGATTACGACCCAACAGCACTTTGCCGGCTGCCTCCACAAAAAACATCATATACTATCATATATTATATTAAAAAAAAGAAAAGGTCAGGCATGCACTCTAGTTCCCAGCCTTTTTAATCCTTAAACTAGTAATAACAGGGGTTGATCCCAGCTATGTTAAAAAATAAAAGGGTTAAATCCCAAATGTAAGTGGTAACAGGGTTGGATCCCAAAAAATGTTAAAAAAATATACCAGTGAAATGTAGATGCCAACTTGTAGAGAGTGTCAGCAGCATGGAAGTATTCACTACACAACATTAAATACTGCTCATGCATGTCACATAAAATGGATATGAACGTGATTGCATGTATTAACCAAATTATTAAATATTCTTGATTGAGAAGGAGCATAGCCTAAACTCAGGTATGGTATATTTTGTTTTTTGATGGTGTTTGTCATTGTAGCATTGCCATATATTAATTACATCTCATGTGCGTCACATAACACGAGTATGGGCACCATTGCATTTATTCAAATTTCCTGATTTGCAAGGAACATATTCTAGACATATGTTAGATATGTTTTATGATGGTGCTTATCATTGCAACATTGCCATACAGCTCTTTCACACATTTTCTTTGGTCAAAAATGGTGAAAAAATTGTACATTCCCAATATCATGCGGTCCTCTGCTTCCGAGTCATTCACTCTGGTTTAGCGATTTCCAGCATTCACATCCTCAGGTGAGGGGCATAGAGCCACTGCTTCCTTACGTATTTCCAGTGAGGCCTTTTATTTATTTTTATTTTTATTTATTTCATTTGTTAATCGCCCAGACCCTTGGGTATCACAGCGAGGTTACAGACATCTTATGCATAAATTGAACAATGTTACACTTGTGCAAATAAAACAAGGCCAATATGGCTCTAAGCAAATCTTTAGTTACAATTAGTTACATGTGGTCGGTACGCTATGTATGCATCAAAGGAGTGAGAGAGGCCTTGTATAGACACAAAGGAGGTGTAGGGTCTTGGACCCTCAGTATTGGTTAAATAGCCAAGTTTTGAGCGCTTTTTTAAAACTTTCCATAGTTGCCTCATTTTTAATTCTAAGTGGTAAGGAATTCCATAGGGTGGGGGCGAGGACTCTGAAGCTGTTCCCTCCTGCTTTGGTACTTTTATGCCGCATAATTTCCAATAAACCCTTGTTGTTTGACCTCAAAACTCTGTTGGGTGTTTTTTTCTTAATGGCCTTATTGAGGTAACTGGGGGCTTTATTGGTGAGGCATTTATGTACAACACATAAGGTTTTGAAAATGATTCTGGCTTTGACAGGTAACCAGTGGTTTTCTCTCCTGATGTGAGAGATGTGCTCTGATTTTTTTAAACCTAGCGCTGCTCTTAATGCTTTGTTCTGTAACAGTTGCATTTTGCTTGTGTTGGCGTTTGAGGTTCCTAGTAGAAGCACATTTCAGTAATCGGCTTAGTTAGTATCAGAGCTCTAGCTAAGGTTATGCAATTTGTAGGAGTCAGGAATTGGCGGCTGAGGGCAATGAGTTTGGCTGTATATGCTGTGGAGGAGAGGGCTGAGATGTGCTTGCTCATGGTGAGGTTGGCATCTAGATAGACACCAAGGGTTTTTACTTGTTTGAGTACTGGTATCCGGGTGCCGTCAATGTTGATGTCAGAGTAGTCTGTGTGAAGGGAGCTTAGTCTGGCTTGGGATCCTACGATGAGGATCTCTGTCTTCTCATCATTGAGACAGAGACTATTTAGTGCCATCCAGTTTTGTATGATAGCGTAGATTTGGTTCATAGTTTGGGTGTCTTGGGTATAATCCCCTGAGATGGGAATAAGGATCTGGGTGTCATCTGCAAAGTTCGTGTAGATGACACCCATATTCTCAAGTGCTGAGAATAGAAGTTTGGGGGAGGCATTGTATAGGGTTGGGGAGAGGCAGGAGCCCTAGGGTACTCCGATGGGGACGGTTATGGGGTCTGCTGCCTCTGTGCTAATGGCGACTCTGGATGTACGTTCAGAAAGAAACAATTTGACCCAGAGGGTGGCGTTGTTGGAGAAGCTAAAGTCTTTAGCTAATGTTTCGCAAAGTTTATCATGATCTACTAGATCGAATGCTGCTGACAGATCCAGTAGCAATAATATAGCCATTTTTCCTGCGTCTCTGATGGTGTCTATTTGGATTTTTAGATCGGTGAGAGCAGTTTCAGTACTGTGGTTGGGTCTAAAGCCAGATTGTCTATCTCCTAGGAGTTTGTTCTGTTCGAGATGGGTTTGTATTTGGTTATACGCTATTTTGTCTATGATTTTGAGAAGGAAAGGGACTGTGGTTATGGGCCTATAATTCGTTGGGATGAGAGGGTCCAGTGTTGTTTTTTTTTAGTAAGGGTGTGACCCAGGCTTCTTTGATGCCGGCTGGGACCAGGTTCTTGTTGAAGAAAGCATTAAAGAAGTTAGTAATAATGGGGGTAAGGGTGGGGGCACATAGTTTGACTAGATGTGCTGGGAAGTTGTCCCCTTTGCAACTAGACGCTTTCAATTTCCCTATTGTTTTGAGGACTGTTTCTTGGGAGACTGGCGAGAAATGGAAGGTTGGGGTCTTCTGTTCTGTGGTGTTGCTAGTTAGTTCTGTCTTGGTAGGTTTTTCTGCTAGGATTGTTCTTTTGGTGACTATTTTGTTTTGTAGTAATTTAATTTTTGTGGCCAGTGCATCTTGCATGGTTGTACACCATTCTTTGCTCGGTTTGACCGGGTTGGTGATAGGGATGGGGTTTTCCAGCTCTTTGAGGATGGAAAATAGTTCTTTTGCGTCAGATGCTGCATTAGTGATTCTGTTGTTGAGGGCGGCAGCTTTATGTGTAGTGATGGCTGCTTTGTAGGTTTTGTTTGCTGCGTTGTAAGCATTGGATGTTTCAATAGTACAGGATTTGTTGTGGCGGTGTTCAAGCGCCCGTTTAGTTCGCCTGAGAACTACCAGCTCTTCGTCAAACCAGAAGAAGGTTTTTTTATCCACTCTTCTTGTTTTGGTAATGCAGGGAGCTAAGGCATCTATTGTGTTAGTGAGGCAATTGTAATAGGTGTCTGCTAGTGAGCATGGGTTGTCATTAGAGATTAATGTCTCTGTGAGCGAATTTTTGAATATTGGGTTCAGGACTTCCGCTGATAGTTTGCGGATATTTATAGTTGCGTAGGTGTCTAAAGTAGTGGACTTAGGTGATTCGAGTTCATTACACTCAATTGTGAAGTTGATGGCATGGTGGTCTGTCCATAGTAGGGGGGTTATGGTTTCTATTGAGACTGCGGTATTAAGAGATAGTACCCAATCCAATGTTCTTCCTTTAGAGTGGGTTGGTGCATTTACTAGTTGTACAAATAGCATGTCTTTGAGGGCGTTGTGAAGGGCCTCTGCCTTATGATCTAGAGTGTCATTGAATCCGAGGTTCATGTCTCCAAGTACGATACATTTAGTCTTGGGTTTGATTAGGGGTGTTAGTAGCAGTGGTATATCTAGATCAGGTTGAGAGTTATTATTTGGAGCTCTGTATACAGTGACTATATTGATGGTGGTTTTATTGTTAGTGGCCAATTTAGTGAGTAGAATTTCGTAACCGTCTACGCTGTCAAGAGGGCAGGCTCTAATTTGGAAGTGGTTTTTGGCTATGATGGCTACTCCTCCTCCAATTGAGTTGATTCTGTCAGACCTTAGTATGGTGTAGTTAGGTGGTATGGCAATAGTAAGTATCGGGCCTGAGGCTTGGTGAAGCCAGGTTTCTGTCACTATTAACAAGTCAAGTTCCTGTTCAATGATATAATCGTGTATTTCTGTGGCGTGGGCAGCTATGGAGCCTGCGTTGATGAGCGTAGCTTTGAGATTCGTTGAGGATTCAGTTTGCCGGTTTAGTGGTGGCTGGGCCTTTCTAGGGCTGTGTGAGGTGATTTGGGCCTTAGTGGTATTTAGGACTGTCCTTTTGGGAGTAAGGGCTGTGTAGTCACATATGGGCTTGAAGGAAGTGGGCTCTGTTGCGAGTGGATCAGTTGTAGGACTGCACTTCATTGTCTGTGCTCTGAGCCGGTAATTCCTAGCATTTAGCTGCAGAGAGTTCAATTTATCAGGCATTCTATTGGTGTACTTAAGTGGGGATGTTTGTGTCCGTGATCTGAGGCGGTAGCATCTCAGTGTGCCTTGTCTCGGGTAGGTCTTTCTTATAAACTTTGTATTTGTGGTGGTGATGCTAGGGGTGGGGTGTACCTCTGGGACTTGGGTAACTGCTTTGGATGGTATAGAGGTTGTTATGGTTGTGGGGGGACTGGAATGGGCTTGTATTGGGGAGGAATGGGGTGGGAGAAGGGATGGGGAAGTGTCTTGGGCAGGCTGGTTTACTAAGGCCATTTGGGTGTGCTAGGAAGTGGGTTCCTGTACATGGGATGTCTATAGCAACGATACAGAATGGGAACATTGTGAGGATTAACCAACCTTGCATAGTTACTTATTTGCAAAGGGCTGAGACTATGTTAGCAACAGTAATTTAATTGTAACTGATGGTAGAAATGGTTGGCACTGTTTAGGCACCTTGGGGTAGGCTACAGTCCTTGGCTATATACTTCAGGAGCACTTTAGAAACATATGGTATACATTTGTGGCTGGGGTGCGATTCCATAGAAAGATGTGACAAGATAATACATAAATGCCCTGACGCTATCTTTGGTGATACACGATATAGTACAAGCATTGCATTTAGTGCTATCTCTCTATGTTAGTATGCAGCAGGTACATATGGGGCTAAGCAGTGTGCATCATAAATAACGGTGTACATGTACTTACAGTTTGCAAAAATGACTAGTTCAGAGCAGCAGTAAAGCTTAGTCTATGCATGGGTCAGCTGTGAAAAGGTAGCTGCGGTGCCCTAGCGGCCAAACCGCGGACAGGCGCAGACAGGCCCTTATTGTCACTGCCCTTGCTGGAGCGGCCGGCTTCCGCCTCCGGTCCGGGGCACGAAAGTAAATATTGGCGCGGAGCCAATCAGCTGTGCTGAGCGGGGAGATGAGGATTCAGATGGTCTCCGCCGACGTTGTCTGGGCGGCCATCTTCGAATGTCTCAGCGACGTTCAATCCTGTAGCTGGAGGCCGTGATCCATGGGGATCGGGTCGGATTAAAGCAGGATAACCGCTTTCGTGGAAGCAGGAAGATGGAAGCAGGAAGAGCTTTTTTCGGGTGCTGGTGCTGCAGTGCACCGCGGCGAAGCTCCGTGTGCGGGAAAGTGCACAGGTTAGTGGAAGTGGTGCCACGGGTGGGGAGGGCTCCTGCCCTGCCCTGGATGGCTGCCTGAGGCCCTATTGCTTCAACCAGCATGGGCCTGTCTTGTCCAAAGATGGCGGCTGGGTGGCCCCCAGAGAACTTCTGAAAGATCTGCCCCAGCATTCTTACGGCACATGTCCTATTAGAGAGCCCTCAAGGAATAAGCATTACCAGCAACTAATAGGTTGTCATTTTCCTATCCAATGTCCGCTAGGATTTAAAAGAAACATAATAAGCACTTGGGTTATATGAACTGATTGGCAATTCATGTATTCAGTTATCATCCCAGACCTCTCCCTATATCATCATCTACCCACATGTTAACACCATACATCACAAAATGCCTTTATGGCAAATTCCACCTCCTTCAGGCTGTCCTCGTTCCCACCTCAAAGCTCTGGCACAATCACATACATACATAGAGGGATTCATTAGGTCAATGAGGTCATCCAACTCTTGACATTCTGAACTTCCTTTTTCCATATAGGCCGCCTTGTTCTTGGGTTAGGAGGGCACTGCTGCTTATTATCAGACACATACGGCCTGATACACAGAGTCTTTACGCAGGATTTCTCCTGCCCCTGCCTCCAAAGATCTACTTAGTGGCATGCTTTGTGTATTTACTTCATCTCCCATGGGTGCAGTATAGCGTTCAACTATATTTGAGGCATTTGACACAATCTCAACACGATTAGCAGTAGTCAAATTACCCTTTGCACGTGATTATTTAGAGCCTGAACATCTCGTATCACGAATAAACAAGCTGTCAGTGTTTTAATTGTATTTGACCTCCCCCCTTTCTGACCACAGCCTTCCCCCTACTGAAGGCTGCCCTTCCATGAATTCGGAACTGAGATTTAATCATTTCTCACCCCTCTTTTTCATACATTCTTGGAACTTCACATGTGGTCAATATTTCCTCTGTAGGTAAACACGTGTAACCTCTATTCAGGGATTCTGAGCTGTCAATCAGATTCTGGGCAGGTTTCCTCTTATTTCTTTTTTTTCTTGGATCATTGTTCCTTTCAATTCTGCCCCAAGTCTATTCCCATCTGTTTCAATTTTAGTTGCTTGCATAATATCTGAATTTTCCAATATAACACCATTTTTAGAGCTGATTTTATCTTCATCTGGGAAGATTTGGGGTTACTTTGATTGCCAAAAGTATACAGTTCATTTTCGATTTCATTTATGAGTGCATGTACCTCCTCTTTCGGATTTGCTATAGTAGCTGATCTCTTTGGGACTTGATACGGGGAGACACCAGTGCTGGCTTTTCATTTAGCCATCACTTATTATAAGCTTTGTAAATAATATATAGTAGAATGTGTGCAAAGTGTTGCAAACTTTACAAAAAAATAAGCTTCAATGGAAAACAATCCTATGAATGTGTACAATTCTTGAACTGTACCGCTTAAAAAAACAATTCATACAAGTAAGTTCATAGTTCATTAACTAGATATCACAATAAAATCTAAAAATAGCACTTCCATGCATATGCATCTTTTTCATATGGGGTATGGAACGCCTAAGGGACTGACTGAGTCTGACTCATCCCACTCTACCCAAAGTTGTAGATATGTCAAAATGTGTGCAGATAATCAGTGGGGAGTACACTTATTGGATATCATTAGGTGATGCTACTCATAGGAACCTCCATCAACATAGAACAAATCAGTTTTGGCTATGCCTGCAGCTGCGTGTTTGATCGCAAGTGGTGGGTGAAGTCATTAATCCAAAGTTGTACTGTAAACTCGACCATCTACACCCTTCACATAGAAAGAATACCACAGTGCAAGTGCCAGTATGGAGGTGGGAAACCATCAGACTGTGTTAATAATTTCCCATGCCCTTTTCGTGTGACTTTTCAAAAGCTGGAGATTATTGCTTCCACAGTGGAAATGCCCAAGAAGAAGGAGTAGTTGGCCAGAGCCTGACTGATGAACTGCTCAAGCTGCAGACTGCCCCTGATGGCCCTCACCCTTTCCTCATGCTTTTCCAAGGGCTTGGTTCCCTGGCCGATGGGTAGACAAAATGGGCATGGCATTAGAGGTGCACGGTGAACACACGCACACGGCTGATCATTACAGTGGACTGACACTGACTGCCCTGGTCCTTCCCTCTGGCTTTGCTGCAGCCTTGGCTCCCCGATCAACAGGTAGACGATGGGGGCGTGGGATCAGTGGTGCATTGAGAATGCACACACGTAGGTGATCATTAAAGTGGGCTGCCACTGACTGCCCTTTCCCTTCCCTCTGCTTCTATAAATATTTACAGAAGCTTGAATTAACAGTCCCTTTGTTTTGGATACTACCTTACTATTGCTGTTTGGGTTGCTATATAATCAAATTCACACCCCTCTTGAGAGTATAGCCTTCCTTTGCCCCAAGTCACCACAAAAGGCAAAGGAGGAATATCTCCTAGCTGCACCTGTTTTACCATCATGATTGGGATCACTCTTGTTTAGTAGCAGTTGGAGGGCTGAGTAGGCACATTAGCCACTGCTCACCCTTGTACCCCTGCAGTGCAGAAGTTAATTTCATCACATCGCCAAACCCCACTTAGGCGTTACTTACATCAGTTTGGAGAAATGTCTCAAACATGCTTTTTGCTGGTAAGCAGATTATAGGGAGTGCTCTGAAGCATCACATAAATGTTTAGTCATGCCACAGTTTTACAAAATGTGTATTTTATCGAATGCTTGAGGCTCATTTTGTTGTTTTACTATTATTTACCGTGCCCAAGATGCTTTCCCTTTTTTTCGAGAAAGAAAAGGTTTTTAAACATTAAAAAACGTTTCCAAAATGAGAAGAAACAATCAGTCATTTCCAAAGTGTGACAGGGCTTGATCTCTAGGCCCTTTCAGAGGAGGGAAGGGGAAACCAAATCATTGTCCCTCATAGGGTGCCTGAATGTGGGACCCCTCCCAGGTCCTCCTTAACTTCACAGATGGCAGAGAGGCCGCTGCGACGATCCACCTAGTAAGCCACCTCAGGAGCTACGACAGGAGCTTGTGCCCAGAAGGCTGTGAGGGACCAACCCGAGGGACACAACACCATCAGTGCACTGCAGAGCCAGCACACAGGGGGACAACCCCACTAAACCACGAGGGATTCTATATATTAAACAGGGAACCTACTAGAACACGTGTTTTATACAGTAAAATAAATGGGCCTGCGAGAGGACCATGTCAATGTGGGTGAACAATCTCTGATACACTGAGGGGCTTTCCAGGTCCAGAATGTGGCGAGCTGTGTAACTTCAAAGGGAGCAGGGCTTAAAAGACCTTCTCGAGCTTCCCCAAACGTTCCCATGTCACACCTCCTGAGGTCAAGCAAGTTATTAGCTTGGGAGTGGTGACCAATCCTAAGAGGGGAAAGGATATTTAAGAGGAAGCAGATAGGTTAGTAGGGTGCGGACAGAAGGTGGGAGGAGGGTGAACAAGAGGCTATAGGAGAATGGGGATAAGGAGCGTGGAGGTGGTTGGAGAGAGGTTATGTGGAGTAATTGTGCGTGAGTTAGAGGTGAGAGTAGGGTAGCAGTCGAGTAGTTGTAGAGGAGAGATATTAGTGGTTGTAAGTGGAAGTAGGAGTAGTAGCGCTAGCAGTGGAGAGGTAGTAGTAGCAAGAGGTGGTAGCAGTGAGTGGCAGTAGTTATAAGAGGTAGTAGTAAAGAGAAGGAGCGGTACTAGTAGACTTAGAGAGTTAGTAGTGGTAGTAGTAGAGGAGAGATTGTAGTAGTAGTGAGATGGAAGTGGTAGTAGTGGGAGTGAAAGTGGGAGAGGCAGTAGAAGCAGTAGGAGAAGTGGAGAGAAGGAAGTAGAAAAAGAGGAAGAGTGAAAAAAGGAGGAAAGTAAGAGAATGAAGAAGATTAACATCTAAGGGTGGAGGTAGGAAGGTGGACTGCAACATCTGATGGACATAAGCATGTTTGTAAAGAGAACATAGGAAACTAGAGTAGAATGGAAAGATGATGCTGAGTGTGCGTGGTAACTCCAACTTGGTGAGTGTAAGGCACCATTGCCTATCTCCCATGAGAACAGTAAGCAGGGCTAGGAAAGAGTCAGTTAGAAAACACATAAGGGCTCAGCTAGGCGATGGCTCAGGCAAGCCACCCTAGTATAAGACCAATCTTCAGACATTAGGTGTCACCGAGTCATAGCATAAACCAAGGTTATGGAAGTCTGTACTATGGTGGGGGTAAACCAAGGGCATCGAGAGATGGACAGTACTAGCCCCAGCCCTAAGAAGCCCAACCCTGTGTAAGAAGGCCTCATAATTCCATCTGCACCTATTACTACTGCCCGTGAACCGACTGTAGGTCTCTGTGTGGCTTTTTTATTGATGCCGCATCAGAAAAGACAACAATTTCGGTTTTAACATAGAAAATAAATCACACACCTAGCTTCAAGTGCTATTTAATGGTAAAATAAGCTTTTTTTGCATGGAAACATGGAATACAATTGGGTGTGCATGATTATCGAGTTAGCAGTTTACTGCAGAATCTCAGGCTTTTTGACCCAATTTTGCAAGCTCAACTCTCATATTACACACATGTGAGACAATGGGCAACATAGGCCTTTTTGAGGAATTTGCTTTATAGTGCCAATAGTTTTGCTTTCAAAATAGTACATAAAAGACTACAAGTAGCAGTAGTAATAGCAATAATAGTAGTTTGTCATTTGTAAATCACCTTGATCCCATTGGTATTGCCTTAAAGCGCTTGTGGGTGTATACCGTCGGGGATCAAAGACCAGGTATGGGAAAATTGTCAGAATGGTTAGAATGCGTTTGTGAATTTGGCCGAAATGAGGTTGGGCAGGATGGCTGGTCCCTAGTTAGCTATCCATGTTTATCAAGCATGTGGATGGGTGCTGTGAGAAGGTCAGCAGAGTGCACAAGTGCAGGAGACTCATTATGTTTCTAGCGAGAGCTAATTGTTGTTGTGCATTCTGATGGCAGAGATGTGCTTTGTGTTTTTGACTGAGGTATGGAGGCAAATGCGTGCGGGTGGCCGTCCATGCCTGCGAGTAGAGTCCAATGAAGTGGTGTGTACTAAGTGCCCTTGAGCTCCCAGTTTGTTCTTTGTTTTTGATGTGGCTATGAAATCTGTCCATCAGGTTTGCTCCCAAATTATACTTTAACTTGCTCTGAGATATCCTGCGGAGGCAAATAGTGTCACAGGCTATGTGCCTTGAGGGTAACCATGGAGTGAGGATGAGTTAATCAGGCTGCAGGAGGGAAGTGCCAAGTTTTGAGGTCCTTCCTGAATGAGATGTGGTCCTCTAGGCAGTGGATGCTGAGTGGAAGGGAGTTCCAGAGAGTGGAAGCTTGGACGGAGAAGGAGGATCTTCCTATTCTGGTGGAATTGAAAGAGGGAGATCACAAGGAGGAGGGCAGAGCCAGATCAGGTTTCTGCTGGGTCAGTAATGTGTAAGCTTGTGTTGGAGGAATTCAGGGCTCACTCGTTTGTGGAGGGCACGCTGGGTAATGCACATGGCCTGAAAGTGGACGACGGCCATTAGGAAACCAGTGGAGCTCTGGGGGAGAGTAATGTGTTCTCTGGGGAGTAATGTGTTCTCTGGGGAGACAGCAAGGAGGAGCCTAGCTGCAGAGGTTTGGATCCATTGGAGCTTTCTTAGCTGATAGGCATGGGCGGCCAGAATGCAATTAACAAAAGAACACTTGCTTCCTGACCATTTAAAAGATGTTCTTATGTGTATTTTAAAATCAAAAAAGGTTGGTCTGAACATAACCTATATTATGACTGCACCCATGAATTACTACAACATACTAATTGCTTTGTGACCATTTAAATAAACATTTAGTCCAAGGAGGATAGAATGTGCATCATTTGATCGAAAAATAAGAGATATATTGTGTAGTAAGTTAACGTTGAAAATAAACGGAACCCTGTGGTGTTAGTGTAAGGACATGGCTTTATTGACATTTCTTTCACCTGGATTTCTCAGTATGAGTGCACAAGTCTCTTGAAGTTTGTTTCTGAGCAATATTTAAAAACACATGTTTTGAATGCAGAAAAAGTGAAACCAGTGCTACAAATGTCTCCATGATGGCCCAGTATTATGTGCAGGAATATTTCCCCATAATCAATAATGGTCATATGAAATTAAAATGTCTCATTCCCGGATACATTGGTAACAGTTGACACCACTTCATAGCACATCCGAACAGACCTGCAAATGATCAAAGTCAGGGTTATCTGCAGTTCCACAATATTCGCATACACACTCAATCTGTGTATCCATGACTTCATAACAATCCATACTGTCTGTGTGAGATAGTTAATTTCCTAGCCAATATTTTGAATACGGTCCGGTACTTAAACTGGGGTTCACATTAAATTATTTGAGGAAATAAAGTGCTTGGTAAAAATCCAAGCCTTTTACATAATGGAAAAAGAAATAAAGAGGAAACATTGAAAGTATTGTAGATTGCAGTCTTGACAACGTCTGCAGAAACAAATATGCATTCTGATTGTACTGAATGTGGGCCCATGTTTACACCAGTCAATGGACTGGGCTTCAAGTTTACCACATTCCTATTCTGTGTTTGCAATTCAACAATTGTAATTAATTACATAAGCCATTTATTTACCATGTTTGATCAACATTACTTAAATCATAAATGTGAAAATAATGTGTTAAACACATGACCACACATGTGTTAAAGAATATATTCAATGACCCCTATAATTGGATGAATTAAAGCATTGGCAGCACAAGAAACCAATACAATGGCTGACCTCACCACCTAGAATCAAGGGTTCCAATACATCTTCTATTTTCTAGGGAGTATCCTATCTCACTTACATAGATCCAAAATTGCGGAGCAGAAAAATAAACTCCAAATACACTGTTTTCTGATGAACATAGTAGACACATTTATAGATTATATGAATGTGTGCCCTCACCCCTGCAGGAGAGGTATCTAAATTGCATCTGCAACCTCATGACTGTATGACAGGAGAGACATATACATTCATGCTCTGCACCTGTCCGTGTGAGACAGGACAGATATAGAATCTTTGAGTGTGAATAAGAGTGTTCAATCATTGAAACATCTACTGTAATTTGATCACTCACCTATGTGTTGTGCTTTGATAGTAGATGCACAAAAAGCAGCACACTTTATACTTCAAAATCTGAGATTGAGCATCCTCAACATTATTGTTGTCACCACCATCCATAAGCACCAAAATACAATTTATTCTCCAAAACGTGAGCTAGTAATGTCAATGGAAACCAACGTAGCCACTATTCCCCATCTCAAGTCTAGGCTTCCCTATCTAAAGAGACACAGAAGCTCATCCTCTTTCTGAACTAAGATCTACTATTGACTTTGAGGCTGCTGTCGCTTTGTTTCAAAAGCAACAATATCTTTGCATAGTCAAATGGGTCTGGTGCTCACGCCAGACACATTGAAGAATGCAGAATCTGGAAGTAAGTCCCACAAGGGTGCATGTGTGCCCCTGAACCTGACACATTTACAGGGTAATTCATAGAAATTCGCACAAAAATGGCGCACGTGGCTGGCGCACAGTGTCCCCGTGCGATACACTGCGCCAGCCGCGTGTGAAAAAATCCTTTTCATCGCACAGCGTATTCATGGATTTTAGCCTCCGAAACCAGCCGTGGCGCAGAGTGGCGCAGCGACCCTGCAGCAGCGCCAGTTACGGCCCCAAGAACGCCCTCACGCACGGAAAAGCCTTCAAAATCCCCAAATCATTGCAAAGGGCTGCGCTAACCCTGGACCAGTTCACAGGGCTGGCAAACAGCAAATGCCAAGCGGGGAACGTGTATTTCAGTGGTTCGCGGGAAGTTCCACACACGATTGTCCTGTGTACGTGTGCATCAGGGGTGCGTGGGAAGTAACACACGCAAAAGCAGCAGGGTACGTGTATTTCAGGGGTGCGCCGGAAGTATCACACGCAAAAGCAGCAGGGTACGTGTATCTCAGGGGTGCGCAGGAAGTATCACACGCGATTCCATCAGGGTACGTGTATTCCAGGGGTGCGCGGGAAGTATCACACACAAAAACAGCAGGGTACGTGTATTCCAGGGGTGCACGGGAAGTATCACACGCAAAAGCAGCAGGGTACGTGTATTTCAGGGGTGCGCGGGAAGTATCACACGCAAAATCAGCAGGGTACGTGTACTTCAGGTTTGCGCAGGAAGCATCACACGCAATTCCATCAGGGTATGTGTATTCCAGGGGTGCGCGGGAACTATCACACGCAAAATCAGCAGGGTACGTGTATTTCAGGGGTGCGCAGGAAGTATCACACGCGATTCCATCAGGGTACGTGTATTACAGGGGTGCGCGGGGAGCACCACACATGAATTGCACATGTGGGTCCTCGCAGGTGTTCCCTCTATACCCTCCACGGCCCCTGCAGGTGGCCCACACCACAGGGGCCTACCCTGCACATGTCCTGCAGGCACCCCATCCACCATGGCCATGCCCCCCAGCCAACCCACATGTCACCTTGCACTACTGTCCACCAACGCATGTCCCCCTGCACTCCCAGCCACCAGGGGCAGGCTCCACCAGGCCCCCACCATTGTCTCCCATCACCCCCAGCCCCCAGCAGTGCAGGGGCAGCCTCCACCAGGCCCCCACTCATGTCTCCCACCACACCCGCCCCCCAGCCACCAGGGGCAGCCTCCACCAGGCCCCCACTCATGTCCCCTATCACCCCCACCCCCCAGCAGTGCAAGGGCAGCCTCCACCAGGCCCCCACTCATGTCTCCCACCACCCCCATCCCCAGCCACCAGGGGCAGCCTCCACCAGGCCCCCACTCATGTCTCCCATCACCCCCACCCCCAGCAGTTCAGGGGCAGCCTCCACCAGGCCCCCACTCATGTCCCCTATCACCCCCACCCCCCAGCCACCAGGGGCAGCCTCCACCAGGCCCACACTCATGTCCCCTATCACCCCCACCCCCAGCAGTGCAGGGCCAGCCTCCACCAGGCCCCCACTCATGTCCCCTATCACCCCCACCCCCCAGCAGTGCTGGGGCAGCCTCCACCAGGACCCCACTCATGTTCCCCATCACCCACACCCCCCAGCAGTGCAGGGGCAGCCTCCACCAGGCCCCCACTCATGTCCCCTATCACCCCACCCCCCCGCCACCAGGGGCAGCCTCCACCAGGCCCCCACTCATGTCTCCCACCACCCCCACCCCCCAGCAGTGCAGGGGCACCCTCCACCAGGACCCCACACATGTCTCCCTGCACCCCCACCCCACAGCAGTGCAGGGGCAGCCTCCACCAGGCCCCCACTCATGTCCAACTCATGTATCCCTGCACCCCCACCCCCCAGCCACCAGGGGCAGCCTCCACCAGGCCCCCATTCATGTCCCCTATCAAACCCACCCCCCAGCAGTGCAGGGGCAGCCTCCACCAGGCCCCCACTCATGTCCCCTATCACCCCCACCCCCCAGCAGTGCAGGGGCAGCCTCCGCCAGGCCCCCACTCATGTCTCCCTGCACCCCCACCCCCCAGCCACCAGGGGCAGCCTCCACCAGGCCCACACTCATGTATCCCTGCACCCCCACCCCCCAGCCACCAGGGGCAGCCTCCACCAGGCCCCCACTCATGTTTCCCATCACCCCTACCCCCCAGCCACCAGGGGCAGCCTCCACCAGGCCCCCACTCATGTCCCCTATCACCCCATCCCCCAGCAGTGCAGGGGCAGCCTCCACCAGGCCCCCACTCATGTCTCCCACCACCACCACCCCCAGAAGTGCAGGGGCAGCCTCCACCAGGCCCTCACTCATGTCTCCCACCACCCCCACCCCCCAGCAGTGCAGGGGCAGCCTCCACCAGGCCCCCACTCATGTCTCCCTGCACCCCCACCCCCCAGCCACCAGGGGCAGCCTCCACCAGGCCCCCACTCATGTCTCCCTGCACCCCCACACCCCAGCCACCAGGGGCAGCCTCCACCAGGCCCCCACTCATGTCGCCCATCACCCCCACCCCCCAGCCACGAGGGGTAGCCTCCACCAGGCCCCCACTCATGTCCCCTATCACCCCCACCCCCCAGCAGTGCAGGGGCAGCCTCCACCAGGTCCCCACTCATGTCTCCCACCACCCCCCAGCAGTGCAGGGGCAGCCTCCACCAGGCCCCCACTCATGTCTCCCATCACCCCCACCCCCCAGCCACCAGGGGCAGCCTCCACCAGGCCCCCACTCATGTCTCCCTGCACCCCCACCCCCCAGCCACCAGGGGCTGCCTCCACCAGGCCCCCACTCATGTCTCCCATCACCCCCACCCCCCAGCCACCAGGGGCAGCCTTCACCAGGCCCCCACTCATGTCTCCCACCACCCCCACCCCCCAGCCACCATGGGCAGCCTCCACCAGGCCCCCACTCATGTCTCCCACCACCCCCCAGCAGTGCAGGGACAGCCTCCACCAAGCCCCCACTCATGTCGCCCATCACCCCCACCCCCCAGCCACCAGGGGTAGCCTCCACCAGGCCCCCACTCATGTCCCCTATCACCCCCACCCCCCAGCAGTGCCGGGGCAGCCTCCACCAGGCCCCCACTCATATCTCCCACCATCCCCACCCCCAGCAGTGCAGGGGCAGCCTCCACCAGGTCCCCACTTATGTCTCCCACCACCCCCCAGCAGTGCAGGGGCAGCCTCCACCAGGCCCCCACTCATGTCTCCGATCACCCCCACCCCCCAGCCACCAGGGGCAGCCTCCACCAGGCCCCCACTCATGTCTCCCTGCACCCCCACCCCCCAGCCACCAGGGGCTGCCTCCACCAGGCCCCCACTCATGTCTCCCATCACCCCCACCCCCCAGCCACCAGGGGCAGCCTCCACCAGGCCCCCACTCATGTCTCCCACCACCCCCACCCCCCAGCCACCATGGGCAGCCTCCACCAGGCCCCCACTCATGTCTCCCACCACCCCCCAGCAGTGCAGGGACAGCCTCCACCAAGCCCCCACTCATGTCTCCCTGCACCCCCACCCCCCAGCCACCAGGGGCAGCCTCCACCAGGCCCCCACTCATGTCTCCCTCACCCCCACCCCCCAGCCACCAGGGGCAGCCTTCACCAGGCCCCCACTCATGTCTCCATCACCCCCACCCCCCAGTGTTAGGGGAAATTCTCTGTTTAGGCTGAAATTCCTAACCTAGTGAGTCCCCCAGCAGCTTTGCTGGATTTCTGGAGTTTGTTTTTTCCCATCCTGCCAAGAGTGAGACTCTTTTCTCCCACTCTTGGACATGTATGTCTGTGTAATTCCTTTGAAATGTCAATGTGTTCGATGGGCTATGGGGTCTTTTACTCCATAGGGTCTCATATGTTTTTCTATGTGTGTTACACCGCACCCTACGTGCCGTAACACTGGGGCGTCCTAGCGGACCCCCACCATAGACTCCATACCCGGGGACTGACTACTGTCTCCCCGGGCATGTAAAGTCACCATTGGCTTTACTAGACCTAAATTTACTAACAGGACTAGTACAAACCATCTTATTGTGGACGTACTAGTAGGGGTAATTCGATTACTCCTAGACCTGTTACTCGAGGGGGCACTGTCCCTTCCCCCCTCGTCGAGTTTTGGCTGGTGGCAGTGGAAACTACTTGTTATGTTCGACCCCGAGCATAACCCTATGGGATTCGTCCCATTGTTGGAGATTACTCCTTTTTTTCTCGTTAATATCTAACGTACCACCGATCTACTTATCGTAAATAAGTTTATCGGATGGTATCTTCTGCCAGAACTCGGTTTGAAAAATGGCGTCTGTGTTCGTCTCTGTGACTCCTAAACCAAAGATTGAGCCCTTTGTTCCACTTTTGGCGGGCCTCTGTACAGAGACCCTCCAAAGTGGTGCCATTCTGTCTGGGTTACCTCAGGGGTGTGGGAGGGGGTTTAGGCACCCTGGACCGAGTTGCCTTGCCAACTCAGGTCACACTCTGGAGTGATTGGCCCAAGTGGTGAGCGTTCCCGCTCACCACTTAGCATGTGTTGATTGACAGCTAGGCTGAATGAATGGGGGTTTTCTGCATAAAAGCAGGGCTTTTGGGACTGGATCTTCAGAAGTCGCCACAGGACCTAAGAATCCGACGAGGGTAACGCTGAGCCGACCTGCACGACGACACCTCCGGTGGAGCCCTGCGGAACCGACTCACCACTTCCCGACGACAGAGGAGATCTCCCTGCCGGAGAGTCTCTTCCCCTGACTGGTGGGAACAACCAGTCCCCTTTGCTTTTTATTCGCCTCAGGACGCAGTGGTTGAATTGCCCATGCAGAAGCACCTCGGCAACCGGATAGCCACTACCCCTGAATCGCGACCAAAAGTTGGTGCCTTGTGACGGAGCACTCCGCGGCTGGTCTCTTCACTGGTGGTGCACCGGACTTCATTTTCTTCGACGACAAGATCATTTCTACTCTTGGCAAAGACCCGACGTGCATCCACCACCAGGAACAACTGCCCCCGCCGGAGCTGCCCTCCACAACAAGGTACCGTGTCCGCCTGGCTTCCCTTTCGATCGGTTCGAGTGAGGTGTCTTAATCCTCTCTGTTCCGTTGGGTCGCCTCCAAGCTTTTATCATTCGTTGTTCTGAACTGGTTCAATCAACCGATAACAATCTGCAATACAGACTTGAATGCATCTCCACTACAGACTTTTTGGGACATCGCGCCTTGCCTCTCTCCGAGTGGGCCTGGCCTCTGAACTTTACGATCTATTGTGATTCTTGCCTTCCTGCCTTGCATTTTATCCGATAGGAGCGAACTGTGTTGATTTTCGTAACCTGCCTATCTTTTTCTCTCCCTTCCTAACTAATATTCGAGTGTCATCTAGGTTGAGGTATACACCTCTGTCTGAAAATAAGTGGTACCAGTAGAACCTAGAGTTGTCGATATTGCTAGGGGGATTGATCATCTACTCCGTAGAGTAATTGTGTTTAATTTGTTTGCCGTGATTTGCCGTAGTGTTTTTCATAGACATTTTGTTATAAATAAATACCTTAATATCTTTACACTAAGCCTCGTTGAGTGTTTGCTTGTCTTGCTGTGAAGAATTGCCCTATTTTGTATACTCCACATACTGCTCAACTTTTCTTGAGAGAAGTCTGACTGCTCAGCCACAGCTACCAAGTGAATCTGTGTGGTACCGACTGCTACCAAGTGGGTTCACCGCCAACGCCTGTAGTCCTAAATCTTTTGCAGTGGTCCCAGAGGGAACTGCACAGGTTTCCGCCTAGCACTGGTGTACAGCGGTGGGATTTTTATCGAGTATACAGTTTAGAGTGCTTTTCGACACTGTAGGATAACTAACCACAAAACTTTGCACAAAAAGCAACTTTCAAAAAACATGTCTACGATGGAAACTTACAGTCAAGAGTCTTTGTCAAGTGAAAATACCGAGAGTCTGCGAGCTCTCTGTAGGCAAGAGAATCATCCTGTAAGAGGCAAGAAGTTAGAACTAATCAAGAGATTCCAGGCAAACCAAAGTCTGGGTACTGGTTCAGAGGAACCAATCTCTCCAGCAACTTTAGAAAACAGTAATGGTGTTGATCTGAATCGTGATTCTGATGATAGCAATGAAAAGGCTGACGAGGGCGGAGAGGCTAACGAAACTGTCTCACCTGCTCCTCTACCTGCCTTACCAGATGTGCCTACGGGGCCCATACCAGGTCCCACAAGTAACCCTGCTTATTTTGAACTTGGAAAAATGAAGTTCGAACTAGAATATAAACGGTTCTTGGCTCAATCTGAACGAAACCAAGAGCTCGAGTTCAGACGGATGAATGCCCAGGCTGAGCAGAAGCAAGCTGAGTTAAGACTCAGAGAAATAGAACTTAATCACAAATTAGAGATGAAAAAGTTGTCTATGGAAAATGCTTCTCTCTCCTCTGGTTCCTCTAGGAGCTCCAGTCCCAAAAGACCCCGGATGCCGAAGGAATTAGTGGGTATGTATGAACCGAGATTGGATGTGTTAGATTGGTTGAAACTGTTTGAATACAATCATGGGCTCCAGGACATCACAGGGAATGCGTTGCTCCCCTGGTTGTTCTCTAGGCTGCCTCCTGTTGCGACTGATGTGGTAATGGAGTTGGGGGAGGCGATTAAGACGGATTACGAAAGTGTGAAACTAGCTTTGATAGCTAGATTCGGGAAGACCCCTTCCCAGTATCTTAAGAGGTTTAGAACCCTCAAACAGCATGATGGTACCTCTTGGGCTACCTGGGTGAGTGAAGGGTTGAAAAACTTAGAGGGATGGATTAAGGGTTACAAAGTGAACACTTATGAGGGTATGAGAAATCTTTTTATGTTGGAGTCTATTTATGATGCCTGTTCTCCTGAGCCCAGACAGCACTTGGCTGATTCGAAGGAATTGGATTCCAGGGAGCTAGCTAAGGCTGCTGACTTGTTGGTTGCCAACAGGGCTACTCATAAGGATTCTGGGGCAACTCAGAAAAAGGATGAGGGAAAACAGCCTAAAAAAGACTCAAAAGAGAATTCGAATAACTCACATTCCAAAGAGGGCCCCAAACAAAACCAAAAGTGTAAGCTGCCGGGAAAACCACAGCAGAATAGTGTGTCTTCTGGTGCCAAACTGGAAGGAGGTCAGAACAAGCCACCATTCCAGAAAGCATTCGGTAAATGCTTTGTTTGTGGCTCGACTGATCACGTGAAAGGAGATCCCAGATGTAAGGGTAAACCTTCAGGGGTCCAGCTTGTCTCCTTAGCCTTCGCTCCAGAGGAGGAAGTCCAAATGGCAAGTGGAAACTTTCTACTGCTAGCTGACAAACCCATTGGAGTCTCAGCCAGCGTTTCTTTAGTATCTCTGGGGTTGTGGGAACAACAGAATTTAGATGTCTATAATTCTATCCCCGATAATACTAAAGAGTATTATAAGGACAGTGTCCAGGTGAATGGTCAGGAGACTCCTGCCATTAGGGACACTGGGGCCAGCCTAACTTTGGTGGATAAATCGTTTTTTCAGGCCGAGGATGTTGCTAAGGCACCCAAACGCCTCACCAAGTTAGCTGGAGGGCCTGTGCAGATGCTTCCCCAATTACCAGTTCTCATCCAGTGTAACGACATGACTGTGAAGATACCTGTCAGCATACAGAGTGAGGTACCAGGACGCGTAATGTTGGGTAACGATTTGAAAACTCTTGGAGTTGTATCGCATACTCCCAGACCTCCTAGTAAACGGTTACAGGAGCTAACCAGACCCGCAAGAGAGAGGACCATGCGCGGAACTCTCCAGGAGATGATGAAGAAAGATATCACTCCTGCTCCACTGGAATTGTCGGCCGCTGTCTCCAAGAAATCAGAAGCGAAAGGGAAACCTAAGACTTCTATCCCGAAACCAGCAGCCAGCATTCCAGTGCAGACGATACGGACTTCCCCGCGGTTGTCCAACGTCACACCCGTAACTCCACCTCCAGCCGAGGCTGAGAGGGAGGTACAACCCTGTGTGGTAGAATTAGACTCTGAGGAAGAGCTAATGGAAGGCCAGGAACTCATTGGAGATCTGGATCCTGTTGACCATCCTGAGCTGCAGTCTTTACTGGCAGAAGGTGGACCCAGCAGGGCAGACTTCAGTAAGGTACAGAGAGAATGTCCAACTCTAGACGGTCTTCGCCGCCAGGCAGAAGCTCAGGCTGAAGGGCAAGAGCCTGGGAAATACAGGTTGCACTGGGAAGATGGCCTCTTCTACAGTGAACCGACCAAGTCTGCACCTGGAGACTACAAACGACTTGTAGTACACCAAGAGAACAGACCACAGTTCTTGCAGTTAGTCCACGAGATTCCTTTGGCTGGTCACTTGAGTTTCAAGAAGACTAAGGAAAGGCTTTCGCTCTACTTCTATTGGCCAAAGATGGGGGCCGAAGTAGAAAAACACTGCAGGAGCTGCCACACCTGCCAGATTTCTGGTAAGGTTGGATCCAAGAATGTGGCACCGTTAGTGCCTCTCCCAGTTGTGGGAGTCCCATTTGAGAGAGTAGGGATTGACATCGTTGGTCCCCTTGATCCTCCAACCTCCTCAGGCAACAGGTTTATACTTGTCGTAGTAGACCATGCTACTAGGTATCCTGAGCCAATTCCTATGAGGACTGTTACAGCTCCGTCTGTGGCTAAGGCCCTCCTTGGTATTTTTACTAGGGTCGGGTTTCCTAAGGAAGTAATCTCTGACAGGGGGTCAAACTTTATGTCCCTCTACATGAAAGCCATGTGGAAAACATGTGGAGTTACTTACAAGTTCTCAACAGCTTACCACCCACAAACCAATGGGTTGGTAGAACGGTTCAACCAAACCATGAAGAGCATGATAGGTGCTTTAGAGGAACCCCTTAAGCATAAGTGGGACCTTCTACTGCCATGCCTTCTCTTTGCTTATAGAGAAGTCCCTCAGGAGGGAGTAGGTTACTCTCCCTTCGAACTACTCTATGGTCCACCAACGCAGGGGTCCATTGGCCCTGATTAAGGAGGGGTTGGAGAGTGTTCCTTCCCCCAAGCCAGTCAGAGTGACTGACTACGTGATAGGTCTCCGGAGGAGAATGTCACACATGATGACGGAAGCAAGCGATAACTTGAAAGCTGGACAAGCATTGGTCAAGCATTGGCACGATCAAAAGGCTAACATGTTGAGTTCCTCAAGACCAGCTCGTTCTCGTTATGATCCCAACAAGGCAGAGGGCCTTGCAAAATAAGTGGATGGGACCCTTCCGAGTAGTGGGTAAACTCGGAGAGGTTAACTATCTGGTGAACTTGGGCAATCCCAAGGAGGCTCCGAAAGTCTTTCACACCAACCGACTTAAAGCGTATGTCTCGCGACCTGATGTAGGAGCATTGCTTCTAGCATCATCCGAGGAAGAAGATGAGAGTGAAGCTCTTCCGGATCTCCTCAGAGGCTTACCTTTAGATGAAAAAATTGAAGGAGTGAATCTCTCCTCCAATCTGACACGCGAGCAACAAGAAGAGTGCAAAGCTATGTTGAATCAGTTTGCCTCCCTGTTCTCGCTTTCAACAGGCTTGACCCCTTGGGGCCAGCACGACATACTCACTGGTGACTGTCTGCCAGTCAAATGCAGAGGATAACGCATGTCAGAAAACGTACAAACCCACATCAAAGGTGAGGTCAGCAAGATGCTTGATCTCGGGGTAATAGAGCCCTCTACTAGTCCATGGTCTAGCCCAGTTGTGTTAGTACCAAAGGCCGGATCTAAAGAGCTTAGATTCTGCGTGGACTATAGAGCTCTTAATGCAGTCACCAAGACTGATGCCCACCCTTTGCCAAGAACAGATGAGTTGGTGGATAAACTTGGCGCCGCCAAGTTCCTCAGCACATTTGACTTGACGTCAGGCTATTGGCAAATAGCCCTGACAGACCATGCCAAGGAGAAAACTGCATTTTCTACCCCCGTTGGCTTATACCAGTTTAAGGTAATGCCTTTCGGATTGAAAAATGCACCTGCTACGTTTCAACGGATGGTAAACCAGGTTCTGAATGGGATGGAGGACTTCTGCATGGCATACTTGGATGACATCGCAGTGTTCAGCAATTCCTGGGAAGAACATGTAACCCACCTGAGAGATGTTTTGCAGGCTCTTGGACGAGCCAATCTGACCATAAAGGCGAGTAAATGCCAAATTGGACAGAGTAAGGTAGTCTATCTTGGGCATGAGGTAGGCGGTGGAGAAATAAGGCCTTTGCTCAGTAAGATTGAAGCTGTGCAAAATTGGACAACACCGACTACTCAAACCCAGGTGAGAGCCTTCCTAGGCCTCACTGGGTATTACAGGAATTTCATAGAGAACTATGGGACCATAGCTTCTCCACTGAATGTCATCTCCTCGCCCAAATTTCCTAAAAAGGTTAAATGGAACGAGGAGTGCAATCAGGCTTTTGAAAACCTGAAGAAGGCTCTTTACCAAGCCCCAGTACTCAGAGCTCCTGATTACCGCCAACACTTCATTTTGCAGACAGATGCTTCAAATGTAGGAATAGGTGCCGTACTCAGTCAACTGGATGGGAAAGGTAGGGAGCACCCCGTTTGCTTCATCAGCCACAAGCTGAAGGATCCTGAAACAAGGTGGGCAACAATCGAAAGAGAATGCTTTGCTATTGTGTGGGCACTGAAGAAGTTTAGGCCATACTTGTATGGTTCTACTTTTGTCATTCAGACTGACCACCAACCCTTGAGATGGTTAATGAAAATGAAAGGGGAAAACCCAAAACTATTGAGATGGTCGATCTGCCTGCAAGGGTTTGATTTCACCATTGAGCACAGGTCAGGGTGTCACCACCAAAATGCTGATGGTCTCTCTAGGATGTATATCATCGACTAGAGGTATGAGATTCATCCAGGAGTGGATTAAATCCTCCTGTCCCTTAGTCTGGGGGGGCGAGTGTTAGGGAGAATTCTCTGTTTAGGCTGAATTTCCTAAACTAGTGAGTCCCCCAGCAGCTTTGCTGGATTTCTGGAGTTTGTTTTTTCCCATCCTGCCAAGAGTGAGACTCTTTTCTCCCACTCTTGGACATTTATGTGTGTGTAATTCCTTTGAAATGTCAATGTGTGCGATGGGCTATGGGGTGTTTTACTCCATAGGGTCTCATATGTTTTTCTATGTGTGTTACACCGCACCCTACGTGCCGTAACACTGGGGCGTCCTAGCGGACCCCCACCATAGACTCCATACCCGGGGACTGACTACTGTCTCCCCGGGCATGTAAAGTCACCATTGGCTTTACTAGACCTAAATTTACTAACAGGACTAGTACAAACCATCTTATTGTGGACGTACTAGTAGGGGTAATTTGATTACTCCTAGACCTGTTACTCGAGGGGGCACTGTCCGTCCCCCCTCGTCGAGTTTTGGCTGGTGGCAGTGGAAACTACTTGTTATGTTAGACCCCGAGCATAACCCTATGGGATTCGTCCCATTGTTGGAGATTACTCCTTTTTTTCTCGTTAATCTCTAACGTACCACCGATCTAGTTATTGTAAATAAGTTTATCGGATGGTATCTTCTGCCAGAACTCGGTTTGAAAAATGGCGTCTGTGTTCGTCTCTGTGACTCCTAAACCAAAGGTTGAGCCCTTTGTTCCACTTTTGGCGGGCCTCTGTACAGAGACCCTCCAAAGTGGTGCCATTCTGTCTGGGTTACCTCAGGGGTGTGGGATGGGGTTTAGGCACCCTGGACCGAGTTGCCTTGCCAACTCAGGTCGCACTCTGGAGTGATTGGCCCAAGTGGTGAGCGTTCCCGCTCACCACTTAGCATGTGTTGATTGCCAGCTAGGCTGAATGAATGGGGGTTTTCTGCATAAAAGCAGGGCTTTTGGGACTGGATCTTCAGAAGTCGCCACAGGACCTAAGAATCCGACGAGGGTAATGCTGAGCTGACCTGCACGACGACACCTCCGCTGGAGCCCTGCGGAACCGACTCACCACTTCCCGACGACAGAGGAGATCTCCCTGCCGGAGAGTCTCTTCCCCTGACTGGTGGGAACAACCAGTCCCCTTTGCTTTTTATTCGCCTCAGGACGCAGTGGTCGAATTGCCCATGCAGAAGCACCTCGGCAACCGGATAGCCACTACCCCTGAACCGCGACCAAAAGGTGGTGCCTTGTGACGGAGCACTCCGCGGCTGGTCTCTTCCCTGGTGGTGCACCGGACTTCATTTTCTACGACGACGAGATCATCTCTACTCTTGGCAAAGACCCGACGTGCATCCACCACCAGGAACAACTGCCCACGCCGGAGCTGCCCTCCACTACAAGGTACCATGTCCGCCTGGCTTCCCTTTCGATCGGTTCGAGTGAGGTGTCTTAATCCTCTCCGTTCCGTTGGGTCGCCTCCAAGCTTTTATCATTCGTTGTTCTGAACTGGTTCAATCCACCGATAACAATCTGCAATACAGGCTTGAATGCATCTCCACTAGAGACTTTTTTGGACATCGCGCCTTGCCTCTCTCCGAGTGGGCCTGGCCTCTGAACTTTACGACCTATTGTGATTCTTGCCTTCCTGCCTTGCATTTTATCCGATAGGAGCGAACTGTGTTGATTTTCGTAACCTGCCTATCTTTTTCTCTCCCTTCCTAACTAATATTCGAGTGTCATCTAGGTTGAGGTATACACCTCTGTCTGAAAATAAGTGGTACCAGTAGAACCTAGAGTTGTCGATATTGCTAGGGGGATTGATCATCTACTCCGTAGAGTAATTGTGTTTGATTTGTTTGCCGTGATTTGCCGTAGTGTTTTTCATAGACATTTTGTTATAAATAAATATCTTAATATCTTTACACTAAGCCTCATTGGGCCTCATTACGACTCAGGCGGTAAGGGTTTTACGACGGCGTAAACAGCGCCGACCCTTACCGCCTGAGTACGAGGTCCCTTAGCGCCATGGCGGATTTAACACCTGCTTTTAGCAGGTGTTAAAATCCATGGCGCTAAGGGACCATGGAGTTAATTACGCCACCGTAATTTACGGTGGCGTAATTAACGCCTTCCCCACTCCCATTATGCCCTATGGGGCAAAAATGGGAATGGGGAAGGGTAAATGGGGATTGGGGACTTACCGCCCCGCCAAGGTCGGAATGGGGCGGTAAGTCTGCCAACCACCATGGCGTAAACGTAGTTTACGCCATGGTGGTAAAGTCACGGCCCAGGCGGTAACTTACCGCCTGGGTCGTAATGAGGCCCACTGAGTGTCTGCTTGTCTTGCTGTGAAGAATTGCCCAATTTTGTATACTCCACATACTGCTCAACTTTTCTTGAGAGAAGTCTGACTGCTCAGCCACAGCTAGCAAGTGAATCTGTGTTGTACCGACTGCTACCAAGTGGGTTCACCGCCAACGCCTGTAGTCCTAAATCTTTTGCAGTGGTCCCAGAGGGAACTGCACAGGTTTCCGCCTAACACCCAGCCACCAGGGGCAGCCTCCACCAGGCCCCCACTCATGTCTCCCACCACCCCCACCCCCCAGCAGTGCAGGGGCAGCCGCCACCAGGCCCCACTCATGTCTCCCTGCACCCCCACCCCCCAGCCACCAGGGGCAGCCTCCACCAGGCCCCCACTCATGTCTCCCTCCACCACCACCCCCAGCCACCAGGGGCAGCCTCCACCAGGCCCCCACTCATGTCCCCTATCACCCACACCCCCCAGCAGTGCAGGGGCAGCCTCCACCAGGCCCCCACTCATGTCCCCTATCACCCCATCCCCCAGCAGTGCAGGGGCAGCCTCCACCAGGCCCCCACTCATGTCTCCCACCACCCCCACCCCCAGCAGTGCAGGGGCAGCCTCCTCCAGGCCCCCACTCATGTATCCCACCACCCTCACCCCCCAGCAGTGCAGGGGCAGCCTCCGCCAGGCCCCCACTCATGTCTCCCACCACCCCCACCCCCCAGCCACCAGGGGAAGCCTCCACCAGGCCCCCACTCATGTCCCCTATCACTCCCACCCCCCAGCAGTGCAGGGGCAGCCTCAACCAGGCGCCCACTAATGTCCAACTCATGTCTCCCACCACCCCCACCGCCCAGCAGTGCAGGGGCAGCCTCCACCAGGCCCCCACTCATGTCCCCTATCACCCCCACCCCCAGCAGTGCAGGGGCAGCCTCCACCAGGCCCCCACTCATGTCTCCCTGCACCCCCACCCCCCAGCCACCAGGGGCAGCCTCCACCAGGCCCCCACTCATGTCTCCCTGCACCCCCACCCTCCAGCCACCAGGGGCAGCCTCCACCAGGCCCCCACTCATGTCTCCCATCACCCCCACCCCCCAGCAGTGCAGGGCATCCTCCACCAGGACCCCACACATGTCCCCCTGCACCCCCACCCCCCAGCAGTGCAGGGGCAGCCTCCACCAGGCCCCCACTCTTTTTCAACTCAGTTCTCCCTGCATCCCCAACCCCCCGCCACCAGGGCCAGCCTCCACCAGGGCCCCACTCATGTCCCCTATCACCCCCACCCCCCAGCAGTGCAGGGGCAGCCTCCACCAGGCCCCAACTCATGTCCCCTATCAACCCCACCCCCCAGCAGTGCAGGGGCAGCCTCCACCAGTCCCCCACTCATGTCTCCCTGCACCCTAACCCCCCAGCCACCAGGGGCAGCCTCCACCAGGCCCCCACTCATGTCTCCCTGCACCCCCACCCCCAGCCACCAGGGCCAGCCTCCACCAGGCCCCCACTCATGTCTCCCACCACCCCCACCACCCAGCAGTGCAGGGGCAGCCTCCACCAGGCCCCCAATCATGTCTCCCACCACCCCCACCCACCAGCAGTGCAGGGGCAGCCTCCACCAGGCCCCCACTCATGTCTGCCACCACCCCCACCCCCCAGCCACCAGGGGCAGCCTCCACCAGGCCCCCACCCATGTCTCCCACCACACCCACCCCCCAGCAGTGCACGGGCAGCCTCCACCAGGCCCACACTCATGTCCCCCAGCCAACATGTGAACACAATCTAGATCCCTGGCCCTTATGGTCAGCCTCCAAATGCCAAACACCCACCTGAGTATTGCATCCACCCACTTAGAAATGGCAAAATCATGATATAATCACAATTGCAAGTTTTGAAATGAACACATGTCCCTCACATACACCCAATGGGTGTCAGTGAATGTCAAAACACATATCATGATAGGCATGAAACCAATGAGATGATACTACACATTGAAGTTTGAAGAAAAATATGTATTAAACACAACATAAATTGAACCAAAAATAAAAAAACAATAATGGAAATTATTTTAAAAAAAACAAGCAGGTACGTGAAATAATGCAAAACCACAAATCATAATGCAAACGAAAGGTGTCCAAAGTCACAGTCCACAAAAGTAAATCCAATGGAAAATGAAAATCGAAAACCATTGCTCCATGGGGAAATCATTAAAAAAAATGAAAATCCAAAAGTCAACTATATACAGATAAACAATCCAGGGTCCATGATCCCAACAGAAGAAATGAAACCTGTCTAATAACACTACCTAAAAAAAAGAATATATACAAAAATCTGGCACATTGTCCAAAAGGTCCAAAAAAAATGCTAAAGCAAAGGAAACCTAACACTAACTACAGAACTATTTACAAGGGCAGCGGGCTAGTCCGACGGCTCACTTCGGGATGTTCCGGGCCAGGGCATCATCGAACTCCCGCTCAATGTCCTGGAGGCGCTCCTCCTCCATGGCCTCGAGGGTCCGCAGGGCCGTCCACATGTTCCCCCCAAACTCCCTGCGGATTGCCTCGAGGCACTCGGCCCGCCTCAGGGCCCTCCGCATGGAGTTCTCCACCCTGACCATCGTGAGCCGTGCCTCTATCGCCCGCTGTCGCTCTGCATCTATGGCGTGGCCCAACCGCTGCCACACGGAAGACACTTCCCGTCCTGGGCCCTCCTGCCCTCCGGCCGATGCCTGTCCCTCCGATGTCGAAGGCCCCGAGCCATCATGGCTCCCACCACGTTGCTGCTGCTGCTGCACCTCTGCCCGTGCACTGCCTCCTGCTGCCTGCACATCCTCCGCTGGCTGGGGTGCAGTCGTTGATGTGGCCACCCCTGCTGGACGTCCGACTCCCGACTGTGGCAGGGATGCCTCCTCCACCAGCCTGGCCGCACCGTCAGAGGCAGCTCCACAGGGCACCCAGGTGACTGATGGGTGGGAAGATGGCACAGAGAAAGACTGGCGCATAGGGGGTTCAGTTGAGGAGGGGGTCTGAGCAAGCCCCATCAAACGGAGGAATCCGGCCTGGGTGACCTGTCCCAGTAGGCCGACGCGGTCAACGAGCCATTCGAGATGACGTGCAGTCTCCTCATGAAAAGACTGCAGGTCACCTTGCATGGCTCGTTTGACGCAACGCCACACCAGTCAGGACAGGCTCAACCCGGACCCGGATAGCCACGTCCGCAGGCAGAGGAAGGCCAGTTGTCATGAGCTCATCCGCTGCCTGAAAACGGGTCTGGACGTAGGCATCCCTGCTGGTGCAAGATGATGCAGTGACAGGATCAGGGACAGGATTGCACACAGGCACCTCCGCGGCAACTTGTGCTGCCTCCTGTCCCTGGACTTGCACTGCACCACTAGCAGCAGTGGAATCCCCACCTCCAGACCCCATCTCTGTTACTTGCACAGCCTCCTCCTCCTCCACCAAACCCCCCACCAACCTGGATGACGCCGTGCCATCTTCCCCCGTTCGGCCCTGTGGGGTCCCAGCTGCCCCTTCTGCTGCCGAGGAGTCCAACTCCGACCTCCACCTCTTGGACCTCCCTCCGGCAGCTGCGGCCTGGGACGCGGCACCGGACTCCTCACTCCCCAACGAGATCACAACCTGGGAGGGGAGCCGGGCCTGCGTCTCCGGCTGGCGGTGCGATCCCCGCCGCTGTGCTCCACAGCACCTTCTCCACCCTCTTCATCAGTTGACGCTGCAGACAGGGAGAAATAAAACACAGGCATCAGGGCACTGTACAATGGACACATACAAACATGACAGTTGCACATGAGTGGCATTGGCAAACCTCAGACATGGCATCACAATTGGCAACACACATGTCGTTTCTACATGCACACATGAGCCATACCACAGCCACATCGCAACTGCCAGCACCATCCATACACATACAACAGCATGAGCAGGCAAAGGTGAGCCAGACATCACATGCAACACAGGGAGTGCACTACACATGCACGCACACCACCACACTTGCATGCATGTGTACACCTCAGCCAACTGTCGCAGTGTTCCGATGGGCATCCATGTCACATCTGCCAATCAGGCTTACACATCCCGCTGTCACATGCATCCATGTTGCATCACTGTTGCACCCTTGTCAAATACCCACACATGAACATGTACACAGTGCTGATACATGCAGCTGAAAACAACATACATGCGTGACATCACGAACATGCCTACTTACATACACATTCATACAAACATGTGTGCCAACATAACTGCATTTGGCATGCAAGCCTACACACACACGCACCATCCATGTCTCACACATGACAGCGCTCGCATGTGTTAGCCTCACGGTCCTGTACAGCCCCACCCATACTCGGCCCCATACAAACAGATGTGCAACCGGCACACTACTGGCACATCACCACACGGCCAGCTTACAATCATGATGCATGTACACTTACCGCTGGACTCCAGACGGGTCTGCCTCTCAAGGACCTGGACGTGGAGCGCTGGGGATATGCGTTCCAGGACCCGCATCTGATCTTCCGACAAGTGGCCCCGGCGCCCCTTAGCATCCGCTGCCTTCAAGAGGTGCAGGGCCTTGTTCAGGGTCCTGGACCTGAAGTCCTCCCAGCGCTTCTTGACATGTTGGAAGTCGCGGACTGCCACCCCCTCCGCGTTGATGGCAGTCACAATGTCCGTCCAGATCCGAGTCCGTCCTTCCTTGTCGGCGCGCACACTTCCGTAGAGGGCATCATACTGCCCCAGGACTTGCTCCACCAGGACACCAACTTCGGTGGCACTGAAGCTGGTGCCCCTCTGCCTCTCTGGCCGGGGGTTGTCAGTGGTGCCAGATGTTGCAGTGCCCGACATGACAACCCCAGAGGCAGGAGTGGGTGGGCAACTGGGTCCTGGGGCTGGGCTGTGGAGCGATGGAATCCCAGTCGGGAGTCTTCGGTTCCAGCAGGGGTGGTCACAGCAACAGCACCCCTGGCTGATGTGCAGGCAGCAAATGGCAGGGCACGTGGGCAGCAGGCAGTCAGACAGCAGCAGATGGCAGGTGGGAGCGTGCTCAGGGCTCTGGGGTGCAGTAAATCGGCTTTCTGGGCAGGAGCGTGGTTTTCCATGTGCTTACGCGTGGCCAGCTTGATACGGAGTGATTTGGCACGTGAAAAGTCCTGCACTTCTGCGTGTAATTCGAGGAAAGGCCCTTAGCGCGTAAGCGCGTCTGCACGCATACGCGATTTCATTGGCCCAAAGGCCCCCATGCGCAGCTGTGACGTCACGCGCATGGCCGTAAAGAATGGCGCATGTAAAAAAAAAGAGATACACGTCCGAGTGTCAAAGCGCGTAATTGGTGGAAATGGCCTCATCGCGTATGCGCGTCTGTGACGTGTGTATAAAAGGTACGTGTAGAACGCCATTTCCTTGTACGTGCTTTTCGTGGAGAGCGAGTGGGTGAAATCTGTACTTCTTGTCGGTTCACACGCGATTTACTTCACGGCCTTTCCAGTTCGTACTCCCTGTTACCTCTGACAGCTTTTTCTCTTTTCCTCTTTTTCCTGGGCCTGTTTCCTCAAACAGCGTTCCCTTCTACTGTTGTCCTGTCTCCTCAGACAGCGTACAATTCTTCTTTTGGTGGGAGTGTTGCCAACGCACACACACGCATATTTTTCACGCTTTTGTTCCTGGCAGACGGTGAGTCGCGCACGTATTTCACATCTGTGCTTGCCCCGTGTGTCGCGTACCCCTTCAGAGGTCATTCTAGGCTGCGTGTGACACGTATACGTTCATTCTTGTGTTTCTGGGTGCCACAGCGTAGTGCAGGTTTATTTTTCCACGCACGTGGTCTAGGAGGGGTTGCGTGCACCTTACTTCCCTTTTTTGGGGTGCCTGTGCGTTGTGTGACCCGTCATCTTTCCCCAGGGGTGACATACAGCCTTGCTAGAGCACTAGGGTACGATTACCATCTGGTACCCAACCCCTTTGACCCCCACCAATTGCCCAGGACAATAGTTCACATCGACTCCCATACGCACAATAACATCAGTGCCATGGCTGGGAGGCGAACAAGCCGTAAGGGTGGCAAAGGTGGCCGAGCCCCAAGTGGTGGCCGTGGTGGATCCGGTAGGGGACGTGGCCGTGACTTGCAGGGTGCCCCTAGCCCCCCATGTGTGGAGGAGCAGTCAGGGAGACCCATGCCACCCCCCTGGTTGAGGTTAACGTGGGTGACGCAATCCATGCTCAGCCCTTGTTGGACCAGCCCACTGTGGAACCAGACCTGGCACAGGTGACTCCATGGCTGACTTCCAGGTCAGCAGGTCTAGGCCATGTGCACCGCTGAATGTTGGTGTCATCAGGTCACGTGGATCAGGGGCAGCTAGGTCATCTGCTGCCCCGCGTAGGCAGGCTGGGGAGGCTGCGGAGGCAGCTGCAGCTCCATCCACCCCACCTCTCACACACCCAGCCAGGACAGTGTCGGTCCAAGTCCATCATTCTGACATTCCCCCTGACACCATCACACTTGAGCTAATGCCTGCACCAACTCCCATGCTGAGTGTGCAATCCCACACTCCTAGTACAGAGTCCACCGGGGCTCCTACCCCTAGTGTCCAGAGTGGCGTAGGACACTCAGGATCCCCACCACCTTCCAAGCGGAAGAGGAAGAGTGCTTGTCCAGTAGAGGCTGATGCCCCAGACACGGCTACACAGTCCGGCCCGTCAAGGAAGCCCAGCTTCAATGAAGCCGAACTGAATGCACTTGTAGAGTATGTGTCCGCACATGACCGCGACATGGTGATTGTTGCAGGATCCAAGACCACACCTGTACAACGTCAGGCACACTGGAAGACCATTGCGGACATCATAAGTGCCCTTGGAATCATGAGGCGCACAGCTACTGAATGCTACAAGCGCTGGAATGACCTGAAGCGCAGGGAAAAAAATAAGCTGGCCTCAAGTCATGCCGCAACTCTAGTGACTGGAGGTGGGTCTCCAGCAGACAACATAGAACTCACTCCACATGAGCAGGTTGCTGGGACCTACGTCACGGAGGAACAGATCCAAGGCGTGGGAGAACTGGCAGATTACGAGGCATTGTCCGGTGAGTGCACATGTATGTGTGTGTCATCCATGTGCATGGTGTGTGTGGGAGGGCTTCTGTTTGGGTGCCAGGTGAAGGTGTGTGTGCCTGAGTGGTTTGGGTCACCCATGTGCCTCTTCCTATACATTCTGCGCACCAGCATTTGGATATAGCAGCATCCCTTCTGCCAACATTAGACATCCAGCCCAACACCACGCCAGTTGCCCTTGGAGTGTCATCTTGCCACAACATTGTTGCTTATTTACCTCTGTTTATTCAGGCAGATTGTTTGCATACCACCACTTTTACTCTGAGGGTGGAACTCTGAGGGTGGAACTCCTTCACCTCAGATTTCTTAGTCTATTGTCACATGTCTGACATGGCTATGGTACAGTGGACTGGCTTTGTTTCCTGGACATGATTTGTTTAGACATGTCCCTGTGCTATAGGACCATTTTGGACTGGCAGCTGCAGGTTAAACATTTGAACCATTTCAATGAAAAAATCAATTTCATTAGCAAACTGGACTGAATGAACAATTGGTGACCACCTCTCCCTCTTCACTTCATGGCTAGGGTACATGCCATCTGTGTGATGGCATGTGTATTTGACCTGCCAATCACTGGCCAATGTGGGATGTCACTGCTAGGCAGCATGCAGCAAATGTGTTCATCTTCCATCTTGGTGTCATCAATGTGTGCCATCTGCCTACCCTTCACACGCAGTGACGGTGCATGCATGGGAGGGTTTTAGTCATGTGGGACATGTGTCAATCAAGTACTGTTTCTGTAGCCTCTCAGCCCTAATTGTGTGCCATAGTGCTAATGCCTGTTTCCATTTGTTTTCTTTTATGTCTTTGCAGGGGATGACGCACTTGATACTGCTGGGGTTGTGGAGATGGTGCAGACCCAGGAGGGGTCTGAGGGCCGATCGACCACCAGTGAGGGACGTGGTGTGGTGGTGGGTGAGAACCCACAACTGCTGCAGGTCGTGCTCTCAAGGGGTGTCTCTGGCTGCACCTCCCCCGAGCTGTATGCAGGTGTCGATTCGGATGATGAGACCTATGTGCTGTCGCAGGTGAGTGTTCCTGGGAGGGATTCTGTTCTGTCCGACCCACCTGCACCAGGGTTAGAACCCTCAATGGGGATGTCAGTGTTGGCAGGTACGCCTTTGGTGGTTACGGATGCAGGGTCACACATCTGATCCTGTTCCTGGGCCAGCAGATCAGAGGGGGAATGCAGTCCTGCAGCCTCAGGCAGTGCCGGCATAGCAAGGCGCAGTTCGCCTTGCCCCAGACAGGTGTGGTGCCCGCCGACGTGGTGGCCGTCAGCCACCTGGCAATACCACATGGGAGCAATCCATATACGGTATGGCAACCCAACAGGCAGCATCATCAGAGATGATGGCTCAGGCCATGGATAGGGTGGCCACTTCCATTGTCCCCCCCGAAAGGCTGATGGAGCGACTACAGCAGGCAACCGACTCCATCTGCCAGTCACACAGGGAGGACATGTTGGCGTCCGACAGGGACAGGCGGGCGGCACTGGCGACTCTGCAGGAAGCCATTTCCATAGAGTCCCAGGGCAGCCCTGAGGGTGGAACTCCTTCACCTCAGGACGACTCTTGTTGAGCTTGAGGCTTCAACAAACAGAAGGACAGAAAAGCAGCTGGAGCGTCTCACACGTACGCTCTCAGCTGAGATGCAGGCAACTAGGGCGGAGGTCCGGGCATCCCGTGAGTTGTTGCATGGGGACCTCCGCACACTTATCCTCCAGAACGAGACCTACCACACCCGCATGCTTGCAGCCATGGAGGAACAGACTAGGGCTTTGCGTGGGCTGCCTCCCATAGTGCCACCACCTCCTGATGCAGCTGCAGGGGGTGAGGAGAGCGACAGCAGTGATACTCCCACAATAGGGTAGCCGTGTAGGCCATGAGCCCATGGCGGTGTTTTTTTGTCCGCAAGATCCACACAGGTGGGTTTTGGTGTGCACCCTGTCCTCGGACCTCCTGGGTGGCCTCCCCCACCCCCCTGGGACAGTGTGTTGCCTTGTGTGGCGCCCGTGGGCATACGCTGCATTGTGGCTGGGCACATGCAGGCTTGTCATGAATTTGGTTCAGATGCTTGGGTTTTTGTGACACACACCCCTCCTGCTTCCCGTTTCCATGGGCTTGCAAAGGGTGTGCCCAAGTGACATTGACGTACATGGTGACATTGGACTCCCATTCGATGTGTGGGCAGTCTGTAGTCAATACTGTGTATGCATTCATAGTGCATATTGTTGTTGTTTTGTACACTGCATGGTGTATTGATATGTGCCTCTGCATCCATCTCATCCTCCTAATTTGCAGGTCCATTCCTCATGTCTTCACAATGCGGTCCACCTTGGAACTGGAGTCCATGTTGTAAGCAGTGCACCTACACGCTTGCGTGGCGCTAACACTGTATACTTGGAAGTGTTCGGAGGGTGGGCATCATCAGGTAGTGAGGCTAGCACATTTTTAAGTCTGTGATGTCATGTTTAAAGTAGGTTGGAGGTTGTGTAGGTGATTGGTATTCTTGGTAAGTATTTGGTAATGTGTGTTGTAGGTCCTACATTACTGTGAGCATTTCATGTGTGGCCATGTTTGCATTAGGGACGCTGTAGCTGGTGACACTTGGGGCATGTTGTGGGGATTAATTTGTTTCCTCTCACATTGCATGACATGCCATGGTGTGTTGTGTGGCCATGCCAGGGAGGGGTAGGGTGACATGGCACTGTTTTCATGTAGTATTTTGAGAGTGGGTATTCATTTCTGCAGCATGGAAATGTGTCTTTTGATGACACTGCATTGGTGGTGTTTGTGTAGGTAGGGATGCACACATTGTGACACTTCCACATGAACAATCTCAGGCTGCTATGGTTCTGACAGTTGACTGTCCCTTTGTTCGTCTTAATTGTCAGGTCGAGTCATCATTGCTTATCAGATGGTATGTGCCAGGGGTGTGTGCACTCCACTGATATGATATGATATGGCATTTGTAACGCGCCTATACACAAGTGTTTCAAGGCGCGACGAGGCAGGGAGGGGGGAACAGGGGGAGGACAGACAACGATCCTACTAGGCCAGGTGTCATTCAGACCGCGCACGTGCAGGGGTAGGGGGAAGGGAAAAGTGCAGTACAAGGTAATTAATAGAAATAAATAGATAAATAAATAAATAGGGCCAGCTGGTGGCAAGTGCAAGTTAAGTGCAGACAAGTGCTGGGAAGGGGGGGCTGTAGGGATACAGAGACAGTCCTGCAGTGCAGGGGTTGCCAGGGAGGCAGTGCAAGTGGAGAGTGGCTGGGCCCAGGACCGAGGTCGGTGAGAGTGGCCAAGTTTCAGATTCAGTGCAGAAATTTAGTGAAGAATTAGCAGGGGAGAGGGAGAGAGAAAGCAGAAGCAAAGAGGAAGGTTTTGAGGTGCTTCCGGAACTGGAGATGGTTCTCCTCAAGTTTCAGGGAATCGGGAAGGCTGTTCCAGAGGGAGGATCCTGCCGCGGAGAGAGATCTACCCCCAGTTCGTTGCTTCGAGAAGCGGCTGACCCTGAGGGAGTTGGAGACGGATGAGCGAAGGGCTCGGGAAGGAAGATATTTAGGAAGAGAGAGTTGCAGGTATTTAGGCCCCAGGCCCCAGAAGGCCTTGTGGACAATGCAGAGGGTTTTGAACTTAATCCTCGCAGCCAATGGGAGCCAGTGTAGAGATTTCAGTCCTGGAGAGATACGGTCAATGGGCTTGAGGCCAAGGACAAGTCTCGCAGTTCTGTTCTGGATGAGTTGCAGAGGGCGGAGAGTGGAGGCAGGCAGATTAAGATAGAGACTGTTACAGTAGTCCAGCTTCGAGAGAACCAGGGCTCGGGAGACAGTGAGCTTCTGGGGGAAGGAGAGGAAGGGAAGAATACCTCTAAAGAGGTGCAGCTGGTAGTGTGACTTCTTAGAGACGTCAGATATATGAGGAGAGAAGGAGAGTGTGGAGTCAAAGATGACCCCAAGGTTTTTTGCCTTGCAGGTAGGAGCAGGAAGAGGCCCAAGAGAGGCTGGCCAGAGAGCTGCAGGGAAGGAGGGAGTGGGTGTGCCGATGAGTAGAATCTCAGTCTTACTAGCATTAAGGCGGAGGTCGTTGGCAGCACACCATTCCTGGATAGCAGACAGACAGTCAGAGATGAGGGCAGGAGAGGAGGAGGCCGAGGGTAGCCTGAAAATGAGCTGGGTATCGTCCGCATAGCACTGAAAGTTGGGGCAAAGGGCGGCGATGCGGTGGGCAAGAAGTGCCAGATACTGCTTGAAAAGCCAGGGAGAGAGATTAGATCCCTGGGGAACACCACAGGTGGAGAAAAAGATGTCAGAGAGGAAGGACCCAAGTTGGAACTGGGAGGGTCGATTGGAAAGGAAAGAGGTCAGCCACACCAGAGCCTGACCAGTGATACCCAGGTTATCGCGGAGACGGTTGAGCAGGATGGCATGGTTGACAGTGTCAAAGGCAGAAGAGAGATCGAGCAGAATGAGAACACACAGAGTGTTGGAGTCGAGGTTCAAGAGCAGGTCATCACGGATGTTCAGGAGAGCAGTTTCCGTGCTTCTGGCCGCTCTGAAGCCGGATTGGTGGTCATGAAGACTACCAACAGCTTCAGCATGGAGGTTAAGCTGGGAGATGGCCAGTTTCTGGAGTGTGATTTCTATGTGAAGTAATTAGCCACCAGATGCGTACGGGCTGCCTCACCCTGTGCCCTCTCCCCTCCCATGCGCAGCAGGCGTGCATGTGGTTGGGGATGTGGGGGCACCACCATGTCCACAGCCAGGCCCCGGCGTGTAGCAACATTGTGCAGGACACATGCTGCCACTATGATCCTGCACACTACTGGGGGCGCATATAACAGCTGCCCGCCAGAACGGTCAAGGGAGCAAAAGCGTGACTTGAGCACTCCGAATGTGCGGTCCACTATGCCCCGCGTTGCAATATGGGCTGTGTTGTATCTTACCTCTGGAGGCGTGATGGGGTTCTGAATTGGCGTCATCATGTGGGTGCTCAGAGGGTAGGCACTGTCCCCTGGTGAGGAGGTGATGGGTATCATTAGTGGGGTAGTGACATAACTCTGCATCTGACATGCATGCATGTGCAGTGGCATTCATACTCACCAAGCAGCCATGTATCGCCATGCCGCCCAGCTTCTAGGTCCCAGTTTAGGGTAGACATTTGGTAAATGAAGCTGTCGTGGGTGGACCCTGGATAGTTGGCATATACTGAGGTGATGATTCCCTTGGCATTACATACTACCTGCATGTTGATGGAATGCCAGTGCTTGCGGTTCCAATAGATGTGCTCAGATGCCCTGGGGACGTAGTGCCACATGGGTGCAGTCAATGGCACCTAGCACTTTTGGGAATTGTGCCACACCGTAGAAATCGAGGGCGGCAGCCTGCCTTTCTGCAGGTGTCCTGGGCAGGTATATGTGTCTACGGACTGATCGGCGTGCAGTGATGATGTTCAAGACCTGGCGTAGGCAGCGTGACTGCATGGCCTGTGACACCCCACCCACTATGGCACTTGTCCGCTGAAATGATCCTGTGGCCAAGAAGTGCAGTACATTGAGGACCTTCTCCAGGGGGCTGAGTGCTTGGGAGCACAGGGTGGGTGATGTGAGGTCATCCTCCCACTCACTGACCAGGTCCAGTATTATGTGTGGTGGAAACCTGTACCTCCCAATGGCTGGTTCTGGGAGTGAAAATTTGGGCCCTCACTATCCTCCTCCTCCTTTGGTAACCCACGGCCACTGCTGCTAGGAACGGTATATTCATCCTGGCGTCTGAGCTTGTTTGTTGTTTGCGTGCACTTTTATGCTGCGTGGGTGGACGTACGACTGCTTCATGCTGGCGTACGTGTTTCAGGATTGGACCATTTATTTTTCGGCGCGTTGTAGGCGAAAGTGTGAATCTTCCTGCCCACCCCAGGAATACACGTAGCACGCTCTCCCAGGCCCAGTCGCGAGTAAATATTCCTGCCCACCCCTGGAATACACGTACCCCACTCTCACAGGCCCAGTCGCGTGTGGAACTTCACGCGTACCCTGAAATACAAGTACCCAGGCCAATCGCGTGTGGAACTTCTAGTGCACCCCGAAACACACATAGCCAGGCTAATCGCGTGTGGAACTTCCCACGCACCCTGAAACACACGTAGCCAGGCTAATCGCGTGTGGAACTTCCCGCGCACCCCGTAGTACACATACCCAGGCAAATCACACGGCTGGCGGGTGGGGGTGCAGGGGGACATGTGTGGGGGCCTGGTGGAGGGTGCCCCTGGTGGCTGGGGGGTGGGGGTGGTGGGAGACATGAGTGGGGGCCTGGTGGAGGCTGCCCCTGCTCTGCTGGGGGGTGGGGGTGCAGGGAGACATGAGTGGGGGCCTGGTGGAGGCTGCCCCTGGTGGCTGGGGGTGGTGGTAGACATGTGTGGGGGCCTGGTGGAGGCTACCCCTGCACTGCTGGGGGGTGGGGGTGCAGGGGGACATGAGTGGGGGCCTGGTGGAGGCTGCCCCTGCACTGCTGGGGGGTGGGGGTGCAGGGGGCCATAAGTGGGGGCCTGGTATAGGCTGCCCCAGCACTGCTGGGGGGTGGGGGTGCAGGGAGACATGAGTGGGGGCCTGGTGGAGGCTGACCTGGTGGCTGGGGGGTGGGGGTGGTGGGAGACATGAGTGGGGGCCTGGTGGAGGCTGCCCCTGGTGGCTGGGGGGTGGGGGTGGTGGGAGACATGAGTGGGGGCCTGGTGGAGGCTGCCCCTGCACTGCTGGGGGTGGGGGTGATGGGAGACATGAGTGGGGGCCTGGTGGAGGCTGCCCCTGGTTGCTGGGGGGTGGTGGGAGACATGAGTGGGGGCCTGGTGGAGGCTGCCCCTGGTGGCTGGGGGGTGGGGGTGGTGGGAGACATGAGTGGGGGCCTGGTGGAGGGTACCCCTGGTGGCTGGGGGGTGGGGGTGGTGGGAGACATGAGTGGGGGCCTGGTGGAAACTGCCCCTGCACTGCTGGGTGGTAGGGGTGGTGGGAGACATGAGTGGGGGCCTGGTGGAGGGTGCCCCTGGTGGCTGGGGGGTGGGGGTGGTGGTGGACATGGGTGGGGGCCTGGTGGAGGCTGCCCCTGGTGGCTGGGAGGTGGGGGTGGTGGTAGACATGTGTGGGGCCTGGTGGAGGCTGCCCCTGCACTGCTGGGGGGTGGGGGTGCAGGGTGACATGAGTGGGGGCCTGGTGGAGGGTGCCCCTGGTGGCTGGTGGGTGGGGGTGCAGGGAGACATGAGTGGGGGCCTGGTGGAGGCTGCCCCTGCACTGCTGGGGGGTGGGGGTGCAGGGAGACATGAGTGGGGGCCTGGTGGAGGCTGCCCCTGGTGGCTGGGTGGTGGGGGTGGTGGGAGACATGAGTGGGGGCCTGGTGGAGGCTGCCCCTGGTGGCTGGGGGCTGGGGGTGGTGGGCGACATGAGTGGGGGGTGCCCCTGCACTGCTGGGGTGTGCGGCTGCTGGGAGACATGTGTTGGTGATCAGTAGTGCAAGGTGACATGTGGGTTGGCTGATGGGCATGGCCATGGTGGATGGGTTGCCTGTGGGACATGAGCAGGGGTGCAGGGTAATCTCCTGTGGTGTGGGCTGCCTGCAGGGGGCGTGGAGGGTGTAGAGGGAACACCTGGGAGGACCCACATGGCCAAATCACGTGTAGCATTCCCCGGCACCACCGAAATACACGTACCCTGCTGAAATTGCGTGTGAATCTTCCCGCGCACCTCGGAATACATGTACCCAGGCCAATCGCGTGTGGAACTTCCCACGCACCCGAAGTACACGTACCCAGGACAACTGCGTGTGGAACTTCAGGCGCATACCGAAGTACACATACCCAGGACAATCGCGTGTGGAACTTCCCGCGCACCCCGGAGTACACGTACCCAGGCCAATCGCGTGTGGAACTTCCCGCGCACCCCATAGTACACGTACCCAGGCTAATCGCGTGTGGAACTTCCCGCGCACCCCGAAGTACACGTAGCCAGGCCAATCGCGTGTGGAACTTCCCGCGCACCCAGGAACACACACACACACTATTTTTCACACAGCGGGTGTCCGTGTTTGTCGGTACCCCTTTGCACCTCATTTGTCCTAGAGGGCCACTGTATGGCCCATTCATCATGGCTGTATATGGGTGCTTTTTGTTAGCGCACATTTTGGCGCACATTTTTTTCAGTCGCAGGGGCGCTACCGCCTGCTTTCTTGTGGCATACTTGTTTGGCCCTGTGCGCGTCTTTGACCGTGCGCTGGTTTGCCCTATTCAATTCCAGGAATACGGGTTGTAGGCGAGCGTGTGGGCGTTCCGCGCACTTGCCTCCTGTACTTCCCCCGTGACGCCCATATTTTCACGCGTTGTTCCCCATTCCGAGTGTTACGCCCCGTCTTCCGCCTACTTTTGTGATGTGCGCCGCGCTATGTGCGATTTCGCAGTGGCCGTGGTGCACGCTGTTGGATGACCTGTGCGCCGGCGTGCGCGGAGCACATTTTTAGCGCACATCCAATGTTTTTCTCGCGCACGGACTTCCATGAATCGATGTGCGCTGGTTTGCCTGTGATTTTCCCACTTGCACTGCGATTTTCGCACTTTTACTGCGATTTGCACGTTTTGGCACCTCTGCGCGGGAATTTTCAGCGCACATTATTTCCATGAATCGACCCCTTATTTTGTAGAGGGTGTTACCTGATAAGCACACACCTCTCACTGGCTTTTGGGGATGCTCATTTGCTCAGTGAAATTATCCCACAAACATCTCTCATGTGCAGTCTTGCACATTCCAATGATGGTTTCTATATGTGTTTTACCTACTCTCAGTCTGGAATGCATCTACTTTAAACTTGTCAAGGGGGTTCAACAAATCACTACACAAGACAGTCAATGTTTTCTTTCAAGCTGTTAATATGAGGGTCATTCTGAAGTATTTCCAGCAGTTCTCTCACTAGCTGTACATGTAGGACTCACATGTGCTATCATATTTCATTGCTCTTATGAACAGGCCCCATCCATTGGTTGACAGTGACTGTAGTTGTAGTTATCCACGGCATTGCTTTGCTCACACAGACAGACAAGTGTATGTAATATTGAATGCCAGCGTGTTAGAGCAAACATTGTTAGCTGGTGGTGTGGGAGTTTGTACTGTATTTGCAATGCACAAAAGTTTTTCTGGCAGAGTACGGCCATCTGAAAACAGAGACTATCTTGCATGTCAGTGCAAGCAAATCATAGACAGGGGAGACATTGCTAACAAACAAGTAAATAACAGTTGTGTTTCCTGCGGTCCAAGCCTTGCATGCACAAAGAAGCTTTTTGGTGGACATTATTTAGCTGCTCAGGTGATTTTCCTTTCTACTGTTGGAGGTTTTGTCTTATTGGAGCAAATTCAGGATTTGGCAGTATTTTCTTACCATGATATTTTGGTGGTAAACTGGCGGTTAACTGGCCTTACCATTAGAGATAGTTCAGTATTACCCTATTTTGGTGATGATATAGTGTTAGCTTCTATTGGTGCTATTTTTAGTGGTATCTTACCATAGTTTTTTATACTACAGCCCCATCATAAAACAAACCTATCCTCTCTACTAGAATGTCTCTTGGTCACCTGTAGAGAACTCCCCAGACCTATCACACTTTTAGAGAACCCATCTATCATATGTAGCTTGTATTACTGGCTTATTTACATCCATTAATCTATGTGTCTCATCTGACACTGCCTTCTTTTCCGCATGCAAAGAAGGACTCATTCACAACACATACACACACCTTCCCACCTTGCAGGTATTTATTCACTTTTTCTTGCTTGCTACTTTAACAACAGTGGTAGAATAGCAAATGTTTTATGTGGTATAAACATCAAACCCTTGTGATTCCCTTGTGTAGAAATGATTCACAGACATATGAAATGACACCAAAATTCCAGCCTTTGGTTTTTGTACACTATGTTTTACATAACCATTATAAACATAGTTACTTCTTATCATATGATATCACAGAATCAAGCCTACAAAATATAAAAGAGAACAGAAAACAACAGGCACATTGCAAAAAAAATGAATTTGGTATTCAGCACTTTTAAACGTGGAGAGAGAGACATGAACATGCAGTATTATTTTTTCTAACTCCCTGCACTGCTAACAAATTACATCATCTCCATTTCATTCCCGTTCCTCACTTGGCACCTAACTCACCCCGGACAAACAAAGCTTGAAACTCTTGTTGTCAGGACCTTATCTGCATGACCTTGCCGATTCGCAGACCCAGTGCTAAGGATTCCTTTGCATCAAAGCCAGCAGCTCGACCTCCTTGTGTGGGGATCTCCCAGCTGTTTAAGTTTGTAGCCAGCGCTCACACCCACATGGAGTCTTGCTGCAATTCCTTGGAAGCACCGTCTGTACCTCTGTCCCAACTCGAACTCCACTCTTCCCACTGCCTTATTCATCAAGAAAACTCCTCCTGTCTATCACCCCTAGGTCAGCCCTTTTTTGATGTGGCCCATCCACCTTCAATCCCTACCAATCAGAATAAAAGAACGTGCCCTGTGCCAGCCCTTGTTTTTTAAGACAATGAAGATTTCAGTCCTGCAAAGTAACTGTTTCTGTTTGGCTTCCTGCCAGTGGCATATTTCTGCTTTTCATGGAAAACACTAACATGGTATGAATTTCCGAGTGAACATTCTCTTCATGGAAAAAATATAGAATGCATTTCATTGTGCACAGGAACTGCATTCATAATGTTAGAGGGACTGGGGTAAATATATTAGTAATGCAGTTAGTATAGGGTAATTTAATTATGTATTTCTAATGCAGTTCCACACAGATGAAGACATCCCAATTGTAAAATATGCACATTTTTAAAATGACAGCACACTGTGCTAAATCATTTTACTAAATGCTCAGATAAATTGTCTGCTGGCTGTTACTGAAAACTGCTTTGCACCTATTGTGAACCTATTTTGAAATGGCTGCATTTATATATTGCATGCTGCATACTGCAACGAAGTAAATGCTTTTAAAAATAATGCCTGCAGTTTGAAAAAACTGTGCCTGGCTGCATTTCCATACTGCATACTGCATACTGGTAGTAAAATCCCCATATATATCCTTACACTAACCACTAGATTGATGGGAGACACAATGCATTTTTACAGCTCATACTTTGCTGCATGTCCACATATCCATAATGAAGTGGACTTTCCCAACTTCTAACCTCTCCAAGGCCTATCTCACCACATGAACCACTGCATCATACATTGCAGTGCAAGCCAATTTGAAAAGTAACTCTGGCTAGGAATTTTCAGCAGGCATCACCATATGGAATCACTGTGGCAGAAGGACTACTTCCATCTGTGTAGCATTAAGCAGCTGTTTCCATTGGTGGTTGTGATGACTGTGCTCAAATGACTTGCTGAGGCTGGGCTTGTGCATACACACTGTTTCCCTACTATGACGTTTTGTGTGGGTGCTGCAGATGGATTTGGCAGCTGCACTACTGTTCTGTGAGACTGCAAACTTTCCAGTTCTGGACTTAACATGTGGGGCAATGCCAACATGCTTCTGATTGTTCATTGGCTCCTGCGGTTATGCAGTGTCAAATGTTTGTCCAACTCCTGTGCAAGATGTTGCTTTATACGCCCAAGCAACTGTAATATGCCTAGGTTTTGCCTCCCCATGAGATACACATTGTCTTCAAAGAGTACAGGTTGCATATTGCTGCTCTTGACCCCATACAGAGAAATGTCACACAATAGATATGCATTTTAAGCGTGTAGTGGGTGTCATTGGATGTTCAGCAGAGGCAGACAAAGAGGGAACATCACCCTCCACAAGGTGAACAGGTGAAAGTGGTGGTTCTAGTTGCTGTTATGTTCTTGTAAGTGATGTCATTGATTGACGTACACCAATATCACCTTGGTATGGTGGTGAAAAGGAAGTGTAGACAGAATGAATGTTTTGTAGTAGTATTTCTATACTATGTGTCTATACAGTGCTTGTTGTGGTAGTAGGTTCTCTTTCAGGCTTTGTTTCTCTAATCCTCCTCCTCTCATCCACTGCTGGGTATCAGTGCCTCTAGCCATATACACATTTCTTAGTGTTTATTTATTTATTATTAGATATACATCTAGCTAAAAGGCTTTGTATAACACATAGACATACAACATTAATACACAAATCTAAAAACATTTACATTTTCAAAATACATCATTCAATACATTTTAAAATCGCCAGAATCTTTAAATAAAATACTACAATATAATATATAAGATTGATATCATTTCCTCTCATAAAAAATCATCCATAGATCAGATATCTCTGTCATTACAATTCCATTGTTATAAGATTTAAAACACATGGTTCTCAAATGGTTTAAACTTTCACAACATATAATACGATGATAAAGTGACTCAACCACATTTACACCACATAGGCAACAGTTCCTAGAAGTACATGGCATTCTCATTCTATCGCCTTTTGTCTCCAATGCTTCTGTGATGTTGAATTACATCATTAAATACGAACGGAAAGTGCTAGTGCTTGGATAGGCTTCCATATACTTGGGAGGCATAGTTCTAGTCAAATACTCATCAAGGTACCATCCACTAAAGGCTTTCGGTGCCAGATTGATTGTCTTCTGTTTGTGCCAGAAATCATGCACTTTTTTCTCTAGTCCATTTTTGAAGACTAGTAAGGTCAGGGTTCCTGGGACACACCCAAATGACCATGTGCAATGTAGTCTTTGTAAGGTGCCAATTGTACCAATCAGCACATTGCCTTCAAGACTAAGATACGCTTTCACATATGGCATAATGATTGTATTAGTGGATAATGTAACCAATTATTCATAGGACAGGACACATTGGCAGAAATATGCATACCAGAAACCTTTGATGTTAAACTCCAGGTACAGATATTCTACGCTTACATTTGGTGGTAAGCGCAATAGTTTTCTCAAAAGTTTAGATTCAAAAACCACGATGTGTTTGACAAATTTATGGCCCCATATCTCAGCATCATATAGTAACATTGACCTAATTTTCTCCAAATAGATATTGAGTACTGCAATAGCCGGGAAACAACAATTTCTGCCTGTAAAAACACTCAGAACATTTGCAGTCACAAAACAACGTTTTTTGATTGCAGACCATTGTTTATCCCAATTCAACTTTTCATCGACATTAATTCATAAATATTTGTATGATTTCACCTGTTCCACTTTTTAAGGGCGGGATTCCATGAATATTTCTTCGGTCTACGTTTCTTTGAGAAACCATTATTTTACTTTTATCTATGTTAATGGTCAATCCATTGAAAGTGGAATAGTCAACCAAGGAGTCGAGCATATGCTGAAGACCTGCTGGAGTATAACCCAATAACAGCAGTTCATCAGCATAGGCGAGCCAGCCAGTAGTCACACCATTGACCCTCGCAGGGTTTGCATCTGGTAGGATAAATGCTTTCATCATATCTGACAGATATACATTAAATAAGATAGTGGCAATCATGCACCCTTGTTTCTCTCCACAACTTGTAGCCATGAATTTGGAGATTTTACCTGCCGCATTTAATCTTATTCGTACAGAAGTTTCTGCGTGTAACAGGATCAACATCCTTAAGAGACCTTGTGGGATCCCACATGAATTCAATTTTTGCCATAATCTGTTTCTGAGAATGGTATCAAATGCGGCGGAAAAGTCTATATACACACAATATACATCAAGTTTACGTTTACCCCAGGCATACTCAATGGAAGATGTTCATAACAACAGATTGTGGGTAGTGCTAGATTTATCACAGAATCCTATTTGGTTCGAGGGTAGTATATTAGATGCACTTATCCATACATTGAGTTCCCAGAGCAATACCTTGGTGAAAATCTTAGAAGAAACATTGAGCATTGCCAACATTCTAAAATTTGCCGGGTTGCCCCATGACCCTTTCTTGTGCACCATTAATATATGGCTGGTTTGCCATGATGGAGGAATAGCACCCAGCCTCCCAATTTGTTTAAATAACAGCATTAATGCGGCCCCCACAGTTCCGGTTATTTTTTTAGTACTAGATTGCAAACACCGTCTGGGCCTGCTGCACGGGAGTTCTTAAGATTTTCAATGATCCTAATGATGTCAAGCTCTGATGCTTTGCAGTCCCATAAGGCCTCCGGAATAGTATTTTCAGACAGTTCGATCTTAGCCAATGTACCTTTAATATATTGGGCCCATGTATCTTCAGTAATGCAGTTCATTGTCAAATCACGCTTTTTGTGTTTACTAAGCAGGTGCCAGATGCCCTGGTTGTTATGCAGTTTAAGCCACTGTTTATAATTCTTTTTAAGTTCTTTAATATGGCATGCAACTGCTTACTCTGACAACGATGGGTAATGTTTCCTTAGTACAATACAAATTTCTTTACAGAGATTCTTTTTTGCTTCGTTAATCATCTTATCATTCCCAGCCCTATGTGGTATTACAATATTGGACCGTTCACCAACAGATTTATAAACTCTGCATTCACCCACTTGTTTTTGAATATTTTGCATAAGCAGTGTGAAGTTTGTCAATATTTGGCTTTCAGTATTCTTTCCTGACGCCCTTTCCTTAATAAACTCTGGTAATAAAACAGATACTACTTGGGTTACATTCTCGATATTACGGCTGTGCCAAACTATTCTGTGTTTGCCTTCATTGATACTAACCATCCCGTTTCCATCGTAATCGTGACTTTCAACACATTTACTCGGGATAGCAAACAATAGGCACGGAGGAAGATGATCACTTTCGTCCCTCTCCACAACACTCATATCAATAACAGAATGAAATCCGATACAATTAATGAAAATGTAATCAAGAGTTGTTGCTGATCTACCCTCAATCCTAGTGTATTTCATAGGGGCATCACTTGGAGTCAAACCATTTAATTTCACCAGGTTATTCATAACATTAACCCATTTTTTGTGTGGCTTCCATTCTAATGACCAGAGATGAATGAGAATGTTTGGGTCAATTTTCCTTTGGATAGTATCTTTGTAATACGTCTCAACACATCCGGTTTGTTAACTCAACATCAAGCATACACAAGTCTGGTACAGTCACACTGCTTTTGTACAAATCATTGTGCTACAATAGAAACAACAATGTGTTTTTCAAGTTACCTAATGTTTTTATCTTTTTTGGCAACACCATTAACTAAAAAAATAAAGTACCTCATTTGTGTAAAATTGTTCTTCTGCAAACAAATACATATAAAGTTTTAATAGCCACCATATACATGGAAAAGAGACTATATGTAGTCCCTTCTCCCGTTCCATGGTGGCCATTTTCTTTGTTTAGTTTTTTTTTTACTGATTTAATTGTCTGCCATCGAAAAGGTGAACACACTTCATATCCCCTTCCATGGCAGACATCTTTTTCTTTTCTTTTTTTCAGTTTCAAAATGCCAGAGCATCTTGCAACCGAATAAAGACACTATAAGTACCTCGGTATAAACTCTATAATGACTTCCGGTAGTCGCATTCCATCACAAATAAAAGATCCTGTGAATGCCTCTCGCTCATCCAAGTGGTACTGCTGGAGATAAGAGCAGCACATCTGTAGACACTTTATGAAAAGCCTCTTCTCTGAACCTCTCTAGCATTTCTGCTAACTCTTCAAATGGAGTGCTGCAGTGCTGCAGTTCTTTCAAGATAAGACTCTAGGCTTCATTGCAGGTTTGCCAGTTAAACCTGCCGGTAGGCAGCAAGTTAAGGGCAACCCCATAACACTGTTTCCACTGCCTGACTTCCCCGTACCACCGGGGTATTATGGCAGACGGCAGAGACTGTAGATTCCCATTACCGTGGAGTTCTACAGAACTCAATGTGAATGTAGTCACCGAAGCACCAGCACCATTTGAAGACTCTGGCACTTTTTAGCAGCACCTTTAATGGATGGAGGTTGATTCTGCACAACCACTGCTCAGAGATACAGTAAAAATATAAAACCACATGTAAGCCAACAAAGGCTGCCCCCAGTATGGGCTAGACCATCTTGTGCAATGTCCAATGCACATCATCCACATCATCCCACAAGACTCACACCATTTTATATAAGCAATTCTTGTTGTAGAAAAAGAAGTTGGGAGGAGAAAAACACAGCGAGGGAGCAAGGGGAAAAGACAGGGACAAGATAGAAACAAAAACAAAGGAAAGGTGAGTGTTAATATAAGCATAAATGCAACATATTTGTTAATAAGCATTCCAATGTTACCACATATTAGTTAGTATATCGCCCATAGTAGGTTTAAATTTATGAATTTTATAAATCATATGGTCAGATCATTCCACTTGATAGCGCATGGGCGTACTCCCTCACTGTGTTATTCTCCTCCCCATTTCTTTTTCAACAACAAGAATTGCTTATATAAAATGCTTGTTGTATCAATTACTATAGTTTTTACGCCCTGAAGACGGCATAGTCAGGTTGAAACACATGTTGGCGTGACAAAATGCATTTTTTTTAATGTATATCTGAAATCTGTTGAGATAACAAGGCGTGACATACGCCTTGGCGTAACAAAGTTCATTTTATGAATGTAACAATTGACACCTGTTGAGATAACAGGGCGTGACAAAGCCCTTTTCATGAATGTAAAATGTACCTTTGTTGAGATAGCAATGTATGCAATTAATACATTTGTCGATTGGAATATTTAAAATACAGGAACCTTACTTTACACACTCACAAAGTGTCTCTTATCCTTACTTTCTAATCTAAAAACCTTACTAATTAAAACAACACTGTTGGGTACTATGTCTATACTACTTTTTAGAATACAGTTTATATATAGGTGATAGTGGAAAATCACCAGCCTAACCACACGGCTACAGCCACCCCCACATTGCTCTTACTTACCAAGGTTCTCATTACTTCAGTAGTGCGCACCCACAATCTCTCCAGGGCCACTCTTTTCACTGAACATCAAGCATAGACAAGTCTAGTACAGTCACACTACCTTTCTATAAATCATTGTGCTCAAATAGAAACACCAATGCGTTTTTTTACGTTTTCAAAATCCATAAGATGTTGCCAAATGTTCTTATCTTTTTTGGCAACACCATTTACTAAAACAAGCAAAGAATCTGCAAAGTCACACCTCCCTCCAAAGTGAGAGGTACATTCACAACTTTGCCCCTAATAACTTGCACTAATGACTGTTTAGGAAAGTTTAGGAAAGTTTGGTATCTTTGTTTGCAATCTAACAATATCTTCAAAAAGAATAAATAGTTTGCAATGCAATCACTTCCTACATGTCCAATTTGTATTAATACAATAGAAATATCACGCACTACCATGTCGTTCAGAACACTTCTTGCGATCCTCTTCTATGGTGTTCATCTTCTTTGTTTGGTTTTTATTGGACTGTTTTAAATGGCGGACATCGAAAGGGGGAATGCACTTCGTATCACTTTCCATGGCGGACATCTTTCTTTTTTAGTTTCAAAATGCCAGAGCATTTTATAACCGAATAAAGACACTATCAGTACCCTGGGATAAACTGAATAAAGTCTTCCAGCAGATGCATTGCATCACAAGTAAAAGATACTCTGAAGACCTCTGACTCATCCAAGTGGTACTGCTGGAGATACGAGCAGCACATCTGTACACACTTCATGAAAAGCCTCCTCTCTGAACCTCTCTAGCATTTCTGATAACTATTCAAATGGATTGTTCCAGCTATGCAGTTCTTTCAAAACTCTGGACTTCATTACAGGATTGCCGGTATAACCCGTTGGTAGGCAGTGAGTTAGTGGCAACCCTGTAACACTGTTTGCACTGCCTGACTTCCAGGTACCACTGGGATATTATGGCAGACGGCAGAAATGGTAAATCCCCATTCCTGTGGAGGCCCATAGGACTCAATGGGAATGTAGTCACCTAAGCACTAGGACCATTTGAAGACTCTGGCTCTTCTTAGCAGCACATTTAATGAAGGGGGGGTTGATTCTGCACAACCACCGCTTACAGATTCAGTAAAAATATAACACAACATGTAACCCAAAAAAGCGCTGCCGCCCAGTATGGGCCAGACCATCTTGTGCAATTTTCCAATACACATCATCCACATCATCCCAGGATACTTGCACCCGATGATCTATCATGATTCATGTTCCCAAAAATTCTGACAGAACATTAGAAGGGTCACATCATAGTTTTTTCTTTCACAATGTTAGACATATTCAACTGGCTAATTGGTGATGAATGACAACACTAAAAAGTCAATGCCACAAACAAATGAAGCCACCTCTCTGAACCTCTCTAGCATTGCTAATAACTCTTCAAATAGAGTGTTCCAGTGCTGCAGGTGTTTGAAGACTCTGACTGTTGCTGGCAGCACCTTTAATGGGTGGAGGTTGATTCAGCACATCCACTACTCACAACTACACCGAAGATATAAGACCACATATACACCACAGTAGTCTGCATCCCACATAAAATCAGTATTCAGGTTTTTACTTGTCCCAATACTTAGTAGTTACACCACCTCCCACAGCTACCCATAGATCATAGATAACTCTCATAATTTAGACATTGGCAGATGGTAAAACTGGAACATGTAGAATTCACACTGCTGCCCAATTCAAGGGTTCATTAACTGTTGGTGGTGTTGCACTGGTGGAGTCATCTACAGGATGTGCTGCCAATGTCCATGCACATAACACATGAGCCCAACATTCATTTATGGGGTGCACATATAATGTCCAATACACATTATCCACATCATCCCAGGAGACTCTCACCACATGAATTATCATGATTCAAGTTCCCAATATTTGTAACATAACATTAGAAGGGCCACATCTTACTGTTTTCTTGCACAATGTGCACTGAACATCCTGTACAATAATCTACCATAAAAAAGCATCACTACTGCTGCTGTTCTCCAACCAAATAAAGACACTATTTACTACTCCATTCTAATGAGCCATAGTCCTAGTAACATTAAGCCTAGAGCCAAAGGGGCCTTCCTGCATCAGATAAAGCCCCACAGTCTTTATTAAAGCCCTCACATTGGTCAGACCTGTAACTGTGGGCATGCTAAATAGTTACCTTAACTCGATGGAAGCACCAGTGTGCCCAGTAAACTGCCATTAGCAGTAGAGTAACAAGAACGTTAAAACAAATCAGTGTGTTTCCTATTTTAAACTGTTGCTCATGGAAACTTCCAATAAACCATCCCAACATTTTACATCCACTAATATGTGTACTAAAACTGGATTGCTGAGTACATACTGCACCTGCATTCATTGCAGCAATTTGCACCAGAAAATCCATTCAAATTCAATTTTATATAATAAGACTAATATCATTGCTATATTCTTAATGAATGTATATTTAAAAATAAAACCAATCAAACATATTTTTTATGAAATTAAACACTAGGTTTCACAAAACTATAAACCAATGAAGACAATTGGGCCTCATTACAAGTGTGGGGGTCCGGCCACAAGGTTCCGGTAAGCTCAATGCCACCCTTGTTTCTGGACAGCCACACTACGAATCTGCCTGCAGGGGCCATTACGCCTGGCATGGTCAGACCTGCTGGGTGAAAGAGCCCATGCAGGAAGACTTTTCCGTTGCTGGGGTTTCAGAGTCCCCATTCCCATGGAGTCCTATTAGACTCCACAGGAATGGGGACTAATATTTTCTTCAGTAATCTACGAAAGACAATCCTGAGAAATTGGGGCATGATCCATACCGAGGATTTTAAAATCAATCAACCTTGTTTTGCGTGTAAAAGAATGCCTAACCTGAGAGATAAGTTAGTGCACACTTATGCACTATCAAAGGAAAAACAGGCCATTCAAACTACTCTTTGGCATTTACCTCTGGTATTTGGCCATTTCAAATGCGATAATTGCTTGGTATGTCGGCTAACAAAAAACATCAAAGAATTAGATCTGATTGGCTGGTTGTGGCATATGAAAACATTTACTAATTGCCAGATAAATTGGGCTATATATGTAGGCAAAACAAAAAGCCAAGTACGTCAACGCATTTGCGAACATCGTTCATGTGTGAAAAACTTAGTGGTAGATAAGCCTAGAGTAGCACATTATAAGGAAACCAAACATAATCATGAAGACATGTTTTGGTTTATCAAACAAACAATTCCATCCCACCCCCATGGTAAGATAGGGATTTGTCCCTAAGAAAATTTGAACAAATATGGAATTTAGATCTAAATTCGTTCAAGAAAGGTCTCCATTGAGTGGCATCTGTTCATCCATTAGTTTAACCCATTGGGACACATGTACACACTGGCTAAGATCTACATGTGTCGACATACCTGTACTGCAGCCCAGCTTGCCTTTCATATATTAGCATGTGTGTTATACAAAAAGTAAGATCCACTATGTAAATAGGCAATTGGTTGGAAAAAATATAGGCACTGGTTGGATGCTTCATTGGCAAAAACTGCTCTAACACATGCATTAATAACACCTCAATGTCTGGGGTAAGATGACATGTGATCAGCATGTTGATGCAGTTCCTATTGTTGGGTCATTGCATCCATACCTTTGTAATGCGAAGTTTCATTCAGGAAAATATGGCCCCAATATAAATGTCAGCAATTCCAATGAATTGGGAAATGATGATTCTAAACAATTGTAAAATAACGTGTATGGTGAATAAAGAGTACTTTGTAGCACTCATTGGATTTGCATTAGCCATAACATGAGGACATCCAAGATGGTGTCTGCTGCTAGCACATCAGCAAAAACAACTAGCGGTTGCACGCTGTTGTAAAATCCATAAATCACATGACAGACGGCAATGCTGTATCAGTCTGACAGAAATGGCAATCGTGAAGGATGTAGGACGAACAAACAAAAGTAAATTTCACTTCGCTCGTAACTCGGCAGAGAGATGAAGTAAGGCTCTGTGCTTTGACAATGGGTTTATAAACTGCTGGTCCACCCCACATACATGTGCATTAATTCACAGAGTCGTCCCGCTGATAGAAGAATATATCTGACTTGCTATTAACAACCGGGAAATCGGAAGAGCTTTTGAAGTGAGTCTGTAATCACGAACGCAATCCCTGCCAAAATCAAGCTTCAAACCTGAATGCAAAGGACAGGTAAACAATGTGCCCATTTTTGTAAAGTGAATGTTGCCTCCATTGTGAAGGGATATTGAATATGACACGTGGTAAATGGAAATGTAATCTGCTGCTGGGCATGTGCTAGATACAATAAATTGGAAAATGAGGGAAAATCATGCGTACTTAATAACAAGCACATAACACCCGTTAAGCAGTACAAATATGAACCCCCAATGGGTGGGGTGGATGAGCAACTGTACGATGGAAACAATGGGTATTGTATTATGCAAACTGTGTTAGTGAACAGGTGGAGGTCAATAGATGACTGTGTCCTATAATAGGACAGCACTTTAGTGGGGAAGACAAATTAATTAAACAGATGTATGAGAACTCACTGCTCCAAAAACAAAAAAGAGTGTAATGGTTCCAAAGGTCTATGTATGATGGAATTAGAGCGGAGCTTGAGGCGAGGTTGAGGCAGTCTCCGGCAGGCTCTCTACCCTGTCTACTCTTTCTACTGTGGGAGGACCCACTAAATAACAGTGTAAACCGCAGAGCGGTGAGCGGAGCTTGAGGCAAGGTTGAGGCAGTCTCCGGCAGTCCGCGGCATTACGCGGCTCACGGCCCTCCGAATGAAGCCCCGAGCGCCCCGTGGGCCTTGCGAAACTTCCTTGCACGGATCTTTAACTACTACATCAAGCCCGCCGAAACCTCAATCCGAGCGCACAACAGAACAGCGCTTACTAAGAAGTAACTTCAAGTCTCAGGATACTGCGTCACAGAATCCCTTGACACAAAACTCTACAGCACAAAGAAACTTTTCGATGGCTTCCCCGATTCATATGTCGCCAAGCAAATCCCTCTCAGCCCTCCCAACCCAATTTGATTTTGAAAATCCATTTGATGGTACCCAGCGTTCGCCCTTCGCTTCCTGCTCGACACCCATGGAGCCTACGGAGCCCACGAGGTCACTATCAAGCGCAACCGAAATGCAGGCAGCTACAAGCGACATACGCTTAACAAATCCCACAACAATTGAAACAAACCCTAGAACGCTGCTCTCTCAGAACGAATTCACTGAATCACCACTTTTTACCTCTACAGTTTCACCAAAACTTCTTAGCATTCCGATAAACCCAACAAACCCAGATATTCTTACCATGGAACTCCCCGTCTCCCCTGTTCGGCCGGTCGTGAACATGGAGGATTTTCGGGTCTCAATGGATCGACATAACGCTGTAGTCCCCCCGGCGCAGCAACTGCACGCCTCACTGGGATCTCCTCCCTCCGCCCCAGCCAGCGACAACACCCAGCCTGTCAGCCTTCCCGTCAAGCCCTCACGGTGGCGAGAGGTGCGGACGACTTGATGGTTGGAGGACGGTCAGCGTCCGTCCCTGTGCTTGCAGCCTGGGTAAAGAACCGGGTGGAGGAGGATACAGTGGGAACAGTGGGTGATCACCCGGCGGCCAAGAGAGGGGAAACCACGCGTGTGGGAACGCAGCATCGCACTCCTACGACGGCAGCGACCCGACCACTCAAAACAGAGTTCCACAAGCGCCTAGAGAATTGCCGCTCCTGCCAGCAAATCAAACGACCAGCGCTACAGCGCCCCCGCAGGGGTCATTCTGCCAGCCAGAGAATATGCTGGTACCACCAGCATTAACTCTTGCCCAAATCCATGTACCAAGAGAGCAAATCACTCCAGCAATTTCGTCAAGAATCTGCAACAACAGCGACTCTACTTTAATACCACAAAAAACACAAACAACAACAAAATCGACAAGAAGCCCAACTAAGGAGAGCACTCTAGCAAATAAGCAGTCCCGTCCAAATACCCGGGAACTAAACATTGAAACCTACTCACCCTCCAAAGACCTTCCTTTGTCCAAAGCAAGTAAAACCTGCATGTCGAAAGCATCTCTCGATGACATTGATGAACTACCTGACCTATTGGTCCCTGAATCAGTAGTTCCCCAAGTTCCGGCAAAAAACTACAAACAAGATGCTCAACCCAAAAAAACACATAACCTAAAAAGAAAATACAAGAAAAAAGACACAGAAAAGAAAAATCTTCCTTGCCCTCTGCTATCTTCGGCGTTAAAAGACTTTTTCAAAAAACAATGTAAAAGAAAGTTGGAGGAGGCTAACGAACTCTCAGATGCGGAAATTTTAGAAGCAATCCAGGATCTCCCACCAGCTACCAAAGCAAGAAAAACAATATGGTATGCAAAAAACAAACAGACCCTGTGAGCCCCGTCAAAAGCAAAACTGAACTAAATAATGCATTGAAAAGAGGAAGGCACCCTACGAAAGATCAAAATGAGATAATTGTATCCCCCCCAAAAGAAGACACTGTAAGCGCCACGGTCGCCATCCCACAGCCGATACGTCCACTTTCCCCTAGGTTGAGCAACAAGGGAAAAGCCGAGACTGTAATTAACACCAAAACTCTTACACTTCCACAGGATGAAGAGCAAATTGATATATCACTTCGCCTAACCATGGAAAGCATTCCCAAAGAAAAACTGGACGATGAAATCACACTGTCCCCGCCTCTAGTCCCAGCCCACCATCAACCATTGGGGACTCAACTGACCATACAATCTCCTCCAGACCAACAAACTGGGAACCCAAAAAACCAAGATCAAATTACTCAAACAGAGGAGAGTCTATTTCAACCAGAACAACCGTTGCACTCAACTCCTCGACCATGCTCTCCTCCAAGAAACAGGAGATTAAGTTAAATAGCTCCTCCAAATTCAAAGGATTCGCCGTAAAAAAAAATCGACCTAGCAACCATCATGTCGGCGATAACAATAGCCTTAGCGCCATTTGGGAAACTCTACGAAAACATCAACGACTCGTTAAAGGACAGCATCACAGTAACAGCAATGATGCACACCAAGTTGATATTTGTAGAAGGTTTCATCACCGCGCTGGAACAGACCAATAAGAAGCATAAAGAATCCTGGGAACTTAAGCTATCGGTATTGGAGGAAAGACTATGACTCCTCCAAACCACAAGCCAAGAAATAACCACCTCAGACGATAAAGAAACACAGACCACACTCCAATCACAACCCATGAAAACATCGCCGCTTTTTGCCAACCGAAGGAACAAAACGCCCCCTTGACCAATGGTGAACACAAAAATGGCACCAGCAAAAGCCATTTCCAAAAAACCATCATTTCTGACGACCAAACAACCCCTACTAAAGCTAACTAGAAGCCCACAGCAAGATTTGAGGTCAATGCCCAAAGAATCTACAGCAGACCGACCACAGGCCGCAAAGGGTAATTCTAAAGAAGCTATAATAGAGACCACGGACCAAGTGATTGTACTTGAAAACAATACCAATTCAGCCACCCATCCAATCCAATCTCCACGGTCTGCCGACAAATTCATCTGCCAAAGCTCATTGATTGATCTAACACAACACGAGGACTCAGTAGAAATCAGTGAGCTTGACACAGAAACAGGAGACATATCTGAAAATCAACTGGAAATTCAATCAAACTCACCAAAAGAAGCCACGGACACAATCCCACTCTCTAACGAGAGCAGAAAATCACCTAAATCAAACCAAGCGGAAGACTTGAGTATTGAACAACTTTATGAAAAACTTAACTCTACTAAATCGAATGCATCGATTAAACATTCACCTAGTAAAGAAAAAAAGTCAAAAAAAGAACATCAACATGAATCCTCTTCTAGATCTAAAAATGAGATCACAGACTCAGTGCACTTATTCAAAATTGAACAAAAACCGTCGGAAGAATTCCACATGAGCCTGAACAGAAGAACTGTCCTCAAGATCCTCAAACAGTTTGATATACTTAACACCCTAAAGTCTGACGACTTCACGTTGATAGAGCCTTACCACATAAACAAGCAAGCAAAAGCCTATCTCCACATCAAAAACTCGGAGCTCCAAGAGATCTCCCAAGAAGTCTGTGCTAAAGTGGATCATGCAGGCTTCATCCTGAAGGAGATACAGAATACAATCAGCAGCAAGAGCCAGACAGTAAACTATAAAAATCTGCCAGTAAAAAACTACAGATACAAGTCACAAACTGAGGATCTGTACAGATCGCGAAGACAGGGTAGAACAACGCCCCGTTGGGAGAAGCCTGTCCACCATGAACCTAGAACTTCGGGGAACTATCCACCCCGAACCAACGACTCGAAATATTTTCGGGACACAAATGCAAGATTTGAAGAAAAAAGTGATTCAAGAAAAAGCAAAGAGCTGAAAAAACCATCCACGTCCACCTATACATCATCAGAGCGCCATAAGGAACGAAGACCCGCATCGCCAGACCAGTATAGACGATCAAAACTGAACATAAACCAGTCTACTACCCACCCAGACCCTAAGCCAACAAAAGATACATGGTCTTGGCTGCGAGACGCCTTCACCCCAGCCTCAAGAGATAGCAGCAAACGCGGGGAGCCTATCCATCTCCACGGCTACCCGAAGCAAAATACAAAACTCTTCAGAAGCTAAGTATATCCATAGCATCATGGAACACCAGAGGTCACACACACCTAACCAAAACTGGGAGCTATAACATAGGAGTCCACGATATCCTATGTCTACAAGAAACGTGGTTACTGAGTAAGCCTGTCCTTGATGGCTATTCCATCGAAATCTCAGCAGCTTTAAAAGGTCTGTTCGGGTAGACCCTCTTCCGGCCTCCTGATAGCAATTCGGACGGGATCCAATATAATCATCAGTAAGACTATAATAGCCACATATGCTTTCTTGGCAGTGCTCATAACAACGTGCAACAACAAGTCTTCTGAAGTCTGGGCTATTATCAACGCCTACTGGAACCCACAAAAAACTTCTGCCGACAAATTCTGCGACGAAGCAGCTAACATCATCGATGAAATAATGATCAAACACAGAACATCGAATATTCTTATTTGTGGAGACCTCAACTCCAACTGCTTGAACACGTCAGATCAGACTCCGGCAGCAGAAAGAGGAAAACAGTGGGTATTGCTAATGAAATCTAAAAACCTTCGGAACGCTGCAAAATCCACTAATCAAACCACCATTCCTACATGGGAGCGAGACCAATCAACAGCTAATCTCGATTGGATTTTTGTTTCAGAAAGAATCTACGCGATTATATCCTCTTTTGAAGTAATTAGAACTGAGGCTAGTGACCACAACCTGCTAAACCTCACATGCAGTATACAGCATTGGGATCAACAATTCTACAACGTAGCGGTCAAGACCAATACTCAGCTTTCTCGTCTGCGTATGACCGCAAAAGATATCAAAACTTTGGGAGAGGATTATAAAACTCTTACTTCTGATATCGAAGCAAACGATGCAACATTTAAGTCTAGCTACATTCCACTGCTTCTGACATACAAAAAACCCAGAAAAGGGCTCGGAAACCAGACTAGCAACCACACCTACACTTACAATCGTAGCCTAGTGATCAGGCGTCGTCACCTAAGAAAACTAAAAAAAGAGGCAACGACCGCGAGCTCTTCAATGCTATGGAAATCCTATCTTCTCGAGCTGAGATCCTACAAACAATGGCTAAGAAACACCAGATCAGCACTTTATCAAGCAGATGCTGAAAACATGATCAAGACCATATCCAGCAAAAAAAACAGAGAATTTTGGAAATTAATCAACAGCATCAAAGCTCAGCCAAATTCGCAGATGATAAATGCGGTTTCCGAAGAACGATGGATCACCCATTTTTCAAAAGTGTTCGATTGCCCTGCTTCTGCTACGGAGAAGACATCTCCTACCAAATCAAACTGGGTCGATCTCTCTGACACAGATGATATAAGGGCAATCATCTCGAAATTTAAACTATCACGTGCTACTGGACCAGATGGTCTAGCAAATACCGACTTAAAAGAACATCCGGAAGCCTGGTCAGCGATCTTGAACTTGATTTTCAAACACTGCAAAGAACGAAAGATAATACCTAGTTCCTGGAACCAAGCTATTGTTGTTCCGATCTTCAAAAAAGGCATTCGAGAAGACCCTTCCAACTATCATACTATTGCCTTATTAGATGTCATCTGCAAAGTCTTCGCTACCTCTCTTCTGACTCACTTCCAGAATTGGGCAAGATCTTCTCCAGCCAGAGACCCACTTCAAACGGGTTTCCAGAAAAACGCCAGTAGAGCTGCCAATATAATGACCTTAAACATCCTAAAATAAAAAGTTCTGCTTGGTGCTCCCCGAATCTTCCTTGCCTTCGTGGATCTATCCCAGGCCTTCGATAAAGTGGACAGACCGAAACTGTGGGCCAAATTGAAGAACTGGAACTGTCCAAGCCAAATCCTCGACCCAATCATCGCCCTGCATACCGGCAATACTGTATCAGTCAGGTTAAACCACCAAGGGCTACTGTCCAAATCCATACCATCTAATCGAGGACTCAAACAAGGCTGTCCTCTGGCCCCAGCACTCTTTATCTCCTTCCTTGGTGATTTTCAAACCTCACAAGAACTGATCAGATGCTTCCCACCGAAAATCGGAAGCACAAGGGTCGCCAGACTTCTATATGCAGACAACCTCATTATTTTAGACCACACTCAAGTGGGCCTTCAACGCCAACTAGACAACCTGGCCCGATACACCAAGGAGAACAATCTGGAGATCAACAACTCAAAAATGAAGATTTTGATTCTACAGAAGCAGGGATGGAAAAAAAGGAGCCATTGAATTGGTTCCTAGACCACTCGAAAATCGAAATCGTCTCAACATTCAAATATCTTGGAGTTGACATCGACAGTTCGAAAAGATCTTTAAGTATGCAGAAAACTTTGTGGTCAAAAACAAAAAACCTAACGGCCCAACTCCGCGCCGTCGACAGAAAATATGGTAAATACAGCCTCCTCCCGGCAATCCAATTCTATAAGTCAAAAGTAATTCCAGCATTGACATATGGCATGGACGCTAACCCCGCTATCCCACTGACCCTATGGTCCAAACTAGAAGGCTTCATCTGGAGAACTACACTAGGCTTACCGAAATCAACAGCTGTAGCACCCATAAGGCGTGAACTTAGGCTGCTCTCTATGGAGGCAGTTGTCGCTCAGAGTACGATCCAACTTTACAGGAAAATTCGGAGCCAAGATAGCCTGGAAATATACAGGATGATTTCCGAGGAAATATCTAAAGTGAGCAACATTTTTCTAAACAACCGGGCAGACAACAAAAGGCGCATATTGCAAGAAATAGCTTGCTCAGAAGAAGAGCTATTCCAGAATCCTATGAGAATAAAAACCAAAATGGAGTGGCTTGATTGGATAAAAACCAACGACAGTGCAGTCTCGAACAAATTACTAACCCATCTGCCGCCAGTCTTCAACAAACTGAAACAGCCGATGGAGTACTGCACCAAATATCCAAGTAAATCCCTCATGAGAACTTTGCTGAAAGCCCGTCTAAACCTCTTACCGACGCAGGAAGTCTTAGCAATTCGATCCGCTTCTAAAGAAAAAACCTGTAGACTATGTGGAGACCTCCAAGCCACTGAATCTATCAAACACCTTTTAATAGTCTGTCCGGCAATTGACCTCAAAAGAGAGGCCTTCCTCGGTCCTGTGTATAAAGCATCCCACATCATTGACGAAAACATCTGGTGGAACCGCCTCATCACAGGAGCCCAAACGCGTTGGCTAATAGCGGCAGCCAAAATTATAACCATCGCTATGGAGAAGACTATGCAAGTGACGTAAAAGAGTCCTTTCTTCGTTAAAGCACCCGCTCGAGAAATCTACTAAAGAACAGAAAACGACTCTTCTCTTTATTCTACAACCAGAAAAAGTCTTTGTAAAAATCAAAACTGATTAAATATAAATAATAAAAAAATAAATAAATAATAACTTCAGCTTGTGAGACATTTATGATGTACGATTAGGACTCAGGTGGAAATAAACAGCAGTGTATCCCCCTATCCTCCCTGTTGTTTCCAGCAGGAGGGACATAACGGACAGTTGTACGAACACAAGATCCGGGGAATAAACTTTGCAAACTACTAAGCAACCGAAGGTCATTGGGGTTTACTCATGCCAGAGATATTAGAGATAGCACAGGGAAGTATATATTGAATTTTAACTGTTGGTATTATCTGTTTTTTGTAGTACCCAACATATATGTGAGCATACGTTTTGAGGACAAGTGGAAGCTAGACACGTGTTAATAATATCAAGTGTCCCGAAGATGGTTCAGAGGGAGCCCACACATTAGATTGATACATGGGTGTGCTCTTGCACTTGGTTCCAGAAAAACTACTCTGTGTAGACACTCAATAGAGAGGGCCAAAATGTATGCATGTACTGCAAATATGCTTCTCACTTTTACTACTAACCTTAATGAGTAATATATTTTAAGAAGAAGCAGGTATGTTAGTCAGACACAACCTGTGTGTGTTAGACACAATGATTGTGTTTTATGTATTGTTTGAAGTAGTTTGTTTAAAAAATGTGTATATTGATTAAAATATGTTTTTTTCACTGAACCCTGTGCTACTGTCTAAATAATGTAACACAGATTGCGATACTCTGACCTTCGAATATCCACAGCTTTTGTATGTGGAAGCAGGGTAGCTGTTTTGTGGAACCTATATGCTCACCACATATTACTGTGGCTATGACTACCGTCTGTATCTCTGTGGAACCTACTCTATACCACCTTCTCTACATCCACCCAACTGCCCCAATCCTCTCTACCCCAACCACCCAGCACACTCCCACCCTCTTCATCATCTCCTACCTTACTTAAGCCGGACTACCCCGACCTACTCACGCTACTTAAATCCTTTGTACCAACATCATACAACCACCATCTCTTTCCCCATCCTTACACCCTACCCAAATCCTCTCTATCATTACCCAGCCTACTCCCACTCTCTTGCCTCCTACGCACCCAGCCCACTGTTAAAGAATATATCCATGCTTCTGCACAGTTCTTCCACCATCTCTTATACAGTATGTGTCTCAAAATACAACTTACAAGGACTAATGAATACAAAGATATATGCATTTGTAACTAATGTTTAAAAAAGATTTTAATAACTGCGGCTACTTAACGAGCGATGCGACTGGATGAACTGCATGTGGGATTAAGTGCAGCAACCACTGGAGGGCTTAACCGCCGCTAACCTAGTGCTAATTACTACATGGCACACTTAATTACGGCTATCTACAGGATACATGCATACTCGCGGCTATCTTCAAGCCTATGTGATGTTGTGTATTTTGGCAGATTGCGAATCCGTGGCTACCCGAAATCTCAACCAAAATTGCATCACAGAAATAATGAGTGGTGTATGGGGAATAGGAGAGGGCAGCAGAGGTGTGGAGGTAATCAGGGGAGTGGAGGGAGCTGGTAAAGAAGGATGAGGTAGTACTTAGTGAAGGTGTAGGAGAGGGGGACAGAATTAGTTCATTCTTTTCCCCGAAAGCCTCCGCTATGACAAACAGAAAAAAGCTATTTTAATTGGATGTTTTCATTTCAGCAGGTATGTAGTGAACAACCAGGCGTATGTAGCTGTGTTAGCCTACCATGCCAGCTTATTGGTTGCTGTTATACACGTGGCTATGGGGAATAGCCACAAGTATTACGCAATACTTTTTTTGTGCATTAATCAAATTATTCTGTGGATGCTAGTTCCCACAATTCTACATGATATGATAAAATATGATATGGCATTCAGAACGTGCCTGTACACTAGTGTTTCTAGGCGCAAAATGAAAAGGAGAGGGAAACAGAGGGAGGACAAAACAACGATCTTACTATCCATTGGGCCTCAATACGAGTCCGGCGGTAGCCGTGCTGGAAAAACCGGCAGGCTGCCGCCGGACCTGTAATACCATTCCGCCTCTGTGATTGCCGGAATCATTGGGGCATTACAACCCCAGTGACCCAGTAATTCCAGAGGTGGAATTCTGTAAATCCCCATTAGGACTCCATGGGGATGGGGACCATGGAAACACTGGTTCCGTCTATGGCAGAGCCGGTGTTTCCATGTCTGCCTGCAGGCGGGTGGTGTAAATCCTGCCAGATCAGACCTGGCGGGAGTGACACCTGCCACCTGCAGGACTCTTAATCAGCCGGTCTGGAACCAACGATGGCGGTCGTTTTACCTCCACCGTTTTTTCCGGACCGACAGAGTCGTAATGAGGCCCATTGTGTCATTAAGATCGTGCAAGCGCAGGGACGGTGGGCGGTGAGAAGTGGAAAAGTGGCCGGTGAAGTGCAAAAGGGAGGGGAGAGGGAGAAGTGCAGGAACAGAGTACAGCCAAGTGTTAGGGAGAATTCTCTGTTTAGGCTGAATTTCCTAACCTAGTGAGTCCCCCAGCAGCTTTGCTGGATTTCTAGAGTTTGTTTTTTTCCATCCTGCCAAGAGTGGGACTCTTTTCTCCCGCTCTTGGACATGTATGTGTGTAATTCCTTTGAATGTCCATGTGTTCTATGGGCTACGGGGTCTTTTACTCCATAGGGTCTCATATGTTTTACTACGTGTGTTACACCGCACCCTACGTGCCGTAGCACCGGGGCGTCCTAGCGGACACCCACCATAGACTCCATACCCGGGGACTGACTACTGTCTCCCCGGGCATGTAAAGTCACCATTGGCGTTTCTAGACCTAAATTTACTAACAGAACTAGTACAAACCATCTTATTGTGGACGTACTAGTAGGGGTAATTCAATTACTCCTGGATCTGTTACTCGAGGGGGCACTGTCCAGTCCCCCCTCGTCGAGTTTTGGCTGGTGGCAGTGGAAACTACTTGTTATGTTCGACCCCGAACATAACCCTATGGGATTCGTCCCATTGTTGGAGATTGATACTTTTTCTTGTTAATCTCTAACGTACCACCGGTCTACTTATCGTAAATAAGTTTATCGGATGGTATTTTCTGCCAGAACTCGGTTTTTAAAATGGCGTCTGTGTTCGTCTCTGTGACTCCTAAACCAAAGGTTGAGCCCTTTGTTCCACTTTTGGCAGGCTCTGTACAGAGACCCTCCAAAGTGGTGCCATTCTGTCTGGGTTACCACAGGGGTGTGGGAGGGGGTTTAGGCACCCTGGACCGAGTTGCCTTGCCAACTCCGGTCGCACTCTGGAGTGATTGGCCCAATGGTGAGCCTCCCCGCTCACCACTTACCATGTGTTGATTGACAGCTAGGCTGAATGAATGGGGGTTTTCTGCATAAAAGCAGGGCTTTTGGGACTGGATCTTTAAGAAGTCGCCACAGGACCTAAGAATCCGATGAGGGTAACGCTGAGCCGACCTGCACGACGACACCTCCTGTGGAGCCCTGCGGAACCGACTCACCACTTCCCGACGACAGAGGAGATCTCCCTGCCGGAGAGTCTCTTCCCCTGACTGGTGGGAACAACCAGTCCCCTTTGCTTTTTATTCGCCTCAGGACGCAGTGGTCGAATTGCCTGTGCAGAGCACCTCGGCAACAGGATAGCCACTACCCCTGTACCGCGAGCAAAAGTTGGTGCCTTGTGACGGAGCACTCCGCGGCTGGTCTCTTCCCTGGTGGTGCACCAGACTTCACTTTTCTTCGAAGACGAGAACATCTCTACTCTTGGCAAAGACCCGACGTGCATCCACCACCAGGAACAACTGCCCCCGCCGGAGCTGCCCTCCACAACAAGGTACCGTGTCCGCCTGGCTTCCCTTTCGATCGGTTCGAGTGAGGTGTCTTAATCCTCTCCTTTCCCTTGGGTCGCCTCCAAGCTTTCTCCCGTATTGTTCTGAACTGGTTCAATCTGCCGATAACAATTTGCCACAAAGACTCGAACGCATTTCCACTAGAGACTTTTGGGACATATCGCCTTCCCTCTCTCCGAGTGGGCCTGGCCTCTGAACTTTATGATCTATTGTGATTCTTGCCTTCTTGCCTTGCATTTTTTTTCCCGTGAAGTATTGAACTGTGTTGATTTCATAACCTGCCAATTTTTCTCTCCCGCCCTAACTAATATTAGAGTGCCATCTAGGTTGAGGCATACACCTCTGTCTGTAAATAAGTGGTGCCGGTAAAACCTAGACTTGTCGAAATATTGCTAGGGGGATTGATCGTTTCTTCTTCGTAGAGTAATTGTGTTTGATTGGTTTGCCGTGATAGTGCCATAGTGTTTTTGATAGATGTTTCGTTATAAATAAATACCTTAATATCTTTACACTGAGCCTCGTTATGTGTTTGCTTGTCTTACTGAGAAGAATTGCCCTATCTTGTATACTCCACTTACTGCTTAACTCTTCTTGAGAGAAGTCTGACTGCTCAGCCACAGCTACCAACAGTGAATCTGTGTGGTGCAGACTGCTACCAAGTGGGTTTACTGCCAAACACCTGTAGTCCTAAATCTTTTGCAGTGGTCCCAGAGGGAACTGCACAGGTTTCCGCCTAACACCAACAGATGGCTGAGTGCTGATAATCAGAGGGTGCAGCCAGTGGGTGGCTAATAAGTGCAGAGAGTGGGTAAACTGTGGGGTTATAGATACAGACCACAAGTGCTTGGGGGGCCAAGAGGCAGTGTGAGGTGCTGCTGGACAGGCAGGAACCTCAACCCAATTTCAGTGCAGACGGGTCATCAGCAGCAGAGAGGAAGAGAGAAAGCGGAAGTGAAGAGGAAGGTTTTTAGTTGCTTCCGGAACCAAAGATGGTTCTGCTAAAGCTTGAGAGAGGCAGGGAGGCTGTTCCCGAGGGAGGCCCCACCTGAAGAAAGAGATTTTCCCCCAACTCTCTGCTTGGAAAAGCGAGTGACACTCGGAGAGTTAGAGGTGGATAAGCAGCGAGCATGAAAAGGGAAATACTTAGGAACATGTGTTTCTGACTCCATGCCCTCACCTCTACCCGTGTGTCATTTGAACTTTGAAAGATCGGTAATGTGTATTTTTGTGTAGACGCTGGTATGAGATAGCAGCAAGTGGGATAGCTGCGACTAGAAAGCATGATTTCGAAAAGACATTTTTGGTGTTTGTTAGTGGTTGGTGTTACCATTGGAATTGTAGATGTCTGTGATATATTTCCTACAACAGTACTCTTTTTGTGCCATTGGTTTTGGAAATACAGCGGTCCAAAGTGAAGAGTCTGCCTACTGGCGCTACTGCGCATGGCAGGGTCAGACTTGTCAGGTGCATCGGCCCCGGCAGGCAGACCCATAGTGTGGCAGTCCGGAAACAAGGGTGCCAGTGAGATTTCGGGCACCCTTATTTCTGGACCGTCGCACTCATAATGAGGCCCAATGTTCCTTATTAAGGATGCCTAGAAGAGATTAAAATTCAATGTGCTATCAGATCAAAATCCACTAATGAAACACCTCGGTATATAAACAGAATACTCAGATATGAAACAGCAGTATATAAAAGACTAAATTAAAGGAACCTGCCCAAAGAGACGGAGATGCACTAGACAGCAGGGCAATTTATGCAGCAACGTAATCTGTTTTATTTTTACTGATGCCTACTTCTAAGTGCAATTTAAACTGTGCAGTACACTGTGTAACGAAATGTTAGACGTAAGACATTATTTAAGGCGATGCAACGCTTTTAGGAACTCAAGGTCTGAGGAACATTGAGCATGAAATATGTGGGTGTACCTTCACGGGGCAACCAGATGTGAAAAAAACAATAGAACAGGAAATTCACTAAGTCAATGCATCATTTTAGAGATGCCTAGGTGTATGTACAATGAAATCCTTCCACAGGAAACCTAGAAATGAAACTCAGTAGAGTATAATGCAGACAATTCAAAGGGTTGTTTAAGGATACTAAGATGTAAGTACAAAGCAAAGCCCTTTCACAGCGACACCTACATATGAGATACAAAGCCATACAAGTTGTACAAATTCAATGCTCCATCCTAGTGACACCCATAAATGGTACAACATGATATGTGAAATGAAAAAAGAACACCACATTTGGAAAAAACACGGTGCAATACATATCTATGAGCTTTCTAGAGATGCATTTATGCAAATGTAACACATTACAATTTAAAGACAACGCAGCATACTTTCTTAGGGATGGTTAAATATACAACAGTGTGTAAAACTGTGCAAGGCATTTGTTAGAGATACCTAGGTGTGAGCATTATAAGTTCCAAATATGGTGGGACACTTTCACATGGAACTCTATATTTGGCATACAAACACCTCAATGTACTATGATAGGCATTCCCAGGTGCTTGTTCAATACAGTGGGCCTCATTATGAGTCAGGCGTTAAGGGGTTAACGGCGCCGTAAACGGCGCCTACCCTTAACGCCTGATTACAAGGTCCCTTAGCGCCATGGTGATTTTAACGCCTGCTTTTTGCAGGCGTTAAAATCCATGGCGCTAAGGGACCATGGTGCTAATTACGCCACCGTAATTTACAGTGGCGTAATTAGCGCCTTCCCCACTCCCATTATGCCCTATGGGGCAAAAATGGGAATGGGGAAGGGTAAAATGGGATGGGGATTTACCGCCCCACTCACCTTGGAATGGGGCGGTAAATCCACCATCCACCATGGTGTAAACGTAGTTTACACCATGGTGGTAAGGGTACGACCCAGGCAGTAACTTACCGCCTGGGTCGTAATGAGGCCCAGTGTGTTTTCCTGCTGGTTTGTAGATGCGAGCTTATAGAGCACAATATTATACTGTGGTGCTATGGAGCCCCAGGTGGGAGGTGACAACGCAAAGCAGAAATTCAGTGAGCATTCTTAAGGTGTAGTGTGTAAAGTAATGCCAGGTATTTTGCTATTGAGTTATGACCAATGCAGAGCACAGTATGTGGCAGTGCATTGTGAAGGAGCATGCCCAGCTATGAAAAACAACAGAGAACAAAACAACTCAGTCAGCCATCTCAGGTACACCAACAAGTGAAACACAACGGGGCATAACATAAAGCAATGTAATGGCCAACCCAAATGTGATGAAACCAGCTCAAACGGGATCTTTTTAGGTAAACTGTAGAAAGGAAAGGATAGTTTCATAATTGTGTTTCGAGTTAACTATAGTGAAGAACATGAATGTCTTAATCGTAAAACAACCACAGGAACATACAGTCTCCTCAATTTTATGAAACGCAGTTTATGTATTGGAAATCAATTTTGGTGGTAAGCTACAGGATCACACTTTTGCGCCTGGAATTCTGTAGCTAGGCAACAGGCAGTTGTCACATATTTTATGTATTGCACTCTGGGAATCACACTTCCCCCTCACCAGTCAAGCTGAATTAATATCGTTAGCAGACTATGCCCGAGTTCATTTTTAAGGAGATGGTTTTTGCAAAGAATGAAACGGGACAGGATATGTGTTTAAGAGCAGAATGTGTAATGCAACTTTTAATATTGTGTACTGTAAACCGTGGGCCCAATTAAAAAAGGCTATTCAATAGCATTATGCACTGAGCTGAGTGGTATTAACATCAGCAGTTCAGCTCGCCCTGTACTATTCGAAAACATGCCTATAAGTAAGGGGTTGGGTGCTTGATGACATCACTCTAGTTGCAGTCTTCAACTCACTTATGTCCTGAGAGTGAATGCTAGGTGATTGAATTATAATCACCTGCCTTCTGAATGGCTTTTCTACATTTCTTCCGATAGTGTATGAGGTAGAGTGTACAATTAAATAGAAGTGTTCATGCCATGTGGGTATATTTATGTTTGTGACCCAGCAAGCTAAGCACAGGCATGAAAGAACAAGCCTTCTCTGTCTATGCCATAAGACTATGGAATCTCCTCCCGTCAGCATCAGACTTGCCCTCAAGCTCCTACAATTCAGAAAATAACTCGAGACCCATCTCTTCAAGGGGTCACTCCTCCACAACACCTAGGCCATCACGTCAACCCTAGCTCGACCTAACTTGCTAGATACCGCCCACCTCTCTCCTCCCTGCCACCCGGTACAGCTGTACCCCTTCTCTGTCGACCTCTGTATCCTACCCCTGCTGTATATATATTCTGTTGTTAACACTGAAAAGCGCTCTGTTATGCATCTGTAATGTTGTACACTTCAGTAAGTACTCCTTTATGTATCTATATTGGTGTACACCTCTGTAACACACTGTTGCTTCTCAAAGCTACTAGGTCCATGCTCAATAAATGGTATCAGGTAATATTATCGCCACCAAAAATATTGCCGTACATATGGTCGTCGGGAACGGCCATAGGCGATATTTTTGGTGGGGATAATTTTTTGGGTAAATGGATGGGGGGGTTGCAGGGGTGTCCCCCGCAAGTTCCATGGGGTAATATCGCCGCAAAAATATGGTGACATTTTTGTATGGCGATATTTTTGCGGCAATATTATCACATGGAACCCAATAAATACAATAATAATAATAATAATATGACCTTGCCTGAGTTATGCATCATTGTATCCCTGGCCAGCCACTGGTGGCAATCCATTGATACGATTGAAAACATTTGTCCATTCCTTCTAGAGAGATAAGGCACAGAAAAGTGGCAGCCCAGGGTGCCCTGCAGCAAAGCTGGAGCCTAAATGAGGGGCACTTTAGTGGACTCTGCCAGGGCTCCCTTTATTCCCACTAATAAACACCCAAGATGATATCTCCTGAAGCAAACTGTGAAAGGAATGCAATGAGGGAGATGTGAAGTTGTCCTCTTCTCAAGCAAGAAATACCAATCCCCACACCCAGAACTAAAGCTGTGCAAATTAGTTAGTGTATTTTGTGGTTTGCAGACATTTTACTTTGGGGGTGAGTTTTATGACAAATTAAACGAGTATCAAACCCTCTGGGCATTATGTGCTTAGAAGGGTATCATGCATACATCCCTACTACATGGCCACGGTAGTTATGGTTAAGTTGCTGTTTCCATAGGAAGAGCACTTTTTGCGTGGCTTATAACTCTGCTCCCTCTGGACGAATCGTCACCAAACTTTGCAGTATATGGGCCACTCTGAATTTTTTTGTAAAGTTTGGTGAGAAATCATCAAGGGGGAGGGGAGTCATAGGGGGGTCCCAAAACGTCTTTTTTCTCATAGACTGAATGGGGGAACAACTTTGCGCATGGCTACAGGTGAAACCGCTGGACGGAGTTTGACGAAATCTGCGGCAGGTACAGGGGCTTGGTCCACAAAGAGTGCTTTTGTACATTGTGTCACCACACATGCAGTACGTTCATTTATAATTATGAAAAAGTAGGTCTGAAATAATTAGTGATATCTATGTTCGCTCCGCGGTCCCACTTCCCTGTTCGGTCGACAAACAAGAAACTGATTGGCTAAGGGGCTGCCGTCATGACCGCATGCACGCGACGTCTCTGTCCATTGGCTGCTGCGAGACGTCTTCTGCGTCAGATGGTCTGGATGCGCCTGACATCTTGGATCCGCGGAAAGCAGAGTAACAAATGGTGTACCCTAATTTGCTGTGGCACAGAGCTTTGGGAAAGGTGCACACAGTAAGAAATTAGTGATATATGCATTTGTTCCTCGGCCGTCATGATGTCATTTCTATGGACACCTTGTACGTACAGTAAATGTGGAGGATAATAACGATAGCACTTCAGTCCATGCAGTGGGCAGGACATTTGTAACACTTGACTGCATGTAGTGGATAGGACATTTGTAACTCTTGAAAGCACACGGGTATAGGTAGGCAACATTGAAATTGACAACATGCCGTGACCATATTGTTTTTCGTAATGCCTATTAATACAATCGTTCGTACGCCGCCATGGGTGGCACATGCTACGGTGGTAGTGGCCAGGGGCTACAGTCTTCACATATGGGTGATTAATGCACTTGTTCTGGGGGTCGGTCGTCGTGATCTAATGTGTATGGACATCTTGTACGCACAGTACACTTATACCTACTTAATGACGTATGTGTAACGCTCACCTGACTCCCACGGAGGCGCTGGCCTGGTTCGTGCTGCTGTGACCTCTTCTAAGGTGATGCGCAGGGTTTGGAAGACGGACTGGACCGGGCCCCCAAATCTGGCTTGTCTGGCTCGCAGAAGTATCCTTCTGTAGGCGAAAATAGGGGATGAACTGTCTGCGGGGTAATGCAATCAGCCTCCCACTTTCCCCTCTCACCCTTCTCGAAACCCTTCTGTGATTCCTCGTAGCGTCTCACCTTAGGGTCTGGAAGGACGAGCTCTCCATCCTGCTTCTGATGCAGGGGCGCGTTGGTATCCAGTTACTTCACTGGATTTTCGGATTGGTGAGAACCAAACTTGCTTGGCTTCCAGGTAAGTTTTTTGATAAGAGGTTCCCCTTGTGTCCATGCATTAATGTACTAATGCTAGTGTCTTTTTCCCCATAGGGGCTGGGGTACGGAATGCCGGGGAACAGGCACCGACCCGAGATGAGAGGTGAAATCCTTGTAGAAATCAGGTTAGTCTTTAATGAGAGCTTTTTGGTAATGTCTTTTCATTCGCTCATTAACGCTGATGTCTCTTTTTCCCCTTAGGGGCCGGGCTACGGAAATGCCAGGATGCGGCGCGGACCCGAAATGAAGAGGGAATGAATCAACAGGTAAGTCTTAACATGGAGATTTAGCTTTCCTTATTCCCTTCTCTCTCACACCTTTTGTTCTGCTCTTTTTCTCCCTAGGCGCTGGGGCGTGACTGCGAATCCGGATGATCGCTGCTGAACATGGAGGCGCCCAGTAAAGGTGAATGGGATGCGGCGCTGCAGCGATCGACGCGATGAGCTTTTAAATAAAAGTCTTCCTTTTCAGGATTGTCGGCGAGATGTCTCCGGGATGCAGATTTAGCAGGTAAGGACTTTTCCTTCTTCTGTTCTCTTCTTCTCTTCCTTTGCAGGTGATCCAGGATGCTGGCAGGCGTGGCAGAAGTCAGGATGCAGGAGCAGACACGGTGAGCGTCCAGCTGCTAGATGCAGAACAACGCAAAGCACGTGTGGCTGTTCGGGTGGGGTTTAAATAGCCTTGGAAGAAGTTCCAGGTATGTATCCTTCCTCCAATCAGGTATGTATCCTTCCCCGACAACGCCCGGAGGGTAAATTAGTCCCACAGGTAAAGTAGTTCCTTTCAGGCCTCATGGAGGCCGGGATCCTGCAGCATGGTCTGCATCAGGTAAGTGCACCCAAGCACTTCCATAATGAGTCTGGCGCCTATGGTGCCAGGACTGATGTCTTTTATGAGCCTGGCGCCTAAGGCGCCAGGACACTGTCCAAAGGGCCCCTATATGGGGTTGCTGGGTCCTTCCTTGGGGACTGGATGGCCGCTTTCGGGGACGCAGGGCTTGAACCGGCTCCCCGGAAGCGGGCATCATGACAGTATGTTCTATGGCCTCCTTGTACGCACAGAAAAGGAGGGGTCCAATAAGGGCAGTATTTGAGGCCCTGTATTGCACGGGGGAGTTGTTACATTTGTACGGACACATCTGTTAGAGAACATTGAATTACTGTTACATTACTGTTTCCAGTGCCACCCAAAAACAAAGAGGTGGTTGTGGGGGACATCCTGCTCTCTTGGGTGCAAGGCCGAAGGCCATGCACCCAATAATACACTTGCACATACTTCCTGTTTCTAATGCCTATTATTATATTCATTAGTACGCAGGCATGATTGCCACATGCTACGGTGGTTGTGGCCAGGGAATAGAGTCTTCGATGCATGGCCGTCGGCCGAAGGCCTTACTTCCAAGACTTTAGGCCCTGGCCACAACAACCATGCATACACCCCTTGTGTTGCATTTTCATTGGCAAGTTGTGGAGAGTGCGTGCAGTGTTGGGTGCATGGCCCAAGGCCATGCACCCAAAACAAAGAGGTGGTTGTGGGGACATCCTGCACTCTTGGGTGCAAGGCCAAAGGCCATGCAACCAATAGTACACTGATACATACTTACTGTGTCCAATGCCTATTATTATATTCATTAGTGCGCTGCCATGGTTGGCACATGCAACGGTGGTTGTGGCCAGGGCCTAGAGTCTTGGATTCATGTCCGTCGGCCGAAGTTTGAAGGTCTTACTTCCAAGACTCTAGGCCATGGCCACAGCCATCGCTGCATGTGCCAACCATGCATACACCCCTTGTGTTGCATTTTCATTGGCAAGTTGTGGGGAGTGCGTGGAGTGTTGGGTCCATGGCCGAAGCCCATGCCCCAAACAAGAAAGTGGTAAGTACTACACTTGGAAGACCCTGCACACCCATCCCATGTAAGATCGAGGTGGTTGTGGGGAGACCCTGCAGTCTTGGGTGCATGGCTAAAGCCCATACATGCAATACTGAAGTCATTAGCAGTGGAGTTCCAAGTTTATATGGGAGTAGTGGATTCTGGTCGTTGTTTTCGTGCCCTAGTTTCTTCACTTCATGGCTGCAGACGATGGTACGAAAATTTAATTTATAAGCAGCTACTTCACAAGGACCATGTTTCACATATGCAGTGATGGTTGTGGATAGGGCCTGTACTCCTTGCAACTTGTTTGTAATGCGTAGGTGGTAGGGTACTCCCCGCAGACGAAAGGCCAGCCTACAGGTACTGCAGCATATTACTACCACACATTAGGCGAGTACATTCCCATGTGTAGAAAATGCCTGCCAATATACTTACTCCTTACTTTGCTCAGAATCCAAAAACATTTATTTGTGTTTGGTTTATTTACTTGGCAGAAGTATCACTTTTTTCATTTCTGTGATGAAAGAAAAAGGTGTGTTAATGTTTGCAGGTTTTCCACCTTTACCACATTGCTTAATAGACAGTTCATTTTTTTTAGACACTCATTTTTACATTACAAACCAGTGTACTGTGCATTGTGCTCAGTTTCTGTGTTTGCTTTTCTAATCCTTGGGTCTGGGAAAAAAAAACAACCTTAATTTCTTATGCAACTAAGTACTTCATTTTTTCCTTTCAGTGCTTTCTTCATTTTTCTGATCAATGTTATGTTTGTTGCCTTCCTGCCCATTTTTATCAACAGTTAGAAACCTGTAGGTGTATTCAAACTGTGCATTTGTTCCTACGGATTTTCGATACCCATTCTTTTGTGTCGTTGTTACATCCTGTTTCCTTCATCTTTCCCATTAATGTTTTCTTTGTTGCCTTCCTACCGATTTTTTACAACACTTAGATACCTAGAGGCATATTCTACCTGTTAATTTGTTTTCAACGATCTGGGATAATCATTTATTTGTGTCATTCTTCCATCCTGTTGGGTAGTTGAATACCTGTGGGCGTATTCTAACTGTTTGTAGTCTTTCACTTACTTTGTTCACAATTTTGAAGTGCACATTATTTTGTAAATTTTGGCTTCAAGAACATTAAGTACGCCTTTGTTAGGTTAGCTGGCAATCTCAGCTTTAGAGTAAGGGTGCTATCATTACATTCAAACCATCCACAATTCTTTTTAATGTATGCAGTATAGTGACCTGCATTGGTTGTAGCTCATGCATGAAAGATTATTCCAACTGTTGTAAAGGTTTTCTTTCCAAGTGACACTTGACTGTGTGTAAATCCAGTTAGTTTGCAGTTGTTTTTGGTGCCATCTGCATTATAACGTAGAAGCATATGTATTATGTAGGCACTATGTGATTGTATCAGTAAGGGAGAACGATTGTCTGAATTGCAAATACTACATAATCTGCCATGGTTTGCATTTTGTACAAGTTGCTGAAAAGGAATGTTCTCACAATTTGGTATGGAAATGTACACAAATCGCTCATTTGGGATTTCTTCCTGTATCACTTTGTTACAGAGAGTGCATGTTTCCAAATGTACGAAATTTGGAAGATTTCATTTGCAGGTATACTTTGTACATTAGAAATTATTGTGGATCTTCTTGTGAGTTCATAGAGAATCTCACCATTCCAGCACAGTCCAATTGTTGCCTTACTCCAAAAACACTGTCAGGGTAATTCATAGAATTTCGCAGAAAAGTGTCGCAAGCGGCTGGCGCAGAGTGTCCGCGTGCGATTGACTGCGCCAGGCACGTGCGCTAAAACCGATTTCCGCGCACAGCGTATTCATGGATTTTAGGCTCCCAAACCAGCCGTGGCGCAGAGTATCGCAGCGACCCTGCAGCAGCGCCAGTAACGCCCCCAAGAACGCCCTCGCGCAAGGAAAAGCCATCAAAATCGCAAAATCATCGCAAAGGGCTGCGCTAACCCTGGACCAGTTTACAGGGCTGCCAAACAAGGAACGCAAAGCGGGTAACGTGCATATCAGGGGTACGCGTGAAGTTATACACGCGATTAGCCAGGGTACGTGTATTACAGGGGTACGCGGGAAGTTTAACACGCGATTGGCCAGGGTACGTGTATTACAGGGGTATGCGGGAAGTTTAACATGCGATTAGCCAGGGTACGTGTATTACAGGGGTACGCGGGAAGTTTAACACGCGATTAGCCAGGGTACGTGTATTACAGGGGTACGCGGGAAGTTTAACACGCGATTGGCCAGGGTACGTGTATTACAGGGGTATGCAGGAAGTTTTACATGCGATTAGCCAGGGTACGTGTATTACAGGGGTACGTGGGAAGTTGAACACGAGATTGCCCAGGGTACGTGTATTACAGGGGTAGGCGGGAAGTTTCACACGCGATTAGCCAGGGCACGTGTATCACAGGGGTACGCGGGAATTATCACATGCGATTTGGCGGTGTACGTGTATTACAGGGGTACACGGGAAGTTTTACACGCGATTCGGCTGGGTACGTGTATTACAGGGATGCGATTTGGCCAGGTACGTGTATTACAGGGGTGCGCAGGAATTATCACACGCGATTTGGCTGGGTACGTGTATTACAGGGGTGCGTGGGAATCATCGCACGCGATTTGGCTGGGTACGTGTATTACAGGGGTGCGTGGGAAGTCACACGCGATTAGGCTGGGTGGGTCCTCACAGGTGTTCCCTGTACACCCTCCACGGCCCCTGCAGGCAGCCTACAAAACAGGGGACTACCCTGCACACCTGCTCATGTCCCCCTGCACCCCCACCCCCCAGCAGTGCAGGGGCAGCCTCCACCAGGCCCCCACCCATGCCTCCCACCACCCCCACCCCCCAGCAGTGCAGGGGCAGCCTCCACCAGGCCCCCACCCATGCCTCCCACCACCCCCAACCCCCAGCAGTGCAGGGGCAGCCTCCACCAGGCCCCCACCCATGTCTCCCACCACCCCCACCCCCCCGCCACCAGGGGCAGCCTCCACCAGGCCCCCACTCATGTCTCCCACCACCCCCAGCCCCCACCATCCAGGGGCACCCTCCACCAGGCCCCCACTCATGTCTCCCACCACCCCCACCCTCCCGCCACCAGGGGCAGCCTCCACCAGGCCCCCACCCATGCCTCCCACCACCCCCACCCCCCCGCCACCAGGGGCAGCCTCCACCAGGCCCCCACTCATGTCTCCCACCACCCCCACCCTCCCGCCACCAGGGGCAGCCTCCACCAGGTCCCCGCCCATGTCTCCCACCACCCCCACCGCCCCGCCACCAGGGGCAGCCTCCACCAGGCCCCCACCCATGCCTCCCACCACCCCCAACCCCCAGCAGTGCAGGGGCAGCCTCCACCAGGCCCCCACCCATGCCTCCCACCACCCCCACCCCCCAGCAGTGCAGGGACAGCCTCCACCAGGCCCCCACCCATGCCTCCCACCACCCCCACCCTCCCGCCACCAGGGGCAGCCTCCACCAGGCCCCCACCCATGCCTCCCACCACCCCCACCCCCCCGCCACCAGGGGCAGCCTCCACCAGGCCCCCACTCATGTCTCCCACCACCCCCACCCTCCCGCCACCAGGGGCAGCCTCCACCAGGCCCCCACCCATGTCTCCCACCACCCCCACCACCCCGCCACCAGGGGCAGCCTCCACCAGGCCCCCACCCATGCCTCCCACCACCCCCAACCCCCAGCAGTGCAGGGGCAGCCTCCACCAGGCCCCAACCCATGCCTCCCACCACCCCCACCCCCCAGCAGTGCAGGAGCAGCCTCCACCAGGCCCCCACCCATGTCTCCCACCACCCCCACCCTCCCGCCACCAGGGGCAGCCTCCACCAGGCCCCCACCCATGTCTCCCACCACCCCCACCCCCCCCGCCACCAGGGGCAGCCTCCACAGGCCCCCACCCATGCCTCCCACCACCCCCAACCCCCAGCAGTGCAGGGGCAGCCTCCACCAGGCCCCCACCCATGTCTCCCACCACCCCCACCCTCCCGCCACCAGGGGCAGCCTCCACCAGGCCCCCACCCATGCCTCCCACCACCCCCAACCCCCAGCAGTGCAGGGGCAGCCTCCACCAGGCCCCCACCCATGTCTCCCACCACCCCCACCCTCCAGCCACCAGGGGCAGCCTCCACCAGGCCCCCACCCATGCCTCCCACCACCCCCAAACCCCAGCAGTGCAGGGGGAGCCTCCACCAGGCCCCCACCCATGTCTCCCACCACCCCCACCCCCCCCGCCACCAGGGGCAGCCTCCACCAGGCCCCCACCCATGTCTCCCACCACCCCCACCAGTGCAGGGGCACCCTCCACCAGGCCCCCACCCATGTCTCCCAACACCCCCACCCACCAGCACTGTGGGGCACGTGGCCAGCAGGCAGTCAGGCAGCAGCAGGTGGGAGCGTGCTCAGGGCTCTGGGGGGCAGTAATTTGGCCTCCTGGCCAGGAGCGTGGTCTCTCGTGTGTGAACGCGTGGACAGCCTGATAGGGAGTGAAATCCCACACGTCAGCAAAGGCCCTTAGCGCGTAAACCCGTCAACAGCATATGCGCGCCTATAGTCACCTGCACGTGCAGGAAATTGTTGCGTGACACGTCCCAGTGTCAAAGCGTGTGATTGGTGAAAATGGATCTACACGCAGAAGTGACAAAGCGTGTGATTGGTGAAAATGGATCTACACGCAGAAGTGACAAAGCGTGTGATTGGTGAAAATGGATCTACACGCAGAAGTGACAAAGCATGTGATTGGTGAAAATGGATCTACACGCAGGAGTGACAAAGCGTGTGATTGGTGAACGTACACGCCGCGTAAGTGACGCTGTACGTGTGGGCCAGTATATAAGGTACATGTAGAACACCATTTCCTTGTACGTGCTTTTCGTGGAGAGCGAGTGGGTGAATTCTGTACTTCTTGTCGTTTCACACGCGATTTACTTCACGGCGTTTCCAGTTCGTATTCCCTGTTACCTCTGACAGCTTTTTCTCTTTTTTCTCTTTTACTGGTTTACCTGGGCCTGTTCCCTCAAACAGTGTCCCCTTCTACTGTTGTCCTGTCTTCTCAGACAGCGTACACATCTTCTTTTGGCGGGGGTTTAGCCAGCCAACGCGCTCATTTTTCACGCTCTTTTACCTGGCAGACGGTGAGTCACGCACGTATCCAACTTCTGTGCTTGCCCCGTGTGTAGCCTACCCCTTCAGAGGTCATTCTAGGCTGCGTGTGACACGCATACGTTCATTCTTGTGTTACTGGGTGCCACAGCGTAGTGCAGGTTTTTATTTCTGCACACGTGGTCTAGGAGGGGTTGCGTGCACGTCATCTCCCTTTTTTGGGCCTCCTGTGCGTTGCGTGACCCGTCATCTTTCCCCAGGGGTTACAATCAGCCGTGCTAGAGCACTAGGGTACAATTACCATCTGGTACCCAACCCCTTTGACCCCCAATTGCCCAGGACAATTGTCTACAGCCACTCCCATACGCACATTAATATCAGTGCCATGGCTGGGAGGCGAGGATTCCGTAAGGGTGGCAAAGGTGGAAGAGCCACAAGTGGTGGCCGTGGTGGATCCGGTAGGGGACGTGGTCGTAACTTGCAGGGTGAGCCTGTCCCCCCATGTGTGGAGGACCAGTCAAGGGCACCCATCATCCCCCCCCTCCCCCCCTCCCCCCCTCCCGTTGAGGCTGAAGTGGCTGACACCATCCATGCTCAGCCCTTGTTGGACCAGCCCATTGTGGCACCAGACCTGGCTGACTCCATGGCTGACTTCCAGGTCAGCAGGGCTACGACACGTGCGCTGGTGCACGTTGATGCCATCATGCCACGTGGATCTGGGGCAGCAAGGTCATCTGCTGCACCAAGGAGGCAGGGCGGAGAGGCTGCAGGGGCAGCTGCGGCTCCATCCACCCCAGCCCTCACACACCCAGCCAGGACAGTGTCGGTCCTAGTCCATGCTGCTGACATTCCCCCTGACACCATCACACTAGAGCCAATGCCTGCACCAACTCCCATGCTGAGTGTGCAATCCCACACTCCTGATACAGAGTCCACCAGGGCTCCTGCCCCTAGTGTCCAGAGCGGCGCAGGACACTCAGGATCACCACCACCTTCCAAGCGGAAGAGGAAGAGTGCTCGTCCGGCACAGGCTGATGCCCCAGACACGGCTACACAGTCCGGCCCGTCCAGGAAGCCCAGCTTCACGGATGACGAACTGAATGCACTTGTCGAGTATGTGTCCGGACATGACAACGAGATGGTCAATGTTGCAGGATCCAAGACCACACCTGCACAACGCCAGGCACACTGGCAGACCGTTGCGGACATCGTAAGTGCCCTTGGAATCGTGAGGCGCACAGCCAATGATTGCTATAAGCGCTGGAATGACCTAAAGCGCAGGGCAAAGAGTAAGCTGGCCTCAAGTCATGCCGCAACTCTAGTGACTGGAGGTGGGTCTCCAGTAGTAGACATGGAACTCACTCCACATGAGTCAGTCGCTGGGACCTACGTCACGGAGGAACAGATCCAAGGCGTGGGAGATCTGGCTGATTACGAGGCATTGTCCGGTGAGTGCACATGCATGTGTGTGTCATCCATGTGCATGGTGTGTGTGTGAGGGCTTCTGTTCGGGTGCCAGGTGAGAGTGTGTGCGCCTGAGTCGTATGGGTCAGCCATGTGCTTCATGCAATCCTTCCTGCGCAGCTGCATTTGGCCATAGCAGTATCCCTTCTGCCAACAGTAGACATCTAGCACAACTGCACGCCAGTTGCCCTTGAAGTGTCACCTTGACACAGCATATTTGCTTCTTTTTCACTGTTCATTCAGTCAGTTTGTTTGCATTCCACCACTTTCACTAGGCATGTCGCTGTCCACTAGTCACATGTCTGACATGGGTATGGTAAAGTGGAGTGACTTTGTTACCTGGATATCATTTGTACACACATGTCCCTGTGCAATTTGACCATTTCAGACTGGCAGCTCCAGGTGAAAAATCTGACCTGTTAGAATTAGAAAAGCTATTACATGCGGGAACTGGACTGAATGAATAGGTGCTGCCCTCCTCTCCATCTTCACTCAATAGCAATGGTACATGCCATCTGTGTGATGGCATGTGTGTTTCACCTGCCAATCACAGGCCAATGTGTGATGCCACTGCCAGGCAGCATGCAGAAAATGTGTTCATCTTCCATCTTGGTGTCATCAGTGTGTGCCATTTGCCTGCACTTCATACGCAGTGAGGGTGCATGCATGGGAGGGTTTTAGTCATGTGGGACATGTTTCAATCAAGTACTGGTTCTCTTGCTTCTCAGCCCTCAATGTGTGCCATGGTGCTAATGCCTGTTTCCATTTCTTTGTTTACATGTCTTTGCAGGGGAAGACGCACCTGATACTGCTGGGGTTGTGGAGATGGTGCAGACCCAGGAGGTGTCCCAGGGCCGACCAACCACCAGTGAGGGACGTGGTGTGGTGGTGGGGGAGAACCCACAAGTGCTGCAGGTCGTGCTCTCAAGGGGTGTCTCTGGCTGCACCTCCCCCGAGCTGTACTCAGGTGTTGATTCGGATGAGACCTACGTGCCGTCGCAGGTGAGTGTTCCAGGGAGGGATTCTGTTCTGTCTCACCCACCTGCACCAGGGTCAGTACCCTCCATGGGGATGTCAGTGTTGGCAGCTACGCCTTCGGTGGTTACGGATGCAGGGTCACACTCCGTGACATCTGATCCTGTTCCTGGGCCAGCAGATCAGAGGGGGAATGCAGTCCTGCAGCCTCAGGCAGTGCCGGCACAGCAAGGCGCAGTTCGCCTTGCCCCAGACAGGTGTGGTGCCCGCCGACGTGGTGGCCGTACGCCACCCGGCAATACCGCATGGGAGCAATCCATTTACGGTATGGCTACCCAACAGGCTGCATCATCCGAGATGATGGCTCAGGCCATGGATAGGGTGGCCACTTCCATTGTCCCCCCAGAAAGGCTGATGGAGCGACTAGAGCAGGCAACCGACTCCATCTGCCAGTCACACAGGGAGGACATGTTGGGGTCCAACAGGGACAGGCGGGCGGCACTGGCGACTCTGCAGGAGGCCATCTCCATTGAGTCCCAGGGCCACAGGGAAGCCCTGAGGCAGGAGCTCCTACACCTCAGGACGACTCTTGTTGAGCTTGAGGCTTCAACACACCAAAGGACAGAACAGCAGCTGGAGCGTCTCACCCGTACGCTCTCAGCTGAGATGCAGGCAACGAGGGCGGAGGTCCGGGCATCCCGTGAGTTGTTGCATGGGGACCTCCGCACACTCATCCTCCAGAACCAGACCTACCACACCCGCATGCTTGCAGCCATGGAGGAGCAGACTAGGGCCTTGCGTGGGCTGCCTCCCATAGTGCAACCACCTCCGGATGCAGCTGCACAGGGTGATAATAGCGACAGCAGTGATACTCCCACAATAGGGTAGCCGTGTGGGCCATGAGCCCATGGAGGTGTTTTATCTTCCCAGGATCCACGCAGGTGGGTTCTGGTGTGCATCCTGTCCTCGGACCTCCTGGGTGGCCTCCCCAACCCCCCCGGGCCCATCAATGGCCATTTTTGATTGTTTCTTATTTTTATTTTTATTTTGATTTCTTTTATTCCCAATTTTTTTGGGACGATCTGTTGGCTTCGATCTGTTGGCTTCGATCTGTTGGCTTCGATCTGTTGGCTTCCGTGGTTCCTGTGGGCATACGCTGCATTGTGGCTGGGCACATGCAGGCTTGTAATGTATTTGGTTCAGATGCTTGGGTTTGAGTCACACACACCCCCTGCTTCCCGTTTCCATGGGCTTGCAAAGGGTGTGCCCAAGTGACAGTGAATTACACAGTGACGTTGGACTCCCATGAGCTGTGTGGCCAGTCTGTAGTCAATACTGTGTATACATTCATAGTGCATATTGCTGTTGTGTTGTACACTGCATGTTGCATTGATGTGTAACTCTTCTTCTGTGTCTACCTCCCAATTTGCAGGTCCCTTCCTCATGTCCACACAAGGACCTCTAGTCTGGAGATGGGGACCATGTTGGCAGCAGTGCACCTACAACTCTACATGGCGACAACACTGCACAGTTGGTAGTGGTGGGAGTGCAGGCATTTCCAGGTGGTGAGACTACTAATATGTAACATTTGTGATGTAATGTTAATGGTACTACGTGCTCAAGTATGTTGTTGGTCCGGCATTGCTGTGAGCATTTCAGGTGTTGCAGGTTTCTAATAGTGCCACTGTACATAGTGAGACTGATGTCATGTTGTGGGGATTACTTTGTTTACCTGCAATTAGCATGACATGGCACGGTGTGTCGTGTGGCGGTGCTGGGGTTGGGTTGGCTGACATGGCACTGTCCTCTTGTTGCATTTTGCAAGTGGGTATTCATTTTAGCTGCTTCAATGTGTAACTTCACAAAACTGCATTGGTGGTGTCTGTGTGGGTAGGGATGCACACATTGTGACACTTCCAGGTGAACAATCTCAGGCTGACATGGTATTCCCGGTTCATTCTCCAGACATTCAGGATCAGTGTCAGGTTGAGTCATCATTGATTGTCAGATGGAATGTGCCAGGGTAGTGTGCACTCCACAGGGGTGTGATTTCTATGTGAAGTAATTAGCCACTAGCTGTGTACGGGCTGCCTCCCCCCGTGCCCTTTCCCCTCCCATGCGCAGCGGCTGTGCATGTGGTTGGGGATGTGGGGCCACCACCATGTCCACGGCCAGGCCCCGGCGTGTTGCAACGTTGTGCAGGACACATGCTGCCACTATGATCCTGCACACTACTGGGGGAGCGTATAACAGCTGCCCGCCAGAATGGTCAAGGGAGCGAAAGCGTGACTTTAGCACTCCGAATGTGCGCTCCACTATGCCCCTGGTTGTAATGTGGGCTGTGTTATATCTTACCTGGGGTGGCGTGGTGGGGTTCCGAATTGGCGTCATCATGTGGGGGCTGAGAGGGTAGGCACTGTCCCCTGTGGAGGTGGTGATTGGTATCATTGGTGGGGTTGTGACCTTGCTCAGTATCCAACATGCATGCATGTGCAGTGGCATACATACTCACCAAGCAGCCATGTATCGCCATGCCGCCCAGCATCTATGTCCCGGCATAGGGTGGACATTCGGTAAATGAAGCTGTCGTGGGTGGACCCGGGATAGTTGGCATATACTGAGGTGATGATTCCCTTGGCATTACATACTACCTGCACGTTGATGGAATGCCAGTGCTTGCGGTTCCTATAGATGTGCTCTGATGCCCTGGCGGGACGTAGAGCCACATGGGTGCAGTCGATGGCACCTAGCACTTTGGGGAATCGTGCCACTCCGTAAAAATCCAGGGCGGCAGCATGCCTTTCTGCAGGTGTTCTGGGCAGGTATATGTGCCTGCGGACTGATGGGCGTGCAGTCATGATGTTCAAGACCTGGTGTAGGCAGCGTGACTGGGTGGCCTGTGACACCCCACCCACTATGGCACTTGTCCGCTGAAATGATCCAGTGGCTAAGAAGTGCAGTACATTGAGGACCTTCTCCAGGGGGCTGAGTGCTTGGGAGCACAGGGTGGGTGATGTGAGGTCATCCTCCCACTCACTCACCAGGTCCAGTATGATGTGTGGTGGAAACCTGTACCTCCCATACACCTGGTCATCAGGCATCCCGAAAAGGCTGGTTCTGGGTGTGAATATTCTGGCCCTGACTATCCTCCTCCTCCTCCTTTGGTAGCCCACTGCCACTGCTGCTAGGAACGGTATGTTCATCCTGGCGTCTGAGCTTGTTATTGTTAAAGTCCGCAATTTTATGCTTTGCGCGTGTTCTAGGCGAGCGTGTGACCCGCGCACCCCTGGAATCCAGTTCCCAGTCCAATAGCGTGTGGAAATTCACACGCACCACGGGATACAGCGTGTGACCCGTGCACCCCTGGAATCCAGTTCCCAGTCCAATAGCGTGTGGAAATTCACACGCACCACGGGATACAGCGTGTGACCCGCGCACCCCTGGAATCCAGTTCCCAGTCCAATAGCGTGTGGAAATTCACACGCACCACGGGATACAGGTTCGCTGACGTACTTGCGTGTGTAAGTGGCCGCGCACCCATTAAATACACGTACATAGGCCAATCGCGCGATGACACTCTGACGTGCAGTATTTCCACGTGTGTTCCGTCATCACGTGCTGAGTGGGGAACGCCCGTGCGGGTCACGTCAGACGCGCTTACGCGCTGAGGGACTCTGGTCCAATAGAATCGCGTATGCGTGCTGACGCGCTTACGCGCTAAGGGCCTTTCCTCGGATTTCACGCTGACGTGCAGGATTTTCACGTGCCAAATCACTCCGTATCAAGCTGGCCACCCGAAAACACACGGAACACCACGCTCCTGCCCAGAAGGCCGAGTTACTGCCCCCCAGTGCCCCGAGCAGCCTCCCACGTGCTATCTGCTGCTGCCTGCCTGCCTGCCTGCCTGCTGCCACCATGCCCTGCCATTTGGTGCCTGCACATCAGCCATCTGCAGGGGTCCAGTTGCTGTGTCCACCCCTGCTGGAACTGAAGACTCCCAACTGGGATTACATCGCTCCACAGCCCAGCCCCAGGACCCAGTTGCCCACCCACACCTGCCTCTGGGGTTGCCATGTCGGGCACTTCCACATCTGGCACCAGTGGCAACCCCAGGCCAGAGGGGCAGAGGGGCACCAGCTTCACTGCCACCGAAGTTGGTGTCCTGGTGGAGCATGTCCTGGGGCAGTATGATGCCCTCTTTGGATCGTCCCGCGTCAGCAAGGAAGGACGGGAGAGGATCTGGGCCGACTGTGTGGTTGCCATCAACGCGGAGGGGGTGGCAACCCGCAACGTCCAGAAGATCAAGAAGCGCTGGGAGGACTTGAGGTCCAGGACCCTTGTGAAGGCCCGGCGCCTCGTGGAGGGGGGCCGGGGCCGCATGAGTTCCATCCAGAAGAGGGTCCTGGAACGCGTACGCCCAGTGCTCCACGCCCAGGTCCTTGAGAGGGAGGCCCGTCTGGAGTTGAGCGGTATGTGTCCAAGCATTACTGTGTGAGACAGGGCATGTTGCGGTGTGCTGGTTCTATGATACTTGCCTGTATGTGTGCCATGGGCCATGTATGCATGTATGTGTGCAGGGACATCATGGTAATGCATGTGCGACCAGTGATGTGTGACCCACATGGTTGTTGCATGTGTTGAAATGCGGCATGAGGAGCCCTATGCAGATTTTGGACATGAGAGCATGCCAGTCTCTGTACCTGGACATGGATGGGGGTGAAGGATGGGTGCTGATGCCAGGTACATATATGGTAGCCATGTCTGTGTGCCTGACCTGCGTGTCTGTGACTTGTGCATGCCATGGATGCATGACACATGTGTGTGACAATGCACAGATTCAGTGACGCACCCAACTTACCCTTGTTTCGCCTGTGTTCGGTGTGTTTGGGGCCAGATGGATGTGACTGAGGTGAAGTGTGTGCATGTGATATGCATGAGCCATGATGCATGTGAGTTACATATCATTGAATGTTTCTAGAGTCCATTGGACATGCATGGAAATGTCCATGGCATGCACCGTGCCTGTTACTGTGTGTGTTTTGCCTGGACTGACCCATGTGTTGTGGAGGGACATGATGGAAGTGTACTTTGACAGTGGTGCTCATCTGCTATTGCTTCCTGTCTAGGGGACCATTGTACAGTAGCCTGATGCTTGTGTCCTTTGTCTCCCTCTACGCAGCGGCTAGTGAAGAAGAGGGCGGAGACGGCGCTGTGGAGCAAGGCGGCGGGGATGACCCCACGGCTGCAGCGGAAGGGGTGGGTGAGCCCCCACAGGGGCCTGCTACGGCGGGAGACGGTGAGGAGCCATCCAGGTTGGTGGTTTGCACAGAGGAGGAGGAGGCCGACACTGGTGCACACATGGGGCCTGGTGGGAGCATCCCTGCTGGTGCAAGTGGTGCAGTCCAGGGCCAGGGGCAGGAGGCAGCACAGGTCACCGTGGAGGGGCCTGTGCATGTCACTGTCCCTGACCCTGTGAGTGCACCACCATGCACCAGCAGGGATGCCCCGTCCCAGGCCCGTCCGCAGGTAGAGGGGATGTCCATGTCACCTGACTCCCCTCCACCTGCGGACGTGGTAACCCCTGGCCGCGTGGAGAAGGTCCTGATTGGGGTCGCGATGCGCACGGCTGTGATTCGTGATGACGTGCGTGCTTCCCGGGAGGAGCACGCACGTCATCACGAAGTGCACCGTGCCGACGTGGCCCAATTGGGATCGGCCATGTTCGGGGGTTTCCTGCATGTGTTGGCCAATCTGACGGCCCTCTCCTCCTCTGTGCAGGCTATCCACCGGTCTTTCTCCTTGCCGTCTTCCGGCCCAGATGCCACCAGGGCCCCCTGTGGACCTGCCCCGACCAATGCAGCCAGCTCGGTGGGGATCCCATCCCTGCCACAGTTGGGAGTCGGAGGTCCAGCAGGGGTGGACAACACAGCAAGTGGACCCCAGCAGATGGAAGATGTGACAGCATCATCGGGCAGGGCACGTGCACGACGGCGTCGGTGGTTTCCATCAGCCTGGATGCCGTCGTGCTGGCAGAGGCAGTGGCGTCGGAGGCAGCAGCGGGCTCGACGTGGGAGGCATCATGGCTCGGGGCCATCAAGATCAGAGGGGCAGGCATCGGCCGGAGGGCAGGGCAACCCTGGGATGGTGGTGTGTTCCGTGTGGGAGGAGTTTGGCCAGCGGATAGGTGCGGAGCGGCAGCGGGCGGAAGAGGAGCGGCTCGCCATGGTCAGGGTGGAGTTCTCCATGCGTCGGGCATTGAGGCGGGCTGAGTGCCTCGAGGAAGCTCGCAGGGAGTTTGAGGTGGACATGGGGTTGTCCCTGCGAGACCTCGGGGCCAGGACAGAGTCCCGCCTCCAGGACATCGACATGGAGTTCGATGATGCCCTGGCCAGCAACATCACCAAGTGAGCCGCAGGACTTGCCCGCTGCCTTTGTATATAGTTATTTAGTTAGTTAGTGCTAGGTTTCCTTTATTTATTTTTATTATTTTGGACCGCTCGGACAATGGCCACTTTTTTGTACATATATTTTTCATTAGTTAGTGGTAGGTTTCATTTTTGGTGTTGGGCTCATGGACCCTGGAACATTCCTGTATATAGTTTGTTTTTTTGGGAGATACATTTTTTTAATTTCTTATTGTTTTCACCATGACGTAATGGTTTTTCATTAATTTCCTATGACATGATATTGCTTTGGACAAATTCTTTTTAATTTTTTATTCCTTTGTTTTTTTGTTTATCACTTTTGTTCTCGGACATGGACCATTTATTTACTTAGCCACATCGTTGTATGTTTGAAAAGTTCACTTATTTTTGGTATTTAATACATTTTTTATATTTTCTTACACTTGTGTTATTTTCTCATTGGTTTGTTACATGTCATGATATGGGTTTTGACATTCACTTGCACCCATTGTGTATGTGTGTGTGACGGACATGTGTTCTTTTGCATACTTGGCATTGGGGTTGTGTCATGTGATTGCATTCACTATGTGGGTGGATGCAATCCTTGCCTGGGTGTTTGTGCTGGGTATGCTGGCCATTACTGCCATGATTGTGTATCGTCAGGACCTGGGGCCAGGGGGACATGTGTGGGGGCCTGCTGGCAGGTTCACCACAGTGCTGGGGGGTGGGGGTGGTGGGAGACATGGGTGGGGGCCTGGTGGAGGCTGCCCCTGCACTGCTGGGGGATGGGGGTGGTGGGAGACATGAGTGGGGGCCTGGTGGAGGGTGCCCCATGTGACTGGGGGGGTGGGGGTGGTGGGTGACATGAGTGGGGGCCTGGTGGAGGGTGCCCCTGGTGACTGGGGGGGTGGGGGTGGTGGGTGACATGAGTGGGGGCCTGGTGGAGGGTGCCCCTGATGGCGGGGGGGTGGGGGTGGTGGGTGACATGAGTGGGGGCCTGGTGGAGGCTGCCCCTGGTGACTGGGGGGGTGGGGGTGGTGGGTGACATGAGTGGGGGCCTGGTGGAGGGTGCCCCTGGTGGCGGGGGGTGGGGGTGGTGGGAGGCATGGGTGGGGGCCTGGTGGAGGCTGCCCCTGCACTGCTGGGGGGTGGGGGTGGTGGGTGACATGAGTGGGGGCCTGGTGGAGGGTGCCCCTGATGGCGGGGGGGTGGGGGTGGTGGGTGACATGAGTGGGGGCCTGGTGGAGGGTGCCCCTGGATGGTGGGGGGTGGGGGTGGTGGGAGACATGGTTGGGGGCCTGGTGGAGGGTGCCCCTGGTGACTGGGTGGGGGGGTGGGGGTGGTGGGTGACATGAGTGGGGGCCTGGTGGAGGGTGCCCCTGATGGCGGGGGGGTGGGGGTGGTGGGTGACATGAGTGGGGGCCTGGTGGAGGGTGCCCCTGGATGGTGGGGGGTGGGGGTGGTGGGAGACATGGTTGGGGGCCTGGTGGAGGGTGCCCCTGGATGGTGGGGGGTGGGGGTGGTGGGAGACATGGTTGGGGGCCTGGTGGAGGGTGCCCCTGGTGACTGGGGGGGTGGGGGTGGTGGGTGACATGAGTGGGGGCCTTGTGGAGGGTGCCCCTGGTGGCGGGGGGGTGGGGGTGGTGGGAGGCATGGGTGGGGGCCTGGTGGAGGCTGCCCCTGCACTGCTGGGGGGTGGGGGTGGTGGGAGACATGAGTGGGGGCCTGGTGGAGGGTGCCCCTGGTGGCGGGGGGGTGGGGGTGATAGGGGACATGAGTGGGGGCCTGGTGGAGGCTGCCCCTGGATGGTGGGGGGTGGGGGTGGTGGGTGACATGAGTGGGGGCCTGGTGGAGGGTGCCCCTGGTGGCGGGGGGTGGGGGTGGTGGGAGACATGGGTGGGGGCCTGGTGGAGGCTGCCCCTGGTGACTGGGGGGGTGGGGGTGGTGGGAGACATGAGTGGGGGCCTGGTGGAGGGTACCCCTGGTGACTGGGGGGTGGGGGTGGTGGGAGACATGAGCAGGTGTGCAGGGTAGTCCCCTGTTTTGTGGGCTGCCTGCAGGGGCCGTCGAGGGTGACAGGACCCAACCAGCCTAATCGCGTGTGTAACTTCGCACGCACCCCTGTAATACACGTACCAAGCCAAATCGCGTGTGATATTCCCGCGCACCCCTGAAATACACGCGCACAGGCTATTCGCGTGTGGAAATTCCCGCGCACCCCTGAAATACACGTACCCTGCTGTAATCGCGTGTGGGACTTCCCGCGCACCCCTGTAATACACGCGCCCAGCCTATTCGCGTGTGGAAATTCCCGCGCACCCCTGAAATACACGCGCCCAGGCTATTCGCGTGTGGAACTTCCCGCGCACCCCTGAAATACACGCGCCCAGCCTATTCGCGTGTGGAACTTCCCGCGCACCCCTGAAATACACGCGGCCAGGCTATTCGCGTGTGGAACTTCCCGCGCACCCCTGAAATACACGTACCCTGCTGTAATCACGTGTGGGACTTCCCGCGCACCCCTGAAATACACGCGGCCAGGCTATTCGCGTGTGGAACTTCGCGCGCACCCCTGTAATACACGTACCAAGCCAAATCGCGTGTGATAATTCCCGCGCACCCCTGAAATACACGCGCCCAGGCTATTCGCGTGTGGAAATTCCCGCGCACCCCTGAAATACACGTACCCTGCTGTAATCGCGTGTGGGACTTCTCGCGCACCCCTGTAATACACGCGCCCAGCCTATTCGCGTGTGGAAATTCCCGCGCACCCCTGAAATACACGCGTCCAGGCTATTCGCGTGTGGAACTTCCCGCGCACCCCTGAAATACACGCGGCCAGGCTATTCGCGTGTGGAACTTCCCGCGCACCCCTGAAATACACGTACCCTGCTGTAATCGCGTGTGGGACTTCCCGCGCACCCCTGAAATACACGCGGCCAGGCTATTCGCGTGTGGAACTTCCCGCGCACCCCTGAAATACACGTACCCTGCTGTAATCGCGTGTGGGACTTCCCGCGCACCCCTGAAATACACGCGGCCAGGCTATTCGTGTGTGGAAATTCCCGCGCACCCCTGAAATGCACGTACCCTGCTGTAATCGCGTGTGGACCTTCCCGCGCACCCCTGAAATCCACGTACACGGCCAAATCGCGTGTGAGACTTCCCGCGCACACGTATTTTTTTTCAGCATGTCCGTGTTTGTGGGTACCCCTTTGCACGTCATTTGTCCTGGAGGGCCACAGTATAGGACATTCATCATGGCAGTATATGGGTGCTATTTGTTGGCGCACCTTTTGGCGCACATTTCTTACAGCCGCTGAGACGCTACCGCCTGCTTTCTTGTGGCGGTCGTGTTTGTGCCTGTGCGCTGGTTTGAGCGTGCGCTTTTTTGACCTATTCTATTCCATGAATACGTGTTGTAGGCGAGCGTGTGGGCGTTCTGCGCACTTTTACCCTGTGCTTCCCCCGTGACGCCCACATTTTGGCAAGTTGTTCCCCATTCCGAGTGTTACGCCCCGTGTTCCGCCTACTTTTGTTGCGGGCGCCGCGCTATGTGCGATTTTCGCTGTGGACTGTGCGATTTTCGCTGTGACCTGGCGCATGCCGTTAGATGGCCTGTGCGCCAACGTGCGCCGCGCACTTTCTTATCGCACGTCCGATGGTTTTCTCGTGCACGGCCTTCCATGAATCGATGTGCGCTGCTTTTCGTGCGATTTTCGCTATTCCTCTGCGATTTTCGCTATTCCACTGCGAATCGCACGTTTTTGGCCACTTGCGCCGCGCTAATTATTCCATGAATCGGCCTGTGTATGTGTTGTCAGGATTGCTTTTTGCATTTCTATGCAGTACTAACATTTGTGAACACAATTGGTCTGTGCTGTGCAGGTAAATATTGTTAACAATTGGTGGCAATTGAAATAGAATATTCATTGCTACATTTGCTTAGCAACTTACCCCACTTTCATTTGTAAATTTGAATGGGCCAGCAAGTTCTGTATCTCAGTGCATTTTTTGGTTTTTCTGTTGCTTCTTTGGCAACGTGCCGGGTTCACATTCCCTAATAGGTTTTTCTATGTTTGCGGCAATTGATGAAACTTTAGCTTCTTTTTTTTTGTTGCAGAATTTCCTGTTGCATTCTGTTGCATTTCTGTTTCATTTACTTTTCTTTTACCATGTTTCACTTTATCTGGAACAGGGTGTTGTTTCAGATGAGCGGTGTACAGTGAACGCAATCTATTGTGCTCTAGAATGCAAGGAATATCAGCTTTGACTTTACTTGAATCAAAGTTTAATAACAAAGACTGTCAAGTGTATGTAAGCGTGATAATGCTACATAGCTAATGCCTTCCTTAAACACTGTCTTTCCTATATCTACAATGCTTTATATAGGGTAAGACCTTGGGATTTCTGAATGGTAACTGCATATGCAAGAGTTAGAGAAAATTGCTCTCTATGCACTTAAATGTCTTTGAAGAGAAGAAATCGAGCCATTGAGCACCCTATCCTTTTTACTTCTGAAATCAAAGCGAATATTTACAAACTTAATGCTGTTATCATGTGGGTATGATTGAAAGCCAACAACTGTGCCCAGTGCTCCATTAACTAGTCCTTGCTCTACGTCAAGATTACGTTTAAGCATTACTCTACAATTTAATGAAAATTTCAATACTTTTTACAACCCAGCTGTGTTGGAGATTGAATTTTCTAAGGTATTTAGTCTTGTTGTGGCTTGCTCACACATGGGTACTGTCAAACCATGTACGTCTAGTTTGTCTGTGGCGCTAATTTCTATTATTGCTTGCATTTCTTTCTTTAGCATTGTTTCATTGAATTTGAAACAGCTTGGAAGAGTTGGCATTAAGGCCATACAATTGACATTTTTGTGCGCCATTTGTTCCATTACATCAGTTGCGCGTGCATTATCGCCTTAAAGTGCATGTATATGACGCTTTTACAATACAGCTTGCGCTTCTTGCGATAATACACCAACTCTAATACTTTTCAAGATGTTGGCAAAAGTGAGATCTGCAGATTGTTGCATGTTCTCAGTTAATTCTCTGTATTGGAAATGTTGCCAAAGGTTAACATTACCTATGCTACCAACAGTTTTCCGGCAGAGTTTGTGGCCTAAGGTTTTAAAAATCGGTTCACCTTTTACTGGTGTCAATTGTAGAAGATCTCCGAAAACGATAATGTGTTTCCCAGCAAAGAGTTCTTCCTTATTAATTTTAAGTACTTCTTGCAATCTGAGATGAATCAAAGCCAACATTAGATTGGAGACCATGCTCACTTCATCTATTAGTAGCATTTTCATTTGCTTCAATACTCTCCGTAATTCCATTGCAGCTTCTGCAGAAAGTTTGTAGTAGTCTAATTTATTTTGAGGCTCTACTGGAAGTAGTAGTAATCAGTGTAAAGTCACACCGCCTATGTTGTAGGCAGCTAAACCTGTGGGGGCTGTTACAACAGCTGACAGTTTGTTTTTTTGTTAATGTCACGAATGTCACGACCCTCGCCCAAAACCCCCTCTGGCAAACCTATTGGCCAGGTGGAGTCAGGACTCTGGCCCCTAGATCCTGGCATCCTCTTCAAAAGCCCTCATGGGGCCCGTCCTGGCGCCAGGCTCATACACAATGAAAAACAATGTGCTTGGGAACTACTTTATTGTATTGTCAGCCAACATGGAGGCATCCACATAGCTTGGTTCTTAAGAACCAAGCTATGCGGTCTAGTGTTTTTGGTGTGGTAGCCTAGGGACTACTTTACCTGGACTATTTTGTTGGGGCTATTTAAACCACACCCGAGCAAGACAACACGCTTTGCGTTACTTTGCAGCTTGCAACGTGACGCTCATTGTGTCCAGCTATTCCCTCAAACCTCGGAGAAGCAGAACCTGCAAGAAGACAAAAGGAACATCATTAGCAGCAGCATCGTACCTGCATCTTTAAACACTTGCAGCTACTGAGAACAGCTTCCTCGAATCTTCCCGCCTCCCGGACAGAACGACCTGAAAGAGGAAGGTAGAGGCAACATTAAAGAAAGCAGTAGAGACATTTACAAATTACGAACTGCTCAAAAGGCTTACCTGGCTGGTCGCCTCTCGGCTGGCACCACTCCGGACATTCCACTCGCGCTGAAGAACACTGCGACCTACAAGGAAGGAAAACACAGATTAGCAAAGGCAAGACTTCGCAGCGCTGCACATAGCGCTTACTTACCGCATCATAGCGCTCGTAATGCGCCATCATTTACCAGCGGGGCTCAACCAAGCCAGTTCGCCGCGCTGAAGCTCTGCATACCTAAGGGAGAAAAAAGAAATTTTAAACAAAGAAAGGCATGCAGGATAGCAACAAAACAAAGAACAGCAATAAGACTTACCTGAACAATATCAAACGGGCCGGCGTCAGTGAAGTAACTGTACCGCACTCGCCCATGAAAGACAACGCACCCCTGCAAAGAAGGCAGGACGGAGAGTATGCCTAATTCTACCACAAGGCAGAACCTTCCCCGCAGATCACATCGGGGCAAAGCTGAGAAGCATACCAGCGAAAAACCCGGCTGGGTGGCGTCCCTGTGGATACCAGGTGAGGGCAACAGTCAATTGCTGCAGGAACTTGCTAATAATTTGGATTAAGAATGTTTTCCCTGATCCTGCTTCCCCACTGACATACAGCAGTATAGGTTTGTAATTTTGCCATGTACATTCTTTATTTTTGTGCTGTACGCCATGCACAATTTGTTTTGTTACCTCTTCAAAAATGGTGCGCTGATCGTTGTTAAGTTTTCCTTGCTGCACAGTTAAATCCTCTGTATCTTCTTGATACTGATACATGGTGTTTTCTACTTCTGCCATAGCAACTTCAGCCTCATTTTCTATCAGTGGCTGTCCTAATGGCTCTTGACTTCCTGTTACAGAAGGTTGACTACTGTCGAAGAGTCTTAATCTAGTTGGGCCTGAATTTCTTCTTCCTGTTGCTGCTCATTGTGTAACATTGTTTTGTACTGCGTAAAGTTAACATCAGTGATAGTTCTTTCATTTGCTTTGAAAGGATCTTCATGGCACTCATAATTATCTAGTATATATTCCTCTTTTCTCCATGGTTTGAAAAGTTCTAAAAGAGACATGTAATATAGTTTTTTCTGTTGAGGAGTTTTTAATGACAACTCTGCATGATTAATTATGCTTTGTTTGTTAAAGTTTCACTAAGCTCCCTTCACAATCGGTCACTCTATCTACGTTTACTTTCATCAGGTTTTCCATTATTTTTGTATGCAATGTTTTGAGCTATGTGGTACAGACACGAGCTTTCCATACCTGTTCGGATAGTATGTGTCCAATAAATTGTTTTTCAGAATGTCTTGGCTGTTGGGATCATTTCTGGCAATAGTTTCTATGTTCTCATATGATTTTAGCACTCTTTTTCTAGATTTTGCAGGACCAAGACTGAGCCATACTATGTTGTCTGATGTTCCGTACAAAGCAGTGCCGGTTAAACGATCTGCTGCTTCATAGGCCCCACATTCTCTATGAGAGAGCATTTTTATGCCTAGGCTGTACAATTTCGGTGATAATGTTTTGTCTGATGCTAGGTCATCCCAGAGGTCTTGAAGCTCTGTTTTTTTCTGCTTTTGTTAAGTAGGCTGTCACATATCGTGCAACAGCAGTTAAATTGTCTGCAATATACTGCACATCTATGTTTGCATTCCACAATAGGGCAATGATTGCATTTTAATCCTTGATATATTTTGATTCTTCACTTCTTGTTATGTAATACGTGTTTTAAGGTGACTTACCCTTAACACTATGTCGAACTGAAGACATGAAGTTGTTTACTCCACCTGTTTCTGTAACTGGTATGGGGAAACCAAAGCAGCATTTGGTATAGTATTTATCTTTGTTTTTGTGTTTACGGCGACAATATTTGTCACATTTGTGTCTTTGAAATTGTAAAATCTGCCCATGCAGCTCACTATGACTCTGTTGTGAAGGGATTTCACATGTGGCATATTTTTGGATAAACTGCAAAACAGTGCTATCACTGTCATGGCCAAATTCCGGTGCACCTTTGATCCATAATAGCATGTGAATACGTGGTGCTCCTCTCGCTTGATTTTCTTTTCTCCAAAAGAAGTGTTGCACTTCTCCAAGGGGAGGAACACTTTTATTGCAAATAAAGTGTAGCATTGCAATGAAACGATGATGGAAATATCTTGAGACATTAACTGGATCTAGAGTTCTTCAGGTGTTCATATGTCTATGTTGTTTTTGTTGCTGTTTGCTATGCGTAGGAACTCATGCAAATCTTCCCATGCGTATTCTGCACAATTTAACGTAACAAACCAAGTTGGTGGTTCAAGGTTTCTGATCATGCAATGCACGTCTCTGTGCCGCCTAAACCAGTATTCCTTTGTACCGCGCATGTTTGCAAACAAACTTGTTATACTTGATTGTAAAACCTCCTCTTTTTCTTGTACTTTCTGTATTAACTGTGTAGCTGACATATTTTGAAAGTGCATTCCAGATTTAAGAATGTGTGCAACTCCATAACATAGTATTGCTAATTCAATTTCGTAGAGTAGGTGGAAAATGTATTCCACATTTTGTCTAAATCGGGGATCTTGGCACTACATTCTTAATGAGCGGTATTCTGATGCCCCAATCTGAGTGGGTCTATCATCGTACCTCCCACTTTTGCCAGTAGGAAATAGCAGTGGGAAAGCACATGCTTCTATACTTTTTTCCCAAATACTCATTGGTGACCCTTTGGTTTGTCGCATTTGGTAAGTTTCTAGTGCATCATCTATACTTTCATTGGAATGCAATGGATGAATTGTGTAATGGTCTAAGAGAGTGGATACTGTAGCTGGATCCAGAAGTTCAAATTGTGCAGTTTCTGATGGCTCTGGAATTATTTCAGTTGTTTGCCTTAAGCTTTCATCAATATTTATTTCCTTGTAGTACTCATTGTTGTCTTTTAGATATTGCAATGCTTGTGTAACTTTGTGTAACTCCACAAATTGTTGCCACATTTTTTTGTCCTTTGTTGGTACTCCATTTAGCAAGACTGTTAAAGAATACTCTATTGAAGGTTCCACTCCTAGAGTGTGCACATTTTCAGTTAGATCTAATGGCAAGTACACTTCTTTGCCACAAATGGCTTTCACCAATTCAGAGGTAGGTAAATTAGCTGTTTTTGGATGAAGGCATATAATTGCTTGAAATGGGTGAACTGTTTGAAATATTATGCTCTCATACAAATTGAGCTGTTGCAGGCTTTTTGGTAATGGAAACAATTCCAAAATATTTGTAATTGCACGTGAAGGAGTGTGGTTGTTGTCTAATTTTGCAGTACAGTAAATGCAACATATTAGACATTCAGTTACTTCATATTTGCTTTCAGCTAAAAGGTACAAAGCTAATTCAAACCATTTAGAGTCTTCATTGTTTTCTATTTTGTATGCTATGTCCAAATTTTTTGTGTTCCTTTGGTAAAACGTTCTGCAGCAACCTAAACACACATGGTTTGGTACTTCAGCCGATGATCTTTTAAATTTTATTATTTTTTTTCTGTATGTGTGCAATAGAAGTTTGCTATGTGCAGAATTGTCGCTACTATGCTCTAAAACTGTTGCATTTTCTACGTGGCTCTCACTTCCAAAATACTTTTTCTGAATACGGTCCATTTCTTGTAAGTATTTGGGTGTACCATGCACAAGAGTGGTATTTAAATTGCCTAATTCTGAAGCTGGACTTTTTGCACAATATATTTTATACACTAAATTTCTTACTTTAGAATGATGTACTGATATTCTTTTGATATCATGGAAGGTACTTTTGCAATTAGGCCCAGAAATGCAGGCTAGTGAATGTCCTTTTAGTCCTGTGTGTTTTCGCACTACACAAATATCCATATTTTGCAGCACTTTGATTTTACTTTTGTCTTTACCTTTTACAGATTGGTTGAGGAACACACGTAAAGACTTGAAAGCTTTATTTGGAATGGCACACATTGATGTGCACGGCCATTTGTATACTGGACGGTGTGGTTCTGCTGAATCGAGAGGTAATTCTGAGTTTTCAGAAGACAGTTTTGTAAGCAGTGTTTCTTGTTCCATGATGGTAGTATTGATTTTCTCATACCCACGTCCACTGCTATGGATGGCAATTGTGTTTGTTTGATTTTGTTTCTATGCTTCTTCATTGAAATATGGCTATTTGGTTGTTGTGTGACTCCACTCACCACCACAAACATGCAAAACATTATTTATGTTCACATTCTGTTTATTGCTCAGTTTCATTTGTAGTTTGGTACTTACTTTTGTTAGTGCTTTCATCCTTTTTAACACTAATATGAACAACTTCCTTTTGAGAAGGATTGCACTGTCCACGAGTGCTTGCAGAATTTACTTTCTACGGTACGTTTTAAGGGGTGAAGATGGCTTTGGTCTCCTTTTTTTAGTAGATTCTGAAGGACTCTGTGATGAAACATTTTTGCTAAAATGATTTTTTTACTATGGCTTCTTCTTACACTTATCAGGATTATTAGGAACATTGTTAGCTGTACTGGCAGCCGTTTCGTTGACATCATTTCTGTGTTTTGTGATACTTTTTGATGGAGGATGTACCGTTTCCGTAGTTGAGACTTCTTTTATTATGTTACCCAATTGCATTACGTGGTTTGTATCAAGATTCTTCCCTAACTCTACAACAGGTGGATGCTTACATTGGGTACCTTTATTTTTATTTGCTCTTATTCTGCGTTACTTTCTACGGAGCTGCTTTTTGGTAGGCATTCTTTGGTGTCTGTTGAGAAAAAAAAAATGTTTGGTCTGTTGTCCAATGTATGTCTGCTGTGTGCATGTGTGCCTAAGTGTGATTATGAAACTCTTTGCCACAGTGTGTCAATGCACATTGACCTCTAACTATCATTTGGTAAGGCTACTTTACTGTTTGTATAGTAGGACAATGTGCTTTAGATGAGAATACACAGTGCCCTACTTGTGCCGAGAACCACTATTAATAACCAAAATGGCAAAAGCTTGCTACCGCCACTTATTTTCACAATCTATCCTTCTACGGATTTCCCATGTCAGTACCAAGCACACAGCCATTTGTCACCCATTCCACATGTTAATCTTTGTCCTACAATTGGATATTTGTAGGCAGAATGGTCTACAAATGATTACTTCCTTTGATGCCCAAAATAAACAAATAACCCACGCAGCCTCAGTAAGGAGAAGTTACAATATGAAGGTTGTACTGTACTTACTTTTTTTTGCACAATGACAAGCTTACTTCGGATATGTCGTCTGCAGTGTAGATGTTGGTGATTCTCAGGAGAGTAGTCTTCACTGTGAATTAAAAAAAACAATATCAATTACTTTGTGTGTTTACAGCCGTCAAGAAACTGCAGCCTTCACTTGTACTTCGTTCGTCATACGATTCAACTTTCAGGTTTCAAACCAATCCACGTGCACATTTCACTTCTCTCTGCGCACTCTTTCAATATGGTACTTCAAAGTCCTTCAAAATATCTATCTTTTTTTAGGGGTTTGGAAATGCCTTGTTCTTTACAAAGTGTAGTATGCATAGGAGAGAGGTTTGTAAGCTATAGGGCAATGTAGTAGATGGGCAAACGTTTTTTACTTGTTAATGCAAAGCACAATATCCAAAAATCGGGTGACCCTCCGAAGGACATGTCAGCACCACTATCGGAAGCATTTACTATTCTCATACCATCACATTGCAAGTAGCATTACTGTTGCCAGTACAGAGGACAGAACTGCAACATTTTCACACACAAAATTAAGGTCAACCCTAAATTATACTTCTCAACTCACACGCTTTTGGCGGGTGTCACCCGCCTTGTAAAGGGCAGACTCACCCGTCAAGCCTCCTGCACGGCCATTCCTTCCAATGGACGTGTTACCCGCCAAAAACAAAAATGAGCTCATTTCACCTGTCGTTCAAATAAAAATGGTTGAGAGCTATGCCTAAATAGGCATGCTTGCAACGTATGTACAGGTTATGCTGAAGAAAGTAAGCAGTCGTGCCAATTGTTAATAGCAAATCGGCATTCTTGCACTTTACTAGGGGTAGCGTTGCTATGTGCTTCCTATGGAAATGTACTGGCATTATTTTGTCTATTTTAAATAATAAGGTTTCCACATGTACTCTGATTAGAATGAACATACCTGTACTCTATACTGATGCGTGTGGTCATGCATGGAGCTGAACGTAGAAATTCACAATCCTTCCACAGTAGCTTGTGAAGTAGGTGCTTTGCAATGGTATGCGATTTCCATTAAGAATCGTCAACAGTAATTTTGAAGTGTGCAATGTTGATGACGGAGTTAAAATTAGCGAGGTTCTATGTGTTTGGTGGCTGATTCAGCACCTGGTTAGTTGTGTCCAATGATGGACTCGCTTTCGTACCGCTGTAGAAAGGGTGGAAGGACTGGGTAAGAGTTACGTGCTGCACGTAGCCAACGCTTGTCCGCTGGTAGGGCGTGTCACATACAGGTTTCTACATCTAATCTTGCATGGAAAGACGACTGTAGCCATCAGCCAATCAGATGTTCACATTACTCTTTTTTGTCGAAAGACGGTGCGCACACTGAAAATGGCAGAGGTGCAGAGGGTCAGGGTTTTGCTGCTCAGACATTTTTGTGCAAGGCTTACAACACTATGCCTAGGGTAGGCATGTGGCGCACCATTTCGATGTGCGAGGAGTGGAAGTGGTCTGGAGTGCTGACACTGATGCCAATGCTGCAGCAATTCTGCAAGTTTGCAGAGACATGCGTAGAATGACCACTCCTCATGTGGTAATTTTGCACTACGGTGCTTGCCACTGGGGATACCTGACTTCATGTTCTTTTTGGGAGATTTGGCACAGTTGGTTGAAGCAATCGTGACCATCTTCCCAAACTTCAAAGTTATTTTTTCTGCTTTACTCCCCAGACTACAATGGACAAACACTTCATGCTGCGAGTTGGTATGTCTTTTTGCAGCCATGACAACAATGCTCCCAGCAATGCGCATTACTTTGAAGGAGATGGTGTTGCACTATCCTCTTTGGGAAATGCGATATTCTTTTGGAACATAAGGCTTGCTTTAGAAAAAGTTTTGTAATGTTTGCAAGAGTAAAGCAAGGATAAAAAATGCATAAAATACCACATGCCTGTACGATATGTGGCCAAAAATTAAAAAAACGGCTCTTCTCAGAGCCTACCTATAAGGGGGGAAAAAGGGATTAGTAATATAAGGTAACATCGTCACGCTCTGCTCCTCCACATGTCCACGAACATGCTGGTAGTTAACTGCCAGCACATATCACCACTGGGGACTGAAGGGTGGAGCCGGATGTAAATGAGAATGAGCGGAGCTAGGGATTGGTCCAAAAAGTTCAGTAGGTGTATTTTGACCGACGTACTTTAGTAAGACCGTCTTCTTCCTCACAGGACACCACACAGCCATGGCTTTCCATGCTCGAAAACAGATTGTCTGGATTGTGGGCGACTCATTCGTCCATTGGTTGAAGTTGCATGCCGACAGCTACAGTTTATCTACAAATATCGGATTTCAACATGCGGAAGTGCACTGGCATGGCATGCGCGGCATGAGATGGTTGGACTTGGTACCTCTTTGTGTTACTTTGCAAAGAGAGCGTCCTCCAGATATACTCATCATTCATTGTGGCGGAAACCATTTAGGCCATGTATCTGGAATTTCTTTACAGTTTGCCATGAAGGAAGGACTTGCGAGGCTCATGGACATGTTTCCAAATTGTCAAATACTTTTTTCCCGTATTGCCCAAAGACAAATCCGGTTGCGTTCTTCTGCATTTGGTCCACAAATGGAGAAAGCGAGACGCAATGTGAATAAGGCTGTGTGCCTTTTTAAGAGATGTTGGTATGTCCTCTTTCCACAATGAAAACATTTTGTTTCGTAGCAATTTCATTTTCCGCAGCGATGGAGTCCACCTCACATATGCAGGCAATTAGATGTTTCTTCACAATATCCAAAATGCATAGCGCTGTCTTTTGCAATCTCACTAACCTATCTGACCATCCGTTTCACCCAATCCACTCCTTTTTAACCCACACAAACCACCACCAAAAGGCTCTTTTCAGAGCCGCCACTTACCCCCAACGTACACTTTATTGCGTTGGCTCCATTTGCACGCTCCCTTTTTGTCCTCTACTATTGTCTGCAAACTTTTGCTAAACTCTGCAGGGCTCTACAGCCTTCACTTCATAGTTCTATTGTTACACTGAGAAAAGTGGCTCTGAAAAGAGCCTTTTCTGTCATTTTTGTTGTTTTTACATTCATTGACTAACAGCACTCCACACACTAGAAGAAGAGGCGAGAGGAGGGTAAGGAAGGGACACCAGCCACGGGGATAAGAAAGGGCAACTGAACAGATAAATATTAAGGGTGATGTTTATTTAGGTAAGGAGCAAATCTTCTGGTGCTCGCTGACTGCAGCCTCAAAAGCACTTCGAAGACTCTCCCCCCTGCAGAGTACTGTGTCACAATACGTGCACACTACTGTCACCTTCAAAAGGTAAGGGTCCGCAGCATTGCGAATGGCTTGTGACGCAGCTGGAGGGAGGCGGACCCCCACAGGAGTGTCTCTTGTGGTGGGAGGATCAGATTCTGAGGGTGCTGTGGATGAACTCAACCGACTACGCTCTTCACATGGCACCACCTTGCAAATGTTTGCAGTGTGGAACGAAGTGAGGTGGCGCTTCATGGTTGTCATACCAAAACTGTATGCTCCAAGTCTCCCGCGACTCAACACCACATCACACTGGTTACACTTCACCAGGTTCACATGTGCTTTTGGTACATTCCCATAAACGGAAAACAACCGCCACACCCACGACTCTCGGCGAGTGCTCCTAGTGCGGAGTTCCTCCACTTCATTCTCTTCCTCCTATTCTTCCTCAATCTCTACATCCTCACCCAAATATCTCTCTGCAGGCCCTTGGTGAGGTGGTGATGGTGGCGGGTTTGGGGGAGGTGCAGAGGCTAATAACCCAACAGCAGCCATGGAAGCCATAGTAATTCCTTTCCTTTACGTCACTAAAGCAGTAAAGGCAACGCACCACGATCTGCTATAGCTAGAAGGACAATGAAGATGCGCTCGGGGGGTGTGGCCTTTTGAGGGCTTGCAGGGGTTGCCTCGTGACCGTCTTCATCCTTACTAAGTGGTACACTCAATTTTACACAGCAACTCCTGAGGTGGCCTATTGTTTGAGATGTGTGATGGTACATTTTACCACTCCACAATACTTTGCCTTGTGTCCACAAGTTCATTTTTAGTGTTGCGGAAGCACACAAACCGTGGAAACTAGTCCCCATGCTCAGTGTAGGTGTGGTCACAAGATGACATACTCAACACATCCGCCCCCTTCATGAAAGTCCCCTGGCTAGCAAATGCAAACATTCACACATGCGCACAAGTGTCCTACGTACAGTGTTCGGGTTCTCAAAGTACCTCATAGTGCAACACAAGTGAGACGAACAGTTAGGAACTGGCACAATGTTGGCAATCGTTTCGTTTGTACTGCGCATGTGCTCACATGCTATGGTCACTGTACGGACAGTTCCAGTGTCCTTAGGACAACTCCATTTTGTTTGCCTACACCCTTCCCGCCCACCGTGCCTGTTCTATGGACGGCACCATTTTGACTGTGCCCAATACGAACCGCTATACTTTCCTCCACACACTCACTTTCTACTCATTTACACCCTTTCCGGCCATCTTGTGTGTTCTGCCACCATGTATTATCTCGTCCCCAAGCGGTACGCTGAGTTAGTATATCTTTTGGACACCCCTTTCTGTTTATGTAAGCACATTGTGCAAAGATGGTGCTGTCACACATAACATCCATCTTACTTGCCATTAGACAACACCCACATTCCATTGCTTGTGGATAGGTCGAACAGGCGCGCTGTTCGCAAACATTTTTACGTCTTTTTAAAAAAAATAATCTAAAAACATCCTCTATCTCTACAACTACTGTACAAAACCATTTACTATATACACAAACACACATCAATATAAAGAAACAGCAGGGGAAGCGGACACAAACAAATAAGGGGGAATTTGGATTTAACACGGGCTGGTTATGAGGGGAAGATTTGTGAGGGGAACAAGGGATGGATACTTCGTTGAAACGTCTATTTTCCTGTTGCATGTTTGGGGATGGGTCACTAGGGAATAGAGAAGCTGGGCAGGTGCAGGTGGGGCAATGGTACCGAACCTTCCCTCTCACAACGTCCTCCACAAACTCCCGCAAACTTTGAAAATTGTCATTCAAAACATCCATTTTCGACTAAATCCGTTTTATTCTGTCTTCTTCTATGTCTTCTGTTGCCCTTTCCTCTTTTTTTTCCTGGTCTGTTAAAAAAGAAAATTACCATAAATTATATGCTTATAAAATACAGGTCACTATCCTGCATATGCAGACCAATGTGTACCATTGTTGTCACTGTCTTCAGACATTTCCTCCTTCGGGAAATACTCCTCCAGCCACTCCAAAGTACTAGCCATTTCTGAGTCAAAACAACAGAAAAAAATTATTATTTCTGCACCACATACCAAAAACAACCACACCCACTTTAAAAAAAATGCCCTGCACTTACTCTTTTGTTGTAATCTCTCTTCTTCCAAATGCGTTTGTCCACTATCGTTCCAGGCTGCCAAGCTTCTGTGAAGTGATTACAGTGATGGCATCCTTTCTTTTTTTTTTTTTTGGTACCATCCACTTCATTCTACATGGTTCTTAAATGTATCATTTTCATTTCCTACCTTCAGGTTTCCATATTAACTTATAATTACTTACAATATCTTTATGCCCTTCTTCACCGTTTACACTTTTTGAGTAAGACAATAGTACATTTTCAGATACCCCGTCTCTTCGTGTAATGATGATCCTGTCCGCAAACAGGCGCTCAGTCCGCCCCTTTCCAAAGTCAATAGGGAGGGGGTTCTGAATGTTCTATGTTAAATGTATGGCAAATACATACAGTATACTACATATCTCTCGAAATCGCAACATTACAGTGCATATTCTGCTCACCAACTTCATTGCCACAATTTCATGCTTAAGTTCCACCTTCCAAAAACCTGTACATTTCCCTACAAAACACACTTTCATAAGGGGACGTTAGGGTTCAGCTCCCCTCCCAAAAACCAGTGCAATTCACTACAAAAAAAACTTTGTTGAGGGGACGTTATTGTTAAGTTGCCCTAACAAAAACCTGTACACTTTACTAAAAAAGAAAAAAAGTCCTCCTCCCCTTTATGCTTCAAAGTAAAACCCCTGAAATTCGACAGTTATGGTAAATTAAGCCCCCAACCCTGCCACCACCCCTGTGCACTGCTAACACTAACACCCAGACCATGAAAGATGTCTTCTCAAATGTCAATGATGACATCAATGACAACACTTGTTTAGCCCCTTTCTTTACCTTCCCTGCCATACATATATATGTACATTCAGTAAAAAAAATTCACTAAAGAAATGTTACACTTCACAGTGCAACCAAACACCACCTCTATGCAACAGCCATCACTTTTTTAGGGAAAAGCCTCCTTTTCAGAAACCTCTCTTGATTTGCCTTTCCATCCCAATTAAAGCACTCACCATAATCAGACATGCATGTGCCAATGGTGGGTTTAGCATGGGATGGAAGTGTGATCATCCTTGGATGCCTACGCCATGTTCAGTGTCCCCACCCTGCCTGCCATCCACTAGGCAGGAAAAGCAACAAAGAACTGATTAAAAAAAAGGCATACTGGTATGAACTGTGCACGGCACCGCCCTTAAGGCATTCAGAGGCCTTTTATTGCCACCAATGGATGGTAGGTAACCAAACTGGAGTCCGTCCCAGCACATGAATTGTTCTGGAGCACTGTCATTGCCAATACTGGATCATGAGAAGACAACCAAATCACCAGTTTGTGAACTTGATGGTAAATCAATGCTAAAGAAGTGTTATTTGCAAACATATTTGGTAGTGTTGCTTTGTGTGTAAACAATTTGAATTTGTGAATGCACATGTATGTATGTGTGCGGTTGTCTGTGTGAATGTGTGTGTTCTGTCTATGCAAGAGGAATGCATGCATATGCTTTACCGAAGGATTAGTATTATGTAAGCAATTTTATAGTGACAATACCATCTTATTTTGTTTGTTCAATTTCATCCAAAGAGATGTGTTGGGAATTTTAGTATAGACTGTGATCATAGCTTCATGAACGTGATTTACTGTGATCATACTGGCATAGATTGCGGCTGCATTTTGATGAACGTGATTTACAGTGACCATACTGGCAATGTTTGCAGCCTTAGCATAATGAATGTGATTTACACTGGGAATGTTAGCATCAATTATGAGTGCAACTTTATGGATTGATTTACATTGACAATGTTTTCATATATCATCAGCAAAAATGCATGAAAGTAACTTACACTGGCAATGTTGATATATGATGTTGGTACAATAATCGTGAAAATGTAAAATGCTCTGGTGTACTACTACTGGATTTTGATTAGCTACCTAGAGAATTGCAAATTGTGTGGCTTTCTACCCTAGTATACTTACAAATTGTGCTGTAAAAAGAAAATGCACAGTTTCAATGCACTTTCTTTAATGTTAAGGGGTAAGCACCCCTTGTCTCCCACTGAAACTCTTTCATCACTATGCTCTGTCATTCATGCTATTTCATGGTAAATAATGTCCCTCCACTGTAAATATCTAACTGCTGTTACTGACCTTGAATCATTTACAAATCCAGTCACTACCCAGAAGCCACATGCCCTTACCCCATGATACCAAAAGCTGCCTCCACTACTGACATGCGCGTAATAACGCTTCCAGCTATGCAGGGTGATAGCGGGTACATTTGAATGTCACGCGCCAGAAGCTGCATGTTAGGGAGAATACTCCAGAATGGCTAATTTCCCTTACCTACTGAGTTCCTCAGCAGCTTTGCTGGATTTCCAGGATTTATTGTTTTCACCTGGTAACAGTGTGAGCCTTTTTTCCCACTCTTACATGTGTTTTTGCTGTGTGTGTTCTTGTGTTCATAGACTGTGGATCCTCACCTACTCCATAGGCATCATCTTTTTACTGTGTGTTACACAGTACCTTCAGTGCAGTGACACAGGGTTGTCTTTTAGACTTCCCAACTCAGACCCCATTTTCTGTGACTGACTACTGTCACCCAGAACATGTAAAGTTGGCATTGACTTTATTAGTCTTTTAAATCCACAGACCAGTACAAACTATCTTACTGAGAGTACTGGAAAGGGTTAATACTTATCCCTTTTTTGTCTGTTTCTCTTGGAGCATTGTTTCACTCACTTTTCATCAAGACTTGGCTGGTAGCAGTGGTAACTACCCTATTTTTCCTACTGTGGTTATCTTAACCTTGGTATGGTTTTAGGCTATCTTGGTAGCCTCGAACTTACACCCGCTAGACCATATAGGTTTTTATACGGTTCCGGCTGTGTTTATTCGCCATTTCTTTTTTAAAATGTCTTTCTCGTGTTTTACTCCACACACCAAATCAGGTTTGCTTCCTTTGTTCACCGTCTTTTCGTGGGCTTCTACACAGAAGCCTTCCTTAGGCGCCTGAAAGTCTGGGTAAGCAGGATGTGAGGGAGGGGTTTTAGGACTCCTGCCATGGGTTCCCTTGGTAACCTAAATCGCACTCATGTTTGATTGGCTAGGTGACTGTCCCACCAGGACAGCCACCCTGCTGTGTGATTGACAGCCAGGCTGTGTGAATGGGGGAAAAATGCATAAAAACAGGACTCTGGGTCCGGAAATGCAGAGTCGCCACTGGAACGAAAGAATCGATGAGGAGCTGACTGAAGAGGATCCCTACAATGACTGAACCACCCGGTGAAGCCCTGCTGCAGGTCCGAATCTTCAGACTCCAACGACAGAGAAGATCTACCTGGAATCTTCTTCTCCTGAGCTGGTGGGACCAGCCAGTCCGCCCAAACTGCAAGCCAGGTCTCCCTCCTCTGGTCCAATTTGCTGTACAGAGCTACAGTGAACCGGATAGCTAGGAAGGTTGGACCCTGCTTCGGTTTTAAGGAGCGCATCTTTTATTCGTTGCTTTGCTCTGCTGCTGGTTTCTTCCCTGGGCAGTGCAGGACCTTACAGTCTTCCTACTTCATGTCAGTCCAACAGTCGCTTCAGGAGCCGTGAGCCTGCAGGAACTGCCAGGAACGTCCGCCTCAGCTACAGCTCCTTCTCCATTTAAAGGTACTGTGCAAATCCGGTTGCTCGTTTTGTCCAGCCGCACTGAAGGTGTATGAAACCTTTCGCCAATCCGAGGACTTGTCCTTCTCTACTCTTTAAACTAACTTTTCTGCAGACCAACTTCGTCAGGAACTCTTGGCAAAGACTTAACCGTGAACTACCCTAAACTGTGTGATCTTGAGCAAAAGACTTTTGTCCTATTGACGTTGGCCCTAAGCCTTTTCCATTTGATTCCATCACTGTAGTTCCTCTTTCTAGATTGCCCTGCTTACTTACCTGTTGGTACTGCTCAATTTTTACCTAACTTTGTCTTTCCCTCCCTTTTTAAATTACTGCAGTGCCATTTTGTTCATACTTCATTTTGAGTTTAACTTGTCCAGAATCTATTGGGGATTAAGGGTGTGATTTTTCAACTGCTTTACTTTAGTGAAATGTTTTACAACTGATGTGTAAATAAATGTATATTCTTTTACTCAGAAACCTTGAGTCAGTGTTTGTTTGAATCATAGTAATTGCTGTCCTTTGTGTAACTATTGATACTGCTCACTTGCTCTTGAGATAAGTCTGGCAGCTCAGCCATCACTACCACTTTACTGTGTAGTACAGGCTTGTAACAAAGGTGAATTTGTACTGTCACTTGTATTCTTAATTGTGTGTGGTGTTCCCAAAGGAACTCCATGGTTGCCTCCAAAAACCTTCCGACTCCGCCCTGGTGAATGGAGCAATTACCGGTCTATTCCGAGTTCAGTGGGACCGTTAATTCCCCATTCACCAGGGCCATAGGGCTCAATGGGAATGGGGAAGGCGCTAATAATGGTACCACAAATTGCGGTACTGTTATTAGCTCTAGAGTCCCTTTGCGGGTCCCGTCCTTAACGCCTGCAAAAAACAGGTGTTAAGGAAGGACTCGCAAAGGGAACTCGTAGTAGGGTGGTAGGTATTACCGGCACTGGTGCCCTTACCGGTAATCCCTTACCTCCCACCTCGTAATGAGGCCCAATTTAATGTATGATTCAATAATATGCTTACATATATCAACTAGATCAGCGCACGTTCCACCCTTATGGTAGCATGGTCATCATCTGAGTTGTACGCATGTAGTGTCCCTAGGCTATTTCAGGAGTCTGTGGCGAGGCATGTGCTCCTTTAGGTATTTCAGCAGTGGCCTTCATTAATATACGCAATAGGATTGCAAGGCAATTTTGGACGAAATATAGGATAGAGATAAAGTACTGTTGGGCATGTGAGGGATTTATGAGCATGCTCAGTCAATCCCGGCAAATGGGGAGGATTAACAAACCTACAGTGTCTGTTTTTGATACCACAGGTTAGTTATGGATATTATTTCTAAGAATTCTAACCCGACTCCAAGATTATAATAAAACAAAGGTTGTGCATCGCTCTTAGTTAAGCAATATTTTCAAAGGCGTTTTAACTAAATTAGTATGTTATGAGGAGCATTACGAATCACCTGAACACACCTTGGATAATGCGCACAAGAAACGCTGAACAAATATTTTAGAGAAATGCATGCTCACACTCAATGCTAAAACAGCTTATGTTCATAAGTTCCATTTGAATTCATCCAATTTAAGAATGAGAATGTAGTCAGATAAATCTGTGGTCAGATTTTTACTAAGCAAATTCTTTCCATGGAAAGCAGATACATAAGCTTGTTCAGCATTGTATAAGAACATGCAGCTCTCTGGAAGACTTTCTCAGGGTTTCTTTACATAGTTCAAGACTATGACATGTGAAAAGGTGTATGATGTTGGTAACAAAAGGCCAAAGGCAGAGGGGTGGGATGGACAGAATTAACAAATTAACATATGATTATCATTGGCCACTTGATGTAAATGTAAACAATGTTTGTTTGTCCCTTGTCCTTCTCGGTTGATTTATTATGTAATGCCTTAATGCGGGTGGCCAAATATCAGTGGGATTAGGAAAAGGGTGAAGTGACCCTGACCTGAATATTGTTTCAGATCAAGTGGTATGGTTATATAACAGTGAATCCAAAGGGAACATAGTGTGTGGGTTTCTAATCATAACCAGGGCAAAAATGAAAAATGTTTTAGGTGGTCACTCTAGATGTGCTAGAATCTTGTGGCAAGAACCAGTTGACCATACGCTGACAATGTATAGTATCAAGGGAATAGCTGTAGGTGCTTATGGGAGTTAGAGGTAGGGTCCTGGGAATTTGGACATTATTTCCTTGCTTGACTTCTGGGTGTTCCTTTAATGACATCCTATGTTATGCGCTTGGAGACAGACACAACATAACTTACTGTCTTTCTATCCCTAAGGCCTATCTTGTTTTTGGCTTACATTGCGGTCTATGGAGGATTGGGAACTGACCAAAATGTTAGTCAGAAACCTGCTGTCTCTGGGAAGTCAAAACAAAATGGACTGGTTCTGCCATATTAAGAAGGCTTTGCAGACAGTGGGGATTTGTTATCAAAGGCCTGAACATATTGCAAGCGTGCGCTTATATTAAAATTTAAGAGCATATGGGAGCATACTAGAGAAGAAGTCAACCTCCAAAGATCTGTTAGGTCTGATCTACTTGTTCCCTTCTTGAGTTTTATGGATTCTGCAAATCTGAAATGAACTGAAACTGACTGACCGACTGAGAACCATGTTCCTTATTTACATTATTTTCTGGATTCTCATTACATAGAGGAATCAAATAGTCTTGCAGAGCTAGTTGATAGAGAGGGAGAGACTGTTCATTTTTTCAACTGTCTTAAACACTGTAGCTACTTGGTCCCTTTCTATAAAATGGCAGACAATGCCTCATAGTAGCATCCTGATGTTTTCTAGTTGTTGTGTTCATTGATGTGAGAATCAGACTCATTGGTAGTGTACACACAAACGGAAAGGTCTGAATTCAGTATGTGTGACGTCAGACTGAAATTGAAGACCCTAACATTGGAGACATATCAATCTCTTAGAGAGACTGGAACGCAAATTAGGAGATTGTCTATGTGAATCCATTTAGAGGTGCCCTAGGTAATTATCAAAATGTAGTGTTTCGCTCTTAGATTCTTTCAATATTTGTTGCAAGCATCCTGTTAAATTGTGGTGGATTTTTGACCCAGGATAACCTTTTAAAATATTCCTTTTTTACTAGTTATTGGCTGACAAATTGGGAGGCTAGATGGGCTTGGCCTAAAATAGGCGTAGAGTAGTAATTGCAGTTTGTGAACAAAACAGTAGGACGGGCTGCTTTGGGTTTGTGGGCACATACTAAGATATTTTTCAAGACTAGGAATCTTAAAGATGGAGAAATCGCTTCATAATATGATAATATATTTTTGAGATTTCAGTCACTGCACACCTGAACCTGTGCAGGAACCTACAGTGAGCGCTGTGTGACATGACTGTTACAATAAGGCTGTGATACAACGTTGTCAATTGCACAGCACACTATGCCACAGTAAGTCCACCTCACAGGACAGAAAATCAGGAAGTGATTCTTCAAGCCATCAACGTGAATAACAAAGATCCACACTGAAGGGTGTCTGGCAGTCAGCAAGAAAAAAATGAGAGAATGGGCATGAAATAGAGATTAATGTGCTCCAAAAAAGACCCACATGTGCTCAATTCTGACCTGGGTACATAGTACAAAAATAATACATGTTAATAACAGTAGGAAACAGTTGCAGGTTGGAAATGTTAATTTTACATTATGTGAACAATACATGTAATTACTTTGTAGTCAGCAAATGTGTAAAGCATTATAACCATGAACATCAAAAACAATTCATAGATTGAAGACATATGCAATATGGTTTTGCCATTCATGTTCTCTAGGGCTTTTAGAAGAACACATGTATGATTAGGCGAATATGTTTGCTTCTCCTCTACTACTCTAAAGTTCCCAAAAGTTGCACCCTCAAGCAAAGCAGTTGCTTCCTGCTGCCCTTGTCATTCCTTAACCGGAGTAAGAAAGCAGAGCTTGCCATGGTGTTACATACTGGCCTACAGCTTACCAGCTCTGAAGAAGCCGTAGATAATGTATTTATTTCAAAGGGCCAATGAAGTGCAAACACCAGCAAGTTTTAACTGCAAAAAGAACAGTTCCTGAACTGTGAATATATTGACAGCAGAAGGAAGTCTCACCCCTATTCTTAGAATATGATTACATGAGGCAAGTGTGTTTACCTACTAATAAAATCAGGAAACAAGGATGACGTGGAGCACAAATTGCTGAAAGACAGCACTTTAATGCATGCAATTATCGTCTGGGAAGTCAGTCAGTTTTCACTGACAAAAAGGCTGAGAACACTTGAACCGCCCGCATCGCGCATCGCGTCAACATTTGTATAGCCAGAAACCACAAAATTACAATAATATTCCATACATTTAGTAGATGCAAATCCATATTCTCCCACTAGCTCTTGCCATTTGCAAACCTAAATATCAACATACAGTAACCTGATATATTGGTTAGCACATTAGACGTGACATTCTAAATCCATACCCCTGCAGATGACCTATTAGGGCAATTGGCAAAATGGAAATCGGCACCTCATGACAACAAAATAGCAAATACACTAAAATCCTTTCCCATGACACCACACAACTTGGCACCCTAGACCGTTCCCAGTCCTTGCAGCCTTCTCACTGTGAAACGTGACTTTGCAACTTCCGTATTGATACGTGATGCTGTTCCCATTATTTAGCTCCACCAAGTATACAACCTGTTAGTTTGCACAATGTTCATCACGAGAGGGAGAGGGTGAGGGAGAGGGAGAGGGAGGAAGACCTGTAACAGAAAACCCACTTTGGAGAAGTAATTTGCTGTATTAGTTGTACTATTAGGCCACTCTACCACAAACTCAACCGTCCTAATACTTCACTAGAGTGCAATAGATCCAAAGCCTGATTCAGTATTTCTGCAGTGCCTCAACCTGACGCCTAATTCACCCCAGGACAAGTCTTTTGCAACTATTAAATTTCTGTTTTGAATGCTAAAATGTGTTATTATTCTATGTGTTCGAGTTCCATGAGAAAATCTTCATGCAGCAGGATACCAGGAATGTCTCTTTGAGACAATAACTAATATGATTAATGTTTGCACTGCCTTGCAATGTAGCCTGAGACTTGGTAACTCTACAAGTTCTCTTGGATAAAGAAGAAACAAAGCATAATTCAAGAAAATGTTGAGTATTGTCTGTGTTTCCCTTTATATTTAGGACGTTGAAATTGTATATGAACAGTTCCCCTTCTAGTAAATTCATTAGCTATACCCCCACTCTTTCATCTGGTCAACATGTGTTCTTGATACCCACACTTTACTGATATTAGGTAGATCTCTGCCATATTCCTCTGGGCTACACGTTAAAAAAGTGATAATCTCCATCCCCATACAATCAACCAACTTTTTGATATGGTTTTAAGGGTCAGACTGGCGATTGAAGCGGGTTCCTGGTGGACCAATTGGATTTTCTTCTCTTACCATGTGAGGCGGATCCTCGCCTGTCCATTGTCCTGTGTTTGTGTGTGCCATTGACAGGTTTCAGTGGGAGTGACATTATGGGCATTGTATTAGACATGATCCCTTTGGATCAATTGACAGGTGCAGAAAAGAAAAAGCAGAAAAACAAGAACAGGAATCAGCAGCTTGAAAATATAACTCATTCATGAGGGCACCCATGAAAACAATAATGTAGACCAATCCTTTTCCTTCACCCTACTCTCTTCATTGTGGTAGGCAAATTGTGTATTGGATGCATTGCCCGGTTAAGAGTTCCATTTTCCATGTCGTTGGAAGGAATATAAATACAGCAAGAAGTACCCAGTGTCGCACAAACACCACCATCCACTGCAGTTAGTAAATCCAAAGCAAAGCGATTTTGAAGAATGGGCAACTTAATTGCTCTGTTCTTCTTTTTGATAGCCAGTTGTATGAACTCCCACCTGTAATCTGAAGCCATTTGCCATTGGCCACAGTTTGGACCCAAGGAGCAAAGAAATTGAGGCAAAAACTGTTTTGGCTTTACTAAGTAATCGGTGTTCATCAGGTATGTCCTTAAGTTTATTGCTGGGGTTCTGGGACAGGAAGCTTCTATGGTAATGATTCTACAGTCCCATAGACTGCCAGACATGCTTATGCATTAAGCACACATGCTTGGTCATCTGGTGTTTGCTAATTGCTGTGATGTTACCAGCGGTGATCACCAACACAGGTGCTTGTATCATCGCTATGAAACCTATTCCTCTCCAGGATGTTGATAATTGCACAAAGGCCATCCCTCCACAGATCCAATAAATGTCCAGGAGTGCTGCTATACCCACTTGGATGTCTAAGGGATCAATTGTCTTATCACGCTGCTTGATAGTGCACACAAACACAGTGCTGTTGCCTCTGTAACACAATGATAATCATGTATCATAATCTCTGTCGGGTGTTTATATTGATCAATCCATGTCCAGCATCTGACATATTTTTCCAAGTTTCATTTATTGATATTACTGCACTCATTGGTAAACCCAAACATCCCTCTCGCTTTGCATCCAATGAACCCTTCAAGCCATTAATTCTAGTAGCAAATTGTAAGAAAGCTGCTCATGTACTACTTGATCAGAACATAGGAATGTGGGTGGTACCATTCTTCTTCTCTCCATTTGTTCAATAGCTGAGTATAATGTTCTTCAAACAATCTCTCTATATCATCTTTTTCAGTTGAATGTAATTATCTCCATATACTGTTGTTTTACTTCTACCCACTGTACTTGAACCCTGTGTCCCTGATTCAACCCCTGCACTCTATTCAAGGTCAGGTGCACTAAATACTATGCCATCTATGATGGTATTTCTTGTGGTATAAACAAACTAGGCATAGTGTTGCATTGGCGATCCATGGACAAACAAAACAAGGTTTGCTCAATTTCTCCTTTCTCTCTGCCCTCATATGGTGATACCACATATTATTTTCTGCAGGTTGATGCACATCCTTAAACCTCCCTGATATAAACCTTGGGTTATAAATATCTCTCCTTATTCTAGTCATGGAAAGACTAACATCCACTGGCATTTTTGCAATGTTAACATCATTATGGGACTCACCCCTAGAAACAAACCATGAAGAAAGATAAAGACAGAAGACAGAAGGGAAGAAAAATGTAAGGCATATACGTTATCATACCATCCATAGCCTTTCGAGGCTATTGAGAAATGTTATAATTTAACCACCAAAACGGATGAATTGCTTTTAAAACAGTTAACGGAATGCCACTCATCCTATTGCTTCCCTTTTTATCCTGATGCTGTTTTGGGGAGGGAGGGCAGGTTGCTTATCTTTTCTGATTTCGGTAATGGGGATCCATGCTCGCCATCTAGCAACTAAGATGGCTTTGGGTGTGGCGCAGATGACATGGTACGGCTCCTTCCAATTGTGCACAAAGATTCATATACACATGTGATCCCCTGGGAATAGCTATAGTCGCTGTTGCTGTGTCAATTCTTGCTGTTGCTGTGATGAGTCGGACACTGGTGGAGCATGCTCTTTCTGGTGAGGCCCAATTTGGCGAGATATAAATCTGACAGATTTGGTTAGTTCCCCAAGATACCCCCCCAATTCATCACCTAAGATTTCTGGGGGTGATAAATTGAGCACAGTTTGTGCTTTATGCCCAATAACATGGAGATCCCTTTGAACATCTCACTGAAAAAGGGAACACTGTTGTCTGACCTCAGGACATCAAATATTCCCTACCAGGGAAATACTCCACTCACTAGAAATGTGGCTGCCATTTTGGCATTGGGGCAAGCACAGGGACCTGTGTGAGAAACCTGAAGGTGTCTCATCCGATAGTCCCTGGGGATCTGTCCTCCAGATGGCCAGGACAAGGCCGTCACTATTGGATCTAGTTCCTGGGGGTGGACCAGTATGGGAGGATCACCTGGATGAGGGGTCTTCGGGAGTGGAAGTGGGACACCAAAGGGTGAGACGTGGTATCCCCTTCCATCTAACACCTTTTCTCCATCCTGCCAGGTAGGATACCAAGAAGCACAACACCCCCTCCATTCCCGACACAAACACTTTCTCGTGGACAGTCATCATGATAGACTGCGGACTTACACCCGAGCCGTATACCTGACATGACCCAAAACAAGGGTCAGGAAGTGTCATGCAATTACTGATAATTACGCACAACTGACTTTCATCAGACGTCCCCAAACAGATATAAGGTGGAGCACGAAAGCAAACACGAAGAAAGGCAAAACACACAAGGATGCAGCAGTTCCGAGAAGGCAGTTTAACACAAGGAGAACGGTGGCAAGACCAGAAAGGGCTGCAAGAAGGGAATTGCCGTTGGCCTTTTCAGAGGAAGAAAAACGCTACTTTCATGAACCTCAGAGAATATGAAACATAAGACTGGGAAATAAGGTTGCAGAAAGGTGCACTGTATGTCAAAGGTACCGGGGCTCTCCTGCATCGATAACTGAGGAGGGGAGGAGTGATTGCAGCCATGGTACAGTCCTTGGCTCCTACAACAAAGCCGCTCCATTAAAGTCAGTGCAGCCGATGAGTCAGGGGGACTGGTAGCAGACCGGTCTGTGTTAGAACCAAGGTTGCAAACAACAACATTGTATGAAGAACTCTACAAAGAACAAAATGTATGTCATATGTGATGAGAGACGCAAATATAATTGAATATCCAAGGAGTGATTGAACTTTTGAAATCAAGGTAGATGCCATATACACAGTGGTCCGCTGCCACGTGGGTTCTCATTCGAAGGACTCTGTTAGGCATCCAACTTAGAGTGCAACATTGTGAACTGTGAAATTGAAGTGGTCCTGCAATGAGTCCAGCCTAACCCTGTGCATATTCGAAAGTCTTTGATTGCCAATACAAATTGTAACTTATCTGAACCTGGCTGAGAGAGACTAATAGTGTAAAAGGGATTTGAGCCCGGAAGAGGGAGATCCGGGGTGACCTGTAAGTCACCTGAGAAATATGATATACGCATTGAAGAAGAGGATCTGGGCCCAGACGAGGGGGATCCAAACTTAAGATTGTGGTAGAAAAGGGATCTGAGCACAGCCGAGGCAGATCCAGGATGAAGAGTGAATTTCCCTACTTGAATACTTGGAAGGGAACTTTTTTTGTTTGTTTGATACATCAGGACCTAGGGGAGGGGAAGGAGTGCGCCCTGTAGTGTAAATTTTGCATGTGGTCCAATTTGATATGAAATCATCAACATGTTAGTTGAGATTTTGAATGAACCATTCTTCCTATAAATAGGCTGCAATTTACTGTTTGGTTGTATGTGCTGGATAGTGCAACTGCTCGATAGCACCTGTAAGTAATGCTTGGGGCATGACTAGTTTCCCTGAACATTTTTGTCTCCATATTAGATCTGTGGGGGACACTGAACACCATCTTTGTCCACATCTCTTTTTCCTGATGGGAAGCTTGTGCTTTTAATTTAATAGTTATATAAAAAAGGGGGGGGGATAGGATTGCGCTCAACACTATTACAATTTGACAACCAGAAATCAAAATACAGTATTTTAATAAAGTTGATTGAGTAATAAAGTTGATTGAAAGATAGCCGACACGTGTTTCGACACTCGGGTCGTTTTCAAGGCCTTCAAAATAGTAAATAACAGCTGTTATAGCAATATCCCCATCAGTCCGGGTGGGTTATGTATGGGTAAAAAAAATATCGCCGGACATTTGTGGCTATCTTTCAATCAACTTTATTACTCAATCAACTTTATTAAAATACTGTATTTTGATTTCTGGTTGTCAAATTGTAATAGTGTTGAGCGCAATCCTATCCCCCCCCCTTTTTTATATAACTGTTACTTTATTACCGGCCTGTGTGGATTGGCCGGTGGGAACTGGATTGCTGCTAACACTTCTTCCTTCCTATATATATATATTTTTTCGATGATATATCATATTGGTGATAACTAGCGCACAGGTACTCCAATTGTGACTCCACACTCTTCGTTCTTTTAATTTAATACGCTTGACCACGGGAAGGGCACTGTAAGCAGTGACGCTGTTTACTGGTTGTAATGACAATTCGAGAAAGGAATATTCTGTGTAATCCGGCGTTTCTGAATGGGCTACCTCTTTTGCTGCTTTCTATGCTGCACTGTTGCCATGTGCAATTGGGTCAGTATTTTTTGTGTGGGCTGCACACTTATCTATTGCGACTGCTGTAGGGAGTGCTAATGCATCAATTAAACTGGAGATTGGAGCTGCATGCTGCACTGGTGTGCCATCTGATGTGTTGAACCCTATCTTATGCCATCTGGATAGAAATTAGTGTACTTTGGACCTGACATACACTGAGGCTGAATAAATGGTTGTGGGGCATCCTATGGACAATTCTAATGCTCTGATAAGGGTCACTCATTCAGCTGCCTGCACAGAGTAACTTGATAGTAGGGGCATCTTTGCCAATTACCCTGATTTGCTGGAAACCAATGCTGCTCCTGTGTGCCTTTTTACTGTGTTTTGATCGATCGTTGATGAACCATTGATGAAGAGCACCTTCCCTTCTGTGAGTGCATCTTATCTAATGTGGATAGTGCCACCCGTAGTGTTTTCATATGCAGCGCAACCCTGCATTGTGCCATTTGGCTGCACTGGTTCTGCAATGAATGTTGCTGAATTGACAGTGTGGCACCTGACAATGCAAATGCAAGGGTTAGACAAAAATGCCTCAAACCCTGATGCTCACTGTGTGGTGAGGGTAAACTTTGATTTTTCTAAGATTGCAAAAATTGCTTGTTGTACATGGAGTCACTGGGCCCCCCATGGTGATTGTGAATTATTTCTGTATAGCAAATGCTGCTGTTGTTAGTGCATGTTCTCCTAGAAGGTGTCCCTGCATTACTGGGTCCAGGAGGCCACTGGAATAAGTCAGAGGCTTGTGCCCCATTGATGTTTGTTGGGTGAGGACATACGTCATTACTTGGCAATTAGAATGTGGGAATAGGAAGAATTGCTTTTTCTAATGTTGTGTTGCTAAAATTGGTGTTTTACTGATTGCATAACTAAGTTCCTAAAATGATTGGATCATCTAATTTGTCCAGACAATTCGTCAATTAGCCTTCTGGGCTTCCTTCAACCCCTGCAATAGGGGTTTGGTGCATGTAGAAAAGTCAAATATCCATGCTCGGCAATAGTTGCGTAACCTTAGGAGCTGTTGCATCTGTTTGACTGTGGTTGGCTGGGGTGTATGTAGTACTGCTGCTGCTGCCCTTTCTGGACTTACGCTTCTCCCTGCTGATGATTTTGGCATGCACCAAATCTCATTGTTGATCCCTGGCACCCAACCTAACACAATTGCTACGCCATAAAGAAACTAATCTCAGTGGAGCAGTACCCCACTTAGGGCGGTGTCAATACAGAGTGCTTGTATTGGCACTAAGGCCCTAGCATGGTATGTTGCTGGGCTAGAACACACTATACCCTCCTCTGTGAATGAGATGTTACTTTTCTGTTTGGCCATGAGGTCCCCACCCATGAGGTCCACAGGGGTGTCTCTTGAATACAATAAAGCTGCTGACACTACCTGTGTTCCTACAGTGATAGGTCAGTCTTCAGTGATAGGAACCAATACAATTGCTCCCGAGAATCCCTGTGTATCCATTATCTTGTTGAACAGAGGGAACCTTCCTTCCCTAATACAAGACTTTTTGTCCCCTGTGTTGACAAAAAATAAAAAATTTCTATCTCCACTCCCACTCAAGGTTCCTCATCCGGGTCAGCAGTTACTGATAGCACTGGGTACATCAGATCTATCTGTGGGCTGTCCAATTGTGTGTGACCATTCGTGCCTGGGGAAAGAGAACGGATTTCCTCATAACATGCTCATCCCCTGTGGAAAGGCATTCTTATCCCGAAAATTAGCAGGAAACTGCTGCATATATGGCTGATTTATATTTAATGCTGGGTATTGTACTGGCTGTTGCTGCATAGCACCTAGGGCATACTGTGCAAACTGGGACTGTGGAAAATGCTTTTGCAGATAAAAGGTATGGTGATACCCTAGGGTGTCAGGGTGTTGGGGCATACTTGGTCTTCTCATGCATTCTCGTGCAAAATGGCCTTTCCTCCAACAGGACCAACACTGGCCCCCAAATATTGATCTCATGCCCCCAAATCCTCCCCTTTAAACTCTCTGAAAACCTCTTCTTCCCTTCTGGAAATCTTCAATTTCCCCTCTTCCATCTCTTGGCCCTTCTGTACTTCCCTCACAGGGCTGTGTTCAGGTTGCCTTTCTACGGTGTTCGTTATTACCGCTCCTTACATGCTCAGTTTAGCAAGTTTCTTCTGAACTAGCTTTGCTTCTGCCCTCTCTATTTGCTCTGCCCGATCTGTATCCTTTTCCTGTTTCTGTCTACATTAGTCTGTAATGCTGCTTTCAAATGACGCTGTCCCTATTCAGGCGAAGGAGTGGCACGAACCAACCACCCCGTCTGCGGTCTAGGTGCTTGCAAGACAATGCTTACACAAGCCTCTGACACCTCCGCGGGGAAAGGGGGTTAGGGACACGTTGGTTGGATAGGTACTGATACTGAGGGTAACCGGAAAGAGGTTTAGGAGCAGGGAGGTGGATAGGTAAGGGGACACAGGGTAACCACAGAAGAACAACAGTATTACACACACTGACCAACACAATAGTTCGCATACACACTAAACACAATACAGCTTAATAGCCAGAAATAGATGTATCTCTGGGGTGAGTGCTGGCCTCCTGCATGCACACTATCAGGTCCGGTGTCTGGAGCAGTTGTTCAAATGCTGCAAATAGAGCTTGAATTACTGTTCTGTGCATTTCCTCACACACATGGTTTCAAGGCAAGTAATGTTCATGCAGCGAGGTTAGTGACAACCCCGTGAACTGAACTATGGGCTCATGCAACCCTAATCGTCAACTACTGCCTTTGTGTTTATTCACATGCAGCCGCAGGTGGCTAAACAAATGCACATGCGGGCGTTCTAGCCGACGTGGCCCTGTTGTGCAGCAGCGACAGTTCACCACACGTGGCTGCAGGTAGATGTGCCCATAGCTACCCGCCGCAAGTGGCAAAATGGTTATGGCTTTGCCGTGCAGGCTGCCGCACGTGGCTAGGTTGTGGGTCTCTTGTCAGCCGAGCGTGGATACTTTGCATGCAAATCGTATTCACCGCTCTAGCGAGTTTGACAACGCCCTTGAGCAGTTTTGCACAGGAATGAGATTTTGGCAATGGGGCACTACTGGCGGGTAATTTAGCTTCTCTGGAGAAGGGAGGATGTGGTGATCCTGGAGGTGCCCCCTGCATATGCCCTTTGCTACATCTCGAGCTTCTGCATGCTTGCTTTTCCCCCACAGCTGCTCTACTGCATTGCACATGACTCCTGTGCTCTCGCTTGGGCTCCCAGTGGTAGCGCTACTTTGCTTTTCCAGGTGAGGGGCCCGGATGGTGGTTCTCTGGTGCATGGCCCCCCATGCTGATCCCCTTGCTCAGAGCTTCTGAAGACACGTCTGCTTCGGTCGGACGTCTGTGCACAAGCCCTGTGCTTTGTCTCTTGCGTGCATGCGCGCGCGTTCCCCATCCAGCGTGGGTGTGTTAAAGTAGTCCCTGGTCCGGAGGCTGCTGGGGAATGTAGTTTCCAGGCCTTTCTTCCTGCAAAAAGGGGATAGAAGCCTTCTATAAGGCTGAAACCGTTTCCTTTTGTTCTGTTTTAATTTATTTGTTGTATTTTGCCTGAAGCCCATTGGAGGCCCTTCCACACAGAGTCCCAGGACCTACACCCTGACAGACGCCGAGACTTACTCTCCAATTATAAAATCAATGGTGTCCTTCGGTTCCCCGAATATTTCCTTTGTGTGTTCAGTTGGTGGTGTGAACTTGGGTTTAGTGTATCCTACGGATGGCTGTAAGGGGTAGGACCCATAAAGGGGCAGGCTGGTGCCCAGACTCTGCATATGATTAGATGGGATCATTCTTTACCATTCTCGGGGAAATTCTCTTCCTCTACAAACATTTTCAATAAATCAAGTATACTCTGCCTACTTTTCAAATACGTGTGCATATGTTCTAATACATATTTGTCATGTGTGCCATGTTTGTGTCATGGTTAAAATAGTTTACCCACTGTTCCTGAACCCAGTCTTTGTGGTACTTTAACACGTTGCCTTATATTGTGGACCTGCTTTATACCTATGTTCCAAAAAAGTATCCATAATAACACGAGGTTCCAACATCACTCAAATAAAAGGATACACAGACACCAGACAAGCAGTGCCTTATATCCAAAGCTCACAATACACTAATATACCGTCACAAAATCCCAAACCCTAGAAAACCTTTTCTTATGAAATTGCCAAAAAAGTGCACTACCCACAAATACGTCTGTAGAGTCAATATGCCAACAACGCCTCACAATGAATACCTCAATTTATACAACTACTAGCAATGTCTGCAATAAAAATACATCGATTTACACATTCCGTTGCCTCCTTACCTCGAGTAACCGGTACTCAACCTTCCTCAAGTTCTCTGCTAATGTATAACCTGTCTATTCCTCATAGGATCATCACTTTATATAGACTGCTGTTTTTCCTCATTTTAATAGGATTTTCTGCACTTTAATTCATGACTTTTCATCACATCATGATGTCATCTTTCCCCACATCAGGGGAGATTCACTTCAAAACTTCATTAATATTTATGCAATATTGCACAATATTGTATTTCCTCCTCTAGAGGAGCTCACCCGTCTATTTCTTCAATTCATAAATGCAAGCAATTCACAACCAATAATGAAACAACAAAAAATATTTCAAGAACACTGTGTTTCACACAAAACATGCACAACCTGGTGCGACACACAAATCACTAAATCAGACAGACATTTAGAGAACACTGCATCTGATCACCTATTCTTTTTTTATTTTTATTTATGCATTTGACTATTGGACAAGCCTCAAGCAATAAACAATGATGAACAGTTTTTTTTTTTTTTTAAATCATTACAATTCATATTATAAAACCTCATTGCACCAATCCAATAAAATTGAACAATACATTTTTACAGTCCATTAATATCAAAGCATCGTTATTCATTTTAAACATTTGTTATAGTAAGTTCAAATGTAAGCCTATACATCATAACAGTTCACTATTTTAACCCCCATCCATGAGAATACAAGGGGCACATTAAGAGAACCACCAACCCCATTCAGGTTTCTTTCAACTTGATAGTATTCCAAATGGAATAGGCTGCCGAAGTCATGACCACTTATTCTGCCGTGAATATTGTATTCCAAAATTGATCTAAACATATGTAATCAATGCAGCTAACTATTGAGCTATAACCCTTGACATAATACACCAAAGAGGGACGGGCAGGCCGTTAGAAGGTGGTGACTTGTTTCCACTGCCTCCTTACAAACATGGCATGGCCTCTCCTCAGTTGGTATCCCACTCATTGCTCCCCTAAATTCTTCAGTTGGGAGGATATTCAATCTTAGATATAGTACAAATCATTTGAGACCTGGGGAACAGAGTTTAGTCAAATAAGTTTGGGGGTTGCTCTGTGTAAAATCTTGTGCGGCAAAGACTCTGTACCTTTTTCCTTTAGCCCAGCTTTTCAATTTTATTTACTGTGTCCCCTTCCCTCAACTTCCTTTTCATCAGCTACACAGTGCTGGGAGAATAGGAGAGGGACTCATTAGTAAGGTCAAGGTCTGCAAAATAGTTCATGGCAGCTGCCCGTAGTTCTAAGAGAAATTTGTCATTTATACTCTCCTCATATCCTTTCCCCATAAGCGCCATGAATTCATTTTTATATGGGAGGCTAAGCCATATGCCATGTGCAGTGCTATGACTGGAACGGACTGTGTCAAATTAATAAATGAATGCAGAATACGTCCCTCAGCAGTCCTAAGCCATGGCATATACTCGTGCTTTAAGAGCGGAATGCCGTACAGCAATCCCAGGGCAATGCTGACTTTATAAATCCCCAACATTGCCCTAATGTTGGATTCCCCTTTCCTTGCTATATAATGTTTCATGACTGCCCATTTTTTTCCAAACCTTTGGTAATATAACATCTCCAAAATAAGTGTTCGAAGGTTCGGCACCAATAGAAAAAGCCAGGTAGGTGTAATCCTTAGTTGTTTGTACTACCACCTCCTGGGTCTTTCAAACAAATCACTGTTTCACTTTGTTTGGATAGCCCAGGCAAAGTACTTTAGTTTTGGAGATGTTTATGATCATAAAATAGTTTTCTGTGTAAGCGTGAAAGGCAGCAATAGATCGTTGGAGGCCAATTGGAGGGCCAAAAGTAGGATGTCATCCGCATAGGCCAAACAGGAGACCTGCCTTTCATTAATTTTAGGGGGGCATTTCTGACCACATTGTGATGTCCCTCCAGATCCATCACATATAGGTTGAACAACATAGGGGCCAATACACAACCCGGTTCCAAGCCGTGGTTAGTTAATCTTTAGTTGGCAAATTCACCCGAGGCGGACAGCCTTACTGAAACCAAAGTAATGGTATAAAGGGCTTTGATAAAGAAAAGCGGTTGCAGATCTATCCCGCAATTGTTTATTTTATTCCAAAGCAATTCCCTCAATACTAGATAGAAGGCTTTGCTGTGATCAATGAAACAGCAGTATAACTTCTGTCCATGGTGTACTTCAGCCATTAGGTACTGCATAGTGCATAGGTCATTAACTGTGGAGAGGTTTTTCCGTCTGAAAGGGGTGCAATAATCTATTACTCTGGGCCCAGGAATGTAATTTCTGCAGCAAAGATTGTTTGTGATGTATCCATCAGTGCCAGTAGCCCATAATTTGCAAGGACTAACCTGTCGCCCTTTTTGAACACCGGGACCAAGATAGATTTTAGCCAAATTTCCGGTGTCATAGCCATTTCTTTCCACCACCCAAAGAGATTATATAGCACTTTTCCCCAGCCCCAGGGATTTGATTTGAAGACAGTATTGGGAATATCATTGGGGCCAGGGGCCCAAGATGGTTTTAGCCCTTTAATGATGCTAACTAGTTATTTTTCATCCAGGCCCAAGGTTGTTTTCTTACGATGGTCCATGTATTCTTTATTTACTGGCGTGGTGGGTGAGGGATGATAATAGAGTTCATTGATGAAGTCACACCACACCTTCTCAATAATGGGATACAGTTCCTTTTCCGTATTAAGGGTGTGGGATTGATTATATTGGGCCCAGAATTTTAGGTTATCGTTTGATTTAAGTAGGCCGGCTAAGTATAACCAATTAGCATTATCAACTGAGTGCCTATGTTGGCGAAGCCAATTCCTATACCCAGTCTCCATGTTCCAAAGTTGGGCTCTTTTCCCACTCTCTGATATGCACTGGTTATTTCTGATTTGAGCCCTCTGGGTATGTCAAATCTGTTTCCTATGTTTCCCTGGACCCAATTTAAGATTTAGCTTATTATGATATACCAGCGGTACGATTTTTTCAAATAGTTCCTCCATGGACCACCCCTCATGAATCATCTGTTTCAACCTGTGTCAAATTTAGGGCAAGAAAGTTATTTACTGCATCAATCTTTGAGTGCCTTGTTGGTTAACGGTTATCCCCAGATTACGCATGCACACTGCTCTCCATGCATTATTTTGGGTAACCCTGCTCAACAATGAGTGGTCACTAACTTCTGTCAGAATAATGGTGATCTTGCTGTTCTCACCCAGTAATACCTCACCCTCCAGACATAATCTATATGTGATTTGAGGGAGCCATTTCACCATGTGTGTTTCCTTATGTTCAACATTTGAACCTGGAAGGACAGAAACTAACTCATTACAGCCCACTGTGATCACAGGAAATGGAAATACGGACTACACATTGCCAAAATAGGGGTTGCCAAAAGGTCAAGGATCCCGGTACATGACCAGTGTGGCCCTACGTCCTTTTTGGCAAAGAAAATGCAAGAGTGGAGGCCCACATGGGAACACTGCAAGAGCCCAAGATGGAGCAAACTGTCACGCAATTAAGCCATTACCCTAATGGTGGCTGCATGGCACAATCTGCATCCTTCTCATTGGACAACCACTCCCTCTTGAATATGGTAATTGGCCCCAGGGAATCCCTGGGAAAGGGGAAATCACTCCCGGTGAGTAGGACACATGAAAACATCATCGGGTTGCCTTTGTCTGCAACACTGGACCTTCAACAATGAGTATCATCACCCGCCATGTCTGTGTCCTCCGTCAGAATACCAGGCCACCCGGAACTTTCAGAGAGGCTCTACACAGAATGATATGCGCATTAACACAGAACTCAATATTTCTAAAATCAATGCCATGTTTGCAACCGTAACTGAAATGGCGTCCGGCCAATCAGTACTCAAAACCCATCTTGATAATATTGTGGAGGAGACTATGAACAAACTGCCCAATAAAACTGTGATGATCAGGGAGGAGGCCGGCAATCAAGCTCCTAAAAAGATCATTGCCGAGAACATCACTTTTACTAGACCTACCAGAGTTGCCTCAGAGGATTAAGACCCTGAGTGGGACTTTGAAGAAATTCATATACACCCCAAACTCTAAGGCTAATCGGAAAGTAGAAAGATGCACTTGCAAGAAAAAAAATGCAGGAAAGAGTGGGAAAAAAATCTTGACCGGACATCCAAAAAAATCATCACACTATTCCAATCCCACACTTGTTGGGCAAATTTTGCAAACACGTATAAACTGCAAAGCCACAACAATGATGTCAATCACTGCAACATGAGCAAAAGCCTTTTCTGCTCATTTAAACCATTTTGTACTTTATCACATGCCCATTAAATGCATTGTAAATTTTTAGATCCATACTGGGCCTCATTACAATATTGCCGGTCTGGAATCATTGCTGGTAATTCGGGCACCAGCAATTTTTCCAGACGGGCAAATCACAAGTTTGCCGGTAGCGACACTGACTTACCGCCAGGCCTGATCTGCTGTAATTCAGGCCCCACCGGCAAACAAATGCTGCAATTACCTTCATGGAGTCCTATTGGACTCTGTGGAATGGGGATTTACTAGCCTTTCCACCACCTGAAATAACCCAGTAATCCTGGGTATCAGGCGATGGAAATGGTGGGGGCAGTTTGCCAGGGTCCCGCTGGAATTACACCGGGCAATAGGCAAACTCATAATGACAACCATGGTCCTCTTAAATGTTTTTAGCTAGGCCGCATGCATTCTCTATTTTGTGCGCGTGTGGACATGCCTATTTTCATGTTCAGAAAAGGACTGCAGCCTTTTTGCCAGCCGCAGATGAAACAAGTCTCATAGTTGGAAAAATATCATTCCTAGTGAAAACAAATGCGTCTGTCAAATGTTTCTGTCAGTGAGCCAGCCGTGAGCTGAGAAAACAAACAGCCGAGATCTGAAGGCATGGCTACAGACTGTAATTCCTATTTACAAATAGAAAATGAGCCCCATTGATTTCATTGCTTCCCATTAGACAAGAACGAGCTCTGGGACAAGATCGTTTCTCAGATGGGGTGCGATATGGTAGATAAAAGCTAACACAAGGAGCATGTAACATTTAACAGCATCCAGAGGTACATTTACAAAAGTGAATTGGAGCAATGAGAGAAAAAGGACTGAATCGAATTCATTTAGAAACACAAGGAAATCATCCCTGAGTGGAATGTGACGAAATTCAGTTTAAACCACTGCATTTTACATCCAAATAATATTTACACTCGGCTATATATTTAGGCTATGCGTCAATGAACCAAGTGATTAGAATAGTGTAATTAGAATATGTGGAAGGGCTTCAATCTTGGAAACGGGATCAAAAGCCTGCCTTTAAGGCGTTATTTCTGACAGCTTCTGTCTTTTAGTCAGTGAAATTAATTCAAATAAATTCGTTTTTGCTGACAGTGTGCGTGTTGCTATATAAATGATGTTATACAACACACCGTTAAAAACACAAAGACTTTTGTTAAAATTGCAAATATGGAACATTTAAGAATGATATAATATCATACATACGTCGACACAGGGATATTTATTTTAAATACACGCATAGTAAAATCATACGTTTTTTTTAAATAAACCAGGGCGAACGTATGTGGGTAAACGCCAAATCACTCAATGTTTGACCCATCCGTCTGGACCGAACTTGCCTCAAGGCTCAGGCAGGGTGAGTTTTGTATTGCTGCTTATATAAGACACACATGATTGGATTTTGTGAACACCCTTTTAGGAAAAGGCAGAGCAGGGTGTTGCTAGAGTTGTTGCGGAAGAGACAGAGCACTGGAAAAGATTAAGGGAGCAGTAGAACATTTAAATTTGATGCATTGGACTTTTTTTTTTAACATTCTAGATTTGGTTGATCAGTGGCTGTAAGTGAGAGTGGCTTTATTTTGTGACTGCTTAGGAGAGAATATTCGGGAATGTAAAATATCAGATGTTTGAAATATGGCATTGCATGACACTGGGGCTCAGTACACGGATGGCTGTAACCACGGCGCTAGTAGCGCTATGGTTGCCGCCGGAGTCCGGCATGGTGAATGGCGGAATTTCCGCCCCATTCCAAGGTTGGCGAGGGCGGTAATTCCCCATTCACCATGGCCCTTCCCCATTCCCATTGAGCCCCCATAGGGCTCAATGGGAATGGGGAAGGAGCAAATAACGGTACCACAATTAGCGGTACCGTTATTTGCTCTGAAGTCCCTCAGCGGGTCCCGTCCTTAACGTGTGGTCTGACCACATGTTAAGGACGGGACCCACTGAGCGACCTCGTAGTAGGGCGGTAAGGGATTACCGGCACCAGTGACCTTACCGGTGCCGGTAATCCCTTACCGCCATCCGTGTAATATGGCCTACTGTATTATATTGGCAAACTAAGAGAAAAGCCAACATTCGTTGGACCCAATACAAGACATCTAATAGTTTAACTATAACATCTCACAAATGATCGTGTTATAATTGAAACTCCTAACATTTGAGGGTGACTAATTGTCTATATGACGATGGCCTTGATGCTATCGATCAAAAGTGACAATAGGGTATTGTGACAATGACAGAAAGACATCTAAAATATTTGTATTTATTTATTTATTGGACATTTGCCATAAAATAAAAAATTGGAGTGGGTACAGAGAAAAAAAAAGACAACAGTAACAGTTATATTAGGACTTGTAGCATTCTGACAGTGGAAGTGCAGTGAAACAATAGTGCAGGAGGAGAGTGCTGGACAGTGAGTGTGGGAAGGCTGGCGGGACAAAAAAGGGGGGGTGCAGGAGGAGGTGGCCCAGGGGAAAGAGCAAGTGCTAAGGGTGGCCACGGAGGGCAAGTGCAAGGGGAAAACACAAAGAGAAGGGAAATGGACGGGGTGGACCAGATTCAGGCTGGTGAGGGAAGGGTGCCCAAGGGCTAGTGCTGGTAAGGGGTTCTGAAGAGGACTAGTCGAGGAGGACCTAGCCCATATAAGAGCTCATAAGGGACCAGGCACCAGTCGCAGCAGCAGGGGGACATTAGCACAGAAGAGGGAGAGGGAAGGAGGAGGAGAAAAGGAAAGTCTTCAGATGTTTCTGGAACTTAAGGAGATCCGGCTCAAATCTGAGGGGGGCAGGGAGGTCATTATAGAGGGAGGCCCTAGCCAAAGAAGGAGATCTACCTCCCACTCTCTGCTTGGAGAAACGTCTGATCTGCTGAGAGGTGGAGCTAGAGGACCACAGAACTCTAACAGGGAGGTATTTAGGTAGAGAAACCTAGATGTAGTGAGGCCCCAGACAGCCTGATGCAAAGGGTCTTAACTGTGATACTTGTGGACACTGGGAGACAGTGGAGAGATTTTAGGGCTGGAAAGATGCGGTCCCTGGGCTTGAGGCCAAGGATAATTCTTGCAGCTCTATCCTGCATTAGTTTAAAGGGCGAAGGGAGTAAAGAGGTAGATTGGGGAAGAGGCTGTTGCAGTAGACCACTGTTCCAGTCGAGAGTACCAGAGCTCTGGAGACATTGAATTTCTGGGGAAAGTGAAGACAGGTTGAATGCCTCTAAGGAAGTGGAGCTGAAAGTTGGACTTCTTGGGAAGGTCTGTGATGTGGCGGAGAGGAGAGAGAGGAGTCAAAGATAACCCCAAGGTTGTTTGCCTCACAACAGGTTAAGGGGATAAGACCCAAGGAGGGAGGCCATGGAGTGGGAGGGAAGCAGGGAGCAGGTGTCCAATGAGAAGGATCTCTGTCTTACTGGCATTAAGGCAGACCTTGTCAGTAGAGCACCCTCCCATAATAGCGGTCAGGCAGTCAGTTATGAGTGAGGGAGAAGAGGAGGAAGATGATGGACGCTTAATGGAGAGCTCTGTCTCATCAGCGTAACACTGGCAGTGGGGGAGAGAAGGAGGAGATCAAGTGGGCCAGTGGGGCAAGGTAGATATTGAAGAGCCATGTCGATCGGGCAGAGCCATGATGGATGCCGTAGGTAGAGAGTGAAGTGGAGAGAGGAAAGGGCCCAATTGCTCTTGGGAGGCTCGGTTGTAAAGGAAGTAGGTAAGCCAGGCCAGTGCCCGGTCCATGATGCCTAGGGTATCACAGAGATGATATGTGAGGTTGGCATGATTGACCATGTCAATGGCAGGGGAAAGATCAAGAAGGATCAGAAGAGAGGGAGAGCGACCAGCATCTAGAGCAGATCAGGTGTTCAGGAGCACAGTTTCTGTGCCTCTGGATGCTCTGAAGCCAGACTTGTGGCCATGGAGGCAGCCGGCCGATTCAGTGTTTAGGGTGAGTAGGAGGATAACCAGTTTCTCCAGGGGCTGACCAAGAAAAGGGTGATAGAAATAGGTCAATAGTTAGCCGAGCAGGAAGGGTCAGCATATAACTTTTTAAGGGGAAAATTAACAAGAGAATGCTTGAGGGGCTGTGGGAAAGAGCCAGTTGCAAAGGAATGGTTACAGAAGTCAGCCAATGCAGGGGCAAGGGAGGAGATGTTGTCCTTGATAGTTGTGGAAGAGCAGGGGAGCACCAGCTTGGAGGAGACTTTAACAGAGCGGACTACTTTAGAGACCTCATCCGCTGCAATGGGAGTGAAAGAGGAGCGTAGGGGAGGGAGTGATAGGGTGGCCAAGGGAGGCAAGAGAAGAGGGGGATGGGGAAGGGAGTGGATATCAGTGAGGGCAAGATGTCCTTGGGTTTTTAGGAGAAATGGGAGGCAAGTGCAGTGCAGAGGGCCTGAGAGGGAAGAGGAAAAGAGGAGACAGCAGTAGGATTGGCAAGTTCCTTGCACATTTTGAAAAGCTCAGACATTTAATTGGTGGCCCCAGAAATGCAGGCTTGGACATGAACCCTCTTCTTAGAGCGGATGGAGAGTCGATATTGCCTTCGGAGCAGGTGGCAGGCCAGTTTGTCAGAGGGTTTACTTGAAGCCTGCCACTTCCGCTAGCAGCCTTGTACTTGCGTTTATAAGCGGGCAAGTTGTAGTCATACCAATAGTTGCACTTGGAGACAGGCTTCATGTGGATCCTCATAACAGGGGCAAGGATGTCCACAGTGCTAGAGATAGAGAGATGGAGGTTAGCTAGTGATGAGTTAGAAGTAGAATCAAAGGCAGCAGTGGGATGAGGGATGAAGGGGCAGTGAATACAGTGACTGACACTTATCAGGGGCAGAGGCATTGCAATGGGGTCCGGGAGCTCAAGAGGTGTCGAAATGAGAGAGTGGTCAAACCAGGAGAGACAAGTAGTAAGAGGACTGGAGAGAGGGAGGTCTGATGAGATGAGCACATCCAAGGTGTGTCCGGGAGAGTGGGTTGGACCAGAGGCAAGAATTGTGAGGGAGAGAGAGTTGCAGAGGTCTTGGAAGAATGCAGTGGCCATATCCTGGGGCTCTAGGTGGAGGTTTGTTTGTTTGTTTATTTTATTTATATCGTGCACCTGACCCGGAGGTAATTGGACGCTATAGGAAAGTAGTGGTTACAAGGCATAGAATAAATAGTTATATACATGAATACAGTTTGAACATTCAAGAGAAAGTTACAATGGTACATATATACATATTAAACAATATACATATTATTCATTGGGTCATAACAGTAGTATGTGCCGATCGCCTAACGGTTAGTGGTATCAAGAGCTATTGTTTTATGTTTTATTTAGTATCCAAATGATAGCATGGCTTCTGGAATTGTTAAAGGTTTGAATGGTTTGAATATTCTGAGGGAGAGTATTCCAAAGCTGGGCGGCTAATACTGGGAAGCTAGAACCTCTGGTCTCCTGAATGAAACACTTGTGCCATCACTACAATAACCAGAATCCTTTGAGACTGAAATTGAAAAAAGTAATTAGCAACACCTGAAAAGGAACACAGCTAACACAGCCTCCCTGATGAGAGTTTGAGACTTGAAAGTACTTGGAGGAGTAGAACTAACTATTGTGCTTTGGAACTGTAGCAGTTGGGATTTAACCCTGGTAATTTTTGGAACATTGTTGGGACTATTTGCATCTGGGATTCAGCCCTGTTATTATTTTTTGAACTGTGTTGGGATTCAACCCTGTTATTACTTACATCAGGATTAAATGACTTGGAACCAGAGTGCGCGCCTGACCTTCTTTTTCTACTTAATGTTACAGGAGACCCGGGCTCCAGAGGCAGCAGCACCGGGGCTATTATGCCCCCACTTTGGAGAGCCATATTCATGGTTTCCCCCTCTCCCCCAATTGTGGGTAAGATTTGTGTTTGGAGGGGAGTTGGTTCCTGGTCTCCTGAATGAAACACTTGTGCCATCACTACAATAACCAGAATCCTTTGAGAATGAAATTGAAAAAAGTAATTAGCAACACCTGAAAAGGAACACAGCTAACACAGCCTCCCTGATGAGAGTTTGAGACTTGAAAGTACTTGGAGGAGTAGAACTATCTATTGTGCTTTGGAACTGTAGCAGTTGTGATTTAACCGTGGTAATTTTTGAATATTGTTGGGACTATTTGCATCCGGGATTCAGCCCTGTTATTATTTTTTGAACTGTGTTGGGATTCAACCCTGTTATTACTTACATCAGGATTAAATGACTTGGAACCAGAGTGCGCGCCTGACCTTCTTTTTCTACTTAATGTTACAGGAGACCCGGGCTCCAGAGGCAGCAGCTCCGGGGCTATTATGCCCCCACTTTGGAGAGCCATATTCATGGTTTTCCCCCCTCCCCCAATTGTGGGTAAGATTTGTGTTTGGAGGGGAGTTGGTTCCTGGTCTCCTGAATGAAACACTTGTGCCATCACTACAATAACCAGAATCCTTTGAGACTGAAATTGAAAAAAATAATCAGCAACACCTGAAAAGGAACACAGCTAACACAGCCTCCCTGATGAGAGTTTGAGACTTGAAAGTACTTGGAGGAGTAGAACTATCTATTGTGCTTTGGAACTGTAGAAGTTGGGATTTAACCGTGGTAATTTTTGAATATTGTTGGGACTATTTGCATCCGGGATTCAGCCCTGTTATTATTTTTTGAACTGTGTTGGGATTCAACCCTGTTATTACTTACATCAGGATTAAATGACTTGGAACCAGAGTGCACGCCTGACCTTCTTTTTCTACTTAATGTTACAGGAGACCCGGGCTCCAGAGGCAGCAGCACCGGGGCTATTATGCCCCCACTTTGGAGAGCCATATTCATGGTTTCCCCCTGTCCCCCAATTGTGGGTAAGATTTGTGTTTGGAGGGGAGTTGGTTCCTGGTCTCCTGAATGAAACACTTGTGCCATCACTACAATAACCAGAATCCTTTGAGAATGAAATTGAAAAAAGTAATTAGCAACACCTGAAAAGGAACACAGCTAACGCAGCCTCCCTGATGAGAGTTTGAGACTTGAAAGTACTTGGAGGAGTAGAACTATCTATTGTGCTTTGGAACTGTAGCAGTTGTGATTTAACCGTGGTAATTTTTGAATGTTGTTGGGACTATTTGCATCCGGGATTCAGCCCTGTATTATTTTTTGAACTGTGTTGGGATTCAACCCTGTTATTACTTACATCAGGATTAAATGACTTGGAACCAGAGTGCGCGCCTGACCTTCTTTTTCTACTTAATGTTACAGGAGACCCGGGCTCCAGAGGCAGCAGCTCCGGGGCTATTATGCCCCCACTTTGGAGAGCCATATTCATGGTTTTCCCCCCGCCCCCAATTGTGGGTAAGATTTGTGTTTGGAGGGGAGTTGGTTCCTGGTCTCCTGAATGAAACACTTGTGCCATCACTACAATAACCAGAATCCTTTGAGACTGAAATTGAAAAAAATAATTAGCAACACCTGAAAAGGAACACAGCTAACACAGCCTCCCTGATGAGAGTTTGAGACTTGAAAGTACTTGGAGGAGTATTATTATTAGTACTATTGTGCTTTGGAACTGTAGAAGTTGGGATTTAACCGTGGTAATTTTTGAATATTGTTGGGACTATTTGCATCCGGGATTCAGCCCTGTTATTATTTTTTGAACTGTGTTGGGATTCAACCCTGTTATTACTTACATCAGGATTAAATGACTTGGAACCAGAGTGCGCGCCTGACCTTCTTTTTCTACTTAATGTTACAGGAGACCCGGGCTCCAGAGGCAGCAGCACCGGGGCTATTATGCCCCCACTTTGGAGAGCCATATTCATGGTTTTCCCCACTCCCCCAATTTGTGTTTGGAGGGGAGTTGGTTCCTGGTCTCCTGAATGAAACACTTGTGACATCACTACAATCACCAGAATCCTTTGAGACTGAAATTGAAAAAAGTAATTAGCAACACCTGAAAAGGAACACAGCTAACACAGCCTCCCTGATGAGAGTTTGAGACTTGAAAGTACTTGGAGGAGTAGAACTAACTATTGTGCTTTGGAACTGTAGCAGTTGGGATTTAACCCTGGTAATTTTTGAACATTGTTGGGACTATTTGCATCTGGGATTCAGCCCTGTTATTATTTTTTTAACTGTGTTGGGATTCAACCCTGTTATTACTTACATCAGGATTAAATGACTTGGAACCAGAGTGCGCGCCTGACCTTCTTTTTCTACTTAAGAATTTAAATAACACTTAAAGTCAATTTGTTGTGCGAAAAAAGCTGTGTTTGCTTTTTTCATTGAGGATGTATAGTCTTTCCTCTCTAATTTGAGCAGGCAGCTTTCTTCTCCAAATGCATTCCAGTTTGCACACTTTGGGCCTCATTACAACCTTGGTGCTAAGTGCACCAACTTTACCACCATGGTGTAAACTCTGTTTACACCATGGTGGATGGCGGATTTACCGCCCCATTCCAAGGTGAGTGGGGCGGTAAATCCCCATTTCCCATTTTCCCTTCCCCATTCCCATTTTTGCCCCATAGGGCATAATGGGAGTGGGGAAGGCGCTAATTAAGCCGCCGTAAATTACGGCGGCGTAATTAGCACCATGGCAGGTTAGCGCCATGGATTTTAACGCCTGCTAAAAGCAGGCATTAAAATCAGAATCAGGCGTTAAGGGTTAACGGTGGCGTTAACCCTTAACGCCTGGGTTGTAATGAGGCCCAATTCTCTTTATGGGTTTACAGGTCCACATTACATTACATTATTTACATTACATTATTTATTTTTCATTGTCTTAAACTTTACTTCCTTGGTTAAGAAAGGGACCACGCTAAAACATCCTCAAAGTATATGGTGGCTATTGCTTTTGAGGATGCATCAGCTGAGGCATTGGTAACTAAGTTATTCAGGCCAGCAAAGATTGTTTACATAATGTTCTACATGGGCATGCTCCTTTTTTCTCGTTAAGAAATACAAACATTGGTGATAGTTGGAAGAGTACGATGGTATGGTTCAACCAATCACCTGGTAGAATATGGTGATTCATGGGGTTGGCCTGATACGTTATCACCCATTCTAAAGTGCGACATTTGACATTGATGAGGTTAGAAGATGTGATTACAAAACGTGGTTCTTTAAGAAAAGAGCCGTATCTGAGAGGTTGTTGAAATCAAGGTTAAAGTCACCTAGTAATGTATGTGGTGTTGTGGTTTTCATATAGAATATGCTCCCACCTGCAAGGTTAAAAACCTTGGGTTCATCTTCGACTCCACACTCTCCTTCTCTCCTCACATCTCTGATGTCTCTAAGAAGTCTCTAATTCTCTAAGAAGTCACACTACCAGCTGCACCTCCTCGGAGGTATTCTTCCTTTCCTCTCTTCCCCCAAAGCTCACTGTCTCCAGAGCTTTGGTTCTCTCTAGGCTGGACTATTGCAACAGCCTCTTTCTAAATCTGCCTGCTTCTACTCTCCTCCCTCTGCAACTCATCCAGAACAGGACTGCGAGACTTGTCCTTGGCCTCAAGCCCAGGGATTGTATCTCTCCAGGACTGAAATCTCTGCACTGGCTCCTAGTGGCGGCTAGGATTAAGTTCAAAACCCCCTGCATTGTCCACAAGACCTTCCGGGGCCTGGGGCCTCAATACTTTCAACTCTCTCTTCCTAAATATCTTCTTTCTCTAGCTCTTCGCCCATCTGCCTCCAACTCCCTCAGGGTCAGTCGCTTCTCCAAGCACCGAGTTGGTGGTAGATCTCTTTTCTCAGCTGGTGCTTCCCTCTGGAACAGCCTCCCTGCCTCCCTGAAACATGAGGAGAACCATCTCTGGTTCTGGAAGCCCCTTTAAACCTTTCTCTTTGCTTCTGCTTTCTCTCCCCTCTCCCCTGCTGAATTCCTGGCTGTAACGGAAACTGCACTGGTTACCTGGCCACCCTTCTGATCTTGGGCCCAGGCCCCACCAGTTGCACGCCTGCACTGCCTCCCTGGCAACCCCTGCACCTGTGGACTGTGTTTTGTGTATCGCTACAGTCCCCTACCAGCACTTACGTCTGCACTTACCTTGCACTTGCCACCAGCTGGCCGTATTTTTTATTTATCTTATTTATTGTCATGAACCGTCGCTTGCGTCCATTCTGGACTTTGTGGTCCCTGACCCATAGAGGACTGAATGCCCTGATCCTCCCAACATGGCCGCCTGATACAGAACGCAGCTTGCCAGTCTTTACGTGCCACGCTCAACGTTCTACTAAACAGACACGCCCCTGCGGCTCTGCGTGTCTCAACGCTACTGCTCGCTGTAGTTGGACGTGTGCTGCCGGAGTTCGCTCAGGGCTTTCTTCAGTATCCTGTTTCCCGATTCCTTGAATCTTCCTCCTTTCCTTCCCTTTCCTCGAACTTACCTTTGAGCTTCCTTCCTGGATTTTTGCCTGCACTCGGGTCACAGCGTTCCGTGCCTCCGAGCCCGGACATTGTTCCTTCCTGGTTCCCGTCCTGGAGATCTGAACGTCTCCTGGAGTTGGATTACTATCCTCATGGTGGACCCCAAAGACCTGCACATGGGTTATACAAATCCCGGAGTGTGCGAAAGAAATCATCAAAGAAGGTCGCAAGCAAACAGGAAAAACGGGTGAGAAGGGGAGAGACTTGTGACATTTATTCTATTATCCCATGCACTTGCGCAATCTGAATGACATCTGGCCTAGTAAGATCGTTGTCTGTCGTCCATCTGTTTCCCCTCCCTTGCCTCGTCGCGCCTTGAAACACTTGTGTATAGACGCATTATAAATGCCATATCATATCATGATTTCTAACAAAGACAAGTAAGAAGTTTTTCAGAAGTTGCATATGGCACACAAATATTTAAATTTTCAGAGTCTCGTATTTAGATTTGGGTGTTGGTGGTTAGTTTTAAAGGTTATGGAATTTGTGTAAATGAGTGCCACTCCATCAACTTTCTTAGATTTCCTATGGGCTGTAAGCAAAATATAGCTCTCTGATCAGGTAGAAACAATGATTCAGACAGACAAGTCCCATGTTTCAGTAATTTCCACATAATCTAACTTGTGGCCTAGAATAGTGTCAATTATTTCCAGTGAGTGGCAGGGGATGGACCTGGCATTTATAAGTGTCTATTGTGTTATTGACTCATTACATTAAGTTACCTTCTTTGCTTCATAAGGGGATTTATTTGTTTCTCTCGGGGGTGGGGGGGGATTTGTTAAACAAGATGTTGTGTTTTTAGCTTGAGACAAGGGTTAGTTGGGAAGCACCCTTGAATGATACATGTTCTAGAACCTGTGGGGTTTGGCATACCATTGTATAGTGGAATACATTTCTGGACGGTGATGGCAAAGGATAGAGGATGTTGTGGGAAAGTGTTTTAGAAATTTGAGGGGGGTTATGTTAACTATGGATGCACTGTTTGTAGGGAGAGTTGTGGAATCCCTGTGTCTACAATAGGTTTCATAGGTATTTGCTAATTATGCCTGACGAGTGAGGTGACATGGTGTATGAGTAGAAAGGAAAGATGGAAGAGAGATGAAGATAATGGAATCTGTATAAAAAAAGAAGAAAAAAAAAACAAATGGTAGTTTTATTTCGAATTTGTCAAAAATAAAGTTTTTAAAAAAGGAGCCTGCAGCGACGTTACACATGCAAGTAAGTAAAGGGAACCAGCGTCACAGATGGATGGAGGAGTCAGCAGCAGGCAGAGAAGTGTGCCACTAAAAGGCTGATGCAGGCAGGTTATGCCTGCATGTTGTGGGAGAAGATGACGCTTCAAAGGCGTGCAGCGCCTGTGGTACTGGAAAAGCTGGTGCTTGTATTGAGGCATAAAAAAGAAGGAGAAGCAGTGTAATGCGCTCTGGATCTATTCTAAAATGAGCACCGATATGTGTGAGGGTTCAGTAATGCGATACGGACAACTGCTTGTAGACTTCAAAATATGTCATTTTATTAAAGAAAACAGTGAGAAAATACCTACAGAGGATTTCCCTACCTAGTCTAAAGGCTAAGGGGGCATTGCCAAACATGGGTAAAGTGACACTCAGACTAAACAACCAATATAAAAAGGCAAACATATTGCAACACAATGTAGGAGGATAGCTCGGGGGCAACACGCTCGCCTTGGAAGCAAGATGACACGGAGCAACACAGGTTCGCTCCCCGGGTCCACGCTTAGAAACCTCTGCGTATTAAGTGCATTATAAATAACCTATCATATCATATCAATATAAGAAAGATCCCTTCCCCAGGTGTTAAAGTCACTTCAAAATGTTCAACAAAATAAAAGAAATGTTTCGCAAAAACAGAAACCCACTGGTATCAATTCTTTGTTACTGGGTAAAAAGCTCCCCTTCCAAATTCTAGAAAGAAAATAGCACCAGTGGTAATCCTGGTTTTCATAATCAGTTGTCTCTGCTTCAGGATGAATTGCCACAGTTCAAAAAGAAAATGTGATATTCCTCAAACTCAATAATATACACTTCTTTACAACTTCTTCTGTTGCAACTTTACATTTGGTATGTTTGTCAGGAGTTCTTCTGTGTGCTGCTGCTTCTAGTTCCAATATCTACACGTCTACTGTTGTTACTATGAGAAAATTCTTTTTTGTCCAACACTACTATCAAGTACATGTTTACCAGACATTCAATCTCTTTGGAAGGCAAAGCACTCTTCCTTAGCCTCTTTACCTCATTAGTCTGTCTAACCACCACATGAACAACCTAGCTTGAGCAGTCTGTTGCACCACAGGTTGTCTTCTACTTCAGGATATTCTTTGCAATCATGTGTCTCTCTTTCCCCAACTTTGTTCCCAACTTTCTACCAGGTATCAACCAAGGGATTACCCAGAAGCTTAAGTGCAACTCGCTCAGCTCCAGGTAACAATGGGGTACATGCTTCTTATGCAACTTGACTGTTAACAACTTTACAAGACAGTTAGGTGATTTTTTGCTGCTTGGGAAAAGAGGTGTCACTCTGAAAAGGGGAGGTCTACTGGCTTGGGTAATGCTGGTTCTTCTCTTCACAGCTGTTATACTATTTACTTCTTTAAATATCATATACCCAATTTCCATAGATTCATCTTTTCTATTAGAGGAACAATGGTGTGCAACATGTCCAGCTTGTCGGCATCAAAAACATAATATTGCTGATAGTTTTTGGCCTTTAGATTATTCTACTCTAGTGTTCTCTTTATTTTTTTTCCCAAATGTTCTTTTAGGTTCACCCATGATATCTCTAGGAGGGGGGTTGCAAAAATGCCTCTGGGGTTTAAACTTGTCTATTCTATGAGGAGAGGGTTGTATAATTTTAGATTTTAACAGAGGATAACACAGAGGCAGCACGCTGGTCTTGGAAGCAAGACCATGCAGAGCAACAGAGGTTTGAATCCCAGATCTGCGCTTAGAAACCAAAGACGGGTATGGTATTAAGAACATTAGAAAAAACTATTAAATAAATGTCTTCCTTACCTCATCACCTTTATGAAACTATGCATGTTTTCTGGCTTGTACAAAAATGTGGGTAGTTTCAACAACCAGAGATAGAAAAGTTTTGTTAATCTGTACAATGACTTTTTGTAGGAAAGGGTGAACAGAATTAATACATTGTTCTATAGTTAAAGTTTGCAATGCTTCTGCTATGTTTTCTTTCCTAAAATAAAAGAGTTGATCACTGGAAGGTTTGGTATTCATCCCAACTTCTGGCATTGTTCTGGGCAATCCTCCAGACCATTTTTTTTGTTGGTTACCAAGCCATTACAAAAGGGGAACAAACATATATCAGTCTTGGTCCCAACCCAAGAGGGATCCTCCACCCCAAACTGCTTGGGCACATACCTTCTGCACAAGACCACAATTGTCCCAAAACAATGTTTCAGCCTAGTTGGGACTCATCAGTGAGGAGTATTTTGGGTCTCTAGGACCAGCAGGCACACAGCCAAATCTCGGCATACCAGTCCCATCAGGGGTGATGTATGCAAATCTAAAGAGGTGATGACTGGTAGGTTTGGAATGAATCCTAGCCTCTGCCATTGTTCTGGGCAACCATCCAGACCATCGTTATTTGCCTGCCAAAGCCATTAAAAAAGGGGAAAGACCATTTGCATATCAGGCTTGGTCCCACCCGAATAGGGGAAGTCCAGCCCGAACTGCTTGGCCACATCCCTTCTGCATGAGACCACACGCATCCCCATACATGTTTCAGCCTAGTTGGGCCTCATCAGTGAGGAGTATATTGGGTCTCTAGTCCCAGCAGGCACAGGAACCATGTCTGGGCATACATGTAACACTCAGAGTGACTTAGGCAAAACAAAAGAGGTGATGGCTAGAAGGTTTAAAATGTTTTCTTTCCCAGCCATAAGGGGAATGTGTTCTGGATCCTAGCAAATAATGATATGGGAGTTTTGTGAGGGTTTAACTTGATGTTACATAGTTTCTCTTTGTAAAAATGTTCAGTTTGACCCACTTTCTTTAACAAACCTTCTGTAATCTATGCAAAAGTGGTAGTACCTACTGGGTTGAGAAGGTGGTAAGAATTTTGAATTTCACCTTTGAGAAGGGTAGCCAAATAATAGGTCTTCAATTACAAGCATTTAACTGGTGGGCTAACCTTTCATAGATGAGAACAATATTTCCCAGGTATATCCCTTCATTATATGGTTGTAATACTCCCAGTGGGATTCCAGGTCTTTGGGAAGAAGCAATCATTCTCTCGAATACTTCCTGGAACCTAGTTTCAGCTTCAATCTGACATTCAGTCAGTTTCATCAGAAGATCATTTAATGTAGTCATGATGACAGTGTCAGATAATATTTCCCCCACAGAACTTCATTCAAGCTCTTCAGACTCCACTTATACTGATATTTCAGGGTCCTCATCCCCACTAGTCTGAATATTAGGTGGAGTGGTTAGAAGCGAGAAAGAAGCTCTAGGTTGAGGTACTAAGATCATAATAAGCTGGCTGTGTGAGAAACCTGAGGGTATTCTCACTCCTAGCCCCCTTGAATCCTCTAAACAGGTGGCCAGGGAAAAGCCATTGCTCTTAAATCCTGACCTTGGGGGCGGAGAAGTGAGGGGATCACCTGTTTTGAGGGTCCTTGGGGACTGGGAGTGGGGTACCCTTGGGTGAGACATGGTATCCCCCTTTCCCTATTAATGACCAATCCAACCCTTCCCCCAACCTTCCTGGTCAGTTATAAGCCAGTTCTTTTCATTTATCCAAATATGACACTTAACAGCACTGGGGCCAAGAAGATGCAACTAAGAACAACAAAGACTATTTTCTTTTACCCCTCTTGTACTGGGACGAGGACGATGTCTGCTAAGAACTGTGAGGGTCACGCACGTCCCTTTGATTGTGATCAGGCAGGATCAATTAGCCATTCCCACCTGCAGCCTGTCGAGGGGCTGCAGTTGTATTAAAGGAGACCAGCCCAGCAGGGAAGAGAGTGACAGGAGAAGCAGCAATGAAGCCAGTGCAAGCAGCAGGGACCTTTATTGGAGCAGGAAGCTGAGATGATGGGGACTGCAGAGAGAGGTGGTCGATGGAAGAGTGCCATGGGAGCTGGGGCTCCAGGGAGTGTTGTGGTAAAGGGAGCCGTGTAAAAAGCCTGTCCCTTTCCCTTATGATCAAGATGCTTGTTCTCCTGTGTAGAGAGGTCAACAAAGAAGTGCCTTTGGGGCAGGAGCTGGAACCCTGATATCAAAATCAGAATGTTGTGTGAAACGCGCTGCAGGAAGAACTGTTAAAGCCACCAGTGAGTTTTTGAGAAATGATAAACCCGGTTCACAAGTGTTTGAACTCTAGTATTAAGGAAAACTTTGCATCCGAGCGTTCACATTCCTCAACCAAGCATGTTTTCAAAAGTCTCTAGTGTTAACCATTGTCGATTGCTGAAAGGCCAGGAATACTTTACACCAGAGTGGCCACGTGTGTAAGGAAACATGTGTTTGAAGGTCTCTGAATCTGGGCAAAGCATTTAAAGTGAAACAAACGAATAGTGAAGCATGGATTAAAGTGTAAATGTATCACAAGCAAACCCCACAATTATTGAATACCGAACCAAATCAAAACTTTGCAAACAAATAGAAGTATTAAAAACTTTGCAAACAAACAGAATTATGACATGTTGAATCCAAAAGGGAATGGGAGCCCACATTCAAATAAAACCACTGTGTGCTGAGTTCTGAAGTGAATATAACTTTAAAGAATAAACAAGTAAGACCACTACATGCTGAATTCTGAAGTGACTGTAACCTTTCTTTTTCAACTATACATTTTATTGGTATTTTACAACAGGTGTCGGGTCAGGTCAAAGTACAGGCGTAATTAGGTTTACTAATGTGAGACAGCATAAACAAAATAGGGCTATACATTTGTTGAGCTTAGTCATTGCACAGTTCCATTATCAGGTGGTGGTCTATAGGGAGATGCATAGAGGCCCAATGCTTCATAAACCATCAAAGTACTTGTGGTCATCGCCCTATCCCAGGAAATTGTTCTGCATAGTTAAAGAAAGGGGACTACGTATTATAAAATCTCCCCATGACGCCCAGTCATTTTTGAAGGTCTCGGAACACTAGGCAAACAATTTAAAGTGAAACAAATGAATATTGAACAATGGATTGAAGTATAAATGAGTCACGAGCAAAACCCATAGTTATTGAATACCAAACTGAATCAAAACTTTGTAAACAAATAGAATAAAGAAACATTTTGCAACAAACAGGACTATGACATGTAGAATCCAAAGGGGAATTAAAACCAATGTGTGCTGAGTTCTGAAGTGAATATAACTTTAAAGAATATAATTTTAAAGAATAAACAAGTAAAACCACTGTGTGCTCAGTTCTGAAGTGAATATAACTTTAGAGATTATGGGCCTCATTATATGGTAGGCGGTAAGGGTTTACCGGTACCGGTATTTTACCGGTACCAGTACCGGTAAATCCTTACCGCCTTACTACGAGGTCCCTTCGCGGGTTGGGGAATTTAACGCCTGCTTTTTGCAGGCGTTAAAAACCAACCCGCAAAGGGACCAGTGGAGCTAATTACGGTACCGCAATTTGTGGTACCGTAATTAGTGCCTTCCCCATTCCTATAGAGCCCTATGGAGCAAAGATGGGAATGGGGAAGGGCAATGGTGGAAGGGGGAATTACCGCCCCGCCAACCTTGGAATGGGTCGGTAATTCCCCTTTCCACCAAGGTGGTGCCGGTATTTTACCGGCATGAACCATGGTGCTAATAGCGCCATGGTTCACCGGCTTCCATGTAATGAGGCCCTATAACTTTAAAGAATAATCAAATAAAACCACTGCATGCTGAATTCTGAAGTGAACATAACTTTAAAGATTAAGCAAAACAAAAGATACTGAATCTTGATTTAAAATGGAACTTTACAATTATACAAAAGAGAGGAATATTGATACCAATGTGTGTGAATGTTGCAAAATACAAGAATGTAAGCAAGGATCCCTAGCCCCAGGTTCTGTTATTGATAGCACAGAAGCCACAAGAAAATAATCAAATTGATCGGAGCGGACCGGCTGAAAATGCTTCAGCTGCTATTGTGCCACTTATCCTGACTAACCTACCACCTGTAATGGTTGCCTGAAGAAATACAACAAGGATTTCCTGCGACAACCCTCAAATTTCAGGCTGTTTTAATGTCATTGTGATTTATCGTCTGGCATGTTAAATGGGAAATTTCAATAATAACTTAAGACAACTCCTGAAAACCATACATGTTCTTAATTGCTCAGCCTTGCTAGTTGGTGATTTCAACCAATGGCTCCATGATCCAAGGGATAAGGAAGGAACCCTACTATAAGAAGCATTGTTGGAAACTGACTTCACCGTCAATAATAATGAACCCACAGTCAAATCAAGCAATATATAATGGACTGAGAGAGTTCTTGTAACCTGAAGCTACAAATAAGAAAGTATATATTGGGAGCTGTTAGGAATTTTGTCAGAGGGCTATTACATAATCTTGTGGTATTCTCTCATGGTGGTAAAGTGGTATTGTGTTATTCTGATGATGCCCTCTATGATGTGACAAGACTTCCCTCTATTACCTGTATTCTATTTAAGTTCAACTCTAAATATAGATCAATAGGCTTAGGATTCGTGGAAACTTGACAGTACTAACTGTCCCTCCAGCGGCTTATCTACGAGGCTGGACTACAGCCTTTGGCAGATTTGATCAGCTGTAAGCATGCACAGCCGAAACACTGCATGCACACTTTATCTAACTACAGCCAACAATGTGACATTTTCATAAAAGCCTTTCCCCTCTTGCCATTATAAGCAGCTTAAACACACTCAAATGTCACAAAAATGTTTCAGACATTAAACTTTTTTTTTTAAGTGTGTTTATCTTGGTAGACAACTTACCACTGGTATGCAGCAATCATTACATGACAATATTCAGAAGTGCGAATGTGAAAAATCAGTTACAAAAAAACTGTTTCAGAAATAAACACCACTCAATGATAATGAACTGTAACCAGTTTCCCTGACCTTGGACCGTGGGACTCGGGATAAGCCACACCAATAACAAACTATTGTACCTTTTAGAAATGCATTTGCATGTGCCATGAAACAAATGCACATTTAAACCTCTCGCTGACTAATGAAAAAATCCACTCATTCCCTCACGTTTTTACTTGCATGCTCACCTTATTTATGGAAAATGTTTTCTCTCTGTTATCTTTGGAACAGCCCTCTTTGTGTCAGCTTGGCAGCAAATGCAGTTGTGACCTCCAGCCCACAGGGATGCAAACTCTATGCCAGAATAACCACTCCCCAGTCTATGGCCTGCCTGGAAACCTCCATCAATCTTCTGTCTGGATGTCTACCGTTCTCTGAACAGCATCTACCTCCACCCTCTCTGAGTGTCAGCTTGAAAAGCCTGCTGCTGTCATTCAAACAGAATCCTTTCCCTCACTGGATCATACCACTGAATCCCAATTCGTATTATTGTTGGACAACCAAAATGATACTATCCCTTCCTTTCTCAGCAACGCACATTACTTTTTCGCAACCTGTGCCATGCGGCAAGAAATCGCACAGCCAGAGAATACCGGGAGGATAGCTCAGCGGAAGCGTGCACGTCTTGGAAGCAAGACGACACGAAGCAACAACAGGTTCGATCCCCGGGTCCGCGCTTAGAAACCTCTGGGTGTTTAAGCGCGTTATAAATACGTAACTAAGACAAAAAAACCCCCACAATTACGCAACTAAGAAAAAAAAAACAATTCCTGTAACAGCGCCTTGATGCCTGCGGGCTGTGTGAGCGCTTTATAAATGTTAAATTATAAATTATAATTATAAATACTTGCGTGTTTTAAACTGCAAAAAAAGCACTTCAATTCCGACCTGTCAACTGTGCCTGCTTTGCACTGCTTTGTTACAGACATGTTATGAATTATAGGGTGAGAGTAATAATAGGTTAGTTTAAATTAGGATGTATGCAGTGCAAACCGGACAGATGACCTGTTTATCCTGAACTCTTGGTATTTTAACATAAAAGGATGTGCATTTCCACTTGCAATGTGCCCTTTTCCACTGTCCACTGCCTCCTCTGAATGTAATGCCATGGCTCACTTACTGCCCCATATACAGTATCCCTACATCGACCTACAGAGCATAATCCGAGAGTTATGGGTACAAATTAGAGAACACTTGTCGAATTTAGGGAGCCAAGACCCAAAACTGCTGCTGGCTTTACAATGGCAAGAGCAACACCAGATGGGAAATACGTCCGACATTTAATTCATTGGTATTCAGAAAGCTCATCGACACAGGAGAGGAGGCAATCAGCAAAACCTTCTTATACAACTAGGCTGGTTTATAGTCATAATGTCGAAAAAAAAATGTCGACAAACAATAATGTCGACATCCTATACATATAATGTAAAAAGTCATTTTTTCAAAAAAAAAATGTCGACAAAAAAATGTCAATTAGAACTATCAACACCTCACCCAACACCCCCCTGCCACCCCCCCCCCCCACACCCCCCCACCACCCTCTCACCCCTCATACTCAACACATTCCAATTATATATTTATTTATTTATTTATTTATTTATTCAATAAATAAATAAACAAAAAGAGTATGATTTACTATGGGGGGGTCCCCCCCAACCCCCCCTCACCAAACACCCCCTGCCACCCCCCCACACCCCCCACCACCCTCTCACCCCTCATACTCAACACATTTTAGTTATATATATATTATTTATTTATACAATAAATAGAACATTTCGAAACAATATTGAAAAAATGTCGACAATTTGAAATTTTGACTGTCGACATTTTTACTGTCGAAATTATGACTGACCACCCTGGTATTACACACAATATGCAGACTACAATGCATCACTCAAGGGCTAAATCAAGACCATGACATTCATGTTTCCTTATAACGTACTGTAATGGGTCTCCAGATTAACTGTTTAGATGCATCATGATGTATTCTAGTTAGCGATTCATGACTCTTAGGTAGGTCCACCAACAGCCTAATCAAAAGACCAAGTAGCAATGTTTCTAGAGCAGATAGGAGCCGGTTTATTCAGGAACTTAATGTTTTTCATGCACCATGCGTACCATGGATACTACGCCGATTTGGGGCTGGACCAGCCTGGTTTAGCCAGTACCACCAGTCTGACACAACAATTCTAATGATTTTACCATGCATACCATGTCATTTGGGGTTGGACCAGCCTAGTTCAGCCCGTATCACCAGCACAATGTTGCAATATTACTTTTCTATATGTAATTCCATTACTAAGGAATTACAGGAGTCACTAAGGAATCTTCCCAACATAGATAGGTCCAAGCTTAGTCCAATACATGAATTAGGCCACTATCAGTCCATGAATGCTCAACATAAGTTTCAGGAAACACTGAACATGACTTGGGGCATTAAATAGTTAAGATACTGTGCCAACTGTGATTACATCCAAACAAGAAGTATCAGCTCGCCGTAGGGCACACTGAGGTTCCACTCGGAATTCGACCTCACTGCAGTAGACCACTACCCCATATGAGCATATAAACTTTGACTATATATTGCCCTAAGCAAGACAACAAGTAGTGCATAACGTTGCAATCTTCATTTTAATACAGGAGACTACTGAGCTGAAACAGCACTCTGCATGGCTCACAGTCAGGGTCGGATTGGCCCCTCAGCCTTTCGGCCCGTGGCCGGGCCGAAATCTTCCCTTGGAAGTGGGGGCCGGTTTCTGGCCATGCCTGGGCCAGTTTGGAAGAAAAAATAAATTTGAAAAAAAAGTATTCTTTTTTTTTCAAAAAGCCTTTCATCCTTCTTAGGTCAATAAATGAGTACCAATACAGGTTGGGTGATATTGTATACATATTTGTTCTACAAAAAAGAGCTTATGTGTAAGTGCTATACAATAACATTATCATTTGGCCTTGCACCGTCTTTTTGGATTCAAAGTAATTTAATGTACTTAGGAACAAAGCTATTTGATGCCACTTTCTGTTTTGTTAAGGGGTGAAAGGTCGTGTTTCCTGGGATGTCACTTTGGGGTGGGGTCAAAGGACATAACTTCTGGTGATGTCATCAGAGGTCAAGGGTCGTGAGGCGAGGGGTGGGCCACTTTTTTGAGGCGAGGGGTGGGCTACTTTTTTTTGGGTGACCGGGCCTATTTCTTTTTCCCAGCCCGACCCTGTTCACAGTTTACTTTTCCTTGCACATTTACTATATAATATATTGCATAAATGCACAGGAAATTTGAGCAGACAAATGATCCTTTCAAAATAATGATACAAAATGCTCGGAACTAAATGTAAACGGCACGCACACTGCATAGACCTATTAAGGGAAATGTCATCCTGCACGGCTCGCACGCAGCACATTTAGTCAAACGAAAATGGCGTATGTGGTCCTACAGACTCAGATGTCAGACGGAGGCAGGGACCTAGCAACAGCAAGAAACCAACATGAATATATCTTTGCATTTCTACTAGTAAGTAACACAAACCGATCATGATATTCAACTAAATTGTCACTAGATTCGGATGACAATCGGAACTGAATGGAATGCATGTTTTCCATTCAGGGAGCACTTAAAACGCACACTTACTCTGACATTTGAGCCCTATGTCATCGCACCAAGATACTCATTTGGGGACCGCAAACTAATGGCTGAGTTAATTATGTTGATGGAAGGGCAAACGCCGAGAATCAGTGTCACATAGATAGTGGGAGCAATTTCAGGCCAACCATATTAATGGAATTCACAATTTCCATACATGATGTACCAATACACGTGAACATTTGGATTTTTGAGCGTGTTAACTGCAAGATAGAATCTGGACCGTTTCACATCTGGTGAGTTAACTTTGGGACTCGCAATAGATGAGTAAACCTAAACAAGAATTGCAGATAATTGATGGACTATGCCCACCACTTTCTTTCTCTGTAGTGAACTCACATGAGAAAAGACACCCTGAACTCTTTTTAATGGACAGCTGACCAATCACGGACATCTAGGGTCCAATCCACCATATGGTGAGTTTGAATTAGGGGAGCGAATGCATTATTATTTTGTCATGCCTGGATGGGGCACATGGCTGGTGCAAAATATATTATTGGAATTTATAAGCAAATCACTAGTTGTCATTCTTATTTAAAAACTAGACAATGCTAAGTGAAGAACGATGTTTCAACATGCTAAATGTAAAACTTTATATTCAATGTGAAAATTATATGAATATCATTATGTTTATTGGATCGGTATACCACCATTAGTATTAATGATGTTTTCTGTATTTTCTCTCCTACACCTCTCCCCCCTCCCGTCCCCCTCCTTTATTGTTTTTCCTTTTCCAATCTTCTGTTCGATGGACTATGTTGTTGTGGGTAATGTTGTTTTTATGGGTCCAAACCAATTGTTCAGCATTTACCGTTTTGGTTACTTTTATCTTTTTTAATTAGTTTGCATTTTTAAAGCGCTCACACAGCTTGCAGGCATCAAGGCGCTGTTACAGGAATTGTTTGTTTTTTAGTTGCGTTATTGTTTTTGTTTTTTTGTCTTAGTTGCATATTTATAACACGCTTAAATACCCAGAGGTTTGTAAGCGCGTGTATCATGCGATTGTTACCCTGTAATATAGCCTTGACAAAGACTGCAACGGTTGAAACACATCCTGGCAAGGGAAAGTGGACTTTATTGGTTCACCAATTTGGCACATGGAATAAAATATAGCAATCACTAAAAATGTGCTTTTTGTTGAACTGAATCATCATTGGGGCAAGCGCATTAATTTAGGCACACTCTGTATTTTACAAATAAAAATCCCTTCCCCATTTGTCTGGTCAGACCATTGCTTTATAGACTTTGCCATTGTCTTAGAGGGTGTTCCAAAAAAGTCCACTTTACACCAGCAGTTTTCAGAAAATTAAACCCTCTCACCACCAGAACTGTATCCTTGATATCATGTCAACCACAGGCTGTCTGGATGCCCCTGAAACCCAGGTTGAGACCTAGTTGAGACCTTGAACACCGCTCTGACTAATATGCTGCATATAGTTGCTGTGGTTAGGAGGAAATTGGTGAGGGAAAACTCCAACCAAAAAAACTGGTACTCCCCCGATCTTCTTATGTTAAAAAAACAGAAGAGAAGTACCGAACACGTTAGTTAAAACATTCCACCATGACAAATAAATCAAAATGGAAATCCTTAGAATTGGCTTATAAGCTTAAAATCATTGAATCCAAAAAGAACTTCTTCAATGAAGAAATACTTTAGGCCAAAAACAATTCCAAGAAGACATTCGTGATCCTAGAACCTCTTAGAAAATCTTGAAAGCCCCACGGCCTTGGTCCAACCGATTCCACCCACGGACCTGGACTGTGATTAAAACAGCGCACAATCACATCAAAAAGGACTTGAAATATGAGGTGGTTTCTCAGTCCCAGTCACCCTCTGTATCCAAACAAAATGAAGAACAAGGTACATTTTCTTTCGAAAATATCTCCGACAAAGATATGGACCGAATCCTGCCCTAAATAAACCCAACATCATGTCGAGAGAATATTCTCCCCAAAAAACTAGTGTTGGATAATAAAGATATTTTGACCCCTTTTTTCACTCACTTTGTCAACTCCTCCTTTGACCACCTATCTGTTCCAGAGGCCGTCACCCTGTGGTAAAAAAAGGCCAGATTTGACCCAAAAGGTGGCAAAAATCTACGACCAATCACCAACTGCAATTTTTTGCTAAAAGTCCTTTTTCGCTAAAAGTACTGGATAAAGTGGCCACCAACCAATTGCAAGCCCACTGTGATAAAAAATACATCCTTCAAAGCAAACAATCTGGTTTTCGTGCAAGCCATAGTACAGAGACTGCCCTAATAGATTACCAGACTAATTTGTTTGAGATGATGGACCAGGGGAAAATTGAACTCCTGGCCCTTCTTGACCTTTAGTTAACCTTTGATCTGCTGGATCATAAACTTCTGCTGAACAATTTCTCAGATATTTGGAGTTGCACATTCGAATTTGTACGTTGGATAACATCTTTTCTATCCAACAGACAATCTCTGGTATGTTGGGAAAGTGCCTCAGTTTAGCTCTCCCCAATGGTCTGTGGGGTGATGCAGGGGGCTTGTATTTCACCCACAATGTTTACCTGTATATTAGACCACTCTGCAGTCTAATGGAGGCAAAGATGATCTTTTTCAAAAATGACTCAGATGACACCCAACTGGTGCTAGAAATCTGCAGGGATCATGATCTAGACACTCTGAACCTTAACCCTATCTATGACATCATTGAATGCTGTATGTCTAACAACTGGCTCTGCCTTAATGGAGCAAAAACAGAGCTACTTTTGTTCGGAAGCACCATGGCTAGAGCTAAATTAGGAGATGAATATGCCTGTTTCAGCCTTAAGGACTGTACCATCCCAGTTGTCAGAAATATCAAGACATTAGGTGTGTTCCTTACCCCGTCCCTAGATGCAGACACTCAACCGAGTCATATGTCAAGGAATTGCTACCATTATTTAAGGCTCCTAAAACACATCAAACCATACATCTAAGAGACAAATTGTGCCTCAATTGCTTGAGGTATTATTCTCCCATTCCTGGACTATTACAATGCTTTGTTGTTGGTTACCAGTAAAAAGTATTTGCAAAAGCACAACAATTTTCAAAACGATGCCATTTGGATCATCAATGGCATCCCCAAACAGGAGCATATTTCATCAGGTAGACAATCATTACACTGGCTCACCATCAAGGATTGAATCCAGTTTAAGACTGCGTCCATAGTGCACAAATGCCTCTTTGGTAAGACACCTGCCTAACTTAAGTCCTGTATTGCACTATATAAAGCAGGGCATACTTTATGCTTCAACAACCTGGTACTCATCAATGCTCATAAATTCAAAAGAGCTAAGTGTTTAGGAAGAGCCTTCCCCACATTGGCAGGACAGAGATGGAATTCCCTGCCTTTGGCGCCCTGCGCTTGGATACAGACGAGAAATCATTCCAAACTTCTCTGAAGAGAACCCTGTTCAGATAATTACTCTCAGCACAGGTTACTGTGACCTCGATCACCCACACATGATTTCAGTCTGAGTCCTGTCTTTTTGTCTTTGTCCTGCGTGTTTATGTGCCCCCAGATGCCTGTGGGTCCCCAGCGCTATATAAATGAATAAATACAATAAATAAATAAACATTCATTTGAAAGCAGAATTAAATGAACTTTGGAAACTAAAACTAGGAAGACAAGGATACTTTTCTTTGGAAACAAAACTAAGTCATGGTGAAGGGAACCCTTGAGATGTGAGACATTTGCTGACTTAAGGATGGTGTTACGCTCACCTGACTCCCACGGAGGCGCTGGCCTGGTTCGCGCTGCTGTGACCTCTTCTAAGGTGATGCGCAGGGTTCGGAAGACGGACTGGACCGGGCCCCCAAATCTGGCTTGTCTGGCTCGCAGAAGTATCCTTCTGTAGGTGAAAATAGGGGATTAACTGTCTGCCGGGTAATGCAATCGGCCTCCCACTTTCCCCTCTCACCCTCCTCGAAACCCTTCTGTGATTCCTCATAGCGTCTCACCTTAGGGTCTGGAAGGACGACCTCTCCATCCTGCTTCTGATGCAGGGGCACGTTGGTATCCAGTTACTGGATTTTCAGATTGGTGAGAACCAAACTTGCTTGGCTTCCAGGTAAGTTTTTTGATAAGAGGTTCCCCTTGTGTCCATGCATTAATGTACTAATGCTAGTGTCTTTTTCCCCATAGGGGCCGGGGTACGGAATGCCGGGAATGCCGGGGAACAGGCACCGACCCGAGATGAGAGGCGAAATCCTTGTAGAAATCGGGTAAGTCTTTAATGAGCGTTTTTTGGTAATGTCTTTTCATTCGCTCATTAACGCTGATGTCTCTTTTTACCCTTAGGGGCCGGGGTCCGGAAATGCCAGGATGCGTCGCGGACCCGAAATGAAGAGGGAACGAATCAACAGGTAAGTCTTAACATGGAGATTTAGCTTTCCTTATTCCCTTCTCTCTCTCACCTTTTGTTCTGGTCTTTTTCTCCCTAGGCGCTGGGGCATGACTGCGAATCCGGATGATCGCTGCTGAACATGGAGGCGCCCTGTAAAGGTGAGTGGAATGCGGCGCTGCAGCGATCGACGTGATGAGCTTTTAAACAAAAGTTTTCCTTTTCAGGATTGTCGGCGAGATGTCTCCGGGATGTGGATTTAGCAGGTAAGGACTTTTCCTTCTTCTGTTCTCTTCTTCTCTTCCTTTGCAGGTGATCCAGGATGCTGGCAGGCGTGGCAGAAGTCAGGATGCAGGAGCCGACACGGTGAGCGTCCAGCTGCTAGATGCAGAACAACCTGAAGCACGTGTGGCTGTTCGGGTGGGGTTTAAATAGCCTTGGAAGAAGTTCCAGGTATGTATCCTTCCTCCAATCAGGTATGTATCCTTCCCCGACCACGCCCGGATGGTAAATTAGTCCCACAGGTAAAGTAGTTCCTTTCAGGCCTCAAGGAGGCCGGGATCCTGCAGCATGGTCTGCATCAGGTAAGTGCACCCAAGCACTCCCATAATGAGCCTGGCGCCTATGGCGCCAGGACTGATGTCTTTTATGAGCCTGGCGTCATAGGCGCCAGGACACTGTCCAAAGGGCCCCTATATGGGGTTGCTGGGTCCTTCCTTGGGGACTGGATGTCCGCTTTCGGGGACGCAGGGCTTGAACCGGCTCCCCGGGAGCGGGCATCATGACAGCACTCCCCCCCAAGGCCCCTCCCAAGGTTGTTCCCTCCGGGGGTTTTGGTTTGTCTGGGACGAGTCGGTGGAATTTCCTGACTAATCGAGGTGCATGCACATGGTCGCTGGGTTCCCACGACCTCTCCTGAGGTCCGTACCCCTTCCAATCAATTAGGTAGAACAGTTTTGACCTAAACATTTTTGAGTCTAAAATGTTCTTCACTTCGAATTCGGGCTCCCCATCTATTAGAATAGGTTCTGGAGGTTTGAGTAGTCGGGTTCCGGGTACCACTGGTTTCAGAAGTGACACATGAAAAACAGGGTGAATTCGCATACTAGCTGGTAAATCAAGTTTAACAGCCACTGGGTTAATTATTGCCGTAATAGAATAAGGTCCCAGATATTTTGGGTTGAAAGTTCGAGGCCCTTTGAGTGGTAAATGTCTGGTAGCTAACCACACTTGATCCCCAATCTGATACGGAGATGCTTCACTCCGATGTAGATCAGCATTCTCCTTGTATTTTCTCTTGGCTTGTTGTAAATGCGTAGTTGCCTCTTTGAAGGCTTAGGTAATTGTAAAATGCAGATGTTCTACTGCAGGCATTCCGAGGTTCTGAGGTGAGTCAAGGTTTGAGGTTCGAGGGTGATGCCCAAACATAGTATAAAAAGGACTGTGGCCAGTTCCAGAGTGTACCGAATTATTATACGGGGGATTATGACCACCTCATGGCTTAGCGCAGACGTTCCTATTGTATTGTTTTGTTTTTCGTTGTTTGCCTAAGCGCCCTGATGCCCACGGGCTATCGGCGCTATACAAAAAAAAAATACATACAATACATACATACATACATTATTATATGCGTATTCGGTTATCCAAAGAATGTCTTTCCAGTTGCTTTCAGATTGCTGTAACATACACCGTAAGTACTGCTCAAGGGTCTGATTTGTCCTCTCGGTCTGACCATCGGTCTGAGGGTGGTGACTGGTCGATAATCTTACGTCGATCTGCGCCATTTGACAACATTTGCGCCAGAAGTGGGAAATGAATTGCCTTCCCCGGTCAGAGATTAGTATAGATGGGAATCCATGTAGCCGAACAATATTTTCGAGGAATTCTTTGGCTAGGACAGAAGCTGAAGGTAAACCTTTCAAAGGAATAAAGTGGGCCATTTTGGAAAACAAATCCACAATTACCAGAATAGTATTGTACCCCGAACAAGGAGGCAGGTCCGTAATAAAATCCATTGATAGGGTGTGCCAGGGTGCTGGCGGTATGTCTAGAGGTTGAAGGAGACCGGCTGGTCTTTTCTTTTGACTTTTATTTTGGGGCGCAAACAACACAGGACATCACAAAAGATTTAACATCTTTTCGCCAAGAGGGCCACCAAAATTGTCGTTTCACCTTTTCCTCTGTCTTGGCAATACCGGGGTGTCCCTCTATTAATGTATCATGATAACCGGAAATAACTAGTTCGTGAAATTCCTTATGTGGCAGGAATTAGCGTCCTTGGAAATAAGGTAAACCATTATCTATGGTAAAGTCTGATCCCTTTTGTATCCATTCCTGTAAGGTTGTAGGGTCCAGGAGTTGTTTCACTCTGGCTTGAATGTCTTCAAGCGTCTGTAACGAAGTCATGCCTAGAATCCTCTGTTCGGGAATTATTGGTACTGGTTCTGAGTTTGTATCAGATTCTCCCATTCCAATTCAGGATAAGGCGTCTGCTTTGCCATTCTTGCAGCCAGGTCGATAGGTAATCACGAAATCAAATTCAGCGAAAAACAAAGCCCATCGGAGCTGCCGTGATGACTGAGCCTTGCCGGTTTTCAAATACTGTAAATTCTGGTGATCAGTGATCACTGTGATGGTATGTCGAGCGCCAAGCAGATAATGCCGCCAGGCTTAAAAAGCGGACTTAATGGCTAACAGTTCTTTGTCCGTGATTGCATAATTAACCTCGGGTGCCGAGAATTTTCTGGACCAAAATGCTACGGGATGCAGTTGGTTGGTTTCGGGATCTCTTTGGGACAGGACGGCTCCCATGGCTAGGCTGGATGCGTCAGTCTCGACGACATAAGGGAGATCTGGACGCGGGTGTTTCAATATAGGTGCGGAGGTAAACTTAGCTTTTAAATCCTGAAGGGCCTGCTCGGCTTCTTCAGACCATTCAAAACGTTTATTTTTCCTCAAGAGTGCAGTAATGGGTTGTACCACGCGTGAAAATTCCGGGATAAACCTGCGATAGAAATTGGCAAAGCCGAGCATGCTTTGAACCCCTTTTACAGAGCTAGGTGATGGCCATTTGAGGATGGCATCCACTTTTCTTGAGTCCATTCGGACTCCTTTGGGTGTCAGGATGAAACCTAGAAACTCGACTTCTGTGGTATGGAAAACACATTTCTCCAATTTAGCAAATAGTTTGTGTTGGCGCAGTTTTTCAAGTACAGCCCTGACGTGTTTTCTGTGATCAGATTCCGAAGAGGAGTACACCAGAATGTCATCGATATATACGACAACACGAACATCGATGAGTTCCCGAAGGACATCATTCATGAAGTATTGGAAGGCAGCCGGCGCGTTACACAATCCGAAAGGCATCACCTGGTATTCGAATAATACGTATTTAGTACGGAAGGCAGTTTTCCATTCGTCGCCTTCTTTAACTTGTACCAGATGATAAGCGCCCCGGAGATCTAACTTGGTGTATATGCAAGCGTCCTTCACCTGGTCAAGGAGTTCAGGGATCAGAGGCAGAGGATAACGGTTTTTAACCGTTATCTGGTTCTATGCGCGGTAATCGATACAAGTTCTAAGGTCGCCTTCTTTTTTGGGTACGAAGAACAAAGCCGAGGATGCCGGGGACTTTGACGGGCGAATAAAACCATTAGCTAGGTATTGATCCAAATATTGTCTCAAATGCAGATTCTCAGGTTCGGTAAGGGCATAAATCCTGCTACAGGGGGGTTGTGCAACGGGCACCAGATCGATTTGGCAATCGTAATCTGTGAGGAGGTAACGTCTTGGCCTGTTCCTTTTGGAAGACGTCCTGAAAGTCTTGGTATTCCGGAGGTAGTTGCATGGAGGCAGAGGTTACAGATGCTAGATTAATATTCAGGTTTTCTGGGTAGCAGGTTTGTGTACAATCCGGGAAGGTTATTCTCTTAGCTCGCCAATCAATTCGAGGATTATGTGTCTCTAACCAAGGGATTTCAAGAATAACCTGAAACTGTGGAGCTTTGATTACATCAAACACAACACCCTCCCGATGGCCGTCGGGACCAATAAGAGTCACCTCAGTAGTGCAATGTGTTACCGGTCCAGAGGCAATTTCAGTTCCATCGACTGTGGTGATGACATCTTTGCTGGTTTTTGGATGGAGAGGGAGGTTAATCCTAGAGACCAATTCATGATCCACATAGTTTTCAATAGCCCCACTATCGATGTATGCCTTTATTGCATGCAACCGCTTAGGCTGTTCTGGATCTACGAGAACCATTGGCACAATGAAATGCGAGGTCTAAGAGTTAGTTTTCAAGCTCGGCAAGCGGACCCCTACACTTGTCGGGCGGAGTCATTTCCCGAAACAGAGTCTTCATGGTTTTTATCAGCGGCTCCTACCGCCTTTCGGGGCGGTTTTGCCGGGCAATCTCGTAGAAAGTGTCCAGAATTCCCACAATAAAGACATCATTTTAACTGACGCCTCCTTTCACGTTCCTTTTGAGTTAAGGGGCCTTTAACCCCTCCAATTTGCATAGGCTCAGAGACATCAACTCCCTTGGGATTAGCATGGGTCTTGACCAACACCTAAGTCTCAAACCTGGACCGATCTGCTTTTCTGTTTTGAAGTCTGTGATCCAATTGGACCACTAAGTCTATGTACTCTGTGCATTCTTGGGGCGGATTTACAACTTGGGCCAAGACATCTTTAAGTTCTCCGCGTAGGCCTCGATAAAACAATGTGACTCTTTTATCCTCTGGCCATCCCGTTTCCACAATTAGTCTATTAAAGGTTGCAATATAGGATAGGAGGTCCTGATTGCCCTGTCGCAGGGATAGAAGTTCGTCATCCAGAGCCTGCCCCTGAGAGTGTTGAGCAAATAACCTTTCCATGCTTGCTTGAAACCTTTGAAAATCACGGAGAATCGGGTCATCTTGAGTAACCAGTGGAACTGACCAATCGGCAGCTGTGATGCTGGAAATGCATCAGAGGGTCAGGGCCTCTGAATCCTTGTCCTCTACTGCTTTTTATCGTGTGTTCTGTCATGTTTTCTGCCCAGGAGTCCATGTGGGACTCCTGGCAGTGCAGCTCTCTCTTTTGGTTTGGTGAACAGACCCATGGGATACCCTTATGGCACCCATGGGTAGGGGTACAACCCTGTACCCCTAGTGTATGTTTTTGGGCCCCTGTGGGTGGCCCACAGAGCAGGGTATGGGCTGGTGGCAGCTCCATGCTGAATTTGACAGGTGCTCTGGGTGTCCTCCATTTTGGGATACCCAGGCCCTGCCATTGGGATCAGTTGATTCCTGATAGGAAACAAGATGCCCCCTGTGGCCTCTTGCTTTCTATTGCCTGTTACCTTGTTTCCCAAAGTCCTGGGAAGCCCTGACTCTGTCCCTTCCCCCTGACTGGCTGTTGGGTGGAAGTTCCATATATGGTGTTGTTGTGAAGGCCCAGCTAGACTGACTGGAGCCTTCCCAGTGACTGTATGTTGTGGGTACCTCCTGTGGGTGGGACCTGGGTGAATAGAGTGTGTGACCAATACACACTCCTTGTTGTGGTTGTCTGGTTTCTGGCATGAGAGACAAAGACTGAGACAGCCCTGCCCGAAACTGGCCTGAATGCAGTGTGTAGTGTTGAATGGCTGGGTACTTGTCCCAATCCACATTCCTTGTTGTGAGTGTCTGAAAGGGAGGAGTGTGGCCTGAATGCACTGTGTGCCTGATTGGCTGACTGACTGCATGAATGCCCCTCTGTATGATTGGCTGCTAAGTGTGTGCCAGCAGTGTGGATGAGAGACAGAATAGTATATCTGGGGACCTCTCACCACTGGTAATTGTTCAGGAGCGTTCAGAAGCGTTCAGAAGCGTTCTGGAGCTGAGTCTCCACTCTAAGAGTAACTGGAACTGCTGATCCTCGACGCCCAGCTGGAAGAAGAAGACTTGCTGTCGCATTTGCTTCGACCGATCCGAAGGCTGCCGAAATCGTCGAAGACTGACCCGAGAGAGGACCTGGTAAGGCGCCCTCTTCCCGTGCTCCGAGGGACCATCGAGCACCGCTCCATCTTCGCCGAAGCACCCTGGAAGACAGACCCTCGAAAGGCTGCCGACCCGAGACGGGACCGCCGAGGAGATCGAAGTGAAGCACCCGGACATCGCCGCCGTCGAAGTTCATTGCCGTCGACCAGGGTTCGCAGGTTTGTGTAACCGCTGGAGGCCCGTCGAAGTTGTGTTGCCCAGCCGTGGGAACCACTTGACGCCGTGCCGCCGACGACCGGAGCCGTCCGCTCCTTGCCTAAGAACATTTCAATCGAAGGACTCCCTCGACCGCACCGTCGACCGTTTTATCCTGCCGGAGAAAGTCGAGGACGACCAACGCGCCGAGGAGAAACCTGCCGGTGGGTTTCCCGCCACCCGCAGACCACAAAGACTCAAACGACTCGACGCCCTTGCTGGGCCTCCGTCTCCACAATCTTTGCGGTCCAGAACTATTGTCACCGAGGTGCCCCGCACGCCTCTGCCTTGCAGGACGCCGACGCTCCGACGCCGACGAGCACCGCTCGGACGAAGCTGCCGCCTCATCGACTCCGTTCTACCCTGTTTGTCGACGGACGTTCGACGCCCCGTGTCTCCCGCTTGAAAGGGAAGGCATTCAAGAAGGGCCGTCGATTCCCCGCCGCCGAACGCCGAGTTCCTCAACGCTTCTCGACGCCTCTCGACGATCCTTGACTCCCGCTTGAAAGGGGGTCGCTCAAGAAGGATCTGTCGACGCCTCTTCGAAGAACTTGACTCCACCAGGTACATTGGGGGGGTAAAAACATTATAGGAGGGAATAAGACTTGCAGAACAATATATGGACTGGGCTTGTGCTATACCTTTATTTTACAGGTTGCCCAGGTGGGGGGATCTCCACACAGAACTGTGTCTAGTGGTAGGGGCCAGTATTCTGCCTATTGCTCAACCATCTTATTTTCTCTCCTCTCTCTATTGCTGGTTTCACTCTCTTATCTGTGTGACATTGTTACAGTATTGTTGATGCACTTTATTGAGATCTAATACAAAGGGTGGTACCACTTTAGAATTGTATGTATTTGCCATTGTTGATTTTCCTAAGTACAAAGTGAGTTATTATGATAAGTGTACATAACCGTGAATATTGATTATATAAAGACTGTGTTCTAACCAATACAGTGGGTGGACATTCCTTTGTGGGGGCTTGGGGACTACACTGTACTTAAGAACCAGCCTGCATCGCCTCCTGAGAAGCTAGGCCTTGATTGCTCGTCCATTGCTACCGTAATAGAGAATCTTGGCTGGGGTCTTCTGTGCCTCTCTTCTACCATATAGAGAGCAGAAGTACAGACACCCCATACCGGTCTTTTACACTGGTGGCAGCGGTGGGATGCTTATGGTTTTAAGAATCAGTGTATAACCGTGCCACTTACAAAATATCTGCACTTTATTAAATTAAGGTTTAGTTGTCTACAAGATAACCGCATTACAAACAATGGAGTCTATTGCAAACGGCAAATTGACTCGGATGAGCTTGGAGGCTCTCCAGAGTGCTTGTGAAGCCAGAGAGTTAAACTTTGTGGATAAGTCTAAGGCTGAGCTGATAGCTGCCCTGGTGGACTACCAGACTGATGGTGAAACTCTTGATGAGGGGGGGAATGCAACCAATGAGGACTCTGCCCCTGGGGTTTCTGCTGAATCTGTTTCTGGGAAGGCCGCCATTCCTGCTGCCTCTGTTCCAAACCCCAGCAATTCCTTGGAGCTTGAGTTATTAAGGATGAAATTGGCCTTTGAATACCGCAAGTTGGAAATAGATGCTGAACTTAAGAAAGAGGAGTTGGCTCAACAAGTGGAGCTCAAGAATAGGGATCTTGAACTCAGAAATAAGGACCTTGAACTCAAGAGCCAGGACACTGAATGTCAGAGAATCCAGCTAGAGAAAGCTAGAGTGGAGACTTCAGCTAAAACCAGTGAGAGTGTCAGGTCCCCAGCCACCAAGTGTATGAAAGATTTGGTTGGTGTATTTGTGGAGGGTTCAGATATCCTCCAATGGATTGAAGCGTTTGAAATGGCTTGTGCGATTCATGATGTTGATAAAAGAGATTGGGCTAAGTGTTTGTTAAGCAGAGTGCCTCAAACTGGATATGACTGTATTCTGAAGCTGAGTGTGGAAGAAAGGGGTCAGTATGGGTGTATGAAGTCTGCTTTGATTGCCAAGTTTGGCAAGACACCTACCCAGTACCTTAGAAGGTTCAGGGATTTTAAGAAAAGAGAGAATGTGTCTTGGGTTGACTGGGTGAGTGCTGCGCACATGAACATGATGGGGTGGATCGATGGATACAAGGTTAAGACTTTTGTTGAATTGTCCCACCTCTTGTTTTTTGAGCATTTTTCTGAAGCCTGTTCACCAGAGCTGCGTCAGTATGTGGCTGACCAGAACATTTTGGACCCCTTTAAGCTGGCTAGGTTGGCTGACAAGTGGGTCTCCCACCGGGTGTCCCCTAAGGACTCCAGTGGGAAGGACAAGGACAAAGAAAAGGGGGCCTCTCAGAAAACTGAGGAGTCCCACAAGCAGTCACAGTCGGGTAAACCTAAACCTTCCTCTCCCAAGACCCAAAAATCTAGTGGGGATAAGTCATCTGTGGGTGGGAATAAGAGTAGTGGTCCACCTGCTGCAAAGCAGGCTCACAGTGGTTCCAGTACCGTACCCCGCACTCCTGGCACTTGTTGGGACTGTGGGGCTCTGGATCACAAAAGGGGTGACTCCAAGTGTAAAGGTAAGGCACTTGGAGTACAGGCTGTCAGCCTGACCTACCCTTACCCCGTGTCTGAGGTGGAGGCCACTGTCCTCCCCTCCTCTACCGGGATCACATTTGGTGCTCCGGTAGAGATTTCCTTAGTGTCCCTTGGGGCCTGGGACCAGTATGCAGAAGTACTGGCGACTATCCCACAGAACACCCGTAGGTTTTTGAGAAGTGTCCTCTTGAATGGCCAGCCTTCTACTGGTTTGAGAGACACTGGGGCAAGCATGACAGTGGTGGACAGGACCCTGCTCAAGCCAGAGGACTATGTAGGTGCTCCTCTGAGAACCACCAGGTTAGCTGGTGGGCCTCCCAAATTATCGCCTGTAGCCTTAGTCACACTCATGATTGGAGACAAGACAGCAAGGCTTCCTGTCCTGGTTCAGGACAATGTCCCTGCTAACATTCTGTTAGGAAATGATCTAGTAGAGTTGGGGTTGATCTCGGATGGTCTTCCCATGACTGCTGCTGCAGTCACTAGGTCACAGGTGACACCGGGTCTGGCTGTGAGTCAGGTACCCGAGCCAAAGGCGAGGCCTAAGGCAAGAAGAAGGAAGACCAAGAAGGCCACCTCTGTGGAGGGAACACATTCTCTTCCTGCTGTTCCGACAGCACCCATTGGGATCCATGCTCCGGACGGGCTGGGTCCAGTGGAAAACCCAAACTCAACTCCTGTGGGAGAAGAGACAGAAGACTCTCCTGTGGGAGAGGTTCTCAACCCGGAGGATCATCCCGACCTTCAATGCTTGTTAGCTGAAGGGGGACCCTCCCGGGCAGACTTCTGTAAGGGACAGAGAGAGTGCCACTCTCTCGAGGGACTGAGGAAACAGGCCCTGTTCCAGGCACAAGGAGAAGTGCCTAGGACATTCCGGATTTATTGGGAGGGTGAGCTCCTTGTTAGTGAGCCCACTAAGCCTGAACCTGGTGCCCTCAAGAGGTTGGTGGTACCCCAGGTTTACAGGCCCTTCCTACTGCAGTTGGCGCATGAGGTGCCCTTGGCTGGTCATCTTGGGACCAAGAAGACTAAGCAGAGGCTCTCTGCCCATTTCTACTGGCCACGGATGGGAGTAGAGGTGGAGTCCCACTGCAGGTCCTGCCCAACTTGTCAGTTGTCTGGCAAGACTGGAGGCAGTGTCATTGCCCCACTGCAGCCATTGCCAGTGGTTGGCACACCATTTGAGAGGGTGGGCATCGACATCGTCGGTCCCCTTGACCCTCCCACTTCAGGTGGACATCGGTTCATCCTGGTCTTGGTAGATCATGCCACCAGGTACCCTGAGGCAATACCCCTTCGGACTGTTACTGCCAAGGTGGTTGCCAGGGCTCTCCTGGGCATTTTCACCCGTGTTGGATTCCCCAAGGAGGTTGTCTCTGACAGAGGATCCAGCTTCATGTCTAGTTACATGAAAACCATGTGGAAAGAGTGCGGGGTAACCTACAAGTTTTCCACCTCTTACCACCCCCAGACCAATGGTCTGGTTGAGAGATTTAATAAAACTCTCAAGGGCATGCTAGGGGCTTTGGAAGAACCCCTAAGGAGGAAATGGGATCTCCTCCTGCCATGCCTGCTGTTTGCTTAAAGAAAGGTACCTCAAGAGGGTGTTGGTTTCAGCCCCTTTGAGTTACTCTTTGGACATCCCGTGAGGGGGCCCCTCGCCTTGATCAGAGAAGGCTTGGAAGCCACCCCTCCAGGTCCCGCCAAGCAAGTGGGGGACTATGTGTTAGGCCTCAGACGGAGGATGACACAGATGATGGGTCAGGCAACAGCAAATCTCAAGGCCAGCCAGGAATTGAATAAGTACTGGCATGACCTTAAAGCCTCGCAAGTGGATTGGACTCCGGGACAGGAAATCCTTGTGATGGAGCCTACCAAGCCTAGAGCTTTGGCAGACAAGTGGACTGGACCCTTCAGGATCATCTCCAAGATGGGCGAAGTCAATTATCTGGTTGACATGGGAGCCTCTGGGGTAGCCCCTCAAATATTCCATATCAACCGGCTCAAGCCTTTCCACCGGCGAGCAGAAGTCTCATGTCTCTTGCTAGCTTCAGGGCAAGAAGAGGATGAGAGTGAGCCCCTTCCTGATTTACTGCATAACAACCCTCAGGATGGGTCAGTGGAGGGAGTACATCTCTCTCCGGATTTGACAACAGAGCAACAGAGGTCCTGCAGGGCTTTGCTCCAACAGTATGCCTCTCTGTTTTCACTGACGCCAGGCCTTACACCGTGGTGTAGGCATGAAATTGACACTGGTGACAGTGTGCCTGTCAAAAGCAGGTGCTACCGTATGTCAGATACCGTCAAGAACCACATCCAGGCTGAGGTCGCCAAGATGTTGGATCTGGGTGTTATTGAACCCTCAACCAGTCCCTGGTCCAGTCCAGTGGTCCTTGTCCCCAAGGCAAGTTCCCAGGCGGGTACCAAGGATTGGAGGTTCTGTGTGGACTACCGAGGAGTCAATGCCGTCACCAAAACTGACGCGCACCCATTGCCCAGGGCTGATGAGCTCGTGGACACCATAGGTGCTGCCAAATTTGTGAGCACCTTTGACCTTACCTCAGGCTATTGGCAAATAGCTCTGACGGACCATGCCAAGGAAAAGACGGCCTTCTCAACACCTGAGGGACTCTACCAGTTTAGGGTCATGCCTTTTGGGTTGAAGAATGCCCCTGCCACCTTCCAGAGATTGGTCAACCATGCGCTCAGTGGGCTGGAAGCCTTTTGTGTGGCTTACTTAGACGACATTGCCGTCTACAGTTCCACCTGGGAAGAGCATTTGACACATCTGGATAAGGTGTTGCAGGCCTTGAAAAGGGCTAACCTCACTATCAAGGCCACCAAGTGCCAGATAGCTCAGGGGAAAGTTACCTATCTTGGTCATGAGGTAGGAGGGGGTCAAATCCAACCTCTCTCCAATAAAGTACAGGATGTACAGAACTGGGAGACTCCCACTACTCAAACCCAGGTGAGGGACTTTTTGGGCCTCACTGGGTACTATCGCAATTTCATGGCAGACTATGGAACCATAGCTGCACCCCTGACAGCTCTAACTTCACCCAAACAGCCTAGGAAGGTTAATTGAACCGAAGACTGTCAGAGGGCCTTTGATGGCTTGAAAGAAAGTCTGTGTAGGGCACCTGTGTTGTGTGCGCCTGACTACAGCCGACCCTTTATCGTCCAGACGGATGCCTGCGACACCGGAATTGGAGCTGTCTTGTCTCAGTTAGATGACAAAGGGAGAGAACATCCTATCATATTCATCAGTAGACAACTCAAGGGTAGAGAACTTAGGTGGGCTACTGTTGAAAAGGAGTGTTTTAGCATAGTTTGGAGCCTTAGGCGTTTTAGGCCCTACCTTACGGGGTCTACCTTCAAGGTCCAAACAGATCATAAGCCCCTGAAGTGGCTTATGCAGATGAAGGGTGAGAATCCGAAATTGCTCAGGTGGTCCATTAGCCTGCAAGGGCTAGACTTCACCATAGAGCACAGACCAGGGAAGAGTCACGATAATGCAGATGGCCTTTCCAGAAGGTATGTTGACCGTCTGGATGAGGGTGTCTATCCCGTGGGAGATTAGACACCCTCCACCTCAGTCTGGGGGGGGCGACTGTGATGCTGGAAATGCATCAGAGGGACAGGGCCTCTGAATCCTTGTCCTCTACTGCTTTTTATCGTGTGTTCTGTCGTGTTTTCTGCCCAGGAGTCCATGTGGGACTCCTGGCAGTGCAGCTCTCTCTTTTGGTTTGGTGAACAGACCCATGGGATACCCTTATGGCACCCATGGGTAGGGGTACAACCCTGTACCCCTAGTGTATGTTTTTGGGCCCCTGTGGGTGGCCCACAGAGCAGGGTATGGGCTGGTGGCAGCTCCATGCTGAATTTGACAGGTGCTCTGGGTGTCCTCCATTTTGGGATACCCAGGCCCTGCCATTGGGATCAGTTGATTCCTGATAGGAAACAAGATGGCCCCTGTGGCCTCTTGCTTTCTATTGCCTGTTACCTTGTTTCCCAAAGTCCTGGGAAGCCCTGACTCTGTCCCTTCCCCCTGACTGGCTGTTGGGTGGAAGTTCCATATATGGTGTTGTTGTGAAGGCCCAGCTAGACTGACTGGAGCCTTCCCAGTGACTGTATGTTGTGGGTACCTCCTGTGGGTGGGACCTGGGTGAATAGAGTGTGTGACCAATACACACTCCTTGTTGTGGTTGTCTGGTTTCTGGCATGAGAGACAAAGACTGAGACAGCCCTGCCCGAAACTGGCCTGAATGCAGTGTGTAGTGTTGAATGGCTGGGTACTTGTCCCAATCCACATTCCTTGTTGTGAGTGTCTGAAAGGGAGGAGTGTGGCCTGAATGCACTGTGTGCCTGATTGGCTGACTGACTGCATGAATGCCCCTCTGTATGATTGGCTGCTGAGTGTGTGCCAGCAGTGTGGATGAGAGACAGAATAGTATATCTGGGGACCTCTCACCACTGGTAATTGTTCAGGAGCGTTCAGAAGTGTTCAGAAGCGTTCTGGAGCTGAGTCTCCACTCTAAGAGTAACTGGAACTGCTGATCCTCGACGCCCAGCTGGAAGAAGAAGACTTGCTGTCGCATTTGCTTCGACCGATCCGAAGGCTGCCGAAATCGTCGAAAACTGACCCGAGAGAGGACCTGGTAAGGCGCCCTCTTCCCGTGCTCCGAGGGACCATCGAGCACCGCTCCATCTTCGCCGAAGCGCCCTGGAAGACAGACCCTCGAAAGGCTGCCGACCCGAGACGGGACCGCCGAGGAGATCGAAGTGAAGCACCCGGACATCGCCGCCGTCGAAGTCCATTGCCGTCGGCCAGGGTTCGCAGGTTTGTGTAACCGCTGGAGGCCCGTTGAAGTTGTGTTGCCCAGCCGTGGGAACCACTTGACGCCGTGCCGCCGACGACCGGAGCCGTCCGCTCCTTGCCTAAGAACATTTGAATCGAAGGACTCCCTTGACCGCACCGTCGACCGCTTTATCCTGCCGGAGAAAGTCGAGGACGACCAACGTGCCGAGGAGAAACCTGCCGGTGTGTTTCCCGCCACCCGAAGACCACAAAGACTCAAACGACTCGACGCCCTTGCTGGGCCTCCGTCTCCACAATCTTTGCGGTCCAGAACTATTGTCACCGAGGGGCCCCGCACGCCTCTGCCTTGCAGGACGCCGACGCTCCGACGAGCACCGCTCGGACGAAGCTGCTGCCTCATCGACGCCGTTCTACCCTGTTGGTCGACGGACGTTCGACGCCCCGTGTCTCCCGCTTGAAAGGGAAGGCATTCAAGAAGGGCCGTCGATTCCCCGCCGCCGAACGCCGAGTTCCTCGACGCTTCTCGACGCCTCTCGACGATCCGTGACTCCCGCTTGAAAGGGGGTCGCTCAAGAAGGATCTGTCGACGCCTCTTCGAAGAACTCGACTCCACCAGGTACATTGGGGGGGGTAAAACATTATAGGAGGGGATAAGACTTGCAGAACAATATATGGACTGGGCTTGTGCTATACCTTTATTTTACAGGTTGCCCAGGTGGGGGGGTCTCCACACAGAACTGTGTCTAGTGGTAGGGGCCAGTATTTTGCCTATTGCTCAACCATCTTATTTTCTCTCCTCTCTCTATTGCTGGTTTCACTCGATTGATCTGTGTGACATTGTTACAGTATTGTTGATGCACTTTAATGAGATCTAATACAAAGGGTGGTACCACTTTAGAATTGTATATATTTGCCATTGTTGATTTTCCTAAGTACAAATTGAGTTATTATGATAAATGTACATAACCTTGAATATTGATTATATAAAGACTGTGTTCTAACCAATACAGTGTGTGGACATTCCTTTGTGGGGGCTTGGGGACTACACTGTACTTAAGAACCAGCCTGCATCACCTCCTGAGAAGCTAGGCCTTAATTGCTCATCCATTGCTACCGTAATAGAGAATCTTGGCTGGGGTCTTCTGTGCCTCTCTTCTACCATATAGAGAGCAGAAGTACAGACACCCCCTACTGGTCTTTTACAGCAGTGCAGCTGCTGAGATATGACAATACAAAGGCTACCTTGGTCTGATCATTAGGGAAGGCCCCAGGTCTGCATAGGAAGTGCAAACGACACTGATTCATGAATACGGCGAATCGTTTGGGGTCCCCAGCATAGCGTTCGGGCGGGGCCAGCGGCATGTTTCCAGGTAGATTAATCTGCACAGGGTTACTGGAAACCACAGGAGCGGGGTTCCCTCCGGAACCGGGTAGAGGAGTTTGCCCAGCTTGACCTTGCAAAAGCTGTCTGGCCAGGTCATCAGTTCTTTCCTTTGATATTATGAATTCCCTCCTGAGGGCATTAGTCTCTTGACGAGTGGCATGTACTTTGGCCCGTAATTCCCCCAGTAATTGGGCCAACTGATCAGTCTCAGAACTTTCCATAGCGCCTGGGTGGGAATTTGTAGGAAGGCTTCGCGTTCTGTTACGCTCACCTGACTCCCACGGAGGCGCTGGCCTGGTTCGCGCTGCTGTGACCTCTTCTAAGGTGATGCGCAGGGTTCGGAAGACGGACTGGACCGGGCCCCCAAATCTGGCTTGTCTGGTTCGCAGAAGTATCCTTCTGTAGGTGAAAATAGGGGATTAACTGTCTGCGGGGTAATGCAATCGGCCTCCCACTTTCCCCTCTCACCCTCCTCGAAACCCTTCTGTGATTCCTCGTAGCGTCTCACCTTAGGATCTGGAAGGACGACCTCTCCATCCTGCTTCTGATGCAGGGGCACGTTGGTATCCAGTTACTTCACTGGATTTCCGGATTGGTGAGAACCAAACTTGCTTGGCTTCCAGGTAAGTTTTTTGATAAGAGGTTCCCCTTGTGTCCATGAATTAATGTACTAATGCTAGTGTCTTTTTCCCCATAGGGGCCGGGGTACGGAATGCCGGGGAACAGGCACCAACCCGAGATGAGAGGTGAAATCCTTGTAGAAATCAGGTAAGTCTTTAATGAGTGTTTTTTGGTAATGTCTTTTCATTCGCTCATTAACGCTGATGTCTCTTTTTCCCCTTAGTGGCCGTGGTCCGGAAATGCCAGGATTCGGCGCGGACCCGAAATGAAGAGGGAATGAATCAACAGGTAAGTCTTAACATGGAGATTTAGCTTTCCTTATTCCCTTCTCTCTCACACCTTTTGTTCTGCTCTTTTTCTCCCTAGGCGCTGGGGCGTGACTGCGAATCCGGATGATCGCTGCTGAACATGGAGGCGCCCTGTAAAGGTGAGTGGAATGCGGCGCTGCAGCGATCGACGCGATGAGCTTTTAAATAAAAGTTTTCCTTTTCAGGATTGTCGGCGAGATGTCTCCGGGATGCGGATTTAGCAGGTAAGGACTTTTCCTTCTTCTGTTCTCTTCTTCTCTTCCTTTGCAGGTTATCCAGGATGCTGGCAGGCGTAGCAGAAGTCAGGATGCAGGAGCAGACACGGTGAGCGTCCAGCTGCTAGATGCAGAACAACGCGAAGCATGTGTGGCTGTTCGGGTGGGGTTTAAATAGCCTTGGAAGAAGTTCCAGGTATGTATCCTTCCTCCAATCAGGTACGTATCCTTTCCCGACCACACCCGGATGGTAAATTAGTCCCACATGTAAATTAGTTTCTTTCAGGCCTCAAGGAGGCCAGGATCCTGCAGCATGGTCTGCATCAGGTAAGTGCACCCAAGCACTCCCATAATGAGCCTGGCGCCTATGGCGCCAGGACTGATGTCTTTCATGAGCATGGCGCCATAGGCGCCAGGACACTGTCCAAAGGGCCCCTATATGGGGTTGTTGGGTCCTTCCTTGGGGACTGGATGTCCGCTTTCAGGGACGCAGGGCTTGAACCGGCTCCCCGGGAGCGGGCATCATGACAGATGGATTCTGAAGGTTCCCTTAAGTTTGAACTGTGTTGCTTAGAACCTGGGGAAGGGAACCCTGAATATTGGTTAAAACTATATTTCCTTGAATCCAAGGAAGATAAACTTAAGACTGTTTGTGGCACTGTTTTACAGTTGGGTAAGGGAGCTGAAAGGAAGCTGCAAACTGGAAGAAACTCAGATCTTTGGGATGAACACTATTTTCTTTTGGTTGCTGACATCCCTACACATTGTACATATTTAGTCGTGAAGGCATGTGAAAGTTGTGGACACAGACAGATTCTAAAGTTTAACTATTTGACTCAGACTTTCCTTAATTTCATTTAGGTAGGGAAATCCCACCTTAGCATAAGGCAAGTTAGGCTCTTTGCAATCCTGTCATTTAAGTTAATAACATATTTTGGTTTGAATTCTGAATCTGTGTTGTTGCCTTGCTCCATGGTGTCTTCACAGCTGTAAGATTTTAAATGGACATCTGAAACTATCCTGTTGGGGGATTTTGGTGGAAAAACTATTTTGGTGGTCTTGGGCAAAGGCCTTTTTAACTACTGTTTGTTTCAGTTAAAATATGTTATCTTTCGAGATTTTACATGTCCAATAAATTCCTCTCCCTCTGTAGTATGGATTATTAATTTCATTCAGGAGTCTTACTCCTACACTGGTTGGTCAGTCCCTAGTTTGTATCAAGCTAGTTGAATCCCACCCAGACACTACATGTAAGGGATCAGTAATGCAAAGCAGACAACTGCTTGTAGATTTCACAAAATATGCCATTTTATAAAGAAAATATAGTGATAAAATACCTTGCTTTCCCTACTCTTTCCCTGACTAGTCTAAAGGATAAAGGGGCATTCTCTAGCGCAGGCATATTTGCCCTCATACTAAACAACCACAATACAAAGGAAATGATTTAACAGCACAATATAAGAAACAATATTAACACAGAATCAGAATGGCTTTCTGCACTCGCGGGTAAGTTCCATTTCCCAGGTTTGAAAGTCACTTCACAATGTTCAACAAAAGAAAATAAAGGTTTGAACCCAGTTCTTGAAAGTTCAAAGTCAAAACAAATGTTCACCAAACAAAAATCCACTGGTAGCAATTCTTTGTTTTTGGGTGAAACTATCCCTTTCCAACTTCCAGAAAGAAAATAGCACCACTGGTAATCCTGGTTATGATAATCAATTGCCTCTGTTTTGGGACTAATTGCCACCGTTCAAAAAGAAAGTGTGATATTCCTCATGCTCAATGATATACACTTCTTTACAACATCTTCTGTTACAACTTTACATTGGGAATATCTGTCAGGATATTTTCTCTGTGCTGCAGCTTCTATTTCCAACAACCACACTTCTACGGTTGGTAATATGAAAACAGTAACTTTTGTCCCACTTCAGTGTGACATCTGCTGACAATTCTATACACCACCAGAGTTCAAGTGTTAATTAAGTTCTACTGTTCCTATACTTTTATTTTAAAAATAAACCATTCCGGAAAGGTTTTGTTTAAAATAAAAGTGTAGGAAGAAGTTAAAACTTTCACTTTCAGTGCACAGCACTGAGCGTTCCCCTAAACAGCAGGAGCATGTGTTTTGGGGTTTGTATTGTGCGTGGGATGGTGCGTGGTGATGGGTTTTGCGGGGAGCGGTGCGGGACAGTAGGGAACATTGTTCCACTACTTTTTTTCTTGCACTTCGACCACTTGTGTAAGTAATATTGCTTCAGCACTTGGAAATTATCTTCAGGAAGGCAAGGCACTCTTCATTTTAATGGCTTTCTTAAAAGAGGTAGCCTCTTTGACTCTTTAGTCTATCTAACTACTATGAAAACAACCTGCTTCTGCTCACAAGATTCTATCCCTTCCAGTTTCAGCAGTCTATTGCACCACAAGTTTGCCTTCTACTTATGGATATTCTTCACATGCATCTGTCTCTCCTTCCCCAGCTTTTTTTCCCAACTTTCCACCAGGTATCAACCGAAGCAACTACCCAGAAGCTTAAGTGACACTCTCTCAACTTCAGGTAACAATGGGCTACTTGCTTCTTATGCCACTTGTCTGTTCATAACATTACAAGACAGTTAGGTGGTTCTTGATTGCTTGGCAAAACAGGTTTCACTCTGAAAAGGGGAGGTCTACTGGCTTAGCTAATGCTTGTTCTTCTCTTCAAAGCTTTTAGATGATTTACTTCTTTAAATAGAATAGATGTCAAATTTGGACACAGTATAGAGTTCAGCCTTCAAGATGAAAACTCAATAGGGTATACACAACCTTTCTTTCAAACAGTCTTTACGGTTTAAAGTTGTTTAACACCTTGTGTTCCCATATACTGACAAGGAATGTAGTTCAGACTGCCATAAGGAAATGCAATTAGGCACACACAATCTCCTTTTGTTATAGTTTGTACTCTTCTACTTGTAACTCGAGTACAACCAAGGTTTGGTATTCAGTAATATTTAGGAAGCATTCTCTCAGCTTAATTATAAACATGTGACTGTGTCGATATACACCAAACAGTCTTAGATACATAACAATGGGGTTTCAAGTGTTTTAGCTTCTCAAGTGAAAAATGATCTTCAGCGTTATATGCAAGTGCTACAATTCCATTGTTCGGAAGACTTCTGCTGCAACAAACAGCTTTATCTCGCATTAAATATAATGCAAGTCAATTAGGAGCTGGTTACAGTTACCCGCAAGGCTCACGAGGTGCATCTGAACACTGTGCGTCACTCATCGGCTTCAGTGACACTGGTCCTGCCGGTCATACTACTTCCCTGACTTTTTCTCCTTCCTCTACTACTTCTGTCTTGATGTGGACCAACACCCTTCTCCAGCACCGGTGTCTTTGGTCTGACCACCTGACGTGGGCGTTTCTTTTTCTCTCAAGACCCTCAGCATACCTTCTGCTTTTTTAACCTTTGTCTCCTGTACTTCTACGACTCAGCAATTACTGAAACATGGCTCACATGGGGAAAACCCAGCCTCCTGCACAGCTTCGGCTGCACAGCCTCTGCGATTGAGAGTTTGACAGAAAAGGACTCTCTCAGAGCTTGCAGGTGAAATCTGCTGTCTCCACGCTCAGGTATCCCTTCTATTCTGCCACTATTTCATGATTTGATGAACACAAGGGGCCGCCCTGTCCTCAAAATTGTAATTGCAATCATTTCTTGCAAAAATTATTTCAAATCTTTGTAAAAATACCAGTGGAACACAACTCAAGTTTGTATCACTGGGAAACATCCATACATACAGAGAGATTGGTTACATCTGCCTATTTTATTTGGCTGTAGGTGCCGAGAGAGTATGTAAGAAAAATATGCACATTGTTCAGCTCATTATGTTTGGAATTTTGTATTCGGATGTAATGTATATACTTTGCAGAAAGTACCCAGTGAATTCTTAATAATTTCACTTGTTTGACTAATGTTGGTGCAATGTTAGATAGGTCAATCATTTAAGGGTATTGCAATGTGCATATGACCAAATTTTTGTCTATTTGACTGTATGTCTTGTTTAAAAGTTTTTACATACTCTCTCAGCACCTGTTTTTCTTTAAAAAAACTTCAATCCACATCTACAGCCAAATAAAATAGGCAGATGTAACTAATCTCTGTGTATGTATGGATTGTTCCCAGTGATACAAACTTGAGTTGTGTTCCACTGGTATTTTTACAAAGGTTTGAAATAATTTTTGCAAGAAATTATTGCAATTACAATTTTGAGGACAGGACACCCCTCTGTGTATATTGATTCTGTAGCCCACTAAGTCCTGCCCGTCATAGGGCTGTCCCTCCCGTTACCAACTTTTTCAAGATTTGCCAGCCTTATACTTCTCTTCTACTACTGCTACTACAGCCAGCCTTCCAGTATGCAGTCCAGCTCCTTTTCCTCCTTCTTTCTTGCTGGGGCCTTTTATGCCTCCCAGCTTGTATTATATGCTTCAATTGTGAGCCATTGCTTTCAATTGCCTGACTGATGTAATGGTTACATGGTCTAATTGACTAACTCCTACATCTGCATGCCTCTTCAGCCCTCTTCTTCGTCTCAGTCCCTCTAGGATTCCGGGATCTGTAGTTTTTTCAACTTAGGCATGCTTTTTTAAAGGCAGGTGTTATTCTCTTAACATTTGTAACAGATGGGCTGTGAGGTTTAACTTCCACAGAAGAATATGGTGTATAGAAGAAAACCTTTCCATAATCCTTTGCATTGCATCTTTGGGATTGAGGAGGATATTTAGTTTTGGACACCAATACCTCTTGCTTTTGATATAATGTGCTCTTAATTTATGCTCTTAGAATTCATAGCCATAGGACTCATATAAAGTTAAGAGGCATTACCATGACAATAAGCTATCATCTCCTTTTGTACAGTGGTAAGAGAATCTCTGTATGAGGAAAAATACTTTGTCTCATCCCACCGAATCCTCCCAGGTGATCCTCCCACAATACACCACCCCCTGGTTTGGGATCAAGAAGCATCTGCCTTGCCCTGGCCACCTGGGAGGAGTCTTTAGGCAGGGTGACGGTGAGGGATCCGCAGGATTCTTCAGATAAGGCAGATAGGCAAAATAAGTATACATACTGTCAAAGCAATTTAAAAGTTATTAAGTGTGCAATACCGGAAAAGGGATTTATAACAGAAGTAGGTATTCTACTACATTTTTTGACACAACTCTAGCATAGTTCTTTTAATTATAAATCTTAAACACATTTTATCTGATTTCTATCCAGTTACAAATCATTAACAAGGAGTGTAAAGAATTCTTGAAGTGAAATTTATAAGATACTTTTACGTGTTGTGTGAGTATATGTAAGATTATTTCCCATGATTTTAATATATTTTTAAAATGAAAACTTCAATGGCAAGATTTGCAATGATATACTTTTTTAGTGAAAGAATTTGAGGTCTACTCCTGAAGAAGGGTCACTGATTCGAAACACGTTGATATACAATCAAAACCTCAAACCCGAGGATATTCATACAAAGAAGTGGAATAATTAATTTTCAAAACTACATTTTAAAATGAATGTATCTACATTGTTTCTATTTTTTAATTTATTGGCTAAGTCATTTGGTGACTAAATTTCAGTACTTGGTGTCTCCATTAAGAACACAATTTTTGTTAACTTATAGTTTCCTGTAATTAATTTTTGTAATTAAATATGTATGGAATACTAGCTCATATACCCGGCATTGCCTGGTATTTTATTTTCTTAAAGTTACTATTTGTTAAAAATAACTCAAGGTAGCGTTACGCTTTTTGGAAAGGCTCCATAAAAAAGGTGAAAAGAAAAATTCACTTCATCTTTTGATTATTTCTCATTTTAAAAATGTTTTCTTATAAAGACTACACAGACTTCTGAAAATGTCATTCTGAAACATATAACTGTACTTGAGAACAACATTGAGATTCCTGAGTAGCATGATGGGTGACATGATCGAGACAGTGCCAACAAGTACACACCTAAAGTTCAACATTACTAAAGTACATGTTCAATTTAAGGATTGTTTAATAACAAAATGTTATGTTTCCCTTGGCGGTGAACACTTTTGTTATGGCTTTGTCAGCATTCATTACCATATCAATTGATTTGTACTCAGTAATTATTCCCCGAAGCATAACCTGAATCTGATCCTAAGGCCTGGACCTCACATTTTGTTCCTTGTGTCGGGACCGGTCCTTCTACAATAACATTGATGTTTTGCCAATTTCAGGTATGTGTGAAGGTACTGAAATCCGGGGAAAAGAGTGTGGTGTCCAAGTATCTTGATGGTAGAAATGCCTGGGGGGACCTAACGGGTCTCCAAATTTGGTTCACATTGGTGAAACTGTGTGGAATTGTATAAGGAACAACGCTTTGTCACTAACCACAAACCCACAAACACATGTTGACTTTTGCTGAAACCCAGGGAAAGCATTGGGTTGGCCAAATGTCATATAGCAAGTACGGAGGGTCCTAACAGGTAAAATTTGGTGCACATTGGTGAAATGGTGTGGAATTGTATAGGGAACAATGCTTCAACACAAATTCAGTCAAAACAAAAACATGTATTATTTATTGTTAGTAGTGCCTTTGGTTGGACACATTATTGTGATAGCACAGGGGGAATGATCTTGGAAGTGACTCATGAGACATCACTCTGTCCACAACAAGAACATAACAAGCTTGAAACACTAAAGTTGAAAAACAGGCAACTGGAAGACAGTGAGACTGCCCAGAAGGCAGGGAGATCCCAGGGCATATTGTATTGAATGGAAGCAATTAAGCAAGCTTGTATATATTCAAGGTCTGAGAAAAGGGGACCAAGAACTGTTAAAGAGGCAAACCAGCATTGCCAAGAATCAAGTAAGCATTACCAGGAGTGACACAAATACCATTAAGTATTACGGAAAGTAATGCATAGTTGTGATGAACATTGCCAAGAGACAAACAAGGATTGCCAAAAGTCAATCAAGCATTGTCAATGGTTGGACCAACATTATTAAGCATTGTTGATCATTAAGCATTGTTTAAAGAAATTAATGATTGAAAAAAGAAAACCTGTATAAAAGAGAAACATGACACCAGATGCTCTGGTAAAGAGAACCATAACAGTGACTGAGTTTCGTACCAGGAGAGTGTACTGAGAGAAGAAGTCTGTGTTGGTCTTTGCAGAGGAATGTTACAAAACAAGTGAATGGTGGAAAAACTAGAAATAATAAAGCACCAAGGCTATGTGAAAGGATGTAAAGTCAATCCTCACTGTGAAGCTAAAACCGTGGCAAGATACCTATAAAGCAGTTCCATTGCGTGACCTGTAATGGTTGCACTGTGTGGTCCGACAACTGCTCCTAGACCAAAAACACCCACCTTAGGAAAATCCGCTTTGTGATTGAATAAAGGAAATTCTGTGAGAACTGAAATTGAGGAGCTGAACTTTATACATTGGTGAAAGGTAACCAGACCGAAGAGCTGGAAATTATCCCAAAGGAATTGTGTTATGTTGGAAAATTGAAAGAGATGAAAGCTGGGGCAAGTACACTCCTTTTTTGTAACGTGAAATATTTGAATCTTGGGGAACAGAACCCCTTTTTCCACCTAAGAGCTAGAAGAAGCTCAGAACATTTATTTTGAACACTTTTCATTCGATGCTGCCATCCCTACACATTGTATACAATTAGATGTGGGGGCAAGTATAGATTTTGGACACACACAGACATTTGCTTTTGACTTTCTGACACAAGCTATCATTAGTTTTATTTAGGTAGGGAAATCCCACCTTAGCATAGGATAAGTTAGGCCTTTTCCCAACCCTCCTTTTAAATCAATAAAAGTGTATATTCAGTTGTCTATCTCTACTTCATGATGCCTTCACAATATCCACAGAGATGCTATCCCAATTCATTTGTGCTTGAGATATCCTTTTAAGCAAGGTGACAATGCCTACTATGATTTGAATATAATTGCTAATGGGTGAACCATCATCCTGTTGAATTCTAACTCTTACTACATGCATTTGGGTAAGTAGTAATATGATAAAATTGTATATTCAGTTGTCAGTGCTTTTTCATTTGCTTGATTTGGTATTTATTGGAAATCCAAACTAACCATGTATTTGATAAAACACTGGGCAGCGAATTAGGTCACAAACATTTCATAAAAAGTTTAAAATAATTGTATAGCAGATAACATTTACTTGTAAAAGTGTGAGTCAAATGTGTAGTTTCACCTTCTATCAGCTGTGGGCACTGTGATCATCATCTCTTCACTTTGGGCACAAAGTCAGTTGCCATTCTTTGACTGATGATGCACATTGGGGATCTCTGGGAACTATGAATAACATAATGATTGCTCTGGTGGAAAACTGAGTATTAAATCACTTACACTATAGATAATGATAGTTCTGATGGTAGAGTTTGTCTGTGTATGTAGTAATTATAGCACCACCTCAATTTGCAAAGAGGTCTACAATGCAAGTGGGCACATGCCTCACCAGTGTTTCTCAGATGTTTCCCATTTTGCTGAACTCATATTTTCTGCTTCTCAGCTAAATTGAGATTTGAATTACTATTTAATATGAGTATGAACTACAAAGGTCCTTGTAAGACCTAATGGAAATATGTGATCTCTACAGTTGATTCAGAATCTTGCATGTACTGAAAAAGGAATGGTGGGCACAGCTTAATAGCACAACGAAGAATGCAGTTATAGAGCTTTGTAAAACTGATTGCTAGCTGGGCTCAATGGTATATCTACTTCGCAGGCAAGCTATCAGAATGTCATGCCCTTACAAAAGTGTTCATTTGCATTGTCGTAATCATAAAGTAAATTTCAGCCAATTGTGAAGTAGCATTAAATGATAAAAGAGACTAGGTAGGGAATTGTTTGGGACAATCTGCATCTCGATGCCTACGGGCTTTGGCGTATTAGAAACAAATAAATACAGATACAAATTAGCCAAATACACCTCTGTACTGTATTCAGTCGTAAACATTAGAAACATTTTTTTACTCACGAAATGTGTTTTCTCGAAAAAACAAAAACCATATTCCACGCTAAACCCCAATGTGGCATTACTGAAATCTGAGCCAATCATGAATTCACTATTAGCCCAAAACTAAGGTATGGGCCCAAATACATGAACACAGTTAAACATAAACAAATTATGGAGTATTTGGATTATCAAATAACGGGAGGGTGACATGTTCAGATTTAGCTATGCAAACAAGTAATTAATGAAGTCAGCAGAACATCTAGGTACAATGATCATTCGAATGTGAGACCCTTATGCATGTAAAAGTAGGACCTCAAAAGTGCTTGCCTTTTGGAGAGGTGATCCACTGGTAATAAAGCACCTCCACTGGCTGTGAAAGAAAAAAACATGTCTATCTGGCTAGTATGAAGTGTGCATAGTTAACTAACATTACAGCATTAGAAAAGGGCCAACTCAGAGCTTACATTCAGCAATTAAATGGTGTGTAATTCTAAAGTATACACATTTTAGGTTTTTTGAGAGCCTTTGTTGTATTAATGCTGATTTGGAGACTTAAAGCTTTATGGGAATTATACATTTTACCTGTTTGCAGTTATGCAACTCGTGAAATAATGTTTGTGACTGTAAGCCACCTTGGAAAAACAAGTCAAATCATAAATTACTAAGGAGAACCTGAAAATGTTACGATAATAAAAGGGAAAATGTGTTATGCACAAATGTCAATAATTGCCATTAATCATACACCATTGATCAATTTGTCTATATTATCACACATCTATATGTTCTCATAGCAATCAGTCTCCTCAAGATGTCAGTCTACATTCTACCTCTGCAAAATATCATATGTACCCTCAGTCATCCCCTCCTGCCTCCTAAAACCTTCTGGTGAAAAATAAATAGCACCCCCACCCCTTCCACATGTTAACGGTCCAGTCAATCAGCCATGAATCTAAACAACATCCTTCCAGTTTTCAGAATGCACCTCAAGTATTAAGTACCCTTGTTTAAACTGAAAATCTACTCACAAGTTGGGTACTGCAAGGACATAATAGAATGTTAGTACTTACAGACTTAGAATCAGAAGCTGCACATATCTGCACACTAGCTAGGAAATGTAGATTAACGACACCTTTTTAATGTTATCCAACAACAAGTAAGAAATTGATACATTTTCAAATACTGTAACTTACTGTAATAGTAAGATGTCTAAAGGCACAGGTTCAGAACTTTACCCCTGTACCTATTCCTCTTTCACGTCCATTCCCCACAAAAATGTGATTCCTCTTTCTAGTAACATTTATTTGTTTGTGTATCTGTCTCTCTGTTTGTGTCTTCCTCCTGTGAGAAACCTGAGGGTGTATTGGCAAGTAGTACCTGGGAATCCATTGCTCAGGAGGCCAGGTAAGGGTCAGCGCTCTTGGATCCCAACCCTGGGGGCGGACCAGCGAGGGAGGATCACCTGGGAAGGGGGTCTTCGTGGACTGCGAACAGGGCATCCGAATGCGAGACATTGCATCCCCCTGTTCCTTGCCTCAATCCATCCTACCCACCCTCGTTGTTCATGGGATATTGTCTTCCGAGTCCCATGCTACCCCTTGACCTTCTCTCACAAAAAGGGAAGATAAAATATCCTGGACGGCTAGGGAGAACAAACCATGTTATAACTTTTGACCCCAACAGTGTCTTTCCTTCTTCAAGTCCCATTGTTCATGGTCCAAGTAAGAGGAGGAAATAGTTCATTACATGAGATTGGGTGAAAAGAAAGAACAGGGCATCCGAATGCGAGACATTGCATCCCCCTGTTCCTTGCCTCAATCCATCCTACCCACCCTCGTTGTTCATGGGATATTGTCTTCCGAGTCCCATGCTACCCCTTGACCTTCTCTCAGAAAAAGGGAAGATAAAATATCCTGGACGGCTAGGGAGAACAAACCATGTTATAACTTTTGACCCCAACAGTGTCTTTCCTTCTTCAAGTCCCATTGTTCATGGTCCAAGTAAGAGGAGGAAAATAGTTCATTACATGAGATTGGGTGAAAAGAAAGATGAAGCACAATAGAGACAGGGCTGTGATATTAATATCAATTAATCTGTTACCTATCTAGGCCGCAGGGAATACTATCAAGACTGATGCCTTATAAAACATCAGAAAGATTCACTAATAACTAATATGGGATGGAGACAGCCCTTCTGGCTGTACACGATGACCTGCTGAAGACTGTGCACAAGTGTTGTTGATGTTGGACTTGTCCGCAGTCTTTGATACTGTGAACCACTCGATTATGTTACAACATATTGGACACGTTGGTAATGCCTCTGAGCAGGTAGTAAAATGGTTTGAAACTTCGGCTTGCAGTGTCGAACCTGGCCAAACGTTTCATGGTTGCTGGCAGCTGTCAATCGGATACTCGTGAAGACAACTTTCACAGTAATTTCCTGATACACTTGCTTGCAACTCATACTTACCTGGCAGGGGAGCATCTCTGATCACCAAGGCAGATCTCCCAGGGTGAGGGTGACATTGGAAGGTTTCACCTCAGATATGGTGGATTTTAAATGTGGAGTTCCCCAAGGTTCTGCTTTATCCCCCTTGATTTTTAATTTGTACTTTCACCCTGGGTTTAAAATATTTGAGTAGTATGGTATGAGGTATCATTCATACGCAGATGACACGCACAGTTACATTGAGATTCAGAACATTGATGATGTCTTTGAGAGAATCAATCTGTGTATGGAGGAGCTTAATGAGTGAATGTCTTGCAATTGTTTGCAGTTGAATGCATCCAAGACAGAGATTATACTGTTTGGCCCAAAGGACAACATCTTGTTAGAGGGACAGTGCCCCCCCCTGATTTTAGGGGAACATCTTTACTACTCTAAAAAACTTGGAATGTCTGTGGCATGAGAACCAAGGCACTGATACCCAGGTAGGGGCAAAGGTGAAAGCCGTCTTTTATGCACTGCGATTATTAAAGAATGTGCTCGCCTTTGTTCCAACGGAGGATAAGGCAGTTGTAGTGGGGGCAATGACTAACCCCCACTTGGACTATTGTAACAGCCTGTTAGCAGGAATTCCTTCTAAACAAATGACTGGCTGCAGACAGCCCAGAATACAGCAGTTAGAGTAAAAGGACAACTCGAGAAATTGGACCATGTTTCATCAGTACAGAGATCTCTCCACTGGTTGATGGTGGAAGATAGAATTAAATTTAAAGTGGCATTCTTTACACATGTTTGAGAGGGCCTGCACCCAGCTATCTTGCTGAAAAGATCATGCAATACCATCCAATGAGGGAGCTCCACTTAGAAGATACATTCCTGATCTGTGTCCCACGATCTAAATGTCTCTCCAGAGGAGATAGAACATTTGGAGTTTTTGGACCCAAAATTTGGAACCAACTCCCATTGGAGATCAGAACGTGTGATACATTGGACCTTTTTTTTACGAAAAGGTTGAAAACATTTCTATTCAAATAAAATGTGGTGATGACCTGAACCAACCCCTGCTTTTCTTTAAGTGTTGATTGATTGTTGTCATCTGCGCCCTACTATGGTTTACTCTGTCTGGTGCACAAAATAAATTCCTCAAAATCAAATACTCTACCACAAGTGGACGCTGTCTCATTAAATAAAAACAAGGCTGGAAGATGTTCCTATTACCGTTGGTGATCTCCTAATAGTATTCTAGTAAATAGACGTAACTATTAATCTAATTTCCGATCCCATTTTACTTTACACCCTTCTCCCTCAGCTTCCATGGGGTATTTCTGAACCTATGCCATCTCCCCCTCCCCTTTTCCAACACATACTGAGACGAGGAGGAGGAGGCAACTAATATCAGTAATGATTACCAATAGGAATAACATGGGGGAAACCTACTTTAGAAAGAACTACTGCACACTTATAGAGTCAGTCAGAGTAGGGCATTTGTAAGTGTAACCATTTACACTTGACACCACTTGACTATGTGTTCAGCTATAAAAGGTGTGGTCAGTCACAGAGACAGGAATGAGCTGGGGATGAAGTCTGGATCGGTGGGGCCCAGGATCAGAGAGTAGCAGGGGCATCTGGCAGGAAGAAGATGGTGTACAGAGACACTGGCCAGGTGTGTTATAAGGGTTGCAGTGTGGCAAGGGAGCTGTGTCTGCAGCGAGCCAGAGAAGTGCTGCCTGCATTCTGCAGGCCAGGTCCAGGAAAGCCTCATACCTTGGGTCCAGTGTCAACTCAAGGCGACGCGTCCCGGGAAGTTTCATGGAGAATGTGAGAGAAACTCAAGAGCGTGTGTTTAAATGAGAGCAGAGCTGGAGAAAGGCATGCACAGGAAAAGCAGCACAGAATCGGAAAGAAAGGAAAGCCTGAAAGTTAAAAGTTAAAGCAGAGCAAAAAGTCTGAAAGTGCAGTGAAGAGACAGAGTGAAGCAGAGAACAAGAAAAGCTAAGAGCATCACTGAATGCAAAAACAGTAAGAAAAGCATATCGGATCGAAAGGCGAGTAAGACCTTGATTGAAGCAGAAAGCAAGAGAAAGTGGAAATAAGCAGCAAGTGGCCCGTTATGAGAGAGGTGCATGAGAAAGGCAAAGAAAAGTGGCAGGGGCACGCTAAAAGAACAAAGAGGGTGCAAGTGTGCACGGAAAGGAAAACAGGAGAAAAGGGGTGCAGAACACATCTGAAGGAAATAATAAGGTACAGAATAACATGAGAACAAAGAGAGGGGCTAGAGGGTACGAGTGGTTGTGTCTAGGGGAAGCAAAAAGCCTGGCGTTTTTGAAAGCCTCTGATTCTGCCCCATGAACGGATGGTTTGTGAATTCAAGACAGAACTGTGCTAAATCATGTGTTGTGTTTGAAATCTGGAAGAGGTCCAGAGCTTGGCGGTGGGGGGGCCTGAGAAAGTACATCCCGATCAAGAAGTGACTTGTGTTTCAATGTGGAAAGGGGCCCGATGTTGGGGGAGGGGAACCTAAAACGCCTAGCCAAGTTAGAAACGTGTTATCATTTTGTTGAACTGATGAAAGGATTGAAGCGTGGGGAAGGGAACCCTGGGAAGCTTACAAAAGGAACTGTATTACAATTTTCCATGGTGCTTTGAAACTTGATGAAGCTGAAGCTTGGACAAGGGAACCCCAAAAGACTCAAAGACACTGACGGTAGTTAGAGAAACTACAAGGGACCTGTGGAGAAATGCTTACAAATAACCCTTTGTATTGAGCTCATGTGTGTGATATTGACCAAGCAACACCTGGTAAGAAAACCACCTGAAACTAATCCTGGTTTCCCTTTTGTTAAACCACTATTTTATTTATTTTTTAAAAGAATGCCTATCGCATTTTTGTATAGACTGCATATTTTTGTATAGACAAGCATATTTTGAGACACAGATGGACTTTGATTTTGTACTCTTAGACAACGGCTATTAGAAACATCAGTTGGGGGAAATACCCCTTTAGGGTTAGGGCCAGTCAGGCATTACACCAACTCAAGAGCCGTAGAGAATAAAAGTTTAAAAAAAAAAACTTTTGAGTCTGTGTCTCTCTTGATACCATGTCTGTCTCACACTCCCTTAACATTTTCTTGCAGTGGTTAGGAATTTGGACAGATGTCATGAAACACATTTCCTCCGAATGTTAAGAGCACCAACAACAAATCATTGTTCCTGTAAACTCCCTTGTGAAGCTGTGTATCCTCCTCAGCATCATTAGGAATATTGTACTAACATCGGCACAGTGAGCTCTGTGCAGGCTCCAGCTCAATATCTTTGACAGTAAGAAAGCAAAAAAGATAGCATTAGCACAATTTTGGTAACTGCTTAAAGCATACATGCCCTCATTCCTGAAATTATAAGAAAGCAAGAAGAGAGCATTAGCACAGTGTTGCAGACCGCGTAAACAAATTCACATGAAATGCCCCTGATTTAGAAAATAAGGGAGGCATTAGCCCAACATGGCAGACCTCTAATAGTGAGCACCCCTGCAGTGCCCCCGATTCCAAGACAGGGAAAGAACCATTAACATATCGTGGCAGACCATTTATAGAGAGCGCTTCCTCCATGCCTCAAATTCCAAGATGAGAAAAGAGAAACATTAGCAAAGCATTGTAGACTAAGAAACAGAAACAGATCTTCACTATACAGAGCTAAGGTGGAATTGGACCATTACAAGTGGGTTAGGGCTAGACATAGCTTCCCAACGATGGCAAATGATGGGGGACCGAGCATGAACTGGTTTAGACTGTGCAACTGTTAATGCAGATGTATCAATTTTCAGATACCAAATAACAATGTATATTCAAGGCTCTGGTATATTAATACTCATTGACCGTTTATAACAATGCACTCATTTCACTCTGCCCAAACTAATCTGCCATACCACTTCATTTTCCAGAGACCTGTTCCTGTAGTCTGCCTAGAACTTCTTTGAAAGGGTATGGTGTGTTTAATCTTCTAGGTGTTTTTTTCTAGCATCTAAAGTGGTTATCCTTGTCAGATCACTGGTCTGCTAACTTCTGCAATGCTTTCAAATAAACAAAAATAAAGCAACAGATTCCAAGCTGTCCAAATGGGGCAGTTCGGGTCCAAATGCCTACTGGTATCTTGTGGCGTGCCACAGGTCTCCTATCTCTCCTCATTATGTTCAACCTTGTTATATGGCACCCCTACAAATCCTCTAAAATGGCCCCAGACTCTTCATCCCATCCACCAGTGAGTTGATGACATGCAGCTGTATGTTAAGGTTACTGGCCCACAAGACATTGCGTGTCTCCGCTGTTGCTTGGACACCATCCAGACTTGAATGTCATCCGTCAGCCTAAACCTCCAACCCATCAAAACTAAGTTTGGCCTTATACCCCCCTGGCTCCAAACAACAGATCGCCCAAAACTGGTTTGACCGCATGAACATAGACGGATGCACCCCCAAGCTGACCAACACAGCCAAATCCCTAGTCTTAATTGTCAATAGCGGTCTCTCCCTCCAAAAACATGTGGCCAAGAAAGCCAAAACTGCCTGGCTCCAAATCTCCACACTTAGGAAAATCAAACTCTTCGCCCCCCACTAACTTCCGTACAGTAGTCCAGGCACTGGTTATCTGAAACATTGATGGCAGTATTGCCCTCCTCACTGGGCTCCCAGACATGTACCTGGCTCCCCTCAAAGTTGCCCACCTGGGGCCGTCCGTTTTATCGTGGGTACCTGCACATTCAACCACATCACCCCCATCCTATGTGATCTCCACTGGTTCCCCCTCCTCATAAGGATTCTCTTCAAAACTGTGTGTATCACATACAAAGCAGCATCCAAATGGAACCCCATCTTACCTGGCAGTCAAACTATGTATCTCAGAAGGTTATTGCATCTCCCATAGCTCGACTATCAAAAAATTAGAATCCATGCTTACCCATAAGGAAAGGACCAGAACGTGCTCCTTCTCCTGCTATGTCCCAACCCTCTGGAACTCACTCCCGTCAAGGTTTGTACTGCCCCTTCCATCACACAGTTATTCAAAATAGTGTAGGCATAGCTCTTTCATCTCTTCCTGCCCAGGACTGAAACCTTGAAAATCCCTCGTTATGTTAAAAATGCTATTTCGCTGCTAGCCTCTGGCTTCTCCTGATCTCTGTAAAGCGCTCCACTGCCTATGGGCCAGGTTCGACCTATAAACAACAAAATTAATAAAAATACATGTAGTGCCTGGACATGGACCCCTGTTCACACACATTAATGTAATTGTTCAGTACTTAAATCCTGCATAACTGGCCCCAGTATGCCCTGAAATCACACCACCAATTTCCCTACAGATCTTGAGTTCTTTGCAGTGGCGTATCCAGACTCTTTTGTCTGTGGCAAAAGTGGGGCACTAACCTATGCAGGGGTCACATGAAGTGCGAGCGTACACACATTGATCATAGTTTAGCATAATGATGTGGCCCCTAAGGTGACCAATCTGATTCCCAGACATGCCACTGGTTCTTTAACTTAATAAGATCACTAGAAAAACTAAGCCATTTGGGTCAACCCTGTGGAAGTGCAACCATAACATGTGCTATGGTCCATCTCTCTTCCATCTGGCCTAACTTGGAAATGCAGTCATCGGAATGTCTTTAGACTCTTAACTCTGGGTAGGCTGGGTGGAGTTGGGAAAGTGGACTGTACCACATTATATATGTGGGCTGTAAAAAGCAATATAACTTTCTAATTAAGCTAACACATGTTTTGTATAATTTTCTAAAGGCTCTTAGTCACTGTCTTTCCGCAATGTCAAAATATCTACTGTGCACTTTAAATTGCGCCAGCTCGTGCACACTTACCTCGTTTTTCTCCCTTTGAGAAAAGGATCCATGAAAACGAACCAGCAGAAAAAACTTGATAGCCAGTAAATTACAAATCATTCAATGTTTGTGTCTGTTCTGCGAGACCTATGAATAATGTGTAAGGTCCTCACCTGCCTTATGCAGCTGCTCCAGGCCGAAAATGCACATGCATCCCAGCCCATATTGATTTTCATGCAGGCAGATATGCTTGAATCTGCATGGAACTCCACTTGTTTTTGCTAATGTAAAACCCAGGTGAATCCGTTTGGATTCATGTCAGTGCCATCTGCAGTGCATGGACATTGCAAATGGCACTAATGTTTGCATTAAAAAGGCTGAGTGTAGTGTGTTCATGTAAGTCCAAGAACACATGGGTGTCTATGGGCACACAAGGTCCAATCTGTAAAACAATGGACATTGCATGTTGGGGATAGTTTACATAAAAGTATAACTGTAAGCGGACATTTCTGTGCAATTTTAACATTTTTATAAAATGTGTGCCCATTTTAGGAGCATGCGCTGATTTGAGTACATTACCAATTGCAGAAGATTCCAGATACAGTAGTAATCTACACAGATGCCCATGTTGCAAATGTAAACTGCTCTTGGCACTGTAAGCATTAGACAACTTGATGGGACTCATTTCAACAACTCAAAAAAGATGGTCCTATGCCTTTACACCAGTATGTCTGAGCACAGGCATTCTTTCTATAAACCTTTGTAATCTGTAAGAGTGTTAGGTTAATTTGAAGTGCAATAGGAACATACCAATATGAAAGGTATAGAAAACATGAAATAATAATAAATATTTACATTAAATTCCAAAAAGTGTTACCAAGGAATATTGAAAAAGTCTAGTCTCTTCCTCTGCAGGACTGATAATGCAGAAAAAACTGCTAAAGTCTGCACAAGTGAGCACATGGTCCAGGGGGGGGCACCGTTCTCAAAATGCTAATGGCATGATTCTAGGTATACCATTGATGCAGGACAGGCACCATATGTATGCATGGTATATAAATGCAGCATTCCATTTGGAACTTGCTAGTCTTGTCTTTTGTTTCTATGCATTCTGCGATTGGTAATCCTGGATTTAAAATGGGGAGATCCAGAAACTACATGTCACAGGAGGCAAAGTAAAACATGCCTGGGCTGTCATCTCCAGGGTGGAATGGAACTTCTATAGTCATATTAAAAAAACAAGCACTTATGTAAAACAGGTGTTGTCTGATGATTGTAGCGACCTTCATGTGTCTGCTTACCTGTTAATCTCCTGAACAACACAAATGAAGGAAACAGTCTTTTATTTACAAACAAATAAAGCATCTGCAAGCAGGAACATCAATGATAACTTGACAGGCACATATGTTTGTCTTCCAGTCTCACTAATGAATCAATCACTTGTTATCTTCATCCTCAATCAGCAGGCCTCAGCAGTGGTGTATTTAGGCTTTCTGCGGCCCTAGCCCCAAATAAGTGCATGTGCCCCTCCAACTTTACTCCACCTCTACCAGATTCCACCACTTCAACAAATTCTGCCTGCGTTGTGCAACCTATGCCCCTTCACCCCCCATGTTGTCCTCTTTTGGCTCCATAATATTATAAGGACGTTTTTAAGGTTGCAGGGATCAGAACGTTATTCCTTCCTCTCTATACATTTAAGTGTGTTATCTTCTATGTTATGTTAGTTGAAAGAATGTTTTCAGATCACTAGTGCCCAAGATTTGGAGCAGGTCAGTGTGTTATACAGTTGAGTGCATTAGAGTTAGCTGTGAAGGCCAATTGTCTACTTTCGATTAGGCCAGAAACAATCTTTCAGAGGAAGCAATCAGAATGTAAGCTGTGTGCCAACTGGACACAAGTGAGAGAAGGTTGGAATGAGGAATTTTGGTTTCAATGACAATATCTTGTTTCTCTCACAAATTGCCTGCTGTCACTCTGAGAAACACCTAGACTGGTCTGTAATATGAATGCAACATAACTATATTTCTACATCCAGTCTTGTTGAATTGTAAAGTACATGCAAGTGGTACAGGCACAGCTTATAAAAATAACTGAATCCACTTCTCATGGTTACAGCTCTGTTGTTAGCAGGAGGCAAAATGGAAATAAGGCAAGTTACCAGCTGCAACCGATGTACCTCCACTCCCTTGGGTTGGAACAAAATATGGAAAAATCACAAATGAAGTTTGTAAACTCTGCCTGGGCATAAGCACTTCAGTAAAGAGAGTTAGAGAGCGTTCATGGAATCTTTGGCTGTGTACTCTAATGGAGAATGGTGACCCTGAACATTCACATGTATGAAGCAACTTTATTCCTTGCAGCTGCACAATGCAGGCACCTTTTATAACAAATGAAGGGATAGATATTGTTTACATCATTGCTGTTTGTGCCATTGTCAAAAATACACAACACTCCAAGACTACAATTAAGCAATGGAGCAGGCGTTCCAGCACAATATTACCTTTGTGGGTGTGGTTTAGGCTATGGGTTTTGCCAGTTTGCTTTTAAGTTAATTTAAAATGTGTATTAACTCTGTAGAGTTGGTTGAACTGTACAATACATAGGACGTTTTTGAGATGTGTGGGTATAGATTTGGTGGTCCTGCTGTCGTTTGAAGTACTGTTTCATAGTAAAAGTCCTCCCTTGTATTTAAAATATATTTCATGTAAAGATTACTTATAAACATCACAGATACAAATTGTGTGACATAGTTAGCAGTTGGGTTTCCTGGTATTACTGAGTGTACAACGGAATGTCATCAAAGACACATGATAAACCCAGCAGGGATGCCATTTGCCTGCTTAGCATTGAGCAGCTTCTGTAAAGATGGCTGAAAGGATATCTTTCTAGGACACCTTTACAGCTGTAAAACAGTGTGTACCTTTGGCACACCATGCTTGTTCTCACCCTTCTATGGCTTTGGGTATCCTTTCACAGGTTTCTTGATGCACTTGCGTATTTAGATTTACTCTTCACCATTTTAAATTCTCTATGATCTATTTCATGCTTGCACCTTTTGGGCAGCCACAGACCTCTGAAATGTGAGGCTGGGGATTGCTTGCCTCTGAACATCATTTTAGTGCCACCTGGGAGAACCTTGTACTGGATTTAAGCATAGGCATGTGTTTATTATTGTAAAATGATGCATCATTTTTAATCTTTACATTTCTCAAGGGAAAACACTCATTATTGCAACAGTTTGGCATTTGCGTACCCTGTCTCTGTGTTCCATCTGCTTCTGTCCAGGGAAAATATGCAACAAACGGCAATATGCGTTTTTTTCTGTCTGCTTGATTTGCAGTTTTCTGTACCCTTCACCTTGAGACAGTAGAATGCCTGATCCATAAAAACGATTGGATTTTATTCATGCCAAGGACTTGGGAAAATGCCCAGCAACATGTTACACATAAATACATCTTATGAATAACTGGGCATACAGTAGACTTAACAATGTCACTGAATTGCTGAATTGCAAATCAAATGTCTGCTGATAAGTAGCATTCCTATCATACGAAATGCAAGCCAATAGCCTGGCTTTTTACAGTGGAAACCTTTTTGTTTGGTGAGTGGAGCACTTCTAGCCTGTTCCCCCAAGGTTATTGCAGCATTAAATGTAAACAATGTTGCCACCAAAAAGACAAAGATTAAGGCAGGTAGTTGCAGTTCTTGGAGCATTTTGCAGCAGATTTTAGTGATAAAATCAACCACTTAACTAGTTTTTTAAGAAGTCTTAACTTGGATGGATAAAATGGCCCACGTGAACCTAATTTTGTGTTGAAGGGGAAAGTCCATCGAGGTTTATTTACAGGAGCAGTGCTTCTTATTGCCGGGCCACTTGTTGCTTTTTGACATATCTTCTACTGGCTCTAATAGATGCAGCAGACATGTGACCCTCACAAAACAAACTGACAGAATACGCTGGGTTTCATCAATGAAGCTCACCTTTGTCACTGTTAAAACCCTGAGCTGTGACTAAGTTGCACTAATGTTTCTTTTTTAAAGTCACTCCATTTTATTTGTATTCTACTGCCGCTATTGCTCAGTTAAATGCTAGGGTCTGCCCTGCTGAAAGGCTGCAGAATATTTTACACAGCATTGCCACTGAAAGCACTTTGCATTGGACCGCTTGCCAAGACTGGCTGCTAAAAGATGTCTGCAAGTTTGCGTTTAAGGTGTGATGTGTGAGAGAGGGTGAGCGTGGTTGAGAGAGAGGACACATGTAAAATAAGGCTACCTACTAGACAAGCCGCAGGTTCAAGATAGTGCATACACAGATGTGAGTGAGTGTGTACAGTGAGAGTCTAGTGTAGGGCTCTGAAAACTGCAGCTCCCCAGATGTTTTGGACTATGATTCCCATGATTCATTGTCATTGGGTATGCTGGCTAGGGGTGATCTGAGTTGTAATCCAAATAATCTGGCGAGCCAAAGGTTGAAGACCCCTCTAGTGTGACTGCCAGAATGCAAGAGTGTGTGCAAGAAAGACCAATGTGAGAGCAGGTGCATGCAAGTGTGTTTCATGATGCAAGAGTGCAGGGAGAGGAGGCACAAAGGTTTGAAATAGGCATATGAAGCAAAATGATGCCAAAGGGGGCGGGGGCTCAGAATTTGTCAAAAGAGAATGACATAGGAAGAAGCAGTGGCAAATGGAAAGGGAAGGGTAACATTAAATGGGACAGATAAACAGGGGTGACTTTTTAAAGTCAGAAGGCGAGTAAGACAGAAAAAAAAGAGAAATTCCTGACGGTGTGGTGGACAGACTTGGGAGTGGATGCTCATGCAGGAAAGAAGCACTTGATATGCGGAAAGAAGGCATGGGGGATGGCTTATGCACACAGCACATATGATATGTGCACGGAAGGAGAGGTATAGGAGTGGGGGTGAGATGATTAAGTGTGGCCAGAAAAGGAGGATAAGGGTGACAAGAAGGGGCAGCACTGTCAGTCTGGGATCCACGTGAGGTACGAGCCATCCTAGTGTCTGTGATGGAGTTTAGGAACGGTCCATGCAGGATGCATAAAATAGTGCAGGAGACAAGGTATGTGTATATGTCAGAGAGTGCAAGGTTTTGTGCTAGGCAGCTGTCTCAAGAATGCATGCACAAGAGAGAATATGCATACAAAGCTGAGTATGGATGCAAGGGGGCTAGAGTGCGTGCATGCAAGTCTGGAAAGAGAAAGTAGTATATAAGCATGCATGACAAGTGGTGCACAATGGTTAGGTACATAGGGATTCAAATTGTCAAATAAAGTCAGTGATCAGGGGTTAACGTAAGGAACTGGGACCTTTGACGTAGCTATGAAGCTCTAGGGACAGAATAGAAAGGTTTTGAAGGCGTTCACTCTTATGGATCAGCAACAACATTATTGATTGGCTGATGATGCCTAAAAACAATTTCTAGACCCTCAGGTTTGACTGCAGATTTGAGACTGCTCAACTCACTATAGTCACGTTGGCAGAGTCAATTAAAGATTGGAATTGATATTATCAACATATAAGCATACATTCTCTGTGAATCTATTGTGCTTGCCCAACTTCCCACCACCCACAAAGAGACAGACAATGCAAGGAGACCAGAGAGCCATGAAAACACTTGCACTGCCGTTGGATGTTTAATGACTTTCTGATTTTTGCAGTCATTTATAGATACTTGGCTGAATTGTTGGTGGTGGAAATCACAAAATCACTGCAAGCTGGATATTCTGTATAGTTGCAATGTCAGATTTGCATGTCAGTGATATGGAGATCAGAGCACACATGCCAAGGTCCAAACCCGCTAATCAACACTACATAATTATGATAGATCAACACATTTCTTTGCTTTGTAAATAATTACATATGCTAAATTTTGGAACAGTTTACAAAGCTCTTTTAAACATTTTGAAAACATAATGTTTACTTACTGTTACGCAACAGTTAAGTGAGTGTACACTATGTTTCCAAACATTTCACAAAAATGTAACCTACATGCAAAACCTTGTGTTTACAATGTGTTGCTTTTTGTGAACTATACCGAAAGTATGGTTTGAAAGGTTCACAAATAAACACTTAGCTGCTCACTTCTCTCAAGAGGCTATAGGCTGGATTCAATCCTTCCTGAATAATAGGACTATGTGAGTCTTCTCACCGTCATCATCTGCTGATCCCATTCCCATCACTTGCAGGGTGCCACAAGGTTCATGTGTCTCTTCCACTATGTATAACATATTTACTAAGCCCCTTTTTCGATGACCTGGACAGTCTTGGGATCACCTACACTAACTATGCAGATGATACCCAGATCCTCATACCACTTACGGGAGATTACGACAAGGATTTGGTCTTGGTGAATAGAGTTTACCGCATCATCTAGGCATGGATGGCTGCCCACGGTCTATGCCTAAATGATGACAAAACTGAGCTCATCATCCTCGGCACCACCCCAGACCTTAATAAACTTGGACACAAATATTCCACCTTTAGCATCGATGGCAATACCACCAAAGTTGCCAAAGAGGTAAAAACACTAGGTTTTTATTTAGACGCCACTCTCACCTTTACCAAACAAGTAAACTCTATGGCATCAGCAACCACTTACACTTGTAAGCTTATTAGAGCTGCCAAGCCATTCCTTTCCACAAACAGTTGCATCATTTTGGCCAGAGCTCTAATTCTATCCCTATTGGACTATTGCAACTCACTATACCTGGGGTCCAATAAGTACATCATCAACAAAATCCAGATCCTCCAAAACAATCCCCTTAGAGCAGCGCTGGGCATAATAAAAAAAGAACACATATCAAAGATAAGAAGACATAATAATTGGCTCACCACCAATGATAAAATCCTGCTAAAACCCGCCTCCTTTACACATAAGTGCCTAAACAACGCCACCCCACGCTACTTTAAGGTTCAACAGAAAATCATCCACTCGGTCAACAAGAATGGTTGATTCCAACTGCCTGACTCTCCAAAGTGGGAGGGTGCAGCTTTCCAGTTAAAGCTGTTCAGCTCTGGAATTCCCTACACCCCTCCCTGAGGGCAGACCAAACATACATGCACTTCAGACACAATATTGTCATCTGGATTAAATAAATGACCACTAAATGCGCAGGTGTATGCCTGCCTGTTCACCACAATACGCTGCTTTGTATATAGATTTGTGCTTAGCAATTCCTGCTGCCTGCCTGCCTTTAATCTGCCTGTATATAATTATCTAAGCTTTTGTACCACTCGTCTGTATAGAGTATACTTACGGTATCCTATTGTGTATATTTATCTTGCTGTATATATCTGTACATCTCTGTAACCCAAGCTGAACATTTGCCCGTTTCTCCTGCACCCTGATACCCTTGTTTCTGGCGCACATTACAAATAATAAAACAAACAAACAAATGTTTTGTGAACAATTAAAACATATGTTCTGCAATTTAGTTGTGAATTGTTTTAGCAAAGCTTTGAATCCATTGTTTGGGTATGGTTTACAAACAAGCATACCATTGTAAAGAGAAGGTTTTACAAGTAGTTTACATTGTTGTACAAGGTTTGCTTACAAAGTGTACACTCATTCAAATATTGTGTACATTTCAGGTAAACATTATGTTTGCAAATGTTTGCAGGCACCTCCTAAACTGTTGTAAAGTTTAGGTCATGTAATCGTTCATCAATTTAAGAACATTTGTAAACTATTGTTTTCATGCACTCGATGTGGCTACTCTAAAAAAACAGCCTATACTCCTCTTCCTCTTCCCCACTCTTCACCCCCAGTTCAACAGAAAGCGAGCTGGAGTGAAAACAATCTTGTTTAACAAATACATGTAAACTGCTTATAATGCTGTATGTGAATGCCTATAACTACAACGGCTATGCCCACAGCATTTTCTATCTATTAACATCTACTACTTGTACCATACCATTCCTCTAGCGCTGTGACACCTCAGGGTCTGGGCACTACCAACAAATGAAATAAATAAATAACAATAAATATTTTTTTTTTATAACAGAGGACAATTCACCTTAGCAAATTCTCAAATGGACCCAACCACATATGCTAGTACCAGGTAGCATACAAGGCAAGGTGTTGACCTTAGTAAACTCTTGCATACCTAACCACAGTGTGAAGCATTGTTGCCTACAATGGCTAGGAGTCTTCTATTAATACCCCATAGTTTGAAAATATGGGGAGGAGAAGACGTAAACAGTGTTTGTCATCCCTTGGTGAAGAGTGACAATACGATTAAGCTGGATACATGTTCTGCATCCATATGTGTGAATCAAATCATAGACCAAGCAGACCTAGTAGGCACTTGGCCATAAATACAATGTTTGTGGAGGGAGTCCACATTTTAACAGTAATCACGTCAGTAATACAGAAGGAATTATATAACATTATTTGTAGTCTTAGGGTGAGCTGGTGCAAATGGTTCTTGGTCATGTAATCAAAGTCCCACCCACCTGTCAATCACTGCTAATTTTATGGAACGTCTTGTTTGTACACTTATGTCGACATCCAGCCTCTTTTCTTCTGCACTCGGCTAGCTGATGCAAGTGGATCAGTTAGGGTCCCAGAGCAGTCAGTCAGTCATAACGGTTTATTTCGGATTGAAAAAGAATCCATAAAACATCATAATCATGATCATAAAACATAGACACATTATCTATTTTATAGACATATCACATTCAAAGAACAACACCATCACAAAAAACATCACCTAAAACCTGCATCATATAAACAACCTAATGATTCTCAGAATATATTGTATTCAAATTATGATAAAATGCACAACGTGATTTAAGAGTTAGGGTTCTTCTTTCCCATGTAGATTATAAAAAATAAGCACATTTAAAAGTGATTGTTGCATCTGTTGTGGAGAGCAAAGAAAAGAACAAATGAGGTCAGAGTTTCATAGGCAGCAGAGAGACAGTGAGCATCGGTTACAGCAGTGTATGTGCTGGTTACATCTTCACCTGCAAGGCAATAACTCTAGCATACGTCAAAAGTGAAAATTGGTAACTAGATTAAGTTACGGGCTATTCCTGTAGATGGTGAGAGAGGGAGGTATTGTCTAATCAAAGACCTCCAGAAAGCTCGAATCCTTCCTACTACTGCTGCAAATCATCATACATTTCATGTTTAATAATTCAGTGGATACTGTGGCATTACCATAGCGGTCTTTGAAACAGCCATAAACCACAGTGGCAAGAGACGTTTTAATATAAGCCAACCATTCAATCTTATGGCAATTGCCTAGAGGGAACAGATGCCCCATAGTTCACTGCCATAGGCTCATACTGCCAGCCCCTTGCCTCAATAAACAGTTAGCATATGGGTAAGCAAGGATTGTTGTAGGGTTTTTGCAAATCTAAACAGGCTACCGATGGCCTGGTAGGTTTTCAATCTCCTTGTACTTATATTATCCCTCCAGGTAAGGTGCCTGTTAAAAACGAATCCCAAATACTAAACGTTCCGACATACAGCTAATCCTTGGTCTCCCAGTTGTAACTTGGGGTCACAATGTGTCTAAGTTGTTAGGTACATTACATAAAATGTTTCAAAGTTTACTTAAGTACCATTTGTGTCATAAAATTCACATAGCCCTTCCCTAAAATTTTGAAAGATTAGAGAGTTCTGGGAAGAAGGGCAGCATCATCTGCAGAACTCAGAATAGGCAACTTTCGCACCTCACAATGGGGGACATCTGCACCTAGTTTCTGTAAGAAGGATGGAAGCACGCATTCCTGCCAGTTCCCCCTTTTACATTATTTTACTGCTGCTAAATTCTCCTCCATTTCCATACCGGACACAGACTCTTGAATCTGTATGTAAAGAATTCCAATACTAGCATCAATGCTCTTGGGACATACATATCATTAAGGGTGCTCCAGAAGGGACTCTTGTCTACATGGTTAAAGGCAGAACTCGGATCCATGAAAGCCACATTCACAGGAGCCCCATAATAAAAACATGTTTAGATAGAAGCAAACATAAACCAACACATTGTTTATTGTCTCCATAACAGGCCTAAATGCCAGCTGAGTGTCGGAGAGCACATTTTGCTCAATAGCCCACTCCCCCAATCTTTTCATAAAGACACCCAAGAACAATTTTGATGTTCCATCCAATAGAGTAATCGGGCAATATGAGGATGGAAGTTATTAATAAGCTTTTGTAATAGATTGGTACAATACCCCAGTTTTCCAACTCGCAGGTATAGAGTTGGTCACCAGAAATGTAATAAAATCCTGTTTGAGGAACGGGAACCATAGGTCAGTACTTGTGTGGAAAAGGTTGTTAGGTGCCTTGAAGGATTTCTGTCATCTGATGACCAGTTCAAGTTCCCTAAATGAAAAGGGATATGTTCTCCAGTCTGGAAAACATTCCAGTAAAATTGCCGACACCAGCATTTTGTCCAGACTGAGGAAACACAAGTTTGCCACTGAGGTCCATGGATCTACCTCCAGGCCTGACCCTCCAGTAGATCAGGCCCCTACCGGCAATAAAAGGCTGCAATTACCTCAAAAGAGTCCTATGAGATTCCATGGAATGGGGAGTTACCAGCATTCCCGCCACCTGTAATATCCTGGTAGCACCAGGATATCAGCTGTCGGGAATGCTAATTCCATTTTGGTGGCATCCAGCCGGAAATACATGTGGGATAACAACAAACTCAGAATGAGGCCCATAATGCTAAGTCTTGTCGCTTTCACCTTTACAACATTCATAAAATTCGACCCCTCCTAACCTTTCACGCCACTAAACTTTTAATTATCTCCCTCATCTTCTCCAGACTTTTCTACTGTTCCTCCCTTTTCTTTGGACTCCCCTCCTCTCACATCTCCACACTCAAATCAGTCTACCACTCTGCCATCCACTCCCTCTGCCTTCTCTCACCTCTCGATTCCATCTCCTCTTCTCGCACCTCTCTAGGTTAGCTCTCTTTTCTCTCCCAGCTCAAATTCAAGTTCCTCTGTCTTGTCTTCAAATCCCTCTATGGCCTCCCAACCACCTTTCCTCCCTTCTTACTTTCTATACCCCTTCTCGTTCTCTCCGCTCTGCAAATCTTTTCCTACTCTCTCCTCCTCCACCACCCTGTGCCCCCTCCCACCTCCGCTCTTTCCAACTCCTCGCTTCCTTCCACTGGAACTGCCTCCCCCTCCACATCCGCTCTTCACCCGCCTACCCTTCCTTTCACTCTTCTCTAAAATCTTATCTTTTCCATTCCCCTCCCTAACACCTTTCACTTCCTCTCCTACCTCTCCCACCGCCTCATGCCTTAACTCTTACTCCTGTACTTCCTTACCCTCTCTATCCTCTCTTCTCCCTTCTAGCCAACCTCCGGCTCTTATCTAGTCTTATGCTTTCCTCTCTTCTTCTTCACACCTTCTAGCCGTCCCTCTTACTTCCCTTCTACCTCCACTAACTCCTCCCTCTCCTCTCTTCTTCCCCACAACTTCTCGCCTTCCCTCTTACTTCCGCATCTACCTCCACTAACTCCTCCCTTTCCCTCTCGCACCTCTGTCCCTTTCCACTCACTCATCACCTCAGCAATATTGTAAATTGTTCCTTATACTGTTTTCTAGTTGTGATTCAATTGCCATCTTATGCTTGGTGTATTTTTTCTTGTTCTCATGTAAAGCACTTTGTATTAAATGGCTATATAAATTCAATAAAATACAAATACAAATAATATAAAACAAATGTAATGCACCATTCAAAGTGGCCGGATCCATCCAGCATGTGCTTGAAACAGAAAAGTACCACACATCATCTTTATCGTAGAGGAGCTCCTCACCCAAGCCCAATCTGAGGTTAAAATCCCCACCAATAATCTTAAATCAGATGCATGATAAGTATTATCATTTTGCATAATTACATGTAGTGCTGTAATTCATCTAGTGACCTAGCCAGTTTTTGCTGTATAAAAAAAATTGAGACGTGCCAATGGTTTAGTACCTGTGATATTGTTAATTAAAAATACTATATTCAAAATATGGGGTTGTTTAATTTTCCAACCCAGAGTGGGGGTTATGTACGTATCTAAACCCCCAGACTGTCTCCCCTCGTTGCATAATCTACTAGCAGATGAATGAAAAAAGAACTTCCTGGGACATGATGACCTGATAATCTTTAATAAATGTGCACCAAATACCATCACTTGCTTTGCTACATATTATCACAACATTCCAAATTAGAATATTAATTACCATCTTATCCATTTTTTAAGAACTATCAAATCCGTAGGCCGTACTTTTAAAAACACTACTAGTATTGTTCCAAAACCCCTGCCCCTCTTTCTTACACAGGGCTAACCGGCAGATTCAAACCAGGAGTTTCATCACATGTTGATTTCTGTGTAGGTTCCACGAGTCAATCTACTCCCTCCAACTCATTCGGGCACTCAATCCTTTTTAGAGAATGGTGTTAGTACCTGATCATTAGTCTCCGAGACCTGTCAATCAGTTATATAAACCTGATGATTCACTTTAGGTAGCACTCGGCTAGAGGTAGGAAAATTATGAAAGGCCTAGCCATGTTATTCTGAACCTCCTCGAGTCTATTAAAAAAAGGTGAAAAAAAACAATTGCAAACATCGGCAAGCAGTGATGTGTTCATCTCCATAATGGATCCAAACATTACTGTCAGTCATAACAACGAGAGTCTTCTCCCCCAGTGTGGAAGCTCATCCCTCCCATGTAACCTGTGGAGTTCCACAAGGCTCCTGCGTCTCCAAAGGCTATACAACATATTTACTAAACCTCTTTTGGACCGCCTCAATTACTTGGGTGTCACCTACACTAAAAACACAGATGACACCCAAATCCTCACCCCTATCACAGGAGACCATGTCACTGACTCAGCCACCCTTAATGCCATCTATCTAACGATCCAAGCTTGGATGGCACACCATGACGTGTGCCTGAATGACAATCACAACTCTGTATTGCTAAACTAAACAACACCTTCAAAACCGTCAGTATTGCCAGTAACCTCAAAAAAGTAGCCAAAGAAGTGAACACCCTTGGGTTTTACCTGGATTAATCGCTCACATTAACTAAACAAGTTAATGCTACAGTGTCAGCAACTGCATGCACCTGTAAGCTAATCAATGCCCGCAGACCTTTCTTGTCTACTGACAGTTGCATCACGATGGCCAGAGGCAACATTCTGTCTATATTGGATTATTGCAACGCCCTGTATTCAAGCACTAAGAAACAAAATATTAAAAAGTAATGCAAAACAATGCCCTTATGGAGGCACTCAACATTCCTAAAACTACCCACATCTCCAAGGTTAGACGAGATGAGAACTGGCTACCGGTTCAAGAGTGCATCAAATTTTAAACTCTCATCCTTACTCATAAATGCATAAAGAAAGTAGCACCCACTTACATCGCTGACAAAGTAGTCCGATCTCAGACCAACAGGCCCATCCGCTCAGCTAACAAGAACCTTTTAGCTACATCTAAATTCAACCTACAAAAAGCCAGAGGCAGTAGCTTCCCCACAATAGCCGCTGAACAATGGAATGCCTTACCTACCAAACGTATAGCAGCAAACTCTTTCTGGACATTTCGCAAACAATTGAAAACCCACCACTTTACACTGGGTCTATTACTAACTGTTGTAACTATGTGATATAAATATATGAACATCTCAATAACCTGTACTATGCTTTCTGTAACTAATAATGAAATGTACCATATACCTGTTTTATGTAAGATAAGCGCCCAAATGCCTCTGCAATGGCAAAAATAAATAATAAGTCGGATTAATAGTGACAGAAGATAGAGGGGAAAATTGCTCCCCCTAGTAAAACAAATGCCACATACGTTCTTAACAAAAATTAGATACATTGTTCATGGGGGGGGATATTTAGAGCAAAAGAACCCTCCTTTGTGATAGGCTGCATGTGTATTTTAGGGCAATGAATAAATAATCCCAGGAAATGCAATGGGCTCTGTTTCCTGTCTAAAACTAGTTTTGATATGATATGACATGATATGGCATTTGTAACGTGCCTATACATATGAGATCGCACAAGTGCAGGGGATGTGGAGGGGGAAAGTGCCAGGGGAAAGGGTAGGGGGCAGTGCTGCACATGGGATTAAAACAATAACAAGAAGTGGGGCCAGCAGGTGGCAGGTGCAAGGGTAAGTGCAGACAGCAGATTTGAGCCAAAATTACTACTTTTGAGTTGTTTCTGAGTTGATGCTAGACCAACAGAGGTGCCTTTGACACTGACCACTTTTCAAACCGCATCCAGTGGTTGAGCTGCTGACTCGAAAATTCCCACTCTTCCCTCCAACCATTTTTGAGACAGACACTGCTGCAAAACCACATTGCATTGCTGGGCATCGTCAAACCTACTTGACCGTTTTGAGCAACCCGCCTATTCTTCATCTGAATTGAGGTGATCAGCAGTGCAGGACCACACTGCGCTACTGGACAGTATTGATCTGACTCATCATTCCAAACATCAACTAAATTCATAAGAAGCACCCGACTCGACCTTATTGGCCTGACCCACTGGAAAGTGAAAAGAGGCCCTGGTAAATCCCCGAAGAAAATAATGGTATTCACAGTGGTTCTCTCACACAGGCCTTGTTTTATGGGGCTTAGTGACAATGTAAGACCATACTACATACCTATTTAAAGTATATTTTTGACCTTGAACATAAGAGCAAAGACAATTGCCTATAGACCCCTATCTTCGTACTCAGATTGCCTTCTTTTTACCAAACCTGTGAATAACATGTATATTTATTTACAGGGGTGATTTGTAGTGTTTTAATAGCGTGTTTATATGTTTATTTTCATTAAAGGCTCCTATTTTTTAATATGACCTGGATTGGACATTTTTCATATTTAGTATCGCAGTACTATAATTGTTGATTACATGCTTCCTTGCTGGCTCACACCACTATAGGAGTATAGCCTTCCCTCTTCCCAGGCTAACTTAAAAAGATGAAAACAGGGTGCCATTCATGTTCTGCCTGCTTCATCATCATGGCTCAGATCACTTTCAGTTTAGTAGAAGCGTGTGGCTGTTAGGAGCTTAGAAACCACTAGAAAAATGTACTCAACCCTGTACTGCTGCCGAGCAGTTGGCATTTCAATATTTCAATACACCCACCTCCCCGCCCCCTTACTCCCCAACTCAGAGCAGGAAACAGTTGCAGACAATCCTGCCTCTTTGCCAAGGAACAGAAGTTCTTCAGAAACAAAATTGCTAATCGGCTCAGCTCCCCTTGCTAGAGTGCAAGAATATTGTATAAATCTACAGAGCGAAAGAGAAACCTCTGATTTAGGTTGGGAAACAATGGTGTACAGTCAGGCAGCCATTGCAAAAGGTTTCCACTGCCATGTAGTTAAGAACAAGTAGGCTAATTGGCTTAACCCCAGGGGAAGGGAAAGCAAATGCCAACCAGAGATAAAACAGCTGAAGTGTAGGAATTAGCCAGCCCAAAGTCCCTCAACAGAACTGTCAGACTTCCTCAGGGGATGGGTCTTCAGCCAATTCCCATCCCAATTAACACACCTCAGGCCCCTTGCTTAAGAGAAAGAGAGGAAAGAAGGAGCAATACCTCTTGATAGCCCCAAGCTCAGTCTGACTGAGTGTTTCATGTAGCAGCTGGAGACATGATTATGTTTGGATGTATGTTTTTCCTGATCTGCAAGGGCAGGAAGTAGACCAAAGGACAAGATGGCCAAAAGACAGGGCAATAATTGTATGACACAGCAATTTTGATTATATGTTACTCAAAAAGGTATTATGTGGTAAAATACAAAAGTGCATAAACAAACAATTAAACATGGTAGAAAAATATGAGGTCAAAATGAATTTAAACTCTCGAACCAGAATTGAAGCAACTCATATATTGTGTAATTGCAATTGGATATTTATAACACACTTAATACCCAGAGGTTTCTAAACATGTACCCAGGGATTGAACCTATGTTACTCTGCATCATCTTACTTTTTAAGGCAAGCGTATTGCCCCCGAGCTATCCTCCATAGAATAACGATGCGAGTATTTGATTGCTCACCTCATCTCGAAAAATATTCTGCTGGAATCAGAAACTTGTTGTCCAGCTATTATATAGACAACTCAATTAGAACTAGATTGTCAATGACACCATAATCGTGAAACTGCATTTCCTAGATGTGCTCCATGCCAGCATTCACTGGGCTTATCAGATTTAATCACACACACGAGATACAAAGAAACAAAGATACGTGCGGTCCAGTCATTGGATAGACAACATAATTAGAACTGGTGAACCACTCACACTCTTCACCATTTCCTTTTTTAGGCGTGCTGACCAGTTTGGGACACTTAGATCACAAAAGGACCCTGCTCCACATGGTACACTGCATGGTGTCTGCACAAGATTAATCTTTATCAAGACCACTCACCAGTGCAGTAAGTGCTCCAACATGTCCCTTCATAACTTTGCGAAAGAGCGATGGCCGTATTGAAGGGGGCCTCAGAGTGATGGTCTGTTTGTCTCATGGTAGATTTTAATCAAGGACAATTATTTCCCCGATCTGCACGCGCCGTTGGTGGATCGTCATTGCTACTGTCACCGGCATAGCCACCATTTTTGAACTGATGTTCTAGACCAATTTATGCACAGTGAGCTTTTCCCCCTGCAGGGGTTTCCACTTTGGCTACGTATAGAGCACATATATGTATATCCCAGACACAGAACCATACTGAGCAGACAATATTTGCCTATTTAGAACCACCACAGGAGAGTTTGTCTGAGTCAAGACTGCAGTTTCTCATCCTGATCAAGGCCATCTAACTAGCCGGTAAAATAGCTCAGTGGGTTGAGTGCTCGCTGTTACGATCTGAGCTTGATCTGCAGATCGCAGGTTCAAATCCAGGCAAGGCCAACTCTGCCTTTCATCCTTCCAAGGTCGATAAATGAGTACCAATTTTGGTTGGGTGCTATTGTATGTAAATATGTGCTCTGTAAAGCGCTTTGGATTAAGGCGCTATATAAATAACACATCATTATCATTAACTTTCAGAGAACAGAACAGGCTAAAGGCTGAAATACAGTTGTTGACATTTTATACTGCACGGTGCCTGCCACATACACGGACACTCGTAATTTTGTTGTGAAAACCAATACCAACACAATTCCCCCTCTTCAAAATCATAACAGGAAGTACTATGTGTCACTATTATTATGAATGACAGCGTATGTTAAATGTTGGGAATGTGTTTGGGCTCACTTACCTTTTGTAATCACTTTCTTGTACGAAAAATGACATGTATTGTCTGTGTCAGAATCTTTATCAAATTGTTCTTGGGTCCATGTGCTTTACCGGGTTCGCCCTGATCATTTGTTGTGTAAAAAATGTTGAATTTCAAAGCCATCCTTAATACAATGCCCCATCTATTTGAAACACCTATGCTTACTTATTGAAGTGTAATCCTTTTATTTAAAGAAATAATGGATCATTTTAGTTTTCTTTTGGTTTTGTTTTTTTGACTATACAATGAAAGAAAGTGGCTTGGTTCATTAAACCAGTACTCAGCTAGGAATATCCTGGCCCAGTAACTGCCTTTTTCTGATGTGCCTGATTTCATATCATTGTTCATACCTAGCATTGTTCTGATTTCAGATGATATATGTTTCATCTTTTAAAATGTAAATAGCATGTTTAATCGTCTTCAAGCTGTATGTTTTTCAACTGATTTTTACATATGCATATTATTTTCCCATTTCATTTGTTCGGAATATTTCTTATGCCATCTTTTTTCATGTTTTATTTTAGAAATAAAAGGTACACATGTTCTTGTTCTTCTGGAAATAGATATTATTTTACAGTTTTCATTTCAAATATTTAATTGTTTATTCAATCAAAATGTGTATTAATTTATTAAGCATGCAGCTGATTTCCTTGTCCCAGTTTGTGAAGAAGCAGCTGAACAAAGTGTGTGTGTGTGTGTGTGTGTGCTAAGCCAAGCCAAAACTAGCCTTTATTTAGAAAGACACTTTACTGCAAAGTAGAGAGCTGCATCAAGAATATATTTATAGAATGGAAGGACTGAAAAAACCACCACCTCTTGGCAAAAGGAAACTCAGAAATATGTTGCGTAAGACAAAACAGGTGCCTACAAAACGCTGAATGCTTTACAAACACGTGTGAACATTTGTGGAGAAGGGCGCATTCTCTGGAATTGTGATAGGTTACCAGGGACTTTATGCTAAAATTGAGTAATCTGTTAACGATGGTTCTAGTGCCGCAGTATTGCTGCACACTAATTTGAATCCAACAAAGGACATCCTACTGATAATGATACAGCAATTTCTGATTCTATAGCAGAGAGGGAGGGATAATCTGAATCGTATCACACTGCCAATGAGCATCCATCAATTGACAGAGAAATAGCAGTTGTTCTAAGTGACTGTTAAGAGCAATCAGACTCGGATATATACTCTACAGATGCTCATCCCATAGAAAGTTTGACACTGTGGTACTCAACACGCGCTTAGACAAGGGAGTGAAAAAGATAGGATATGTTTTCAATATTGTGAATCTTGGAAACATGCAAACAAATTCACCAGTGCCCTGGCAAAAAACACAGACAAAGATTGACCACACTTCAAGCAGTCCTCAACAGTACCAGCTAAAAACTCTAGAAAAATAGAGCTTCATGTTCCAGATTCAAGTACTAAACCCTCAAATTTAGGGGATAAGTCATAGAATTCGGGGCACAAGTGGCGCACGCACCTGGTGCACAGAGTGCGCGTGCGGCAGTTTGCACCAGCCGCGTACGCCAAAACCCATTCAGGCGCACAGCGCATTCATGGATTAATACATCCATAAGCAGCCATGGCGCAGAGTGGCACAGAGTTTCACATCCTATTTGGCAACGTGGGCCCTCACGGGTGTGCGGTTTCCCCGCTCCCCATGCCCTGCAGGCAGCCCACACCACAGGGCACTAACCTACAACCCTCACCATGCCCTGCAGGCAGCCCACATGGCACCATGCACTTGGGAGCACACTTGTGAGCCCTGACTCATGACCCCCACCCATCCACCCACCCCCAGCAGTGACGGGCACCTGCCAGCAGGCCCCAACTCATGTCCCCCTGCACCCCCACCCACCCAGCAGTGATGGGTACCTGCCAGCATCACATCATCACACGCCCCCACCCAACACATCATCACACATCATCACACGGCAGACCCATGGGCCTTATGGCCACCCAAATCCCACCCCAGGCCACCCCAGTCCAAACACCCCACATTGAATTCCCAAAGTCATGATAGAAAATACATAACCAGCATGCCCATGAATACATGACCCTCAGACCCACACAATGGTGACACATGACTGTGAAAAACAACATTGTGACATGCATAAAACAAATGATAGAAGTGTATTGAAGAATCAACAAAATGAATAAAACCAAGTCACACAATAATGAAAAGAAATAATCCAAGCCCGGAGCTCAAAAATTGATCCAAAAAATATTAATGCTGCAACCAGTAAAATCCAAAGTAAAATGGCTCCTATGGGTCTGTCCATAAAAAAAAAAAATCACAGTTCATAAAAAGCAAAGTATTCCACCATGGGTCCAAGAAAATGAAATCCACATCGAAAACTATTTACAAAAGAACATCCAAGGGTCCATGAGCCCAACAAACCAAAGGAAACCTACAAAAAACCCTACCTAATAAATAACTATATACAAAAAGGTGGGGCATAGTCCATGTGCCCCAAATGAAAGAAAAATAGAAAGGAAACCTAACACTAATGAACTATATACAATGGCGGCGGGCAAGTCCTACGGCTCACTTGTTGATTTCCCGGGCCAGGGCATCATTGAACCCTTGTTCAACATCTTGGAGGCAGACCTGTTCCCTGCCCCCGAGGTCTCGCAGGGATAAAGTGATGTCCAACTCCCTGCGAATTTCCTCAAGGCACTCAGCCCGCCTCAACGCACTGTGCATGGAATTCTCCGCCCTGACCATAGTGAGCCGTGCCTCTTCCGCTCGCCGCAGCTCCGCATCTATTTGCCGGCCCAACCGCTGCCACACGGAAGACACTCCCAATCCAGGGTCCTCCTGCCCTCCGGCCGATGCCTGCCCCTCTGATGTTGATGGCCCCGAGCCATCATCGCTCCCACCTTGATCCTGCTGCTGCCGTGCATGTGCCCTGTCTGTTGATGCCTGCACATCCTCCTCCTGCTGGGGTCCAGTTGTTGGGGTGGCCACCCTTGCTGGACCTCCGACTCTTGACTGTGGCAGGGATGTGTCCTCCACCAGCCTGGCCGCTGGGTCAGGGGCAGCTCCACAGGGTGGCTAGTTGATACATGGCCAGGAAGATGGCACAGAGGATGACTGGCGCATAGGGGGTTCAGTTGAGGAGGGGGTCGGTAGAAAGTCCAGCACGGAGGAACCCAGCACTGGTGACCCGTCCGAGTAGGTCGATGTGGTCAATGAGGCGTCCTCATGAGAACCCTGCATGTCATCCTGGATGCCAAGTTGACGCAACGCCACCCCAGCCAGGACAGGCTCAACACGGTCCTGGATTGTCACGTCTGCAGGGAAAGGAAGGCCAGTTGTTGTAGGCGGATCCCCTCCCTGAAAACAGATCTGGACGAAGGCATCCCTGCTGGTGTGGGATGACAGGATCGGGGACAGTATTACACACAGGCACCTCCGCGACCGCCTGTGCTGCCTCCTGTAGGAATGCACCAGTGGAATCCCCCCTCCAGACCCCATGTGTGGCCCTTCCACGGCCTCCTCCTCAACCAAACCCCCCACCGGCCTGGATGACTCTGTGCCATCTTCCCCCATAGGCCTCTGTGGGGTCTCATGTGCCCCTTCTGCTCCACCTCTGACCTCCGACTCTTGGACCTACCCTCGGCAGCTGCAGCCACGGACGCGCCACCGGACTCCTCACTCCCCGACGAGATGACAACCTGGGAGCGGAGATGGGCCTTGCGTCTCTGGCTGTCATGGGATCCCTGCTGCTGTGCTCCACAGCACCGTCTCTGCCCTCTTCATCAGTTGATGCTGCAGACAGGGAGAGACAGAACATAGGCATCAGGGCACTGTACAATGATCTGATACACACATGACAGTTGCACATGAGTGGCAGTGTGAAACTTCACACATGGCATCACACTCTCCAACACACATATCATTTGAACCCACACACATGCGCAAATTCACAGGAATGTTGCAGCAGGCAGCACCATCTATACACATACAACAGCATGAGCATCCGCAGGTTAGCCTGACATCACATGCAACACAGGGAGTGCCAAACACATGCACACACACCACCAGACATACATGCATCTGTACATCTCCACCACCTGTCACAGTGAAATCATCAGCATCCATGATGCACATGCATCCATGGTGTATCACAGTGGCAATATTAAACAAATGGAAGACAGAAGGGCAACTTAATAGTGCCACGAGATTCGTCCCCCCTAGTCAGGCCTACGAATGTTTCAAAACTTAAGGAATCTCGTAGCATCCATGTCAGACCTCCTACGGACTTAGAAATTCACCAAAAAAGGAAAGTTATACATATTAATACATGACACCACCAGGTAAATATAAATCGACACATAATTTTATTAAATTGACATATTAAATAGTTCAATTCTTTCAAAAACAAAGGTTAAAATACAGTGAATATCACTGAAAAATTAAAACCACATTAGGAATCACATAAACTTTCGTGCACGTGATAAAGTGCAAAATGAGCTTGAAATAATCAGGAGACTTTTTAAGACGTTCTGATACAGACAACTATCTTCATTGACAAGTTGTAAGAACAGAGTGAAAAAACACCCAATTTCGAGAAAGGAAGTTTTGTTTTTATACTGAGCTAAGGGATGGTCCCTACTAGCAGGGTACCAACTCTCTATATCGAATGCCTAATTTGATGAATCCGTCTATGAAATAGCTGACGGTTCTAAACAGTTAATATAACTTTTTAATATTTAAATGTTGGTGAAAGTACAACATAAACAAAACCCTACATGTTTCATTCTCAAACCAAATCATGTAAATATGAGAAATTCATCAGGGGTAGAGCAAAAAAACAACAACAACAACAACCAAAGATTGGGGTTAGATCGCAAAAGCTCCAAAAAATCTTTTCGGGTCTTTTCAAATTGGGTTCTTTCGTGGTGAACCTCATTTGCCTAGGAGGAAAAACATGGAAAAAAGGGACAGCTGTAAGTAAAAGCTGTACACACTATGTTAAACTCGAGAACCAAAAGGAATAACGATTAACATCTTCTGTGAGCTTACCGTCAACGCTAACACATGGACTGTGATGGGACGGGTGGGTAAAGGTATCTTCTTTGTAGATACAGGCAGAACTAGAGGTAACAATAAAACAACGCTTGAGAAATAGCTGTTCGCGAGATACATATTGAAAAAAGGATTATTTTAGGGCAGATTAATGGTAGGCACTCTAGCACCAACCCTTCATATTAATGGATTTATAATCACGTCTTAAACGATCCGCATAATGACTTATAGTACCAAGTTAATTACTGTACTGAGGACATCTTGATATACGCCTGACCTAAATCCTGTTCGAAAATTTTAAACTGTAATCTAGAAAGGCACCTATTTATCCCAAGCTTAAATGACAGCGTCTAAAAGAAAGGTCAAATGTCAGTATTTATCTTAGGTCCGAGGCAAATGTTCGTTCTTTTTCGCCAGAAAACCAAACTTGGGTTTTAAAGTTTAAGACTGTGGAATACGACTCCCAAAGCTGATGTAAATAAGCTGCAAAAGACACTTGGTACCGCTAGGTTAATCCAAAGCCTAATCGGCGTGGGGGACGTTTATTGTAGTCTTCGTGGGTAGACTCCTGAATGAAAAAACACACAGTCATACCCATTGAACCCGTAGTTACCGTATAAATACGGCTCAAAAACTTATCTGAAATCATTCTTAAAAAAGGTTATCTAAGAACAGAAAAGGAAAAAGAAACCGTCAGGTCGTGCTATACTTGCAGCCGACTTCAACTCTCTAGTTAAAAAAGCACTATAGGTACTTACTTCTGTGTCCGTTAGAGAGGCTCGCAGGCGCTTGTTCCCGGGTCGCGTACAATGACGCTGGGCAGTCTTGCCGACGGATATGACGGCTTAAAAAAGGCCGGGCTATAATAGTGAAAGTGTTAACAGGGAACACCTGTGCATGACGTGGCAGGCTGCCTACTAAGAAAGAAGAGACCCATATGTGCGCGGCGCAAGGCTAAATTGGTGCACTAGTAACAACCTTCATGTTGACAAGGTCTGAACTGAGCTGAGAAGCTGGAAGTGATTGGTATCGCTACGGGTAACTGTTCACGGCACGTTTTACTGGTTAAACCTGCACTAAAAAGGTGCAGGGATCATGGAGGCTATATGGCTTCCGTTTTAGAATACTGTTCCGATCGACGGCTTTGTTCAGCCTGAAGACATTAACACAAAACCTCTGTGCACAACGTGGCAGGCTGTATAGTAAGTGAAGAAACACCCACATATGCGCAGTGCGAGCCCAAGTAGGTGCACAGGTCACGTCTTCGTCATTACATGCTCTGAACTGGGCTGGAAAGCCAGAAGCAACTGGTATTCCTACAGGTACATGTACACAACAAGGTTAACAGATGGTGCCTGCTACCAGCAATAAAGGATGTAAGAATTATAGTAGCTAAGTAACTGCAGTTTTAAACGCTGTTCCAATCAATAGCTTCATTCAGCCCTGCTACTGTAGTATTACACAAAAAAATTAGCCAAGTTTCTTTGGTTTGTAATCTCTTAGTAACAGAATCGCCTTCCGTGCCTCCGGAGATGTGCAATAGCACAGTCCATCTCAATTCCTCTGCTTTGTGGTCCATAGCAACAAAATGACCTACCATAGGAGCTAACATCACCTTATTCTTTATGCAACTTCTGTGCTCGGAAATCCTTATTTTGATTTTACGCTTGGTCATACCTGTGTACATCTTGTTGCAAGGACACCAAACCGCATATATCACGTTGTTAGAGTTACAATTGGTGAAGGTATTTTGGGACCATAACGTTTTGAGGCCGATGTCAACCTTCAAGGTTCTGCTAGTCAGCTTACAATTAGTGCACTGGCCGCATGGTGCATGACCCGACATTTTAGGGAGGCCCCACATTTCGGTAACACTCTTTTGCCGGGATTGGCCTCTAGAGATGTCATTCTTCGTGAGGAGCTCTTTAAGGTTAGGTCCTCTTCTGAACGCACACAAAGGGGGGTCCACCGGGCAATCGCCTCCTTGCAGAATGTGCCAGTTCTTTCTAATAATTTTGACGACATGATTGGCTGAAGGATTAAAAGTGCTCACAAACACTAAGTTTTTGCTATCTGTGGACTTGTCCCGATATTCAAGAAGCGCGCTTCGATCGTTATTCGAGGACCTTTTGTACGCGCGCTTATTGATATTTTTAGGATAACTTCGCGCTTCCAATTTAGACCCCAGAACTAGAGATTCTTGACGGAAGATGTCCCGTGTGGAGCTGTTCCTCTTAAGGCGCAGAAATTGACCGAAAGGTAAATTTTCTCTCGTATGCCGAGGGTGGCAACTGCCGAAGTCAAGTAGTGAGTTGCGGTCTGTAGGTTTATGAAAAGGTTTAATTTTCAAAACATTGGACACGCTATCAACCCAAATCGTAACATCCAAGAAATTAAGTTCCTTATTACTATGGGTAGAGGTAAATTTCAAATACCGATTTTGTGTATTGATCCAAACCACAAACTCTTCAAACTGGGCTAAAGTGCCGTTCCAGATGATTAAAATATCATCGATGTAGCGTCGCCACAAACCCAAATTATCAAAAAAGGGATTTGTGGGACTATAGATGATCCCCCTTTCAAAGCTTTCTACATATAAATTTGCTGCTGAGGGGGCAACGGACGAGCCCATCGCTGTACCGTGAACTTGGCGATATAACTGGCCATTAAATCCAAAATAGTTTTCGGTTAAGGCCATTTCGGCGCACCACAGGATGAAACTGTTGGGTACTTTACCCGTTGTTCTTTTGGTTAAAAGGGTCTCTTCCAACACTTGTAATGTTTCTTGCTGTGGGATAGAAGTGTAAAGTGACACTATATCTAAACTGACCAATAGCTGTTGTTGAGGATCGAATTGCATGTCTTCGACCATGTTAATCACTTCAGTAGTATCTTGTACAAACGAATACATGGCTGCAACATGCGGTTTGAGATATTTATCAGCAAAGCGCGAGAGTGGTTCTAGAATTGCTCCAGTACCTGATACAATCGGACGTCCCGGGGGGTTCACCATTGTCTTGTGGATTTTCGGAAGAATGTAGAATTTCGGTACGGTAGGGCCTTTCACTTGTAAGAAATCACACTCTTGCTGACAGATCCAACCACGTTCAAGTGCTTTCTCAACTTTGTTGGTAATAAGTGAGGCTAGACGTTTAGTAGGATCTTCGGTGATGGGTTGATAGAAACTGTTATCATTCAACTGTCTGAGGCATTCGTCAATATAATCACTTCTATTTAGCATAACAACCGCTCCTCCTTTGTCTGCCTTATGTAGAATAATATCTGGTTGGCTGGCCAAATTCTTAACAGCTAGTCGTTCTCGATTACTCATATTCTGAAAAGGATGTTTTGATTGTTGATTTTCAAAGAGTTTGAGATCGTGCCACACTCTCTTTGTGAACACAATCGCTTCAGGAGTGTAACTGGCAGCTGGAGGATTAAATGAAGATTTGTCGCGAAAACCACTTTCATTATCTTGATTATCATAACTATTCTGAAAAAAATATTGTTTTAAGTGTATTTTGGGCAACAATTGCTCCACTTCCACTCGTGTACGAAACTTGTCATACTGGACAGTTGGGACAAAACCCAAACCCTTATTAATCACAGTGGCACACATGTCAAATACACACACATGCACATGTACATTGTGCACATACATGAAGGTGGAGCCAGCATCCATGTGTCACACCACAACCATGCCACAGTACATACACAGAAATGTATACATGTGTGCACCTACACATGAATTTGGTCGTCATGCATTTGAACACATACACCATTGATGTGCCTCACAGCTGCCACCCCCTCCACGTTGATGGCAGCCATGATGTCCTTCCAAATCCTCTTCCGTCCTACATTGTCGGCGCGTGAACTTCCAAAGAGGACATCATAATTCACCAGGACTTGCTCCACCAGGATACCAACTACTGCGGCACTGAAGCTGGTAGCCCCCAGCCTCTCTGGCTGGGGGTTGCCAGTGGTCTCCAATGGTGTTTGCCACGATATGGCAACCCCCGATGCAGGTGAGGGTGGGCGACTGGGTCTTGGTGCGGGGATGTGGAGCAATGGAACTTCAGTCGGGAGTGTTATGTTCCAGCAGGGGTTGTCACAGCAACTGGACCCCTGCAGACAGCTGACGTGCAGGCACCAAATAGCAGAGCACATGGCAAGCAGGCAGCCGGGCAGCAGCAGATGGCAGGTGGGTGCGGGCTCGGTGCTCTGGGGGGCAGGAAAATGGCCTTCTGGGCAGGAGCGTGGTGTTCCGTGTGTTGTCACGTGGCCAGCTTAATACGGAGTGATTTGGCACGTGGAAACACTGCACGTCAGCATGTAATTCGAGGAAAGGCCCTTAGCGCGTAAGCGCGTCTTTGACGTGACATGCGCGGGCCTTCCCCTGGCATGGGTTGAAGGTCCCACGTGGGTTTCCATCACAATGTACGTGCTTTTCGTGGGAAGCGATGCGTGTGTTTTCCAGGCATTGGGGTTCACACGCGATTACTTCACAGCAAGTGGGTGTTAGCTATGTGTTCTTCTTCTACACGCAAGGCAGACGGTGAGGCGCACACGCTATTTTCCCACTGCGGGTGTCCATGTTTGTCGCGTACCCCTTTTTTTATGGGCATACTAGCCTGCGTGTTGATCGCGTATGTATTTTTCGGGCTCCTGCCTGCCACAGCATACTGCGTGTGGTTTTTTTACACGCATGTGGGCAACAGGGGTCGCGTATCTCTTTTTCTTGCTTTTCTGGGATGCCTGTGCGTTGCGTGACACGTCATTTCTCCTAGGGGCCACAGAATGGGACATTCATCGTAGCTGTACATACGTGTTTTTTGTTTGCGCACACTTTTGTAATGCGCAGGGACGATACCGCCTGCCTTCGTGTGGCGGACATGTTTAGGCCTGTGCGTGTCTTTGGCCATGGGTGGGTTTCCCCCTATTCGATTCCATAAATACGTGTGGTTTGAGTGCGTGTGGGCGTACCGTGTACTTCCCAGCAGTACATCCCCAGTCGCACCCTTATTTTCACGCGTTGTCCCCCATTCCACATGGTACACCCCGTGTTCCACCCCATTTTTGGTGTGTGCACGCTAAAGTTGTGCGCTTTAGCTGTGCGCCTCGCGCACGGCTTTCTGGATGTTGCAATGACGTGTGCACCCATGTGTGCCACGCACGGATTTGGTGCTCTTTGCAGGGGAAACACGCACAGGGCCTTCCATGAATCGCACGTGTGCATGTGCACTTGCTTTTTCACGCTTGCAACTCGATTTTCGGCACACATTTGTTCCATGAATTGGCCCCTTAATTGTTGGAAGCCATTTTCAAATCAGCCATTAAGGTATGGCTACAGCTATCTGTAATCTGTGTCATCAAAAAGTGAGCAGTGAAAAACAGAAAGGATGATTTGGCACAAATGTGTTAAAGTTAACCTTTCTCGTTTAAAACTAGATGAGTGATGCTACTACAGCTCGAAGGGCTGCATTGTCTTCAGAATGTAGTAGAACATTACTTTAGCAGTACACTAGAAGTGGCATGTTCGAAATAGAATAGCCTATACCAAAGCCACAGAGTAACTCTGCAAATTAACCAGTGGGTTGGAGAGTGCATAGCCAAAGGCATGCAGCGTTTAGGTTTAATTAAAAACAGGGGTATATAAGCCTTTGTTTATAATTGTCAACCAAACTACAACATATCAAGCTGGTCGTTTTTTCACCTGCTGAAGTTCCACGATTTTAAACAATGTGCAAATGTGTAGATGTTGCCCATATGCTCAGTAAAAGCCATACTATCCATTTAACGAATGATATGTGGACCAAGTACAAAACAGCAGAGTGCATGTGCATCTCTGCAGGTAGGTTGTCCTTTCAACATACAGACCAATATTTCTCCTCTTCTAAGGCCTTGTCCCCAAAATGTTGCTCCCTCAGCAACATAGGCTGTGATATTCAAAACATTGCTGCTCTCTTTATAGGTTAATTGGGGAAAACACACTGAAAGAAACCTTTTATATGACTTGCAAGATTGAATTCCTGAGTAAATGCAGCCTCTGACTCTACATGTCGTTTGTGTGGTATCTGATAATGGGACAACCATAGTGTCTGCATTGCGAAAGGGTAGATTCCCCTTATGCCATGCTTGTCCATTGTTCATGAAGGGAGTACAGACTGCACCTTGTAGAATATAGGGACTGATGGTGTTATGTTTTAATTTAATTAAATCGCTTCATACTATATCACATAAGGCACGTTCTGAGAAACTTTTGAAGATGCCACTTGCCACATTTGTATGGAGAATAATGCAATACGTTAAGTGATACCACTAACAAAATCTCCCTGGAATTAAAATGACACAGCAACCAAAGTTGTGAATATCATGTGTGAAGCACATACTTAACTGAGTGTTGAACATGTTTGGCTCCTTTCCTTCAATGACAGCAATCTACAGTATTCCCCCAACCAATGATATCCAAGGAAATGGATGTTATGGGCTTGGAGGTATAGAACCCACTTCCAACAATGCACAATGTGGCAATACCTCAGGAGGAAGATGATCATGATTACTAATTGCAATAGATAACTGAACAAAAAAAACAAATGTTGTGCTGGGAAAATTGAGAGAGTCCATCAAACACACAACACATATTTATTCCATACATGTTGTATATATTCTTATAATAGCTCAAGTTGGTTTTGATGCTCAGGTTTCTATGAGCCTCCCATTTTGGAATGTGGGGACATCATGATTCGTAGATTGGAAGTTGGAGGTGGGAGAAAATAGAGGATACTAACTGAGCAGAGGCTCTGTGTTATGTGCATTTTAAAGGACAATAAATAACTCGTCATGCCTCCTTTGCTTCTTACATATATATATATATATATATATATATATATATATATATATATATATATATATATACATATATATATACATATATATATATATATACATATATATACATATATATACATATATATATATATATATATATATATATATATATATATATATATATATATATATATATATGGCAAAGGGGATAGGACAATTGTGTTAAAGAAAAATAGTTTTGCCAGTGGCAGCCAAGCTATGGGCAATATCCCTGGAAATAGGAGAAATGGTGAAGCAAACATTGAAAGAAATGTGGTGAAGGGCAGTATAGGGAGACAGGGGTGCCTGGAATGGGTGTCACTATTAGTGGTGGTGTTAAAACCAAATGGAGAGGTGAGGTTATGAGTGGAGGTGCATCAGCTAAACAGATGTGTGACTATTGAAATAATAATTTGTTAAATATGGGTAAAATGCTATGCCATATTGTAGCGTACAAGATCTGTTTCAATGCTCAATTTGTCCTTTTCACATAAGCCAGTGAATTCCCACCCAAAATCTTGATTTTTCTCTGCATTTGTGTCACATGAGGACATATCTGAGTGTAGAAGCATGTTGCTTGGGTTAGTGTATGCTTTGTTGGTTTTCCAGAAGGTTTTGTATTGACTTTTCAGTGACAACATCAATGTGCACTGTTTCCAAAATGATATCTCGGTCAGTGGGAACACTATGATTGAACATAACAGAGCACTATAGGCTGTACTAGATATTCTAAAAGAGAGAAGACTGATGCTAAATAGGTAAATGCATTCTTTCAGGAGAGACGAGATGGCTTGCTTAGGACACAGCTTATCAGGAAAGGGAGCGAGACCAAAAGAGGAACTAGGAATGCTATCATGAGTAGGAGACCTGCCACATCAAAAAGAGATCTCCGGTCATTTCAGGGTTGGTGTAATTATATAAGTCATTTGTCAAAGCTTTATAGAAAAAATGAAAAGCATGAGCAGGGCATTGTAGCAAATGTCTGCTTTGTATGGGATGGTGTTCCATTCCATTTTCTGCCCCTCTAGGTCTGTTTGACAATAGGCGAGAAACAATTATAACAGATGTCATTGACATAGTTTTAGTATCTCAAAAGAAAAAAAATATGGTACTCAGGTTTTGATAGAAACATCTGTCTTTTATGTTTATGGTGCCAGAGAGAAGATAGCATGTGATACAGAAGTACTTGTTAGGTTACATTTTGGCAGTGGAGACATTCAAAATATTAGTATGAGGGAGCACTGTTTTGTAACACAAGGATCACAGCCCTTGAAGTTGATTTGTGGGTCTAAGGGAGCCAATAAAGTGTCCAGGTGCATGTCAGGGTTGGTAATACATCTACAATGCAACATCTTTGTTGTAGAGATGGTGCCTGGAAGTGGGTATTCCTTTGCAGACCATTTGCCCACATTTATGATGGAAGGGGGTTTTGCAAAGGTAGTGTAGGCTGAACAGGTTTATTTGATGCACAAAGATGTTATACGCTATAATGTGTGGCTAGGTGAGTGTATAAATGACAACGCTGTTGAAAGGGTGGTGTAATTCATTGTCAGAGTATACCTGAGAAAGCTGTAATTATCTGAGGGGGTAGGGTCTTATTGGGAGGAGCAGGAGGATTTCTGTGTGGATAATGGGTTATTGTACCAGGTGAAAGAGTGGTGGTGCCGAGTGGGCTGACAGAGTTGGTAAGCATTACTGCCCAGAAAGAGCTTATAGGGATGACAAAATATCTGTTGAAGGCAGATTAATTGTGGCTGGGTAAAAGTGTGTGTGTGGAGCAAGCACTCTGGGAGTATATAGATTGTTGGGGTTCTGCTAAGGAACAGAGTACAAGGCAGCAGTCCATGATTCCGTTGGGGGTGCCTATGGATGCTTGTGAAGAAGTGGCGATGGGCATTTTGGGTTCATCTAAGTATAGGGGGCAGTGATAGTCAGTTATTTGTGATACATATTGACTTGTTTTCCTGATAGGAGGAAGTAAAAATGATGAGGGAAACCAGTGCTTGGGTGACTGTGGGATTTTCAGAGTGAGTGTTTGGATGAGAGAGATATCAATCTAGTGTTCTGACAATTGCCTGAAATGTGTGAGTGAGGAAATGTATAGTATCTTGAAGGATGTGTGATAAAGTACAAATGATCGGCCAAGTCCAGTATGTGCTGGAGATAGGTAATAGGTGTTTCAATGAGGTTGTGCAGAGCGGGAGTATGTGTATGTGGTTCCAGTAAGAGATTATTGTTGAATTGTTGATTGGATTATTTTAATCTCCCCATGCAGTCACAGGAATGTCTCCTTTCAAATTAATGAGAGATGGGAATCGCCAGTCTCATGTGTACACCCTGCTTGGGCTGTGCATTGAGGGTGGAGATGAGGCCAGTGGAATGGAACTGAGAATGAGGGAGAAAAATCCAAAAGCAAAGGAGAGGTAGGATCCTCTAAACTTTAGTTTTAAAGTGTATTTAACCATTGGCACTGAAGGCAGAAGATAGGCCTGTCCAGACATCTGGGCAAGCCAAAATACATATTACCCGTCTAGATGGAAAGAGTGCTTAGAAGGCAGTACATTTGGAAGCCAACTTGTTGTGGAACCTCAGAAGGATTGTGATGTTCTGAAAGGGAGATGTCTATGTGTGTAGGAAGACGAGGTATACATTTTTTTTTATCATAGCCCAGGCTGCTTATAACATGTTGTCCACATTGGAATGTGAGGATAGTGTGATTCTGAGAACAGCAGTTGGATATGGGAGAAGGGAGAGCAGGCCCTCCAAGCAGGGGCTCTAGCATATGTGGTTTCAACAAAGGAAAACAAAGAACTCACCTATCCTACACTCGTGTTTCCAATCATTCAGTTGTACTTAATCACCGCCTTGAAAGAAATTACTATACTAAGACCCCTTATTTCTCAAGATATACATTATATGTAACAAAAAACTCCCATGAATTACTGTATTAAATTCCCGAACAAATCGATGCTGAAAACATTCATGAAAGCCAGACTCAATCTCTTAATGAGTCTGGAACCGATTGATTTCAGGAGAAACCACGCGCTGGTCCGTGGCAACCGTAAAAATGATGGACTTGGCACTAAAAACTATTAACAGACAAAGGACCGAGCAAGAACAAATCCTAACCTCAGTCATACATAACTGCGGTCTTCTGAGTTTGCCTTAATTGAGCAAAGGCGTCCCTCACTATACTTAGATCATTATCTTTGCTTTTATTTGATGAAGAATGATCGAGATCCTTATCGCAGTGTTACAGGGAAGTTTGATTTTGTGAAGAACTGACGGTGCGTCATACCCTTGATTTGATACGAAACCAATCTTGTAAAAATCACACTTGATTAAAAACAAGTAATAATAATAATAAAAAAAATATTTTTATATGTAACAAGGAAGTTGTCAAAACATGTTCTGACACCAAAACCTGCTTCGGCCACACAATTCCTTTGTTCCTCTGTTGAATTCAAGGGATGTCCCTTACCAATTTTCCAAGGCATTGATTTTGTACAACGGATGACCCTAACAATTGTTCAATGAGCGCTTCACTACAAAGGATGACCCTTAACAGTTTTCCAATGAGATGTTTCTGTACAGGGGATGACCCTTAACAATCTTGGAAGTGGTGGTTTTGCAACAAGGGATAGCCCTTAATTATTACAGGAGTAGCTTTCATAGAAGGAATGAACCTGAACATGTTTCAATGAGTGGCTTCCCAACAAGGAATGGCCCTTATCAATTTTTCAAAGACTGCTGTCACTAGAATGCGTGACTATAAATACGTTTTCAAGGATGCCTTTGCTGCAATAGATCACTCTTAAGCATTTTATAAAGGAGCAGCTTTACTATAAGGGACGATCCTTAACAATTGATCAAGCAACAGATTTCATCATAGACAGGATGAGCCTTAACAATGTTTTAAGGCGCAGCTTCTGACCCAAGGCTGTCACATTGACAATATTGTTTCCTTCTCACGTACCTCAGCATTTCTGCGGAAGTAAAATGGGGATCTTTCCAAAGTCTACCACCTACTCACATAGGTTAAATTCCACCTGTGCAGTCTCATTGTTTTATGTTTTTTTTGGGTGGGTGCTGAAGTATCACCATACCCCTGACCTTTGCATCTTCCAGGATACCGCTGCTGCAGCACAGGTGTGGTTGGTGCATGCTGCTGCACTTCAGTGGCCCGATGCAATGGGTTACTTGTGGCATCCTGGCTTGGAAAAGTGGATGAACTCAGGCCCCTATGAAGTCTATACTTTCTCTCGCATGTTCTTCTGCTCTTCCAGGCCATACCATTGTCTTTTTCCCAAATATGTAAACAAATAATTCACCAAAACACTCAGTACAAGTCCTTCTCTCTCTATCTGCTTTGTCTCTTTATCTCTCTCTCTCTCTCTCTCTCTCTCTCTCTCTCTTTCTCTCTCTCTTCTTCTTCTCTCTCACTCCCTCTCTCTCTCTCAGTCCTAACCAAAAGGCAACAACAGGAACACAATGTTTGTTATTTAGACTAACCATCTCTTACTATAATAAAGCCAACTTAACTTGGCTTCAGTCTATATATGTTGATGACTAAAAGAAATGTTACACTGGTTTGAATCAATGTAGGTCTTTTGGCTCATAGTGGATAAAACTGATGTGAGCCAGGTATGAGGTATAGTGGACATTTATTGACTCGATTCCACTCCAGAACCATTGCTATGAAGGCATGAATGTCTCAAGATGAGTCAAACCACTGTTTGTATTTCTTGAGCCTACATGTGTGTCAAGCACTTCAAGGACCCCCATCGCTGCTCAAGACTCCACCCTCCCCTCAATGCATCCATGGCAAATCTCAGATTGGAAAAAACAATATTTGCATCACCCACTGAGCATTTCATGGCAGGGGCAAGGGGTTCATCTCTACAGTAGAAAATCAAACTTCAAGGTGGGGGCTCAATAGCACACTGAACACTAATTTTTGGAAATATATATCCCTATGACTTTGGAGGCTGGAATGCCCAACAGAGATTAGATATGTCTAAATGTGAAAGGGAGCGACAAAATGGCAACTTGACTATAGCATTCATTTTTCTAAAAGATGAACAACAGGCAACCAGAAAAGTCCAGTATGGCAAGCAATCACAGACATAAAGTCCCATCACCTACCTCCCGCTCCATAACTGATTCACCCTTCTAACAAGCATCTTAAGTTAGACATTCTGGCACTTTGAACATTTTGAGTCAAGCCGATTCTGAACTTCTAACTTAGATTTTATACCAGCATTAATCCAGGGGATAATAGCAACTTAACATTGCAATGCAGAGGAAGATATGGGATTCTATTTATATCAATCAACAGGGGCATAATTTGCCAGTTGATAGATAAGCCATTGTTATCAACCACATGTGCACTGATATTGGAAGGCTTTGATACTGCTGGCCCAATAACACCCAGTCTTGGATACCCTTCAGAAAGTTAACTTTTATTTTATCATATTACAACATATTATAAACACCCTTTGGCACGTATGTCCTAAAATATAGACAAGGAACCTTCAACAAAATGGTCATAGATCAAGGATATTATAATTAAATCAAGCACATATTTCGTATGATCGAGTGTCTGGCTAATAGAGACAACCTCATTCCGAGTTGGGAGGTAGCCATGCCGCTTTTAGTGGCATGGCTACCCCCATACCATGTCCTGGGTCCAGTTTCCATGAATGGGGAAATACCGGGCCATTCTGACCTTGGAGGGCCCAGTATTTCCCCATTCAAGGAACCCAGACCCGGTACATCCCCATTCCCATTAAGCCCCAATAGGGCTCAATGTGAATGGGGAGGATGCTAACAAAGGGCCCGTTAATGACGGGCCCATTGTTAGAATCCTGGTCTGATCGCAGGACCCGCTAAAGATGCCTGGTTTTACCAGACCTCGTAATGAGGTGGTAGCCGGCAGATCTACCGGCACCATTAAACCCCTACCGCTAGGGTCGTAATGAGGCCCAATGTCTTCTCTATTAATAGTAATAGATTAACAGCCTTTCATGTGGTAAATCCAATGTATCACATGTCTTGATTTTATTGCAAACCTTGAGTGTTTGGTTCCTGGAAAGCTGGCCAAAAGTAACTGTCTGTATCCCTGGATTTCAGAATGTGGATATCTCTGCTATGAAATGCATGTTAGGCAGACCCAGCCGGGCTTACTTGACTGGGTCAAGAATAGGCTGGGGTTCACAAATGAACCTGCCGAAATTGCTGGTGTGCTATTTCTAAAATGTATAGTGCTCTTAAAGGTTCACATTTTTGTGTTCCATGTGTGCATATGATCTTTTAGAGGTGAACTGGATTATAAACCTTTTCTAAATGTTTGATTTAAAAATGGCTCTGTAATATTGTCCAGAGTGGATTGTGTTAGTGGCCAACAATTTTAAGGTTTTGTTTGAACCCTTAACAGACAATGGAGTTGCACACACGACTGACGATGACCCAAGGAACATCCCAGATGTAGAGGCTAGCCCTGCAGCTCATAAACATAGTGACTCTCTCTAATATTGTTGCAGATTTAGGGTTAAAAGATGTTATTAGCCATTTGCAAGGTGATTGCCCTGCCACTTCACTCTTTTCCAAGGGAATGTCAAAATTCCACATTGACTATATTTGTAATAATCTTGAATGTTGGCAAAAGGCTATCTCTCTAGAAGTAATCCCAGTGACCAAGAGTGACTGGTACCTGCCCAACTCATCGGGACAACTCATATCGCTTCCTTTGCTGCATCTTTCTGGTGGCATTTTAAATGGGGGTTTTGTTATTTATTTATTTCCACGGGTAGTTGGATGTTTGGGAAAGGATTGGGGCATCGAAGTAGGGTATGAAGTGAGTTACCTCCATTAATATTCCACAAAAACTGACTAAAAACAGCTGTGATTAGATCTGAGCAAACATGATCCACTTGTTTTGAGGTGGAAGTCAGACCATATATTACCCATTTATTGAAGCTGTGCTCTGGACAAAACTCTGATTGTCATCAAAAGAAGACTTATGCCATCTAATTCGGATTTGTAACATGATTTGTCTTCTATGTACTCTAATTTAAATCTGTTGCTCTATATGTTTGCTTTATGTGGACACTTCAACTTCAAATGGTTTTATAAATCACTAACCAATTATATTACGCCTTTTGTTACCAAACACCTCAATGTGAAAGTAGCCTTTAAGAAACTTCATATATGATTTATTTAAATTGTACATTTGCAAATTTCTCGGTGGAGTTAGCAACACGACAAATGAGGATTCAGTAAGCTGTCTCTGAGGTAATATAAATCCTGACTGAAGAGCAAGAAAGAAATGGCACGAAATCAGTGTTGGCCAGGCAGATTGGATGCTTCTCCTAAGAATATCAAAAGAAGTTTTGGAATATGGTTTCTCATAGCAATGGTCATGGGAACCGGGATGAAAATGCTATTGCAATCTTGGCACCAATATGGTTTAGGTTTTATAGTTGTGTATACATCAATTACATATCTCACTCTATTACTTTGAATAACAGGCCATTGCTAGGATTATTCTTCCAAACATGGGTTAGGGATAAACACAGACGAGGTGACTATGGCTTTGAATTCTCAAAAAAGCTAGGAAAGCACCAGGTCCTGATTATATCCTGAATGATGTGTTCCTTAAACAAGTCACTGGTTTCGATCCCCTTGCTAACTTTGTTTTTAATTTGTTTAATAAATGTAATGTGGTACTAGCAAGTTGGTGAACACCAATCATCGTACTCATATATAAGAAAGGCAATAAGGTTGCTGCGTTAAAATTAGCAACCAATTTCATTTTTCAATAGTTTGGCCATATGCTTAGTGATTTTTTTAAAATGTTTTTAGAGTACTCGGTCGAGGAGAATATAATATGTTCCTCTCTAAAATGTGGACTATTTAAGTATTTCTATTGTGCACTGGCATGCATAGTCGGTATTGTTAATCAAGCAACCTCTACATATTAAATGAATTGACTTTAGAGCGCTTTTGACAGGGTTAAAAGGCAAACTTTGTGGAATGTTTTAGAGCAAAACAATATCCTGCATGCCTTGTTAGGAGACATTTAATCCCTTGTATTTTGTGCCACAGTAAGATGTAGACAAAGTGGGGATTGTACAGATTATTTTTCTATCAACTCTGGCAGAGACATTTATACTCTATCATATATACAGTGGGAATGCTATCCAGCTGGTTGTTGAGGTTTAAAAAATGAATGCTTGGTCTGCCAGTCAGTACAGAGCTGAATTATGGAAAAGTGTGAACTTACAACGGGGGCAAACGGGCAATGCCCCATAGGATGGCTGGACTGTTGCCCCATGGGTCAGAACTCCAAAATGTAAAATAAACTTATTGAATTAAACAAAATCATTCAGAATCTAGCCAGCCACAAACAAAATGAACGCTGAAAAGCCTGCTCATACTCTCTGTCAATGGAGCAAGGCATTCATCTTGATTTCAGCAATGATCTGGATGTGCTTGCGTGGCCCCCACACGAGGGCCTTCACAGTGAGCGAGAGGGAGACTAGTGTAGGCTACAACAGCATTTCCAATGTATGCAATGTATGCATTTAAAAAATAGATTATGTGACCATGGATGGTAAAGTTGGCACAACTGCCCCTCCTACACCATTGGTCCGTTACAATCCACAGCAGCCTATCATGACACCTACTTGCCAAGGAAGTACGTGCCCTTCCATGCATTAAATGGTACGAGGAGGCAATCGGAGATGCCCACCTTTCTACCCCCTCAACATGGCCCTTTATAAAACCGTTTGTCACACTGTTGAAGGGAAATATGTACAGTAAAAAGGAAGATTTAAAAAACATGGGGCCAGTTTAGACGTTTTTTAAACCTTCATGATGGAGTTAAAAATTGTGGATTTTATCCCAAATGTTCACCTAAAATACCAACGCAAGTCTTCCCATGTAATACCATTAATGGTATTTGGGCAAACCCTGAATTGGGGGTAATGGTAAAATCAACGATATTTGCCAAATACTGATGATTGTGCAATAACCACCCAAATCTGAATGAAACCCTAAGTCTACGATCATTTTCCATTGCCTTGGCCAGAACACTCATATCTTATATAAGCAACAAAAGACACAAAAGAAAACCATTGCCAGATTCAAATATATGGATACAAAGTCGCATGAACAAAGATACATCCTTTCAACTATACACCGTCACAAATACACTGAAACACAAACACACACAGACACTCTCCAACTTACTTGAAAACATATAAATATAATAGGGTGCTCTTGCTACCTCTCCATCACCAGGTCCAAGGCCTTTTCCCCATGTGGTTCTCTCTGCTTCTGTGAGGTGAAATGTGCAGCTGACATTCAGAGAAAGTGCATATCCCCTCAATGTTTTTCACTCTGCATTGTCCAAGTGCAGATCCCATAGCCACAATTACCAGCAAGACACCAATCGCAGCTTCTTGTAGTGTCTGGCAGAGGCTGAATGCAAATCAGGGTGGTCTACTGTCTAACTGTATGCCAGGGCAAGCTATGTAGGTGAGGGACAAGGAATTGTATGATTTGTTTATTTTATTGTTCATTTATAACATGCTTAATACCAGCAAGTGGTTTCTAAGCACGGGATGAGGATTCAAACCTGTGTTGCACCGTGTTGTCGTGCTTGCAAGACAAACACATTGCCCGAGAGCTATCCTTCTTCCTGTAAGGATATTTGGCGTGTTACAGCACAGAGTACAGCACTACTACACAGGTAGCAAACAGCACAGAGTACAGCACTACTACACAGGTAGCAAACAGCACAGAGTACAGCACTACTGCACAGGTAGCAATTTTTTTTTTGAAGCACCACCACAAGGGTGCGGTGCATTGCTATATGTGTTACCAGATTAACAAGGAAAGACAGGCCATTCAGTCAAAAACGATTTTAACATATAAGATGCAAATCTATTTTTACAGTTAAAAGCACATGTGCACACCCAAAAATGCACACTATTTTTCACCTGAAATGCCTATGGTGCGAGAGACACATTTGAAAATAATAACTAACCTTACTGACAACTAACATGACTAATGAAACATAATCCACTAATAAAAATGTGTCTCCACTGCAGAATTAGGCCTATTCTGAAAGTGAACTTTTAAACGCACATCCATTTTTTTTCTGTTCTCTCTGCTGCCCTGTCCACATAACTACAGGAAATCAGTTGGTTACAAAGTATTACTATAAAAATGAGCCATTGTGTAGAGAAGGAGGAGATGGCGTGATTAATTCTGATTGGAGCAGCGTCATAGCAAGTATCATGCTAGAGGGAGTGATCAGGCTTTTGGAGAAAGGCAGTCGAGATTGGGGAGAGCTGAAAGAAGGACCTTTCCACTGGCTGAGGCGTTCCTATCTGCAAAAGCTGAGAATTCCAGGCAATGACCCCGGTTTGAGAAGGCAAGCGTTCCTTTTTACTGGAGTTAATCTTCAAGGGAGCCACATTCACAAAGAGAACAGCCAAAGAGAACAACTAAAAAGATAAGGTAATTACAGAAGTGTGGGAGCTGAGTGTGTACGGTAATATGCAGTCAGTGTAGGATTCCTGTGCATGCCTTAATCAAATGCTAATGTTGCAATTTGTGTTCCGTTCTCCGCCACTCTCTTTGCAGTGTGTCATAGACAATGCTTTTACTGTACCATTTTATTTATTTCTGTAAAGAATGAGATCGTGTTTAATTGCAACTTTTATAATACAGAAAAATATTTGAAAACAGACAGGTGGTGTATTTACTATTTACCATTACAATGCTGATGATGTGGGGAGATTTTAAACAGTGCAATGGTCATTTTAAGACAGATGTGTGCATGTCAGATTCAGTATGAACAGTTGTGAGTGACTGTAGCATAGCTCATTGGAGGTACATGAGTCAACGGGAAGAGAGACTCTCTGAACATAGCTCCCTACCGTTTATAAGGTAGTGGAAATTACCACAAGATTACCATATATAGCTCTCTGTCCTAAATAAGTCAGTGAGATCGCCCATGGTGGCACACTAACACTGAAAAATGTGGTATTCCTAAAATGTAGGTCTGAGGTCTCTCTAGTGATTACACGAAAAATCTAAGCAAAGATAAGGGATTTTGGACATTGGGACCACAAATAAAACAAGGGAATTATGCTCACCAAAATACCACCAACCGCGCCTACCACCCACGCATACCAAATATGCATGCCTGGGTGCTGAAATAATGCATGTTCACTGTATTATTGTCGTACATGGCCCAATCTGAATACAAGGAGTGATTGTTGCTAAGTTATATTTCGGCGGTAAGAAAATACCGTCAGGCCCCAAATCTCCACAAAATACCCTACATATTTATGGTGCGTTGCAGGCCGGGAAAGTGATCATAGAGTACCTACTGGGCGTGGCAAGTGTGTCTCACACTGCCATTTGCACATTAAAGGGAACCCATTTTATAATAGCAGTGTGCCACTAAAAACGAATTTCAGAATGTCACAAAGGGAAACCACATTCTCAGATCTAGTGCAATATTTAGAGGCAAAGTTATTTGCACATGGGATTGGTCTTCGAATAGCACGTTAGAATGGAGTAACCGCATTCAGGGTGAGGTGCAGAAAGAAAAACTAGACAATATTTTTGCAGAAGGCAGCATAATTCAGGTCTGCCTTACAAGATTATTGAATGCAGCCGATAAAAGTGCAGAAAAAGACTGTTTAATACGGCTATCCGGCAAAATATGGTTTATTTTAAACAAGTCCCTGCGAATGCAAGAGAATGATACTCAGCTAATTAACAGGTTAAAGACTGAATTAGAGGGGGCAAGTAAGAATCAGGAAATGTTGAGAGCAGAATTGGATGTATGCCAAAAAGACATGCAATTAAAATGCAGAGACTTTGATACTCAGTTATCCAAAAGCAAGAAACAATTTGAAGATAGTGAGCAAGAATTGGCACACTTAAAAGCCTTAGTGGATCACATTAGGCAGGATAAAGATGAGGTTGTTTCAGAAATGCAGATTTTACAAAAAGAACATTGTGAAAAAGAAGGTGATCTCCAGAGTGCAGAACAAGAAATGATTAAAATGATCCAAGAAAGAGACAAGAGAAATAAAGAGTTCAATGAATGTCAAATGCAAATGTGCGAAATGCAGGAGGTGATTAATAAAATGAGTGATGAAAATAATTATTTGCATGATGAAGCCAACAGACTCCTTAAAAAGTGTAAGGACTTAGAACAGCAAATGTGCATTCCCAGGTCCCAGGAGAGGCGGCAGGGTACCACATTCAATGGAGTGGAGGTGAATTCTAGCTCTGCCCAAAGAGCTAGTGCCCCAGTGACTGGGCCGGTGACTGAACTTGGTTGCAGCGCCCTTGGGGGATTTGATACTCCCATTGGGGGCAGTCACCAATCTCATACACCTGAAAACAGGATTGACTCACAAAATAGTGCAATTCCATGTATTGCAACAAGTAGCCCCATAAAAATAATGAAATCCATTAAAGCCCTGATCAAACCATTTAAAAAGGGAGGTGAATGCTGCATTGAGGATCACTTAGAAGCGGTGCATGACATTTTTAAAGCACTCCAGATACCTAGGGAACAGTACAGACAATATTTTCATTTAACTTTAGATGCCCCGACGGCCAGCATCATAAGGGGATTAAATGAACAGCAGAATATGACATGGCTGGAGTTTGAAAAAGAAATTAGGCGTCATTTTTCTCCTTTTCAGTCATTGCAGGAGGCAAAGAAAGTCGCGTACACAATTACTGCTGGACCTAATACATCCCCTCGCCAATTTTTACAAGACTTAAAAAGAGCATTCTCTCGCTTTGATGTATCTTTTGACTCAAATTCCAATGAGTTTAAAACTGCATACTTCTATGGGCTACAGAAAGACATCATATCCCAATTGGTCCGTGAATTTGACCGTGACAAGTCCCTTGAATGGATTGTACATCAAAGCACAAAGCTATATGAGGTACTCTATTGTCAGGGTAGAGAAAGTGATAAAATGAAAGATACTAGGCCTAAATCTAAAGAACCCTCAGCCACAGTAATGAAAATCAGGTCAGCCAAAATGTCCCTTGAGTCTGCTCAAAGTCAAGGTAAAAATAATGTGACACCTGAACAAAGGGGTAATCAACAAAGATCGCCATTTCCTGTACCAATGTTCCAAACACATGATCCTAGTAATAGAGAGAGCTACATCAGCCCTAGGTATTTAGGGGATAGACCCCGGGTAGGATATCGGCCTGATATGGCAGGTATGAACAATAACCAGAGACAAAATCAAGATCAAAGAAATGATGGTCCCTACCAGTCATTGGGGACACAGAGTAGGTTTGATCCCAACACCATGATATATGGTAATCAGGATAGGCCCCGATATGTGGATCGATTTACTGATAATGGAAATCAACATAGGGGCCAGTACCCACAATCTGAGAGACAGGACATGAGGCAAAACGTGAACTACAGTCCACGCCAGTACAATGATTCCCCACCAGGGGACTATAATCAAAGGATGGGTGCAACCCGCTCCCCTCCACAAATGAATCAAGAGTTCAGAAACCATCCCAACCGACATCAATCACCTGAGAGGTATCAGAATAGATCCAATCAGGGGGAAAACAACCAATATCGACCTAGGCCACAGAAAGAGGATCCTAGAGAGATGGAAAGGTTCCAGTGCCTTGAGGCCCAAGTGAAAATGTTAGCTGAGCAAATAGGAAAGCTCTATACAGCGCAAAAACAACCTTCCAAAGAGGGGGCTGATGGCCATAGCAATGACAGGGGGGCTTCCGAAAAGTGACTAAGTACTCATGATAACTGCAGTGCCAAAATGACAGATTGCTCTGATATAATTTTGCATAACGACTCTGAGATGCCTAATGGATTAAAAATGAAAGTACCAGTAAATGAAATTGTGATAGAAAGTGCAAATACTTCTAAAAAAGAGGTACGGTTTAACTTAGAGCTAAATAAAACAGTAAAGATTTGCACAAATGAAAAAGAAACATTAGGAATTCCAAAAGAACAAAGGAACAGATTTAAGAAAAATGACTCATGCATGGGGCATACCAGTGAACAGGGAGTAAGTGGGGATGCCATAGCTCCTTCCCTGGGCAAGCAAAACAATGACCAAACACAGACAGAAAAAGGAAATACTCACAAGGAGGGTACAAGTCAATCACCTGAAGAATTCTTTGAGCCACATATTTTTGAAGAGGCTGAAAGGGCTGGTATTACACTAAATGATCACAAATGCACAGAATTAAAAAATGACAAATTGCTGAATGATGTTGTTATACATGTTCAGTTGGAAGGTTGTAATGTGGTCTCTGATGTTACCCAGATGGATGGGCGAACAGTGGCCACACTCCAAAAAACCTCTGAACATGGAGAAATGAATAAAATATCTCGCACAGAAATGGGTAAAAAGGAGGGAAAAATGTCTTTTCATTTACCAATGTGCTTAGCCAAAAGTGAAAAAGACCTGAGAAAGGTGAGCCCTGAAATCAGTAAGAATTCACATTTCTTATGTGTATTAGAGGAAGTTGAGGACAGATATTATGCACCCATCACTGTAGAAGAAAAATGCCACACCTTCGCTATGATTGACACTGGCGCACAGGCCACAATTATGTCCAAGGAGCTGGTAAAGAGTATCAATGAAGGGAGGCCTCCACAGAGTCAGATCACAGTGAAGGCAAATCAAGGCCCAGTGCATAACTTTAATGGGGAGGAGGTGCCCATCATAGGTGTAACTGAGGTTGACATAAAAATAGGAAAGCACAGAATGAAACAAGAGGTATTGATCACATCTATTTGTGAAATTCCATTTCTGATGGGGACAGATTGCCTGAAAAGATTGTCTCCTCTCATAGATGGGGTGAATGGAGTGCTGTGGTCCTTAACCAAAAAACCATTGAGGCCTAAGAAACTAAAATCACAAAGCAGCAATATAAATGAATGTCACACCGTTGCCAAAACAAATGATGCTGTGGAGGTATATCTCCAGAATAGCTGCATACCTAGTGTCACTGTTATATTAATGTGTCAAGACAAAATGCAGAGCGACAATGAAAAACTACCTGTACAAATATACTTGGACCCAAGGAAAGATTGGCAGACTGCCATAGATGAGCACACATTACGTTTCTATTTAAAAGAGAAAACATGCAAACAGAATATTGCTCCTAAAACAGATTCAGAAAAACACATTACCACTCTGGCAGAAATACACATGGAAGATGAGCAACCATGGGTTCATGTTGGTATAAATGATTATCTTAAAACAATAAAAGCCACTTTAGCACTTGAACATGAAAGGAGTTTCATTAATGAGAAATTGTTGCAAAAAATTATGGAGAGGGAAGAAATTCCGAAATTTAGGATTAAAAACCAATATGTTTCTGGGTTGGACAGTCCAGACTTTGAAAACCGAATTGCAGGCAGATGCATGCTTAAAATTAGCATTGGGCAGAAAACAATTTACCATAATGTATGGATAGTGAGTGGAGCACAAAATGAATTTTACATGGGCAATGACATCATGCACAGAATGTGTATGGTGTTAGATTTCCTTAATCAAAAAATATGGTCACGCCTAGGTGGTCCGGCACCTGAATTTGAAGACAAAAGAAGGGCTTATCATTGTGCACAACTGGTTCCTTATGCAGTCGAATTACAAATGAGGAAAAATACTATTATTCCTGCATTTACAAAACAGTTTGCAATAACACTGAAATGCAAAAATGGGCAGCAGATGAAAGGCTCTGATGCATTTGTATGCCTGAATGAGTCCATAAAACGGCAAGGCCTGGATTATGAATACATTCCATTGGTAGACATTGGTGAGGGATCTGTAAACATCATGGTAAATAATAAAGGTTGTCAGGATATTCATTTAGAGGAAAACTCCCCATTAGGAATGGCCATACAAAAATCACATTATACGGCAGATTTAAATAACATGGTGATTGGGAATATTCCTGAAAAATATGTAGATGCCAAGGGCGAGTTGCCAGAACACCTGGGCTCTCAACCCAAAGGAATATTTAAAATTCATTCTGTGTATCCTTATGATTCAAATGAGACAGTGTGCTGCCATCAAGAGGATTGCATAATATTTAATTTAAATGAAAATGAAACAGGAAATTAGCCCATTGAAGTGGAAGCTGATATGCCAAAATATTTAAAAGTGGCAGCTCTACAAAAAGACACAGCCACACAGTTAGAGGAAAGCGCTGAGATTCCTTTACCAGAAGAGTTTCCAGAATTTTCCAGAATGGTAGAAGAGCAGATCTCCTTAGCGGATGCATGTGACAGCGATAAGGATAGGGACGACCTGAGGGAAATATTTATGGAGTTTAAGGATGTATTTGCAAAAGATGCTTATGATTGTGGTTTAACTGATTTACATGTGGCCACACTACCAGAAGGTTGTAGCAGAAATCCAGTGTTTGTACGCCAGTATAGACTACCGCTGGCATGTTTAGAATCATTGGCAGAGATTATTAAAAATTTGGAATCACGGGGAATAATCAGGCCCATTCATAGCACATCCAATACGCCTATTTTAGGTGTGTTAAAGCCAAATGATCAATGGCGGCTGTGTGCAGACTTAAGAGAGTTAAATAAAAGAGTACCAATATCTAGATGGCCACTGCCATTCATTGATCAGGGCCTAGCTCAGATACATGGTTCAAATGTATTTACCACATTAGATCTCGCCTCTGGATATTGGTGCGTGCCATTGGCAGAGGAGATACAACACTTATTTTCCTTTACATTTGACAGGACTCAATATGCCTGGCGTAGAGCTCCATTCTGGTACATCAATAGTGGGAGTGAATTTGGCATATTTTTGAGAAAGGCCATGCCGGATGCAGCGGAAAGAGGAACAATAGTTTATGTGGATGATGTCCTGATAAAAAACGAAAGCCTGAAAAGCCATTTTGATGAAATAAGACATGTACTTGGCCAATTGCAGAAAGCAGGCGCCAAAGTATCTTTGCAAAAAGCACAATGGTGCAAGAAAAAAGTGAACTTTCTAGGGCATGAAGTGACTGAACATGGGCTAAATCCACAAAGGAAGAAAATAGAGGCCATACAAAGATTAAAAGATCCTAAAAATGTGAAAGGAGTAAAAAGTTTATTAGGGATGACAGGCTATAACAGAAAGTTCATTGAAAATTATGCAGAAATCACTCAACCATTGACTAAACTGCTTAAACTGAATACTCCCTGGAAATGGGAAAGAGGGCAGTCTGATGCAGTGGCTAAATTAAAGGAATGTCTTGTAAAGGCACCATGTTTAGCATACCCCATAAAGGACAGGGATTTCTTTATAGAAATAGGTTTTTCTGAACATTGTATGTCAGCAGTGTTATCACAAAAACACGATTTGAATCACAAAACCATTGCATATGCAAGTAAGGCATTTTCCCAAGTTGAAATGAAATTTAATGAATGTGAAAAGGCCCTATTAACCACTGTGTGGGCGCTACAACATTTCCGCCCCATTGTTCAGGGAGAAAAGGTGATTATTGAAACAAATCATCAACCTTTGCAATTTTTAGAGAGTAAAAGAATTAGATCAGGCAATCTAGCACAATCCAGAATCACTTCATGGACGCTGGCATTACAAGGTTTTCCCGTAGAAGTGAGATATGGACAAAATAAAAAGAGCCCAATTGCTCAAGGGTTAGCTGACTTACATGACTGTGCAGCTGAACAAATACCAAATGAAATGGAAGTGGAAACTAGTTTACAGGAATTTGAACAATCACCACACAAAGCTTTTGATGAAAAAACATGCAAGGATTTGCCAACTGTATATGTGGATGGGTGTGCTTTTCACATTGAAAATGACAGTAATAAACAATTAGTGGCAGGAATAGGAAATGTCTGGTTGAAATGTGAAGGCGTTCCCAGTATAGGGATGAGGATTGGAGATAGGAGCAGTCAGGTGGCGGAATTGGCAGCCATTTATAAAGCAATTGCTACTGCAGTTGATAAAAAGTTCAGTGAAATTGTCCTGGTGACTGATTCTGACTATGCACGGAATAGCTTTGTGGAGTATTTGCCTGGTTGGAAAGCAAGAGGCATGGTTACATACAGCAAAAAGCCACTTAAACATGTAAAAATGATACAAGCCATAGACAAATTGGTGTCAGAAAATAATTTAACAATATACTGGAGAAAAATTTGTGGGCATTTAAAAACACCAGGAGAGGATAAGGAGGGAAATGATAAGGCAGACCACCTGGCTAAGATTGGGGCTGTGATGGGAGAATTGCTACCTATTGATTATTTAATGGGTGAAATACAAATTGATGCAGTCACACGTTCTAAAGCACCAAAGGAGGTAGATCAACCAGTGGTGCAGTGGAGTCATGACACGCCAGACCAAGATTTGATTGAGGCACAAAAGAATGATCACATTTTGGGAATCTATTATAATCATTTGATAGATCCTGAACAAAATCCTTTAACAGAAAATGATTGTATGGGAAAAGAAGAGTTGAGGGTGTTATTAAAGAACAAAACACGAATTAGATTACAGGATGGACTCATGATTAGAGAGTCCATAACAGGGCAAATACAGTGGGTAGTACCCCTTTCATTCAGAGGACTAATGCTACACCATGCACATGATGCCATAACTGCAGGCCATAGAGGTTCACAAAAAACATTGGAAATACTAAAAGATTATGCTTACTGGCCACATATGTCCCAAGATTTGGAATTATATACTAGAGGATGTCTAGTATGCGCCCAATTTAAACCTGCTTCACCAATGCATAGAGCACCATTGATGAAAAGAGGCCTAACTCTCCCATGGTCAGATTTGCAAATAGACTATGTAGGTCCTTTAAAAAGGTCGAGCAGGGGACACCGTTATATTTTGAGTGTGGTATGTTTGATGTCGAAGTGGATTGAGTGCATTCCTGCACCAGATTGTAGTGCGCAAACAGCAGCCACATTGCTGGTGAACCATGTGTTCTCAAGGTTTGGGTTGCCACAAAGAATTGAGTCAGACAGAGGAAGTCATTTCACAAGTACTCTAATGAGTAAGGTATGGCAAATAGTAGGTGTGAAAAGGAAACTACATATCGCATATCGGGCGGCGTCTTCAGGTACAGTTGAAAGAAGCAATAGGTCTGTTGTGGATATTTTAAAGAAATTTGTGGCAGAAGCAGGTTCCAGCTGGGATTTGCGTTTACCATTGGTTTTGATGGCAATCAGGTCGACTCCTGCCAAAGCAACAGGTGTTAGCCCTCATGAGGTCTTAACAGGTAGGAAAATGGTGTCACCACAACACCTACTATACAGAACACATGAGCAAACTCTTGTGAGTGCATCCACAGTTCATGAATATATTGATGAACTGAGGAGGCATTTGCAACATGCATTTGCTTTTGTGCAGAGAAATCTGGAAAGAGCCGCTGACAGTGAAAAGTCTTATTATGACAAAAAGACATCAGTAAAGGAATACAGTGTAGGGGATCAGGTGTACAAGTTTCATTTTGGAAAAAGTAAACAGAAAAATTCTAAATTTCTAGCAGCCTGGCAGGGGCCATTTCGAATTATAGATAAGGTCTCTCCTGTGGTTTATAAAATTTTGAAAAATGAAGGTGAAACAGCAATAGAGCAGTTTGTCCATGTAAATCAAATCAAACCATGCCATCCCAGACATGAAATCAGGCAGCTTGAGCATGTAGAGACAGATAAAGTCCCTTGAACAAAAAAAGAGAAAATAAATGGGTGTAATCAGGAGGCAGTGACAAAGAAGTTAAAAAAAAAAAAAGTTGATTGTTATGATGGTACATAAACACTGTAATATATGTAAAAATATATAATATAAATAAATAAATAAATAAATAAATAAATAAATGCACATATAATGGAAGCTCATGGTTGGTGTGCATAGAGAAAGTGTGTTAAATATTGAATATCTGCTTGTTTTCTTTTAACTTGTGTTTAATTTCAGAAAAAAAAAAAAAATGAAATATTTTTACCAAGCATGTTTTATTTTTGGCAAAAGGATGAAGTTAGTATTATGCTATGTACTTAATTTGTTTATTTTCTATTTTGATTTAGACAATTAACATTATTTGGTCGGAGGTTCCGAGATCAGAGCCCACGGGAGAGACGATGGAGTCCTGGAGTCCCCTGGATGAAGACCAAAAGATGCCTGCCTCCAGGTGGAGGTGAAGACAAGATAACCAGAATGCTAAATAGGATGACTCCTATGGATCTAAGATTGCCAAGATGGAAGTGTACTCGAATGAACCGAATAACATCGCTGGTCGGGACATATCAGAAGCGGACAAGAGTGCTGACATATGGAGTTCCACGTATTTATTATTTTAATTATTTATTTTAATTTGTTATATTAATTATTTGTTTTAGTTAGTTGTTTTATTTCTTTGTTTTTAATTGACTTGGAAAACCTAAACTTAAAGTAATGCCACTTCAACTGAGAAGGCAAATGTAGAACACTTTGTAAACTAATGAACTCGGATGAATACTGTGTTGATTGCAAATTTTTCATTGATGCACATGAATATTCAGTTTGTTGGATTGCTATATTGTAAAAGAAAAAAAGAGAGAACAAATTGTTTTTAGGAATTGCCTTGGATTATAGCCAAGTTCTAAAAACAAAAGGAGGGTATGTAAGGATATTTGGCGTGTTACAGCACAGAGTACAGCACTACTACACAGGTAGCAAACAGCACAGAGTACAGCACTACTACACAGGTAGCAAACAGCACAGAGTACAGCACTACTGCACAGGTAGCAATTTTTTTTTTGCAGCACCACCACAAGGGTGCAGTGCATTGCTATATGTGTTACCAGATTAACAAGGAAAGACAGGCCATTCAGTCAAAAACGATTTTAACATATAAGATGCAAATCTATTTTTACAGTTAAAAGCACATGTGCACACCCAAAAATGCACACTATTTTTCACCTGAAATGCCTATGGTGCGAGAGACACATTTGAAAATAATAACTAACCTTACTGACAACTAACATGACTAATGAAACATAATCCACTAATAAAAATGTGTCTCCACTGCAGAATTAGGCCTATTCTGAAAGTGAACTTTTAAACGCACATCCATTTTTTTTTCTGTTCTCTCTGCTGCCCTGTCCACATAACTACAGGAAATCAGTTGGTTACAAAGTATTACTATAAAAATGAGCCATTGTGTAGAGAAGGAGGAGATGGCGTGATTAATTCTGATTGGAGCAGCGTCATAGCAAGTATCATGCTAGAGGGAGTGATCAGGCTTTTGCTGGGGGGTTTTTGAGAAAGGAGAAAGGCAGTCGAGATTGGGGAGAGCTGAAACAAGGACCTTTCCACTGGCTGAGGCGTTCCTATCTGCAAAAGCTGAGAATTCCAGGCAATGACCCCGGTTTGAAAAGGCAAGCGTTCCTTTTTACTGGAGTTAATCTTCAAGGGAGCCACATTCACAAAGAGAACAGCCAAAGAGAACAACTAAAAAGATAAGGTAATTACAGAAGTGTGGGAGCTGAGTGTGTACGGTAATATGCAGTCAGTGTAGGATTCCTGTGCATGCCTTAATCAAATGCTAATGTTGCAATTTGAGTTCTGTTCTCCGCCACTCTCTTTGCAGTGTGTCATAGACAATGCTTTTACTGTACCATTTTATTTATTTCTGTAAAGAATGAGATCGTGTTTAATTGCAACTTTTATAATACAGAAAAATATTTGAAAACAGACAGGTGGTGTATTTACTATTTACCATTACAATGCTGATGATGTGGGGAGATTTTAAACAGTGCAATGGTCATTTTAAGACAGATGTGTGCATGTCAGATTCAGTATGAACAGTTGTGAGTGACTGTAGCATAGCTCGTTGGAGGTACATGAGTCAACGGGAAGAGAGACTCTCTGAACATAGCTCCCTACCGTATATAAGGTAGTGGAAATTACCACAAGATTACCATATATAGCTCTCTGTCGTACATAAGTCAGTGAGATCGCCCATGGTGGCACACTAACACTGAAAAATGTGGTATTCCTAAAATGTAGGTCTGAGGTCTCTCTAGTGATTACATGAAAAATCTAAGCAAAGATAAGGGATTTTGGACATTGGGGCCACAAATAAAACAAGGGAATTATGCTCACCAAAATACCACCAACCGCGCCTACCACCCACGCATACCAAATATGCATGCCTGGGTGCTGAAATAATGCATGTCCACTGTATTATTGTCGTACATGGCCCAATCTGAATACAAGGAGTGATTGTTGCTAAGTTATATTTCGGCGGTAAGAAAATACCGTCAGGCCCCAAATCTCCACAAAATACCCTACATTCCCCAATGTGTTTGGTGTAATGGGCAATTAAAAGGCATGAGTGGAAAGAAATTGGTGACTGATCAACGTGGACAAGGGAAGATGGTGCATGAAAGGGAAGGGAAGGGGATTGAGGTGAAAGTTAAAGGATGGAGCAAAAAGGGAAAGGAGATCTGAAAGTGAATTGTAAGGGCATTGCGAATGTGGTGCAATAGAAGGATAACACAGGCTGATGGGTAAAGAGCATGTGGTTAATGAGATGAAGATACACATCTGGAATGGCATGTCAGTAGGTTGGCTGTTACTGATATGTGTGTCTGACCTACATGAATTTGCACCCGATTGAGGGACTGGCTTTACCCCCTTTCTTTTTTTCTGACTAAGCAATGAATGCATGCTTGCTTTTTGAACATATGTTTCAATTACTACTTACTCTCTTATATTTTTTTCAGATTGCATTATCATGTGAGTTTGTCCTTTGATAGTACACACGATTGTACATACTGAGATTATAATTATAGTACATTTTCAAACTAAATATAATCTTAGTCCGTTTCTTAGATTTATTTGCCTTAGGATAAAGATGATTAATAGGCTTCCCCAATTGAAGATACATTGGTGCTTTGCAAACCAGATGTATAACATTCTTCTAGACTAGACCTTCAATAACAACTTTGCAGAAAGCATTTTTTATTTCTAATATCGAAGATGGAATAGGAGAAGATGAATTGGAAGCTGTGGAACCAGAGGACAGGGCTGAACTCCTCACCTTCCACAATTCATCATGGTGTGATCCTGAGCAAATCACTGTTCATCACTGTGCCTTACTTTTCGTAACTATCCGTAGAGAAAGCCTCATTCATACGGGTTTAGACTATATAGTGTTGCTCTCTAAATAATTATAATGTTAACAATGTATGTGAAGCATACTGGTGAGGCAGCAGCCTGGCAATCATATGTTGTGAATGGTGGGAAGACAGGATGCAGGTATGGGATTTGTGTTGTGGGCTGGGGAGGCAGGAAGCCATGTCTGGGTATTTTGCCATGCCAGCTCATATTTGCCTCTGGGCAAAACCCCAGAACTCCTGGTTCAGCAATGGCTCTGCTCTACCAATGAATTATCTAGCTTTACTACCTCTTTACATTGTTTTAACATTAAAGATGGGTTGGGATGGGAAGAGATGTGGCCTGCAACACAATGAAAACTGGACTCAACATCAAGCATTCCCAATTCACTAATTATATTATTCAGTGAAATCATTTTACTGTTTGATACGTGGGAGAATTTAGAGTGCTCTGAGTGACAAAGAAACCACAAACATAACTAAAAATATTGTAATATGTATAGTTGATTAGTCATTAAACGTTTACTTTTACACAATTTCAAATACAATATTTTAGAAACACACATAATTTAAGAACACATACATCATTTCATATAGATTCAAGTAGGACAGTTGCACAGCATGCTCTGAGTGTCGCATCAGTTAATAACATCTAAACAAATTAGGAACATAAATATGAAGATACTATACTGATGCCCACTACTATCCAAATTTGTAAGCATCATTTAAACTTTACAAACTAATAATTCTAATATTATAAATAATAAAAATGCACATCAGTCCGACCAGCATATTTAAAAGCAAACCACATAATAACCTATTAGCTGTGGAGCCGATAGCCATTTTACCATACTTTTTCATAGATTAGCACTATTAGTTGTAATCACACTTAATAATTTTCAGGTAACGTTTTGCTTATAATTCCCCAAACCTAAAAAGGGCTAGATGCACCCTTTCATTCTTGGTATTTAAACAGTATGTCCAGAAAGAGTCACTTTTAATGGACTCGTAGTTATGTACTAAACATCCAAGTGTGGTCATGATCGCTGGTCCCAATCCTGGGCACTCTAGAAAAACATGTTTCGCAGTTTCCAGCACAGCTTCTCTTTTACAAAAAGGACCTGTACGTTCCAGGTGGGAAATGTTTAACCTGGCCCTGTAGGTTGTCAACAAGGGTAATTGATTAATCCTCAATTTCCACATGAAATTCCAAACCCCAGGGCTTGGTCAGTTTAGAATATACCCTTGAGGTTTAAGATACAAATGTGTAACATTACCCATGTCAGAGTCGGACGTTAAACTAGAAAGGTGGACATAATCCTTAGTCCAATCCCACTGCTGTATTTTATTTTTCAGCAGCTGTTTCAAAGTGATAAAAATAGTACCACGATTGAGCTCCGGCATCCAACCAATATTTGCAAAATACTTTAACACAATGTCTGTGAATTCATACCCCTTGCTCCTATAACAAACACGACCAGAAGTGGTCATAAGAGCAAGGAGTTAATTTTTAGTACAATATTCCCAGTCTTATTCTCACCTGGCTTTTTAGTAAAACCAGGCCAAGCTCAAACCTAATACACTGAATGGGTGTGGATTGCGGCACACCCAGGATCCTTTCAAAAAAATGTCCCTCAACACTTGTGTATGAGCGTGAAATAAATAAAATATCATATCAATATTATAACCATATCCAACCAACGCAGTTCCGCCTTAGCCAAACCCTCCATGCCATATAGAACCATTGTGCATAAACATTTGGTGTAGAATGTCAGGACCCCTTCCAGTGAATAACCCGCAGTCTGATTCACAAACCTATGGATCAAATTAATTAGTCTTTTGGTAAGGGCCCATCTATCCATAGGGCCTCACAATAATACTGATAATTTAGTCCCATCAGACAGTGTATTTGTTACCACTCTTGCATTGGAACCAAACCCTGCACCATCTCCTCTCATCATACAAGCGTTCCTCTGCACATAGTCTTGTGGGAACGCAGGGTCCTTTACCCTCATCGAGTGACCAAGCACCGGCAAGGTCAAATACTTACTAGGGGCTATAATGCCTGATTTTTCCATTAATGATATTTCCATGCAAAGGGTGTTAATGGGGTCTTCTTCATTTTCCGCTGCGATGGTAGCAGTCTTGCGTCCTCCACGTATTCACTGTCTCATCAAGTGATATATGCTCATGACCCCCTTCCAGTCTGTTCCCCTCTCCAAGCATGGTATGATTGTCTAAATCCTCAATCACATCTTTGCCCCGTATGTGTGTGTTGGGGACTTCGTGCTTTTGGGTCGTAGTCACCTTTTGCTTCAGCCGGGGTTGGTAGACCCTAAGATGTCAAGCACTCTGAGGAGGGTCTTCTGAATTAACACCTGATTTGTGGCCAGTTTCATGCATGTTTTAAGAACCAGCTCCAGCTTCCTTGATAGGGCATTCCACTCAAAATCAAAAAGACCATCCATTTTCTGATCTGGGACTCGCCACTCTGATGGGGACTCCAACGTATCCTTTTCCACCACACCCCTGGATTCGGAATTTACAACAAATCGATCAAGGTTGAGACTAGAAGAGAGATTGCCCAATGTGTCAGACCCTTGGATATACTGGGCCGTCCCAATAGAATTCTGCTCTATTGTTTTACAAAGATTTAACAATGAGCCATTATTATCAAATGAGAGGGCAGACCCAGAGAGCATGAACAAATAATCCTTGTTCATGCTTGTAGTCGGGTCAACGGGTGATTTCCTAACCTCACTTTGTGCATAATGCGCAGATGGCAGTCCTGAAGAAGTGAGGCAGTTTGCATCTTTATTACTAACAAAGCTTACCAACACTTTACTTTGACCTGAGAAGAAGCCCTTTTTGCCTATCTGATTGACATGCAGGTCCTTCTTCCCACTCTTACGCTTGGGTAAGTCCTTTGTTATTTTACAGGTATGCCCTGGGCTCTGCAAACATTTACCCTGCAAACCTCATCACTGCGCAGAGCCACCCAACTCCTAGGCTTCAACTTCATAATGGTGGGCAAGCGCAGCAAGGCAACAGTGCCAAATACACAACAAGTCAGGCACTGAGGTGCTAAAAACTGCAACTTTCTCCACTAGTAAAAGAGAATGCTTAAAAATAAACAGCCAGAATGATAAAACAATTCAATTTGGCAGCAAGTGTCATTCACAGTTCATTATTCTTTGCAACTTTATATTCTTTGTAACACAAGAAACACTTAAAATTCATCCTAAGAAGCAAACTTTCATCCCGGATTCATTGTCATGAATTATATCCATTGGCAGAGGCACTTGAGGCACCGCACGTGCATACACAAAAAGTGCTGTAGTTCCACTCACCAAACTTCGACAGATGGCTGTGAAAACTCGAGACCAGATGTAAACTAGCTGTGGCAGGACCGTGACATGCATTCCTGCACATGGTCACACAGTCACTCTGCCTCCACTCCCCCTCATACTTAAACTACTTTCTGCACATGTAGAAAACTGCTAGTGTAAATAGACTGCAAAATGACTCCTGCAGTCCCCAGTCACTCTGCCTCCACTCCACCTTGGATCCGCCGATGGCAGAGTACTTAAACTACGTTCTTCACAACTAGAAAACTGCAATTGTAAAAAGACTGCAAAACAACTCCCGCAGTCCACAATCACTCTGCCTCCACTCTGGAAAAATATCTTGCATTAAAAGAAAGTAATGCCAATAATATATTATAGGGCGGCAACAGTAGTTAAGGTGAGTCAGACTCCCATAGTAATCCCTCAGAGTTTTATTGTTAATAACTTTTGATTCAAGAAACAGATTTGACCAACATTCTGGAAAATATTAAGGACTGCAAAGTTTTGTAAAGATTTGTTAAAAAATAGAAATGTGGTTCGGCCACTATGGGGTACGTGGATGCGGTCCACCTCCGCGTGAGCTCCTGGATCAAGGGTCCTGCAAGAGGTACTGAGCCCCCATTTTGGACCCCATCAACACTGTGATACTGTGATTGCCTTCCTACAAAGTCTCTGTCTCTCCCCCCATATTGATGAAGAAAGAGCAGAGAAATTCCACGCAGGAAAACTGGAGAAACACTCTCTGTGGTGGAAACTGAAAGTGAAAGGGAATCCTGTCTTCATGTGAACCACCGTGGCTCAGCGAACCGAATGGGTGTCTATCACCCGGGAAGGAGACGTGCTGCTCTCACAAGGTGGATTCGAGGAAGTGTGGTAACCGTGACCCCCCCGCCCGCATAGCTGAAGGCCTACTAAGGACCGGGCGAGCCGCGAGTTACAACTGCCCGTCCGCGTTGAGGACTCAGTGGAAGGGATGGTCGCCACACTTTAGGAGCAGTGGAGCCCTGAACAACGCTGGACGAGTACCTCACATGTGGATCCAGGACCCGAGCCGGGTGACCCCCCCAGTGGAAATAAGTGAGGCCACTGAGTGTTGACCGGACCGGTCCGGTCTCTCCTCTGAGACTACTGCATCCCAGTGGGAGGAACTCATCCCCACACAAGTTCGACTCGACAGAGGGCCGAACACTTGGCTGGAGACCCGACGGAAAACGTTTCTGCCTGCAACACATAACCAGGTGAGAGGGGACGGCACTGGTGCATCCCGGGCATAGTTCGTGCCCCATTTCCTATCTTTAATTGCGATAACCATAACTGCAGGGCAAGCAGGCTCCCCTCTCCACCCCCGCCCGCCTGTCCCAGTGAGGGCCACATTCGCCCACCTGTCGGGTCTTAAGCAGTACACGCCTCCCCATTAAGGAATAGCCTGTGGTGCGGGTGGCTCTTTCTCTGCGACATGGCTACTGCTACTGGTGTCACGTCTCACCTCAGAGCGAGGAAACCTGGCCCTCTCCCATGAGGAGGAAAACAGGACCCCCCAGTGGGAGTAACAGGGCCCTGGACTCTGTACCCACGAAGCCCAGCACTGTCAGGGGAACATCCGGCAGGGCATAGAGTTGACGACGTTAAACACAGCCTGAAATATAAACACCTCAACCCCAGAAACATTCAGAGACCCCAAAAATTGCAGACATAGACAATAACTGGTTGTGCACCGTCAGCACAGCACGTCGAGTCCCTACACTTTAACAAGGAGTGCTGTGCGTGCGGTGCGCAGCACTATTAACTGTCACAAGTGTTGAAGACACGGGGCTAAGTGCGGACGGAGAGCTACATCTAGAGTGGAAGACACTAGAGACCACGTATCCTGCACTGGGGATCTCTTTTGGACCGGAAGAATTTAACAACAGTATGGCCAGCCACCACCTTCCCAACTGTGGTGGGGCAGAAGTCCCATAGACCTCCCACGCCAAGGCAGGCACGATACTCAGTATTCTGTGGTGAAACTGTGAAGGGTTGGGCCCCCAATATTGGGGCGTCTGCCCTCCTGCGGACGCTTATGCGGGGGCCAAACGGAATAGGCCTCATCTATGGTCCAGGAAGTGTGTTGAGAGCTTACAGATTGCAGTTGCCCACCTCATAAGCCCAAAAGATCCCACACCTGAATCGCTGAGACCCCTGCCCTCAAGTATAAACCCTCTTTGATGAACCCGATTAAGTGTACCACGGATCCTCTTGACTGCATGCCAGACCTGACTTTGTGAGGGTTGTGCCCCCAATCTTGGGGTGTATTCCCTCCTCCATTGCTTGGTCCTGTGGAACGAAGACAGAGCTGAATAGAGTGCTACACTATAATACGGCCCACCAGCAGAGAAAGACCCCCTAAGGAGAAGCAACTAATGAAGTGAGAGACCCAGGAAAAAGGGGCAGATTCCACTGTCAAGTGATACTGGAAATAAGGCAGAAATTAGCATCATAGAGATATACTCTAAATCCCACAGGCTCAGAGTTACCACTGGAACCCACTATGGCGACCTCAAGGATGGATGTTGCAGCTACCAAGGCTAATGTAGCAGCTCTACTCGAAGATATCAAACGCATGAGGGCTGACATTAGAGGGAAGGTTGACAAGATCGCACAGAGGATTGACAAAATAGAAGAGAGACTTGAAGGGGTTGAAAACAATCAAGCCTCACTAGGTACCCTTGAGACACAAATAGAATGGAGTATTACTGAGATAGAAACCAAGGAAGAGGAATTCCATTTTAAGAAGGATGATTTGGAGAATCGTGAACAATGGAACAACCTACGAATCTTTGGGATCCCAGAAAGAGAAGAAGAATATGAACAAGACTTTAAAACTACCCTCCATGAAATCATGAAGCTCTTATTCGAGGACGACTCCATCGACAAACCAAAGACTGATCGCATGCATAGAGCGGGGGCAGCTGCAGGAGGACCGAAAACCGTTGTTGCATGGTTTCACAACCTGGAGAAGGCTAAATGTAATGGCCATGTCTCCCTTGACACAGCAAGAGTGACGATTTCCCAAGATCTATCATCACTTACTCTTGCCCTGAGACGGATGTGTATGCCCCTCACTAAGTGGCTAAAAGAAAAAGGAGTCCGATATAAATGGCCCAATCCATTCTCCCTTACATTTGAATTGGATGGAAATAGTGTAAAGCTGAGAACGGAGAAGGAGATAAATAATTGCATAACTGACCTGCTGGGTAACCAGGACAATGAACTGGAGCAAAGCAAGAGAAGAGAGGATGACAGACAGTGGTGTATTGAAGGACCAAAATGGAGGCGTATACCAGGGTCCAGGAAGTACCTCCCCGTGAGCAGATGCCTGAACAATGCAGCATCCCATGCTATTCCACTATGACCAATCTTGGGTTTAGCATGTTCTGAGTATGACAGAACTATCAAGGGGTTGCTGGATTGTGAGTCACCTGAGCAGCGGACTTAAAGATAGACGATTGATCAACCAGCACACTAATGTCGGACGCCTGAACGTTGTATGGTTTCAATAATGCTCTGGGACGCTGCCTCTAGAGCACTCAAACAAAGTGCACAGACTCATCTGCGTTCCGGACCTCAGCAACCCGGGTGATGTATCCACTGTGGGGACATATTCATTATGAAAAAAATTGGAGATATGGGACTCTAAGTGAATTTGGGGATGGGAGGAGAAAGGGGGCTCATTGTTTATTTGATTGTTTTGTGATAGGACCATGATATATCCGGTCTTCACTGGTGGTCCGAAGTCGGCTTGGTGAGGTTAACCGAGCTGGATCGGATGCCGCCATGGGTGGGGGATGGCTAGGGGGAAAGGTTAGGAACGGGATTCCCCTCAAGTAAAAATCGAGTGGTAACATGTGTGATGTATTGAGGGCATGGTCGCTGGGGCTTACTTTATGGTCGACAGATGCACAGAGGAAGAAATGGCAGTAGAAATAGGCTCTCAGAAAGGCAGCCTCCTCAGGGTGGGAACACTCATTGTTAAGGGGCTGAACTCACCTACAAAAAAGTCCCTGGTGTGCTGGGAGTTCAGAAGACATGCTTGACATGCTCTTTCTCCAAGAAGCCAAATATGCACGTGGGGAAGAACGCAGGATCATGCACTCAAAAATGGGGGTGGAAACCTGGGGCTCTGGCCCCCTCCTGAAGGCTGGAGTGGGGATACTCATTAGAAGGAGGTTGAATCTAGAAGTTACCAAGGGGTGGGCAGATGTAGAAAGTAGAGCTCTTATGATAGTGGGTACTGTGCGAAAAAACAACTTTAGACTGGCAACATTGGAGTCCCCCAATGCGGGTCAGTCCCGATTTCTACAGAGAACTCTCCCGAAAATAAAGATGAAGGCCTCTGGACATGTAATCCTGGGGGGGTTTTAACCTCTGGGAGGACACTAAACAGACAAGCGAGTAAGCCAAACGCACGTGAACCTGAGGAGGGTGGCCGGGCTTAGGTGATGGAAATGATAGCGATTTATGGGCTACGAGACATATGGCAGTGTTTCCACCCAAGAGAGACAGGATACACTTTTTATTCTGCGCCTCATGGCACAGTCACTAGAATTGACTACTTAGATGTCACGGAGGAGTTGGGGGAGGTGGAGACCAGCTCAGAGATCTCGCCAATCTCCTGGTCATATAATGACATGGTCACGGTCGATTTAGATCTGGTAGGCCTCCCACACAGGGGATCAAAGTGGCGATGTAACGAGACACTGCGGAAGGACCCTGTCTTTCGGACAGAAATGGACAGTGAGATAAAGGAATACTTCAAGACAAATAACACGGGAGAGATATCAAGGAGAACAGTGTGGGAGGCAGGGAAGGCAACGTGGCGCAGGATCCTGATCAGGGAGGGGGCCAACAAAAAGAGAGAGAGGGCTCTATTAGAGAGTAGACTAAGGAAGGAAATAGCCCATCTAGACAGTGTTTGTGTTTTAAAATATTGAGTGCACATAGGTGAAGGTTGTTTTTACTGCCCATAACTGAAGGCCATGACTAGTACCCATTCATGTGCAAAAATATATGAGGCCATGCACACTGAACATAACTGAAGGTCATGCTTAATGCCAGTTACCGTTGTAGTGTAATTTGTGATGTCATCAGTGATGTGATATGTGAAGTCATCAGTGTGGTTATAGGCTGAGCAACAGGCAGCACAACGTTAAGGTGGCTTTAGCTGAATTTCATGGGTTTTGTTGTATTAAGTTCTCACCTTAACATCCCTGCAGCTAATGTGTTTTCCTTTAATATTATATATACTTGAGAAATGCGTGGAATGGAGAGATGTTCGTATTGAGTTTGCTTGTTCTTGAAGTTGGGGCTGCTGCACTGTGGGCTTGGGCCATAGCACTATGGGCCAGAAAAGTAAACTTACCCGCCCAGGCCAAAATTTGCCACTCCCGCCCTGGTTATGGACTTATATATCACTGCATTCCTTGGAGCTAGCAGAGTAAAAATACATTAAGAAGCAATTATCTCTACTGTCAAGTGATCACACTCTCCCAGTCTAATTAACTGGACCTACACTGCATTCATTATGAAGCTTGTTTTAAGTCTCTTGTTTTCTGGGTTCATTGGAATCAAAGTGAGGAGCTATAGTGACATAAGAAGATGTTTTGGCACTTAACGTAGGTCCTGAGATGTTCCAGTTGCAAATGGTTAAAATATATTAAGTCTTCACTTGTGGAACTTGGCTTTGACAATTTGTAGAATGAAAAAGTTGCCTTTGAGGGCTGGTTATGGTAGCCTATGTTCTCCTGCAAGTCATTGGGATATAAAACTATAAACTATCTTTTATTGAAAGATCTTTAGGGCTTTCAAACCGGTTTGCTTGCAACTTTTTCTTATGAAAGTCACACTGAGTATTTTCCCACTAGCAGAGTTTGTCTACAATTGACAAGTTATCAATTCCAACAAAGTAGAAAGGGGGGTACTCCTCCTGCGGTATATGAGTGGTTAGTGCGTGCAAATGCCAACCAGAGTAGAAAGCGGAGTAAGCCCATCCGCTTTGTTGAGTGGTTGATATGTGGGAATGTCGACCATAGTAAAAAAAGAGATACGCCTTCCACTATGTTGGAGTGGTTGATGTGTAGAGATTCAGTAGTAGAAAGGGGGGATGTTTTCCATCATGCAAGCGTGGTTGAGGTCTGAAGATACCTTCCGTAGTATTTATCAGTTGCACTTCCCAATAAAAAGGGGCCCTGTATGAGTGCTCACTATGTGTATGTTGGTAATGTGTGGGGCTCCGTGTGGATAATTGTTGCGTGCTTGATGCTTGCAGGTGAGGATTGCAGAATTTCCTTTTTGGAATGGAGACAGAATGGGCGACCAGTACTAGCTGGAACTACAAGCTTCTAGTATGATTTCGAACTGGATGAAGAGTCTCTGTGTGAACATAACACGTGTGGTATCACAGATATTTGAGACTATGGACCTCATTCCGAGATTGGTGGTAGTATTGGCGCTATTTGCAGTCAAATTGGTACAGAGAGACACTGAGTTTTTTTGAAACAGTGTGAATAGTGAGAGAATGGCAGTGCTGCTTCCAGTGTGAGGCACAGTCATTGGCAAAGAGTGACACTGTGATCTTTAAAGACCTTGTGATGAGTGAGAGTATGGGACTGAAGCCTCTGGTGTGAGGCACAAACATTAGTTTAGAGAGGCACTATGTTTTCGTTAACGCCTGTATGGTGACAGTATAGGACTACTATCCAGTGTATGTGGGATAGTCAATGGAAATGGTGTGCAGTGTTGGATATTGTTAAAGGAGTACACACCGAAAGTGTTTCCAGACACAAATTATAGTAGCATGTATGTGTGTGAATGAAACCGTGACGAGTGAGTGGGTGTGTAATATATGTGTTGCAATGTTGGGCGGTTTGTGGTCTGGACTGTAAAAGAGAGGAGATGGGTTGTATAGTGGTGGATGGTATGTGGTTTAGTCTGTAAAGGAAGGGGGATGTGTTATATAGTGCTTGGTATGGATGCATGAGTCTGGGTATGTATGTTATGGTGAGAGAGAGAGAATGATCTCTGTGAAGGTTCGACGCCCGAGCAGTGAGAAAGAGCTTGCATGGCTTGATGGGTGCCAGTGGTTTTCTTTCAAGCTATCTTATGTAACTGATGTAACTGAATAATTAAATCTTACTGGAACCCTATCTGATGAGCTTGAGCATCCTGCTTTATTTCTGTAATCCTTAAAATGTGCAGCTTGTTTGGGATTGGGTTGGTTACTGGGAAATATATTGTAAATGCATCATATATTAGGAATTTACATATTCAAACAATCATTTGATGTGAACTGTGTCACTCTAATATGTCTCTTTTTATGTGTTATTTTGCACAATAAACATTGGTTTTAGGATAATATTGATACAATGTATGTTTTTTATACAGATATTTCATTGTTATTTAATCAGGATCTATTTTGCTGTTTTGTCCTTTGATGGCCTTTCCACTGTATAAAGTCATTTGATCGGACATACTGGCCAGCCATATACATCCTTCTGTGGAATGCCTACTTCTGCACCTCCTGCTGCCTCTAATGCTTAAACCATGCACACTTCCCACACCAATACAGCCCTTGCCTAAATCTCCCCATGCATATGGATTATCCTATTTTCGCTTTTGCATTTCCTATTACTATTCCCTTAAATCGGCTTCAGTTTCTTCGTGTCTCTAAATGTGTACACTCATTTTGAGAATTACACAGTTGATCCCCTTTTCTCGTCTGAAGTGAACTCACCGGTTGCTTTAAAGTTACTTGGACCAACAGTTGATAATTTGTGTAAACGCCATAAAGGACGGCTTGCATGTCTTGTCAGGTATTCGAATTATATGGCCGGCGTTGTCCCATTTAGTAAGAATTGCTTATATTTGCCCAGGTACTCAATTAATAGGGGATACTTCAAATGTCCAGGCATTCACATCATGTGCAATATGTTGCGATAAACTGACAAAATGCCCATAATATAAGCCAGTTATTGCCAAACACTAAGGTACTCATATATGTTTTAATGAACTACAAAGAGACAGAGGGGCTAAATCAAGACAGCACATCATCATTATTATTATTATTATTATTATTAATAATAATAATAATAATTGTAATTTGTGTTCTTTTGTTCAGCACTGGCCCTACCTAGAGGGTCTCTGAACGCATTAAAAGGTTCAAATATTGAAAAGCTGGGAGGTGAAACAAAAGTTACTAAATGATCTCAGGATAGGATAGAAAGTTTAGGATAGCCAAATAATAGCAAGTGAAATGGAGGGTATCGTTATGTGTGGAGAAACAGGTATGTTTTGAGACTATTTTTGAAACTGGTGATGCAAGGTGCAGTGCAAATGTGAAGAGGTAGAGTGGTCCATGTCCTGGGTGTTCAATGGCAAATGCTTGCTATTGTGTGCATGTTAGTTTGCAGAGTGGAATGTGTTGGAGATGCTGGCTTGCTTGTCCGGTATTTGTGTGGGTGATGGGTTTGAGTGTGTCTTAAATGTAAGATTGGGTATAATGATGGATGGCTTTGAAAACAATGTAGAGGCTTTTGAAGGGGGATGGGGAGCCAGTGGAACTGGGTGAGAGCTGGGGTGATGTACACATGTTTTGGTAGTTTTGTTTATTTTAATTTTATTTTTTATTTGGTTTATATAAACCTTTAAAAAAGACAAATAAAAACGAATCACATTATTCCATTACAGGAGTTCATCCCACCGGGAATAAAAACATACACAAGTAAATCAAAGTACAGTTCACATTATGACCCAATTCCAGTTGCAGAGCAGCCTTTATGAATTTCAATATTCAGTTACCCCAGAATTGCATAGTACATCGAACCCATCACACAGAGGCACTGTATCCGACCAAGTCTCTTGGAAGCAGCAGATCTCATCATCTTGGAATGTCAAAGAAATACCATTAAACAAGTGCTTGCAGACTTTTGTGTTCCACAATCCCATCATGAGAGGACACCTGCGAGGGTGTCTTGGCAGTTATATTTTAGTCTTTTGCCAGCGCAATGGCCAACCAAGACCAGTTTTGCACTTGATTGTTTGCAGTTGATTCGTCCTCTATCCTTCTTACTATCCTCCGTTGATTCGATCTAGAATTAAATGTGATCTTTATTGCCCGGTCTTTCTTTGCTCCTATCGCCTGATTTTTTTTTAGGTGATTCGTTTTTATTTAGGGTGCTTGTGTCCATTGTTACAACCTGCTTCCTTCTTGGGGCCAAATTAGAGCTTGCTTTTGCTTGCTACGTATTGGATTTTCCTCAATACCGCGTCCAATAGGAACGATTCTACCAGTGTATTCTGAAAGTTCAAATCCCATCTGTAAGAGGTCTTGCCCCGCTTCTACTAAAGTTGTTCTTATTAGGGCTGAGTGAAGATGGAGGATGACCCAATCCATTCTACCCTCATCAATTAATTGAACAACTTTTATGTCTTCAGGGCCTATGTTTCTCAATTTTGGGATGCAGTGGAGAAGATTCATGATGTTTCGTATATTCAGTATCAGGCCATCTCGAGAAGGACACATTCTTTCCACGGACACCATAAAAAGTGAGTTCTGTGGAGATATCATTATATGTTTATTACCGTAGTAATTGCTCACGTTAGTTGTAGGAAGGTCTTTATTTTTATAAAGGGATGCCTCTCTGATTACTTTGTCCTGAATTGTGTTTCTCTTTTGTTCCAACGTCTGATATTCAGAATAGGAGTCGTTCATTGAGGTATAGCGGGGAGATGAATCATCCTTAATACTAAGGGGGCTGTCCAGATATGTGATTTCGTCTTCCTTATTGAAGGTTACATTCACCAAATGATCCGGCCCCTCATCAATCGTGTGTGAATAAGTAGAGTGATCTACCAATAAGAACTCCAAGCCTGCCATTTCTCCAATTATCGATGTAGAATCCTGGGTTTTGGCAATAGAGACATTGGGCCTCATTATGACCCTGCCAGTCCAGAAACAACAGTGGCGTTAAATCTGCCGCCACCGTTGTTTCCGGACCGGCTGATTCCGAGTTCTACAGGCGGGAAGTGTCACTCCCGCCAGGTCTGACCTGGTGGGAGTAACGCCACTCGAATGCAGGTGGAAATGGAAACACCGGCTCCGTCATAGACAGAACCTGTGTTTCCATTGTCTCCTATGGGACTCCATGGGAATGGGGATTTACGGAATTCCGCCTTTGGAATTATGGGGTCACCGGGGTTGTAATGCCCCAGAGATTTTGGCAATCACGGAGGCGGAATGGTATTTCGGGTCTGGCGGCAGCCTGCCGGTTTTTCCGGCACAGCTACCGCCAGACTCGTAATGAGGCCCATTATCTTTAGATCTCTGGATTTTTTGGGATTTTGTGTTCAACATCCTTTCAAAAGGCGTTTGTGCTTCAGGGCATGTCAATTTCCTCAGGAAAGCTCACAAGCCATTCGATTTTGCTTTTTTTGGAGGAGGTTGATTTTTAGCTTTCTTACCCTTTGACCTGAAATCCATTTTATTCCTAGAGCCAACATTGGCATTTTTCTAAAAAATCTGGTAGAACTTTGCACCGAGGGCCCTCTGTTAATGGATGTTATCAGAGCAGCATACATTCCAACATATCTCCATAACACTGTTTTTCACCTTGTGAGTTATTCTCATCGCCTCTGGTACCGGGGCCCCACTAGTTACGAGTTTTTCTTGCTCCCTTGTTCCATTGTGGGTCCTTATAGTCTCTGCAATTGTAGCTTCCAGAATTTGAAGCAGTCCTGCTCAAAACAGAGAGGGAGGGGAGGCTGTTCAATCGGTGGGAGCCAGCTGAAGAAAGTGATCAGCCACCGGCCCTCTATTTAGCGAAAATGCTTTAAACACAGAGAGTTGGTGCCAGAGGACCGCAGAGGTCTAGAGGGAGAGTATTTAGTAAGAGAAAGTTGCAGATAGCATGGTCCCGGGCCCCGGACAGCCTTGTGGATGATGCAGAGCAATATTAATTACATTGTGTCGCAACCGGGAGACAGTGAATTGTTTATAGGCAGTAGAGATGCAGTCCCTTGTCTTGAGGTCAATGATAAGTCTTGCTGCCCTATTCTGGATTCGGCTGGAGGGGTCATAAAGGTGGGACAAGGTAGATTCAGGAGAAGGCTATTGCAGTAGTTAAGTATAGAGAGAACCAGACCTCAGGTAAGATTGAGCTTCTGGGGGGAAAGCGAGAAAAGGGAGAATTCCTTGGTGAAGGAACAGTTGAAAGTGGGACTTCTTGGTAATGTCCTGAGTGTGAGGGAGGAAGGACAGAGAGGAATCGAAGATGACTCCAAGGTTTCTGGCTTCAGAAGAAGGAGCAGGCGGAGAGCCCATAGAGGGTAGCCAGAGTGAGGGGAAAAAGAGGGATCATAGGGCCCCAATGAGAATGATAACATTTTTGCTGGCATTGAGGCAGAGATCGTTGGATTACACCAGGACTGGATGGCAGATAGGCAGTCAGGGATGATGGAAGATGCCAGAGGGTCAGCAGGGAGTTTGAAAAAGAGTTGTGTGTCATCTGCGTAGCACTGGAAGTTGGCAGAGAAGGAGGAATTGAGGAGTGCTAGCTGATCAAGGTAAGTATTGAAGATCCAGGGGGAGAGGTCTGAGCCCTGGGGGACACCACAGGAGGAGAAGGAAGTTGAGGAGAAGGTGCCCAAAATGACTTGGGACGAACGGTCAGTCAGGAAAGAGGTAACCCAGTCCAGTGCCCACTCTGAGATATCAAAGGTATCATGGAGCCGTTTTATGAGGATGGAATGGTTAACCGTATCGAAGGCAGAGCGATTGAGTAGGATGAGGACAGCTGGAGAGTTAGAGTCCAGTGATGCGAGCAGTTCTTCATGGGTGTTCACAAGAGCTGTTTCCATGCCTCCGGATGCTTGGAATCCAGATTTATATCCGTGGAGACCACCAACAAGTTCAGTGTGTGATGAAAGTTGTGGAAAGGCCCTCTTCTCCTGCAGTTTCTCAAGGAAGGGGTGATAGAAATAGGGTGGTAGTTGGCTGGACAGGAAGGGTCTGTTCAAGGTTTCTTCTGTGGGAGTGCTTGAGGGAGGATGGGAAAGATCGAGTGGCAAACAATTTTTTCTTAGATCCGCGAGTACAGGGCCAAGAGAGCCAATGTTGTCCTTATTGGTTCCGGAGAAGCTAGGGGAAACCTGTTTAGAAGAGACCTTCATGGAGAGAACAAATCTGGTGACTTCTTGTTAGGCAGAATTATATGCATTACTCTTTGGGAACACCACACACAATTAAGACTACAAGTGAAAGTACAAATTCACCTTTGGTACAAGCCTGTACTACACAGTAAAGTGGTAGCGATGGCTGAGCAGCCAGACTTATCTCAAGAGTAAGTGAGCAGTATCAATAGTTACACAAAGGACAGCAATAAGTATGATTCAAACAAATGCAAGGTTTCTGAGTAAAATAATATACATTTATTTACACATCAGTTCTAAAATCATTTCACTAAGGTAAAGTAGTTTAGAAATCACACTCTTAATACACCACACCACTCCCAATAGATTCTGGGCAATCTAGAAAGAGGAACTACAGTGATGGAATCAAATCGAAAAAGGCTTAGGGCCAAAGTCTATAGGACAAAAGTCTTTTTCTCAAGATCACACAGTTCCGGGTAGTTCGTGGTTAAGTCTTTGCCAAGAGTTCCGGACGAGGTTGGTCTGCAGAAAAGTTAGTTTAAAGAGTAGAGAAGGACAAGCCCTCTCATTGGCGAAAGGTTTCACACACCTTCACTGCGGCTGGACGAAACGAACAACCGGATTCGAACAGTACCTCAAAATGGAGAAGCAGCTGCAGCTGAGGTAGATGTTCCTGGCAGGTCCTGCAGGCTCAAGATTTCTGAAGAGACTGTCGGACTGACATGAAGTAGGAAGAGTGGAGGGTCCTGCACTGCCCAGGGAAGAAACCAGCAGCAGAGCAAAGCAAAGAAGAAAAACGTGCGCTCCTCAAAACCCAAGCAGGGTCCGAGTTTCCTGGATATCCGGTTCACTGTAGCTCTGCACAGCAAATTTGACCAGCGGAGGGAGAACTGGCTTGGAGTTTGGGTGAACTGGTTGGTCCCACCAGCTCAAGGGGAAAAGATTCCTAGACGATCTTCCCTGTCGTTGGAGTATGAAGATCGGATCTGCAGCAGGGCTTCACCGGGCGGTTCAGTTATTGTAGGGGTCCTCTTCTGTCAGCTCCTCTTTGGTTCTTTTGTTCCATTGGCGACTCTGCCTTTCCAGCCCCAGCAACCTGCTTTTTATGCAGTTTTCCCCCATTCACACAGCCTGGCTGTCAATCACGCAGCAGGGTCGCTGTCCCGCCGGGACAGTCACCACAACCAATCAGATCAGAGTGCAACATTGGTCTCCAAGGACACCCTGTGCAGGAAGTCCTAAACCCCTCCCTCACATCCTGTCCTCCCCAGACATACAGGCGCCTAAGGAGGGATTCTGTGTGAAGGCTGCAAAAGGACGGTGAACAAAGGAACCAAACCTGGTTTGGCACGCAGAGTAAAACACGAGAATGACATTTTCAAAAAGAAATGGCGAATAAACCCAGCCCGAACCGTATAAAAAAGTATATGGTCTAGCGGGTTTAAGTTTGAGGCTACTAAGATAGCCTATAACAATACCAAGGTTATTTAAGATAACCGTTGTAGGAAAAATAGGGTAGTTACCACTGCCACCAGCCAAGTCTTAATGAAAAGGGAGTGAAACAATGCTCCAAGAGAAACAGACAAAAAAGGATAAGTATTAACCCTTTCCAGTTCCTTATGTAAGATAGTTTGTACTGGGTCTGTGGTTTTTAAAGAGACTAATACAGTCAATGGCAACTTTACATGTTCTGGGAGACAGTAGTCAGTCCCAGAAAATGGAGTGTGAGTTGGGAAATCTAAAAGACAACCCTGTGTCACTGCACTGAAGGTGCTGTCCAACACACAGTAAAAATATGATGCCTGTGGAGTAGTTGAGGCTCCACAGTCTATAAACACAAGAAAATGTTAGACACACACAGCAAAACACATGTAAGAGTGGGAAATAAAATGCTCACACTCTTGCCAAGTGAGAAAAATAAACCCTAGAAATTCAGAAAAGCTGCGGAGGGACTCAGTAGGTAAGGGAAATTAGCCATTCTGGAGAATTCTCCCTAAATCTTCTTCAGGTGTGACAGGGGAGAAGGGGGAGAGCGAGAGAAAGCAGGGTGAGAAGCCATAGGAGACAAGGGTGTAAGGGAGGGATTGGGTGGGAGAGTAGCAAGGGTGCTCAGGATGTCCAGAGTTTTAGTGGTAAAGTGTGTGGCCAGTGTGTTGCAGAGGGCCTGGGACAGAATAGGGGAGGAGGACACTGCGGAAGGGTTGGCTAGCTCCCTGCAGATTTAATAGAGCTCAGCCATGTTGTTGGATTCCTAGCCTGAATAGCAGTCAGGCTATCAGGAATGAGGGAGGAAGAGAACTAGGCAGATCAGGGAAGTTTGAAGGAGAGCTGTGTGCCATCTGCATGACACTGGAAGTTAGGAGAGAAGGTGGAGATCAAATGAGCTAGAGGGGACAGGTAGTTGTTGAAAAGCCAAAGTGAGTGGATGGAGCTCTGAGGAACACCGCAGGTGGAGAGTGAGATGATGGAAAGAAAAGGGCTGAGTTGACCCTGTGATGGTTGATCCGAGAGGAAGGAGGTCAACCAATCCAAAGCCAGATCTCACAGTGCCGATTTATCAGGATGGCAGGATTGTCCATATCAAAGGCAGAGGAAAGGTCAAGTCTGATGAGAAGAGAAGGAGAGCTGGATCAGGATTAGAGAGCAAGTCTTCACAGGGGTTTAGGAGAGCCGTTTCCATGCCTCTGGCAGCTCTGAATCCAGACAGGTGAAGACAACCAACAGATTCAATGTGTCGGATAAGCTGGGAGATGGCCAGCTTGTCCACATGCTTGACCAGGAAGTGGGTAATGATAGAGGGTGGCATTTTGCCAGACAGGAAGGGTCGGCAGAAGGCTTTTTGAGGAGCGGGTGCACAAGGTAGTGCTTGAGGGGAAAGGAAGAATCCAGTGGCAAAGGAGTGATTGCAGAAATCAGCCAAGATTGGAGCAAGGGAGACAATGGTGTCCTTGATAGTTCTGGAGGAGCAGGCGAGCACCTGTTTGAATGAGACTTTTATAGACCAGACTTGTCTAGAAACCTCATCAGGTGTTATGGGAGAAAAAGAGGAGAGTAAGAGGGTAAGGGTAACGGGGGTCAAGGGAGGCCTGTGAGCAGGCGAGGGAGAAGGGTGAGAAAAAGAGGAACATACGGACAATATTTTTTTTATAAATTAATTGAGAGGCCAGAGAAGTGCAGAAGGCCAGATAAGGCAGAGAAGTGGAGACTGCAGAAGGGTTGGCAAATTCCTTGCAGATTTTGAAAAGTTCAGCCATGTTGTTAGTGGCAGCAGAGATGCAGGCTTGTGTATAGGCCCCTTTCTTCAAGCAGATGGAGAGTCTGTGTTGCCTTTGGAGCAGGCGGCAGGCCAGCTTGTCAGAGAATGTAATCAAAGCCTGCCACTTCCACTCAGCTGCTCTGTACTTGCGTTTCAGGATGCCTAGGTCGGAAACATACCACGTGTTGCACTTGGAGGCAGGTTTTATTCGGATCCTCATGACAGGGGGAAGGATGTCTGACAACAACACCCAAATTAGATTTTCCAGAGAGACATGATTTAATCAAAAAGGTCCAAGGTTTTGCAATCTGTGTGTGTGGGGTAGGTGTTAAGTTGTGTGAGGTCATAGGGAGTGAGTGGAGTGAGGATTCTCTTTAGTATGAGGCTGCAGTTTGGAGGGTAACTACCAGGATTGAAGTACCCAATATAGTTATTATTGCAGGCGAAGCAGTAATTGTTAGTTGTGAAGTCAATCCATTTGGTGTGGAAGTTGGGATTGTGTGTTGAGGGTGGTAAATAAGATGTGGAAAGGTGGGAATGTGGGTGTGATGGAAGGGTACAAGTGAGAGAGAGTGCTTCAAATATTGTGTATGTGGATGGGGGTTGCTAAGTGTGAGTGACTCTTTAGATATGATGGCAGTGTGTATGGGAGGAAAGGTCTTTAGGACCCCCCTCCCCCACATTGCACCCCTACGTGAGGCTCATGACTCGTCAGCAGCCCCCATGCACCTGGGCCCGGGAGGCAGAGTGGCTGCGGATCGACACGTGGGGCTGCACGGCTCACCTTGTAGCATAAAATAGACTCCATTTTTGTAATACACTTAGACTCCATTTTGAACATACTGAACCCAGGCCTCTGTGGAACAGGCCGCCTGCAGAAGCTGCAGCTCCCTCCCCCCACTTGTCTGTGCACTGCGAGCCCTGCACTTTCCCCCAGCCTCCTCCCCATGGTAGATCCGTTGAAGGCCCGTTCTTACGAGCAACTAGATGGAACAAGTAACAGAACAAACACTGTATCATTTACTTTCCGCAGTAAATCATTGCCCTGGCGGTGACCTGACTCTTAGTTGGGGTCTGGGGAAGAACAAATTCGTCCCTATCAAGCATACCTCTACCCTGCGCAGACCCCCCCACATCCAGGATATATGGCGCTCATGAACCCCAACCCTGTTGCCCCAGCTGAAGTGTTAAACACAAATGTTAAACCCCTGGGTCTCCCAGCCTTATCCAATGCTGCAAAGTCTTTTGCTAAAAGGCTCAAAACCCATAGTGCCAGTTGCTTGCGTTAATATGGTACGCCCCCCCCACCCCCACTCCGCCTACCCCAGGACATTTCTGTGTAAGGGTGTCAAGCATATGGATGCTCGAATGCTCCTTTTACTGACGAATGTTTGCTGCTAGTGTAAAATAATTAAAAGAGCAATATATAAAATGCTTGTGTATAGTATGATTGAGAGTGTTATTGTATTTGTGAGTTATTTGAAGTTCTGAGCCACATCCGCTGTAGTTGAAATAAGATGAACTCGTTGTATCCCCAATCCTCGAGTCACAAATCCTAATCACATGATTAAAGTTGTGATATGTCACTGAGACCCATGCATCCACCAACCAGGTTCTACCTCACGTTTTGTTTACATTTTTCCTCCCCGTGGGATAAAAGCAACAGAGTAATAAATGTTATATGATGTGATGTTAATGAAAACCTTTTCACAGTATTGATTCAGTAAACACGAGTATATGTGAATTATAAAAATGTGCCCATTACATAAATGCCCCAAGCCCCCAGCCACTCGGCCCTGTACGAGCATTCATGCTGTTCCATGAACAGAGACCCGCGAAAAGTCACAAGGCCATCTCCCCTCCTTCTCGAGAGCTGCACATCTAACCCCCCTCCTCCCTTCAAGACTCGCCGGGGCTTGAAGGTCCCCGGTATTCTGTTGTTGAAACAGTACAGCTAGACCTCCCCGCATTCCTGCTGGACCTGAACCAAGCGTTTACCTTCCCTCATGCCCCCGACACCAGATGCCACCATAAAATCACTATGTTCAGCCTGGCCAGGCTAAGAAGAATTACGACCCACACAACCCCAACTCCCACCACCTTTTGAGATATGTGCCCCCTCCGACACTACTGTATTTCAGTTCACCCTAAGTTTAATGGGCCAGAGAAAGAGTTATTCACCCTTGTACTAACATAACATAAAACTATCACTCACTACATCTAACAGAATAGAATGATGAAGATGGCCTAAACTTGTGCCCCCTGATAAGACACCTGGGCCCATGAGGTTGGATGCCTTGTTAATGCCAACTTTATGATGATGTATAAAGGAAGCCTTGCATTGCATACTGTTTTCCCGTGTCCCTTCCCTGGTACTAGATTGATGTGTTGAAGGTTCTACATATCAACTTGACATAGACGGGTGTGATGAATGTGTATGAGTGGCCACAAGGGCAAGTTTTAGTATTGAAGTAGTGAATCCCCTTGGAAAGCCTGCACCCTGGCATCTCACCCCGATGAGCCCAGCTGACCCAAGCACTCTGTGATGCCACCACGTGGAACCCCGCCAATCATGGAGCACCGTGCCTGCAGCCAACATAGTAGCTAGTCGTCGCTATCCAATCCCAAAGACTATGTGTCCCCTATAGCTTAGCTCATGCATGACGTGTATTTGTAATATTGTCAGACAGAGTGCTCTCGGAGTTTGCAGAGTCCTTTGCATGCACTATATCGATTTAGATAAAAAGACATTCAATGTCAACCGCACTTGGTCTTGGTCTCATTCCCTCCAGGGGTGTGTCCATCATTGACTCTCATTGTGGAGTGTTCTATGCCTTTTGGGGACTCTCACTTTCAAGTGGTGACCCCTTAGACGTGATTCGTCCTTTTGTCCTCTTTTGGCACGAGACATCCCTGGCCACAGCGGAGATGCACGGCGCGCCCCCTCACTGAGCTGCCCACCTACGGCAACTGGTACGCTTAGACGTGCGCACGCAATAGGGCGAGAGGGTACGGGTTCCACTTCAAAAAACCCTTAGTACCACTCGCCGGGGGCGGCCATTGAGTGTGGGGCAGCGCCGCCTGGACGGACCAGGTCCGGAGAGTGTCGGATCAAGACGAGCACATGAGTATTAAGTGCGAGTGACATTAAAAGGAGTCGGATATTGATAGAAGTGTACGATGTTAGGACAAGCTAAAGGGGGTTCTCTCAGGGGTAAATTAACTGTTGATTTCATACTCTTGTCTCTCCGTTGCATATGGCCATTAGGATAAGTTTAAAGGATTACGAGGTAAAAGAAGACGGGAACGTAGCTCTGCAAGGGGGTGAAGGTAGCACCGCATAGTGCTATCTTGACTAGTACTGGGAATAAGTGAAACAAGGGAAAATATAAGTAAGAGTCTTAGAAGAGTAAGACTCAGTGTAAAAATTAGAACAACGCTTTTTTGTTTTTGTTTTCTCTCCTTTCTTTCTTTCTCATTTATTCTAAACCTAAAAGGGGAAAAAAGGACCAACATTTCAAAGGGAAGAGGGTGTAACGGGTCAGCGGGAAAAGGATCCTTAGAATAAGAAACGGTGGGGGAAGAAAAATGGGGTATATGCTGTGTGTTGTAAGTAAAGGTTTGTCAAAGTGACGTTATGCGTTGAATATGTCATGCTCTCTTTTTACTACAAATTTGGTGACAGTGATAAATTGATTGCATCAGGATTTGATGAAAAAGTGCTCATGGCAAGTGTGACCTTTTGACATAAAGTACCCAGGGTGTGACAGAGATATATAAGTATCTAAGGGCTGCTTTCATTGTAAGTGTACGTACAAGGTACCTTGATTAACGTAAGGCGACACAAGTGGGTGGAAGACAGGGGAACAACATGGGGGCTGAAACACCCCTGGCCCATATTTGTAAAAATGTATCAGGTTACGCAGAACGCATGACCAGTGGGTCATGGAACTAAAAGGGGAGGGGCTACCCCAGGTATGGCCCCAAAGAGTGTCATTCCATAAAAGTGTACTTGACATTGTGGCCACATGTTTGTTTATAAAATACAAAGGAAAACGGTTCCACAACAGGAGAGAGATATTAGATCTTTGAGACTGTTTGAAGAAGTGCCCCCAATTAAAAAGAAGGAATTAGCGCAGGAGCAGGTCACCTCTCCCCTGGCAATAGAAGAAAGTGAAAGGGAAGGCAAAGGGAAGGAAGGGCCAATAGAGGTAACACTATTGTATCCCCTCCTGAATAAGCCAGTGCCCGCTGAGGGGTACAGTGACCCAGTGTATGTGTCCACACCTACTCCCACAGTTGTCCCACGACCCACTGCACCGCCACCATATGATTGCCCCAGAACTAGTGGCCAGGTAAGTACTCCTACAGTAGATATTGAAAAATTAGTAGAAGACCTAGACTCCTGACTCTCAATGGCCCGGAGTGAGCTATCTGGAATACGAAATATATGTGAGCAAAGTGGGTCAAGCATGCCAAGAACAGAGCAAACGCCTAGGGCACAAGCACTTGACAGGTCCTCTGAGGAAGGGTGAAAAAGGGGGAAATACTATTCCGAATACAGGAAGAGCCAACTAGAATAATAGGATTGGAACCACACACGCCCGGAGAAAACACAGGGGAGGGAGGAATGGCCCCTGGAGGACGGGAGGAGTTGTGGTGTGACATAGAGGAAGATGAGTTGGAAGCGGGAAGACTAGGGGTAGCAACAGGGGAATGTCAGAAAGGCTGGACGAAACACCTCTGGGGAGGGCCATGGAAGAAGAGTGAATGGGGAGATTGAGGAATAGAATGGGAAGAATGGCAATGCTGGGGAGAAAAGGGCAAAAGGTGAGTAGTGGGAAAGGAACAAAAAGTAGGTTACAGCTACCCCTGATACATAGAGGAGGCGGGAGGCCAAACTACATTGCCTGGGCTCAGATGGATAAAGCCAACTTATTGAAATTATTGCCGCTGCTGTCGGGGGGAGCAAGTAAAATGATATATGCATTCGAGAAGCACACAGCGGGAGTCCCATTAGCTGTTGGTGATGTTAAAAGCTTGTTAGTGTCTACAGTGGGTGACCAAGCCAACAGGGTTTGGGCAAAGGCCGGATTCCCAGCGATCACATTAGATTGTGACCACCATGACGGTGCTTCTTTGAATACAGTACGCGCCAGGATCTGGAACGCATTGAGGGAGACCTTCCCAGATACACCAGATTTGCAATCAGTGATGCAATGTACAATGGATGATGGGGAGGATGCTATGGAATTCATCTTAAGGATGCAAGAAATGTGGAGAGTGGAAACGGGTACGGGCTGGGATAAGTCAACATCTTTGTTTTACTTCATAATAAAGAAGGGCTCCCAAAAGAAGTTCAGAAAACACTCAACAAAATAGCAGGGATTGAAGCAAAAGGCTGGCCTGAAATTCAAAGCATAATAGTACACCACTGCAAGAGAATAAGAGAAAGGGAGAAGGAGATAGTACAGAGGAGGTTGGCAGACTAGGCAAAATTAATACAAACGAAACTGGTGAAGGTTACAGCAGCTGTAGCCGCACTCCCTCTAGATAGGGACGCGGAAGATGAGGAGGGGTTGGTAGCGATACAAGGGAGAATGGCAGCAAACTGGGCAGGGAATGGGCTGCCACAGTGGAATAGACAGGAACAGTACGGAGGACAGCAGTGGCAAGTGCGGAACGCCCGTGGAGGAAGAGTTGGGTACAGAGGGAACCAAGGGGGTGGACTGGGATATGGAGGGAATGGCAGGTACGGGGGACCACAAGGGCCCCAGGGGGACAAGGAAGTTGTTGGAATTGTGGGAGGTGGGGGCATTTTTTACACGAGTGTAGAAGCAGGCCAACGTACAATTACCAAAACGATCAGCAGTATGGCCACCCCCACCCGGGAAGCCCACACGGCCTACCGATGGGCAATGGAGGGGGACAAGAACGGCAAGATCAAAGGTACCCAGAAGAACGTAGGGAACAAACACACAGTGTCCAGCAACACCCTCAGAGCCACGAGCACATGCCAAACACCCAGGGTAACCCCTTTGCCACAGCCGCAAATGGTGCACCCGCACCCTTTGGGGGGTGGCCGTGGTATCAGGAAATGTTTTCAGCCAAGGGGGTAACACGAGACACCCAGCATCGGACAGCCCACAGAGAGCAGTTGCGTGTCCAGTACTATCGACGACCCTCGATGCAATAGAGGAACCATTGATAGGGGCGGAGATAGGGAACGAACAATTCATCTTTATGGTAGATTCGGGAGCTAAAAATCATGCCTACATGAAGGCAGGTTTCCATTATCTAATCGTAAATTGGAGATGCAGGGGTTCTCTGGGACGGTGGTCGAAGTTCCTTACACAGAAAATGTGGATGTAACAGTGGGGGGCAAAACAGTAAGAGCCCCGCTGTTGTATTACGAACAATCCCCAATCAAGTTGCTGGGGAGGGTCCTCCTCAGCAAGCTCAACATGACTATTCGTTTTACAATAAGGGGGATAGTTTGCTCGACCACCGGGATCTGCCCATTATGAGTGTTGTTGGTAGTACACACATGAGCAACAGCACCAGAAGTGTGCGGTATACCAGTGGACCCAGACATGTTTATCCAGTGGTTAAAAACACTGGCACGGATGGTCCCAGAATTGAAGTGCCTAGAGTGGAGGGTGCCTGCAGAATTCGTTTTCCGCCCCATAGCACGCCCAGAGATAGTGCCAGGAACAGTGATGTCATTAGACTTACATGCAGTTCCGGTCTCAGCACAAAGAATAGCGGTCATTGCAATGGACATATATGGCAGCAAGTGTCGCACAGTGTTGTGCATCAATGCCGACATTGCACTGCGAGATTTATGAGATGAAGACCTCTTCACAGATTCAGAGAGTGATGGGGAAATAATAATGGAAATGGCAATCCCCTGTGATATCATGATGCAGACAAGACAGGTGCCAGTGCAACTGATGGCAGTGGTAGGAGCACCACCTTCATTCTTTGACAATGACATTATTGCCCAGAGTAAAACAGTACCCCCTGTCTCGGGAAGCAGAAGAGGGGATAAAAGAAACAATCACCACATTGTTAGCACAGGGAATAATCGTGCCATCAAATTCACCATGCAATACCTGTATCTACCCCATTAAAAAAGCAAAAGGGGGGGCTTGGAGGACGATCCAAGATTTACGCCCACTCAATGACGTCATCCAAAAGGAGTTCCCATTGGTACCCAATACTGCATCAATTCTATGCAGCATCTCAAAAGATGCGTCTCACTTCACAGTGGTCGATTTGAAGAACGCATTCTTCTCAGTACCACTCGTGGAAGAGTCTCGATATATAACAGCATTTACACTGGGAGGAAAAAGGTACAAGCATTGGAGACTATCCCAGGGGTACTGTGAAAGCCCAAGTATATTCAACAGGATTTTACACAAAGATCTAGGAAATGTGGCCACAGAGAGCACAATTTTTCAGTACATGGATGATTTGCTGATTTGCGGAAAAAATGAGGAGTGCAGGAAAGATTCTATTACACTCTTGACATTGTTAGCCCACAAAAGTTACAAGGTGGATAAAGGAAAGTTACCTGGGACAACTAATTTCGAAAGACAGTAAGAGGATCATACCAGACAGAGTGGCTGCCATTAGAACAGTAAGCAGGCCAAAAACAGTGAAGGAAATGCAGAACTTTCTCAGCATGTGTAATTACTGCCGAGCATGGATATTAGATTATGCAGCATATACAAGGCCATTACTGCAGGGGCTCAAAGAAGCTCAAAGAGAAAACACAGAAATCCAATGGTCAGTAGAACTAGATGATGCCTTCTTATCACTTAAAGAGCTAATTTCAAGCGCACCAGTACTTGCGAACCCAGATTATGAGCGCAAGTTTTATCTGTTCTCACATTGACAGCAGTACTGACACAAAAAAAAAATGTTGGGACACAAGCTACTGGCCTATTACAGTGGAACACTGGATGCAGTAATGCAAGGACACTTCGCTTGCGAGCAATCTCTCGCAGACGCAGCATTCGCAATTGAGAAAAGTGCAACAATAGTGATGGGATGTTCCGTGACACTGTTCGTGGAACATTCCCTATTCGCTGTATTAGAAAGATCAAAAAGCACACTCACAACGCAGCCTCAGCGTATCAAATAATTCTGTCCAGTGCAAACATACACATAGTAAGATGCAAAACAGTGAACCCCGCAAGATTCATCACAGAACCATGCACAATGGAAGACATACAAGTGCACAACTGTGCAATTTACAGAGGTGAAGAGGGAGACACACCCACAGTAAGTGAAAACGCACTAGCTGAAGGTGCAATATATTTCATAGATGGATCAGCATCAATAAACTCAGAGACAGGAAATAAACACGTGGGAATAGCTGTTGTAAGACTGGAGGAAGAGGAATATGAAGTGCTGGTACAGCAGCAACTACCAGCCCATTACTCAGCACAGGCTGCCGAACTGGTAGCACTTATTGAAGCCTTACATGCCACCAAAGGGTGTGCTGTCACAATCTACACAGACTCAGCATATATGACTACCACAGTGCATGGGGGACTGGCCTGATGGGGGAGAAGGGGATTTCACAGGGAAGATGGTTCACCAGTGCAACACGCAGAATTGCTCAAGGAGTTGATAGAAGTTTTGAAAGACCCTACAATTGTGGCCATCGTGAAATGCCAGGCACACACAAACACCGATTTTATCACTTTGGGGAACGCAGCTGCGGATGCTACCGCCAAGGAGGCATCTTAACTAACGAAAGAAAGAACAGGTGAGTTCTTGATACAGAAAAACACAGAGGAAGATCTCCCAGACGGGTATAAAAAAATACCAGTATCACAAATACTAGCACTCCAAGATGGGGCAGCAAATTAGGAAAAGGAGGTGTGGGAGAAAAGAGGGTGTAGCCAGTCACCCACAGACCTCCTATGGCGTCTAAACAATACAGGTAAGGTGGTTAGCGTTCCAACAACAAATTGGTTTGTCCCAGGGTTAGAGGACCAAATTTACAATGGAATGTACAACATGCCAAATATATAATTCAGGAATGACATTGAAGACACTGAGAGGGACATTACCCAAACCATCAGGCCCCTTAAGAGAACTGCATATTGATTATGCAGACATGGGAGAGAGGTGCAATGGGTTGTGCTACATGATCGTAGTGGTGTGCCCATTTTCAAGGTGGGTTGAGGCAGGACCATGTGCCCGCCCGGATGCCAAGTGTGCTGCAAAGTTCTTAGTGCGAGACGTTTTCCCACACTGGGGAATTCGTGAGACTATTCGCTCCGACAACGGCACACACTTTGTAAACAATCTCTTCAAGGAAGTAACGGCCCTGCTAGGGATAAAACACAAGTTATGTTCTATTTATCACCCACAAAGTAACGGCATGGTTGAGAAGATCAATGGCCTCCTCAAGGGAAGATCGTCAAAATTATGTTTTACTCTGAAAAGAAATTGGGTGCATTGTTTGCCCCTGGCTTTGTTGGAGCTGATAAAGCAGCCCAGCAAGGACCATCACCTGTCACTACATGAAATTGTAACAGGAAGGTGCATGCACACAGCAAATTCTCCGCTCCATAGACACTCAGATGCCCACAGAAGTGCTACAGTATTCGGTGAAGAATTCAATGACTATCTGACAAAGCACACAAAAGCAGCCCGTATGTAAGCAAGACAGCTCGTGCCCCCGTTCGCAAGTGAAGAAGGAAATGAGACAACGACCACTACCACAGAAAATTCAACAGGCCAGCTACTGCCAGGGGAGATGGTCTATGTAAGAAGTTTCGTACGTAGGTGGAATGCTCCAAGGTTTCATGGCCCATATGAAGTAGTGTATTGCACACCGACAGTGGTTAAAGTGAAGGGCCTAAGATATTGAATACATTTAACAGACGTTCGAAAAGCCTATGATAATGTTACACATGGACAAGATGAGGGAGTGGGGACGAAGGAAAAACGGACATAATAAGTACAAAAAGAGAAACGTAACGCCCTTCTAACGGTACTGATTGATGTAATATAAAAAGGATTCAATGAGTGACTCTTATAATGTACATACTGTTAATAACGCACTACAGTATCTCTCTCTCTCTCTCTCTCTCCCTCTCTCATATTCTTTTGCTTACAATTAGACAGTGGTGTAACCTAAACAAAATAACTGAGTAAAATAATTGAGTAACTTTTAAAAGTGTTTGTATTTTAATAATGCAATACACAGCTTTCTAAAATTACAAATAATACATATTTTTTGGAGATGCTTAATGCACTTTTATGTTTTCAATGTATAGGAGAAACCATGGCAACGGACGGGATGCCCGCAATGAATAGTATTAGGGCAGACAGGAATGGGAATGTTAATTTTGAATTGCGGAGATATTCGTATGAGTGTGGTCTGTTTGTATGCGCTGTCATATTTTTTACATTAATGTTTGGACTAGTTCTCCCCCACCCTTGTAAATAGTTTTACTTATTGTTCTAAGGCCTTGTTCATGTTTGTAAATACGCTTCTCTCACTTTTGTACCTGTTGTTATATTGTAAAGCGCTTTGGCTTAAAGCGCTATATAAATTCAATAAACATAAACATAACATAACATATACTGGGCGGTCACATTCATATCTATCGATATGAATGAGGGGGGAGGGAATGGAACCAACATGGGGAATGGAACAAAGATGGTCAAAGAAGGAGCCTCTCTAATATGGGACGGCTTTCAGGTCATATGGAGATATGACACCCACCCTGATCATGAACAGCACCCAAATCACACCAGCAATAAGCTGACCCACGTCCCACTTCCCTGTACAATGCCTGTGAATATAGTGTCTATGGTTTAAATGATCGTAATCCCTCTGTTTTTATCATGGTTATATAACACCACCGCCACCCCTGTCACACCAACAGCCCATCCATCCATAGAATATGAATTCCCCACAAGCATACAGGAAGAAAATGCAGAAATGACATAAAGGTTTTTTGCCCTATATGATGAGTGGGAAAAGGGGGGGGTGAACAGAGCACAGCACTACAAGCAGCAAAGAATGCGAGAGGGTACCTGTAACGCTCACCTGATTCCCACAGAGGCGCTGATCCCGGCTGGGCTGCTATCGTTTCTTCAATTGAGAAGCGTAGAGCTCGGACGACTCTCAGGACTGGGCTTCCTCTTATCGAATGTCTGACTTGCAGGGTAAGTTTTCTGCAGGTGGAAGAAAAAGGGTTAATCACTGTTTGATGGGATTCCTTCTCCCACCAATCGCCAGTTTCTCCCACAGCCTAGCTTTCTACTTGTCTCTGAGAGCTGTCACCTTAGGCGTATAAATGCTGGCCTCTCCATCCTGCGACTTATGCAGGGGTGCGTGGGTTCCAGTTACGTCACTGGAGGTCCTCAAAGTCTTTTGTGGCCTTAGAAGTGGCACAGGTGCTGAGATGCCAAAAGGTGATGCCGCCGTTACTGCACGAGCGGATGCCAGTAGGTATAAAGAGTTTATAGTCTTGAAGATATGGGCACCTTCAATGAAGTCTTTGCATTGTCTTTTTCAGGTGCCTGGATGCTGAGGGCGTGGTCACTGAGAGCGCGACACGTGCGGTTGTTCGTAGGTATGGGAATTTCAATGACACCTCAATAATGTCACTTGTTTTCTGTTTTCAGGTCTTAAGATGTTGCGGGCGTTGTTCGTCCGTTGCCGTTGCACGTGCGAAGTACGTGAGTATAATGATCTGTGACCTTATTACAGCACCTCTAACAATGTTCTTTTCTTATTTGCAGGTGTCGGGACCTTTCGGGCGTTTTCCCAGTCGCGGATGCACGTGGGGAAACACGTAAGTGTTAGGCTTTCTTGCAGTCTTTAATGGCACTTAAATAATGTCTTTTCTTGTTTTCAGGTGCCGGGCTGCTGCGGTTGAAGAGATCGTAATACGCGCACAAAAGCAGGTAAGAAAAGTAAATGCGGCCGCCTTCACCCGATTCCTACTTAACAATGTTCTTTGTCTTTACAGGTGCCGTTAGGCTGCTGAAGAGAAGGCCGCGAAGAATCCGTGAAAGCACAGATGGATCAGGTAAGCGAGCGCGGCTGCGAACGTGTTGCAGCTTGCTAACCTTATGTTTCTTTTGCTTGCAGGTTCTGCCGGTGTCTGGATTCCTGGATGGTAAGTATAGCTCTCGTGTCTTTCTTCCACAGGTTGCTGAGCTGAAGCTGGACATGTCACTGGAATGCTGGAGCTGACTCGCTGAGCGTCCTCCTGCAGATGCAGAATAACGCGAAGCACGTTTTCCCAATCGGGTGTGGTTTAAATAGTGCTGGAGTGATTGGGTGTCTTCTTCCTCAGCCTCGCCCAGGTAAAAGAGTTCCTGTGTTCCAGAGCTAAGGAGTGGCACCAGCCCCACCCAGGCAAGAAAGTAGTCCCAGTTCAGGGAATAGTTCCTCCCAGCAGAAGGCTGGGGACTTCATCCTGCCAGCATTTGCAAAGGTGAGTATGCAGCATGGTCTGCTACAGGTAGGTCCACCCAAGCACCTTTGCAAGAATTATGAGCCCGGCGCCCCTGGCGCCGGGACTGAGGTTCCTTATGAGCCTGGCGCCAGAGGCGCCAGGACATGGTCCAAAGGGCCCCAATAGGGGTTTGCTGGAGCCGGGACGAGGGTCGTGAGCCTGCTTCCGGGGATGCTGGGCTTGACTTGGCTTCTCGGGAGCAGTGCTCATTACAGCACCCCCCCTCAAGGCCCCTCCCAAACTTGTCTTCCCCGGAGGTTTTGGCCTATTGGGAAAAGTTTGGTGGAATTTTCTGACTAGACGAGGAGCATGGACGTGGTCAGAGGGTTCCCATGATCGTTCTTGAGGTCCGTAACCCTTCCAGTCGATCAGATAGTATAATTTTGACTTGATGATCTTGGAGTCCAGGATGTTTTTAACCTCAAATTCAGGTTCTCCATTTACTTGAATAGGCTCTGGAGGTTTTTTCAGTCTGGTTCCAGGTTGCATAGGTTTTAGTAGAGATACGTGAAACACCGGATGTATTTTCATGTGGGATGGCAAACCCAATTTGACAGCCACTGGGTTTATTATGGCTGTAATTGGATATGGTCCCAGATATTTTGGGTTGAAGGTGTGAGGTCCTTTAAGTGATAAATGTTTGGTGGATAACCAAACTTGATCTCCAACCTGGTATTGAGGGGTGTCTCTTCGGTGTTGGTCTGCTCCCCTTTTGTACCGTTCTTTAGCCTGTTGTAGGTGGATTGTCGCTTCTTTGAAAGCTTGAGTGATAGCATTGTGAAGTTGATCCACGGCAGGCGTTCCAAGATCTTGGTGCGGGTCGAGATTGGAGGTTCGAGGATGAATCCCATATAAAATGTAAAAGTGACTTTTTCCGGTTCCTGAATGGATCGAGTTGTTGTAAGCATATTCGGCTATCCAAAGGATATCTTTTCAATTACTTTCCGACTGCTGTAGCATACAACGTAAATATTGTTCCAGAGTTTGGTTTGTCCTCTCAGTTTGTCCGTCGGTCTGGGGATGATGGCTGGTTGAAAGTCTCACATCGATTTGAGCTAAACGACAACAACTTCGCCAAAAGTGAGAGATAAACTGGCTCCCCCTATCTGAGATCAAAACCAAAGGGAAGCCGTGCAATCTTACAATATTTTCAAGGAATTCCCATGCTAGAACTGAAGCTGAAGGTAAGCCCTTTAGTGGAACAAAGTGGGCCATTTTAGAAAACAAATCTACAATTACTAGAATAGTGTTGTATCCGGAACAGGAGGGTAAATCGGTGATGAAGTCCATGGAGAGGGTATGCCAGGGATGTGGCGGGATGTCTAGCGGATGCAGGAGACCCGCTGGTCTTTCCTTCTGACCTTTGTTTTGGGCACACACACCACAGGACATCACAAACTCCTTTATGTCTTTTCTCCATGACGGCCACCAGAAGTGTCTCTTGACTTTTTCCAAGGTTTTGGCAAACCTTGGAAAAAGGTGGCCCTCCATCAAGGAATCATGGTAGCAAGAGATTACCTGTTTTTGTAAATCGGCATGTGGTAGGAATAGTCGTCCCTGAAAATAAGGCAGGTCTTTTTTTATGATGAAGTCCTTTCCCTTCAGTTGCCAGTTTTGTAAGTCCGAAGGGGTCACAAGTTGTTTAACTTTTGCTTCGATATCTTCGATGGATTGTGAAGAAATCAGGCCCAGGATGCTCTGTTCTCGAATTATTGGCACAGGTTCGGGATTGACAATATTATCTCCCATTCCAATCCGGGAAAGGGCATCCGCTTTGCCATTTTTGTTGCCGGGGCGATAAGTAATCACAAAGTCAAATTCGGCAAAGAAAAGTGCCCAGCGAAGCTGTCTGGAGGACTGAGCTTTGGCGGTTTTCAGGTATTGTAGGTTTCGATGATCGGTGATTACCGTGACAGTGTGTTTGGCTCCAAGGAGATAGTGCTGCCAGGCCTTGAAAGCGGACTTAATTGCTAAAAGCTCTTTATCTGTGATGGTGTAGTTAATTTCAGGCGCCGAGAACTTGCGAGACCAGAATGCCACGGGGTGCAATTGGTTAGTTTCCGGATCTCTCTGTGATAGAACCGCCCCATTGCTAAGCTGGAGGCGTCGGTCTCAACGATGTAAAGGAGGTCTGGGCGTGGTGTTTCAGTATGGGTGCTGAGGTGAACTTGGCTTTTAGCTCTTGAAAGGCCTGTTCTGCTTCTGTTGACCACTCGAAACGTTTGTTTTTTCTTAAGAGGGCGGTGATGGGCTGCACCACTCGTGAAAACTCTGGAATAAACCTGCGGTAAAAGTTGGCGAAACCTAACATGCTTTGGACACCTTTCACGGAAGTAGGTGATGGCCACTTGATGATAGCGTCCACCTTTCTCGAGTCCATGTGGACTCCTTTGGGTGTCAGAATAAAGCCTAGAAATTCGACCTCCGTGACGTGAAAAACACATTTTTCTAGCTTAGAAAAAAGCTTATGTTGGCGGAGTTTTTCAAGGACGGCTCTAACATGTTTCCGATGATCTGCTTCTGAAGATGAGTACACAAGGATGTCATCTATGTAGACGACTACGCAAACATCTATGAGTTCTCTGAGGACATCATTAATAAAATACTGAAACGCGGCTGGTGCATTGCATAGTCCGAAGGGCATCACTTGGTATTCAAATAGTCCATACTTGGTGCGAAATGCCGTCTTCCATTCGTCGCCTTCTTCAATCCGTACCAAGTGGTAGGCTCCCCGGAGATCCAGCTTTGTATAAATGCAGGCGTTCTTAACTTGGTCAAGGAGTTCCGGAATCAGAGGTAGGGGGTATCTGTTCTTTACCGTTATCTGGTTCAGGGCACAATAATCAATACAGGTTCTAAGGTCACCTTCTTTTTTAGGTACGAAAAACAGAGCCGAGGATGCAGGAGACTTTGATGAGCGGATAAATCCATTGGCCAGGTACTGGTCCAGATACTGTCGCAAATGAAGATTTTCAGGCTCGGTAAGGGCGTAAATTCTACTACAAGGGGGAGTGGCTCCGGGTATCAGGTCTATTTGACAGTCGTAAGATCTGTGGGGAGGCAGGGTATTAGCCTGTTCCTTCTGAAAGACATCTTGAAATTCTTGATACTCTGAAGGCAATTGCGGTCCTTCGGATGTTGCTACCGCTAGGCCAATACTGGGTCGAGGATAACAAGTAGGTGCACACTCTGGGAACTGTATCGTCTTTGCTCGCCAATCAATTTGAGGATTGTGTTTCTCCAACCAAGGAATCCCTAGAATTACTTGGAATTGAGGGGCCTTGATAACGTCGAACACAATTACCTCCTGATGCCCGTCTTGGCCTAGTATCGTCACTTCAGTAGTGGTATGGGTCACTGGTCCGGAGGCGATTTCCGTCCCATCCACCGTGGTAATGACGTCTTTAACCACCTTTGGACAAAGAGGTAAGTTCATCCTGGAAGCCAATTCGCGGTCCACATAATTTCCAACTGCTCCGCTATCAATGTATGCCTTAATTGCATGTAAACGATCCGGTTGCTCTGGGTTTACGAGGACCATTGGCATTACGAAGTGCGAGGTCAAAGAACTGGTTTTTACGCTCGGCAAGCGGACCTCTACACTTGTCGGGCGAGGTCGTTCCCGGCTCAGGCTTTTCAGAACTCTTATCAGAAGCTCCCACTGTCTTCTTAGGTGGTTTCACCGGGCAATCTCGAAGAAAATGTCCTGAATTTCCACAATAGAGACATAGTTGCATTTGTCGTCTCCTGTCGCGTTCTTTCTGGGTTAGGGGACCCTTTACAACCCCAATTTGCATAGGTTTGACGGCTTCAACTCCTTTGGTGTGACTTTGAGGCTTAGGGAACACTCGTGTTTCAAACCTGGATCGATCCGCCTTTCTGTTTTGTAGTCTGTGATCCAATTAGACCACCAAATCAATGTACTCTGAACAATCCTGAGGAGGATTCACTACCTGGGCAAGGACGTCTTTGAGTTAGCCACGCAAACCCCTGTGAAAAAGCGTCATTCTTTTGTCCTCAGGCCATCTGGTTTCCACGATTAGCCTATTGAATGATGCAATGTAGGCCAAAAGATCTTGATTGCCCTGTCGTAGGGAAAGGAGTTAGTTGTCCAGGGCCTGCCCCTGGGAATGCCTTGCAAAAAGTCTTTCCATATTTGCCTGAAAGGTCGGGAAATCACGAAGGATCGGGTCATCCTGTGTAACCAGAGGGATCGACCAATCAGCGGCACTGCCGCTAAGATACGAAAGCACAAAGGCTACCTTAGTCTGGTCAGTCGGAAAGGCTGCAGGTCTACAAAGAAAGTGCAATCGGCATTGATTTATAAACACCGCAAACCTTTTAGGGTCACCAGAGAAGCGTTCAGGCGGTGCCAATGGCACATTTCCGGGTAGGTTGATTTGAACAGGATTGGCTGAAGCCGCTGGGATATAGCTCCCTCCTGAATTAGGTAGCAGGGTTTGCCCCGCTTGTGTCTGTAATAACTGTCTGGCGAGATCATCAGTTTGTTCTTTTGATATTATCAATTCCCTCCTAAGGGCATTCCTTTCCTGGCGGGCAGCATGAACTTCAGCTCTTAGTTCCCCTAATAACTGGGCCAGTTGGTCTGTGTCGGAAGTTTCCATAGCGCCTGGGTAGGAGGTTATTGGTAGGCTTCGCGTTCTGTAACGCTCACCTGATTCCCACGGAGGCGCTGATCCCGGCTGGGCTGCTATCGTTTCTTCAATTGAGAAGCGTAGAGCTCGGACGAATCTCAGGACTGGGCTTCCTCTTATCGAATGTCTGACTTGCAGGGTAAGTTTTCTGCAGGTGGAAGAAAAAGGGTTAATCACCGTTTGATGGGATTCCTTCTCCCACCAATCGCCAGTTTCTCCCACAGCCTAGCTTTCTACTTGTCTCGGCGAGCTCTCACCTTAGGCGTATAAATGCTGGGCTCTCCATCCTGCGACTTATGCAGGGTTGCGTGGGTTCCAGTTACGTCACTGGAGGTCCTCAAAGTCTTTTGTGGCCTTAGAAGTGGCACAGGTGCTGAGATGCCAAAAGGTGATGCCGCCGTTACTGCACGAGCGGATGCCAGTAGGTATAAAGAGTTTATAGTCTTGAAGATATGGGCACCTTTAATGAAGTCTTTGCATTGTCTTTTTCAGGTGCCTGGATGCTGAGGGCGTGGTCACTGAGAGCGCGACACGTGCGGTTGTTCGTAGGTATGGGAATTTCAATGACATCTCAATAATGTCCCTTGTTTTCTGTTTTCAGGTCTTAAGATGTTGCGGGTGTTGTTCGTCCGTTGTCGTTGCACGTGCGAAGTACGTGAGTATAATGATCTGTGACCTTATTATAGCACCTCTAACAATGTTCTTTTCTTATTTGCAGGTGTCGGGACCTTGCGGGCGTTTTCCCAGTCGCGGATGCACGTGGGGAAACACGTAAGTGTTAGGCTTTCTTGCAGTCTTTAATGGCACTTAAATAATGTCTTTTCTTGTTTTCAGGTGCTGGGCTGCTGCGGTTGAAGAGATCGTAATACGCGCACAAAAGCAGGTAAGAAAAGTAAATGCGGCCGCCTTCACCAGATTCCTACTTAACAATGTTCTTTGTCTTTACAGGTGCCGTTAGGCTGCTGAAGAGAAGGCCGTGAAGAATCCGTGAAAGCACAGATGGATCAGGTAAGCGAGCGCGGCTGCGAACGTGTTGCAACTTGCTAACCTTATGTTTCTTTTGCTTGCAGGTTCTGCCGGTGTCTGGATTCCTGGATGGTAAGTATAGTTCTCGTGTCTTTCTTCCACAGGTTGCTGAGCTGAAGCTGGAGATGTCACTGGAATGCTGGAGCTGACTCGGTGAGCGTCCTGCTGCAGATGCAGAATAACGCGAAGCACGTTTTCCCAATCGGGTGTGGTTTAAATAGTGTTGGAGTGATTGGGTGTCTTCTTCCTCAGCCTCGCCCAGGTAAAAGAGTTCCTGTGTTCCAGAGCTAAGGAGTGGCACCAGCCCCACCCAGGTAAGAAAGTAGTGCCAGTTCAGGGAATAGTTCCTCCCAGCAGAAGGCTGGGGACTTCATCCTGCCAGCATTTGCAAAGGTGAGTATGCAGCATGGTCTGCTACAGGTAGGTCCACCCAAGCACCTTTGCAAGAAATATGAGGTTCCTTATGAGCCTGGCGCCAGAGGCGCCAGGACATGGTCCAAAGGGCCCCAATAGGGGTTTGCTGGAGCCGGGGACGAGGGTCGTGAGCCTGCTTCCGGGGATGCTGGGCTTGACTTGGCTTCTCGGGAGCAGTGCTCATGACAGTATCTCAAGAGCAACAGAAGGAGGAGGGAATTCGGGAGCAGGAAATATGATGAGTATTCCGGCCTGGGGCTGGACACAATAGAAGACCCCAGACACTCACATCAGTCAAATAAGTGTTATGCGTATATGAGAACTCCTCGCGCGCGGCCCGCCAGACCCACCAGACACGAGCAGCAGGTCACAGGCCGCCTCACCCCTCCGTGCAAAAACTACTGTCTACATGGATAGGGTAGAGGACTCGTATTAATGCAGACAACGCTGCAATAGTAATGAAGAGGGCACTCACCTACATGCCCACAATTCAAGCCCTGATGAATGTGATCTAACTACCCCTTACCACAGAAACCAGTCGGCTATGAAATGACTTGACCTAGAGGACAATAAGATCACCCAGAGTCAGTGCATTTGGACTATGGATCCCCAAACCAACTAACCCCGAGGTCCCACCTTCACGAAAGAATCGAGAGAGAAAGATTCACCGAAGAATATCCTTTGTTCTTCTTTTTTAACACTTCTGCACCTGCATGACAGAGAAAACCCATTAAAGAGTCCAGTTCCTTTCATCTAGAAAGCAGCAGACACATGGCCCACTCTTTATGCTTGAAAGCCAAGCTAGAGACAAGTGCTCACTCGAATCATCTTTTTTAACAAAGAAACTGTGTGTTTCCTAAGTGTGACTACTGAATTGGGCAACCCACAGTAGGCAATCCCAAAACGGTCCTTGTTGTTATATACATATATATATATGCGGATATGAGCTCCACCACCAAGCAAACAACCAACGAGAGCTGTTACGTGTGCTCTCTGATACCCCATGCCTCAGACACACCTAAGGTACTACTGCCTCAAGTATTGACTCTTGCAGATGCCCAGCGTCTCCTTCATCTCACCCTTTGTAGAATCAAGAACACCTTCCAGGCACACACAGTATCTTTTGAAATGCTGCAAAATGAGAAAACATGCTATTCGAGACCCAAAGGAGTGATATGTTTAAAAGAACCTTTCTTAGTGATTAAAGGAACATTTTCGGAAAATTAGTGGAAAGAGGAAGTAATAACATGCAAAGCAGAAGTGCTACGAGGATTGCCAGCAGATAAATTGCAATGAGTCGAGAAAACGTGCACGCCAGTGTGGACTGAGCACATCACAAAGCTAACCTGGGTGACAGCCATTGAAAAACCCTTCAAATTGCAAAAAGAAATCACATATGAACTATGCTTCCTTGGCGAGGGAAAAAACAACATGGGCACAAATAAGAACTGTAACAAAATGCTCATCATCCCCAACATGAAGTAAGGGACAGCTGCCCTCATGGACACCGCATGGACACCTACTGGGTCTGCGGTAAACAAGCATACCTGCACCTCCCACAATCCTGCAGGGGCACATGTTCTTTGGCGATGCTGCGTACCGCCCTGATGGTGGTTCCGGAGAGCCATATCGAAGGGGGAAATGGACTGTAAGCTATCCAAGTTCCAGAGCACATGCAACCAATGGAAGAAACTCCAATGTATGCCCTATCCGTGGACAACATGCAAAGTCGGATGTCGAGAAAGTGGAGATCATCCAACTACATATCCATAGCTTCCACAGAACTGTTGGCACAAATTCCTGACAGGTTCCGGCTATTCAACTCCGCTGAAACATTCTTTGCCTCCCTCATCCCTAGTATCCAAGCACGAGCCAATGCAAAATGGCTGCAGATAACGCGCTGGGAGCTGATCCAACTGGCCAACGACACTGAAGAAGGATTCAACGTAATAAAGGTAGAACTAAGGGCCGTACGGCTAATGACAATGCTGAACAGGTATGTCCTAGACCTGTTGACGGCGATGGATGGAGGTATTTGCTGAAAAATCGGGAGCGCGAGCTGCACATTCGTACCTTCTGCGGACGCAGACAATGGAACCCTGTCACACGTTATTGGGGCTATGCACAATTTGGGGGAGCGGATGAAGAAAGAAGGTGGAGTTGACAAGAGCTCTTGGTTCAACAACATTTTTTCATGGGTACCGTCCTGGCTCGGAATGACTTTAAAATGCTGATACCCATTATCGTGTTTTTACTCCTGATTTTTTGTGTGTGCCAGCTAGGTCTTCGGTGCTGCGCAAACACAGTTCCAACAATAAAAGAACCCCTAGAACGAGAATGGAACAAGCTTGAAGTATGGGTAGACTTGGAGGGGGTTGGGGGATGTATATATATGACCTGCACTCCGGATGAGTATGCTAGGGCGGCAGAGAGCCTCTGAGGGGTGTGTAGGGCATGGATGTCCATCAAGGGGAAACCAGCATGGGATGAAGCAGTAGCTAATGAGAAAGAACGCGAGAGGTTGGGTGAGTTACAATATTTGTTACTTAAGTAACAAAAGGGGGAAATGTATGGGAGGAAAGGTCTTTAGGACCCCCCTCCCCCACATTGCACCTCTACGTGAGGCTCATGACTCGTCAGCAGCCCAATGCACCTGGGTCCGGGAGGCAGGGTGGCTGCGGTTCCACACGTGGGGCTACACGGCTCACCTTGTAGCATAAAATAGAATCCATTTTTGTAATACACTTAGACTCCATTTTGAACATACAGAACCCAGGCCTCTGTGGAACAGGCTGCCTGCAGAAGCTGCAGCTCCCCCACCCACTTGTCCACGCACTGCGAGCCCTGCACTTTCCCCCAGCCTCCTCCCCATGGTAGATCAGTTGAAGGCCCGTTCTACGAGCAACTAGATGCGAACAAGTAACAGAACAAACACTATATCATTTACTTTCCACAGTACATCATTGCCCTGGCCTTGACCTGACTCTTAGTTGGGGTCTGGGAAAGATCAAAGTCTTCCCTATCAAGCATACCTCGACCTTGCGCAGACCCCCCCCACATCCATGATATATGGCGCTCATGACCCCCAACCCTGTTCCCCCAGCTGAAGTGTTAAACCCATAGTGCCAGTTGCTCACTTAATATGGTACGCCCCCCCCGCCTACCCCAGTACATTTCCATGTAAGGGTGTCCAGCGTATGGACACTCAAATGCTCCTTTTACTGACCAATGTTTGCTGCCTGTGTAAAATAATTAAAAGTGCAATATATAAAATGCTTGTCTATAGTATGGTTGGGAGTGTTATGGTATTTGTGAGTTATTTGAAGTTCTGAGCCACATCCGCTGTGGTTGAAATGATAAGATGAACTTGTTGTATCCCTAATCCTCGAGTCACAAATCCTAATCACATGATTAAAGTTGTGATATGTCACTTAGACCCATGCATCCAACAACCAGGTTCTACCTCACGTTTTGTGTGCATTTTTCCCCCCGTGGGATAAAAGCAAAAGAGTAATGAATGTTATATGATGTTAATGAAAACCTTTTCACAGTATTGATTTAGTAAACACGAGTATATAAGAATTATAAAAATGTGCCCATTACATAAATGCCCCAAGCCCCCAGCCACTCGGCCCTGTAAGAACATTCATGCTGTTCCGCGAACAGAGAGCCGCGAAAAGTCACAAGGCCATCTCCCACTTCTTCTCGAGAGCTGCACATCTAACCCCCCTCGTCCCCTCAAGGCTCGCCGGGGCTTGAAGGTTCTGTTAAAACAGTACAGCTACACCTCCCCGCATTCCTGCTGGACCAGAACCAAGCATTTACCTTCCCCCATTCCCCCGACGCCAGATGCCACCATAAAATCACTATGTGCCTCCTGGCCAGGCTAAGAAGAATTATGACCCACACAACCCCAACTCCCTCCACCTTTTGAGGTATTAGCTATGTGCCCCCTCCAACCCTACAGTATTTCACTTCACCCTAGGTTTAATGGACCAGAGAAACAGTTATTCACCCTTGTACTAACATAACGTAAAACTATCACTCACTACATCTAACAGAATAGAATGATGAAGATGGCCTAAACTTGTACCCCCTGATAAAACACCTGGGCCCATGAGGTTGGATCCCTTGTTAATGCCAACTTTATGATGATGTATAAAGGAAGCCTCGTATTGCATACTGTTTTCCTGTTTCCCCTCCCTGGTACTAGATTGATGTGTTGAAGGTTCTACATATCAACTTGACATAGGCGGGTGTGATGAATGTGTATGAGTGGCCACCAGGGCAAGTTTTAGTATTGAAGTAGTGAATCCCCTTGGAAATCTTGCGCCCTGGCACCTCACCCCGATAAGCCCGGCTGACCCAAGAACTCTGTGATGCCACCACGTGGATCCCCGCCAATCATGGAGCACCGTGCTTGCTGCCAACGTAGTAGCTAGTCGTCGCCATCCAATCCCAAAGACTCTGTGGCCCCTATAGCTTCGCTAAAGGCATGACGTATATTTGTAATATAAATGACTGTCTTTGCTATTGTCAGACAGAGCGCTCTCGGAGTTTGCAGAGTCCTTTGCATGCCCTATATCGATTTAGATAAAAAGACGTTCAATCTCAACCGCACTTGGTCTTGGTCCCCAGGGGTGTGTCCATCATTGACTCTCATTGGGGAGTGTTATATGCCTTTTGGGGGACGCTCACTTTCAAATGCCATCAACTTATTTGTGTGAGTGGTCTCTGTGGTGGATGAGATAGTGTGGAGGAAGCATGCCAGGGATAATAGGCATGTGGTGGGGTTTGAGACATGTTTTTGTTAGTAAGAGTTTGTCTGGGGAGTGTGTGCTAATGAGTTAATTGATTTCATGTATGTGACCAGGTGTAGAGTGGCAGTTGAGAAGAATGCAGGTGCACTCAATTAGTTGTTTGTGTAGTGTTTTGCTGTGTTGGAGTTTAATTTGAACGTCATTTGCGTGCTTTGAATGAGGCATGTTTTCTGGCAAACAAGGGCTAACCGGCAACAAAGAATAAAAAAAGGAAAGATTATAGCCTTAGCTCTGTCAACCTTTTTTTTCTCTAACGAAATTGCTTAAATTCCCACAGTAACTTAGAGGCACTTCAGCAGCAAAGAAATAGAAATAGGAAACAGGAAGCCAGACTTCTTTTAAAGCTGCAGCTGCACGATGTTGATAATGAGCTGGACGGAGGACTGCAAGTGGAGATTCATGTTGCAAATCGACACTGCTAAGGGGTTTCTTCCCTACTTTCCACCTTTAACTGGGCCCCCCAGGGCAGGAATCATCTAAGTCTAAGCCAAAAGTATCCTGTACGGGGCACAGACCTCTGCAGCTTTCTTCAAGTCTCCAAGCAATAGAATAAGGGAAACAAATGATGGCATGTTCTTTCACTCACAGTTTTATGAGTATGCTGGCAAATGCCTGTATACACGTGGATGCCACAGGGTGAGCAAACCTGTAATTGTATGATTTGCTTGTGGGATGGATTAGAGGACCCGATTTACCTGAATCCTGACAGGGGAGTGGGCGAGATAAAGTCAGTCCATTCAGTGCTGCCAGTGCCTGTCACTGCAGGAAGCAGCACTTACTCAGCAGATAGTTCTATGAAAAATGTGGCACAGATTGTAAACAGAATGGTGACAGAAGTGGGAGTACAGAGCTACTGGTCTGACAGGAGGCTCAGCAGTGACATCATTTGCCTCTTTAGGCAAAGGATCTGTGGTGTAATGATGAAGACTACAAGAGTATCAGATACTAAAGCAGTGTACACCTGCCTCCCTAAATTGTTAGAAGTGTCCCCTGATGTTATGATTAGTATTGACACAGACAAGGCCATCATTGTCACAATTATTTTGGTATTCTCATGGGTATTGTTTGACCATGAATGGGTGGAGTGGGTGTTGGTACAATACAAATGTAGTTAAAGCAGAAACTTTAATTAATAAGACATCATGACCACCATGTCCCCTACCTTTCCTGGAATTCATCAAAACATGTTTACATGAGTAGGATAGCCAAACTTCTACCCCTTCGTCATAACTTTATTTAAAACATGTTAAAACATGTTTTGCATACAGTCCTACAACTGCTGTGTAATTCAGCTGTACCCCTATATTTATACAAACAATTGAAAATAAACGTGTACACACATTATAGCTGTTCCTATTTCTTCATATCATATATACAAACTTGTTGGTGAATATAATTGTAAACAGAGGCATCTCTCTAAGCTATATCCACAATATTTTCTGTTATGCCAACATTCCACACTTCCTACAGTGCTACGTCAAACCCACACAAAACACAAGTACCACCCTACCATGATAGTGAAGTTATTTAGAAAACGGTGATACCACAACACTGTGTATAGTGAGTTTTCAACCTCAAACAAACATACAATTTCGTGACTCCTATACGTGGGACACTGTTCACATCACTAATCCAACATGTTTCTGTCTCTATACAATGAATGTGGACATTACTCAGGGAACAACACTTAATACTATGAAGTGTGAAACATGAATAGAAGCTCTCAATTATGGTCACCAGGGTTCAAAGTGGACCCAAATGGACAGTGATTGTCTGTTCATCTAATCAGGGGACCCATTTGGGACTACATTGAACATTGGCTTGCACTTGGTCTTCATTAATGAGTGTACAGTCCAACTCAACCATTGTTTTCTAAAACTTGTCTTAAAATGTTTTTGGATTTTCAGAATATTCATTGTTTCACGACTCATCAGATTTGATTTTGTTACATTGTCTTCTGTCCTGAAAAAAGCAGGGCCACTATACCCCACAAGTGCCCATCTAGCCAAACCCCCTATATATGATGGGTCGACAGTCTCATTTTCTTTGTCATGTTTACATATTCCACTTGTTGGTTCTTTTCATTTAATTTGAGTCTTTTTTATTTGTTTTGACCATTCAATGTTAAATCTCAACCTGGTTAGCCAGGAACATTTAAAGACACTTGTGATAATTATGTATATCTATTATTTGTTATGATTGTTTTGTACTGTATGTGTCTTTTTGATATGTAATGTTCCAGTATTTATCACATTCATGCTTGCCTCTGATTCGCTGTGGACCGTCTTTATGATTAATCTGTTTCTTATGTTAAAATAACTTACTTTTTTAGACTCCCGCTCATAATTCAACATTGAAAATGGATGTTCATGTGTCTTTTGTGCAGGCAAGGGACTTCCCTTGTGTGCCATATGTATGATACAGATAAGATTTGGCTTTAATAATGAGTTGCCACTTAGCATACGCCAACACAGGAATGTCTTACATTTAAAGAGTAAAATGTCAGCAGGATAATAGTTCAACGTAACATTTTAGTGTTGGAACAGATGTGCAGATGTGAATGCGGCCGCTATGCTGGCATGATTTAGCAGTCATCCCAGCTGTCAGACAGTGCACATGTGGCTGCTGAACCTGCTCTGTGAGACTGGAGAGCAGGCACTGCAGAACAGGATACTGTTGCAGCAGGGCACCCGTGTACACTATGCTTTTGGCATGGAGTTTGCTGAACGGGAGGTCTCAGTAACACACTACCCTTTTCTGAGATGAAATTCCCTGCATCATTCAATCAAACATATATATATATATATATATATATATATATATATATATATATATATATATATATATATATATTAAAAAGCCAGAGCTTTTACAGCCTTGCCAGATGGCAGTCTTTCACAGTCTCAACCAAAGCATTTATAAAATAGTCTTGAGGCATGCTAATACAAATGGATTTGGATATTTATTTTAATTTAAAGCATTTCATTTTTTTTAAGCTGTTACAAGATGTGGTAATTGGAAGCAAAAATATATCATGTATTTTTGGCTCCTTCTTCACTGCAACCGAAGGTGCTTCTTTCAAAGCAGGGATGCAATGCAGGGAGAAGATATGAGCCAGAAGTGCTGGTTTAGGCAGGTATATACATGTTTCCATGACCATGGAAGTTAACCGGGTGGGTACACAGGTAAAGGACCCCCGGAGACCATAGCCCACCTCCTCTGGCATCTTTGCTTTAGCTGCACTATCATGCCAAAGGTTTTGCCTACCTAAGTCCTGCTTACACACCCACCAAAGAAGCAAAGATAAACAGGAACAAGAATAGCAATTACATTCCCCAGCAGAAACAAACTCAAAATCCCAAACACAATAAGAATAAACAAATGTGTTCAAAATTACAAAATATTAAATAGATGCACATGCAAAATGCCAAACCACAGAGAGAACAACATCTCAATGATGCTTTTACAATGCCCGAGCCATTATCACTCGTGTTTTCGTTAACTACTGTAAGCTGAGTCAAGAGCAACGTTATTAGAGTAGTTTAAACTCCTGGCATTAATGCAGACAACGATTTCCAAGGTTATTGTCTCAGAACATACGGTAGTTAATGGCCCCATGGGTCTCATTCAGCTGATTGATATGCAGTCTGTTAATACGCTTAAGTGATTTATTGACTAGCTTAATTTACAAGCAAACGGCTTTTCGAGGTTGTCATGTAACACACGTTGGAACATTTTGTAACTGGCTTTCTCAGTATAAAAGGAAAATACTTAATTGAAATATGGTTCTTCACAGTCCTGATGCTTCTCATACGATATGTAATCCATTACCCCCCCATCCTTCTTCCTCTACCCAGTCCTGAAATATGAAGGAGGACTGGGATGGGCAAGTGTAACATTTGGAGTAATGATCATTACCAGTAAATGATCTGGGGATTACCCTTGTGTCCTTTTTCCTCAACCCAGTCCTATCCCATATTTCAGGATTGAAGCAATGAAGAGTAGGACTCGAAGTGATCAAGGTTTACAAGTAATGATTCATATATTGTCTATGGTGTAGTCATCACAATGACACAACATACTTTTGCTTCACTTGTAGTTATCCAGGGAACCCCAGATGTAATTGTACATTTCCAAAGAACTGCGTATAATAAATAAGTTAGATATAGAGCCTGATCTTTTCAAATGGTTTCTGTTTAGTGAATTTACATACAGACTTAACTGTACTTATTGAGACGACCATGCACCCATCATTATCAGGCACTTTTGCTTAGTATATGTATCATGTACCGGAATTCTACAGAAGCACTTTTACGAAGACGACATATTCAAAGGCACAGGCACCATGTATCTCAAAAGAATGAAATACTCTTTATTTAACACATGTTGGTTTCAGGGCAGGTACTTGAATAAAGATGTAGAGACAGCAGGCTGCTCTACTACCATTTATGGATGCTTTGACCTATGTCACGATTTCCATTTAGTGAATCTAGTTCTTTATCCTCACAGGGGTTTGAATGTACTGTAGCAGAATCACAGATAATGAGTGCAGGCGACATATTTCAAAATGGGCAAACCGTTGACAAAATGGCTGCACCTTAATCCACCATATAACATGTATTCAGCCATGCGCGTGTACTTCTGAAATTGACCAGTTTTTAGATTTAAGCGTGGAAAGAGAAAGTGACAGAGTGAGGAAAGCCAGAGCAGACCACGGTTTCCAAACATGGTTTGTTATGTTTTCAAATATTTCTACAAAAACACATCTTCTCTCACAGGGTCTAACACACTTTAATTGTTTACGCCTCCTGCTCTATTTCAGTCAATGAGAATACTTTTTGCCGTGTTTATATATTTCTTATGATTTTACCATTTACGACTCTGTAGTGTATCATCCTAAACTATCAAGGAAGATGTTCATGTTCTCCAAAAGGTGACTGAAACAATGTGTGCAGAAGATTTATTATTCGCACCTGGGGAAGGGTGCTCAGCCAATCAGGTGACTGAAGATGCGGGCGAGAACACACAGTGGAATGCCTGCATTTTCCAGCCAACCAAGTTTCTTCCCCGGGTGGTGCCATCTTGTTTGTGGGGAAGCAACAGGGAGCTTTTCCCTGTTGCCTCATCACGTCACCATCCTGCCTACCGCCCCAAACACACCCGGATCCTTTTCCCCAAACCCTTCCTCCATCCCCACTTACCTGCTGGACCAGAGATTTGCGCTCCAGTCCTGACATTCCTCCTGGCCGTGGCGGCCACCATATAAAGTCCCTGTTCCTACGGCAGTGCCATCTATTTTCTTTTACTGTTGATTTGGCTTGTGCAAAATGTGCGGAGATCACCTCCCGTTAAAATAAAAATTCAGAATTTTGCATTGAGCATTCATAGTGAATATATGATAATTCCTTGAAAAACCACGTAAATGTGTGCTGCACAGAATGACCAGCTAGCCCCATGCCCACCATCTAGTTGTGTTATCACCTTCCCTTTTTCTGTAGGTATTTTTATATGTTATGCTACTGAGCATTGATAGTGCAGTGGACTTGCCTCAGGGCAATAACGCTTGTCTTCAGGGGTAGTGTGCTGTGCCCCCACCATGTTTGAGCCGGACCATGGTCTCTGGAAGCAGGTGGTATTGGTATATATAAGAGGTCGATCCCCAAATATTTTACTCCCGGGGAGCTAGTGGTGTAACAGGGAAAGGTACATAGGACAATTAAAAAGAACCACAGGCCACCCCATCCTCCTGTTTTGCTCATGTAGTTATTTTTATAGGTAAAGTGGCATTGGGGATGTAACATCACAGGCCATAACCAAAAGCAATGGTCAGTGACACAGTCAGTATTTTGGAGTCTTATCTATTTTGGCTGTGTGTTTTTAGGCTTTTGTACACGCGAGAGTGTGGAGAAAAACAGAAGAAAACTGTTTTAAAAAATGTAAAGAAAAAGGAGCCACCCTACTCTAATTTTAGATGTGCCATACGTTGTAGTTTAGTCTCTGTATTGTCACTCATGCTATTATATCTTGTGCCTATTAAATGTTTCCCTAGCTAGTTTACTGTCATGTATTATTCTTTGCTTTGTTTAACTTCAGCTACTTTTCCATACTACATGAGCTGTGTTGTGCTGTTTTGAACTTTTAAGTTCTATTGTATTTCAAAACCTGAAGTGAGCCTCTCCCTCACCCCACACCAGTAAACTTACAATGTATAACTGCAGTTATGATAAAAGTCAATGAACTGTAGCCGGGGATATACAAGAAAAAATGTTTTTGGTTATTATTTTATTGTATTTGTGTATTCCTATGTGATAAGTAGTCTTTAAAAGGACTGTTTTGGGGTGCACTGAGTGTAATATTTCAGGACATTTGGAGCACTGTTTTGATGTTATGAAGGAACACTGCATTCCCTTTATCGGTTAGGTATACTCCATCATGTCTATACAATTTGGCCATGTAGAACTGTATGTTAATGTTTGAAATCCATAATTGGTTGTGGTCTCTTATGAATGCTGGAACTACCTTATCAACATTTCTCTGTGTTTTCTCAATTTTACCATTAAATCTGGAGTTCCATCTGCATAAATCTGGAGTTCCATCTGCATTTTTGCCTCTGAGTCAAATTGGAAAAGATAAAGATTGTGTGAGGAAATAGATCCAATCATTTTCCCATGTCTTGTTTCAACATTAAAGTAAGGGACACACCTTGTACCTTCACTAAATCATTGCCTACACAATGAATTAGTATGACATCTGGCTGCCCTGTACTTCTCATACTTAACAATATTGGTAAAACTTAGTACCAATGTATTCCTCACAATCCAAACCATTTAATTGTAAAATCTATCAAACCTAGGTCCATGTTAATATTTAGTTTCTTACAAAAAGCCAGTAACTAAAACAGCCAACTGTCTCCGATCAGCCACACAGTTTTCAAACCATCCATGATATCTGCAGTCTGTCTCTGTTTCCATGAAAATGATTCCTAGTTTGAATCTATAGTAGTTTGTATGAGCAGGGTATGTATGATGTGGGCGTTTTGGTGTTTGTAATTGGTAGATGGTACTGTTGTAATTATCCGTAGCTATCCAGCAGCAACTCAGTGTGCAGCAGTGCTACTCGTGGGTAGATGTGGACCCCTGTGCAGCCGCAGCTATATTAGGGCAAATGAAATGCCATGTGTTTGTGGACATGCAGTAGCCACAGCTATCCGGCATTTTGGGTGGAGTAGCAGTATAGATGCATTGAGTTTTTTGGGGAATTGGGAGAGAGAAGGGGAGTGGAGAAGCATAGGGAGTGGAGGGGGGCTGGTATGTGTGTTAGGGATACTTGTTTGGAGTTTGAGGGAGTGGAAATACATTTTTTAATTCATAGTTTTTGAGAATCGCTGCGGCTAAAAGAAAACTTCCATGATGGACTTTTGTAAAATCGCGTCTGTAAAAAGCACTTGCTTAGACGCATTGACTGTTTGTGTCATTTTATTGGGTGTGACCATAGGTGTGATAATATTTAAAGCCGCGTCTATAAATATATTTTTCCGTGCAATAACCATATTATTATGTGGGTAATACAACACCAAAATCTTTTTGTGTGTGTTTTTTTTATTTTTTATCTGCTTAGGTGTTCTCTTATTTCATTTGAAGTTTTGAAGGCTGGCTTACTTTTGATTTTGGGCTTTCATAAAAATTGACATGTAGTCAGGAACACAAAGCAAGATTTGCACCCATGTCTAATAGCTGTGGCTATAAAAGATGCTGGTTGGGGAAAAAAATACTTTTCTGTCAGTTTTATTGTTTGTTATCGGTTGTTATTTTTCTATTTCTGTAGTTGTTTGTGAAAGGTTGTGGTGAAAATATGTCATCCATTTTCGTAGTTTTATTTGTATATTTATTTGGTATTCCTTTTGGAAAGTATTAAAGCCACAATTTTCTGCAGTTTCATTCTTTTGATTGCAGAACTCTGCCTGTGTACATGGCAGGCATGTGGGTGATGTGAAAGTAAGTGTTATTAAATATTTACATATTTGAAGGTTTATTTGCAGTGTTTTGAGTGTTAGTTATATTGTTTAATGCTTTCAAATGGTGTTTATTATTATTTTGTTCATCTGCTCTGATTGTGTGACAAGTATTCTTTAATGCATTTTTTTTACTTTCACTAACATGGACCTACAACATTAGATTTGTCAATCAATGGCATTTATATATAGGCATTCCGTTTTTTATTCATGTTAGGTTTGTAGAATGAGGTGACTCTGGATTTCAACAGTGACTCCACATTTTAGCTAGGGCTCTCCATTTCAACAAGGGTAAAAGATGAATCCCCGTAGTGAGCAGGATTTGAGACTCATGTGTGAGACTAAACTGAATCTAGTAGATGTGAGTTTTGGGAATGCATAGAACACATGCCAGAAAAATTAAGGTTTTGAATTTGGCATTGCATAACATGATTTTAGCCCTTTGCATCACTACACAACAGTTGTGGGCCTAGTTGCACTAAAATAAAACATGAGACTAACATACGCTAACCACTAATAGCCCCTATTTATATTCAGAGCAAGTCAGTCAATGACTTTTATATGAACTTGCTGCAGATGTCATGACTCGCCATTTATGCCCCTTCTGGACTTCCTGGTCCATGGTGCACCGTACCGCTGGAGCCATTCTCCTCTCAACATCGCCGGCGCTTCAGCCATGCTGCGGTCTAGCGTTTACGCCGGTGCCCTGGCTTCCTAGAAAATGGGCACAACCATGCGGTGCTGTTCATCTCAACAATCCTTTTCTCGTTTGCAGCTAGTGTGTTCATTGTTCCCTTCCTTTCCTCGTATCATTGTCTGATACCATCCATATTCCCTTTTCTTCATTCCTGGATTATTGAAGCGGCTTGTTGCCTTCTCCGAGGCCGTCCGCGCATTCCTTCCTGTGCTCCCCTTTCATGCTTCCGCGCTCGCAACTCCATCTCAATACTTGCGAGTAGTGCTTCCCGTCCCTGGTTCCACGCTTATTCCCGAACATTGACTGCTCTTACTTTCCTGGAATACTGAACTCTTGTCTTCCTCTGAGTCTGCTCTCATTCGACGCTGGATACGCAGGACCACCAGCCTTACCTGTACAAGTCCCGGACATCCCGGAAGACAGAGAAACCTTCAAAGAAGAAATCGACAAAGGACAAACGGGTAAGACTGGGGGTAGAGTGTGACAGCAGATTGATAAACCCAATGTGCAAGGCATTTGGGCTGTGCAAGGTTAGCTTGGAAATGCAATAAATTTACAATTGCACAAATGCACAATTAAGGCTGAGCTGTGTTTGAATGAAGAAGTGACAAGTCAGAATTGTGGAATGTGAAATCCATTTTGCTGAAAACTAGTTTATTGTTTAAAAGAGCTTCAGAGCAGGACACATTACAGAGATGTAGCTATTTGCATGTGTTGCTACCATTATAAGCAATCAGGATGAACACGGTCAGAACATTCAAGAGGATTGGTTGGCTGAATTTCAAGGGAGGTGGTTCTGACTGAAATCATAGAAAAAGTCTGCACTCTTACATTTCATCTAGGTGCAATTTATATACATGGACAGGTTTAGGGAGGGAGCTTAAAAGGGCTAGCAAGAAGAGGTTTGCTCTCTTGGGCTGGTGCAGGTGTCCCAGAGATGGGCATCCTTAATCTCTGTCTGACCCTGAGGGCGTGCGACAAGTGCTGGCAGGCAGGCTGAGGAAAACATTTTTGGGACTCTTTCCAAGCGCAGTGCCAGATAAATAATTCTTCTGTCCAGCAACTAGACTGGGGTTGTGAGCAGTCCGAGGGTGCACACAATTCAGCTTCATTCTTGTGGAGTATCTAGTTATTCAAGGTGTGTGTAGCTTTAAAATCACAAGTGTAGATGTCTATTTTGCATGGGTTCTAAATATCAGGCATACCAAAGCCTGTTCGCTCCCAATTTTACTGAAATGAAATGTATTTTCCAATGTGGGATTCCCTGCCAAAAATAATTGTGAAGAATTGCACTTTCAGAGCTAACAGTCACAAGGTCGTTACGTGGTGCTCTCTTCCAAGTTAGAGGTGGGAGAGAAGGCTATAGTAATTCTAAGAACTTCTAGAGGGATTATTGCCTGGGGTTCGAAAGAGCAAACCGTGTGCTAAATATTGCTGCTGGAATTGTAAACACTTTGGGCCTGATTCATGGAAGTGTTTTATAATGGCATAATCCCATAGGAAAATGTTCCATGAATCAGGCCCATTGTATTATTCTAACAGATTGTGAATTCAGCTTGAGCAAGTGAACAAAGCCACACATCTTTTTAATGCATTACATGTGATGTTTTATTTTATTCTCAATTACTTATACACTGCTTGCAAAACAAACAAGTCAGCTCTGGGATTTATTTATTCTTGTGTTATCATGCAGAGGTGAAGTAAGTGGTAATTGCATTTTACTGCAGGTGGTATTTTACTGTATCTCATGTGGTAAAATGTAAGCAAAGAAAGTCACTGGAAATGATGTTCTTCTAACAGGCTCTGAGCAATACGTGTTTATATTTGATTTACATGGTAAAGGTATTCTGAGATACTGCCAAAATGGTGTAATGTATTGTAAATAAAATACTGTAAGGGCATACAATCATCATTTAGAGTGTACAAAGTCCAGTCTTTGCTTACTCTTAGTTACCGCGGTATAAGAACAGTTATTAGGTGGTACTCTGAAGTTAGGCTTACCACTATACCATGAAATATCAAAAATACTACCAATCGAAAATACCACCCAAAAATACCTGTAACAGGTTGAATGTTTATTTGATTGTATTTGTTGTAATTTTGATGCAGTTTCAGCTATGAGGTACCATTAGCTGTTATGAGTTTTCTGTGAGGTAGTAAATTGATGGTAAGCTCATTTTATTCATTTTTATTTTTGTATTGTGCTGTTGCTGTATTGTTCTCATCATTCCAGTAGATTTCCACCAGTTGTTGGACAGTTAACTTCTGTGAAAGGTCCACCTATATTCAAAATATAGTGGTACTGCTAGAGGTGGGAGAAGCACAATTTTAGACAGTTTTTGAAAAGCCTTCTTTTTGAACCTCTGAGTGCTGCAGGTTTTTCAAGTCTCTGGTCTTTGGTGGCAGCACCTTTAATGTGTGGGGTTTGATTCTGTACAACTGCTGCTCACACTTAGCTTTTTTAACATTTTTATTTATCCAAGATGGATGTTTTCCCCCAATGATTGGTATGTGGAAATAGAACAACAGTGTTGTATGCACACAGGTTGTATTTTATATAGTGCATGTGATGTACTGCATACAAGATTTCAGGGTCATAAAATGTGTGTATTAAATTGTGTTTGTTAAAATGTGTGTGTTTTTTACCTGATTATGTTTTGTTTTTTTCAGATAGAAGGATATTATTTTTTGTAAACAAAGATGAATAACCGTGGCTACGATGTAGCCCAAAGGGCCATTGCAAATTGGAAGCACAGTTAACTACAGTGACGACTGAGGAGGGCCATAGTGGTGGGTTCGTTGGACTATACCCATGGCTATAGGCCTCAATGTGCAAACAATTATGGTGTTTGTACCCGAAAGTCATTTACAGGACTGATCTTTTATGTATATATTTATACAAAATCTATGAGGTTTAACATTCTAACTGCGTCTAGAAAAAAAGTCAATGAACTCTAGTCTCGGCTATGAGTGAGGAGTTAATATGTACTTTAAATAACTCTTTGATATATTTTTCTACTGTCTCCTTTGTTATTCATATTCTGCTGTCAGTTACTTAAAAAAACATATAATCCCATAGCCACGACTACTGCAAATGGAGCACCATTGGTATATTTTTTATTGCATTTCGGAGTAGCAACGACTGGGGGTGTAGTATAATTTAGCGTGTTTTGGAGTGCAGCGCCACTGCATGAGATCACATTATTAATATGCTGTGGTACAGCAAGCCATGTGTTGCCAGGGTAACATATGGACATGTATATGAAGACAGGCTGTCTATTTTAAAAGCACTATATGAAGACAGACTATCTATTTTTAAAAAGCACACCATTTTTTTTTCATTTTTTTTCTCAATACCTATTTAAAAGCACACCATTTTTTTTCTTCACTTGAAATGCCTCACTTACAGGAGACACATTAGATACTTGATTAATTAACTTAACTAACAAATACTAACACGATTCTAACTACTTAACATTATAATGTGTTCTCCATGTGCAAAATGAGGCAGGCTGAGATTCATTTTAAAACGGGCAATTTTTCTTTGCCCTGTTCACTGTCTTTGCAGGAATCAAAATTCGAATGCGAGTAAATCAGTTAGATACAGTTGCTTTCTGTAAAAGTGAGCTATTGTTGAGGAAGTAGGAGGCAATAATCTACGTAGACTTAGGGGAGGTAACAGAGGTGTTTTGGAGTGTCTCTGACAGAATTACAAGGAGAAGACATTTTGCAGAGTTGCAGTGAGGTCGCCTTCGTTCTGCTGCTCTGAGGAGCTGGACCACTGACCTTCAGAGACTGAGGTTTCCTAGTCACTTGGCACCGGCTTGAGAACTGCAGATTGCAGATTGAACTGCATGTTCTCGCTGGGTGCTTTAAAGAAAGAAAAAAAAAGAGCCCTGGGTCACTGCTCAAAGAAGACAAGCCAGGAGATTTTGCGTGCTGAAAAGCTACAATTAGATGGTAAATATACAAATGGAGTGAGATTGCTGTGACTGCCGGACGAAGGATCTACTATTAGACAGGCAGTGTTTCTCTTATGTTTATTTCAGAAAGGATTGTCTCACCAGAATGGTAATGTATCATTTTGAAATGAAATTGTGATAACATAGTCTGCCTGAGAGTATTCTTGCTTCTGTTCTTCATTTGGTGCCTATAAAAAAAATTTAAAAAAATACTCTGTAGGGGAGGGAATGATGTTTAATGTGCCAAGTTTCTTATACAGATGAAGCAATGTCATGAGCTATTATAAATAGTTGTGCGCGTGATTCCACTCAGGGTGTGTGTGTGGCTTCTGAGTGGAATATAATTCGATAGTCTGCTAAGCGTATATGAATCAGCAGAGAGAGGCCTATGTAAATAAATTAGTGATAATACCACATGTTATTGTGAATACTCCATGGAAACATAGTCTCACTAATGTAAATAAATTAGTGATAACAGCCATAGGTGGCACTCCATATGAAAATGTGGTGTTTCTGAATAATGGAGAAGTCTGAGGACTCTAGAGATCAGAAGAACAGTCTAAACAAAAGAAAGGGGTTTTGTATGTTGGGGCCACAAATAAAACAAAGAAATTATGCTCACCAAAATGCCACCAACAAAATGTATTCTACTATAAAGTCAAACCCAATCTGAATGTAAGGAATAGTCACTGTCAAATTACTATTGTTTTTGGCGGTAAGAAAATACTGTCAAGCCCCAAGTTTATACAAAATACCCTACAGGGTTTTTTGTAAACAGCTATACCAGACTGACCCTAATGTAGTGGCGGTTGTGGAAAATGTTGGGGGAAAAAGAATTACATGTGGGTGCTATTGAGTGTAGTTCTTGTAAACGATTATTGTAACATTTGAAATATTTTTTATTAATACATATAACTGTACATACTTGGAAAAGGTAATTAAATATGCAGGTGGCATGTGGTTGTGGGTTTTCTTTTTCTTTTAGTTGGAACACATGATACATCTACTTTAGCCCAATTATATGGTTTTTTTTATTCCCATGATTTGTCCTAAATATTCAATTTCCTTTTTGATTGATTTTTTTTAAAATTAATTAATAGGTGTTTGAATTATTTTAATGAATCCATGATTTGCTTTGTGGGTAGTTCTTGTAGTGCTTCTTGTTTGATTCTTTGTGATACTTGAATGACGTCTTCATCTGTTTGAAGATATAATACACTTTAAAAATATATGTGTTGGTTGTATAGACATGTGATAGTAGGTACTTAAAGTATATATGTTTGTTTACTTAAAATATTATTGTTTGTCTCATTTTACATAAATATAAAGAATGGACTTGCAAAATCCGGAATGTGGTATATTTTCTTCTGGTTCATTTTCTTCAACATCTTCTTTTTTAATTTCTTTCTCTATAGGATAATTGTCCTCCAGCCATTGCATGTATTTTTCCCTTTTAGTGTGATATAAAGAAATACTGCCTGTCACTTCGGATATTAGAATTATCATTGGAGGAAGAGTACATGAGGAGTAAAGGTGGAATGTTTGTATTTACTTTCTGAATGGTTGTTCATTGTGTGGTGGGTGGCTGCCAATAGGATGTCAAGTGCCTTAGATGTTATTGAATTGTTGAACCTGTCAGAGAATGCAGTGATATTTTTATATTCCAAAACAACTGTAGATTATATTCCAAAACAACTGTAGATTATATTGTATAATTGTATTAAGAGTTTTTCTACATAATACATTTTTGTTGCTTGAGAGCGAGGTGTAGTTGTAGGAGACTGTGCTATTTTTGGTGCTATATTTGTTTGATTGGATGTTTCAAACATGCAGCCAATTTCAGGAGCACATTTTGATTGTTCAGCAGACTGTGGAGAATTTGCGAATTTTGTGAATGGGGTTCATAGTGATGTTGTGGACATAGGTGATGTGTTGTCAAAGCCTTGGCTTACAATGTTTTTTTGGTTCTAAAATAGTATTTCAGATGGTGTGCTTGAAATGAGAGGTTTATGTTGCAATTGTGGAGACATATCTTTGACAGGGAGCACAGGTTTTTTTTCTCTTCGGGAGAAGAAAATTAAGCAAGAGAAAGAGCACAGACAAATGTTGCAACATTGTTTTAATTGTAATAGGGGTGAAGAGTATTTCTCTGATTGAAAATATATTTTTGGGTTAGATATTGGAAAAGGAAAAAACCTTTGATACCTTTTTTAAAAAATAGATACGGTTACGGCAGCAGCCAATAAAATGTCCTGCCCTGTCAGATAGAATATAGCTTTGGATATTACCAAGCCAAAGGGCACTGTTTTTTTTGTTGTTGGTGTGTGTCTATGACTATCACCTTATCCACAGGTATGACGATTCCAGTTTCTGTGCATTGAACATGTTGTTTCATTGATTTTCCACAATACCATTTTACATGTGTTCCTGTTTGGTTGTTCTCATCTCAAGAAATGTATGATTTAAATTACAACCCTTTGCAATATGTGCTTTCCATTGCATTTAAAGTATGTACTTGTACCCGTGTCTATAGAGGGGTTCTTCACCATGTAATCGGGATTACAGCCGCGGGTATGTAATTTGTCAAATTAAGAAAAAACTATTTTATTTAATTGTGTTTGTACATGTTCTACAAAGTATTCTTTGCATGGATTGTGCTGGGTTTTATTGACTGTTATAGGTTGTAATAAAACACACCTTTTACTTGTTTGCTTTCTACAGTCTTCTTTTTTGCTATTAATTTCTGAAAGCTATGAAAGTGACCTTTTTGTGATTCTAGAACTCAGAGTGTGCACATGCTCTGTGTTTGGCTATTGGGAAGACCTATTCATTATTTGGAGCAGCTGAAGATGAGTGATTGTGTGTTTTTCTATATTTTATGTATATTATGAATTGTATTTCTAAAATAAATTAAGTAGGTGTCTGATTTGGTCAAGTTTATAAGTATTGTTTGGAACGTAAGGTTTTTCATGTTTCAGTTCAGTGTTGTTAGGAGATTGATGAAGCAGTATTACATGTTATGCTATGGTTATGTGTTATAACAAATATATTTGCAATTAAAGGTTGTTTCTCACTGACATTGGACGATGTGATATGAATGGGGGTGTGTAAGAAATCCTAGTGTCAACCATGCAGCATAACTGTATCCTTGACATATGTTGCAGCTGTGTATGTGCTTTGTAGTTGGATAGTAAGGTGTTTTCTGTGATCCTATATTGATGATTTACTAAGTGTTAGAATTGTAAAATTGTTTGAATGTGCCTTTACATTTGAGAAGTTTGCTTATTCGTGGAGATTTGTGAATTCTGCTATCTTACTGGGAAAATGAATTTGAACTGGTAAGTTTAGAGTGAAAAAAGGTTCTCTTGAGCAGTCGTTTGGGAATTGTACTGTAAGGTTATGGCTAGGGTATGGCAGGTATTATACAAATGTTTTGGCATTTCAGGCAAAATACACCAGGTAAATGGTTTGTGATGAGTGATGAAGCAAAGTGAAGAAGGTGAATTTATAGCGTCTAAGTGGGTATGGTCTTATAGTTTGCATTTGAGCTTTTATGCAGTAATGTATAACATGTGTTTGACTGTTCTATATAGGTATGAGCTTGAAAATGTCATGGTTTATGCATATATTTCTCTTAATATGTGCATGCTTTATCATAAATTGTTAGATTATGAAAGAAATGGATACTGTGGCATATAGGATTAGCTCACTTTTCGTGTAGGCTTATCATTCAAAGAATGTACTCTGCCAACCAATGCCCACCTAGTGAAACTGTACTTTTCTCATCTTATTTATGGTATATGTGTTGCTGAATAGCATCCAACATTACTTAAGCACTTAGAGGAGAGTTCTACATGGGCCATTATTTTATACTGTAGTATTTACACTCCCATCTAGTGTTGGTAGTAATTTTGCAATGATAATCAGAAAACATATTTGGCAGTTTCACAATTTGCTTCGAAATGATGTGTGCTTTGGAAGGGTAGGAACTTTTTTTGGTTCCATGCTATGTAATCTCATATGTTGTAACACAATGCACTGACATAGTGAGATGTAAAATGAATAGGGGTGCATAAGGATTTGTATAATTAAACAAGCAGCATACATCTACCATTGAACAGTATTGCTGCTTTATTTGAGCTATGAAGTTGGATATCAAGCTGTTAGCTATGAGTACTTTTGTGGTAGATTTGTGAACGATTTCAAAGGTGGCCTTCAATATGACAAATCTTATGTTTAGTCGGATGGGGAAAGGGTATTATAGATGAGGTTTGCTAAGGTAGCTTTCTTGGGCTTCCCAGGGCTCTTAGCCATTCAAGGACACCTAAGGAGGACAGATTAAATGGGTGCTGCGAGGCACAAAAGTGTGGCAGGGCCAAGTTAAGTGACCAGCAGTGCATTGAATGCTGTCTGCCTGTAGTTGGCCCACAGCTGTCAAGTTAGAGGCTTTTAAGGCAACTCTCTTCTTTTATCACTTTCTTTTTGCACCTTCCTCATTAATTTTGGACACAGCAGAGATGCATGAATGGTAGGTTGGTACATCAAAGCAAAGATATGTAACTGATTATTGTGCAACACATTTATGAATCTGAATGAAGAAATAATGCTATTTTAAGACATGTTTACTGTGCTCAGGCCAAAGATGCCTATAGTGATCAATTAATGTAGAGAAAGAATAACACGTGCCCTTCTTTCACATTTCTGCTAAAGGACTATGTTTTGTTTAGAAGGCTGACATTTTTTTTTGTAAATTATACGCCTATGATTTGAGAAAGGGTGTGAAAAATTGCATGTAGTGTAAATAAGATGAGCAAAGTAGAGTTTGAATGGAAGGTAAATGAGTTTCCCACTTTGTGATGCATTTGTGGTTGGAAGAGTACATTTTCAAGATGGTAAAACTGCATCAAACCTGAGGTAATTCTTTAAGTGATAGTGAATATTTGTTGAAGCTTCTTCGAAATCATGATAAGGGATGCATTACTATAGCATAACGTACTACATATGGAAAACCCTACTTTCCAAGTCATACTTATAACGTGTTTTAAATTACAAAACTAAATATCCCGAATACAGGCTATATGAAGAACAATTCATGCTATGTATTGAAAATATAAAGAACCACAATGAGTGACCTTCACCATCCCAATTTCTTTTTTACAGCTTTTTTTGTGATACACCCTCAAGAAAGCAACTCAACAAAAACATGCCATATGAAAGATTTGTGTGCAGGGAAGTGAAGTTTTCAAGTATATATTTTTAAAAGTAGTGTTCTTATATCTCTAGATACAGATACTGTAGATAATACAACAATACCTGTTATCAATAATACTTTTAAAATTCTGCAATTTCAAATTGGAGATGTGCCAAATGAACAAACTAATGGAACCGAGAATTTTTAATGAAAGGAAGAACAGAAAAAAATGCATCAGTAGCAAGTAAAAAAACAAATGTCTTTAGAAGAAACACTATCAAATGTGTTATTAATTTGAAACAGAAGAATACAGATAAATATGTAGGAACATGTACCACTCTTGAGTTATGACAAATCAAAGCGTGAAACCAAAATCTAGATATGTGGTAAAGTGTTTTTTGCAAAATTAGAAGTAATAATTAAACAAGATTTATATATGAAAAGAAAATTGCTCATTTTTGTATTGAATAAGCCTAATAAATTACTTAAGCTAACTACACCATTCTATACAAATATAGATGGGTTCATGTACTTACATGTGGCAACTCTTGTTGCATGTTTGGTGGAGAGTGGAAGCACACTTCTCATACAGAAAGATTATTTTTAATGAGGAGAGTTACATTGAAGGAAAGAATGTCTAGCTATTGACAAGAGTGGACATAGCTATAAAGTCTGAAATAGTTTGATTTCCGAAAAAGTTGAAATTGTAAAGTCTGACAATACAGAAATGGAAAGTTTAAGACAGTCTAGAATAAAACCTAAAAAGCAATGTGAGGTATGGATGTGACATTTTTTGCGCAATATTGATATGTTTTCTTGTAAAGTTTTAAAGACATGTTTGCAAGTTTTGAACAAAAATAATAATGTTCAAAGGCAGCTCAAGATGCTACAGAAAATAGATGACTGTGAGCTTTGTGAAAATAAAATGACTTTTGTGTCACTCTCTAGCTTGTCTTGATAAAAACAAGAGTCAGTTTCATCATATATTGATGCTGGCTGCACAGCATACTACGATGAGATACCTTCTAGTTAAACTGTATGAGTGTAAAACACCAACTATGTCTCTTGCATTTTTAAATCAAACACTTCAGACTGGAACTGTAGAACATTTAGTTTCTACAATGCAAATTATAAATATCACACATTGAAAAGAGTATGTGTACATACATTAAACACTTACAGGAAGTGGAAATGATGGTCAATTACTTTCAAAAGATCTGATTTTTCAACAGTATAAAACAGTATTGCAATGTTTGAGGTTTCTTCTACTGAAAGACCAGACGTTGTTTGTACATTTTCTCAACGCTTTTTTTATAAGTCTTAAGTGCAACTAGTGCACATTGAGGAGAACATTAAACATAGTAAACAAGATGTTTGGAAATAACTTTATCTGCATGTGTTTGTAGAAGAACGATTTGACACAAGTGAAGCATTTTATGTTTGTAGACACTGTGTTGGGTTTTATAATCAAAGAATTATTACTCCTAGAAGAGTCTTGAATAGCATGGTAGATAGTGCCTGATATCCCTGTTGTGTGTCAAAAATTTAACATATTTGAAGTGATTGCATTGCAAACTATTCATCCTTTTCAAGTTATTGTCAGATTGCAAAGATGTCAAATCTACCTAAGATCATCATTAGTGCAAGGTGTGAGAAGCAAGGTTGTGTATTTACCTCTCAATTTTGGAGAAAATGTGAGCACTCTAGGAGTGTGACTTTGCAGATTCTTTGTTTATTTTAGTAAATGGTGTTGCCTCCAAAGATAAGAGCATTTGGCAACACCTTATAGATATTGGAAATGTGAAAAACGCAGTGGCATTTCTAGTGGAGCACAATGATTTATGCAAAGGCAGTCTGACTGTATCAGACTTGTGTATGCTTGATGTTGAGTCAACAAGCAAAAACATTGAAGGTCAGTTCCAATGTCTATCTGTTGCAGAAGGGAATAGTTTGTATGAACATTGTAGTATTCATCCTCTACACTCATGTGAAGTCATGGGTGACAGTTTAGAAGTGTATCAAATGAAAGCAACCAAAGGTGCACCAATCAGTGTCTGTGAAAAGATGTTAGAAACTCATTGTTTATCTGTGCTTTTTCCTACTAGTACAGGAGGTAGATTTGATGATCGGAAGGTTTGAATCTTCCCTTCAGAATATCATTGTACAAGAATGTATTCTCAAGAGTCCCGATTTCACACCAATGTTGAATATATTTTTCTCTTATTGTATGAAAGTGAATTTTAAACATTATTTTATGCTGTTGCTCATACACTTAAGACCAGAGCTAGATTTCTAAATCTTTCTGCATGTGAGAAGCTGCAACAGGTGAAAAAAAAATAAGTTTTAGAGGGTAAACTTACTAATGTTCTTGCTACAATGAAAGAAACCAAGGGATATTGGTATAGTAGACATTCTGAGGTTAGATGCATGATCAGAAACTGGGGCCCTCAAACTTGGTCTGTGACTTTAATGTATGCTAAGTATGGTTGGGATGATGGTGCAGAGTGGATTTGTGAAAGTAATACACGTAAAGAATACATAGAACACATGGCCCCAGTAGAATTGTGTTCATGTATCTTGTAAGTGTATATCATCACATATTTTTATCTGTGTTACACTTTATATGAAAGAAAGAAAATGTCCATTAGGCACTGTGCAACATTTCCTTTGGAGGAAAGAGTACCATGCATGTGGGGTTCCACATATACATATGCTGTTGTGGATTAAAGATGCTCCTCAGTTTGATAAAGAAAGTGATCACTGTGTAATGGAGTTCATAGAAAAATATGTTACTTGTTTGATTCCTGCTCAGCATGTGAATGCTGATCTATGAAACAAAGTGGAAAGGTTTCAAAGGCACCCGTGTGGAAAGTACTGTCAGAGAAAATGCAAATGTAAAGCCTTTGTGATACACTCAGTACAGATTCAGCTTTCCAAGTCCTGTGACACCAGTTTGTCGTGTGAATAGTTTGATGTCATCTGGTGGTCACCATTTTATTGCCAAGAAATTCATATCATTTAAAAAGAAATAAGGAATTCCAATTCATTAATAATTACAATAGTGCCATTGCTCAGCTTTGAAATGCAAACACTGAGTACAATATATTGCTGATGATACATCAGCTGTTGCTCGTTATGCTACAACATACATGACAAAAGCTGAAATGAGCAATGCAGCTGAGGTATGGGCAGATTCATCAGATAAATATACAGTAAAAATACTTCTAACATTTAGTCTGAAGATGCTCTCACATAGTGTCTTGTCGCTAAGAAGCTGCAGATCGGCTAACTAGTTTGCCTCCGTATCGACGTAGCATTCATATACTTTGGTTAAGTCTTGGCCTAGAAATAAGGTACTGAATTCTTTGGTGAAATTCAGAAGTTAGCTGAAGCATTACCTGAAATTACAAATAGTCTGAAAACCAACTTGATTAATATTTATTATCCAAATTGAAATATTGAAGCAAACAGTGATAGAGGACGGTATAAAGTACATGGATGTACTTGTGGTCTAGTGTGACATGAAACTGTCTTGCCAAACTGTAGACACAGAGAGCACACCACTCAGAAATCGTAATCAACAGAATGCATATTTATTTATGCAAGTCAATAATCACTAACAAACAGCACTATTTAGCTATGAGTGCTTTAGCAAACCCCATCCCTCCCAGATTCTCTCTAGCAATGCTCTACTGGACACCATAGCACTGAGAGCTTCCTTGCTTCCTCCCAGCCTCCCAGCACCCCAGCCCTATCTCCCTAGCTCTAAGTGTGAACTGAAACCACTGTTATAGTTATACATAATAGTATTTGATGTACATTTGCAATTGCATGTGTAGAAAGCATTTTATGGCAGCCTACATGCATTCTGTGGCTATGCAAATGCATATTTCAAAATAACATAATCGTGTACTAGTTCACAATGACATGTTCATGTATATTCTATTCTAAGAACAGCAAGCAGATAGTGTAACATTCCTTTCTCTTCGCACAAGACAGACTCATGCTATCTCTTTCTCTGCAGCAAGCAAAGCCTATTTTCTTAGTGAAGGCTATATCTGACAGTCTGACAAGATTCCCGTTTGTAATGATAACATCTCTCACACTATGTTCGGCTGCGAACACATTTCCCTCTCTGCGCTCAGCATGAGCCGGATTCATGAGGAACAAAACCCATCAGTGCTTCGAAACACTACAATGTGTGCTTTACAAAATAACAAGCTAAATATCTATTTCTACATGCTCTCAGCAAATGGTGATCTATGAGAGCTAAGAAAAAACTATAATGCTAAACATAGCTTATACTAAATGAATGCATGCATGAATTAATGGATTAATGAATGAATTAGCCCACGCTAACTTAAACATAGAACATTAACAAACAGCACTTTTAGTGTGCTCTAATCCATTTCAGGATAGTAATACTAGACAGTAGTAACATGACAGGTGCCAGTCAAAACATGGATAAGAAGCAAGCAAGCAGTGTAGCTAGATACTAAGGCATACTTGAGGCAATAACATGAACAGTCAGTGCAATAGTGCTACTGGGACAGTAATACAATTGAAAAAGACTAGTGACACTCTTTTAGTAGTGTCCTGGTGAGACAAGGCAAACCTTTTGCAATTTTCCTTGATACATAGCATGGATACTAAGACAAGATGTGAAGCATTCTATACATAGGCAGCATCCTAAGTTGATACTGCAAGCACTACACTAGTGACACATGGTTGTGCATTTCATTCTATTGACCTGAAAACATGTCTCTAAATGATGCATAGCAAGTTGTGTAAATAACAAATAGCTCCAAATTCAAACTATTAAGCATGTGTATTTAATCAAGTGTGTCTACTCAAAAAAACATAGCAAATCATTGCATAGCATAGCAGGAGCAACATGTGATATGGACATGGGCAACAGTTTTCTCTGATGTTGTTCATTCTCTTACACAAGAGACAGTTCTTATTCTTTTTCCACAATCATTAGCTGACCAAGTGTAACATATGTCTCAAGCTAACCAATGGTTTCTCCTGAACCGGATCCTTTCTGTGGCAAAACTGTTTCCGTGTCCAGCATGTGGATGTTCATCAGTTTCTATCAAGAAGCCTCACTGACATAGACTCTAGAAATAAGTTCATTCATAGGATTGAAATCATCTGTTCACTGCCCCTCTCTGCATTCAAGAAAGCATTTTCGGGTGAAATGGATCAAAAAAGTTGTTGGTTTCATGTGGGTGCCGTACCATTCCCATTGCTGCAGCACTTTCCTAGCATCTACTCACTCCACTAGGTCTTTACCTATCTCCTCGGTACAGATTGTATCGTGGCACTCTGGCACAGAGTGATCTCTGAACAATTCAGAAAATACAGATTTCAACAGACCCTCATGTTGCTCAAAACAAGGGTCAATATGTCTCTCTTTCAATGAAAACACTGTGCTATATATTTGCACGTATTCTCCATCCCCTACGCCATACTTTCCCAGTTTAGGGCAAAACAAATGCATTCCAAATGTGTAGCATGGATCCAAATTCTTTTTCTCAGTCTATGCGAACAGCTTGCATAACGGACTTGTGATCAAATTTCCCATTTCGAAACACAGCCGGGAAAAAATTTCAATTTACAGGGATTTTCTCGAGACAAATCTCTGTCAGCCTAGAAATCATCCAGCAGGTACTTCTGTGTACTTCTCAAAGTGGAGCAGTTAATATATTCAGACTTTAAGGCCTCAACGGCATTCCACAGAACAGCTGTACTCTGCAACATGACTTGGCACGGATGTTCAGTTGTCAGGCCAGTCTGTATGCGTAGGCCAGTCTGGATCAGATGTATCTCGAAACCAAAAAGAAAAAGCGCAGTATCAGGGATTGCATATCGTAAAGCCGTTTTCAAACAAGGATAAGCTATTAATTCTGCATTGCACTGCATAAACAGTGCCCTTCACTATTCATAAAAGGTAAAACCTGTTCTGGTCTCTGTCAGAGACAGTAATGCTAGAATCTCAGTGTCGGGCCATTCTAATTCAATGTGTACTAGTTCAGGAAGTACCAAAGGTCTGTCATAATTCAAGGTGATGTCAACTCTGTGAAGCACCTTGTCTTCACTTTCTCTTCATGATGCAACTGCTGTAGCTACTACTCTAAGACATTCAGGTAGCACATATCCAACAGGAACCAAAGCAAAGGAAAAACATCCCCATGGACAGCCATCTCTCCCATCATGTTCTTGAACAAGCACTGCCAAAACACATCCATCTTTCACATATACAAACACAACAGACATTTTCACATTATTCGAAGTCTCCAAGATTGCAGCAAAACACAAGGCTGTTTTCAGTGTGACAAAAGTATCCTGACACTAAGAATCCCCTGGCAATGGTGATGCAATATGTATTCTTTCTAGAAAAAACCCTGTAGCCATTCTCATACCCTCCTGCAACAAGTGGTACCCTACATAGGCGTCCTCATGTTGACAAGACTAGTACTCATTCAAAGAAACATTCTGTCCGGCATTTGCAAGATCCTTCACTAAACGAGCGGTTGCTTCTGACATACTTTGCAACAGTCTGCGGCAACTAGTAACAACGTGCAATATTGTGGCAACTCTAATATATCAACCTGTACTCTAAGCACTCTACTGTAAATGCTATTACTGTCAGTGTATCCTCATGGCATTCTAGCAAAGGTCAATGCATCAATCACAGAAAAGTATATTCCCTTTGCAGAAATCATGGTCAATTTGTCATATACATAAATTGCAAAACGGTAGGGCAAAGCATTTTCACCATTTCTATAAGCTGGCAAAATGGTGTTATTTCAATTGCTGTCATATATTTCCCCAATTTCACCTTTCCCCACTAAACCAGAATGCAATGCTAAGTACTGTGTAGAAGCATTTCTCTGTGAGGATACCGTCAAGTACACACCATCAGAACTACACTGAATCATTGTACAATTCTCTCAACACATTCACTCCCAATAGGTTCTCTCCACAATGGGATGTCTGCAAGTGGCATTTCTTTGTAAGGGGACCACGAGTAGTGGGTACTGGCTGTGACATAGGGCATGAGTCTGCCCTAGGTAGCTTCTTTTCCTGGGTCACCCCTATCACCTCTTTCTCTTGCACTGACAGGTACATTGATTCTGGGACCACTTCCCAGTTGTCTAACATACTTCTCAGTCTATCCCGTATTGCTTTCAGGCCACTAAGGTACAGACTCATTATTTAATTTTTTAACCCTGTCGGTTTTTTTTCAACAAACACATTTTCCCAACACGTGTGAGTTTCCAAACTATCTTCAGGCATCTTTAAACAAAACATTTTTCTAGCCTGGCAAAATATGAGCATATATTTTTCAAAACAAACCTATTTCAAATTAATTTGGAGCATGCTCAACTAATTTCAAATAGAGTCAACGTGATCTCCCATCAAACTCGAACTTGATTATTTCTGTGCCTGGTGAACTTCATCCAAAAAAGGAGGCAAACAGCATTGCGGTTTCAACGCGGTTCAAATCCTCCCCGGAGACAATCTTGGCCAGCAAGTGAATCAGAAGTAAAAGCTGCTGCAAGCAACCTTCATCCTACTTGGCAAGCAGGGATCCTCGGGTACTCCAGTCCCAAACACTGTCCTCGATCATCATTGGGAGGGACCCCGAGCAGCCGCCATTTGTAAGACTCTAAAAATACTATACTGAAAAAAGAATTAAAACACACACAGACGCAGAGAGATCACAAGACACAGAAATCAAAATAAACAGAATGCATATTTATTTATGCACGGCAATAGTCACTAATCACTAACAAACAGCACTCTCTAGCTATGAGTGCTTTAGCAAACCCCAACCCTGCCAGCTTCTCTCTAGCAATGTTCTACTGCACACCATAGCACTGAGAGCAGCTCTGCTCCCTCCCAGCACCCCAGCCCTCTCTCCCTAGCTCTGAGAGTGAACTGAAAACCACTGTTATAGTTATACATAATAGCGTTTGACGTACATTTGCAATTGCATGCGTAGAAAGCATTCTATGGCAACCTTTGTGCATTCTATGGCACTGTAAATGCATATTTCAACATAGCATAATAGTGTACTAGTTCACAATGACATGTTCTCGTATATTCTATTCTAAGAACAGCAAGCACATCGTGTAACATTCCAGTCTCTTTGCACAAGACAGTCTTTTGCTATCTCTTTCTCCCCAGCCAGCCAAGGCTATTTTTGCAGTGAAGGCTATATCTAACAGTCTGCCAAGAGTCACGTTTGTTATGATAACATCTCTCACACTGTGTTTGGCTGCGAACACATTTCCCTCTCCGTGCTCAGCATGAGCCAGATTCATGATGGACAAAACCCAATAGCTCTCTGAAACACTACAATATGCGTTGTACAAAATAACAAGCTAAATATATCTTTCTACATGGCTCTCAGCTAATGTCGATCTATGAGAGATCAAAACAAACTATAATTCTAAACATAGCTTATACTAAATGAATGCATGTATGAATGAAATGATTAATGAATAGATTAGCCCATGCTAACTTAACCATAGAAAATGCAGATTAACAAAACTGCAGAGAAAATATATTATTTTGTTTTTGTCTTTTGCAGTTGTTCTTCCCATGGTGGGCAGAATGATTTGAATAGAATCCAGCGCAGAAGCAACGCAAGCGCTGTGCACCAAGAGGGAGCAGCCGCCACGCATGAGCCAGCCGGAGTGCAAAGCAGTATTCATGGATTTCCTGAGCCATTACCAGCCGTGGCGCAGTGAACATCCATCTGCGCCAGTAATGCCCCCAAGCCCCCCTTGTGCAGTAAAAAGCCAGTGGAATGTCCAATATGGCGCAAGGCCCCGTGCCATCCGTGGGCCAGCACATAGCCTCCTCCATGTTAATTGGGTGAAAAATCGGAGCATAACCCACTCGTGCCAGCAAAATCGCGTGGAAAGGCCCTTGCATACACCCTCAAAATGGCTTACCCCACTCACGCCAGCCAAATCGTGTGAAAAGGCCCTCACGTACCCCCACGGGATCACGTACCTTGCTCGCGCCAGCCCAATTGCGTGTGCATACCCCCTCGAATTCGCGTACCCCGCTCGCGCCAGCCAAATCACGTGAAAAGGCCCATGTGTAACCTGCAAATTTCCGTACCCCGCTTGCGCCAGCCAAATCGGGTGAAAAGGCCCTCGCATACATCCACAAAATCGTGTATCCCACTCGCGCCAGCCATATCACGTGAAAAGGCCCTCGTGTACACCCGCAAATTTGCGTACTCCACTCGCACTATCCAAATCGCGAGAACATGACATCGCATATCCCCGCAAAATAAAGTACACAAGCCAAATCGCGTGGAAAGGGCTGCGCGTGCTGCCATCAGCCGAGAACACACCCCGCAGACAGCCCACACCACAAGGCACCCCCACCACCTGTGATCATACCCCACAGGCAGCCCACAACACAAGGGACCCCCATCACCTGTGACCATACCCCACAGGCAACTCACCCGTGACCATACCGCACAGTCAGCCCACACCACAAGGGACCCCCCCATCACTGTGACCATACCCCGAAGGCAGCCCACACCACAATGGACCCCCCATCACCCATGAACATACCCCGCAGGCAGCCCACACCACAAGCGACCCCCCATTACCCATGACCATACCCCGCAGGCAGCCCACACCACAAGGGACCCCATCAGTCTTGACCATACCCCACAGGCAGCCCACACAACAGGGGATCCCCCCATCACCCGTGACCATACCCGCAGGCAGCCCACACCACATGGGACCCCCCATCACCCGTGACCATACCCGCAGGCAGCCCTGACTCATGTAGCCCCACCCCGACCAGTTACGGCAACCTGCAGGCAGGCCCCGACTCATGTCCCCTCCCACCCCCCACATCTGTACACCATGCAATCATGTAGCAAATGTCCACCAAAATGCCACCACATGCTGCTCCCCCACAGTGCAACTCAACACCCATCCATTGGTCCTACTCCCCCAGTACATGCCCCATGGCATGTGAATCACAAATGTACACATGCATGTTTGCAAACACATGAACAACATTGCTCAACAGCAGGGACGCGTAACAGAGCCAATGAAGAGTGACACATGCACCAAACCATTGAGAGTAGACACCACTTTGATTGGAAGGAACACAAATGTGTATTAAGTACCAAAAATCACACCAACTGAAAGCTAACCATGAAGATGATAATGAATGGAATGCAAATGAAAATGAAATTTGAAACAAAAAGACATGTGAAGTTGATACTCAAAAAAGTGGTCCATGTCCAATGAATGTCCTCCAATTGCAAACCAAAATCATAAGAAAACATGACTCCATGGTGAACAAAAATACAAATAAATTAAAACATGTCCAACTATGAAGAAGGCTGAAGGGTCCATGATCCCTAAATCCAAATACACATCCTAAAAAACCTGAATAAAAACTATTCACAAGATGTGGAGCAAAGTCCATGAACTCCAAATCATAAACAAAATAAAGGAAACCTACCACTAAATAACTATTTGCAAAGGCAGCGGGCTAGTCCTACGACTCACCATTTCTCCCAAGAGGTTGGGCCAGGGCATCATCGAACTCTGCGTCTATTTCCCAGAGGCGGGCCTGTGCTCTACCCTCAAGGGCCTGCAGGGACTCCTCCGTGCTCCGCTCAAACTCCCTGCCAGTCTCCTTGTGGAACTCCGCCTGCCTCTCTGCCCGACACAGGGTATTCTCTGCCCTGGCCATGGCGAGTTGTGCCCCCTCTGCCCGCTGCTGCTCTGCTCCGATTTGCTGGCCAATTTGCTGCAACACGGAAGGCATCCTTGTTCCAAGGTCCATGTTACCCTCCTGCCCGATGGCCAATACCTGCCCCGGTGATGTTGAGGGCCCCGAGTCCTATTTGCTCCTACATTGAGCCTGCTGCTGCTGCCAATAAGCCCTGTGCCTGCACCTCCGGGACTGCCTCCGGAATGATGACAACCCCCGGGGCAGTCGTGCACGTGCCCTGCTGTAAGGTGCCTGCACTACCTCCATTGCCACTAGTCCTGTTGCTGGGATGACCACCTCTGCTGATCCTCTGACTCCTGACTGTGGCAGGGATGTAGTCTCCACCTGACTGGCCGCTGTGGTTGGGACAGGTCCACAGGGGGCCCTGGTGTCATCTGGGCCGGAAGACGGCAGTGAGGACGACTGGCGCACAGTGGAGGAAGAGGAGGAGGGGGTCGCATGAGTGGCCAGCAGACGTAGTAACCTCCCGACAACAAGTTAGCCAGTTCATGAGGCTACAGACCTCTTTGTGATGACGTTCAAGCCCCCAATTGGAAGTCTGCACATCAACCCGAATGGCGCCTGTCCGCCTCATGATGCCGGCTCGCATGGGCTCCACCCTGTCAGGAACTACCTCGTTTGCAGGTAGTGGAGGATCAGTTAACGTGGATACATCCGCTACCTGCGGACGGGTCTGGCCTGAGGCATGCCCGCAGGTGCATACTGATGCAGGCACAGTTTCAGGGACAGGATTAGGCACAGGCCCCTCCATGGTGACCTGAAATGCCTCCTTCCCCTGACTCTGGACTGCATCAGCTGCACCTACCTCATCATCCCCACCAGGCCCCATGTGCCGGGCTGATGTGGCCTTCTCCTCCTCCTCGTCCACCACCAACCTGGCTGACTTTCCACCATCTTCCGCATCTGATTGCTCCTGTGGGGGGTCATCTGTCCTCCCGCTGCTGAGGAGCCCACAACCAACTTGACCTTCTTGGGCCACCCCTCAGCAGCTGCGGTCGATGACTCTGATGCAGCACCGGCGTCCTCCCTCCCGGAAGATGACCTAACCTGGGAGGACGACTGGGCCTTTCGTCAGTGCCTGGTGGAGGCATCCCTGCCATGGTGCTTCACAGCGCCACCTCTGCCCTCTTCCTCCTTTGTTGCTGTGGATAGGGAGACATTGAACACAAGCATCAGTGTACCGAAAAAAAATGTCTGCTTGGAACAAAGCAAATGCACATGAGTGGCACTGTCAAACATCACAACCATCATCCCCGAACACACAGGTCAGTGCAAGCAACACACATGCACAATCATGCATGCCATGTGCAACAAACATTCACATCCATGTACAAGGCACTGTGAGCACATCAGAGGAGGGGCTGAACATCACATGCATCATGGTACATGCACATCACATCACCTGACAGTCATGCATCAGGCCATGTAGACCTCCCGTCACAGTGCACTTGGGGACAACTGGGCCGCATGAGTCAATCACGCATTGAGATGCTCATGTGTCATGCATCCATGGGGTTGGCCAGTCACACACTCAATACTCAGACATATGCATATGTGCACCATGCATGTCCATGATTGTGACATGAGCACCCATATGTCACACCTCTCGCATGCCCCAGTCCAGACACAGGTATGCAAACATGTGCACCTTGTTACATGCAGGTGCGCATCACACATTGCAACACAGACACCATTGAAGTGGGTCAGGTTTGAATGGATTCTAATGCAGCACTGTCATGGACATACACACAGACACCTGTACAGGAGGCATGCCAGACATGATGCCAAGGTGCACAATCCAGCCACACCTCAACATACACATGCACTATGGTGGACAAGAACAAATGAACACTTACCAGTGCCGAGGAGGTGCCGAGCCATGTTGAGGGTCCTAGACCTGAAGTCTTCCCAGCGCTTATGGACATGTCGTTAGTCGTGGGGTGCCACCCCCTCTGCGTTGATGGCACCAACGATCTCCACCCAGATCTTACTCCGTCCTTCCTTGTAGATGCGGGATGGCCCGATGAAGAGGGCATCATAATGCCCCAGGACTTGCTCCACCAGGATACCAACTTCTGTGGAGCAGAAGCTGACTGCCCTCTGCCTCTCTGCTGGGGGGTTGCCGCTTGCCTCAGATGGAGATGGGTCAGACATGGCAACCCCCGAGGCAGGTGTGGGTGGGTACCTTGGTCCTGGGGCTGGGCTGTGGAGCGATGGAATGGCAGTCAGGAGTCTTCTGGGTCAGCAGAGGTGGTCTAAGTAACAGGATCACTGGCAATGGATGATGAGCAGGCACCAAATTGCAGGGCAGGTAGGCAGCAGGCACCCATAGGTGGCCGCGGAGAGGTACGTGGCCATGGTAGCCACTGTGGCCAAGGTGGCCGCGGTGGGGGACGTGGCCAGGGTGGCCATGGTGGCCAAGGAGGGTGACGTGGCCAGGGGGATTCATGAGGGCAGGGTCTCCAGGCACATGCAGGGACAGCTATGACCCCCCCACAAGCAGGTCAGGGAGATGCAGCTGCTGCTGCCATCCCCAGCATCCATCAGACCCGACAAGCAGTGTCATCTGCTGCCCTGAGCAGCCAGGGTGTGGAAGCTGCAGGGGCAACTGCAGCTGACACCACCCCGGCTCTGAGTCACCCAGCCAGAACTGTGTTGGTCCCGGTGCTTGAAACAAGGCACATGTGGAGCAGAGTCCTTGCAACAGCATCCGGCTGCTGATACCTGCAGGCCGACCTACGGTCGTCGTGTCATTGCCTGCTACAATTGGCCAGTCCACCCGTGCTTCAGCCACTGCTGACCAGAGTGGTGCAAGCCACTAAGGGTCCACACCACCTCGCAATAGGAAGAAGCGTGCTCCAGCAGAACAGGCTGGGACCCCAGACACGCTCAGGCCTCCAACACGTCAAGAAAGCTGAGTTTCTGTCAAGAGGAACTGGACACGCTTGTGGGCTATGTGTTGGAACACAGCCGCGACATGCTGGTGACGTCAAGGAGCAAACATATGCCTGCTCAGCGTAGGACCCACTGGCAGTGCATCGGGCACGATATTAGTGCCCCATGACATGAGAGGTGCACAGCCGATTATGTAATGAAGCATTGGAATGACCTTCAACGCTGAGAAAAAGACAAGCTGGCTGCAAAGTTTGCCTCTACTCTGGTGACTAACAGTGGGAAACCATCAGAGGACGAAGAACTCACTCCACATGAGGAGATTGCCGGTAGTTTCATCAAAGTTGAGCAGGTCCAAGGCGTGGGAGGGATGCCAAATTATGAGAAAATGTCCAGTGAGTGGTGATACATGTGTCTACAAACCATGTGTATTTTGCTTGGGTGATGTGTTATGATTGTCTGCCAGTTCAGGCTACATTGACGTGACTGCCATGTGTGACCCATGTGATGTTGGACTGATACGTGCTTGTTGTCATGCAGACTCCACACTTTCCTTCTCTGCCCACATCTCTGAGGTCTCTAAATGTCTAACTTTCTACTGCAGCTCCTCAGAGGTGCTCTTCCTTTCCTCTCCTTCCTCCAGAAGCTCACTGTCTCCAAAGCTCTGGTTCTCTCTAGGTTGGACTATTGTCACAGCCTCTTTCTAAATCTACCTGCCTCTACTCTTTGCCCTCTGCAACTAATCCAGAACAGGACTGTGAGACTTGTCCTGGGCCTTAAACCCTGGGATCATATCTCTCCAGCTCTGAAATCTCTCCATTGCCTCCCAATGGATCCAAGGATTACATTTAAAACCCTCTGCATTGTCCACATGGCTTTCTGGGGCCTGGGTCCAAAATACCTTCAGCTATCCCTCCTCAAATACCTCCCCTATCAAGCTCTTCGCTCTTCTACCTCTAATTCCCTCAGGGTCAGTCGTTTTTCAAAGAAACGAGCTGGGGGTAGATCTCTGGCTTTGGCTGGGGCCTCCCTCTGGAACAGCCTCCCTGCCACTCTAAAACTTGAGGAAAACCATCTCCGGTTCCAGAAGCACCTCAAGACCTTCCTCTTTGCATTTGCCTTTGCCCCCCCTCTTCCCACAGAGGCAATCATCGTCACCACACCTGCTCCCTCCTTCCATCACGATCTCTGTGCAGCCTCTCTTGGCTCTATTCTTGCTCCAACCTATGGTCGCAGATAGCCTGTGATGATCTTCCACTCAACACCCACCTTCTATCATCACATGACTGACGTCTCTGTGTGGTCACACTGCGAGATGTTCCTCCTCAGAGGCATTCTTCCTTACCTCTCCATCCCACAGCAGCTCATTGTCACCATGGGACTGGTGATTCCGATGTTGGACTACTGCAACGGACAGTACCCAAAACTCTGCCAGACCTGCACTGTTTAGAACGTCCTTTGGCCTGGGTGCAGGGTATCTCGCTCAGATTATGCAGATGGCACAGGCTCACAGTGGCTGTTAGTGTTCATTCCTGGGACCTGTGCATTTGCAGCAAGTCCATATGGGCCCTGGGCAAGCAATTCATTCAACTTCATCTCCAGTGTTTGCTTCCTTCTCATGGTATTTCATCATCCCTTTCCTGCTCACTCAGGGTCAGTTGCTCCTCATGGCCATTAGTTTGGGGTTCTCGTTTGTTTTGAGCAGAAGCCTCCCTCTGGTACAGCCTCCCTGCCTCTATGCAACTGCTATTGTTGCTTCTCTGGGTCTGGGGGCAATTCTGATGCTTCCTCATGTGATGTGGTTACTCTCCCCTGCTGTAGTCCCAGATGACTGAAAGGTGTAATTGCCACCTGCCACACTGTCTGCTACAACACGGTACTCTGAGCAACCTTGTTGAGCCATCCTCTACCCTTCGGGGTGGTGTTTACTGTATCCCTACAACCCACTACCAACACTTAACACAGGATAACTGTACTTGCCATTACACTGCCATCAGTCCATGTCATTCAAATTACTGCCTCTGTGTTCTCAATGATAGTTGAGGCCGTACACGTGTACTGCACTGTATTTCAACACCCTAGCATTGTTGCAGACTGTGACACATGTGTGTTTTATTATAGCGATTTCAATGAAATGTCAAATGACAAGCATTGTACATGGCTCAGGGACAGTAGTTTTGAGCTTCCATCTGGGTCTGGTTGACAGTAAGGGCATGGCTATGCTACGTGCCATCTATGTGTTGGAATCTGTCATGTTTGTGGAAGGACTATGCCAGTCACAAGCTTGTATGTGATGCAGGTGCTATGCACCATGCAGTACTTGTCTTATTTTGACATTTGTCACGCATCCATGTCTGATTTCAGGGTCCCGTTCCATTACTTTGGCCTTGCATGCATGCCTGAGTTTGTGTCATGTGTCACATGACTGCTTCATGTGTTGGCTGTCAACATTGTAATACCTATGTGTGTGACCTATGCTGTTAACATGTGTGGTCATGTTTTCTTTTTATTTTGTGCAGGTGATGAGGCACTGGAAGCAGTGAAGGAGGAGGAGAAGGCGGAGGGGGTGGAGTATTCAGACCCCCAAACAGACACCAGTGTAGACCGTGGGGTGGTAGCCAACGAACATCCATTGGTGCTCCAGACCATCCTGGCCAGGGGTGTCTCTGAGTATACCTCTGAGGAACCTTCATTGCTGCTGCAGGTGAGTGATTCTGCTGTGGATGCTGTTCTGTCTGACACACCTGCAGTGGGGGTAGACCCCTCAAGGGGCCAGTCAGTGTTGGTACATCGTCTGTGGTGGTTACGGATACAGGGTCATGCTCCACACTACTTGCTCCTGTTCCTGGGGCAGCTCAGCAAGGGAGGAATGCATTCCTGCAGCCATAAGCAGCACCAGCGCAGCAAGGGCCAGGTATCCTTGGGCCCGACAGGTGTGGTGTCTGGCAACGCAGTGGCTGTGTGTGGGAGAATTCCATGTATGCCATTGCACAGGAACAGGGGGCATCATGTGAGATGTTGGCTCAGGGCGTGGAAAGTGTGGCTAATTCCATTCTACCCCCGAAAGGCAGATGGTGCTCCAGCAGCAGTCAGCGTGGTCCACATGCCGCTCGCACAGGCTGGACATGTTGGCCACCAACAGGGACCGATGGGCTGAACTGGGGGGGTCTGCGCACAGCCATGGCTGCAGAGGGAGAGGCCCACAGGGATGCCCTGAGGGGAGAGAACACCTCCCTCAGAACTACTCTGGCTGCACTTGAGATGGGCCACAATAGACAGGCGGAACATCAGATGGAACAGCTGACACACAACATCTCTGCTGAACTCCATGCAACCCGGGAGGAGATCCGTGCATCACATGAGGCCTTGCATGTGGAGCTCCATGCAACCCAGTAGGAGCTCTGGGCATCACGTGAGGAATTTCAGGCGGAACTCTGTGCAACATGTGAGGTGCTGCATGGGGACCTCTGTACCGTAATCATGCAGAAACAGACCTTTCACATCTGCATGCTTGCTGCCATTGAGGAGCATACCAGGGCCATGCAAGGTCAGTCTCCCTTGCCATGCTCACCTTCTAATGTTACACAAGAGGATGCAGATAGCGGCGAGAGCTCTCCCACTACAGGCTAGATGTGCAGGCCATGAACCAATGGAGGTTTTTTTTTCTCAACATCCACGCATGTGGGTGTTGAGGTGCACCCTGCACCTCCTCCCTTCTGGGTGGTCCCCACCATAACACCCAGTCCACCATGGCCATATTTCTTTTTTCTTTTTTATTATTATTTGGTCTATTGTGCATTCATGTAACAGTGTGTTGCTTTCTGTGGCACCCGTAGGCTTCCACTGTGTGTTCCGGCTGATCCCATAAAGACTTGTCTCGTCTTTGTGTTTGTAGCTTAGGGTCCAGACACATGCCACTCCTGCTTCCCCTGTCTTTGGGCCTGCAATGAGGGCAGCGTGTGGCAGTAACTTACACAGAGGCATTGGGCTTCCATCATTTCTGTGGCCAGTCTGAAGTCCAACGTGTGTATACACCCCTTGTGGGGATTCATGATTGTTTGACCAGTGCATGCATAGCATGCATTTTGCTTTGGATATTGGTATATGTCTATTTTATGATGTTACATCTTCATGTATTACCTTGCCTGTCTCCATCATTGAAACCCTTCATGCTGTATGTGTTACCCTGCCCCCTTTAGCTAGCAGAGACCCACTGAAGATGGAAGGGGTCCATGTGGTAGCTTTGTCACATTGAGGCACTTGGCTATTGTGATTGGTCTCTGTCTGACATTGTCACTGTTGGGTCCTTTGTGTATGATCTGTTATGCTGGTAAATGGATGTTCCTGTGTACGGTTTAATTTTGATGTGTCAGAGGGAATTGTTTGGACATATTTCCATTTGTCAAAGTGCACTTTGTGACAGTTGTGTCATGTGTTGTGCATTTACCTTTGACTTTTTACACTGCATGCCATGGTGTGATGTGTCTGCCGGGTAACATAGGTTTTTGGAGGGTTTAGGTGACATACCAGTATTTGGATGTGCTGTTTTGCATGGGGTTAGTGGCATACTGCATCTTGAATGTGTGTCTTTTGGTCACACAGGATTGTGTTGGTTTAAGTAGCTAGGGATGCACACAATGTAGCACTTCCAAGGACACATTCTCAGGGTGGTAAGGTTGTGACAGTTGATTGTCCCTTTGTCATCATTGATTGTCACCTGGAATGTGCCATGCCTGTGTGCACTCCTCAGGGGTGGGATTTTAGGTGAAAAATTGTTCCACAAGTTGTGAACAGGCAGCCTTGCCACGTGCTCTTTCCCTTCCATTGCACAGTGGGCATGCATGTGATTGGGGGTGTGGGGGCACCACCATGTCCACCGCTACGCCCCGCCGTGTTGCAACATTGTGCACGACACATGCTGCCACAATGATCCTGCACACTACTGGTGGTGCATAAAGTAGCTGTCCAACGGAGCGGTCAAGGGAGCGGAAGCATGACTTTATCATTCCGAATGTGGGCTACACTATGGCCCTGGTTGTAATATGGGCTGCCTTGTATCTTACCTGGGAGGATGTGATTGGGTTCCGTATTGGTATCATCATGTAGGTGCTCAGAGGGTAGGCACTGTCCCCTGTGGAGATGATAATGGTTGTCATTAGTTGGGTTTGTCTATTTGTCTGTGTGTGACATGCATGCATGTGCACAGGCATTTGTACTCACCAATGAGCGATGTGTTGCCATGCCTCCCAGCTTCAAGGTCCCGGTTTAGGGGTGACATTTTGAATATGAAACTATCATGGGTGGACCCTGGTTAGTTGGCATAGACAGGGGTAATGATTCCCTTGGCATCGCATACAACCTGAACGTTGATGGAATGCCAGTGCTTTTGATTGCAATAGATGTGCTCAGTGGCCCTAGGTGGACGTAGGGCCACATGGGTGCAATCAATGGCACCAAGCACTTTGGGGAAGTGTGCCACCCTGTAAAAGCCTTGGACCACGGCCTGCCTTTCTGCAGGTGTTCTGGGCATCTATATGTGCTTGTGGACTGAGAGGCATGCAGTCATGATTGCCAACACCTGGTGTATGCAGTGTGACTGCATGGGCTGTGAGACACCCCCAACTATGGCAGTTGTTTGCTGAAATGACCAAGAGGCCAAAAAAATGTAGTACATTGAGCACCTTTTCCAAGGGGCTCAGTGCTTGGGAGCACTGGGTGGGTGATGTGAGGTCATCCTCCCACTCAGTGACCAGGTCTAGGATGATATGAGGTGGAAACCTATACCTGCCACAGTACTGGTCATCAGGCATCCCAAAAAGGATTCTCCTTGGTAAAAAATGCGGGGCCTGGGTATCCTTCTCCTCCTCCTGCGGTGTCCCACGATCACTTCTGCGAGGAATGGTACATTCATTGTAGCTGTATACGCGCATTTGTTAATCGTGTGCACTTTTATGCATTGGCGGGGTCACTTCTGCCTACTTTCTCCTGACGTACGTGCTTCTGGGTTTGCGCGTCTTTTGCCGCACGCCGGTGAGCCCTGTTCGATTTCATGAATACGTGTTCTTAGCACGCGTGTGGGCATTTTGAAGACTTTACTGCAGTGCTTCCCCCGTAACGCCCACATTTTCACGTGTTGTTCCCATTTCATGTGTTCCACTCCCTTTTTTGGGTGTGTGCGCTGGCCGGTGTGTGCCTTCGCTGGCCATATTGCGCAAGGTGCTCGTGGTGTTGCAGTGACGTGTTGGAACCACATGGATTCAACGCAGGTCTCAAGTAAGCCACGCAGAATGTGTTGCATGAATACGTAAATGGGCAGTTGTGCGTGAAAATGCATGCGCGCGCCCGGCACATTTATTCCATAAATTACCCTACCAATGTCATATCCAAAATGTGAGCAGTACTTGGAGTTACTCGAGGTAACTAAGGCAAGAAGAACTTTTTGCAGATGAATTGGCAAACGAGACTCCGGCGGGAAAAGATTCTGCAGCAGGAAGTCAGAATTTGCTTTGTGAAACAATTATTCAAACTGATGTTGAGTTTACAATGGAAGAAGTAGAAAGTGTAATGCAACAAACTAAAGTTACGAATTGCGATGAAATAGTACATTTGATGTAGACCACAAAGAAATGTATTATAAAATTAAAGAAAGATTTGTACATGGTTTACAGCATGAGAAGCGTCTATGTTCTTATGTGCAATACAAACCTGGATTGTTGTGGACAAGCAGGCAACAGTAAATCAGTTTTAATTTGTGCAATAAGAGCTATGATCCAAAATGTAATGGATTGCTCTTTGTCATGTATTGTAACTGCTTCAACGGATTTAGCAGCATTCAATGTAGGATTTGTTACTTTACATCAACTTTTAATGCTACCAGTGGAGCATGACAACAAATCAAAAACGTGTATTAAGTGCAAAAGAAGGTACAGTTCTTAGAAAATTAAATACCTTAATTGTAGATGATGTAAGTATGGTGTCTAACGTGATGCAGTTTTCATTCACTTGCAAATGCAAGAGGTTTTGAAGACTGACTACCTTTTGTTTGGAGGTAAATATGTACTTGTTTTTGGAGACTTGTTACAGTTAACTCATTGGAAAGGTCAACCAGCTTTCAAAATGTTGCAATCTAAATATTAGTCAAAAAAGCAGAAGAAATATTGGCCATTGTAACCTTTGCAATTGTTTTGAATTCTAGGAATTTACCATTCATATGAGGCAATCTACAGAATTAGAGTATGAAGACAAGCTAATGAGATTTGTATAGGTGTTCTTGAGGAGAATGTGAAAGCAGTCTTAAAGGGAAGACTGATTTCTAACATGTGTCATGCAGTATCAAGTCCATCTGATGTCATGTTGACTTTTAAGGTGAGAAAAATTTCTTGTGTTGCTTTGATGTGCATACTTGCAGAGTGTGAAAAGTTTAACTCTACAATGCTGATGTCAGAGAAGCAAAATATTGTGGAGACAAAATTGTGTGATATTTTAGAAGGTCATGTTATGCCATTAGAGTTTATAAGAGAGCAAAATCCATCACCCAACAAACTACTACCGTATCTAAAACCTGTTTCTTCCATCTACGGATTCTCAGACGTATCTTCCCTTACCTCACCTATCCCCACCGCTTCTCGTCCATCCACTCCATCATCCTGTCCTGCCTAGATTACGCAAACAGCCTCTACATAGGCACCCCAGCAGCTTAACTAAGGAAATTCCAATGAATGCAAAACGCGGCAGCACACCTGTTAATTTACCTACCCACCAGAGAACACATCCGCACCACACTAAAAGTTCTCCATTGGCTCCCAATTGGTCAACACACTACCTTTAAAGCCATGTGCATCACCCACTCAGCCGTCCACAACACCAGACCGGATGTCCATCGAGACAAAATCATGCCCTACCAGCTCTTCCTATAATACCCACCCTGAATCCCCCCCCCTTGAAACCACAACTCCAAACCCAGTCAGGCCAGTAAATCAGCACAGGACACAATTGCACCAACTACAACACAGAGACCGGCAGCATTTGCACCTACTCACCTGGCATACTGTCCCCCATACGCAACAACATTTGTTACCTAACAAATACACGAGAAGCCAGCAGCCTTCACTGTTCACACCACAATAAACTCACCTACCCCTACTGCCCATACCCTTGAACCTGAGAGACCTTCTCTGACCGAGCACCAATCATCTGGAACACTGAAATCCATCTGAAACTCAGAAAGGACCTAGAAATTCTGGCTCTACCCAATATCCCCCTGAACTCTCGTTCCTCGAAACTACGTTGCCAATCCAACATCCCCTTACACCAATTACAAGACAGTAGCCGGCAGCTTTTGCAGCAGTTGACCACAATAAACCCACCCATGCTCACTGCCCCCAAACCCACACACAAGATAGACCACGAATAATGAGACAAATAGACAAGGGAAGCAGCCCTCTCTGAGGCACACCACAACAAACTCACCCATGCTCACTGCCTGCTCAGACCCTCACACTAGAGAGACCATGAACAATGAGACCATGCCATCCACACTGGAAAAAGATGGCTCCAGCCGAACAACTCTGAAGACTACTGTATGTATAACCTTGAATACTACGGTACGTATACCTTACACCACATCTGTGTACACAGGCCACTGGCACGGCCAACCATCCATGTACCTAAGAATGCAGCTATGGCTATGCTTTCCAGTCTAGCTGCACATATATATATATATGGTCCGACTTTAGCCGGGCATAGGAGACCTACTATCAACGTCTCCTCCATTTGTACTTTCATCCTGTGTTTTCTACACCTAATGGCATGGGACATTCCACTTACAAGCAAGTTGCCTGCTAAATGTATGATTCGATGATCCATACCCTATGTCATTTGTCATTTTTGTCACAGTGAATTTCTAACATAACTATATGTTTGTTTATCACAATAAACATCATGTACTGTCATTTATATATAAAAACCTAAATTCTTTGCAAAAAGGAAAAAAAGCATCAACTAACTAATAATTAAAAGCTGAACTCCTTATATGAGTTTAAGATATGTGTTTGTCAGCAGCAATCATGTTGTTTCCAACAACGGTTGCCCTAATTGTATGGGCACCCAAAGGTCTAAAAACCAGAATGCACTTGATTTATTTTGTGCACTCCTTAGATTCATAGAGGGTAGGACAACCCCCTTGTTATAGCTGCACGTGTAGCCATCCACACTGAGACACCTGGCGTACTTCAAAACATGTGCCACTAGCAAACATTGACTACCATTGAAAGAAATTCGGTATAGCTGGCCACACATTGACTCTCCCAACAATAGCACTCTATGGTAAACCACCAACAACACTCACCCACCTGCCTAACCTCTTCTTGGGCTGCTTAGCCAAGCCTAGCCAGCCACACAAGTCCTAGACCAGCAAACAATGCACACATGCATCTCCTAATCTAAACTTTTTAGAATTTTTCCAGCACATTGAATACAGTCACCAATGGTGTTCCAACCACAAAGCACATTGAGGTCATACAAATGGGGAAAGAGCGCTATATAAATGACCAAATACAATATTATTATGTCAACTAGAGAATTCAATTTCCAAAACAGCGGCTCTAGAAGCAGTTTTAAACTGTGCATCAATGAACTGGTAATGTTTAAGAGGAATTTGAATGTAGGAATTGGTCTAGTCAATGGAGCAATGAGAAGAGTGATTGCTTTACACACTTTTCCTCACAGTACGAACATGGAACATGTTGAAGTGAAGTTTGATTGTGTAGCAGAAACTCATTTCATTTCACAGATCTTTGCACAATTCATGCTTTTTAAGGATACCTTTGTGAAGAGAGTGTGGTTTCCATTGTGCTCTTCATATGCAATAACTATTCATAAATCCAAAGGTTGACTTTAGAAGCAGCACTTATTGACATTGGTCACACAGTGTATAAAGAAGGAATGTAATAAGTAGCTTTGTCACATGTGAAAAATATAGAAGCTTTATTTCTATTAAACTTTCATGAAAGTAAAGTGTCAGCTGACATTTCTTGCATTGAAAGATTTACAGGCCGATTCCTGGAATTAATGTGCGCTGATTTACAGGCCGATTCATGGAATTAATGTGCGCTGAAAACTTCCGCGCAAGCGTGCGAAAGCGTGCGAAAATCGCAGCGAAACCCGCGTACAGCGAGTCATGGACGTCCGTGCGCGTGTAAATCCATGGATGTGCGCTAAAATCCTGCGTGGCTCACGCTGGCACACACGTCTTCAAAAAGCGTGCACTACGCGCACAGCGAAAGCGCACATAGCGCAGCGCACATAACAAAAGTAGGCATAACACAGGACGTAATGTGCGGAATGGGGAACAACGCGTGAAAATGTGGGCGTCACAGGGGAAGTACAGGAGGCAAATGCGCAGAACGCCCACATGCGCACCTACAACGCGTATTCATGGAATCAAACGGGGCTAACGCTTGCGCCAAAAAAGATGCGCTAATTCAGAAACACGTACGCCAGCAGGAAGCAGGCGTACGTGGACCCGCACAGCATAAAAGTGCACGCAAACAACACACAAGCTCAGACGCTAAGATGAATATACCGTTCCTTTCAGCAGTGGTCGTGGGATACCGCAAGAGGAGGAGGATGATAGTCAGGGACAGAATTTTCACACCCAGAACCAGACTTTTTGGGATGCCTGATGACCAGGTGTATCGGCGGTACAGGTTTCCACCTCACATAATGCTCGACCTGGTGAGTGAGTGGGACCTCACATCACCCACCCTGTGCTCCCAAGCACTGAGCCCCTTGGAAAAGGTGCTCAATGTACTGCACTTCTTGGCCAATGGTTCATCTCAGCGGACAAGTGCCATAGTGGGGGGTGTCACAGGCCACACAGTCACGCTGCCTGCACCAGGTGTTGGCCATCATGACTGCATGCCCATCAGTCCGCAGGCACATATACCTGCCCAGAACACCTGCAGAAAGGCAGGCTGTTGTCCAGGATTTTTACGGGGTGGCACACTTCCCCAAAGTGCTAGGTGCCATTGACTGCACCCATGTGGCTCTATGTCCTCCCAGGGCAACTGAGCACATCTACAGAAACCGCAAGCACTGGCATTCCATCAACGTGCAGGTAGTATGTGATGCCAAGGGAATCATCACCTCAGTATATGCCAACTATCCAGGGTCCACCTATGACAGTTTCATTTACAGAATGTCAACCCTAAACCGGGACCTAGAAGCTGGGCGGCATGGCGATACATGGCTGCTGGGTGAGTATAAATGCCCCTGCACATGCATGCATGTCGGATACTGAGTAATGTCACAACCCCACTAATGATACCCATCATCACCTCCCCAGGGGACAGTGCCTACCCTCTGAGCACCCACATGATGACACCAATTCGGAACCCCACCACACCACCCGAGGTAAGATACAACACAGCCCATATTGCAACCCGGGGCATAGTGGAGCACACATTCAGAGTGCTCAAGTCATGCTTTCGCTCCCTTGACCGCTCTGGTGGGCAGCTGCTATACGCGCACCCAGTAGTGTGCCTGCTGAACGTTGCAACATGCCGGGGCCTGCGGGTGGACATGGTGGTGCCCCCACATCCCCAAACACAAGCACGGCCGCTGCGCATGGGAGGGGAAAGGGCACTTGGTGAGGCAGCCCGTATGCAGCTGGTGGCTAATTACTTCACCTAAAATCACGCCCCTGTGGAGTGCACAAAGCCCTGGCACATACCAGCTGACAATCAATGATGATGACATAAGGGACAGTGAACTGTCACAACCATACCAGCCTGAGATTGGTTACCTGGAAGTGTTACATAGTGTGCATCCCTACCTACCCAAAGACAACCAATGCTGTGTCACAAAAAGACACACATTCATGCTGCATGAATGACTACCCCCTTGCAAAATACAACATGAAAATAGCGCCATGTCACCCAACCCCACCCCATCTCCGCCACCCAACACACCATGGCATGTCCTGCAATGTGAAAGCAAACAAAGGAATGCACAACACATGTGTCACAAAGTGCTCTGTCCCAAATGGAAACGGGCCACAGACAATATGCTCCCAGTAATCAATTACAAACAGCACACATGACCAAATACTTACCAGCAACACAATACAGCAACACAGCATGAATCATTGCCAAATCAAAGTAATGTAAGTCATACAACCTCAATAAGCCAGCACATCAACCCCTTCCAACTCCAGAGTGTTGCTGTCAGGCAAATGTGTCAGTGTACTGCATACAACATGAACTGCATCTGCAAAGGAGACGGCCCTGTGAAGACATGAAGAAGGTACCTGTGAATAAGGAGGAAGACATGGATGCACAAGCACATATCAATACACCATGCAGTGTTCAATACAACATTTCCCACTAGGGATGTCCACACAGTTATGACTACAGACTGCCCACACAGCTCATGGGATCCCAATGTCACTGTGTAAGTCACTGTCACTTGGTCACACCCTTTGCGAGCCCATGGAATCGGGAAGCAGGAGGGGTGTGTGTGTGTCAGGAAACCAAGTATCTAACCCAAACACAGGACAAGCCTGCATGTGCCCAGCCGGAATACACAGTGGATGCCCACGGGAGCCACACAAGGCAACACACTGTAAAAAAATAAAAAAAATAAAAAATGCCATGTGGGGGTCGGGGGGGGGCACCCAGGAGGTCCGAGGACAGGGTGCACACCAACACCCACCTGTGTGGATGTTGCGGAAAAAAAAAAAACACCTCCATGGGATCATGGCCTGCACGGCTATGCTACTGTGTGAGAACTGCTGCTGTCGCTCTCATCACCCTCTGCTGCTGCATCAGGAGGCGGTGGTGCTATGGGAGGCAGTCCACACAAAGCCTTGGCATGGTCATCCATGGCAGCAAGCATGCGGGTGTGGAAGGTCTCGTTCTGGAGGATGATAGAATGGAGATCCCCATGCAGCACCTGACGAGTTGCCTGCATTTCTGCACGCATGGCCTCCCGTGATGCCCGGATCTCCTCCCGAGTTTCCTGCAACTCAGCTGAGAGCGAACGTGTGAGCCGCTCCAGCTGCTGTTCTGTCCTCAAATTTGTGGAAGCCTCAAGTTCAACAAGAGTCTCCCTGAGATTATGGAGTTCTACCCTCAGGGCTTCCCTGTGGCCCTGTGACTCTATAGAAATGGCTTCCCGCAGAGCCTCCAGTGCCGCCCGTCGGTCCCTGTTGGACACCAGCATGTCTTTCTTGTGTGATTGGCAAATGGAGTCTGTTGCCTGCTGTTGCTGCTCCATCTGCCTTTTAGGGGGTATAATGGAAATGGCCACCCTCTCCATTGTCTGAGCCATCATTTCAACTGATGCTGCCTGTTGGGTTGCCATACCGTACATGGAGTTCTCCCATACAGTATTGCCTGGTGGCGTACGGCCACTGCGTCGGCGGTTACCACACCTGTTTGGGTCAAGGTGATCTGCACCTTGCTGTGCTGGCACTGCCTGAGGCTGCAGGACTGCATTCCCCCTCTGATCTGCTGGCCCAGGAACAGGATCAGATGTTGTGGAGTGTGACCTTGCATCCGTAACCGCCAAAGGCGGAGTAACCAACACTGACATCCCCATAGAGGGTTCTACCCCTGGTGCAGGTGGGTTGGACAGAACAGAATCCCTGCCAGAAACACTCACCTGCGACGGCACATAAGTCTCATTATCCGATTCATCACCTGAATAGAGGTCTGGGGAGGTGCACCCAGAGACACCCCTGGACAGTATGGTCTGCAGTAACAAAGGGTTTTCACCCACCACCACACCACGTCCCCCACTGGTGCCCGGTCGTGCCTGAGATTCTGCTTGGGTCTGCACCATCTCCTCCACCTCAACAGCATCAAGTGCGCCATCACCTGCAAAAACATGAAAGACAACAAATGGAAACAGGCATGAGCACGATAGCACACACGTACACCTGGCAAGAAAGAGATCCAGGACATGAATAACACATGTCCCACATGACTATAACCCTGACATGCATGCACTGTCAATGAGTTGGAAGGGGAGGCAAAAAGCACACACTGATGACACCAAGATGGATAAGAAAGACATTTGCTGCATGCTGGGTAGCACTGGCATCACACATTAGCCTGTGAGTGGCATGTCCAATATACATACATAACACATGCCATCACACAGATGGCATGTACCATAGCCATGGTACATTCCACAAGTACAGCCATATGTCAGTGAATGAGTACTGTCAGCCATCCATGTGAGATGTACATGATGAGATGAAATATGTTACATAGTGTGACAAAATACGCATGTGCCACTCACTGCAACACATCCAGTGTACAAGAATACAGTGATTGCAGGCAGATGTACACATCAATGGTTGGTCACTTAAACTTGACAGGAAATAACTATCATGTACCACATACAAACAGGCACCAAAAATCAATGTGAGCAGGCCAATAGTCAATCAGCCTGAATGGTCTAATCATTCACATAACAAGGTAACAAATGTGGGTCAATGTGGGGTGTAATCAATGACAGAAGCATGTCACAAATGTGACAATAGGGCTGAAAAATGCGTTGCAAAAGTGGGAGAATTGAAACAATCAGCCTGAATGAACACTGAAAAATTCTGAACAATGTTATTGCAAGATGACAGTTCAAGGGCAACTACAGTAATGTGGCGCTAAATGGCTACTGTGGGCAGAAGGGATACTGTCATACCCAAATCCAAGGCCAGTGAATGTTTTGGAGGAAGCACATGGGTGACCCATACCACTCAGGTGCACACACCCTCACCTGGCACTCAATCAGAACCCGTCACCCACAAAACATACACATGGATTACACACACATGCATGGGCACTCACCGGACAGTGCGTTGTAATCTGGTAGGTCTCCCACGCCTTGGATCTGTTCCTCTGTGACGAAGGTTCCAGCAACAGACTCATGTTCAGTGGGTTGGTTGTCCTCTTGTGGAGACCCACCGCCAGTCACCAGAGTAGAAGCATGATTTGAAGCCAGCTTGTTCTTTGTTCTGCGTTTCAGGTCATTCCACCGCTTGTAGCAATCATCAGCTGTGCGCCTCACAAATCCAAGGGCACTAATGATGTCCGCGATGGTCTGCCAGTGTGCCTTACGTTGACCAGGTGTGGGCTTGCACCCTGCAGTCACCACCATTTTGCGGCTATGTGATGACACATAGGCCACAAGTGCATCAAGTTCGGCGTCATTAAAGCTAGGCTTCCTTGACGTGCCGGAGTGTGTAGCCGTGTCTGGGTTCTCAGCCTGTAGTGCCAGAGCACCCTTCTTCCTCTTTTTCAAAGGTGGTGCGGATCCTGAGTGGCTTATGCAGCTCTGGTCAGTAGGGGCAGAAGCGCCGGTGGACTGGGTACTAGGAGTGTGCGAATGCACAATGACCATAGGTCTTGGTGCAGGCATTGGCTGCAGGGTGATGTTGGCAGGGGCAACGTCGGTTTGATGGACCGGGACTGACACTGTCCAGGCTGGGAGACTCCGATCTGGGTTGGATACAGCTGCAGCTGCCCCTGCAGCCTCCCCACCCTGCCTACTTGGGGCAGCAGATGACATAGCTGCCCCAGATCCACGTGGCCTGGTGACACCAACTTGCAATGCCACACGTGGCTTAGACTTGCTGACCTGGAAGTCAGCCTGGGAGTCATCCTGTGCTGGTTCGGGTGCCACAATGGGCTGATCCAACAATGGCTGATCTGGAATGGTGTCAGCTACGTTTCCCACAACAATGGGGGGGCATGGTTGTCCCTGATTGCTCCTCCACACATGGGGGTCTAGGGGCACCCTGCAAATCCTGGCCACGTCCCCTACTGCGCTCACCATGCCCACCTTTTGGAGGTCGGCCACCTTTGCCTCCCTTACCGCTTGGTCGCCTCCCAACCATGGCACTGATGTTCTTGTGCGTATGGGAGTAGCAGTAAATGATTGTCCTTGGCAATTGGTGGTGAAAGGGGTAGGGTACTAGATGGAATTCGTACCCTAGTGCTCTAGAGAGGCTGTCTATGACCCCTGGGGGAAGATGACGGGTCATGCAATGCACAGGCACCCCGAAAACAAAAAGTAACGTGCACGCAACCCCTCGCAGACCACGTGCGTGGAAAAATGAACCCGCACTACGCTGTGGCCCCCAAAAACACAAAATTAAGTGTACGCATAATACACGCTGCCTACAATGACCTCTGAAGGGGTACGCGACACACGGGGCAAGCACAGTTGGTAAATACGTGCGCGACTCACCGTCTGCCTGGAAAAAGAATGTGAAAAAGACGCGCATGTGCGCATTGGCAACACCCCCGCCAAAAGAAGAATTGTACGCTGTCTGAGGAGACAGGACAAAAGAAGAAGTGAACGCTCTTTGAGGAAACAGGCCCAACAAAAAAAATGAACGCTGTCGGAGGTAACAGGGAGTATGAACTTGAAACGCTGTGAAGTAATCGCGTGTGAACCGACAAGAAGTACAGAATTCACCCACTCGCTCTCCACGAAAAGCACGTACAAGGAAATGGCGTCCTACATGTTAAACCAGCCCACACGTACAACGTCACTTACGCGTGTACGCGAAAAGTCCCTTTCCTCCAATTACACGAGCTGACACTCGGACGTGCAGTTTTTGCACGTGTACAATGAACATGCACCCGTGTTGAGGTAAACGCCCTTGCGCGTCATGTCACAGACGCCTAGGACCTTTCCTCGGATTACATGCATTCACACGCGGACGTCCAGTTTTTTCAATGGCCCTGAACCACAATGCCCACGTCACGAGGGAAACGCCCGCGTGCGTAACGTCACAGATGCGCTTACGCACTAAAGGCCTTTCCTCGAATTACATGCAGACGTGCAAAATTTTCACGTGCCAAATCACTCCATATCAAGCTGGCCACGCAACAACACACGGAAGACTACGCTCCTGCCCAGAAGGCTGAATTACTGCCCACCAGAACCCCGAGCACGCTCCCACCTGCCATCTGCTGCTGCCTGCCTGCCTGCCTGCTGCCCACGTTCCCTGCTATTTGCTGCCTGCACATCAGCCTTCTGCAGGGGTGCAGTTGTTGTGACCACCCGTGCTGGAACTGAAGACTCCCGACTGGGATAACATCGCTCCACAGCCCAGCCCCAGGACCCAGTTGCCCACCCACACCTGCCTTTGGGGTTGCCATGTCGGGCACACCATCAAACTGGCACCACTGGCAACCTCCAGCCAGAGAGGCAGAGAGACACCAGCTTCAGTGCCAGGGAAGTTGGTGTCCTGGTGGAGCAAGTCCTGGGGCAGTATGATGCCCTCTTTGGAGGTTCTCGCGCCGACTATGAAGGACGGACCAGGATCTGGATGGACAACGTGAATGCCATCAACGAGGACGGGGTGGCAGTCCGTGACTTCAAACATGTCAAGAAGCGCTGGGAAGACTTCAGGTCCAGGACCTTCGACAAGGCCCGGCACCTCTTGAAGGCAGCGGATACCAAGGGGCGGCGGGGCCACCTGTCCGACTACAAAATGAGGGTCCTGGAATGCATATACCCAGAGCTCAATGTCCAGGTCCTTGAGAGGCAGACCCGTCTGGAGTCGAGCGGTAAGTGTACATGCATACTGATTGGACGCTGTGCGTGTCGTGGTGTGCCAGTAGTGTGCAGGTTGCACATGTGTTTTTTTAGGGCCATGTATGGATGTGTGCGTACAGGGGCGTGAGGCTGTCACATGCGAGCCCTCTCATGTGTGAGACACATGGATGGTCTATGTGTGGGTAAGCATGCAGGCCAAATGCAGATGTGGGAGCTAACATGTTTGAATTACTGTGTATGTACATTGGCATAGTTGTGGTGTCACACATGGATGTTGGTTCCAGCTGCATGTATCTGCACTGTGTACATGTGCATGTGTGTTTATTTGACAAGTGTGCAACTGTGATGCAACATGGATGCATGTGACACTGATATGTAGAAGGCTGAATGCCAGATGTGACATGGATGGCGATCTCATCACTGCCACAGTTGGTGGAGATGTACACATGCATGAAAGTGTGGTGGTGTGTGTGCATGTCTTGTGCACTCCCCATGTTTCATGTGATGTCAGGCTCACCTTCGGCTGCTCATGCTGTTGTATGTGTATGGATGGTGCTGCCTGGTGTGATATTGCTGTGGTATTGCTCAAGTGTGTGAGTTGAAATGACATGTGTGTTGGGGATTGTGATGCCATGTCTTAAGTTTGACACTGTCACTCATGTGCAACTGTCATGTGTGTATCAGTCCATTGTACAGTGCCCTGATGCCTGTGTCCTATCTCTCCCTGTCTGCAGCGTCAACTGATGAAGAGGGCGGAGAGGGTGCTGTGGAGCAAGGCGGCAGGGATCGCACCGCCAGCCGGAGATGCAAGGCCCGGCTCCCCTCCCAGGTTGTCATCTCGTCAGGGAGTGAGGAGTCTGGTGCCGCGTCCCAATCCACAGCTGCCGAGGGTAGGTCCAAGAGGCGGAGGTCGGAGTTGGACTCCTCGGCAGCAGAAGGGGCAGCTGAGACCCACAGGGTCCGACGGAGGAAGATGGCACAGAGTCATCCAGGTTGGTGGGGGGGTTTGGTGGAGGAGGAGGCTGTGGAAGGGACAGACATGGGGTCTGGAGGTGGGGATTCCACTGGTGCTAGTAGTGCAGTGCAGGGGCAGGGACAGGATGCCCGCGGGCTGTCGGCGCGTTACAAACACATAGACATAGACATAGACATAGGCCGCCGCGGAGGTGCCTGTGTGTAATCCTGTCCCCGATCCTGTGACTGTATCATCCTGCACCAGCAGGGATGCCTACGTCCAGACCCGTTTTCAGGGAGGGGATATGCTTACAACAACTGGCCTTCCTCTCCCTGCGGACGTGGCTATCCGGGACCGGGTTGAGCCTGTCCTGAGTGGGATGGCGTTGCGTCAACTGGGCATGCGAGGTGACCTGCAGTGTTTTCGTGAGGACACTGCACATCATCTCAAATGCCTCATTGACCGCATTGAACTACTGGGACGGGTCACCAGGGCCAGATTCCTCCATTTGCTGGATCTTGTTCCGACCCCCTCCTCACCTGAACCCACTATGCGCCAGTCGTCCTCCATGCCATCTTCCCACCCATGTATCACCTGGGTACCCTGTGGAGCTGCCTCTGACCCTGTGGCCAGGCTGGTGAAGGACACATTCCTGCCACAGTCGGGAGTCGGACGTCCAGCAGGGGTGGCCACCTCAACAACTGCACCCCAGCCGGAGAAGGATGTGCAGGCAGCAAGAGCCAGGGCACAAGCACAGGCACAGCAGCAGCAGCAACAAGGTGGGAGCCATGATGGCTCGGGGACTTCAACATCGGAGGGGCAGGCAGCGGCCAGAGGGCAGGAGGACCCAGGATTGCAAGTGTCTTCCGTTTAGCAGCGGTTAGGCCAGGCCATAGATGCAGCGCGGTAGCGGGCGGAAGAGGCACGGCTCACAAAAGTCAGGGCAGAGAACACCATGCGGAGGGCTCTGAGGCAGGCCGAGTGCCTCGAGGCAATTCGCAGGGAGTTTGAGGTCCACATGTCATCATCCCTGCGAACCCTTGGGGCCATGGAAGAGGACCGCCTCTGGGACATCGAGCAGGAGTTCCATGATGCCCTGGCCCGGGAAATCGGGAAGTGAGCCGTCTGACTAGCCCGCTGCCATTGTAAATAGTTTTTAGTGTTAGGTTTCCTTTTCCTTTGATTTGTCGTGAATGGACTATGCCACACACATTTGTATATCATTTTTTATTAGGTAGTTTCTTAGGTAGGTTTCATTTCTTTCGTTGGGCTCATGGACCCTTGACAATGGATTGTACATAGTTGGACAATGGATTTATTTAAACTTTTTATTTGATTTTTGAACATGGATTAATGGATTTTTCTTTTGGACTATGGATTGTACATAGTTGGACAATGGATTATTTTGAACTTTTTCTTTTAATTTCACCACGGATTAATGGATTTTTCTTTTTACGTTTCCTTTGGATTTGTGTTGGTGGAGGGAGAGTTTTGACTATTTTTCATTCTGATTTGTTTGGATTGGTTATACTTTTCATTTACTCATCTTTTGCACATGCTTTTCATTTCATGTTTGCTATTTTGTTATGCTTTCATTTCATTGCTTTATTTTTGTACATAATACATTTTGATATTTTAGTTCCATGTGTGGCTTTTGCTCATTGGGTTAATGCATGTGAAAATGTGGGTTTACATAATCAATGCCAACCAGTGTGTGTGTGTGATGGACATGTGTTGATGTACATAGTTGACTTTTGGTTTGTGTCTTGAGATAGGCATGTCAGTGTGGGGTGGATTGGGAAATCATTGCGTCTCAAGAATGGGGTGGCGTGCTGTGGTATTTTGGTGTGGAAGTGGGCCATGATTGTGCATCTTTATTTCATGTAGGGGGGGAGATGAGTGGGGGACTGCTGGCAGGTGCCCCCTCACTGCTGGGGGGTGGGGGTGCAGCGGGACATGAGTGGGTGCCCTCTGGCAGGTGCCCCTCACTGCTGGGGGGGTGGGAGTGCAGGGTGACATGAGTGGGTGCCTGCTGGCAGGTGCCCCTCACTGCTGGGGGTGAGGGTGCAGGGGGACATGAGTGGGACATGAGTGGGGGGCCTGCTGGCAGGTGCCCCTCACTGCTGGGGGTGGGGGTGCAGGGGGACATGAGTGGGGGCCTGCTGGCAGGTGCCCCTCACTGCTGGGGGGTGGGGGAGCAGGGGGACACGAGTGGGTGGTTGCTGGCAGGTGCCCCTCACTGCTGGGGGGTGGGGGTGCAGGGGGACATGAGTGGGGGCCTGCTGGCAGGTGCCCCTCACTGCTGGTGGGTGGGGGTGCAGGGGGACATGAGTGGGACATGAGTGGGGGCCTGCTGGCAGGTACCCCTCACTGCTGGGGGGTGGGGGTGTAGGGGGACATGAGTGGGGGCCTGCTGGCAGGTGCCCCTCACTGCTGGGGGGTGGGGGTGCAGGGGGACATGAGTGGGGGCCTACTGGCAGGGGCCCCTCACTGCTGGGTGGTGGGGGTGCAGGGGGCCATGAGTGGGGGCCTGTTGGCAGGTGCCCCTCACTGCTGGGGGGTAGGGGTGCAGGGGGACATGAGTGGGGCATGAGTGGGGGCCTGCTGGCAGGTGCCCCTCACTGCTGGGGAGTGGGGGTGCAGGGGGACATGAGTGGGGCCTGCTGGCAGGTGCCCCTCACTTCTGGGGGTGGGGGTGCAGGGGGACATGAGTGGGGGCCTGCTGGCAGGTGCCCCTCACTGCTGGGGGGTGGGGGTGCAGGGGGGCATGAGTGGGTGCCTGCTGGTAGGTGCCGCTCACTGCTGGGGGGTGGGGTGCAGGGGGACATGAGTGGGGGCCTGCTGGCAGGGGCCCCTCACTTCTGGGGGTGGGGGTGCAGGGGGACATGAGTGGGGGACTGCTGGCAGGTGCCCCTCACTGCTGGGCGGTGGGGTGCAGGGGGGCATGAGTGGGTGCCTGCTGGTAGGTGCCGCTCACTGCTGGGGGGTGGGGGTGCAGGGGGAAATGAGTGGGGGCCTGCTGGCAGGTACCCCTCACTGCTGGGGGGTGGGGGTGCAAGGAGACATGAGTGGGTCCCTGCTTACAGGTGCCCCTCACTGCTGGGGGATGGGGGTGCAGGGGGACATGAGTGGGTGCCTGCTGGCAGGTACCCCTCACTGCTGGGGTTTGGGGGTGCAGGGGGACATGACTTGGTGATCATATTGCAACGTGACATGTGGCTTGGCTGGGGGGCATGCCCATGGTGGATGGGCTACGTGCGGGACATGACCAGGGGTGCAGGGTAGTCCCCTGTGGTGTGGGCTGTCTGCAGGGGCCATGGAGGGGGTAGAGGGGACACCTGAGGGGACCCACATTGCTAATTCACGTGTGGGACTCCCCGCACACCCCACTGGATACACGTACCCCGCTCTGACAGCGAAATCGCGTGTGAAACTTCACGCGCACCCCAGTAATACATGTAACCCGCTCGTACAGGGCCAATCGCGTGTTAAACTCCCCACGAACCCCAGTAATACATGTACCCCGCTCGCACAGGGCCAATCGCGTGTGAAACTCAACCGCGAACCCCAGTAATACACGTACCCTGCTCGCACAGGGCCAATCGCGTGTGAAACTTCCTGTGAACCCCAGTAATACACGTACCCCGCTCGCACAGGGCCAATCGCGTGTGAAACGTCCTGCGAACCCCAGTAATACACGTACCCCGCTCGCACAGGGCCAATCACGTGTGAAACTCCCCGTGAACCCCAGTAATACACGTAACCCGCTCGCACAGGGCCAATCGCGTGTGAAACTTCCCACGAACCCCAGTAATACACGTACCCCACTCGCACAATCGCGTGTGAAACTTCCCACGAACCCCAGTAATACACGTACCCCGCTCGCACAGGGCCAATCACGTGTGACACTCCCCATGAACCCCAGTAATACACGTAACCCGCTCGCACAAAGCCAATCGTGTGTGAATCTTCACGCAAACCCTAGTAATACACGTACCCCGCTCGCACAATCGCGTGTGAAACTTCCCGCAAACCCCAGTAATACACATACCCCGCTTGCACAGGGCCAATCGCGTGTGAAACTCCCCGCGCCGGGTGTACATGTATCTGGAGGGGTGCACGGTGAGTTTTACAGGCATTTTCGTGGTTGGGGGGGCCTGTGCGCTATGTACGGGATTTGAGCGCTGTGCATGGCACACAGGGTGGGGTTGGGGGCGTAACTGGCGCTGCTGCAGGGTCGCTGCGCCAAGGCTGGTTTTGGATGTTGAAATCCATGATTTCAACATCTTGCGAAGACTGTCACACGCGCACACTGTGCGCCAGCCGCGTGCGCCACTTGTGCGCTGGATTCTATGAATTACCCCCATAATAGGTAATGTGTACTATATGCTCCTCACCTGAACCTTACCTGCTAACCTGTTAGCCAGGAAACAAAAGGAGTCAGTCAAACTACATTCAAATCAAATCATTCCTATTAAGACTAAAAAATAATAGACTCTTCCGGCGTTGGAGAGTTGTTCAAGTATAGCATACTGCCTTTGCAGATTTAGTAATGAAACAGGAGTTGCATGCTATTGTAATGCAGCTTTGTGTATGTTGTTTCAAATGACCCCATTAATGCAAGAGTCAGCGCTCTGGTGTAAAGCAGCGCTTTGGTGTAAAGCGCTCTATAAATAAATCAATCAATCAATCAATCAAGTAGCTTCCACAGAAGAAAAGCAGCTATGTATAGAACTTTCACTTCTTAAAATATCTGTAGAAAAACCACACAGTACACATTCGGCAATGTCAATCCGAAAGGTAGTAGCTGCTACAAGTGCAACTCAACAATGTTCTCAAAATACACTGGAAGATAGTCAAGAATGTGTAATGACTGTCTTCAATTTATTAGTGCAAGAAAGTGTTAGTGTAGACAGGTATGTAGGCATTTGTTTTGAGTGGAATGCAATGTGTCCACAATGTAAGAAAGATTACACTACTCAAGATCTTTTTGAAAGATTTATATATGTTCCTATCCCTGATCAGAAAAGTGAACATTTTTTTGATATTCTAACTAAAGCATTCTATGACATGCAATGCAGTGACTGTGATTGTAATTTTAAATCAACACTGCAAAATCGTGTTTTTAATAAGTATGTATTGATTATGTTTCAAAGATACAATGTAGAATGTAGGAAAATGAACACATCAGCAATTCATTTTGTAAATAGTCAATTTTCTATTAGTAAGAAAACATATTAAGACATCTGCAATTATTTTTTATAAGGGGGTGTAAGGGGCCCCTAGGGGTCCCTCGTGATATGGAAACAAGGCAACAACCATACACGAAAAGATGCGCCAGACACGAGGTTCAAATTCCCAATGCTAGGGTTTATTGCAAGCAAAAATAGTCCCAATTGGCCAACTGTGGTCTCACGCCCCGCGACATGAGTTTCCTAGACCTCGAGGGACGCAAGAGAGCGAATTACGTACATCAGTTACATATATACAAAATGCATATCATACAATCAGCTATGTAATGTTTAACACCCCTCTTTATTAAGTTTCTTTGAACTCGGAATGACGATGGACATTTCCGACGGGTATGACAATTATGACACTTTCAATGTCTATTCTAGTAACAATGTGCAATTAGAAAGTGTGGAGGCATCTTCTAGTTGTTGAACAGAACACGGTGGTTCTGTTCTTGGAAGCAAGCTGCACACGGGGGACGAGTCACATTCCAAGCTTTGCTATCTATGAGGTACTATTATTGTCCTGGGAGCCGACATGCTCTAAAGGGTTTTGCGAAGGGGGGCCGTAAGAAGAGCATAATTCAAGCCTTTAGCTGCTTTATTCTAACATATTCTACCACAGTACGAGTCTGGCTGGCAGCTGTGAAATGATTAAATGCCCTGCAGCTCTCCCTCAAGGCTACAGAGAGGGAGCGTGGGCATTCCTTTCTGGACTACTCATGAGGAGTTTCAAAGAACTCCTCAGTCCCGCGACCTTGCACTTTCATATTCAGACAACAATGTTAACAGTTGAGCAGAGTAAGCAGAATTTGCAAGAATTGCAAGCTGCAAAGCAGTTTTAGACAGAAAGCAATGAGCAATGGTTAACAAGCAAAATGGCGATTCTTGCTACGTTTAAAATGGGCGCTTGTTGGTCAAGCATAGCAGTCTGTATTTCTACAATTCGGTGCATAAGACGGTTGGCCTACGGCCATCAAGTTACATCCGTCATTCAAATGAAGGGTATCCACTTTTCCAGATTGACAGGGGAATCCATTCACTGTGGACATTTCCCAACATGGCTGCATACAGAAGAAGATTGGCTTGTTTGTAATGACTCTATAGTCACACACAAAGCTAAATTGCCAAACTGTTTAAAGAATGCCTGCCAAATGTTGTTAAAACCAAAGTTTTAAAATGCATGTTTTGTATTCTTTGTGAATATAAACATGCAAAATAAAAGTTTGAATTGGAAGGATAGGGAAATATGTGTTTTATGCAAAGTAGAAGATGGATTATTACTAGGATGTATTTTAAAAACAGTATGAGAGAACAGCATTCTGCAATCTTCCACTTCAGTTTTATTGTATAAAACAGTGTATATTTTAATATGTACAAGAGTGTCCTATAGGTACTAGGTTACATAAACATGTACATTATTTTGAGTCTTAGGGAGTGTAGAAGGTGGGGAGTGTTTACTGTTTACATATGAAACAAGTAAACAATAGGTTGTAGATACAAAAACAGTGAAGTACAATGTTTGTAAAATATATGAGTTATAACTAGTAATACGAATTTTGATATATTGGGCCTCATTACAACCCTGGCGTTAGGTGTGCCTGTAAAACAGGCACGGCTGCCGCCAGAGTTGCATTTTTTCTGGTGCCCAGAAATGGGCAATTACTGGGCCATTACGGCCTTTCCGCACACAGTATTTGCCCATTCCTGGCTCCCATAGGGCTCAAATGGGAATGGGGAAGCCGGATGCACAGGCCCCGTTATCAACAGGGCCTGTGCATCTGAAATGCTGTGCTCACGGGTGCCTTTCTTTCCGCGAGGTCAGACCTGGGGAGAGGAAACACATAAGGATGGAACACATAAGAAAGGGAATTCAAATAAAAAGAAACACATTTATTTTGGTATTTTCTTTCTTTTTATAATTTTCTTTTTTAAACGGGGGTGGAGGGTGAATTGCCACTTCAAATAATAAGGATGGCATTTAATCTGGTGTTCAGATATTAACTTCTTCCAGTCCTCAAATTTGGCACCTGCCATGGCTACCCATTCAAGGCATCATTCACAGAAGACTCATCACTGGGAGCCAGTAAAATGACAGTATGTGCAGCTGACACTGGTGCTGACGTTGAGGTTTCATTGAGTGACAGTGATATTCCACTGGTGGATGCAGGTGCTACAGGTAATGCTGTTGCCCATGAACGCAGTGCATGAGACCCATGCATTTTTATTTTGTGATGCTCAACGATTTGCGATAGGCATCATCCACATCATCTCTGTGGACTCGCACCAGATGATTTATCATTATTGATGTTCCTAGACTTTGTAATGGAACATTAGAAGGGCCCTGTCGTAGAGTTTTCCTGCACAATGTGCATAGCATGTGCTTTTCTTCTTTTTTCTAACAGTGTTCTTTCACCTAGAAGTATCACCAACCGTCTGCAATGGTCTTCATTCTAGTTGCTTTCTTCCTCTGCAGCAAATAATTGGAGACCCAATTGACATTGTCATCATTGCTGCTACTATCATGATTGAACAGGTTGGAATGTAGAAATAGCTAAAACAATAAAAATGACAACACTAAAAAGACAACGCCTCAGAATATGAAAAAGTTGAAAAAACTAAAACAAAAAATAGACAAACTTAACAAATCATAATACAAGGTAAAAGAGGATTAGTTGAAAAGTGAGTAAAAAGGAAGAAGGATTAAAGGGTTAAAGTGCCAAATGTTATTGCAGTTACTTGGATTACCTTTCACTAACAAGCACTGATCGCAATGATTCATATACCCTTTCTTTTCTGTGGGTGCAATGATTATTCTCACTGCTGCGTGCCCTGTTCAGTCACTTTCACACATGCAGATTTCATCATACAGCATGGGTGTATCCATGTCAATAAATCGCAACGTGTGATTGGACATTTTGTTGATGCGGATAGGGGGCACGTTTAGGTGTGGAGCCGCAGGGCATGATATGATTGGCTGGCCCATCCGGCAAAAATATGTGTAGCTTTGTTGTAGAATGTCAACATCCTATTGGCTTATTTCACATGCACAGGTTTAATCATACGGCAAGGGCGTACCCGCGTCAATACATCTCAATGTGTGATTGGATCATTATCTGGCACAGATAAAAGTCACGTTCAGATGAGTAGGCGCAGAGTTGCATGGCGTGGTATGTTTGGCTGGAGCATCAGGTATGAAGATGCATAGCTGCGTTGAAGGAGGTCATTGTCCTATTGGCTCATTTGGCACGTGCAGGTTTCATCAACCGGAATGGGCATAGCCACGTCAATACATTGCAGCTTGTCATTGGGTCGGTGTGATGTGAATAAAAGTCACATGTAGATGAGTAGACACGTAGCCGCAGAGCATGATGTGATTGGCTGGCACATCAGCCGCAAAGACACTTAGCCGCGTTGAAGGGGTCAACGTCCTATTGGCTTATATTGCGGGTTTCGCAATAATGCAACTGGCTGTTGAAAACAAGTGCAAAGCCGTGTAGCTGCATCAACGTAACTTTCTAAGTGATTGGGCCTTCCATTGACAAGGCTACTGCCACGTGCAGGCATGACTCCTCATTGGGCGATGTGATTGGTTAATCATTTAGGTGTGAACACGTCATTGCGCTTGGTTGTAGCTGTGCGTCCGAAAACCATATTTCAGTTTATATTGCGTGACTGGTGTTAGACCCCTCTCCCAAACACCTTTTTCATGTTTTCTGTTTGCTTTTCGTCTCTTGGTGGGTGAACCTCACTGTGAGCCTTCAGGAACCTTTAAAAGTAGTACCTTGATTCATCTTTCCTTTTCTACATTTCTTGTTCCTATACCATTGTCTTGTACTTTGTAGTTTGTCAGATTTTGTTATTTTACCTTACTATATTTTTTTAAACTTTTGTTTTGATATTAAGTGGCAGAGTCCTTTTTGTGTTGTGTTTTTTACTGTTTTTATTTTTCTTCCACGGTCCTGCATTTCAATATGACTATGACCAGCAGTGATGATGAGGCTTCAGCTTTACTGCCATGGAAGATGAAATGTACTGACAGTCGCCAATATTCCATGTAAAAGACCAGCACAGCAACATGGAGATCAAGGAGGTCTTGTGTAATTTTTGCGATAAGGTTTTGCGGAGGGGATCTACACACAAGCAATCACAAAGCTTTGGGACACTGACATTAATTCAACTTCTCGTTTGTTTTCATTGGGATGAATTGGATGAATCCTGTAGGAAGCCACATGTAAAACATAAGGTAAAACACATGAAGCCAGATCAGCACAGCAGTATTTGTCATCTGTGTCAGAGACGTCAAACACGATAATTATCTCTTTTCCACTCATCTAAAACCCAACCACAGTCCATCCTACCTGCATCTGATCTTTCTAACTTTATTGTGATGTGCAAAACCTGTTACAGCTTGATTGACATGGGAGGTGTCACCCTAGACAGTTTGAGCAAAGCTCTTTCGGAACATACAGCCTATTGCTGATGCTAGGTATATTTTTAAGTGCCCATATTTTGTAACCCTATTCTTTGTTATATGTATTAATCCTAGTGTTTTTCCCTTACAAGTTCCTTTCTCTTTTTTCATTATTCCCCAAAACATTCCTTTTCAGGGGCAACTTTTCAGTCATAAAAATAGACAATAAAAACCCATACTGTCAACACTATGAAACACCAGGTGTGTTATAAATGCCATATCATTTCATATAAATAGGGATCAAAGACATTTAATTGATCCTTTCAATACAGTGTGTGTTGAAGAAAACTACATACCCTTATGTTTTTAGCCATGGTTATTGCATGTGTGAGCTGTGGATAGAGCCCACCAGCAGTTGCTGCATTTTTAGCCGTGCAAGCATTTTACTAGACGCGTCTATAAAACTGATTTTAAAAAAAACATATGTAGATTTTTATATGGGCAGTAGTCTTGTAAAGATTTATTTTGTGATATATTGAGTGTAGTGTTTGTACACAGTTACGGTAACACTTTAATAACTTTCTATTTATCAACATTACATATAAATGTAAACACTTTTAAAAGTTATGTACATATTCAAACAAAGTTTGTTATGAACAGTTTTATTTGGGGGGAATGTAACCATGATACATCATTTTCATTAGCCCAATTGTCTGTATTATTGATGTCAATTATGCATGGGATAGCAAATCCCTTGAAACATTGAAATTCAAGGAAAAAACGTTAGCTGCAGGGATGTTAAGGTGAGCAATACATTGTAAAAAAAACCTCTGAAATTCAAGGAAAAACTTATGTTGCAGGGACGTTAAGGCGAGAACTTGATGAAACAAAAACTCTGAAATTCAGCTAAAGCCACCTTAACTTTGCACCCCCTGTTGCACATCCTATGACCACAATGACATCACAAATCACATCACTGATGACAAATGAGCATTAGAAACTCTGCCCCTACCGTATATGTAATGCACGCCCAACATCTTCCCCTTGCCTTACTTACCTCCACACATTACTTCCTGACCTCTCCTTAAAGAAAACTGAAAAAAAAATAATCAACACCAATACAAAGGTTCCTTTAGAAACCACCTTTCACAGTTAAAAAATAGAAGTAAAAAAATTAAGCTTATAGACTCCACTTTGAATTTGTCAGTAAAGTAGTTAGACTCAATAAGATTTTCCAACATTCCCATTCACATGTTCTATGCTAATGGGAATACTGCACAATTGTATAGTAGAGAAAATGAAAAAAGCACAGAAACAATTTGCTGTCCCAAATACTTTTCTCTATACAATAAGGACCATAATTCATAGCCCTTCATGACTATCCGTGGTCTACACAGTCCCCTCTCTAGGCCTTGCATTATTAAAAAAAACCTGGATAGCATGTGCACACCATCGCACAAGACAGCTCTTCTACCCTTTTCACTGTTATGTTTGTAGCACTCCCTCATTGACTGCTTTGAAACAGTCACACATATATCCACCAATCAGTTAAAAAACATTACATATTAAACTTTCACACACCAACTGCCACTTAAACATGTTCTACACATCTTTTGCATATAGATTGTATTCAAAAATGTTTTGCACACTGCTGCTATAAATGTACATATACATTGTGCAGTAAAAGAAGTGCATGAATGGAAAGAGGAGTAGGGATTACCAAGTGATCATACAAGCCCAGAAGGAAAGTGGCAAGACATGCCACTAGCTACCTGCTGTGGCAGAGGAGTCACAAATGTGTGGTACATATCTGCCAGATGGTATACCGGCAAGGGGAAAGGGGGGTGGGGGGGTGTAGTGGTGTCGACTAGATTTGAGGCCTGGAACCTGTGAGGTTCATGAGGGACGATGACACCAGTCTTAGGGGCAGTGGTATGAGTTAACGGGGAAGGGATTAAGTTTAAGTAAAAGAAGAACACAAAAAGTAGAACACAAAAGAAGAGTTTTCAGAAATTGCTGGAACTTGAGGAAGTCCAGTTCAAGTATAAGTGGAACAGGAACGGTGTTCCAAAGACAAGCACCGGTCGAAGACAGAGACATGCCTCCCCCTCTCTTTTTAAAAAAGCTTTTGACTAGCAGACTATTGGAGTTACAGAAGCAGAGAGCTCAAGCAGAGCAGTATTTAGGGAAACACATTTAGACATATTGTAGTCCTTACAATCAGCAGGAGCCAGTGTACATATTTAAGGGCTGCAGTGATAGGAACCCTGGGCTTGAGGCCAAGGATAAGTCATGCAGCGCTCTTCTAGAATAGCCGAAGGGGTCATAGACAACAAAGGGGGAGGTTAAGGAAGAGGTTGCTGCAGTAGTCCAGCCTACTCAGAACCAGGGCTCTACAGACGTTGAGCTACTGGGCGATGGTGTGGAATGGTATAATGCCTGTAAGGAGGTCAAGCTGAAAGCATGGGCTTTCTTTACAAGCTCCACAATGTAATGAGTAAAGGAGAGAGAGGACATAAAGATATCCACAAGGTTTTTGGCATTCAGAGGATGAGGACTGTAGTGGGCCCAAAGACAACGGCCACAGGATAGGAGAAAAACCGAGCACAGGTGTCACAGTAAAACATATCTCCATCTTACTTGAATTGAGACACAGATTGTTAACTGCTCACAATGCCTCAATGGCGGTCAGACCATTAGAGATAAAAAACGAGAACAACAAATTTGTTCAAGGAAAATTAAAGAAACCTGTGTGTCATTAACATAACAGAGGACATGAGAAAAGAAGAAGTAGGTGAGCCAGAGGGATGAAATAGATATGGAAAAGCCACAATTATAGGATAAAACCCTGGGGTACTCTGCCGTAACACAGGGAGGTGGTGGAGTACAAGTAGTTCAAATGCAGTAGTAGTGGGTTGTTAGTGAGGAAAACAAATCACCTGTGCCATGCCTGCTCCATGATGCTTATTGTATCATGTAACCCTTTAATGAGGATACAATTTTTTGACCTTGTGAAAGGCGGAGGAGACATCAAAAAGCACTGTCCTTAATTGTACTACAATCATAAATACCATATACACTTTAATGATATAACCCCACCATATTACAAATACTGTATACTACCACTACATTACCTGTAATTACTATACACATATTACTATAGTGTGTGTTGCCAGTGAGACATCAGGTGAGCCAGAGTGGCAAAACAGATATGGAAGAGGCACAATCATAGGATAAAACCCTGGGATACTCTGCAGGTACGCAGTGAGATGGTGGAGTACAAACAGCCCAGTTTCAGCTGGAAAGGGCGGTTAGTGAGGATCCAATATGGCGACCATTGACTGCGGATCCAATATGGCGTCCATTTCTTAAAAATATGCTGCACCTCATGCTTTTGAGCATCCAATCAGTGGGTGCATATGATGTCAGCGGATATCATGCCGGGCCCTGATTGGTCCAAGGGAGCATCCGCAGACCGAATAGGGAAGTGAGTCTGCAGGGCGGACCCAGATATAACATATTTTTAACCTACATTTTGCCCACTGGATGGATTTACACATTTGCAAAAGCACACTTTTGGGACCAAGTCGCAAATTTGGTGAAAATCCATCCAGCATTTTGGGCTATAGACATGAGCGACATTTATTTTCCAATGCGTCTATGAGGATTCCCAAAAAGGATGGGAACCCCCTACATTTGCCCCCCCGGACAACCAAACTTTGCAGAATCATTCTGTGTAGGCCATATACGTTTAGTGAGGATTTGTCTGGGGGGGTGAAGTATATAAGCGACCCAAAAAGTGCTCTTTCTATGAGTTGAGCAACTCGTAACACTGAATTTGCTCGAATCAAAATGCCAGTTTGGACGTTTTGACCAAATTCACAGAGAACTATTTGTTCTAATCCCAAAATACTGAGCATGAAGAGCGGGGGCTGTGGGGTGTCGCCCACTCCCCATGTTCAGTAGTATGGGCTTTGGGGGTTGCGGCGGTGGCCCCTGCTTCCATGAGATTGGAAGTGGGGGACTAACACATAAATAAATAAAAAGGGTCCCTGCGCGTCAGCCACATCCTGCTTTAGGGGAGAAGGGGGGGGGGAAATAGTATGAGGCTGCTTCCATCACAGGGATTTCAGGTTTTTTCACCGAATGTCAAACAGATTTGCAGCAGAATCGACTTCAGTAAAAAAACATTGTTAAAGGGACGTTATGGTTCCAAGTAAAACCGAAAAACCCCTGAAATTCACCAGTTATGGTAAGCTAAGCAACCATAACTCGCGCCACCACCGTGCACTGCTAAGACTAACACCCAGGACATCAAAGATAACATCACAAACACTGCATACTTTGCAGATTTTGAGATTTCCATCTCCAAGCCGATGAAATCCATGGCTCCACTATTTCCACCTGGTGCTACATCTGCCTCAGCACCACCCCCACCCCCTCCACCACCACCATCTCCCCAAGGGCCTGAAGAGGGGAACAGGAGTGAGGATACAGAGGAGGAAGAAGAGGATGATGAGAATGAGGTAGAGGAAATCCCTACTACCCGCCCTCGGCGTGATTCTTGGGTGTGGCGGTTGTTTACCGTTCATGGGAATGGTCCTAAGGCTCGTGCGAACCGTGTCACCTGCAATGAGTGCAAAATGGTACTCAGTCACGGGAAGCATGGTTCGTACAGCTTTGGGACCACTACCATGAAGCGACACCTCAACTCATTCCACACTGGGGCCATGGGCCAGGTTGCACCTTGCGAAGAGCGTAGTAGGTTGATTGCCTCTACTTCATCCTCCGTTTCTGATCCTGTCACCACAAGGAACACCTCTGTGGGACAGCGTCTTCCTCAAGCTGCCTCACAGGCCATACAGAATTCTGATGACCCTTACCTTTCGAGGGTCACAGTTGTATGTATGTACTGTGACACAGTACTCTGCAGGAGTGAGCGACTTTGGAGTGCTTTTGAGACTATCGTCTCACAGCACGAGAAGACCTGCTCATTACCCAAATAAAACCCACTCTACATCTTCCTCTCTCAGCTCGCCCTTTCCTATCCCTGTGGTTGGTGTCCCCCCCCCTTTACCCTCCTTTCCCCTCCTCTCCTAGTGTGTTGTGTATAAAAAAAAACAAAAAATACAAAATAACAAAAAAAAAAAATAAGGCTCTTTTCAGAGCCGCCTTTCACAGTTAAAAAATAGAAGTGAAGATAAATAAAGCAGGGCCCTTTGTATTTCTTGAAAGTCCACGGACAGTTCACGAACATACATTTTTTTTGTGTACTACCCTATTGCAACCATTGCATTTTTCTCTGGGAGGAAGTGATGACTCTGAAAAGAGCCTTTGGGAGGTGTTTGTATGTCAAAAATTATAAATACTTAACACGTACTTCAAAATGGATGCTGTATTTCTAAAAAAGGTCGCAAAGCATTTTGTACATTTCTCAGAAAAAATCTGATTGCCAGCATAAGTAAGATGGACTCCATCTCTGCGAAAAATGTATGTACTACGAAACATAATATTTTCACTGTGAAAAGAGGACATGCCAAATTCTCTTAGGAAGGCACAAACAGCCTTATTAACATTACGCCTTGCTTTCTCCATTTGTGGGCCACATGAGAAAGAACAAAGCCACATTTGTCTCTGCGCAATCCATGAAAAAATTACTTTGGAGTTTGGAAACATGTCCATGATCTTCTGAAGTCCTTCTTTCATTGCAAATTGAAAAGAAATTCCAGACACATGTCCTAAACTGTTCCCTCCACAATGAATTACAATTATGTCTGGATGTTCCTCTATCTTCAAAGTTGCACAGAGAGGTAGCAAGTCCAACCACTTCATTTCACGCACTCCATGCCAGTGCACTTCCACATGTGCGAATCCAAGATCTATAGATACTCCACAGCTTTCTGCATGCACCTTCAACCAATGTATCCACGAGTCGCCCAAAATCCATACAATCTGTTTTTTGAAACACTCAGCCATAGCTATCTGTTCTTATCTCAGCAAAAACAATATCTGAGAAAACCTCTCCTAGCACAACACACTCACTAAACTTTACTGACCAATCCCTTGCTACATTCAATCTCATTTGCATGACTCACCCCCCAAATTCCCCGGTTGTAATACGCGGTGTCCTAGAACTACCGCCATGTCCGCAAACATATCGTAACATGGACAGCCCTTCTACCATTTCCACTTCACTCTCTGTGCCATTCCCTCATTGGATGTAGCTAAGAAATCACATGACCATACACCAATCAAATCCAAGACCTCTACATGTAACTACATCATCATAGATCAGCACTGCAAATGTACGGTGAATCTCTCGGAGTACAAGTCTCATACCATTGGCAAGCACGATCTACGAGAAATACTATACAAGTCTCCAAGATTTCTACTTGCAGCTTCGTCCATATCCATATGCATGAACACAAACTACAGGTATGCATATTTTCTATACAGTACATGAACACATTTTCTAACCGACTTTTACCTTGTATAATCTGTAAAATGAATCTACGATCATTTTTTCATTGTCCTAAAATGACCTGTGACTTACAAACCTTTATACCGTTTTTCTTCATACACACACACACACACACACAAATAATGTTAAACTAAAATTTTTGAAATAAAATATATAGACTACATATAATCAAACAAAATTACATGCACACTCTATGATCAAATCTCAAACAATAATATTTGTACAAACATAATTGGTTTTAATTTTTTTAATTTATATAATTACTTACATTTATATAGGACAAGCAGGCTATGACATTGACTCACTCTTACGTGGAAAAGCAGGCTATGACATTGACTCACTATTATGTGGAAAAGCTTAGTTACAGGAATAGTGGTGTAGAGTGGTACATTACGAATTTCACAAGCCATAGAAAAGATATTTTCTTTCCTACAGTTAGTCATAAGATAGTTTTAATGCTTTTGAGGAAGGCGCTGAGCATTTCAATTTAAAAAATCTATGTCTAAATTAAAAACAGTGCTATATACAAACCAAATTACTAATTTCTTTATTTTACAATTGCAGTGAAGACCATTCTCCTGAAAAGAAGCAGTCGAATTTGAAGTACAAAGAACAACTAAGAAGCAAACTGCTCATTTTAGAAAAAAAGTACGTAGAATGTTACCATAATATTTGAATTATTACTCAAACACACTGTAAGGTTAATTCATGCTCTTTCTGTGCCTAAAAATAGAGATTCTGCACCATTCTGACCACAAATTCCCCCGTCTTAGTGATTTACTGGCAGAATGGCCCGCAAATTCCTATTTTCCGACACACAAATTACCCAACTCAGCCGCTAGAATTTAGATGTTGTAGAACAAACAACTGTTTTAATTGTATAGCTTTAGATATACTATTTATACTTCTCCACACCACTGGCTTACTTTTTTCTGTCATCTGATCCCCAGTTTAGTAACACATTAATTCAAGAATACCCATCCCTAGTAGTTGTACTTCCCAATGCACAATCACACACCATTACATACATCTTTATCATCTTACTCAAACACTCATGCACACAACACACATGCATTGCAGAACACCCCAACCCATACCTTCTGTATTTTTTTCAACAGACCCTAAAGAATGCCTACCAAAAAGCAACTCCATAGAAAGGAACACAGAAGTAGAGCAAATGAAAAGAAAAGTCTCCAACATAAACATCCATCTATAGCAGACTTTGTAAAAAAAAGTTGAAACACAACAGCTAATACACTCATGTAGTGAAACAGAAGATGTTTCTAGTACAAAAACTTTGCCTCCTCTATCAAAAAGTAAAACAACCCAAAAAACAATTAACAGAAAATCAACTATCACTACAAATAAAACTTCTTCTATAAATCTTGATATAGTACAAAGTAAGCATACCAAGAAAAGTATTTTAGCCAAAATGTTCCGTCATAAAGTCCTTCAAAATATTATAAAAATAGGAGAGAAACCAGGTTCAACACTTCAAACCTATCGTAGGAAAGTAATCTTAGAAGCGTTGATAGACAGTGCAATTCTTCTCAAAAGAAAGTTATTTATTTTAGTGTTAAACAGAATGAAACCACTAACAAAACTAATAACTAAATTACAAAAAAGACTTCTCAATTAACGAAATGTCAACAGAAATAACTTCTTAAATATCTGTGGAGGTGAATGGAGTCACACTACAAGCACAGAACCATACTTTAATGATGAAGCGTACAAACAAAAGCAAACAAATACAATTGCCATACATAGCAGTGGTCGAGGTTGTGAAAAAGTTAATAATACCATAATGGAACAAGAAGTACTCCTTACAAAAATATGCCCTGAAAACGTAGATTTACCCCTCCATTCAACTGAATCAGAACATCTAGTGTACAAATGGCCATGCACGTCAATGTGTAACATTCCCAAAAAAATGTTCAAGTCTTTACGCCAATTCCTCAATCAATATGTGAAAAGCAAAGACAAAATCAAAATTAAACTACTGCAAAATATGGATGCTTGTCCAGTACGCAAGTACACAGGACTACAAGGACAGTCATTGGCCTGCATTACAGGACCTACTTGCAAAACAACCTTCCATGATATGAAAAGGATATCAACACATCATGCAAGTATAAGAAATCTAGTTTATAAACTGTTCTATGCTAATAAAAGTCCTGCTTTAGCACTAGCCAATTTAAACAACATTCTTCTACATGGTACAGCAAAAGATCTACTAGAAGAAATCGACTATATCGAGACAAAATATTTTGGAAGTGAAACCCACTTACAAGATGAATTAGCTGTAAACCAACTTCGTAACAATTCTGCACATGGCAACCTTTCACTACACACATACAAAAAAGAAATACTAAAATGTGAAAGTACTTCAGCTGAAGTACCAAACCATGTGTGTGTATGTTGCCGCAGAACTTTTTTATAAAAGTAACACAAAAACTGTAGACCTATCATACAAAATAGAAGACAATGAAGATTCTAAATGGTTTGAATTAGCTCTCTACCTTATAACAGAAAACAAATACGAAATAACTGACCCCATAATACTTTTCAGGTACTACACTACAAAACTTGACAACAACCAAACTCCTTCACGTGCTATCACAAATAACTTGGAATTATATCCACTACCAAAACCGCTTCAACAACTTAATGTATATGAGGGCATCATAATTCAAACAGTGCACCCATTTCAAGCAATAATACGCCTTCAACCAAAAACTGCAAAATTACCTCCCTCTGAATTAGTGAAAGGTATTCGTGGAAAAGTAGTGTATTTACCATTAGATCTAAAAGAAAATGTGCACACTCTAGGAGTGCAACGTCCAATGCAACTATCTTTAATTATCTTGGTAAATGGAGTACCTACAAAAGACAAAGAAATTTGGCAACAACTGGTTGATTTACATAAAGTTAGAGCAGCCCTGCAATATCTTAAAGAGAATAATGAATATTACAAAGAAATTAATATTGAAGAAAACTTGAAAGATACAACTGAAATAATTCAAGAGACACCATAAGCTGGTCAATTTGAGCTCCTAGATCCTGCTACAATATCAAACACTTTAAACCATTATACAATTCATCCATTGCACTCTAATGACACCAGAGAAGATGCACTGGAAATGTACCAAATGCGTCAAACAAAAGGATCACCAATCAGCATATGGGAAAAAAGTATAGAAGCACATGCTTTTCCTATACTCTTTCCTACTGGCAAAGGAGGAAGATACGATGATAGACCTATTCAAACATCAGCATCAGAATATCGCTCATTACGAATGTATTCTGAAGATCCCAGATTTCGACAAAATGTGGAATATATATTCCACCTACTCTTTGAAAGTGAACTAGCAACTTTATGTTACGGAGTTGCACACATATTAAAATCAGGATCACACTTTCAAAATATGACAGCTACACAATTATTACAAAAAGTTCAACAAAAAGATGAGGTTTTACAAGCAAATCTTACAAATCTATTAGCAAATATGCGTGGTATTAAAGAGTACTGGTTTCGACGTCATGGAGATGTACGTTGCATGATCAGAAACCTTGGCCCACCCACTTGGTTTGTTACATTAAGTTGTGCAGAATATGTATGGGAAAATGTACATGCTTTCCTACGCATATCAAATGAAAACAAAACAAACATAGATATACTAACACCTGGAGAACTTTGTTCTCAGGATCCTGTTAATGTTTCAAGATATTTTCACCATCGCTTCATTGCTATGCTACATTTTATTTGTAATAAAACTGTTCCTCCCCTTGGAGAAGTGCAAGACTTCTTTTGGAGAAAAGAATACCCAGCTAGAGGAGCACCACATGTCCACATGCTTTTATGGATTAAAGATGCTCCTAAATTTTGTCAAGACAGAGATGCCACTGTTTTACAGTTTATTAAAAAATATGTCACTTGTGAAATTCCATCAGAATCCACAAATAGTGATCTTCATGCAAACATTTTACAATTCCGAAGTCACAAATGTGGCAAATACTGTCGTCGCAAATACAAAAACAAAGGGAAATACTACACCAAATGCCGATTTGGTTTCCCTAGACCAATTACAAATACAGGTCAAGTGAACAACCTCATGTCTTCAGTTAGACATAGTGTTAAAGGTAAGTACATAAAATACATATTGCATAAAAAGTAAAGAAGAAGAAAAATATATCAATGATTACAATGCAATCATTGCCCACTTATGGAATGCAAACATAGATGTGGAGTACATTGCAGACAATTCTACTGCACTTGCACAATATGTCACAGCATACTTAACCAAATCAGAAAAGACAGAGCTCCAAGTCCTCTGGAATGACCTGTCATCAGATAAAACAGTGTCTCAGAAATTATACAGCTTGGGCATAAAAATGCTGTCCCATAGAGAATGTGGATCCTATGAAGTAGCTGATCGATTAACTGGTACTGCATTGTAGGGTAAATCTGAAAATATAGTATGGCTAAGTCTTGGTCCAGCTAAATCTAGAAAAAGAGTTCTAAAATCATACGAAGATATAGGAACAATAGCCAAACATGATCCCAACAGCCAAGACATTTTAAAAAACAATTTATTGGACACATACTACCCAAACAGGAGTACCACTTTGGAAACCATGTGTCTATACCACATAGCCCAAAACTACACATACAAAAATAATATAAAGCCTGATGAACAAAACCGTGAATACAAAGTGACAAACTGTGAAGGCAGCTTAGTAAAACTCAAAAAAACAAATTTTATTAATCATATCAAATTGTCATTAAAGACTCCGGAACATAAAGAAGTATATTACATGTCCCTGCTACAACTCTTTAAACCATGGAGAAAAGAAGAAGAAATACTAGATAACTATGACTCATATGAAGACGCTTTCATAGCAAATGAAAGCAGTATAACTGATGTAAACTTTGCACAGTACAAAACAATGTTGCACAATGAACAGCAACATGAAGAAGAACTCCAGGCCCGACTAGATAAGGACACTCCTGACAGTAGTCAACCTTCTGTCACAGGAAGCCAAGAACCACTGGGAGACCCACTAACAACAAATGAGGCAGAATTAGCTATGATAGAAGTAGAAAAAACCATGTGTCAGTACGAAGATAAAGAAGACTTAACTAAACTACAATCAAAGCTAAACAATGAGCAACGTAGCATTTTTCAAGAAGTAACAAAAGAAATTGCACATGGTGTACTGCATGAAAACAAAGAATGCACCTGTCAAAATTACAAACCTATACTATTGTATGTCAGTGGTGAAGCTGGTTCAGGCAAAACATTCCTAATCAAAATCATCAGTAAGTTCCTTCAACAATTGACAAACAACAAACTGTCAGCTGTTGTCACTGCCCCCACAGGTTCAGCTGCCTACAACATAGGTGGCGTCACTTTACACCGATTACTACTCCTGCCAGTAGAACACCAAAACAAATTAGATTATTACAAACTTTCTGCAGAAGCTGCAATGGAACTACGCAGAGTATTGAAACAAATGAAAATGCTACTAATAGATGAAGTGAGCATGGTGTCCAACCTAATGTTGGCTTTGATTCACCTCAGATTACAAGAAGTACTCAAAACAAACTATGAAGAGCTCTTTGCAGGAAAACACATTATTGTTTTCGGAGATCTTCTTCAATTGACACCAGTAAAAGGTGAGCCTATTTTTAAAACATTAGGACACAAACTCTGCCGTAAAACTGTTGGCAGCATTGGAAATGTCAACCTTTGGCAAGATTTCCAATACAGAGAATTAACAGAAAACATGGGCCAATCTGCATATCTCACTTATGCCAACATCTTAAAAAGTATCAGAGTTGGTATACTTTCTAAAGAAGCAGAAGCAATATTGAAAACCCGGCAAATTAATGCACTTTATGGCGATAATGCATGTGCTACAGATGTTATGGAACAATTAGCCCACAAAAATGTCAATTGTATGGCCTTAATGCCAACTCTTGCAAGCTGTTTCAAATTCAATGAAATAATGTTAAGTAAAGAAATGCAACCAATAATGGAAAGTAGCGCCACATACAAACTAGATGTACGTGCAATGACACTACCCATGTGTGACCAAGCCACAACAAGACTAAATAGTTTAGAAAAATCAATCTCAAACACAGCAGGCTTGGAAAAGTTATTCAAATGATCCTTAAATTGCAGAGTAATGCGGAAACGTAACCTTGACGTGGACCAAGGACTAGTTAATGGAGCACTGGGTACAGTTGTTGGCTTTCAAACATACCCACGTGACAACAAAATTCAGTTTGTCAATATTCTCTTTGACAAACTTTCAGAAGTAAAAAGAATAGGACGCTCAACAGCTCAATTCCTTCTCTTCAAAGACATGTATGCACGCAGAGAACAATTTTCTCTAACTCTTGCATACGCAGTCACCATTCATAAATCACAAGGTCTTACCCTAGACAAAGCAATTATAGACATTGGTAACACAGTCTTTAAAGAAGGCATGAGCTGCGTAGCTCTATCACGCTTACGTACACTTGACGGTCTATTTCTAATCAACTTTGATGCAAGTAAAATAAACGCTGATATGCCTTGCATTTTAGAATACAATAGACTTTGTTCACTGTACACTCCCCATCTAAACACATATTCTGTTCCACAAAAAGTAAAACTTTATAAAAGAAAAATAAATCAAACAGAAAAGCACCAGGATGTCACTGCAAATCCTCCAAAGAGAGTAAAAGAAAGTAATACTTAATCAAGTGCCACAAGCAAAAAAGAATCAATTAGAGAAAGTAAACCAGGTACTTCTTCAAAGAAGGAAGACAAACTCCAAAAAAAGCAGTCAGATACAGAGCTACCTGGTCCATTTAAATATAGTTGGTGTAAGTTGCTACGCAAATGTAGCAATGAATATTCTATTTCAATTACCTCCAATTGTTGAGAACATTTACTTACGCCGTACAGACCCATTGTGTTTGCAAATGTTAATACTTCACAGAAATGCAGCAAACAATCCTGACAACATGAATAGTGTTTATGGAATAAGACAACAATTGGACTACTGTGCTGGAATCGTGAAATTCACTATTAACTCACAGGAAGATCCACAAGAATTTCTAATGTACTTACTATTAGTACTGGAAAACAAAAACATACCTATAAATGAAATCTTCCAGATGTCATACATGTGGAAACATACATGCACTCTCTGCAACAATGTGACCCAAGAACAAATCCCCAATGAACGCTTTGTGTATATATCAATACCTAATTGTGAATCCGTTCCATTTCAGCAACTTGTACAAAATGCAAACCATGGTAGATTATGTTCGACCTGCAATTCAGATAATCGCTCCACGTTAGTAATACAAACACATAGTAAATACGTAATACTAATGCTTCTACTTTACAATGCAGATGGTACCAAAAACAACTGCAAGCTGACTGGATTCACACATGGTTAAATATCACTTGGTAGGAAAACCTTCACAACAATAGGTATAATCTAGCACGCAGGAGCCACAACCAATTCAGGGCACTACACTGCATATATAAAAAAGAAATGTGGATGGTTTGAATGTAATGATAGTACCATTACTCTAAAGCAGAGATTACCAGCAAATCTTACAAACGCTTATTTAATGTTCTTAAAACCAAAATTTGATAACTAAACTGTCCTTAAACCTTAAGTACACTTGTAGTAAAAAAATATAAACTGTCACAATATTCCAAAAGCTATCTAACTGCCCAAAGATGCTGCAACAACTAATCAGATGAATTAATACCACTCAAATAGAGAAAAAAATAGACATTTAGAATACGCCAATTGGTAACTAACTGTCCCAAAATTTAGAAATATCCAAACAGATAAATCAATACCACAAAATTATATAAAAAAATAAACAGTTAGAATACGCCTACTGGTATCTAACTGCTCCAAAATTTTACAATATCCAAACAAATACCTAATATCTTACTGCTCCCAAAAACTAGAACAATCCAATGTATAAAGCATTAGCCAGAAACAACAAGTAAACACTGAAAATAAACAAACAAATAAACTGTAGCATAACAGAAAAAGGTTTTTTTTTAATCCACCATGGATTTTCTTTCTCCCACAGACCCAATGATTTTAGCAACAAACACAGAAACTGAGCAAATTGCACAGTACTCTGGTTTGTCCTCTACTAAATATGAGGGTCAAAAAAAAGAAGAAAATGTTGATTGTACAATGTAATAAGTCTTTATAAAATACTAATACTAACATGCTATTTTCTTTTATCAAAGAAATGAACAAGAAAAACATGGACTCCCGTTACTAAACCAAATAGTAAGTATAACATGATGAATACAACCATTGCAGCATATCACACCCATACTGGCTTATAACATTGTTCCTTATAAATTTGTTTTTGACCCAAAGTTATAAGCCACTATGAGTGTGATATGCTGTGGTGCTTGTGGCCAGGGCATAGACTCTTGGGTGCATGGCATATGAGTGTGATATGCTGCGGTGGTTGTGGCCAGGGCATAGAGTGTTCGGTGCATGGCCAAATGGCCATGCACCCAACATTCTATACCCTGGCCACAACCACTGCAGCATATCACACCCATAGATTCAAGCATTGCAACCATTTTAATGTCCGCGGACACAAGGAAGTTCCTAGAACACATTCAACTTGCCAGAGGACGATACGGACAGCGTCCTCAGGACACCCCCATTTTCTTTATGTACGAACATTTCAGGACACCATGAGTGTTCTTAGAACACTTTCAGCTTGCCAACGAACAATACAGACAATGTCTTCAGGACACCCCCTGCGAACATTCCAGGACCCCACGAGTGTTCTTAGAACACTTTCAGCTTCAGAACGAACAATACAGACAACGTCTTCAGGACACCCCCTGCGAACATTCCAGGACCCTACGAGTGTTCTTAGAACACTTTCAACTTGACACCAAATCCATTCTGTTTATTTACGAACATTTCAGAACAGCCGTGTTGTCCGCAGACAAATTGAACACAACAAAAGCATCTAGCACATAAAAAAAATACAACATTGCACCTATCTCATACTCCCCCCACCCTCCCCAAACACTCTTAGACACCAACACACTCCATTAAATACAATTTTTAAACCAAGTTTCACCTCGCTGTCCGCAGTCGTCCGCGTATGAAGATGTCGGGCGCCACCAGAAATCTGAAGCGCTCCACGCCTCACGCCGTCCAATCAGCAAACACGTCGGATGTCCGCAGACATCGTGCAAGCCGCTCGGCCAATCATGGCACTGTCCGCGGAGCGAACCGGGAAGTCCGTCTGCGGAGCGAACGGAGATATCACTCATTTTTTTGCCTTACATTTTGGTCATTTTAAAAAAACTTCTGGACGGATTTACACCAAATTTGCAAAAGCATGCTTTCGGGACCAATTCCCCGCTCCTGCCGCAAATTTGGTGTAAATCTGTCGAACGGTTTGGGCTGTAGGTGTGCGCAAAGTTTTTTCCCATTATGTCTATGGGAAAAAACAAAAGTTTTGGGACCCCCCCTATAACTTTGCCCTCCCTGGACCAAACCTCTCCAGACGAAGGAAGGACATTTTTGAGTGGGCCATATAGTTGTTTTGCAAAGTTTGGTGAGGATTCGTCCAGGGGGAGCAAAGTTATAAGCCACCCAAAAAATGCTCTTCCTATGGAAACACCAACTTAACCATAACTACATGGACGCTACGGCGTCCATGTAATATATATATATATATATATATATATATATATATATATATATATATATATAATAGGCCGACGATAGCAACCCTATATTCATGGTGAGTCGGGCTCCCATAAGAACCCCTCAAAATTCTATTGTTAATAACATTTGATTCGAGTAACGGATTTGACCCACATTTCGGAAGCCATTAAGGAATTTCAGGCCCCCTTGGACTGCAAAGTTTCATAAAGATTTGTTAAAAAATAAAAAAGTCAATATGAAGAAACTAAAAAATATATATATTTTGTTCCAAAAGTGCAACCTACTTCCCATTAATTTTCCCATAGACAAACAAGGTCAATTTTTGGCAACGCGCACAGCCCAAACTGCTGGACGGATCGGAACCATGACTGAAACAACTACACTAATCATTTTTTCCAGCCGTTTTGCCAATATTCGTGGCTATAAAGGACTACAGAGAGATGAGGGTCTGTTTAGTTCAGTAGCAGCAGGTACAGTTTTTAAAAAAATATATTTTTACAGCTATAGTGACGTCAGGGGTGAAAAATAACTGACAATGGCCAGTTACACAATTGCCATCCGTGTCTCCAATCCATGCTCTAAATAGGACAGACCTTACTTAGCTTCAAAGAGAGGAAGGGGACAGGCCATGTTGCCCAATAAATTAACCAAATATGCAAGATCACTTAGAGAAATAGGCTGGTCCTTTCTGTGCTTTTAAGCTAAGCATGGTCAGTACCAGTTTCTGCATGGATGGGCGACTGAATAGGCATCCAAATTATAATTATTTTAAAATCATGCTACTTTCACTCCTTGAACATTATGCACTCAGAGGCCATTTTCTGCCTTTTGCTGAATTACAATCTGGTATTTGGAGTCTCTCAGTCAATAATAAAAAGAAAAAAGACATTTTTACAGCAACAGTGTGTTTCTCAACCCGGCTGTAACTGGGACGAACCCTGCATAACTTCAATTCGAGGACGGGGTCAGCCCCTAAGGCCATGTTGCCTAATAAATGAGCCCATTTTACAAGACCATTGAGAGAAACATGGCCTAAGCGGCTGGATCCTTTCTCACTTTGAAACTAAGCAGGGTCAGTCCAGGTTACTTCATGGATGGTAGACAGTCCACGGTCCCGAATGCTGTGTGTTTTTAGTTTTAAATATCTCATTATTTCTTTTTAAATCGTGCTACTGTCAATCCTTGAAGGTTTTGCACAGAGAAAGCAACTGTTTTGCCTTTTGCTGAATTACATTATGGTATTTGCAGTCTCACAGTCAAGATGGGGTTAATAATGCTACAATTGTACACTTTTCAGCTAACATAGTTCTATAAGGATTTATATATTTGAATGACACTATGGTATGTGTACTTTTTAAGTTAGCTTTATAAAGCAGAGTTTTGTTGAGAGCCAGAAATGGGGGTCAGGAGGGGAAATTAGGAGAGGGCAAGTAAGTATGTGCCCATGATGTGGTTATAGAGTTTGAAATCCTGGACACTGGTGCAGTTATTGTCCTTGATTGATATGATATGATGTGACATTTATAATGCACCTGCATACAAGTGTTTCTAGGCTGCTTTTCAGGGCACCAGTAAAGGACCCATGTGGGTGGACAGTGTACATTTTTTTTCAGAGGGCAGACATAACCCCATTAGGTTGGCATACTTGCTCAAGTATTTGGATACCAGGTTTTTACTCAGGTTGTCATGTTCACAGAGCAGATGCTTACCCACAAGCCGATAATCACTTGTTTCATATTGGGAGTTTGTTTTACATGGAATATTTCATTATTGACTGTTGGGTTTAAAAGGTGAGCACCTTTTATGCTTTGCCAGCACATTAATTGGAAGATTTCCTCTCTCAGGTTATTGTTCTGGTGTTCATTACTTTTTTTAAAGTCCAATACTACTTTGCCATGTGCACTTTCTTCTTTCAAATATATGGTCACTCATTGTGTGTATGTTCATGGCTGACAGCTTTTGATTTTCGCTGTGGGGGCAAATTTACTTGGGCATATGATATTCTTGCTGCTTAAATGTGGCTAGTTGGCGTTGTGTGATGTATCACAATAGTCACAAAGAGACCAGTCATAAAACGATGGGCTTGGAGCATGCTGCTTAACCAAAGTGTGTGTTCCATGGCAAATCATTGTATCTCACTGTGCATTGCCTAAAAACAATGTGAGTTCTCAAAGCCTGCACTCTTTTATACATAACATTATCACTGTCAAAACAGGACAAAATCAGTTTGTGATTGATGAATGTCTTCGAGTGATGGGTTGCAAGTGTTTTAAAATATAGAGTGGCTGTGCCCACAGCCGTGGCCAAAGGTTGGCATACTTGCTCAAGTATTTGGTCAACCTATGAAATAACACAACCATTGAAATTCAAGGAAGAAACTTTAGTTGCAGGGATGTTAAGGTAAGCAATACATTATAACAAAACCTTTGAAATTCAAGGAAGAAAATGTTGTTGCAGGGACGTTAAGGTAAGAACTTAACACAACAAAACCCCTGAAATTCAGCTTAAGCCTCTTTAACTTTGTGCCCTCTGTTTGCACAGTCTATGACCACAATGATGTCATCACAGATCAAATCACTGATGTCATCATTAATTACATTACAACAGTAACAACAGTAACCGGCAATAAGGATGGCCTATAGTCATGGTCAGTGTGCATGGCCAAATATATTTTAACACATTAATGGCTACTAATCATGGCCTTCCCACATGAACACTGGCCATAGTCTTCATCCATGCGGACTGTATATTTTAACACACTAACAGGCCACCAAGCAGAGATGTTGCCCTTTACCAGTGGATACAGCTATCAAACGTGTGCACTGTATATTAAATACACTGATCAGGCACTAACCATGGACTGTAGCACAATATTGTCCAGTGGCCACAATCTTTTGCTGTACCCACTATATATTCTAACATGTAAATAGGTCGCTAGTCATGGCCTTTGACCTTGAACAGTTAGTAAATCTTTTGGCCATGTCAAACTAGAATGGTTTCACAGTGCTCTAATATCAGCCACCATTAAAGGAGGAGGGTCAAACAGAAACCGCTACCTTGGGCCCCTACTGTTCCCCACCTTGCGCACTTACCTGCAGAGCACCCAAATGTTCCACAATATCAACTCTACTTTTTAGCATCTACATGACAAACCTACTGGATGTCAGCAATGCATGTGGTATCTCCTACTACTGCTATGTGGATGACACACAAAATAATCTAGATATTTGTGAATGTCCCATAGCTACATGCTCCAGACATTGAAAATTACATTTCACAGTTGGGTGCATGGATGACAGCAAACAGACAAAAACTCAATCCTAGAAAAACAGAACTGTTTCTTTGCAATCCTACATGTTCTATCTCCATCACAATCCATTGGCCTGACAAGGTAGGCACTGGCCCAACCCAATCAACTACAATAAGGAATCTTGGAACCATAATGCACAAGACCCTCCTTCTTGATGTGCAGACCAGCGTCATCATCAGGTCTTTCTCAGAGCTGCATATTCTGCACTGCATCTACCTTACTTAACATTCACCCAGAGGGCCATGGCCTTAATTTCTCTAATACTATACAAACTAGATTATGCAAATAGACTCTATCTTGAATTCCCAGATGACCTAATGAGAAAACTTCAAAGGGTACAAAAAGCAGTGTCAAGACCATTTCTCAGAATGAAACTATTAGACTAATCACAACAGCATTACATATTGTCCACTGGCTGCCCATCAAAAAAGTATTAATTTCAATACCATGTGCATTGCCCATTGTTCATACCATGGAAGGGGCCTGTCCATATTCAGAGGTAAGTTTCAACACTGCTCTTTCTCCAGAACACCTAGGTTCAGCAATGCTACACTGCTACTACTCCCTAACTTCAGTAAGAAATGACAAGGAGGATCCTCTTTTTCAGTTCTGGCAATAAACCTTTGGACACCCTACCGAAACATCTCCAAGAAGGGAACCACCTGATGTTTAGGAAATAGCTCAAGACCTGGCTCTTCAACCAACCATCATGAAAGAAATGAACAATTATAGCAACCAGCTAAAATCTGTGCACCAGAAACATTGGCTACTTTATGAAAAGTGATTGGGAAACTGTTTGCACAACCTTCTGTGGGGAAATCAATCACCTTAAGCAAACGTCTGCTGTATGACACTGGCATGGCCTGAATCTCAGTGAAATCTACAACCAAGATCCAGGAAGTGACAACATCCTAATACCCATCCCCTCTGCACCCACCCCAGTCATCCCTAAATTAACTCTTCACTACTAAAAACTTACACTTCTCACTCTCTTCAGACAAACAACCAGTTGTAGAGTACATAACAGACTCGGAACCTCTCCATCAACTATCAACAGCCACTCTGTCAATTCTGCACTCCACAACCCTCGGGCTGCCCATATGGCTATTCTGCTCCCCAATTGTTTAGATGTCATTTGCGATTATATATAAATATCAATAAATAAATAAATAAAATTGCATTGCCTGTTAAAAATCAATACAATATGGAAATAATGACAATAATAATAATAATAATAATAATAATAATAATAATAATAATAATAATAATAATAATAATAATAATAATAATACTTGTTTCTTTCTGCCGAACATATTGTGCTCTTGAAAAACAACTATCTATTATTTGCAAAGCTCTGTCCACATTTATGAAAGCCTATGGTGTTTGCATCCTGTCTTCGAGAAATGTGCTGTGCAGGATGATATTTTCTTTGAAGATTAAACTATAAGGAAGATATACGCCGCAAGGTAAAGCTCTGTCAAACCTTAATATTTTCTTTCTCACAAAAGCACACTGAGCGACATCATTAAAGCTTGGTTGACTAAAGACCCTGTCATGTCAGCATGCCCGCCGGCCGTTATTTTGCGACGTGTCAGATCATTACCAAAAGGCTCCACGGATTAAAAGATGTTAGGTTCAAACTGCTAGCACTTACACGCTGATGCTAACACTCAGTATGGCACATGGCAACCAGCTCTCGTGGGCAGAAAATTAACATCAGCTTTGAACCAAGGGTGCATGTTTAATTGAAATATCCATTCTCATACGGTAAGGATATCACTGTGGACATCGATCAATTGTTGTTCTGTTGCACAACTAACATGAAAACAATACTTCTTTAGTATTAGCGATGTATATGGCATTTATTTTAAAGTCTTACATTTGGGCGTCACTGAGGTGATCTCATTATAAAATATGTATTGCGCTAAGGGGAAATGTGCAGTTGAAAAATAAAAATAAAATCAAACTGCAAGCAATCTCAAAACGATGATGTCCATATCATTGATGCATTGACTCCCTCGTCATAGCTATGCATTAAATTCCATGAACTATCTTGGAACGTTCGTGTTGTAATTAATGTGTAATTGTACTGCTTTGCTGTGCCTGAATGCACACCTCCATTTATCAGCGCAGGGAAGTGCCTAACTCGCAGCATGTGCAATGCCTTTTAGTGAAATCTACTGGGTAAGCACACATTGGGCCTCATTACACGGAAGTGGGTAAGGGTTTACCGGTACCGGTAAGGGCACCGGTACCGGTAAACCCTTACCGCCTTACTACGAGGTCCCTTTGCGGGTCCTCCCTTAACGCCTGGTTTTTACAGGCGTTAAGTACGGGACCCGCAAAGGGACCTTGGTGCTAATTACGGTAACGGTGGCCGTTCATTGGCAATTGGAACATCAGCTAGATGACATTGCTGACTTGCGCTTTATTGGTCTGATGAAGGCTCACAAGGGGAAAAGGGGTGGCAACCTTGAGCTGAAATTGCGCCAAATGGAGGCGAAAATTATTTGTTTATTACGTTGTACCACACGGGGTCTCAACACAGACCACGAGATGTTTGTATTTCTATAATAATTCTGATTAATGAATCAAAATGGATTGTATGTTTTTTGAACGGGACATGGAGACGCACTTTGCCGGAGCCGCTACATCATGCTCATGTGCACTGGCACCCTTAGTTTTAATAAAAAATGTTTTTCCATTTTAATTTAAATATTTGATATGCCCTACTATTGGAATAGGTAGGGATTTGACCCTAATTATCTCTTTGAGTCCAAGATAACTATTATTTTGTTTGAATATACTTACGTCATCAGGGCGACGTTAACTGCGTTCTACGCAACGGACGTCACCGCTGTGACGTCTGCTGCTTCTTTTCTACTATTTCCTTCTCTTTTTTAATTAGTATTTGGTTACCGGCCACATATTAGTAGTTTTCTCTATACTATCCCTACTTGACGGCTTAGTCCTATTTTTATTTTCACTTTTACTGTTTGTTTACATCTGACGTCACTCACGCGACGCCAGATGCATGCGACGCAACCTACGTCACCGCTGTGACGTCGGTTGCCTTTTCTTTATCTTTTTCCAATGTTTGGTACAGATGACTGCTCTGGGGAATTCCTCTGTAACTGTGACTGCTCGATCCAACGAGTGAGTTTGATCTTTTGCTGCTGAATAGTCAGTGATTTGTTTCCATACTATCTGGCTGAAGTACTTAGATATTCTATTGATTGGTTTTCAGGTTATATATTGGTTACGGCCATCACGGCTTGGACTTGACACCAGCGTAATACTTATAACGCTCTGCTTCTTGTGGTATGTAGATTCGAATATTTTGGGTTATATCTTGTATTTTTTTACAATTATCAGCAATCCTTTGTTTTGAGTTGTCCAACTGATATTCATGCTTGTTCTACACAGGGATTTCCCATTTATTGATTTCTCCGATATACTCTGTGTTCTTGTGGTAAGCTCAATTTATTACTTTGATCTTGTATCTTTTGTATTAGCTATTGGTTTCTACTTAACGTGTGTCCTTTAACTTCTGGTGCCGATTAGTTCACAATTTCATTATTTGCATGGGTGAAGTGTGCACACCATGCTTGATTGGGGGCTCCGGTATTGTAGCGCATAGGTCAAGGAAATCCCCTTTTTATGTGTTTCTTTTGTTCTTCCATTTAAGGAAGGATGTATTCCTCAAATGTTTAAGCATGTTTCTTACTGTATATTTTCTGTTTTTGTTTCATTATTTTCAACTACCGTTTGCTTCTGTTTACTCCACCCTCCAACCATGGTTTACGGTATGCCAATGATTCTTATTCATATAATATTATGATATTTGCTATATGTCATTATCTTTTTTGCTATATGTCACTACTATTTTTTAACTTTATGTGATATGGTCTGTATTTACTTTTTTCAAATTCAATGTGATTGTTACAATCTTTTGTATCCTCTTTTCTGTCATGAATAATATGATAAATCAAATGTTGCATGTGACTACTCAGCCTTGAAAACGACCTGCGTGTCGAAACACGTGTCGGCTGTTTCTACAACAATTAAAGCATCAATTTTATAATTAGTGCTCCTTATTTATATGGTGTTTAGCGCATCTCCACCTCAACTCCCCTCTTGTACCATTTTAGAGTGAGGTCAGAGATGACTGGATCTGAGTTGAAGTTGCCTTGAAAAACCGGAAAGCTGAAGGTACAGATTTCAAATATGGATTTGCGTTTCTGACACAGAACTAGTTTATGTGTGTCGTTAACGAAAATATGAAGAACTAGAAAGTGACAAGTGCAGTTCATTCAGTGGTTGCTTGCATGAATAACACTCGTGTTTTCTCATACATTGTGTATTTAGTATTAAACAACGGGTACTGTGAGTCCATCAATGAAATAACCACTATAATTTGTATTTGTAAAAAAAAAAAAACAATTTCAGAAACTATAGAAGTTCTCAAAAATGTCATACCAGTTGTTATTAAGCATAAATGTGATATATTGATTCTGGCATCTGTAGAGACAATTTCTAAATCTATGTAATACTTCATGGTTAAATCAGGAAGTGATATAACATGTAATGTTATGTTATTGTGCTTTACTTTGTAACCTTACACTCCTGTCTCTGCTGCATGCCTTTTACCGTGATTCCTTCCGTCTGCCACTGTAACTATCCCAGCAGCACCTATGTTCCAACTGTTTTGTATATTATATGCTTCTCTGTATACAATCTGTAACTAAGCTTACGTTGTCTTGACCGCTACTGCGCCCGGCTACCTAATGGGTTTGGCACGCAATACCAAATAAACAAACAAACAAACAAACAAACAAACCTGCTGCCATTTGCATGGTCCCTTGGTGCTCTGGTGTTCAGCAAGAGAATCAGGTTCTGTTTGTTTAGTATGGCCAGAGAGAAATGTGAAAGATGACGCTCCTAATGTGTCGATGTGTGCATAAAAGGAAGTAAAAGCAGACTTCGTGGGCTGGTATGTGTTAGGACTGATTTTCCATACTCTGGCCTGGTGAACAGAGGTATAGAAGGCCAACCTATTTTTCGAGAAGCGTTGTCCAAAAAAGGGCTGTCAGTGGCTGCACGTCGTTCTGCTTCTGCTCTCGCTCACCCGGAGTCTTGGATTCAGTGACTGGAACATCGTTGGAAACATGGTATGCTCCTCGAGCAACTTTTACTACTGCATCCAGAGAGCTTTGGTGGTGCTGGCAAAGTTGGAAGCCCCGGCAAGTACAGAAGAGGTGGTTGCAGGCCCAACACAGGAGTGCAGGCAAAAGTGGGACAGCTGGAACACCAACACAGTGCTGGTTTCAGGCAGGCATTCATTCTTGGGCAAGCAACAGCAGTATTGTAGTGAGTGAGGCTAAGCACAACGGGAGGAGGCAAATACAGCCGTACGTAGGCAGGAGGAACAGTGGTGAGCGTATTGTATCCACAGAAGCTGATAGCAGAGTAAAGGCCCTTAATGCCTATGTTATGTTCTGCGTGCGGTGATGCAGCATGCCTACGGAGCCCACAGCAATGACAGGGTGATAAAAGGCACGCAACATGCATCACTGGTTGTGTGCGTGAAGGTTACACGCCTGACGATCCTGACGAGTTTCTAAGACTCAGGAGATTGCTTGTTTCAAAGTTTACCTTGGGAATGGTTATTCCCACCAGCCAAAGGAAGGAAGTCCTACTTTTCGAAGCTCTTCTGTCACATAGAAAACAAGGTCAGGACAGCAGTGGTCACTTCACTGTCTTGCAAAGGGACTGCAGGCACCTCTGGTCGTCTTCTTCTTTAGTTACTTCTGTTTCCTGTGGTCAACTTGTTTTACACTCCAGAATCTGTCCTTTTATACAATTCCAGCAAAACGTCCTTTGCATTCTCTCTCAGCATTTTACAGAAAGGGGTGTGTGGCTGACCAATCAGGGGAGCTGGATCTATTCAGGCACTCTGGTAGACAAAGGACAGGGGGCTGGATAACTCCTCCCCTATTCCATGCCTGCCCAGACACTCTGGAGCCTAGGCAGGGATACCTAATGGTTCCCGCAAAGGCAAAACACATGCAGAGATCTTCCCCTGCCAGAATGCTAGAATAAGGGCTAACACAGAAAAACCATGCTAGTAATGGCAAAAAAAGAAGGGGGGCCCCACGTTGGTACTTGGGTGCCCCTATTGTGCATGACCGAAGCTATGGGCATAGCCTGCAGTATATAAAATACACAATCGCTGGTAGATCACATCCACTGCCACGAGCCATAAGTAGGTGATCATCTAGGTGACTAAAAAGTCACAGGAGCAGAGAGAAGGTGGATACTAGGTATCCATTTGGCACGCCACTGAAGGTGGTGTGTGCAAATCTCTCAGACTATAGAGTTTTGGGAGAGACACTAAGTATCTCTCTACCCTTAAGAACTGTAGTTACTTAAGGATATATAAAAATAATCTTAAAGGAGGACCCCAAGGGTCAGCAGCAATACTGCCCATAAGGAGATGTGTGCTGCAGCAGTAAAACACAGATGCCTTTAAGAGCTATGGAGCAGAGAGACTCCATAGTACAGGTGAATTTAAAGATTAGAGCTCTAAAAGACAGATTCCACAAGAATGAAGGAGTAGAAAAGGGCTCCCCTCATTCAGGATTGAAAGACAAATGTCCAGAAGTCCAGTAGAAAATGCAGAGGATCTCACTATGATACGGGATGAAGCACCAACATGATAAATCTCCCTAACACGCACCCATACGCTTGCACAATTGATGGTGCATTGGCAACAGGCCACAGACCAGATCAATGCCTTAGGTGTGGAGATGCACAATGCTGAATAGGTTCAGAAAAGCTGGAATGATCTCACACGTTGCACCAAGCACAAACTCGGTGTCAACATGGCAACTGGAGGAGGGCCACCAGAGGAGGAGCAGCTGACCCTGCATGAAGAGACCACGAGTCAATTAATCCTCCATGAGCAGGTGCAAGGCATGGGAGGCCTGGAGAACTTTGAAGACACATCTGGTAAGTGGCCGTCATTGTGCATAGTAAGTTTTGCCAATTATATCTGTGTAGTGGTATATATGGCTGCAGCTGTATAACATCCCTGGGTAATAAATGTTTGTTAACATTCAGACTCATGCCACAAGGCCATCATTCTGGAAGTATTATGTGTGGTCGAAATGTGTGGCACATGTGTTTGTGATGGTACAGATCACCCGCAGGGTACTCCCCTGTTGCATGGGCAGGAAATTAAACAGCTACATGTACTGGTGTCTGCAACATTCTTGTGGTGTGTCACTCTACACTGCTAGTCAGGTAAATGCGATAGATGTTGATCAATCACATCATCTGATGCAGAGTTGCATGTTCCATTTGTCAACTGCCCTTATGGGATGCCTTGTTGCGATGCATATCTAAGCTGTCTGTCACAACACCTTGCAGTGTGCCCAGAGTGAACATGCATAAGTGGCCACATACCACAGCGCCGAGTTGCAGGCATGATGTTGGTGCTATAACAAACAAATGTAGAAAGGCGTTGCGCCATTCACTACATGGTGAACAATAGTTGATGGTGGGCTGTCAAGCAGAGGTTGTCATTCTTGCAATATGACAATAACATGGCCATAGACGGACCATGTGCAAGGTCATGGTCAGTATGTATGGCAATGAAAGTGCAAGGCTGCATTCCATTCTATGTATGTGCATGGTAGTTGTTCAAACATATCAACCAACTTCCAATTGGAAGCACCTGTCTGACATCAAAGGCATGTATTTATCTGTCAGTTGATACTTGACAGGCACACACCTTGTCACTTCCATCATTGTGCTGTGCAGTTGCACAGACATTGGCATGTCTGTGAACTGGATGCATGCACACTTCTCCATACTCGTGTCATCTGTCTGACAAGGTCAGACATGCCAGCTACATAGCCCTCTCAGATGAGACATGATGGCTCTGTTGCAACACATGTAATCCGATAGGTATTTGAGGCAGTGCTGGTTCACAATCTGAGCATGCAGGGCCATGAACTTTTGACCCATCATTGTTGGATGAGGTTCACATGCGGGGACTGCATTGCAAACGTGAACACCTATCCCGGAGGCATTGCTGTAGGCATTGGTTTTTGCACATACATGCCACTCATGTCCCTTGAATGACCTTCATCCCTGTAACCAAATATTGTGTCTCAGGATATGTTGTATGCACTCCACATTTGCAAATACACAGCCCGTCACCAGCATGGTTGGAGCAGGAGCAATAGGGCAGGGCCATGCCACTGTAATGCATATGACACGCACCTCTAAACCAATCCTCACTCCTCTGCCTCCCCCTCATCCTCTCTCATTCATGACTGCCGTATGCTATACAGGCATGGTTTATTGCTATCACTCTCTGCCTCAATGCCAGTTACACAGAGAGAGCCTACTTGTTGGGACCGCTGCTCTTTCTTTCCCTCCCACACTCTGGCCACACTCCATTGGCCCACTCCCCTCACCCTTTTGTAGGTCAATGGACCTTGTTGTCATCTTCGAATCCTCACTCCTTCTCCCGTCACATCACAGACCTTGCCTAGAAGGCTCACTTTCTCAGATGCACCTCCTCAGATGCATTTTCCCTTTCCTCACCATCCCCCAGGACCTCAATGTCTCCAGTTCTCTATTTCAATCCTAATTGGTGTGTCATGTGTGGAACGTGGTGGTGTCTGTGGATATGGGTGGCTGACTGATGCCATGTGAAGTCCTTCTGCATTACAATGACACATGTACAGTTCTTTTCCTTATTATGTGTGCTGACATGACAGTTGCATGACCCATCATTTTATGTTGATGCCACTTGTGTACGTCAATGTGTCCACTAACTGCATGTACAGGACCGTGAGGGAGGGTGACACTAGTCAGCAAATTCCATACATCCATATTTTACAGCCCATAGTGTGGGAATGCACAATGTCTGATGCTTCAGTGTCCTGTCATTTTGTGTTTGAGTGCACTTTGATGCACATATGCATCTGTGTATTGAGTCACGTGACTCAACATGTCTTTATCTGTCCATGTGCAGGTGAGGATGCACCAGATGCAAATGAGAAGGAGGAGGAAGAAGAGTTAATGGTGTATTAGACCACCAGTGGAGCTGCAGACCATCCTCAGTCGTGCTGCAGACTCTTCAGACTCTTCTGACTCAGCTGAGTTTCTTGCCTCATGTATATGCTTCAAGGAGTGCAAATGTGAGTACCCCAATGGCCAGATCAGATGGGGCTCATGAGTCTGCAGTGGTGCAGCTGGTTTCACAAGGGCAGTCAGCGGTGGGACCCCCGTCTGCGCTGGTTATGACTGCAAGGCTACCCTTCCATGAGATGGTTATTATCCAACGGAGGGTTGAGAACCAGCAGCCAATGATAGGGCCCCCACAGCAAAGGACATGGTCCCTTGCATCAGGCTGCCATGGGCCCCAAACATGTGGTAGACGTGTGCAGGCTTGGGAGACAGAGTGGGAGCATCATATGTTTTGAACTGCCATCCGACATGGCAATGTGTTGGACACAATTTCAGAGGGCATGGATAAGATGGTCAAGACCATGACCCCAACAGTGGCCTAGGTAGAGTAACAGCTGCAGTTCATGTGGTCCTCATGCCTCTTCCACAGACTGCCCACGGAGACCAACATCAAGGACTGACAGGCTGATCTGAGGTGTCTGCAGGAGTTAATGCATGCAGATGCTCAGGCACACAGAGAGGCCCTGAGGCGTGAGATACAGGCGATCAGCACTGCAATCCATGACAAACTCTCAGCCACAATAACATTGCTCCACAAGGAGATGGATGCCTTCATCCAGACATTGTCTGAGTAACTCAATGCATCACAGGACAGTGAACATAGAGACTCCCTGGCCATCCGTGGAAGTGCATGGAGACCTCACTGCCCTTACTGCGCTGTTGCATCCATCCGTGTCACGTCTGGCCATGGCCACTGAAGAGCAGGCCTTGGAACTGCATGGTATAGGCCCAACACCATGACCACCTGTATGTCAACCGCAGGATGGGGGTCCCAGCACAGACCAGCCTCCTGGTCCACCGTTGCCATGAGGTCAGTGAAATTGTTTTTTTAACCAAATCAACAATTAACAATGTCAGTGAAATACAGAACAAGGGGAAAAGGCAGCATTAAGTGGAAAAAAAAGACAAGAGATGAGCTTACAAATGAGATTGAAAAATACAAAAAGACTTACAAGAGTGGCCAGAGAGAGGAAGAGAATTACCGTTTTTCAGGGCTAGAAGAGCAAACGAACGGAAACAAGATGAAGTACAAGGGGGTTTAGGAACAGTGAGAAGGAATAGATTCTGCAATCAGAGAGACCAAGAAGGAAAGTAGAACAACACTAATGAAGAAAGATAGAGGGGACCCAGACCATGCATACATTTAAAAACAATTGAGAGGAAAGGATAAAGAAGACGTGATTTGAAAAAGCAATCACTGACATGGGGAGTAAGGAGGAAGTAATAGAGGAACGAGGGGGTAAAGAAATAAGGAGACAAACCGAGAAATTATAAATGGAGTAAAGAGGAAGAAGATGTGAGGCAGGGAGACCAAGCATAAGAGATAAACAGTAGTCAATGTGAGAAAAAAACAGGAAAAGAGAAGATGTTTAGTAGCATGGAAAGAGAGGTAAGGACACGGACGATGAATGTTTACAAGGGCATACCGACAGGAACGGGCAATGGAAGAGATATGGAGTGAAGACAGAGAGTGACGGATCAAAAATAATGCCCAAGTTATGAATAGATGAGAAAAAATGTAAAGAAGATGGAGAAAAGGAGAGGGAGAGCAGAGGAAGAGTAGGAGAAATAGTTGAAGCAGGGAAGAATGGCACCTCAGTCTTAGAAGGGTTGAAGTGAAGAAAATTTGATTACGCCCAGCTCTGACCAGCAGAAAGACAGTTCGACAGAGTAGTGTGAAGTGCAGACTAAAAAGAAGAAAAGGAGAACATTATTTGAGTGTCATCTGCATAAAGATGAAAGGAGAGATTACATGAGGACATGAGAGCCGAAAGGTAGGCAGTATAAAGAGAGAAAAAAGCAGAGGACCAAGTACAAAGCCTTGAGGGACACTGTTGGGCAGGGGACAGCCCCATCCCTGCATAGGCATTTTAAAGTGAAGTGAAATGCAGTTAAGGCACTGTAACGAACTAGGAGGGAAGGGGACAGTGAAAGGGGCACTTTCCCATCCAGCAGGACCCATGCTAGCAGAATCAATTATAGCATATTCATATTGTGTGTTAGGAAAGATTTCTCCTTACAGCACCTTTTCTTCCATCTTTATGGAACCCCCAAACTGTTTGCTTTTATTTTTTAATCTGACCTGTAGTTTTTTGCAGTGCTGTGAAGCCTTAAACTTCACTGCACTGGCTTTTGCTCATATGTCATGGGGAAACTGACACGTCCTTAGGGCTTTCAGTACTGGGAAACCTTGTTTCTCTTAGTTGTGATACTATGTTACTACTTTTGGTTACTTTTTGTCTCTCCTGTGGTAACTTTTATCACTGTGCAAAGCAGCTTACGCTGCAGTACAATGGGGTACATTTTCGTTTTGACCTAGACTAACACTCATTGGATTTTTGGTTACTCTAGGTGTGCTAAAAGGATAAGCTGGTGGCAGCAGTGACTTTTTCCCAGTTTTTGGGAATTTCCGTTTTAACCACATTTGGCTACTTACTGTGGCTACTAGTCAAACATGGCCGTGCCAAGAGATTTTCCGCTTGTCCTTTTGCCATCTTATTCTTTAGCCTTCTGCCTGGCCTGAGAGGCAAGGAACATCCTTATAAGGACTTCCAGTGCCTGGGAAAGCAGAAGCTTTTGGCAGGTTACTGGAGGGCTGTGTGTGTTTGCTAGCTGGATGTGGGCTGGGACTGTCTGGTACCAATCCACAAACTGGTTTCGGCTTGTGTTTGAGTAGTATGCATGAATGTTACCATCAGTGGTCCTGATTGGACCGCTGCTGGGGTGTGTGTCTGGGCTAGTCCTGCTATTCGCTAGTGAGGGCAGCAGCTCTTACCTGGCTTCTAGGGTAAGAAGAGGTCCCTTGCACCCATTCTTCAGAGATCTTTGCAAAACCTGAAGGAGCCAAGTATCCTGTCGAGCTATGAGACCCACGAAGAAACCTGAGACCTGACTGAAGGAGGCCTGGCAACCAACTTCTTCTGCTGTCCTGGAGGAGCCCAGTCTTGCTTGTGATCATTAGCAGTCCTGCAAAGTGGCTGCGACGGTCGGAGTGGAGGGACCATCCATTCCCGAGGTCTTCTCGGTGCCCTGCCAAAGGAAGCCTTCGGAGGTGCCCTGCAACCGTCCTGTGGCTGGATAGCTTTGTTTTTGTGCTATTGTGCTGACGGTGTCACTGTACCGGGTTCGACCTCAAACTTGGGTGAACCTCAGCTGGCCCTACAAGACTACCTCATGTGAAATGTAAGCACCCTAGCATCAAGGGGACTCGAGATAGGAAGGAAACTCCGACTGCAGCTGCTGAGTCCTTTTGCATCGCCGTGCCGCAGTGACCACTATCCAAGATAGCGTACCTGACCCGAGTCCAGTCCTCAGAGGGGTCCTGCATTGAGTTTTGCTGCATTCTTCAATCGAGAGTCCTTGCAACAGTGAAAGACACCAACCAGAGATCAGCTTGAACCTGCAACCGCTGTGAATCGAGAACTGCGACTTTTGGTGGGAAAAGCAACCTCAAGTGCTCTTCCTTCATCCTGCCAAGTCTGGAGAAGAATCGGAGTACGGAGGGTAAGTTATAGAGCTTCTTACCTACTCATATACTCTGATTATAAGTCAATTGGCTTATAATAAACCTTAATTATAACAATATTGGCTTTGCAATTGCTTGCTTTGGCAAACCACCTGACTGTTGGCTACTTTTGGGCATTAGTCTAACTTGTACACTAACCATAAGAACCATTCACTGGACCCCAGAGACCCTACCTGTTTTTTTTTCCTGCTTCATAATGTCAGTGAAACCTTTACCTGAACTATTGGGCACAAGGCCCCAGATAATTTAGGGCTGGGCAATTTTAGTTAGGGATCATCTCTGTGGGCCTTCAGTGCCTAATACTATTCTAACCTTTCCTTTGCAGGAGTTTCTGATATGTATCTTGCCCTATAACAAAGTGAATGTATGTACATATTTACTTTAAAAGTCTTGTGCTATAACTCTCCTCGCTCATGGTCTTTTTTCAGATATTGTGGTTTGGCCATAAATAAATAAATGTATTTTTAGACATCCTGTCTAAATGTAATCTGTGATTCCTATTTGTGACCCCATTGTGGACCCCTTACAAGCTTACCACCTAGGAAGATCTTAGCTTAGACCGCCTGTCACTGCTACATTAACTGGTTTGGCTACAGCTCCAGAGAGTTGTTCCAGTCACAATATAGGTTGACCTTCTATACATCTGTCCACCAGGTCAGAGTATAGAAAATCAGTCCTAACATGGTGAGGCGCAAGGTGTGGGCAGCATTGTTATTTTTTGGAGATATTAATATTCTTAGGTAGAAGAAAACGCTTGCGGGGTAAGCACAGTAAAGGGAGCATTGCATGTGCTAGGCCCAAATTCACGAGGCCACAGAAATCTCCAGTCATGCCCGGGCTCCCATTAGGACAGTTTGCACCCCCACCCGCCACACTGTTTGTTCATTGTTCTTGAAAGTTTTACGAAGATGTGTCTTTCACCCAAAAGGAATGTGCCCTACAAGGCCGCAGCTAGAGGCTGGCACCTGGCGGGCATGTTATCTCACTTTGGCCAAAGCACGACCCAGCCCATTCCCGAGTGAACATGAGTTATAGCCCATATAACTGACTGATCCCCGGATTCCATGACATCAGGAGCCCTTTGACCATGAACCCAAAAGTAACAAGTTGTGAAACGTTCAGAGAGGATGGACAGGATGTATTGTTGCAGCGACAGTTGTGTGATTTTTATTGTGAGGTGCTGGGAGGGATAAATTATAGTTCAAATGAGGGTGGATATCTTGGAGTCGGATGGCACAGAGGGAGTGAGTGAAATGTGTGGGTAAAGGTTAGAGTGCCATGGAACCTCCCCTGTGTCTGTTTGAAAGCCTGCCAAGTGTACAGCATAAGTGATGAACAAGCTGTACAGTAGGAGTATAGTTAATTATTTTCTGACATGAGAAGAACATGAGCCCTGCTGAGCCCATGCGATGGAAGATGGATGGACTGGTTTGGGACCAATAAACTGCCATTCCATACGGATAAAGGCAGCACCTGTGTAGGGTCCATCTAATCAGCTGTGCTGGTGTGTACTATATGCATTGCATCATTATGATGATGTTTTTGCCTTATATTTTTCTGCTTGTATTTCTTTTTGGCAGAACTTTCTTTGCAGCAGAGTTCTTTGATGTTTCTATCATCTGCGCGTGAGATGAAAACTTTTTATCCTTACAGATTGACTTGGGACTTTCTTCCCTAGCGGTTTGTATTTTCGATGGTGTGATTGTTGGGGGGCCTACTTTCAATTGGTGACCCTAACATGATCCCCGTAACTGCAGAGGCTTCCAGGACGCTTCTCCAGAAGGAGCCGCGCCCACCTACAGCCACCAGTCCCAAAAAAACATGTTTTCTGAGTGGTCTAGTAGGTGCCATTTTAAGAAAAGTCCTCTTTCCTCTTTGAAGTGGGGTGCGGCTCTGAGGAGAGTTCAGGCTGGTGTTCGAACCCCGTCACGGAGGAGTTCATGTGAGCATACACATGAGTAGATTCTTGTAAGCGATAACAAGAAGGGAACAGATGCATGCGGAAGTGTGAATGGTGTGAGAATGCGGAGAACGAGGTCATTGATGTGACCTGGATGAGGTTAGGGATATTGCTGGTGAAAATGGGTATTATTATTTGATTAGTCCGGTAAGGTATTATAATGTAAGGCAAATGTAAGGCAGGGATCCCCTCCTCGGAAGGGGAGAGAAGGTGGTACCACAAAGCAGAATAATGTTTAGAGGAGGTTCTTGGAAATACAAAGTAGTAGTCTCATATAAGTAGTAGGCCTGGACCAAGTAGCAGTTGTTAGTGTAGCACGTTGGTTTAGTTTGGTTTGTGGTAATACAGATTGACTTGGGACTTTCTTCCCTAGCGGTTTGTATTTTCGATGGTGTGAGTGTTCGGGGGCCTACTTTCAATTGGTGACCCTAACATGATCCCCGTAACTGCAGAGGCTTCCAGGACGCTTCTCCAGAAGGAGCCGCACCCACCTACAGCCACCAGTCCCAAAAAAACATGTTTTCTGAGTGGTCTAGTAGGTGCCATTTTAAGAAAAGTCCTCTTTCCTCTTTGAAGTGGGGTGCGGCTCTGAGGAGAGTTCAGGCTGGTGTTCGAACCCCGTCACGGAGGAGTTCATGTGAGCATACACATGAGTAGATTCTTGTAAGCGATAACAAGAAGGGAACAGATGCATGCGGAAGTGTGAATGGTGTGAGAATGCGGAGAACGAGGTCATTGATGTGACCTGGATGAGATTAGGGATATTGCTGGTGAAAATGGGTATTATTATTTGATTAGTCCGGTAAGGTATTATAATGTAAGGCAAATGTAAGGCAGGGATCCCCTCCTCGGAAGGGGAGAGAAGGTGGTACCACAAAGCAGAATAATGTTTAGAGGAGGTTCTTGGAAATACAAAGTAGTAGTCTCATATAAGTAGTAGGCCTGGACCAAGTAGCAGTTGTTAGTGTAGCACGTTGGTTTAGTTTGGTTTGTGGTAATAATGTTTTGTGGGTGAAGAAGCAGGCCCTAGAAGGGTTCGTAATTGTGTGAGTCATGGTGTGGTGTGGTGCTGCCCAAACTATTGGAGCAGCGTGTGTGCATATAGAAGGGTGAGAGAGAAGGGTGGGGGCTGATTATTTTATTTTTGTTGTTAGGATTATGCGGCAGCATGCACGGTGCATTAGAGGGGTTTGGGGGCTGGTAAGGGATAGAAATCAATAGCATGGGGAGAAGATCAGCAATAGAGCGCATGTATAAGGCCCTGCCACTGTATCGTGACAGGGTGGAAAAATATCATAAGAAGTGGATTGGGGTGACAGGAGGAGGGTGATGCCCTGTCCATGGCCATGGCAAGGCTCGCACAATAAGAGCATTTTGGAACACATGTCCACATTTCAAACTTTGGCATATTTTCAAACATACAGAGGATCAAGGGAATAGATTGGAGGAGCAGGGACAGAAAAGTGAGAAGTGCGGGAAGAGAGAAGGGGGAAGGTGGGGCACAGGTAGGGACCAAGTGATTATATCCCTTAACACCATATCCCATAGAAGTGTACACTAATCCAAGCTATGTACCCGCTACAATGGGGATCCCTCCCATGGCATTAAGGTCCCCCCCAATGTCAGCAACATTACAGGCTACTGCTCCCCCACCTGCGTATACCCACCCGCCTGAAGCACCAGCATCGATGGAGTACAGGTCTAGATAGTTTCAGGATAGGTTGACACTATTACTAGCAGAACTACAGAGGTTACAGACATCCCCAGAAACAGGAAGGGATGTAAGTGGATAAGAACGGGGCAGGCAAGTTGAAGTCGGGGGAAATATTGCTCAAAATGGATGTTGAAGTGATAAAACATGTAGGGGTTGAGAAGGAAAACAGCCCGGGTGGGTGGATTGTCTTGGGAGAGGAGACTATGGTGTTGGGAGAGAATGTGGAGGGAGGGATGCTGGCATATTCACAGAGGACCCAAGTGAAGAAGAAGGGATGGGTGAAGAGGCAGCTGAAAATACCCCCCAAGCAGAAGGTATATGGGCAGGAGACAGGTTAAGGAACAGAGCTGACCAGATGGCATTCGTGAAAAGAAGAGGTATTGTGAAGAAGGGTTTGGGAGGTAGAGCAAAGATGCAGATGCCCCTTATGCATAAAGGGAAAAGAGGACACTGTAGGTGCCTTGGCCCCAAATAGATATGAATATTTTAATTAAGGCACTCCCACAGTTTAAAGCGGGGGCGAGTAAGTGGATATACACATTTGAAAAGCAAATCTCAGTAGTTCCCCTGGCAATAGGGGATTTTAAGAGCTTACTGGTTGCCATAATTGGGGATCAACTACAGAACATGTATATACCCGAGGGTATGTAAGACTCTCACAGCATTTACTGATTGTTCTTTTCTTTTGAGATCTCTTTACAAAACAACAAACTTTTAATTGTTATCAAATCCTCTTTATTATATATTGAAAAAAGACGGAAAGACAATGTATGAAAAGGTTTTCATTCAGTAAAAATACATAGCTAAATCTGTGATTCAACAAGTATTTCAATTTGAAAGAACACACAACCACCTGTAACCAACTATGTAACCCGTACAAACCAATCACATTCATTATCATACATAATCCATGCATACAGTGCAAAAAAGGCAATGTAAACAATTTGTAGAAATAATAGGTCTTACAAATCGATCCAAAGTGCAAAGTGCTATTTTGACAATGAATGCACCAAATATTTAAAATTCTGGCATGTATCAAATATCTTGTTCAGATACAGCAATTCTCCACGTAAGTCATTTAGGCCATCCAGCTTTTGTTGTCCAGTGGAGCTTGTGACACACGGTGTCTACTTGAGTTTTGGCTCAGTAATCTAAATGTATTTCATACCCAAGCCATCTCCAGGATACAAAGAAAAACCATTAATGATCACATTGATGTGTGCTACCAATTTGCCATACTGTCAGGCCAATTCATGGAACAAATGTGCGCCGAAAAAAGTGGCGCAAGCTGGCGCAAGCAGGCGCTAGCGTGAAAAATGAACCATGCGATTCATGGAAGTCCCTGCACATGTTTTACCCGAAATGTGCGCCAAACCCATGCGTGGCGCACACGGGCGCACACGTCATTGCAACATCCCGAACGCCATGCGCGACGAACACAGGGAAAGCGCACAACGTCCGCGCACACACCAAAAAGGGGGCGGGACACGGGGCGTAACACGCAGAATGGGGAACAACGCGTGAAAAAGAAGGCGTAACTGGGGAAGTACTGCAGGGAACTACACAGAACGCCCACATGTACGCAAACAACCCGTATTCATGGATTCGAATACGGGAAACCCGTGCATGGCAAAAGACGCACATAGGCGTCAACGCGTCCGCCACACGAAGGCAGGCGGAAGCGTCCCCGCACACAGGTAAAAGTACGCGCAAACAACAAACACGTATATACAGCTACGATGAATGCCCCATTTGTCGCAGCACTGATCGTGGGACACCGCAGGAGGAGGAGAATAGCCAAGGCCTGCATTTTTTCACCCCGGACAAGCCTTTTTGGGATGCCTGACGACCAGGTCTACAGCAGGTATAGGTTTCCACCTCGTATCATCCTAGACCTGGTCAGGGAGTGGGAAGATGACCTTACATCCCCCACCCTCTGCTCCCAAGCATTGAGCCCCTTGGAGTAGGTGCTCAATGTCCTGCATTTTTTGGCCACTGGGTCATTTCAGCGGACTACTGCCATAGTGGGGGGGGGTCTCACAGGCCACACAGTCACACTGCCTACACCAGGTCTTGGCATTCATGACAGCGCGCCCCTCAGTCTGCAGGCACATATACATGCCCAGAACATCCGCAGAAAGGCAGGCCATTGTCCAGGACTTTTACAGGGTGGCACACTTCCCCAAAGTGCTCGGTGCCATAGATTGCACCCATGTGGCCCTACGTCCACCTAGGGCCACTGAGCACATCTACCGAAACCGCAAGCACTGGCATTCCATCAACGTACAGGTGGTATGCGATGCAAAGGGAATCATCACCTCTGTCTATGCAAACTACCCTGGCTCCACCCATGACAATTTCATATACAGAATTTCCACCCTGGGCCGGGCCCTGGAAGCTGGGCAGCATGGTGACACATGGCTCCTAGGTGAGTACAAATTCCTGTGCACATGCATGCATGTCACACACACACAAATACACAAATCCCAATAATCACAACCATTATCACCTCTCCAGGGGACAGTGCCTACCCTCTGAGCAACCACATGATGACGCCAATCCAGAACCCCACCACACCACCCAAGGTAAGATACAACGCGGCCCATATTGCAACCAAGGCCATAGTGGAGCGCACATTCGGAGTGCTCAAGTCACGCTTCCGCTCCCTTGACCGCTCTGGCAGGCAGCTACTCTATGCACCCCCAGTAGTGTGCGGATCATTATGGCAGCATGTGTCCTGCACAATGTTGCAACACGGCAGGGTGTACCGGTGGACATGGTGGTGCCCCCACAACCACAGGCACAGGCACTGCTCATGGGAGGGGATAGGGCACGTGGCGAGGCAGCCCGGACCAGCTTGTGGCCACATTTTTCACCTAAACTCCCACCCCTGTGGAGTGCACACAGGCCTGGCACATACCAGGTGACAATCGATGATGACAAAGAGACAGTCAACTGCCACAACCTACCACCCTGAGAATGTTGCCATGGAAGTGCCACATTGTGTGCATCCCTAGCTACTTAAACATAAGCAATCCTGTGTGACCAAAGGCACACATACAAGGTGTGAATCAAACAGACCTGCAAAACAGGACATGACTATCACTGGTATGTCATCCAAACCCTCCCAAACCACAACATGACATGGCAAGCAATAGCAAAACACCAACACAGTACCAATAAGGTACACATTGACATGTGAAAAATGTAAAGTGGCATCAATGATGCCTGACATGGAATCAAATGAAATGACTGACCAACAACCTCCCACCCAACATAAGTCATACCCAAATGCATTCCAACAGTTGTAGTTGTAACATAACAATGAATGCCTGTTTACATGCAAAATCAACACTGCAGATTCCGTGTGCTGTGTCCATCTCCTGCAACACACTGCTCAGCACACAGCATAGTGACCAGCCATTGTGTGTGACGCACACCCAGAGCATCACATCAAAACGACAAACTACATCAAAAAGCAAATTACGCATGTACAGGATACACAAATGGTCATAGATCATGTGCTGCAGGGACACAGTGGGCCCCAGAAGGCAAACTGAGTGTACATGTGGACATGGAAGGGTGGTTGTACATGTTGTGAATCATAGTGCGAGTGTGTGTGTCAGTAGTGACATGCACTCAATACATGCATGTGCAATCAAGTGACCATCAGTGTCCTCTACACATCACATGTGAACATTGACCATGTGTACCAGCATGTCAAACCACAACTATACCCTCACACCTGAAAGGTAAACACAACACATGAACAGGCATTGATCAGCAGAATACATCATGTACATAGGATACCACAATTACAATGTCAGGGTGCCCATCACACTGTAGGGCAAGGCAACTGTCAACTACAAAATACCCCCCCTCCCTCACAAATCACCATGACCCACTGAACATCTGCGCCTGGGTTATGTAGCCTTCATCCTTGAATTTCACCTGGCCACAGGAGCACCCTTCCCCTTTGTCACCATCTTCCACCTTGTCTGTAAAAAGTGTCCAGCACCCTCAGAGGCCACCTTGACTTGCAAAAACACCAAATCAAAGAGAACTCAGAGCAGGCCAACACAGAAGCCAAGCAAAAAGCCTGCAGGCAGCAAAACAAACCAGAAGAGCCTCCAGTAGATGACTTGAAGTAGCAGTACGTCACAAAGCGCAAGTACTAGCACAATGATGTAACAACCAAGGCAGCACAGTAAAACAATGTCACAACATGATGTGTACCATGTGTGGTATATAACATAGAATGATGCACCACAAACTGATGTGTACTGTCACAGCTCACGTGTACAGGCGCAGGAGTGGCACGAACCAACCACCCCCACTGTGGTCTGGGTGCCTGCAAGGTCAAACTCACACAGGCCTCTGAGACCCTGGTGGGGAAGAAGGGTCAGGGATATGCAGTCGGGACATGCATTGGTATACTGGATAAACGGAATGAGGGGCAGGAGGGGGGAGTAGGATTGACACGGGAAAGTAGGGAATGCACACAACTGTACTACTTACATTAACATATACACAATTAGACCAAACTTGTTTATAATGCACATAGTACCAAATTACTCAAATGGAGGTCAAAGAGAAACTTATCTCTGGGGTCAGTGCTGGCCTCCTGCCTGAGCACTCTCCGGTCCAATAACAGGAGCAGTTCAATGCTGCAAAGAGAGCCACAGTTACTAATCTGTTCGTGCCCATAACACACAAACACACCACCATATATGCCCCAACGTAACAAACTACTCTACAAACAAAAAATCTGGTGTGGTGCTTCATACCCATATGTAACATTCCCCCTGTGATGGTTCATACACAGTCAATGCAGTAAGTCAGGTGCCGGTGGGTGCGTGGCAAAAGGAAGACCAATGTCTCACGATTCACACAACATGCAATGTTCCCTAGGTAAGCAGCCAGACGCATATAGCAAGGTACGACTTCAGAACAAGTCGTGTTCCACCATAACCGAAATAAAGTAGGTAGTGCATATGTCAAATTCTACATGGAAATGAAATGCACTGCACACGTGTCTGTCCCTCACTGTCTGTTCCTGTGAGCTGCTTCTTTCCATGTCTTGGAACGCTTCATGGCTAATACAACTGCCTCAATGGACCATGGTAGACCGAAGGGTATGTGCCACTGCCCATGCAGGTGCCCCAGACAACTTTCCCATCAACTAGCCATTAGTCCACCAACGCATCTCAGCTGTATTTTGCATTTCAACACCAACATTTTTCCAAGCTCACCATCAGTGCTGCTACTAAGCATGCATGTGCAACTGGCCTGGAGGAAGGTTGGCTGTGGTGTGGCCCCCCTGTGCTGCTCAACTTGCCAGGAGCCCCTTGAAACACGTCAGCTTTTTTTGGATGTATGAGCGCAATCCCTGTGCCTCTGCTTGTGCACACAGGCGCATGTCGGCACCACCAAACGTGTCCAGCTTCCAGACATCCAATGGGCCATGTCTGCTGGCGAAGGTGGTCTGGAGGCACATCCCCCTGCAGAAAGGGCATGAAACACATGAAGAATTTTTTAAAATCACCTGTGTGTGTCTCTTCAGGCATTTCATGACTGGAACATGTCATAGACGTACATCAGAAATCACACCATCAGTGCGTCTTTCACAGGCCAAGTGTAGTACACACTATCTACAGCATGAATAGCAACAGGCACATGTACAGTAAAGATAAGAAACATACTACACAATGTATAGCAAATAATGTACACATGAATCAAGGAACCCCCCATCTAGCAAAAGAAGAACAGTGGTCAATAACACCCATGTTATCCCCACTAGGGGTGTTAACACAAGTAGGACAGCAGCAGACATGCCACAGATATGACAGTCCAAAGCCCTTGTGTAATAGGCTGTTACACCGAACCATCCTTACGAGCCCATGGATAAGGGAAGCAGGAGTGGCATATGTGAGTCAGGACCCCAAGCTGCAAACACATACACAAGACAAGTTTGAAGGGCCCCGCTGGAACAGACAGTGGATGCTTTCAAAAGCCACAAAGCACCACACTGTCACATGAAAGCACAATAGACAAGCAATTTTAAACTATATTAACTAATTACACTAACTATGAAAAACCTACATTACCTAATTAAACTAACTATCAAATTGAAACTTAACTAACTAAACTAAAAGAAAAAGAAAAAATGGCAACATACGACCCGGGGGGGGGAGGCACCCAGGAGGGGGGAGGTACAGGGTGCTTCTCTACACCCACATGCGATGATGTTGAGGAACATTTTTTTTCCATGGGCTCAATGCCTGCACAGCCCGACCCATGTGGGAGATACATTGTCGTCCGAGTCTGGCTCTTCCTGGAAAGGAGGATGTGACACAGGAGCCTGACCACGCCTAGCCGCAGCTTGCCCCTCGTCGGCAGCAAGTCTGCCAGACGGGTGAGCTTGGTTCTGTGTGGTGATGACACGTAGGTCTGCATGCAGAACCTCCCGTGATAGACGTGCTTCCTCTTGCAATGTAGCGCATGTAACACAGAGTTCCTCTTACAAGGCCTGGCTGGACAACTGATGCACCTCCCGGCAAGCATGTAGCTCAGCCGAGATGGTACGCTCAAGCTGCGCAAACCTCTCCTCTGACCGCTCCCTCTGGGACATCAGAAGGACACCCAGATTGGAACTGAGGGAAGCATACTCCTTCCTCAGGGCCTCCATGTGTGTCTCTGCGTGAGCAGCAATTGCTTGACGCAGAGACATTTCAGCCTGGGGTGCCCTGTCTGAGGCTGCCATGCCCAGCCTGAGCAAGTGGGCTGTGGAACGTGCCGCCTGCTGCTGGAGAAGCACCTGCCTAGCTGGTGGGAGCACGAATTGGGCCACATGCTCCATGCTCACATCGATGTTCTTCATTGCTGCCCCCTGGCATTCAGAATTGGCAGTCATGTCTTGCTCCCACTCAGTATACTGCGGTTGCGCGTGGTGACCGCGTTACTGGGCTTGACCCCTGCGGGACCCAAGGACCGGGTGTCCTCGTTGTGTTGGCACTGCCCGCGGCTGCACGACTACATGCCCCTGTCGACTTGATGTCCCAGGCACCTCAGTGACTGGTGTGGAGGGTGACCCTGTGTCCCGATCCACCACAGGCAGAGGTTCCAACACTGTCTGACCCCTCAGTGCAGGTGTCGCGGATAGAGGAGTGCCCACATCAGAATCACTCACCCCTGACATATGGCCCTGATGCACATCCAACTCGACATGGACGCCAGAGTGGTCATCAGGGCTGAACTCATTGCCAGCCAGAGACAAGATGGACTGTAGCACATGTGGGTTTTCGTGGCCTACCACCCCACGACCCCCACTTTTGCCGGGTTGCTGTAGTGATAACAACCCTGTGCCTGGCATGACAACACCATCCTCTGGCTCCATTGCGTCATCATCTGAAAAGTAGAGAGAAAAAAGGTCACTACACATGTTAGAAGCACACAACCCACACACACACAGACATCGCACAGACACCAAACACATCAAGCAGAGATGTCACACACAAAAGAGAACCTGTCACGCATGCTGGGTCAACTTGACATTGCTTCTGTGATTAGGCATGTAGAATGGTGTCATATTGCTCAGAAGTGGGTCGATGCAGTGCAGCAAATTTGTACGTTACTCACTATCTACATGTACAAGTACTTCATGATGTGTTTCGGAAAATGTGAAGGCAGTGCAAGGTCAACTTCAGGCATCACGTGCAATGTGCATTCAATGGGTAGCATGGCTAAAGCAAACCACCCCTCCCTCCAAGTGCAAATGCAGGGATGCCTTGCATGGTATCAAAAGGATGACGATAGACCTGTGTATTGACAGGCAGTGTTGACTAGCATCAACTGCATCATGTGAGTCAAGTGACAACACAGCAAATGATGATGGGACAGTAAGCAGGACACATGATGCAACCTCCGGAGTACACCCATGTGTGAAGAAGACACTACACCAGTTGAACAGAGTCATTGGCCATAAAACAGGCTGAGGCCTGTGACCCACACAGACTGTCACACCCTAAATATGTGTGCGACGCAGGACTGAGCCAGAGTGGCCAGGGGAAGGCTAATGAAATGCCATGCAATGTAGGTCACCCTGGACTCGTACTACAATGATCATCCAGTCAAGGACACATAGGGGCATGTTTGGAATACACATGGAGCATGAATGGGCACTCATGTCCCTGTGGGGCATTTGACCTCTGGACAGTCCAAGTGAGACACCCTGCATCAAGTACAAAGGATGTACCACACAGCATATGTCTGGCAGATTGGCCGGTGGAAGTTAGCATGTACACAGGACGCATGAACAGGCAAGTACTCAATGGCAAAATTGAAGCAGACCAGTGCAAAGGTGGAATTGGGGTGCAGGGGGGGTGGATGGGCAAGGGAGCATGCCTACATGGGGCACCCGCATGCATGCAGAGGACACATGCACGTCAGTCATGCTATGACATAGTCCCTGGGCTGAGAGGAGGGTCACCTCACGCTACATGCAGAAGGGCCAGTGAGCTGGAACATGGACCGGAGGGACATCCTGGTGACCAGCATGTGAGTAGGGTGCAATAGTGGTGATGCGGACAGTCCCTGTCCACTCCACATGTCCACCATCCAGCAGAGCAGCCATGCATCAGTGAAGCATTGCATTACTTGCACATCAGAACCATGTACACGTGACATGTAGTGGCAGTCATGCACAACACATCACAGAAGTAAAACACACATGTCCTCAACAAACACGCAGCAACACTCACTGAACTGGGCATCAAAGTCCGGTGTCTCTCCCACTCCTTCGACCGATTCAGGTGGTTTGAACACCGCAACGAGTGACTCATGCGGAGTGAGGTCTTCCTCCTCAGGTGCAGGCCCACTGCCAGTCACCAGAGTCAAGTTGTAATTTGAGGCACGCTTAGCCTTAGCGCTGCGTTTGAGGTCATTCCAATGCTTTTTGCACTCTTGCACCGCGCGCACCTCATGGCCAAATGCGCTCACATGTTCCGCAACTTGCTTCCAGTGGGTATCACAGTGGGCAGCCATAGTCTGACAATTAGGCCCCACTAGCATGTGGTCCCGCACGTAGTCCACAAGGTAGTCCAGTTCATGGTTGCAGAAAGGCTTCTTCCTTGACATGCAAGAGGTCGTGGCTGAGTGTGGGGTCCCAGCCTGTGCTGCATGTGCAACCTTCCTCCTCTTGGATTGCTGCGCAGACCATGGCTGGCAAATGCCGCCCTGATCAGTATGGCCAGTGGCACAGGTGGGTTGAGCCAAGGGAGTGGCAGGTGGAGGGACGACCAAAGGCCTGACTTGCGTCAGTGACAGCTGGGTGCCCTCTAATGGACCCTGCGCAGCAACATCCGCTGTGGCAGGGTCATTGACTGCGACTGTCCTGGTTGGCAGACTCACAACTGGGGTGTTGTTGGCTGCATCTGCCCCTGCACTTGCCAACACCCGGCTGTACGGGGCAGCAGATGACATTACTGCCCCAGGGACACGTGTCTCGGTCAGGGCAGCCCTGCGTGCACCTACGGTTTCCCTCCTGCCCTATTGGAAATCTCCCAAGGACTCTTCAAGTGCCAACGCAGCCTGCGCTGGCAGACCCTGAGCCTGGGTGGTGGTTTTCCACAGCTGCACCTGCAGCTACCACTACCCTTGGGCCCGTGGCAGTCGATGAAACCGACTGCCTGGTCACACGGGCGCCAGTGCCAGATGCAGAAGCTGCATCTCCTGGAACCACAGGGGGTGGTGGCATGACTGCACCGACACATGGAACAACATCGTGCTCAAGTGGCGCACCCCGGCCTCTTCCCCCTCTGCGGCCACCCTGGACACCCTGGAGTCCCACTACTCCCTGGTCACCCTGGCCACGAGGAGGACGCCCAGCCGAGGTGCCCCTCACCTTTGGTGGCCTCCCAACCATGTCACAGATGAAGTAGTGCTGGCACAGATGGAGGAGTGCCAATGGGAGGTGTACACCACAATTGTCCTGGGCAATTGGGGCGAAGGGGGTGGGATGCAAGATGTTAACAGCCCCCCTGCACCTGCAAGGCTGTATGTGACCCCGGTGATGTAGTGACGGGTCACGCAACCCTTAGGCACCCCAAAACTGCAGTAAAACCGTACACGCAACCCTGCAGCCTACGTGCGTGGAATTAACCTCCCGCAGTACGCGGTGGCACCCAGTAACACGAAAAACGCGTACGCGTGAGACACGCAGGCTACTATGACCTCAAAAATGGGTGCGATACACAGGGGCACCCGCAGTGGGAAAAATAGCGTGCGCGACTCACCGTCAGACTAGCTTGATGATGAAAAACACACATAGCCAATACCCCCGCCAAAAGAAGAGATACGTCCTTGATCTGCTGTGAAGTTGTGAAGGCGCGTGAAACAACACGAAGTAGCAACACACGTCTGTCTCCACGAAAAGGCACATACAGCGAACTGCTGGCTCCGCTCACCTTTAACCCGTGCTGAGGGAAACGCCTGCACGCGTCACGGCACTTACGCACGTAGGCCCTTTCCTCGGATTGCACCCATTCACACGCGGACGTGCAGTTTTTTCACGCGCTGAACCACTATGCCCATGTCATGAGGGAAACGCGCGCGCATAACTTCACAGACGCGCTTAGGCGCTAAGGGCCTTTCCCCGAATTACACGCTGATGTGCGATTTTTTCACGTGCCAAATCACTACGTATCAAGCTGGCCACTCAACAACACACCGAAGACTATGCTCCTGCCCAGAAGGCCATATTCCTGCCCCCCAGGTCCCCGAGCATGTGCCCACCTGCCATCTGCTGCTGCCTGCCTGCTGCCCACGTGCCCTGCTATTTGGTGCCTGCACGTCAGCCAGGGGTGCAGTTGCTGTTACCACCCCTACTGGAACTGAAGACTCCCGACTGGGATACCATCGCTCCACAGCCCAGCCCCAGGACCCAGTTGCCCACCCAAACCTGCCTCTGGGGTTGCCATGTCTACACCATCTGGCACCACTGCCAACCCCCAGCCAGAGAGGCAGAGGGCCACCAGCTTCAGTGCCAGTGAAGTTGGTGTCGCGGTGGAGCATGTCCTGGGGCAGTATGATGCCCTCTTTGGAAGTTTGCGCGCCGACAATGAAGGACGGAAGAGGATCTGGATGGACATCGTGACTGCCATCAACAAGGAGGGGGTGGCAGTCTGCGACATTCAACATGTCCGGAAGCGCTGGGAGGACTTCAGGTCCAGGACCCTCGACAATGCACGGTGCCTCTTGAAGGCAGCGGATGCCAAGGGGTGCCAGGGCCACCTGTCCGACCACCAAATGAGGGTCCTACGCATGCGCCCAGCAGTCCACGTCCAGGTCCTTGAGAGGCAGACCCGTCTGGAGTCGAGTGGTAAGTGCCTACTGATTGCACGCTGTGCGTGTTGTGGTGTGCCAGGAGTGTGCAGGTTCAACATATGTCTTTGTAGGGCCATGTATGGATGCGTATGTACAGGGACATGAACCAGCCACGTGATTCCTCTCATGTGTGAGACACATTGATGGTGTATGTGTTGGCAAGCATGCTGGCCAAATGCATGTGTGGGTGCGCACATGTGAAAATTATGTGTATGTACTGTGGCATGTTTGTGGTGTCACACATGGATGGGGGTTCCTGCTGCATGTATGTGCACTATGTACATGTGCATGTGTTTGTATGTGACAAGTGTTCAATTGTGATGCAACATGGATGCATGTGACACTGATATGTAGGAGGATGATTGCCAGATGTGACATGGATGGTGACATTATCACTGCAGTGGTGGAGATGTACAGATGCATGTCAGTCTGGTGGCGTGTGTGCATGTGTTGTGCACTCCCTGTGTTTCATGTGACGTCAGGCTCACCTTCGGCTGCTCGTGCTGTTGTTTGTGTATGGACGGTGCTGCCTGGTGCAATATTCCAATTGATTTGCTCATGTGTGTGAGTTGAAATGAGTGGGGAGTGTGATGCCATGTCTGTAGTCTTACACTGCCACTCATGTGCAACTGCCATGTGTGTATCAGTCCATTGTACAGTGCCCTGATGCCTGTGTTCTGTCTCTCCCTGTCTTCAGCGTCAACTGATGAAGAGGGCGGAGAGGGTACTGTGGAGCAAAGCGGCAGGGATCGCAACACCAGCTGGAGACGCAAGGCCCGGCTTCCCTCCTGGTTGTCATCTCGTCGGGGAGTGAGGAGCCTGGTGCCGCGTCCCAGGCTGTAGCTGCCGAGGGTATGTCCAAGAAGCGGAGGTCTGAGGTGGACTCCTCGGCAGCAGAAGGGGCAGCTGAGACCCCACAGGGTCCGACGGAGGAAGATTGCATGGAGTCATCCAGGTTGGTGGGGGGTTTGGTAGAGGAGGAGGCCGTGGAAGGGACACACAGAGTCTGGATGTGGGGATTCCACTGGTGCTAGTGGTGCAGTTCTGGGCCAGGGACAGGAGGCAGCACAGGCCACCATGGAGGTGCCTGTGTGTAATCCTGTCCCCGATCCTGTGACTGCATCATTCTGCACCAGCAGGGATGCCTACATCCAGACCCGTTTTCAGGGAGGGGATGAGCGCACAACTGGCCTTCCTCTCCCTGCGGACGTGGCAATCTGGGACCGGGTTGAGCCTGTCCTGTCTGGGATGGCGTTGCGTCAACGGGGCATGCGAGGTGTTTTCGTGAAGACACTGCACGTCATCTCGGATGCCTCATTGACCACGTTGACCTACTGGGACGGGTCACCAGGGCTGGATTCCTCCGTATGCTGGTCCTTATTCCGACCCCCTCCTCACATGAACCCCCTATGTGCATGTCGTCCTCCATGCCATCTTCCCACCCATGTATCACCTGGGTACCCTGTGGAGCTGCCTCTGACCCTGCGGCCAGGCTGGTGGAGGACACATCCCTGCCACAGTCGGGAGTTCGACGTCCAGCAGGGGTGGCCACCTCAACAACTGCACCCCAGCTGGAGGAGGACGTGCAGGCAGCAAGAGCCAGAGCACAGGCACAGGCACAGCAGCAGCAGCAACAAGGTGGGAGCCATGATGGCTCAGGGCCTTCAAGATCCGAGGGGCAGGCATCGGCCAGAGGGCAGGAGGATCCAGGATTGGAAGTGTCTTCCGTGTGGCAGTGGTTGGGCCAGTCCATAGATGCAGAGCGGCGGCAGTGGCAGAGGCACGGCTCACAATGTTCAGGGCAGAGAACTCCATGTGGAGGGCACTGAGGCAGGCCGAGTGCCTCGAGGCAATTCGCAGGGAGTTGGAGGTCAACATGGCATCGACCCTGCGAACCCTTGGGCCATGGGAGAGGACTGTCTCCAGGACATTGAGCAGGAGTTCGATGATGCCCTGGCCCCGGAAATCAGAAAGTGGGCCGTCGGACTAGCCCGCCGCCATTGTATATAGTTTTTAGTGTTAGCTTTAATTTTCGTTTTCCTTTATTTTGGGGTGTTTGGACTTTGCCCCACCCATTTGTATACAGTTTTTTTATTAGGTCGTTTTTTTCATAGGTTTCTGTCCTTTCGTTGGGCTCATGGACCCTTGACAATTGATTGTACATAGTTGGACAATGGATTTATTGGAACTTTTTCTTTGGATTTCACCATGGATTAATGGATTTTACTTTTTACGTTTCCTTTGGATTTGCTTTGGTGGAGGGAAAGTTTGGACTATTTTTCTTTTGGATTTCTTTGGATTGGTTATACTTTTCATGTACTCATCTTCTGGACATGCTTTTCATTTCATGTCTGCAATTTTTTTATGCTTTCATTTCATTGCTTTATTTTTCTCCATAATACATTTTGATATTTTACTTCCATGTGTGTAATTCACTCATTGAGTTCATGCATGTGAAAATGTGGGTTTACACAATCAATGCCAACCAGTGTGTGTGTGTGAGAGATGTACATAGTTGACTTTTGGTTTGTGTCTTGAGATAGGCATGTCAGTGTGGGGTGGATTGGGAAATCATTGCATCTCAAGACTGGGGTGGCGTGCTGTGGTATTTTGGAGATGTGAGCCATGATTTTGCATCTTTATGTCATGTAGGGGGGACATGAGTCGGGGCCTGCTGGCAGGTGCCCGTCAATGCTATGTGGGTGGGGGTGCTTGGGGACATGAGTCAGGTCCTGCGGCTCACTGCCGGGTGGGTGGGGGTGCTGGGGGACATGAGTCGGGGCCTGCTGACAGGTGCCCCTCACTGCCGGGGGTGGTGGGGGTGCTGAGGGACATGAGTTGGGGCCTGCTGGCAGGTGCCCCTCACTGGCGGGGGGGTTGGGGGTGCTGGGGACATGAGTCGGGGCCTGCTGGCAGGTGCCTGTCAATGCTGGGTTGATGGGAGTACTGGGGGACATGAGTCAGGGCCTGCGGCTCACTGCCGGGTGGGTGGGGGTGCTGGGGGACATGAGTCGGGGCCTGCTGGCAGGTACCCCTCACTGCTGGGGGGTGGGGGTGCTGGAGGACATGAGTCGGGGCCTGCTGGCAGGTGCCCATCAATGCTGGGTGGGTGGTGGTGCTGGGGGACATGAGTCGGGGCCTGCTGGCAGGTGCCCCTCACTGCTGAGGGGTGGGGGTGCTGGGAGACATGAGTCGGGGCCTGCTGGAAGGTACCCCTCACTGCTGGGGGGTGGGGGTGCTGGGGGACATGAGTTGGGGCCTGCTGGCAGGTACTCCTCACTGCTGAGGGGTGGGGGTGCTGGGAGGCATGAGTCGGGGCCTGCTGGCAGGTGCCCGTCAATGCTGAGTGGGTGGGGGTGCTGGGGGACATGAGTCAGGGCCTGCGGCTCACTGCCGGGTGGGTGGGGGTGCTGGGGGACATGAGTCGGGGCTGCTGGCAGGTGCCCCTCACTGCTGGAGGCCGGGGTCTTGGGGGACATGAGTCAGGCATGCTGGCAAGTGCCCCTCACTGCTGGGGGGTGAGGGTGCTGGGGGACATGAGTCGGGGCCTGCTGGCAGGTGCCCGTCAATGTTGGGTGGGTGGGGGTGCTGGGGGACATGAGTCAGGGCCTGCGGCTCACTGCCGGGTGGGTGGGGGTGCTGGGGAACATGAGTTGGGGCCTGCTGCCAGGTGCCCCTCACTGCTGGGTGGGTGGGGGTGCTGGGGGACATGAGTCGGGGCCTGCTGGCAGGTGCCCATCAATGCTGTGTGGGTGGGGGGACTGGGGGACATGACCAGGGGTGCTGGGTAGTCCCCTGTGGTGTGGGCTGCCTGCAGGGGCCATGGAGGGGGTAGAGGGCACACCTGGGAGGACCCCCACTGCCAATTCACATATGGGACTCCTCGCACACCCCACTGGATACACGTACTCCGCTCTGACAGCGAAATCACGTGTGAAACTTCACGCGCACCCCTGAAATACACGTACCCCGTTCGCACAGGGCCAATCACATGTGAAACTCCCCGCGAACCCCAGTAATACACATACCCCGCTCGCACAGGGCCAATCGCATGTGAAACTCCCTTCAAACCCAATAATACGCGTACCCCGCTCGCACAGAGCCAATCACGTGTGAAACTCCCTGCAAACCCCAGTACTACACGTACCCTGCTCGCACAGGGCCCATCGCGTTGAAACTCCATGCGAACCCCCAAAATACACATACCCCGCTCGCACAGGGCCAATCGCATGTGAAACTCCCTGCGAACCCACGAAATACACGTACCCTGCTCGCACAGGTCCAATTGTGTGTGACACTCCCTGCGATCCCGCGAAATACACGTACCCCGCTCGCACAGGGCCAAGCGCGTGTGAAACTCCCCGTGAACCCCTGAAATACACATACCCCGCTCGCACAGGGCCAATCGCATGTGAAACTCCCTGCGAACCCACGAAATACACGTACCCTGCTCGCACAGGTCCAATCGTGTGTGACACTCCCCGCGATCCCGCGAAATACACGTACCCCGCTCGCACAGGGCCAATCGCGTGTGAAACTCCCCGTGAACCCCTGAAATACACATACCCCGCTCGCACAGGGCCAATTGCATGTGATTCTCCTCACGCAGCGGGGTACGTGTATTCGGAGGGGTGCACGGGGAGTTTTACTGGCGGTTTCGTAGTTGCAGGGCTGGATGGTGGTCCACTGGCCTGTGCGCCCTGTACAGGATTTGTGCGCTGTACATGGCACACGGGGAGGGGTTGGGGGCATAACTGGCGCTGCTGCAGGGTCGCTGCGCCACTCTGCTCCATGGCTGGTAATGGATGTTAAAATCAATGAATACGCTGTGCGCGGAAATGGATTTTGGTGCATGCCGCTGGCGCTGACTGTCGCACACGCACACTGTGCGCCAGCCGCGTGCGCCACTTGTGCGCTGAATTCTATGAATTACCCCCTGAGTGTCTGGAATGACCACATAGAAAGAAAGAAAGGAAGACGGAGGGGCAGGAAGGGATGCGGGAACCGGGAAAGAAGGGAAAAAGGGGAAACCATTGATAACTTCATTCAAGATACATTCCAAATTGTCATTAATTGTGTACTCGGAATACAACGTCAAGCATAACACAAACAAATCAGCTAATATACTGTTTTAACAAAGTTGAGAAAATGCAGAGGGTTGCTATAGTCCCTATCTAAACCTACATCTCTCACGCTTGTAGAATCAAACTGGCACCGTGTTTCTAATTCGAAGATGGCATTTGATAATGGAACAACAACAGTATAAGCAGGTGACCCGGAATGTATGAGTTATATTACCTGAAGGGAAACCATTACTAATCCACCCTTGCAATTGGTCTATACTGGAAATGTTGTTGAACCAACAGTGCAGAGAGCTAATGATAGCTGATCTGTTGAGGGTGCCTATGGATAAACAATTATGCCTATGTGGTAACAGGCACATGCAGGGTAGGTCAACATAGCTTCAAATCATCAGCGCATATCTGATAGATCTTGGTTGGACATTCTAAACACATGTTAGGAGTGGTTTATAGTGATTTTTTCGAATGACATTTTTTCGAATGACATTATCTCGAAAACATTTAATTGAAAGTCTTTTTTCAAATGTTTATTTTTTTTCTTTTTTTTTTAAATGGGGGGTTCCTCCCCAAACCCCTGTTTTTTTGTTTTAACACTTTTTTTTACTTACAAAACCCATAAAAAGTACTAAATAAAAAAAAGAATACATTAAAAAAAAAAAGTTTCGACTTAATGTTTTCGAGATAATTGCATTTTGAAAAAATGTATTCGAAAAAATGACCGGATCCCGTTAGGAGTACATATTGACTTAGCCTATCCTAATCCAAAATACAGATTCCTGAGCAGATGGAAAGGCGTAAATCCCAGTTGTACAAGCATACTTAATAGGTAGCGTTTCAGCAATCAGCGTTTCCTCCCTCCTCTCATTTTACTCCCCCTTAGCATTCAATTTAGCGTTTCCTCCCTCCTCTCATTTTACTTCCCGTTAGAGTTCAATTTAGCGTTTCCTCCCTCCTCTCATTTTACTCCCCCTCCTGCTCTCTCTGCTCAGTAAACCTTTACCTCGTCACTGTACCCCCAGCCCCATGTGCCTCCTCACGCTTCTGCTCATTCCAACTCTTGGCCCCACTACACTGGAACTCCCTCCAACTCTCCATCCACTCCACCCCTACCTACTCATCCTTCCACCACTCCCTGAAAGCTCATCTTCTACACTCCCCCCTGACTTCCCTTCCCTACCCATCCTCTCCTACCCTTGCCCCCTCCTTTCCCTCATCCTCTCTCCTTCCCTTCAATTAGTAACAAATACTACTTAAAGGCAATGAGGACACCAGATCACTCCCCCTTCCTTTCCCTTCCCCTCCTCCCTCCCCCCTACCTCAAATCCTACACCATAACTCCCTTCACCTACCCCCTCCTCTACCCTATCCCCACCCCCCTTGTAAATAGCTCTATTTATTGTTCTAATTACCTGTTCATGTTTGTAAATATGCTTCTCTCACTTTGTACCTGGTGTTATATTGTAAAGCGCTTTGGCTTAAAGCGCTATATAAATTCAATAAACATAAACATAAACATAATCAGGGGTGTGACCGAATCAGTCCCCGGTGTGCAATGCCTTCACCAAGCTTGGTGTGGTCCAAAAATATCATTCTCCCAGGAGGCGTGCTAGGAATCTCTGCAATTAGAATTGCAAAGAAATTAAATCTACAAGGGGCGAGAAAGCACAAGAGAACTAGTGTGCATGTTAGTGGAAAGAATCTTTAGTGAACCTAATGGAATGGTGTTGTGGGGAACAACAAACCAATTGTTACCTCCCACAAACCACCAGTTTATATCTCTATACAGATGGCCAACAAGCGGCTTATCAATCATACAAAATAAGCCGATATTGACAAGGGAAAGCCAAGTTTGTACTTATCCAGAGCAACCCATGCAGGAGAGAAATAGTTGATTTACCTCAAAATCAGAATCCGTGCTGAAATTGGCCCCTTGTGGCTGTACCTCTCCAGAGGGTGTGTAGTGGCGTAAAATTGAGTGAATGATGTAAAAAGGAGAGAGGCCAAAGAAAGAAGCGTAAGTGGAAATAAGAGGTGTGCTCAAACAGTAATTAACAAAGACAACAAAGCTGGTTGTTGTCTCCCAAATATCCATCTGGGCACACCAGTACAGGTGGAGGGAACAGAGAGTAAACAGCAGGTTGTTAGTGCCACTATTGAGGTGCTCTGGGTGGAAGGAAGACACGGACAGTGGGGCATGTGGTAAAAGTACCCTGGCCCACAGTGACAGCAAGCAGGGCAGCAGCGAGGAAGAGGAGGATTTAGAGGAGATGGAGGAGGAGTGCTTGGACCAAGGGGAGGTGGTTTTTGACAGTCTGAATGTTGGAATTGCTTAAAGTGGGGGCATTTGCCAAGGGAGTGCAGGAGCAAGTCCACAGTGGGGTATAATTATGGGTCGCAGCAGCAGAGCCAATGACCCCAAGGACCTCAAGGATTAGGGTACCAGCAACAGGGCCAAGGGTACCAGAACCAGGAGTATCTGCGGGGGCAATACCAAATGTATAATCATCAGCCCCAAACACCGGAAACATAAGCACAACACCCGCCGCAGCAACAGCTGGGTGGGATTGCCCTGGTAATCAGGACCCCAGGGGGGCGACTGCTCCCTTTGAGGGAACAGCAGTAGTAGGAGGTAACCCCTTCTCATTCCCTGGAACGAGCACGTATTCCGATTAGGACAGCACACAGAAAGCACCTGTATATCCGGTCCTGTCGACGACTATCCACACTTAAGAGGAACCATTGGTGGGGGCGGGGATAGGAAACAAGCAAATTATATGTATTGTGAATTCTGGTGCAACTAAATTGTGTGTTATGGAAGGCATCTTTCCACTATCCGGAAAATATATTGACGTGCAGGGGTTCTCTTGGGCTATTTCCAAGGTTCCACACACTAAGGAGTTGGATGTAAAGGAGGGAGGGAAGATAATATGGGTGGCCTTGCTATATTCTGGGAGAGTTCCCCTGTCAATCTAATGGGTAGAGACCTGCTGAGTAAGTTAAACATGAATATATCATTTGCAGATCATGGAATAGTATGTTCTACGCATGGGATGTGCGCTGTGAGGGAGATATTGATAATCCACACGACGGCAAGGGCAATGGTGGACCCAGACATGTTTATTTATGGCATCACAGTGCTTGCAAAGGCGGTGCCCCAGACTGCCAAGCAGTGCTGGAGAGTGCCCACTGATTTCATTTTTCGCCCAGTGTTGTCAACTGAGGTGGTGGCAGGAAGTATACTATCGCTGGACCTGCAGGGGTTGGTAGTGTCAGATAGAAGGATTGTCCTATTAGGGGAGGACAGGGACAGGTGTGAGTGGCACACAGTGCTCTGTGTAGACCCAACGGTGCAGCTAAAGGAGGTGATGGATGATGAATTGTTTGAGGATAACGACAAAGAAGGGGTACTCATTCTAGAAATGTGCATCCCTTCCAAAATAATGGTACAGTACCGTAGAGTGCAGTGTCCCTTAATGGTAGCAGTAACTTCATCCCCATTTTTCAAAGAAGATTTCTAGCACAAGATCAGCCCCCACAGTTGTGGACTAGGAATCCACATGATGTAGGGTTGTTGAAAGCTGTAAAACCTGAGTGTATGACTCTAAAACCAGGTGCGGTGCTGCCCAGAATAAGATAATATCCACTTTCAAGAGAGGCAGAGGAAGGCATTCGAAAGAGCATACAGGTTCTCCTGGACCATGGGATTATCGTGCCATCTACACACCTGTGCATTACAGTGATATACCCGTTTAAAACATCAACGGGTGCAATTGGAGAATGATCCAAGATGTGCACCCCTTAATTGATATGGTACAGAAATAGCTTCCAATGGTGTACAATTGTATGCAGCATCCCTAAGGAGGCTACATATTTCACTGTGATGGATTTGAAAAATGCATTTTTCTCAGTTCCACTCCATCCAGATTTGAGGTACCTTATGGCATTTACGCAGGATCAGATGAGGTTTGAGCATTCTAGATTACCTCAAGGGTATTGTGAGAGCCTGAGCATATTTAACAGAATACTGCATTCTGATTTAGGGAATATTCAGGTGCCCAGCATGATTATCCAGTACATAGATGATCTGTTATTGTGCAGTGACAATGAACAGCATTGCCGAAGAGACTACTTGTACTGCTACAATTCCTGGCTCATAAGTGGTACACGGTTGATAAGGCTAAATTGCAATATTGCCAGCAGGAAGTAATTTTTTTGGGGCAGTTCATATCAGTGATTGGGAAGAGGATACTACCCGATAGGGCAGCATCGGTACGTGCCACCCCCAGATCCACCTCAGTTAAAGAGATGAAGAGGTTTCTGGGCCTGTACAATTATTGCAGGGCCTGAATCCTTGATTACACGGCATACTCCAGGCCACTTATGCAAACCCTAAGGAAAGCATAGAAAAGAAAGGACCACAAGTTATTGTGGACGGCAGAAATGATAAGACAATTTGATGATTTAAACAAGGTCATCAGCTTGGCACCCGTACTGGCCACCCCAGATTATACACAGTAATTATATTTCTTTTCACACTCTGGTGGTCAGTTTATGACAGCAGTGTTCACACAGAAGAGCACTATGGGCCATAATTCTTTGGCCTATTATAGTGGTATACTGGATGCAGTGATGCAAGGGCAGTTTGTGTGCAAACAAGCATTAGCAGCAGCTGCGTTTTTTAAAGAAAAAAGTCCCACAATTGTGATGGGGAGTTCAGTAATGTAGTATGTGGAACATTCTTTATTTGCACTTTTGAAGAGGTCAAAGTCCACCCTGACTACGCAAAGGTCCTTGGCATATGAGATTATCATCTCCAAACTTGTGGCACTCATAGAAGCACTGAGAGCATTTCAAGGGTGTCATGTTATGATATATTTTGACTCAGCGTATGTTACAACAACGGTACATGCAGGTCTCTCCCATTGGAAGGGGAGGGGGTTCAGGATGAAGGTGGATGGATCTCTAATACACCATCCTGAGGCACCATCCCAATTATAGGGGCACAATGCCTGGTTCATCTTGTATTATGCAGAATAAAAGGAACATTCCAGGCACACAGTGTGGAATTACAAATGGTGGGCTCAGTTTTCGTAAAGTCTCCCGATGACCAAAGGAACATCAAGTGTGAGGAGTTACCTTATCTGATGGTGATGGGGCAGAAATATGTCAATAATAACTGGCTGGCGGGACAGCACACTACCTTGCTTGGCAGAAGGACTGGTAACATATAGCAAGGACAGAATAGCATGAGTGTAAACTTCTGTGCACAAATCTGGACAGAGCATATCACAAAGCTAACATGGATTGCAATGATTGAATAGCTGATGCAAGTGCACAAGGAAGAAGAATACAAGCTATGTTTCTAAAGCAAGGGTATAGTCTTTGCTGGCACAAAAAAACATTGTAAGAAGAACCTCTTGATCACAGACATGAAGAAAGGGACAGTGGCATTGATGGATTACTACTGAATCTGTGGTCGCCAAGCTTACTTGCGCCACCCGGCATCATGGAGGGGATGTTGTTCACTGGCCACATTACATTCTGCGCTAGTGGTAGTCCCAGAAGACCACCTAAAGGGGGGAGTGCTGCCTGCAGAGGGGCCAACGAGTTTCCCCACAATACAATCTGAAGATAAGAGCCTGGTGCCCATGCAAGAGCATTACAGAGAGAACTACAGAGAACTACATTTCTAAAGACTCCTCCACTTTGCTTGCCGAAATACCAGAAGAGTATTGGTTGTTCAGCTCAGCAGAGTCCTTCTTCACTTCCCTACTCTTGCCAGGGATACAGTCAGCGGCCAATGCAGTAGGCGCTGGTCCAGCTCGCAAACAACACAGAACATGAGTTCAACGTGATCAAGGATGAGTTACGAGCACTGAGACTTATGAAAATACAAAATAGATACATGCTTGATATGTTGACAGCAATGGAGGGTGGGGTGTGCAAATATTTTGTGATTCATGTTGCCATATGTACCTCTAGAAGACGTGGAAAATTCATCACTAACCCACATCATTGCAGCTGTCCATGGCTTAGGTGTTCGCATGAAGAAGGAGGGAGGAATTCAGGACAATGATTGGCTAAGCGTGACTTTTAACTGGGCCCCATCACAGCTAGGAGCAATCATGAAGATGTTAATGCCCATCTTTGTTTTCATCCTGGTCATTTTCTGCACGTTAGCTGGTTCTTCGATGCTGTGCCATATGACACCTGATAGCACAAGAATATTGGTATCAATTGGCAGTTCAACAGCACCTCGTGAAACAAAGAACATTGGAGTGAAAAACGATGTTCCACTAGGTGGCCTGAAGTATGAAATGTGTCCTGTCCCATATGGAGATGAACTTGATCCTTTATACCACACTGTCATTTCCCAAACCCCCGATCTAGAAAACTACACAGAGGTTTGGGTGGACCTAGCGGCAAGGGGGGTGTATTTACATGACTTGTTCACCTGAAGAGTATGCGCGTTGGGGGGAATGTTTTTGATCAGTGTGTAGGGCGTGGGTGCCAGTATAAAGGAATTAGCCATATGTGGATGTAGAAGCTGGGGAGTGGGAGCACTTAACAATTCCAGAATTTGTTACTATAGAAGTAAAAAAAGGGGAGAATGTTGAGAAGAGTACAGACACATGCCGCCTTAGGTGCTTTAAAATAAGGTGAGATGCATTTGAGGCACTGTAATGAACTAGGGGGGAGGGGGATCAGTGAAAGGGACACTTTCCTATCCAACAGGACACCATGCTAACATCATCAATTATAGCATATTCATATTGTGCGGCCCAAGGTGCGGGCGGCATTACTATTTTGTGTTGATATTAATATTCTTAGGTGGAAGAGAAGGCTTGCGTGGTAAGCACGGCAATTGTGGCACTGCATGCGCTAGGCCCAAATCCAAAAGGTCACAGAAATCTCCAGTCATGCCAGACCACCCAGGAGGACAGTTTACACCCCCACCCGCATCACTGTTTGTCCATTGTTTTTGAAAAAGTTACAAAAGGAATGTGCCGTATAAGGCTGTGATTAGAGGCCAGTGCTTGGTGGGCATGTTATCTCACTTTGGCCAAAGCACGACCTGGCCCATTCCCGAGTGAGCACGAGTTATAGCCCATATAGCCACTGAAACCTAATATCCCGAATCATCAGCCCTAAAGTAACAAGTCCTGAAATGTTCAGAGGATGGAAAGGATGTATCATTGCAGCAACCATCGTGTGATTTGTATTCCGAGTTGCTGGGATGGATAAATTATAGTTCAAACAAGGGTGTAGACCTTGGAGTCAGATGGCGCAGAGGAAGTGAGTGAAATGTGCGGGTGAAGGTTAGAGTGCCCTGGTACCTCCCTTCTTTCTGTTTTGAAGCCTGCCAAGTGTACGGTATTAGTGAGGAACAAGCTGTATAGTAGGAGTATAGTTAACTTGTTTTATGACCTTCGACGTGAGAAGAAGATGAGCTCTGCAGTGCCCACGTGATGGAAGACGGACGGACTGGGAGCAATAAACTGCCATCCCATATTGATAAAGATAGCACCTGTATAGGGTCCATCCAACCAGCCGCACAGGTGAGTACTATATGTATTGCATCATTATAACAATATATTTGCCCTAAATGTTTCTGCTTGTACCTCCTTTTGGCAGAATGTTCTTGGCAGCAGAGTTCTCTGCTGTTGCTCTCATCTGCGCATGAGATTTAAACCTGTTACCCTTACAAGATTGACTCGGGCCTTTCACCCTAACGTGTTGTATTTTCTCTGGTGTGAGCATTCAGGGGCATGCTCTCAACACCATAGAGGAGAGGACATGGAAAAGAGGTGTTTCCAGCCCAGGTAACAGAGTCAGACCGCTGAGAAAGATAGAAGCAAAAGTATTGAAGAAAAGAACCAGAGATTCCCAAAGTGGAAAAAGAAAATAAGAGAGTGATCAACAGTATGAAAGGCTGCAGAATGATCAAAAAGAATACGGATAGATGTAAGCTTGGACTGACGAGCAGACAGAAGAGAGTTGGAGACATGCAAGAGGGCAGTCTCTTTCGAATGAGAAGGACGAAAACCAGATTGTAGAGAAGGGGTGGAAGAGAATTAAGATTTAAATAGCTAGCAACCTGAGCATAGGTGGGCCGCTCAAGATTTTAGAGAGGAAATGAAGAAGGGAGATGGGGCGACAATTGACAGAAATAGAGGGGTCAAGAGTAGCATTCTTCAGAATTAGCAGAACAAGTGCATGCTTAAACGCCTCAGATGCATTAGTGCTGTTGCAGAGCCAGGGGAAAATGGACAAGCACCCATCCCGAGGTCATCCTTCAGGCCACCCCCTGCCACACAAACAAGTTAGCAGCCATATGACTTGTGTGATTTATTTTCTAACTTACTCCGTGGTCAGACTCATCATAGCAGACACGTAACTCAGCCAATTAATCCATCCCTCTAGAATCCACTTGAGATTCCACTCTGCATGCCGTCAGAGAGACTGGGTGGGCCTTCGCTGTGCCATGCGCGTACTCTGAAGCCTGTCACATATGTGGATATTTTATCTTTGTCTTGTTTTTGTACTGTCTGTGCTGGCCTGGCAATGTGAGCTGCAGCATTGGTACTGCAGTGGACTCCGTAGACATGTTTCTCGCACACACATATATCACGATTATGTGCCTAATTACTTCCAAGTAATCTCCATTTCCCTGAGTCCTACCCTTCCTCGTCCCTGCCCAACCAATGAAGTGACCCAACCTCCCAGACAGGATTTTGTATTAAAGAAATACAACACATACCTACCTCCTCCACTGGGGGTGGAGCTCATCCCCCTGCATCCCTTCTGGATAACAGGAGCCACCTACCCCCATCCGGTTTTCTATTTACCCAAGACTTTGACCAAGCACTCCCATGTCAGGGGGGAAGGGCTTGGATGCTGGACTAGGAAGAGGAAGATAAGGACTTGCGGTAATGAAGATTACCGATAAGTAATTGGACTATTACCTCTTACACACACATACATAAAAATGATTTGCCTAATTACTTACCAGTAATTTTCATTTCCCTGAGTCCTACACTTCCTCATCTCATTCCAAACAAAGAGGACTTGGCAAGCAGGTCCTGGTCAAACAAAACAGCCAAATAAGACAAAGTACTGCACACCCATGAATATATTAACTAAACAACCCAATTTACACTGTGTGATATACAGTTCCAAACACAGAGCCCTCTCCGGGAACAGAAAGACGCTAGTGATGGACAAACATAGATGGAGAAGCCCATGTGGCAGCCAGATAAATGTCCTTGAAGGAGACTCCCTGGGAAGCCACCCACGATGAGGCCACTCCCTGTGTAGATCTCCCAAGCAATCCCCGGGAGTAGTCAGACCCGCATTAGCAGGGAGTCGCAAGACCTAAAACCGGCCGTCCTGTCCTTCATACTTGCCTGTCAGAGACAGGGAAAAAAAACAGAGTGGATAGAGGGAGGCCGCTCCTCATATCTGGAAGGGAATCAGGGGGAGGCACTCTCCCCTATTGGAAGAGATATGCAGAGGCTTTGCTAGTGCAGGGGGGTTTAGGGAGCTATAGCCCCAGGTCTGTTGGTTGTAGCCCCAGATAGAAGCTCGGGGGCTACAACCAAAAGGCTAGCTAGCCCCATTCCTGACATTAGGGTAGTCCCAGATTTTTCCAGATCTAGCAACACCCCTGTAGAGAGGCATTGTATTTTTGTTTCATACAAAATACTGTCTGAGAGGTTGGGTAAGCTCATTGGTTGGACGAAGAAGGAAGATGAGGGAGTAATGTCTTTTTAATAGTTCCGCTGTGCAGCTAGCATGACGCTCTCAGCTGTCCCCTCCTGTGTGCATGGATAGGATTGGACAGGCCTGGGGCTGGTCCTGAAAAGCACAATTCGCTGTTAAGTTTCAGGTACCCCCTACTCTCTGGAGCATAAGGAAGCAGGAGGCAGGTCAGGAGCGAATGAATTACTCTCTCAATGAGGGGCAGGTGACTCCCCCGTAGTCCACACAGGCACGCCGTTGCTATGATATAGCACATTCGGCTCTGTTGTGGAAACACTTAGACATCTGGTTATTGAATGTAATTAACTATAGATTACACGCATGGAAATGTTTGGAGGCTTTGTTTACAATGAACACTGATGTCTTTTGGTTTAGAGTTTAAAGCAGCTATGAAACTATTTTAAATAGTGTAACAATGAAATATATACATTTTGAAATGTTTATCTGATCAGTGAAAATTAATAATTGTTGGTATTTTGATTTTCTCTTAAATTGATGTAAATACTTGTTTCTACTTGCATTGCAAATTGATGAGTGTCCATTAATGTTCTGGAAAAAAAGTGTACAAAGTTGAATAGTTAAAAACACTTAAATAAATAAATAAATAAATAAAAACAAATTGTGCTCTGAAACAGGACTCCTGGGTTACAATATGCACATGTGTCAAGCCAGCAACAGCTCACTCTATTGCTCCTGCCGACAGAGAGCAAGGTTGTCCAGCCCAGAGCTGTGTCTTGAATCAATCATGCAGCAGTTGACATGTAGACCAAAAGCATTGATAGTTTTGGTCAAGTTTGAGACAAATGACATAATTGCTGCACAACAAAGTGAGGGGCATTCATTATTCAAGTCATCGTTTCACATTTAAAGTAGCTAGCTGTTCGTCAAACTCTTAATCCTGACGCTACCATTTGCCCAAGTCACATGGATTCAGACAGGTGTTTTACCTTAATCATGGCAGATCACGGAAGTCTCCCTCTTTCAGTATTCAAGTCCTGATTCAAGTTGGTGTGCAACTGTGAAAACGATGCTGTTGAGGAAGTGGCCCTCGAGAGCTGTGTGGCATGTAAAAAGTGCCCCACAACCATTGTCATCTAGAATGTTAAGTAAAAATAGCAGAGTAATCATTACGCCAGTGAAAGCCTTTTCATATGTGAGTCAATGGGGTGTTATTGATTTTGTATTATTGACACTTTTTTCGTCGATGGCTAAAGAGGCCACACACTCACTCACAGGCCTATGTAGCTACTGGAACATGCATGTTTAGTCCAACTCTACGGATTATAGAACATATGACCAAACAAAGGATGGGAGAGGAGTTTAAACCTTTCCAAGTTTCTAGGGACAAGGGCCTCGCAGTAGCAGCGAGGTCAATCTGGATACCAAATGTGAGGTCGGTGGTGGCCAGGCAATTTAGGAAATTAAATGTGACCCCAAGAAAAGTTCAGGTACAGCAACGATTCTATGCGGCATAGGCGTAGCAAGGAGACATGCCACAGCAAACGCAGCTAGCAATCTGCGGACTCTCCCTGCCCTGGCCCTCATGAACATTGCCCAGTGGGTTTTTTGTTTTCCTTCGAATGCAGGATGAAATGCCCATGACAGTTATGCCACGGATAGATAATCCTTTGCTTTGTGCATTGGCATTCTGTTTAGCTCATACATTTCGTAAGAGAGACAGTACCATGTTGAGTGTATAGGTAAGATAGCTATGTCAACTCTCAACATGTTCCAGTCAATGACCAAGATACGTGTGCCTTACGTCTATCTGCATGCAGAGCTGCGTTCCATTGGCAGAGTGCAGTCGTGCCATCGTGACGAGGTGCAAGGGTGGGTAGAAATCATGAAGACTGTGACCATTGCAAACGTGTGAGCTATTTTGAAACTGATCTTTATGTGCTCAGGTGCACTGGCCCACTGAGCATTATCAGGCATTTATTAGTATTTAGTGCAACAATATGATAGTCTTTTACAAGGGTTAAAGTAAATATTGCATATTGGGGGCGAGTTGCAGGTTGTTCAGTGGCCATGATCCATCCAGGTGTTTGCTAAAGAGTGGGGTGGCCTGTGTCCAGTACGATATTGAAGAGTAGAATGGAGTCCGCTTCTCGGGCGCATGTTAGTAGGTGGACAGTTGTTCCAAATTTTAGGTGTGTAGCAGTGGAAGTCATGTTTTCTATTAAATCATTTTAGGTTTTGTTTCATGGGTACCTGGCCAGTGACATCCAGAGTAGAAATAAGTAGTGAAAGAACAGTGATTGTGCAAATGTGTATGGAATACACATTTGCCCTATTGATGCACCATTATTCACTCCTATGTACGTTTCTAACATTGCGATTTTCTTAAAAGTGAACATTCTGTGTGGACATTAGATGCTTGTGGATAATGGAAAGAGTCCCAGATATCGGAGGCTTGACAAAACAGTGCATATTTTCTCTTTTTTGGTTGAATCTGTGTATGCATTATTTATTTGACTTTACAGTTTGCCATCAGTCAAGCTTGCGTAACACTCCAGTGTCACACTGTTTGATTGTTCCCAAACAATAAGGAATGCAGATTCAGTTTAAGGAACTCAGTTTCAGCTTTGTCACAAACGTTTTGACCAATTGTCTCACCCTCTGCATGGAGGAAATCAGTGCTGCCACTTTTCATATAACAGTCGTTATTTAAGGGACTACTGGTGTCTTCTGCATTCTAAATCAATTGTCTGCATATTCCCCCATAGAGAGCAAAGCTTCTTTCTTTGGGAAATGGGGTTACGGCTCATGCCTTTAAACCTAAAATTAATATGGTGTTGCAAATATCAACAGTGTTCTGATAGGGATCTGCATGTGCACTGATCCACTACAACTCATGATGTGATACAATAATGTGTGGGATAATATGCTTTACTTTACAGCACTACTGTTAGGTAAGGATTGGTGCAGTCACACTGTGTGAGTCTACACAAGACGTATCTGCTTGGTATTAGGTAACCCACCTTTTGGTATAGGTCTGTACTACACAATTTGGTAGTGTGAGTGAGCAGACAAGCCTATCTCAAGAGGGGTAAATGTGAGATATAGACCAAGTAACACTTACACTCCAGGTTTGAGTTATAAATATATATGTATTTACACATTAGTTTTAGTTAAGCATTCTTTAAAAGGCAACTATTTGTAACAGACAATCAGACTTTGGAATCACTTTGCAAAGTCGATAAAGTTGGTGAATACTTTTTGGTTATGCTAGTACATTTCTCATACACCCTGAAATGACTTCAATAACAAGGATAGTATTGCATTTATCTTAAAGACCAATTTACTTTTTAGACTCTGGGTTTCAGAAAGGAAGGGTTAAGAAAATAGAAAGGTTAGAAAATACTCACTTATAACAGGAAGACAGTTTGAATCCTGCAATGAAATCTAGGTAAGCCTTTCCCAGCAGTAAAAGTGTTCAACACATTACAACCTATGATGGGACAAACAATGCCAAAGTCAATAGATTAGAAGGGTGCCTTTAAGGAGCCAGGACAGCCAAAGTCAATTGGACAAAGTCTACAGTCCTGATTCACTTCCAGGATACAGTCTTTCACAATGTCAGTTAGTTCAAAAAGATCACTGAAGGAACACACGCTGTTAAGCCTGTGCAATGGGAGTTGAAATAAACTCACTAAAGGTAACTCAGTGCACTTCTCAAGTGAAAAAACATGACTTAAGGCAATAGGATAAGTACCCCAAACCCCAAAAGAACCTCTGGCTTGAAGAAAATGGTCCCGCTGGATTCTGTCTTGCTACAGCCAAGGAGGCCCTTGTTCCTTAACCTCAGTCATGGGGACAAGAGGGAGGACGTCTGGCGGGCTCCTGCGGCAGTACTCGCGAAAGGACTTCGGCAGCTACGATCTTCTTTGATTCATCAGCTCTTTGCAGTTTCAGCGCTTCGCACACAGCACTGATACAGAACTAATATCCCTGGTTGGACTTTCTCAGTTCTGGACTCTGGTGAGGGATTTTGTGCTACTGGAGTGTCAATAGGAGGCTCTGTTAAGGATTTCAATCAGGCAATATACCCAGGGCTCGCCTAGTATCCAAGGCACAAATGAAATATTTATTGTGTCTATAGGTTCAATATTCTGAGTGATATACCACTCATATCACACCCTTCTCAAAATACCCCCCAGATCACAGTGGACCAGGAATCAGGCTGGTTGGTATCGGTAAATATGTATTTATTTATTTAAATTCAAATCAAACACAAATTAATATATGGGCCAGCAATCACCAAAGTGGTGACAAAACAATTCATAAAGTAAGGCAATTGAATTCACTTATAGGAATACAGAATAGAAACACAACAAAAAGAACAGTTTTGGCTTGGGAAAAGATAGCGCTTAGGTTAAGGTTTCCCCCTGCAAAGTTCTTAGTTCACAAATGAGCAATTCTACACAGATGTAAGTCAGCAGCAGGTATTCGGGAATGAAAGAACAGAGTACAGTGTTTGAATATAATCTTCCCTCCCCAAACAAGAGAGAAAAGCGCTTTTGGAAATTTACACTTTTAAAATGACAGTTGAAAATGGCTTTGTGAAACAATGAAAAGTGTGCAAAAATCCTTAAATTGATATAAATTCCCATGGGAGCAATACTGAACAGGTTTTAACAATCATAAGATACAGGATGAGCAACAGAACACACTTTAAATCCGAATGGGAGTTTGGAAATACTTTGAATGGGAAAACGCACATGTAAAACCTTTGCGAATTCCCGCCTAAATTTCACTATGAAATGTTTAATTAAAACGGGTCAAATACACTATTTCACTTTTTTTGGTTGTGGATATAGCTACAGGTCTTACGTTCAACTCAGAGTTGAAATTAAGTCTCTAGCTATAAAATTGAAGAAGTTATGCAAGTTTTAATGAGAGGCATTTTTGAAAATAAAGGCATGAAAATGAAAACAGAAATCAGTTTTCACAATGACAAATATGCTCTAAACTAGGGTATTCAGGCAGGTTACCAGTTTGAAAACAGTAAGCTCCAGAGTGGTCCATGGAAACCAACCCCAGCACCTCCCTGTCCGCCTTGGAGGACTCTGTCAGATTACCCGTGGGATGATTTTAAGGGTTTGGGATTTTCACAAGACAAAATGGTTTTAAAGAAATTATCACTAGCACAAGAAATCAAAGCAAGGGTTCGAGACTGATGTGGCACTATTACAAGTTCTTAAGTTAAAGAGGGGATGGGTTGAGATTGGGGTAGGACAAGGCAAATATATTACGCGTGACTATCATTCATGTTGATACTTACAGTCCACTGTAAATTAAGATTGGACCGTCAGGTTCTGGTCATCACGAATCGGGTCTACAGGGAGCAGGGCACTTCTGGCGGGATGGTCAGCTGAGCGGTTCTGGTCAATTGGACTGCACCTCAGATTGGATTGGATTGGCCCTTCTGGTCACTGGACAATGTAGATTAGCGAGATGGTGAGTTTCAGCAGATAAGCATGAATGGTAGCAAGCCAGACTGGATCAGAATTATTTCCCTGAAGTTTTTTAGGATGGCTTCAGGATTTGGGTCTAGCTGAAAATAGTTCAGCAATTGCTGAGGCCTGGATTTTGCAAAGTAGTCTGGAATCAGGACAAGATGAAAAGTTCTGGAACAGGATGAAGAAATCAGGACCAGAGCATCACACGGAAATCGGGATGTAGTCAGGAATCAGTGTGTGTCTGTGTGTGGTGAAGTTCCCTTATTCTTCATGCCAAGTGACATCACTCAGTTTATGGTAGGGGTAGAATTACAATGCACAACCCCATGGCTGTGAGTGGTCAAATGCACTTGCCTTTTTCTGGTTGGAAGCCAGAAAGAGCTGTCATATTTTATGATGTGACTTGGGAACTCCCACAATTATTTGAATCACAATTTAACATTTCTAAAAATACACATTTCTATAATTATGTCCTCTAATAAAATCAGACACATGCATTACATATGTTTTGGGTTACCCTTACGTCCAATTTCATCTCAGTGAGAGCTGGCTTTGTCGTTCTGTGGAATTTTGTCAATTTTAATCATAAAGGTTTGGCCTAACAATTCCTAATTAAGTACATATCTGTGCAATCACCCCTAGCACACAGGTACACAATATTATATTTGCAGCATCAATAGTCTTGGCACAATTATTCTTTTTGTGTAACTTTACCTCCTTATGTAGTACAGGGTTCAATCACGTCTTCACAGAAAGAGCGTAAAATTAGATTTACAACTACCAATTTTTTTATTTGTCCTCATTCATATGGAAAAGGTAAAGGTTTAAAGCTTAATCACTAATAGGCATTTAAACACCAACAATCCTTAGCAGTTTTTTTTTTTTAACTTTTCTTTCAATTGACAACAGCTGTCCAATTCCTTTGATCAGGGTGGGGGACCTCCTCCTTGAGAGGGAATTTTCCTGCCCCTCCCCTGAAGGGATGAGTGTTCAAGCTTGCCATTGTCTTTAGCTGAGCCACAGACGAATGTCTAATGAGTTCTTTGTTCTGAGTATGCAAGGCCTCCCCATGGCAATTAGGCCTTCCTGCTAGCAGTGAAATGCCAACCTGAAGTGTCACCCTTTCCCAGGCTGAGGACTGTCAAAGCAGAATTGAATATTTAATTAACTCAAGACTGGGTTTTGGCTTTGAGTTACCCACATCGTTCATTAAAACATATAAATGAACACAGTTTATAGTTGGATCTTGACATTTACAGAATGATGCCTTTCACCAACAAAAACATGCTTTTAAACAGGTGGTTTCGCACTTTCTTCATGGAAAAAGCACTTTTAAACTGAGTCCTTTTACATCCAATTTTCTTATGCAGCACACACACATGTAATTCAGCATTATTTCTGTCCTTGAGTGCTGGGATTTGTTTGCAGTCTTTATATATCTATCTAGCCTTTGCTTGGAGTTCCCTCTGCACAGCTGAAATTGTTACATGTTGCCATTTATAGCCACATTTTTCCCGTAGAACTGAAAACCATGTTGCTGGGCTGCCTTTTTCATGAGATACATTTCTTAGCTGCTGTCAGTCAATGAGGCCCAGCTCCTCAGAGCCACCTGGATGATCTGTAATCCTTTTAATTTCAATGGTTCACTGGAAAATCAAATGCATCTAGCACCAAAACAGCACTTTGAAGGTTGCACAGCTGAATTTTAAAAGGCATTTTCGGTTTTTAGCCCAATTCTGCGGCCTTGCTTCATGTTGAATGGAATAGAGCCCCCTGGCATGCTCCTACAGTGATAATTTCTGTTTACACCCCCACTTTAACTGTGTGGCAAGGGTGTGCAGCCTTGTGTGATTGTGACCCACACGCAGTTTTTCAGATTTTGCACACATAGCGGTTAGCGCATGCATTTTTGGCTGTTTCTTTCCCCATTTTTAAAGTAGTACAGTGGGGCATATTGGCATGGGTCAAAATATCCCACAGCTCCTGGAACATTTGGAAGGATTCGTTCCACGGCAGATGTTGCACTCGGTTGGCTGGTGGAAAGTCTCACATCAATTTGAGCCGACCGACAGCAACTTCGCCAAAAATGAGAAATAAATTGACTACCTCGATCCGAAATGAGAACTGAAGGAAAACCGTGCAGTCGGATGATGTTTTCGAGAAATTCTCGGGCCAGAGTTGCTGCTGTTGGTAAGCCTTTGAGTGGAATGAAATGCGCCATCTTGGAGAATAGGTCCACGATTACTAGGATCGTATTGTATCCGGAGCATGGAGGTAGATCGGTGATAAAGTCCATAGAAAGCGTATGCCAAGGGGGAGGTGGGATGTCAATAGGGCGTACAAGGCCGGCTGGTTTTTCCTTTTGACTCTTGTTTTGGGCGCATACGCCACAGGACATTATAAAGTCGCTGATATCTTTTTTCCAAGACGGCCACCAGAAGTAGCGCTTGATCTTTTCCGAGGTCTTGGTCATACCGGGATGTCCTTCCATTAAAGAATCGTGATAACAAGAGATTACCTTTTTCTGTAAATCTGTGCTGGGCAGGTATAACCGTTCTTGGAAATATAATAGGTTGTCCTTCACCGTAAAGTCCTTTCCCTGCAGATGCCAATTCTGTATGTCTGCTGGAGTTACCAGTAGCCTGGCTTTATCCTTAACTTCCTCTATGGATTGTGTGGCGATTACACCTAGTATTCTTTGTTCGGGAATGATAGGTACAGGTTTAGGATTGATCAAATGTTCTTCCACTCCCATCCGAGAAAGGGCATCAGCTTTACCGTTTTTTGTACCAGGTCGATAGGTAATTATGAAGTCAAACTCGGCAAAGAATAGTGCCCAACGGAGTTGCCTAGAGGATTGAGCTTTTGCGGTTTTCAAATATTGCAGGTTTCGGTGATCTGTAATCACAGTAACGGTGTGTTGGGCCCCCAGAAGATAATGCCGCCAAGCCTTAAAGGCGGACTTGATAGCTAGAAGTTCCTTATCAGTAATAGTGTAATTGATTTCAGGAGGCGAGAATTTGCGGGACCAAAATGCCACGGGATGCAACTGATTGGTTACTGGGTCCTTTTGTGATAGAACTGCCCCCATGGCAAGGCTCGAAGCATCAGTTTCAACGATGTAGGGGAGTTCTGGGCGAGGATGTTTTAAGATCGGTGCAGAGATAAATCTAGTCTTCAAATTCTGGAAAGCTTGTTCCGCCTCGGTAGACCATTCAAAACGTTTGTTTTTCTTTAACAAGGCGGTGATGGGCTGGACTATTCGAGAGAATTCGGGGATAAACCTGCGGTAAAAGTTAGCGAAGCCTAACATGCTTTGAACACCTTTCACGGAGGATGGCGATGGCCATTTGAGAATTGCATCGACCTTCTTTGAATCCATACGCACTCCGCTAGGTGATAATATGAATCCCAAGAATTCAACTTCAGTCACGTTGAAAACACATTTTTCCAATTTAGCGAAAAGTTTGTGTTGACGCAATCTCTCGAGGACCATTTTCACATGTTTCCGATGTTCAGTTTCCGATGAAGAATAAACGAGGATGTCGTCAATGTAAACAACAACACACACATCTATGAGCTCTCTGAGGACATCGTTCATAAAATATTGAAAGGCGGCCGGGGCATTGCAAAGTCCGAAGGGCATGACCTGATATTCAAATAGCCCATACTTGGTGCGGAAGGCCGTCTTCCATTCATCGCCCTCTTTTACTCGTACCAAGTGGTAGGCTCCTCTAAGATCCATCTTTGTATATATGCATGCTTTTCTGACTTGGTCCAGGAGTTCAGGGATCAAAGGTAACGGATATCTAGTCTTAGCGGTGATCTGGTTCAGGGCACGATAATATATACAAGTTCTAAGGTCCCCTTCTTTTTTTGGAACGAAGATCAAAGCTGAGGAAGCAGGGGACTTGGAAGGACGAATAAACCCATTCGCTAGGTATTGATCCAGGTATTGTCGGAGGTGAAGATTCTCAGGCTCGGTGAGGGCATACATTCTACTACAAGGAGGAGTAGATCCAGGTATCAGGTCTATCTGGCAGTCATAAGACCTATGAGGAGGTAGAGAGTTAGCCTGATCCTTCCGGAAAACATTTTGGAATTCTAGGTATTCAGGAGGTAACTGGGGAGCCTCCGAGGAAATTGCTGCCAGTGCAACACCAGGTCGAGGGTGACAAGTAGAGACACATTCTGGAAACTGAACCGTTCTTGCCCGCCAATCGATCTGAGGATTGTGCTTCTCTAACCAAGGAATTCCTAGAATAATCTGGAACTGAGGGGCCTTGATCACATCGAACACGATCTTCTCCTGGTGTCCATCTTGACTTACTAGCGTCACTTCTTGGGTGGTATGCGTTACTGGTCCGGAGGCTATCTCCGTACCATCCACCGTAGTAATGATGTCCTTTACAGCCTTTGGACAAAGAGTCAGATTCATCCTCAAAACCATTTCATGATCCACATAATTGCCGATGGCACCGCTGTCGACGTAAGCTTCAATCGCATGTAATCGATCCGGATGTTCAGGGCTAATGAGGACCATAGGTATCACGAAATGCGAGGTCACGGAACTGGTTTTAACGCTCGGCAAGAGGACCTCTATTCTTATCGGGCGAGGTTGTTTCCCTGCTCAGTGTTTGTGACCCTGGTAACTGCAGCTCCTACTGCCTTCTTGGCTGGTTTCACCGGACAGTCTCGAAGAAAGTGCCCCGAGTTTCCTCAATAGAGGCATAATTGCAGCTGTTTTCTCCTTTCCCGCTCCTTTTGTGTTAGTGGTCCTTTTAGGCCCCCTATTTGCATGGGTTCCCCGGAGTCTACTCCTTTGGTAGGAGTTGGTGGTTTGGAAAATACTCGAGCATCAAACTTGGAACGATCGGCCTTCCTGTTCTGCAGTCTTTGGTCAATTTGAACGACTAAGTCAATATAGTCCGAACAGTCTTGCGGGGGATTCACTACTTGGGCTAACACATCTTTGAGCTCTCCACGCAGACCTCTATAAAACAGCGTAATCCTTTTGTCCTCAGGCCATCGAGTTTCCACTATCAGTCTGTTGAAAGATGCAATATAAGCCAAAAGGTCTTGATTACCCTGTCGCAATGAAAGGAGCTCATTGTCCAAGGCCTGCCCCTGTGAATGTCTTGCAAACAGTTTTTCCATACTGAGCTGAAAAGCTTGAAAATCCGTGAGAACCGGATCATCTTGATTAACTAGAGGGATCGACCAGTCTGCCGCATTGCCACTAAGGTACGAAAGCACGAAAGCTACCTTAGCTTGATCAGTTGGAAAGGCTGCTGGCCGGCATAAGAAGTGCAACCGGCACTGATTAATAAATACTGCAAACCTCTTTGGGTCACCAGAAAATCGTTCGGGCGGAGCCAGAGGTACATTCCCAGGTAGGTTGATCTGCACTGGGCTCGTAGAGGATGTTGAAGGAAGATTTGCCCCTGATGCGGGTAACGGAGTTTGTCCGGCTTGTGACTGTAGCAATTGTCTAGCGAGATCGTCTGTTCGCTCCTTGGAAATAATCAGTTCCCTTCTTAGAGCATTCGTTTCCTGACGGGCTGCATGCACTTCTGCTCTTAGTTCCCCAAGTAACTGAGCTAGCTGGTCGGTATCCGAGGTTTCCATAGCGCCTGGGTGGGAGTTTTGCGGTCGGCTTTGCGTTCTGTAACGCTCACCTGATTCCCGCAGAGGCGCCGGTCTTGACTGGGTGAATGCCGTATCTTCAAAGGTGATGTGTAACACACGGTTGGCTCTTTGGGCTGGACCTCTGTGCACTGTATGTCTGACTCGAAGAGTAAGATGTCTGCAGATAGAAAATATGGGATTAATGAACTGGGGTTATTGGGTGCCTCTCTCCTCCTCCCTTTCTCTTCTCCTGTAGAACCCCAAAGGTTAACGCCCTCACCTTAGGTAAGTGAACGCCGAGCTCTCCATCTGCCTCGGGGCAGGGTGCCGTAACCAGTTTCTTCACTGGATAAGGGTGCAGGCCTCTTGACCTCAGAGGACTGCTGTCCGTCGTTAACTGCACGAACGGTAAGTTCTGGGCACTTCAAATGTCTTAAAAGTCTTTTGTAATGATATCTCTTGTTTTGCAGGGTTCCGGCGATGGCGGATGGCGGGCTGATGAGAGTTGAGGATCGAACCCGCGTGAGGAATAGAAGCGCCTGGAAGCACGTAAGTAAGCGCTTGTAGCCTGCTTCACGGTGCGCACTAACTGTCCCTTTTATCTTGCAGGTACAAGTTCGGAGCTGCCCAATGTCTTTAAACGCACCTTCTTTTGTCTTTCAGATGCGAGATGCCGTGCCGAAGGCCTCCGGAGCGTGCGAAGAGCTGGTAAGCTTTTGTCTTTCAGATGCCGGAATGCAGTGCGAAGACCTCCGGAGCATGCGAAGAGTAGGTAAGCCTTTGTCTTTCAGATGCCGGAATGCAGCGCGAGGCGTTGGTGACAGCCGATGGACCAGGTAAGAGAAGCGCTGCCACTGAAGACCGTAGTGCTAACCTGTTCTTTCTTTGTCTTTACAGGTGCTGCTGAAGACTGGATTCCAGGATGGTAAGCCTTTGTTCCCTTAGGCCCAGGATCAGAAGCAGAAGACACGATGAGCGTTCTGCTGCAGAGAATGCAGAATAACGCAAAGCAAGATTCATCCATCGGGTGTGGTTTAAATAGCCTCCTGTAGTGCTTAGGTGTCTCCTTCCACAGCCTCGCCTAGGTGAGAAAAGAGTTCCTGCTTTCCAGAAGAGTTCCAGTGTTCTGAACCTAGGGAGTGGCTCCTGCCCCACCCAACAGGAAAAGTAGTCCCAAACAGAAGAGGATCAGGGGCTCAACTGGCAGGTAAGTAAGCAGCATGGTCTGCTGCAGGTAAGTCCACCCAAGCATTATGAGCCCGGCGCTTCCAGCGCTGGGACTGGGCATTTTTATGAGCCTGGTGCCACTGGCACCAGGACAGGGTCCAAAAGGTCCCAATTGGGACTGGCTGGCACTCGGAACCGGGGTTATGGGTCTGCTTCCAAGGGATTCGGGCAAGTCCTGATCTTTTGGAAGCAGAGATCATGACAGATAAATCCAAAGAATTCCTCGGTTTTACTGCACTGAGGGTGCTGTGTGTCACTATACAAAAAACAGATGTCTTTGGAGATTGTCAAACTCCAGAAACAGTGAAAACATAAAATCCTGGTCAGGGGAAGTCACATGAGGGAGTAAGAGAAAGGTCCCACTCACTCAGGAATTAAAATTAAAAAGTCCAAAGTCCTGCAAAAGAGCTGGGGGTCTCTAAGGTGGGAGGAAATTAACACAGAAATGAAAATGTTCCCTAACACTCGTCCACCCAGAGTAAGGGACAGGAGGATCTAATCCTCATGAGGATGGATCTCATGTTGGTTAACTGGTTGCTGAGGCCACCGGCAATCTTTTGGTAAACCTTGGCAGTGATGCTTTTAATATTAGTTGTCATTTGAAAACAATATGACCTACAAGTATTGTTGGGCATATTTCTCTTGTCTAATGTATAGGGGATCTTATGTAACAGACCCTCAGAGGTTGGGACAACTTATGAACTTACAATAGACTTTTTAAAGGGGTTCTTATAAAGAAATCCCTTAGACCTAGAAGGCCCTCATAATACCTCACCACCTTTACCTCTGGAGCAGGTTGGGTCTCAGGTATCTTTTTTGGAGTTCTAGTGGTAGAGCATGGTACATACCACCACTTCCTCTCAGATCTAATTTTACCTTGTTTAGACGTTTCCCTCCAACACTAGGATTTACACTGGAGTCTTCAGGAGAAGATCCAACAGTCTCAAGGTGTTTAGCCTTAGACTAAAGTTTCCTGGATTTCCACCAGTTTTGAGACTTACCAGTCCTCAAAGGCCTAGATGGGTTTCCAACTTGTCTATCAACCCCTTCCACAGAAACAGTGTGGGTCAAAGATTTTACAATTGGAATTGAAATGGGGGAGCATGGTTTGGCCTCCCATTTCCCTAATATTCTAGATCTTGATTTTCTTTACGGGCTTATTGTGAGGTCCTCTGTAGGGGGGGGCAGGTTTAGAGTTGTCTCTTAAGGTTGCATCTCTGGCCAATCTTGTTTGCTCTTGCTTCTTTTTGCTTAGAGGCCTGGGGGTACTGGACACTGCTCCAATAGTTTTTAAGTCATTTCCCAACAGGAATCTCCCTGGCACCTCATTATGTACACTAACAGGGATCCTAACAGTCAAGTAATTGCACTCGATGAGAGCTGGCAAAATAGGAACCATTTGGATAGGGCCTCCAGCAAGTTTAGTGGGACCTTTGGGTGCCTTAGCTACAGCATCAGGTTTGAAGAAACTTTGATCAACCACAGTTCTGCTTGCCCTGTGTCTCTAATGGCAGGTGTCTCCTGACCATCTACAAGAACACTGTCCTTATAATATTCTTTGGTGTTATCTGGAATGGGGTTATACACATCCACATTCTGATGTTCCCACAGACCCTGGGGCAGTCAGGATACACTGGTTTGAACTCCAATGGGTCCTTCAGCCACTAGGTGAAGATGTGCACCCGTCATTTGTACTTCTTCCTCAGGGATGAAGTTCTAAGGAGGCAGTGTTGACCCCTGAAGGTTTACCCTTACATCTGGGATCCCCTTTCCCATGATCTACAGACCCACATTCAAAATATTTACCAAATGCTCTTGGGAATGGGGATTTCTGTTGACCAACCTCTTGTTGGGCAATAGAGGGTCCACTATACCCAAACGTTTTCCCATGGGATCTACCCTTCTGATGTCTGTGGCGCTCTTCTGGGTGGCTGGAATTAGAAATGTCCTTATCCTCATTTTTATGCTGTCTTCACTCCTCCTTCTTGTGAGTAGCTCCATAATCCTTAGGAGGGGCCCTGTTGGCTACCCATACATCAGCAGCTTGTGGTAGTTTCTTAGGATCAATTTCCTTAGAGTCAGCCAAGTGCTGTCTCGGCTCAGGAGAGCAGGCATCAAAAATAGTCTCAAATAAAAAAAGATTTCTCATTTCTTCAAAGGAGTTGACTCTGTAACCCCTAACCCAACCAGCTAAGGTTTTCAAACATGTATTTATTTATTTATTTATTTATTTATTTATTCTAATTTGTACCACCCTGGTGGACGCACCCAGAGGAATAATAACACACCACATGAACAAACAGGCAACAAAAATGTGACCGCCCAGTACAGACGGCAGCAAAAAAATAAGTTCAGATCCAAGAGAACAAGGTTAGAAATGTGTCAGACATTTGTCAGACATTCACATACACAGGTAGCCCACAGGGTAACATCAGTCTTTTTGAGGGTCCTAAACCTCTTAAGTTATTGGGAAGGAGTCTTCCCAATTCTGGATATTAATGCCAGCTTAACTAATTCATAGTCCTTTCTGTCACTGGCACTCAACTCCATAAAAGCACCTCAACCATTCTGGGGAGCCTAGTCCTGAGCCATGCAATCAAATCATTCCCTCTTATCTCTTGTAAACTATAGGTGTATCCAAGTGTACTCAACCAAACCAACACATCAAGTTTAAGATCATACATACTTACAGCTTCTTTAGGCAGGCGACGCCTCTTCGGACTAGCAGACCTAGAAGACCCTCAAAGGGAAGCAGAATCGTGGGCAATCTTTTTCTTTTTCAATTCATGCTGAATTTCTCTTTCACTTAGTTTCATCTCCTGATGTTTGCTTTCAGGATGCACTTAATGTTTTCTGAATTCAAGCTCTAATCTTAGTTTTTCAAGTGATATGTATTCTGGGCTGAGATTTGGACATTGTGAGGTCACGATTGGAAGTGGCAGAGGCATAAAGGCAGGTTGTGGAAGAGGGTTGCTCACTACATGAGGTTCCTCTCCCCCTTCTGACTCTTCTTGCAGAATGGAGTTTAACTCTAACCTATCATCCTCATCATTTTCTTCACTATCATTTTGGTTAGTAGGTGTTGCAGGCCTACTTCCCATACTTTGGTGACTTAGCAACCTTGTACTAACTTCAAGTTGTTATCCTTTTTAGATGCTTAACATAAATATATCAATTGATCTCAGTTTAGTAAGGGCTGACTCATTGAAATTATTCGTAATAGACATTTGTTACAAGTTACTTATCTTTTTGGTGGAGCTTAGCCTTGTGACTGGTTTAGTTGGGCACAAGTACAACCAATAGTCACTGTAACCACACTGCTTGCCATGGGCGCATGACAGGCAATATTCACAATGGATCCCTATGAAATCCGCCTCATTTTTGCTTGTGCATAAAGATGGCGGTCAGCATAGGGATTTCCATTATTTGCACCGCAATGAACATCCATACTGGTGGGAATACCAAAGCATTTGCATGGTAGAGAAGAAGGAAGGTGGCAGAAATGCAAGTTGCATTCCTCCACTCCTCTACGCCATGCAAATGATTGAAAATGGATGATGTTAAAACCTTACTCAAGGCTTTTATGCCTTCCATTAATGTTACACCCCCATGGAATATGTGCTCCCATAACTATGTAAAATGACCCCCATAACAAACGTATCATCGATGCATGTAGATTAGTATATTATATGTATAAACACATTTTTCAAATCAACCCCTGTACATTACTTGATATAAACAATGAATTGAAGAAAAACAGAAAATATATTTACTATAGCTAATAAATAGAGCATCAACTGTGACGAGTCAGAGTGTCTTATCTCTTTGATAAAGAAAGGGAACCCTACTCCCATACCCAAACCAAGGCAATTTCAAAACATTCCCCAAAAGCCTCCTAACTTAACCCCTGATGTACCATATGGTTATATGTATTTCTGTAACATAACACTGTAGGCGCCCTCCCCATATTTAGACGTGCAAAAGAATAAATGAGACACTCCCCGGACGGGGAATAAGGCTAAGAGGACAGGTTGCGTGAGTTCAAAAATAGTTTATATATTTGGCATCCAAAGAACTCTGCTGCCTGAGAGCGCTCTAACAATAATCACAGTTACATCATATTATAAAGGGGAATTTCGTCATACATGACGTAATTAGTGTAGGGTGTCAAAGCGGCACATGATTGGTCAACAAGTATAGGCACATATGGCGATGGCGATACAGTTCCATCAGGATTGGTTGCTCTTTCGTCGGGAGGATGGACTTCACGTGACTCATTGCCAGTGTCCTGGAGGGGTGAAGGTCAGGTTGCTGTGAGGTGGGTTGATCACTAGCTAATCTAACATAATACATCTCTATGAAGCATGCACTAAATAATTACTTTGCAATGCGTTTGAACAAATCGCTATAAACCTATAAATGTCTTTTATGTATTTGCATTGTTAATAACAGAGGTTTATATTGAACATCAAGTTAAAGGGCTATGTTGTCCATCATGATAACATTGATTGAAGCTTGGGTCTGGACTCGTAAAGACTCGAAGGCATGTTGGCATTTGTTAGTATTAGGAGGCGATATACTGTAACAGGGACTTAATGTTAGTCGGGGGTCTACTTGGCGGGTCTCATGGTGGGGTCACATATTTGGTACATCAAGTGAATACCTTGCAGGGACACGGGGTTACACTAGCAGTAATTTTCCATTGGCGAGGGTGAGGGAGCATGGACAGATTTGTGGAGATGGATGCTTGGTTCAAGCCGGTTCACACACAGGGCAGTGATCTCAGAGGAAAAGTGAGTTGTTACATTAGTTCTTTGTTGCAATTTACCTCCGGCTTCAGTGTGAGAATGGAGCCGCTGAGTTTTCCAGACACAGTGAGAGAAAAGGTGGGGGCCATGTATTCTGCGTGCGCGGCGCTCCAGACGGGAGAGAAGCTTTTTTGTATTATCGCAGTGAGGCCTAGTTACCAAGATGGCGTCAAGGGGGCACAAAGATGGATGCCTTGTGTCCTGCGCGATGGTCCCATCTACACAGATGCCAGCCAATGCTGACATTGCTTAAGGGCGACGGGGCACCCCCCACCATTGGAGGCACATGGTCCAAGTTTGTACTAAGGAGAGGAGGGGCGAGGGGCCTACTGGCCCCTCACTCCCACACATTCTCCCCTTTCGTTACATCTAAAGTAACAAACTATTAGTTCTTTTTATTCTCCCTTCGGTAATACTCAGCTTCGGCTACAGCTTCATCCCATGCAGGTGTTCCTTTTATGGGCATCCATGCCCTACATACGCTTTTCAGACCGTGCCATTTTTTTGTATATTCATCAGGGGTGCATGTCATATAAATCCCTCAGTCGCCATCCAGGTCCACTCATACTTCATTGTACCATTGTAGCTCTCTGGGTTATTTTATGGTGGTATGATATAAATTGTCAACCGTGTCCCCATTCTGGTGGTATACTGCTGTCATGCGATATTTGGGTGGATTAAGTTCCCCAGTTTGCATTTGGGCATCTATCATAGTTGTTACCGTTTTCTGTCGACCCGTTGTTACCATCATCATACCTGAGTTAAACATAGATTTTGTACAACATCGGATACCTAATTGGCACACACAGAAAAATAGCATTATGAAGTCGATGATGGGAACGAAAATGTTCATCACTGTATTGAATCAGGACAGTATCCAGCTGAACATGTTGTCAAACTCCCCCTTCTTTCGATATTCTTTCTCCCAGGCTGTGTACTCCTGATATGACATGGGATAGTGTTCCATTATCTGCATCTTCAGATGGCACAAATGTGCAACATGCACTCCCAATTATTCGGCAATCACCGCCGTCCATCGCCGTGAGGAGATCTAAGACGTACCGGTTTTGTATTGTCATTAGGCACAAGGCACGGAGTTCTACCTTGATCACGTTGATTCCCTCTGTGTCATTGGCTGGTTGGATCAGCTCCCAGTGCACGATTTGTAACCACTTGGCGTTTGTTCGTGTCTGGAGACCTGGTGTTAGGAGCAAAGCACAGAATGTCTCTGATGAGTTGAAGAGTTTATATTTCGGTGGGATTGCGGCTAGAAGGGCGGATGATTCAGAGGAGATGTAGTTGGATGATCTTCATTTACGAGTGAGTTTGTTTTTCAAGTCACCTTCAGACAACAGTTCATATGCTCTGTTACTTCTGATCGGGGTGCTGCCGATGCGTCAGCCGATTGCCTTGCTGCATATATGCCAGCCGATTCTCCTGCTGCCGATATGCCAGCTGATTCCCCTGCTGCCAATATGCCAGCCGATTCTGCTTTTCCACCTTGGATGTTACTTTCTGGTATTACCATCAGAGCCGAATGCAGGGTTGCAAGGGCACAAGTGCCCTTCCATGACGCTGGGAGATGCAGGTATGCTTGTTTGCCGCAGATCCAAAACATGTCCATGAGGGCTGCCGTTTCTTTCTTCATGTCTGGAATTATGATTGTCTTATTGCATTGTCTGTTGGCGACCATGGGCACTTTTCTTCTCCATGGAAGCACAGCTCATGTGGTATTCCCTTCTGCGTTTTGATCGTTTTTTCTAGTGCTGTGACCCACGTCAGTTTGGCAATATGCTGAGACCATACGGGTGTGCATGTTCCTCTTAACCATTGAAAGTGCTCTTCGGTCAGTCCTCTAAGTGCCTCAGCTTTGCACTCGATTGTTTCATCATGCTATTTGATCCTTTTATGATGAAGAATGGTTCTTTGATGCAAATCACTCCTTGGCGTCTGCTTGTGCATGTCCTCTCGTTCTACAACATCTCTATTGTAACTGTGTCTGCCTGGAAGGTGCTCCGAATCCTACACAATACAAGATGAATTAAACACTGGTCATCTGACAAGGGTACCTGTTGAGGCACAAGTATTTTGGGCATTCCTGATGCATGAGGAATGAGAGAGCAAACATAAAAGCTCTCATTCGTGGTTTGTTTTGCTGTGGCGCTCATGTCTGAATACCATTTATTTGACTGATCAGGGTGGCGGGGGTCTTCTATTTCATCTAATCCCAGGCCATGGTAGATGTCATACCTCTTTCTATCCGCCCCCCTTTTTTCCCTTCCCTTATAACTTCTGACTTTTCGATAATGTATTGGGAACATCCCAGACCATGCTGTATCAGTAATGTTATTTACTGTGTGTTTGATTAGTGGACCTGGTGGTTCGCAGGTAGCAGCAATAAAAAATGAGGTAGGGTCATTGGTTGTTTGTGCGTTAATGTTCTGTTCAGTTTGTTCATTCGGCCAGAAATAATCACCATCATATTTGTTTGTTTCATTCTTATCATGCCACCTTATTACGGCAACTGAGGAGAGGGGGACAAGTGTTGTATCATTAAATTGCATCGTAATGCGGGTTACATTGCCTTCATTGTCATCAGCTGAATAGTTTTCTTTCCACATTGTTTGTACACCCTTCCAAATTAATGTTAACCCTTCCCGTATCAGCTGCGCCCCACCCCCTCCTCTGTTCATATCATGGACAAGGCATAAGAGCGTGTTATACCACGCCATAAAGAACAGCATTACAGATAGCAAAACTGCAGAGTGCCTCAACGTGCATTCGACAGTGTTATATTTGTTAGCTCTATTAACAATCCTATCGCTAACTAACAGGAAGCCATTTTCTGGGAGTGCACTCCTTTCGGTCATTGTGTCACCTGGAGGGGCAATATAAAATTGTTAAGTGGCAAGCATATATTAATTTCTCACATTGCATAATGTATTACTTTTGTAATATCCTGCTTTATCTCATTCACGGAATGCTACATGTCCTTACCCCCGCCCCCTTTTTTCTTTTTTTTTATGGTGCACTTTACTTGTATTGAGACATTGATGTTATTATATCATTTATGTCATTCCTGAATTCATGCCTGCATTGTTACCGTAATAGAGGGTTCAAGGTGCATAAGCAAGATATAGAGAGAAGGAACAGAAGGAATGATACAAAAGATGAGAGTGAGAGTGACAAAGGGAGAGAGACATTCATGCAAACACATTGTTGTACTTTGTTTCTGCTATATCCTTTATACCTATGTTTCGTCTCCATTCAACATTTCAGTGTTGCTCACTTGTTCACACTGAGGGAGTGCTGTATTGCGTGCCTTTCTCACATCTGAGTTGTGCACCCAATACTTCAGTCCCTTTACATTGACAGCTGTGGATGTGCAGAAGACCACCTCATATGGTCCATGGAACCATGGGAGTTCCATCGCCGAACGAAACTCCTCACATAGATATTGTTTCCTGGCATTAATGGGCCATTTGGGCTGTCTGGGGCTGGAGTTACCATGTCTGTTGCAGCATTTTCAGTAAAGGGTGGGGCAATTTGGCGTGCTATACTACGCACTGCTCGCGTCAACTGAGTAAGGTATTCTTTAAATTCTTCCTCCAACACTGTGGCAGCCCGGTGTGCATCCCATGCTTTTCTTATCAGGGAGAGTGGCGTGTGTATACGCCTGCCAGTTACAATTTCATTGGGGTTTAAGTGGTGGTCTTTGCTCGGTTGCTTTCTGAGTTGGAACAGTGCTAGGGGCAGGCAATACCCCCAGTTTTTCTTGAGTGTGTTGCACAATTTGGACAATTTACTTTTGAGCAGACCGTTGATCCTCTCCACCACCCCATTTGCCATGGGATGATAAATAGAACACAGTTTGTGCTTAACTCCTAGAAGTGATGTCAATTCCTTGAAGAGGTCATTCACACTTCGCGTACCAAGAACTTAGCCGCGCACTTCGTATCTGGGTGGGGCATGGTCCTGCCTCCACCCATCTTGAGAAGGGGCATGCCACCACAAGTAAATATCTTGCTCCATTACACCGTTCTCCCATGTCTGCATAGTCTATGTAGAGCTCTCTGAAGGGCCCCACAGGACGCGGTAAAGTCCCTCGCAGTATTCTTAGTGTCATCCCTGAACTGTATGTCTGACATGAGGTGCATTTGATGATGAATTTTGATAAGTGCTCCTGCAAGTTGTGGATAAACCAGTGCTCTTGTATCTCTGTTGCGATGTGTTGTTTTGTCACATGGGCTGGGAAATATAACTGTTGGAACGCTACTTCTAATAATTCCACTGGCATTACTACATTTCCAGTCACCTCTGTCTCCAAATCAGGTCTGTAGGGGATTGCTTAAATCCTCGTTTAGTCCATAATTCTTGCTCTTCTACTGGTGCTCTTATCTGTAGTTCTATTATCTGTGTCACTGGTGTTTTGCTATACCCTTCTTCTACTGGTTGTATAATGGGTGTTTTAACAATGCATTCATTTGTTGGGGGTACATTGAAACACGAGGCGTCTTTAGCTGCTGCGTCTGCTGCCACGTTTCCCAATGAGATTGCATCTGTGTTGATGGTATGGGCCTGCCATTTCACCACTGCCACTACTGATGGTTCTGATAGTGTTTCTATTAGTTCATTTAATAGTGTAGCATGTTGGACTGGCGACCCATCAGCTCGACGGAACCCTCTTCATCGCCACCGTGATAACCCTGAATGAAATGTTGTGGTAGCATAGGCTGAATCTGAATATATCGTTACTGTACATCCTTTTGCTGCATGTAGTGCTTCAATTAATACTACCAATTCAGCTGCCTCCGCAGAATAATGAGAGGGGAGGCGCTTTTGGACAATCGTTTCATAACTATCTTCTTCCATTCTCACCACTGCCATCCCTACATGTTTTTTCCCTGTTTCAGGGTCTATGGACGCTGACCCATCTATGAAGTATATTTCACCTTCCTGTAATGCATTCTCGCTTGCCTTGGGGATGTCTTCTTCCTCTCCCTCGTATGTGGCACAGTCGTGCTCCTGCATGTCTTCTAAAGTGCATGGCTCTGTAATGAACGTGGCGGGATTTACTGTTTTACATCTCACTACATGCACATTTGGGCTGGAAATTATTATTTCATAAGCCATTGCTCGTTGTGTTGTCAGTGTTGATTTGGATCGCTCTAAGATTGCGAAGAGTGAATGCTCTACGTACAGTATTACTGAGCAGCCCATTACAATTGTGGCGCTCTTTTCAATCACAAAGGCTGCTGCTGCGAGAGCTTGTCCGCACGCAAAGTGACCTTGCATCATAGCGTCTAGTGTACCGCTGTAGTAGGCCAATGGCTTGTGGCCTAGGGACGTTTTCTGTGTCAATTCTGTAGTCGTCAGTGTGCCATTGCAGTGTGAGAATAGGTAAAATTCCCTGTGATAATCTGGGTTCGCGAGAACTTGTAGCTTGAAGTATTGCGTCATCATTTCGTTGGTCCATTTTATTGAGGCATTTTTCTTTTGGGACTCTTTCAATGCCTGTAGCAATGGGCGGGTGTAAGCTGCATAATCAAGTATATATGCTTGGCAGTAATTGCAAATGCCGAGAAATGTCTGCATATCTTTTACAGTTTTCGGTATTATCATGTGGAGTATGGCCGCTGCCCTGTCAGGTAGTATTCGTTTGCCGTTTTTGAATATAAGCTGTCCTAAGTATAGGACCTCAGCTAGGCAGTATTGCAGTTTTCCTTTGTCTACCTTATATCTTTTTGTAGCTAGTAGGTTCAGCAGCACTATAGAGTCTTCTCTGCACTTCTCTTCAGTTGTACTGCAGATGAGCAAGTCATCCACGTATTGTATTCTCATGCTTTGTACATCAATATTTCCGAGATCTTCATGTAAGATCCTATTGAAAATGCTTGGGCTCTCACAATATCCCTGAGGTAGTCTGCAGTGTTCATACTTGTTCCTTCCTAGCGTGAAGGCCATGAGGTAACGGGAGCTTGGATCGAGTGGGATGGAAAAGAAAGCATTTTTCAAATCCACCACGGTAAAACATGTGGCTTCCTTGGGGATGCTGCACAAGATTGATGCCGGGTTAGGAACGAGTTGGAACCTTTTCTGAATGACGTCATTGAGTCGGTGGAGATCTTGGATCATTCTCCTTGCCCCTCCTTTTGCCTTTTGATCGGAAAAATTGCTGTATTATATGGGGAGTTTGATGGTACAATTATCCCTTGTTTCAACAGAGCACTTTTTGTCTCTTCTATTCCCTCCTGTGCTTCTTTTGATAGTGGGTACTGTTTAACTCTTGGGGGTATGGCACCTGGCTTCAATTCTATCTTAATGGGTGTTACATCATGCAATAACCCTACATCATGGGGACCTGTAGTCCAGACCTCTGGCAGTACCTTGTTCATATCTTCTTCAAAAATTGTGGGCGGGATGCTAGTGCTGGCCATGAGTGGGTTGTGTATTTCCCTGTATTGAATCATAATGTCTCATGGTATACTTATCTCCATTATTATTTCTCCATCACTCTCATTGTCAGTAAACAGTTCTTCATCAGTTAAATCATGCAACATTATGTTTGGAGCTATGCAGAGTACTGTTCTCCATTCTCAGCCATGTGTGTCCAGCCCTTTTACCGCAATATGTTTGCTTGCTACCTGGACCCCGCTAGATCAATGGATAGTATGGTTCCTAGTACAACATCTGTGTTTGCAATTGGGCGGAAAATGAAATCTGCGGGCACCCTCCATTCCTTCCTTGTTATTTCTGGCACTACCCGGGCCAATACTCTGATGCCGTAAATGAACATGTCCATGTCAATGGGCACCCCTCTCACTACAACTTCATTTGTCATTGTGCTGATCACTATCATTGCTCGTACAGGGCACACCCATGGAGTTGAACACACTATTCCCCGCTCCGTGAAGGAGATGGTCATGTTTAATTTACTCAACAAATCTCTTCCCAGTAAATTGATTGGCGCGTCTTCATGATACAGTAAGGGTGCGCGCACTGTCTTCCCCCCTACCATTATTGAAAGATCTTTTGATAAGAAACTTTTAAAATATCCCCAGAGAACCCCTGCATTTCCAAATGTTTTCCCGAGAGCGGAAACGGCCCTTCCATGAGACATGATTTTTCTGCTCCTGAGTCTACCATAAAGATGAACTGCTTGTTTCCTATCTCTGCTCCCACTAGTGGTTCCTCTTCTGCATGTAGGGTAGTACATAGGACTGGAGACACAAGTGCTCTCTGTGGGCAGTCCTAGTCTGCATATGTTTCAGTTCCTGGCACCGAAAAAAACATTATCTCCTACCACTGCTGTGCAGTGAAAAGGTGTCAGCGCACCATTGGCCGATGTTGCGAAAATATTGTTATTTGCATTACCTACTGTATTCTGTCTGGCCATGGGCTGTGGGAGAAGCCGCATTATCGCAGTGAGGCCTAGTTACCAAGATGGTGTCAAACGGGCACAAAGTTGGATGCCTTGTGTCCTGTGCGATAGTCCCATCTACACAGATACCAGCCAATGCTGACATTGCATAAGGGCGATGGGGGGACCTGCCACCATTGCAGGCACATGGTCCAATTTTGTACTAAGGAGAGGAAGGGCGGGGGCCTACTGGCCCTCACTCCCACACAACACCAATAGTGTGGAAAATAGTACTGAGATGAGGAGGCCTGATGTAGATGCAAAGAACAAATACAAGAACTACTAGTAACAATCTAGTTGTTGTGTATCATCATGGGCCATAAGAAGAGAAGACCGACAAGGCACGGAGAGAAGAAGTGGTTGTAGTCGGAGATGCAGAAGAAACAGAGTGACGAGAGAGAAGATGAGAAAATGAAAGAGGACCAATGAGCAAACTTTAAAGTACTCGACCGATCTGCGAATTCAGTACTCAACCGATCTGCAAATGCCAGCAGAGGTGGACGATCAGGAGAAACCCTGGGAAGATGGGAACTCTGAATGTTGGGCTGCACGATGCAGCCTGTACAGGAATACAAACAGTGGCCCTGAGAAGAGTTTTAATGCATGGTGCAGCCATTGCGTTACTGAGAAGTTACAGAGACAGACCAGTTGCAAAAGACCCCTAACCCAGAGTGAAGCTGCCACCAGCCGGAGTCTGGTGGAAAGGAACACAATACGTGTTTTCCAAAATGCTTGGTGCCCGGGTATCATCATCAGACCAAGGGGGAACGACGAACGTCCACAGGTTCCAGATTCCTGGAGTGAAGCGTGGCAGAAGGCAAAAATCCCAGCTGACCCACAAGAAGGGTTGCTGTCTCGGGAAAATTGGCTCTGGGGATCGAGGACGGCAGTAGCCCTACAGAGGTGGAGTGAATATGGAAGAAGAGAATGCGGTATCCCTTTAAGGAGGCAGTCATTATAATTCAGAAATGACTGATGAACTGGGCAAGACTGTAAACCCATTCTACCAGAAAAGAAAAGAAACCAATACAAACAAAGGCAGAATCTCTAGACATGTGCCTACATAAAAGACATACAGCAACAACCCTATTCCTCCTCCTCATGGTAAGGGAAACAACTGAATTCTCTTGGCAGGCTAGTGAACCCAGTGTATTTGGTGCATGAATAATGAACACAGACCTTGTCAGGATGGAAAAGCAAGGCTGTGAGTCAGCCTAAAAGTTAATCAAAGGGAGTAGCGCTCTTGGGAACTTTTAACACCATCAAAGGGAAAGAGAACAACCCCCTTTGAGTTTGTGCAACTTTTGTATTGATGTACTTTGGTTTTTCTTTTATTATTGGAACTTAATTCTGGCAAATTGTTGAAATTTGACCTAGTCAATCACCTTGAAGAAAGGATATGAAGAAAGGAGAGAACAAGCTCCTTGACTTGAGTGGATGCTTTCCTTTTTTCAAACTGTTAATTTTGAAGTTAAAAGAGAGCTGCAGGAGGGTGTCCCAGAGACATTTCCCACTGTTCCTTTCTTTTTATTGAGTTTAAAGTGTGATGGTCATATTAAGGTTTGGAGGCAGGATGGAGAATCTTATTTTGGGCATTCTGATGGTGAAAATGTGTTAGTTTTGTTGAGGCAGGGAAACCCCTCTTAGTGTTAGGGCTAGCAGGCATTTCTCCAAATCCCACTTTTTCTTCTGTTCAATAAAAGTGTATGAAGCAAACACAGACTCCTGTGTCTGTCTCTTACTTCTGATTTCTTACACAGCATATTCATGCAACTAAATGTCCTAAATGGTTTGGTCTTCATCCTTCCTCAGGGGCTAATAAATGAGGGTCATTAACCATTTGAATGTACATATATAAACAACATTCAACAAATGCATCAATTGCACACATTCTTATGTCGAAAACCATTATTGTATAGTATATATCTTGTACATTGAAGAAGCAAGAATCCAAGTGCACCCCAAAAGCAGAAACAGCACCAATAACACCTGCTCATTTCCTGAAAGATGTGGAGCTCCTTTGGAGAGGATCTCTGCATTTAGGCCACCATTTTGCCTGGCCTTTGTCTTTTGAGCGGCTATTTTATGAGTGGGCTGCTCCCTCATTAGCCCTTCCAGTCCATGATATTACATTGCTTCCCTGTGAAGAAGTGATCTTTCCAGTGTGTCCCAGAAGTCAGAAACCTGCACTCATGATCAACACAATGTACCCACCCACTCCTTGGTGGAGTTGAAGGTCAGCAGAGGAGGATCCCTACATTTGGAACACCATTTTGCCTGTAAACTGAGTGGTTATTGTGCAAGAAATCTCCAAGATTGGGCCTTCCAAACCATGTTTAATGCAGACAATCTCTGTCCAGAAGCATCAAAAATGCTGGTGTGAAAAACAAAGGCCTGCACAGAAGAAGGCATGTTCTCTTTGGCCCCGTTAGGAGTTGGTAGGTCTAAGGACTACCCATTCTGCGCTATTTCCCCATCCTATTTTTCTACCAATGCAGAAATCCCTATTCTTCCCATTGCTAAATATGCACAATAACGTTTGTGAACTTCAATCAAGTCATGTAGCAACTTCAAGTTGTAAATTGCATTTCCTGGTCACCAAGAACCCTCTGATTATTATCATCCCCATAACACCTTGCTTTCCAAATCCTGCCTCTCTTCCTTCCTGCCAATTCCCTCTCTCTGTTGTCAAAGGCCCCTGCCCACCCTCTCTCTTGCCGCTACTCCCCAGCTCCTCTTCATGAGTTTCCCAGTCCCCATTGCTCACTCACCTCCCAAATATTCCAACAACATCTACCTTCCCCACTTCCCTTCATCTACTGCAGCAACTACTGCTTCTGTCACACAGAGTTTTAGGAATGCCCATCCCTTCTGCTATAAAGCTTAAGCTCTCATAAAGCATTTTGATTCTGTGGTGGGTCAGAAGAAGACTTAAAGGACATTTTTTTACGGGTGTTTATTAAAACAATAAAGATAAGGCCTATCTGTCCCTATTGCTAGAGGGTTACTCCTGCCTGAGATGAGACGATCATAAGAAGCAGCATGGAAGCTGACAGGGACAGTGTGCAGGGAAATTGAGCTAAAGGAATCTTACCACTTGAAGACCGTGGGCAGCTGGAGCTGCCTGGAGTGAAGGAAGGAAAAGAGAAAGCTGTCCGGCTGATGGGTCGAACACCTAATCAGCGCCTAATCAGTAACATCCTGGCAGGTGAGTGCACCAGGAGTGAAAAGTGCAATAATATCCTGGCAAGAGAGTAAACTAGGAGTGAAAAGAGAAGTGAAGTAAGATCCTAGAAGGAGAATAAACCAGGAGTGAGAAGAGAAGTGAAGTAATATCCTGACAGGAGAATAAACCAGGAGTGAGTAAAGAAGTGAATTAATATCCTGGCAGGAGAGTAAACTAGGAGTGATAAAAGGAAGTGAAGCAATATCGTGGCAGGAGATCAAAACAGGAGTGAGCCGAGAAGTAAACCTGAAATTGTGAATACAAGAAGAAGGTTTCATACCTCTTTTATGGGTCAACAGGCGTGTCACACATACCCTGGCAGGAGAGTGTACCAGAAATAGAAAGAGGATTGAATTTGAGAAAGTAAACTGTAATAAAGTGACATTTACACTACTATAAGGATTTTAGGGGAAGGGCAGCCCCTTTGCTGGTAGAGGTTTATTTCTCTTTTTGTTTTTGAACCCTAAGAACTTGTGTTGGGAACTTTGAAAGAAAACTACAAGTACCAGAATTCCTGTGTTCACTTTATGCTGAGTTTACTTCGGAAGGGTCAGTTTAGTATTTTTAGACACAGGATAGAGCATGCTCTTTTGTTTAACATCCTGACACATACATTCCTTAGTTTTGTTGAGGCAGGGAACCCCTTTTAGGATTAGGGATAGATAGGATTTTGGCCAAAACTTTTTTTATTATTTTCTGGAAATAAAAGTATATAAAGAAAACCTAACATGCTATGTATGAGTCTTATTCTTGATCCATTAGACCCCACAGTCCAAAACTAGTTCCAATTGACCCTACAACAACCTTAAATTATACGAGGAGAAAATCTCCCCTGTCCGTGTATTCTCTTCTGGCAATGTCTCTTAAGACAAACATTCTCTTCAGTAAGCTATCTTGAAATAGGCTCTTGCTACCTGCTGGACAAGGTCTTGTAATTCATTTTTAATGCACTTGAATCTGTGCTCCCCTCTTGGGACAGTTGATCCCCACTTCTTTTTATCACTCTTTCTTGTACTTCGATCCAAGCTTATATGCATTTCTGCTTCTTGTAACCCATTCCTTTTTAGGTTTGATATCCTTTGTAGGGACTTTGTCTCCCCCCTTCCCAGGGGTGCTCAGTTAGATTATCTCTCCTCTTATTTGATTCACTTGGCTTCACTTCCCATTCACATTTATGAACTTCTCCCTCTTCCCAGAGGGCTTGTGTAAAGTTCTGGATACCTCCTCCTTCAGGCTTATTTGTTATTCCATTTACCAGAGCCACACATTTCCACTTAAATGGCTTTGTTTTTAGTTTCTCATCAATTTTAGTGGGACACGTTTATCCTGCTCCATAATGATGCCCCAGTGGCCTCCTGGTTCTTACTTCTCCCCTTTACCTCTCGATCTGCAGCTGAATGCTATCAAGTTTGGCACTTGCTTGGGTTCTCTCTCTTTGCTCTAGGGTTTCAAGCTTCTCCTTATTATCAGTGTCTTCGCCTCAGTCCTCTCATTAATTGCAACTGGGTCTGGATGGGGTCGTAGGGTGTCTCATGAATTCCCCAGCTGGATGATCTTGGTGTAGTTGGACGGCTGCATGGCCCACCACAGAGTCACCATGATCACGCCACCACCGGGTTCCTTCTATTTGGAAAAGCTGTGTCTCCAGCATCTCCTTCTGCTGCTTAGGACTCTTCTAAATGTCAAGGACTCTGCGGCGGTTCTCCTTGACTCTGTCTGCTCGAGGCATCATGTAGTCAAGGGGCATCCCCTGCTTACGCTCTTCTCTCTGGCTCTGTAATTTACTTCTCCTTGGCATGCTCTACTCGTTTAGTCTCCTCATCTCTGTTAAATGTACATCTCTTCTTAAATAGACGGATCATCCTCCTTGGTCTTAATGGGATATTTTAGTTTGTCTCCGGATCTTATAATGTTCTTCATATCGAATAGTCCCATAAATGCTACCATGGTGGATGGTCTATGGAGATGCTAACAGGAATGGGAGTCCTCATTCCCTAAAGGGATGTCTCTCTGAGTGAGGTACCACTTGCCCAGACACCTAGGCGGGGTCTTGTGGAACAGGCTGCCCTCCTTAGCCTCAAAGGGGGAGGCCTTCTCTTGGGAGAAGAAACAAATACCCTTGAGTCATCACAATTCCCATCATGCAAAACTCTCAGTGAAGGCTATCACCAAAACCAGAATGTCCCCCCATGACAGTTCCAGTCTGGCAGACCTTCACAATAACTTTGCCTCTTTCTCTTACGTCCCTCATCTCTTTGATAAAGGACACACAATCACAAACTCTTTCTCTCTTTAATTTCACTTGATCCAACTTCTTGCTCCTACCCCTCTCACGATACACCTCATCTCTGGCCCAGAGCACACTCTACCTCCTCTTTTCTTATCGTAACCTGCTACTTGAAATACTCTTAGCTGATGTGCCTGTTGTCATAATGGGTGACTTAAACCAACCAATCTCTCGATGGCTAATCCTCAACAGCACCAACTCGCCAATCTCTTCAACAACTCTTTAGTTATACTACGTAACCTTGCACAACCTTCACCCAAGAAAACTCTCTGAACTTCATTTTCCCACCATCCACCTTGGTCTACTCTGCACCCAAATATGACCCCTCTAACTCTGACCACACTTAGATTCAATTCACACTGTAAGCGACTTCAATTCAACATTACAGCTAAGTCAATGCCTACTCTGGGATTCTGATGGAAGCCCTTATTGATGTATTTTTATGTCCAGTTCGTTTACTCTGGATGACAACCCTTATATAACACCCCTCTCTCAGAATCCCCCTGACCCCGCTGAGCCAAGAAGTAGGTTTGTTTTGCAAATTTAAAAGGTTTATTTGAAAATGAAACAATATATATCTATCACACTTTTATAATAACTTAATATTTGATAGCGCACTTGTGAAGATGATAGTGATCAACAATGGACAATGTTACAGTGGTACACTCTTTTTGATGGCTTAGAAGTGATAAAGAGAGGATAAAGTAGCTGAGAATGATTTTATGGCTTCAAGGACAATGCAATGATGAATGAAAATGCAGTACAGAAAATAAACTTGATATGACTTCAACCAAAACAATGTAATCACTTTTCCCCCTGGTAGCAATTCACCCCCCCCCTTTATGCAATGTAAAGAGATGGAAGAAAAGCACACAGTTCTCAGGAATGCAATCAAATATAATTCAGTTCCCCTCCTAGCAAGCTTAGAGCAACAGGGATGATTTTAAACACATGAAAAGTACTTAAAGGTGGAATGCAAAGAAGTGAAAAATATGCTAACATTATTTTAATTCCCTCTAGAGGTTCAGGGTGGGTGACAGCTACTTTGTATTAGTTCAGGATCACTTTAGCAATGCTCTATGAATGATTGTCAGGTTGCAAACGAATTTCAGCAAAGGAAAGCAAGGACAAATATTTTTACACATGGCTGAATTTAAGCAAAATGTCAAATCGTGGCAAATTTAGTCGCGTGCATCGAGTGCAATTATGGAGGGAGTATGAGGAGTAGCAAGTCGGTTTAGAGCTTGATGGAAAGCTTAGATTCTCAGCTTCAAAATAAATCTTGCTTCTATCACAAACGGTTCCGGAGATACGGCTGATTTAGTAAAGGTAGTTTTTCGGATTTCAAATTTGAAAGCTCAGAATGACAGATGACAGTTTTCAGGTTTAAAGATGACAGAATGACACGATTCTAGGAGGCAGTTCTAAATAGGTTAAAATAGTTTGGATTAGATTATTTTAAATTAAGAGATTGGTTTTGGCACAGTGAGTACTCACACTATATTTTTAAAATAAGCCGTCATGGTCTGGTCAGGTTGGACGGGACTTCCGGCGGGTGGTTCTGAAGTCCCGGCTACCTGGGTCAGCTCTGCTCTCTGGGTCTGTCAGGCACCGGTTCTGCTCACAACGGTCTGGTCTGTGGTTATCTCTGGTTCCGGATACAGCACTGCTATCTGGATACTGCTACAGGTTCTTGCAAAAGTTCTTGGCAAAGAATTGAAACAGCTCGCCCGGCTGTTGAATAGTTTGGTTGGTTTTGAGGCTTGCTGAAGAGAACTCAGCTTGTGATTTAGGCCTTTGCTTTAAATTGTGGAGTCAGAGTTCTAAGTTCTGGTCTCTGTCTAGCTGGAGTCTAGGTCTCTGGAGTTCTGGATGTGAATTTGTCCGTCAGCGTGCTCCGCAGAACATGGGAATTGAGTCCTCTACCTGTCCCAGCAGTCTCTTTTTATGTGTTCTACAAGTGGGTGTGTGCATGGACATAACTGAGCCGGCCCCTCGCAATCTATCATTGGCCACGTCCTCCTCTCTCCCTTGATTGGGGAGCTGGGTTGTGTGTCATCTTTATGGCTTACAGAAAGATACTCCCCTTGTCAATGTGCACACAAATCTATTTCTGATCCAAATACATATTTCCCAGATACACAATTTGTTGAAATTACATGTACATATTACAGATTCCTTATGGTCCATGCTTGTCCGACTCTGATCTTCCTGGGGGCTTGCATTAAAAAATTACAACTTAATTTCGTTTTTAATTGGTTTACCAATGTTAAATCTGTATCAAAAATGACACCAATGTACACCCTCCTTCTACATACACTCCAGTAATTTACTAGGTTTCTAGCATAAACCCAGTGTCTGTAATATCAATAAATAGCAGGGTTTTGCCTCAGAACATGGTACAAATTTGAATCAAGTCTTGAATTGTGGGTACATTTCTTAGATTGAGGTTCTCCAAATTGCACATTTTTGTAAGCGTAATACAATATTTTAGAAGCATTTAACTTAAACATATATTTGATGCAATATGATTCCACAAAAGTGTCTGGGCCCCTTCCCCCAGAAACTTGGGAGAGCCACATGTCTCTCCTCTTCCAGGCAGGGCTCTGTTTACAGTCCACACTGAAAATCAACATACCCCATTCAAGGGAGAGAGTCTATGTGTCGGCTGAGGTCAGCAGGCCGAGGGGCCATTCTGCATTTGGTTAGCATGTCCATGTGATCTCCTGGGCTGTTGTGTGGGTCTCTGAGGTGAGAAGATTTCCCAGCCTCTTGGCCTGTTAATGCAATCAGATTGTCTCTGGGAACAGCAGGTGGTTAAGAGTTTTAATTAACCAGCTGGCCTTTGAAGGTTTCCAGCTGTCTCAGGAGGCTGATTAGCTTCTGAAGTAGCAGTTCTCCTGTCAGAGTTTAGACCGCTAGCGCCGGTTTGTGGACAAAGCTGGTACTGCACCCATTTTTGGGATCTGTCTGGAATTAATGCATTTCAATAGAGTGGTCTTTTGCTTGATTTTATAGGATCCTTGCATAACATTGTTTTGATGGCATCCTTACAGTAGAGTGGTGATGTGGAACCCCCCACAAGAAGGTTGTATCTTTAGAGTGGTCTGTTGCCCATGATTTTAGCAACTTTTTGACATCAATAAAAACGGATTTTGCACAGAACCATCTTTCTTTGCACTGGTGGGTGGCAGATTAGGTGACCATTTTGGTGTGCGCAAACTGCGCGGTTCTCCTGGATTCTGGCGTGAATGTGGGGGGCGACAGCTCATCCCCACATCTACCCAGTCTATTGATTTAGTTTGTTCTGGGATAGAATAATGGGCGGCGACAGCTCATCCCCACATCTACCCAGTCTATTGATTCAACATGGGTCAAAACCCTTGACAACACTCTCCCTTCCTTCCAATTCACAAATCGCTGCCCTCATCTATCACAAAACAGAAATTCCTGCCTGACTTAGTGGTCCCAAACCATGGCCAAGTCAAATTCTCTTCAATGATGGGGAAGTTAAAAGACAACTCGGAGCACCTTCCTTTGAATTAGCCTATACTAGATCATAGGCAGCAGATTACAAAAGGATGCCTAAAGTTGCTATAGCTTAAGGAATAGGCACCTGCAGTGAGATTGGCAAAGTTCAATTATCAACAACTGTTTATATTCTTCTAACAAAAATAAATTGTTTATTTAATGTAGAACATGCATATTTCTTTTAAGATTTGAATCAATGGCATATATAAAAGATTATGTGGGCTCATATGTCCAACACTTGTTTCTCTCCACTTGGGAGATTCTTGAGAGTCTAAGTTATGATTGCAACACCACAATGGTATATAAGTAAACGTTCTATAAATTAAGCACTTCGGAAATTAAATAGTACATTCTATATATAGGATACAACTCTGAAATAAAAGCAAATACAGATAACCCATGAAATATATATTAGAAATATATGAATGGGAAACTGAAATGAAATTGAACAAAAGTATGTACACACTAGAAATTGCTTTGCCTTCTAGTTCACCACTAAAATCACCAAATTCTGGGGTACCTTGTCCACCCTTCTATCTCTCCCAACTCCTCACACATTCTCTGCTCCTCCTATATTCCCCATGCTCTCCTATCCATCTAACATCTCCCTCACATCTCCCACTGAATGTCTACCCATCCTTGAAGCCACCAACCCATCCTTCACTGCAGTTGATCCCTTTGTACTACTCAGTGTTCAGTAACTTGGACCTGTCACATGCACTTACTTGTCAATCATATTCAACCCATCTCTTTCAACTGGTATCTTCCTAGCCTGTTAGAAATCAGTCACGGTCATACCTCTCCTTAAGAATGCAAGTGTTTACCACAACATGCCCTTATTCTACAGACATTTCTGTCCTCCTTCCTTACCACTGTAAAATCCTTGAGATATGTACATTTGGTTTTAACTATGATTTTCTTGTCTTTTCACTCCTTAACTCCTGCAATCTCTGAAGTCTCAGCCAACTTCCTAACCACAATCAGCCACTGAATGGCTCTATGGTACCTCATGCTAAACTCTTAAAAGACAGAATTTCTCTTTCTCTTGACCTCAAATGTCAGCCTTGTCCTCCCCTCAGTCCTCTCTTCCCCTGACCTCCACACCTATGTCTCACGCCCTTGTGGTTATCTTTGACAGTGATCTAAAACTCAAAAAGGTCTTTACATCCACTGCTACCAAAGCAAGACACAACCTCCTAAATATATATAAATCCAACCTTTCACTCAACTAAACTCTTAACTCGACCCTTGTGCTCAATAAACTGGACTACTCTGTGAGCTTACGTCTTCATCTATCACATGCACCATTTTCAAGCTACCCACATCCTCCCCACCTATACCTTATGTGACCTTGCTGAATAGCTCTATATGCTAAATCTCTCTCTTTAAATTATTGCTACTTGTCTATACATCCATTCATGGTCTTGACCTCCAAGACCTCCACTACCTGAATGCATCAAACTGTAGTCTCTCTGTCTCTCCAACTCTTTGCTCCTCATATTTTCATTACCTTACAGTCCCAATCTCCCTGTGACGTTTCTCCTTTTAATTTTGTTTCCCTACTTGCCACACATCACTGGAATGCTCTCCAACACCATCAATTCCATCTCTTCAGTGGAACTCTTCAAAATGAGACAAAAACTCAACCTAGTAGCAATGAAAGGAGCTTCCAAATTCCCCCACCCAACTTTTCTAACTAACCATCCAACCACCTCTCTGACATTCTGCTTTAAGACAACGCAATTTAATTTCTAAATATTTGACTACTGGCCTCTCGCTCTCAATGTAACAGTCTTTAGTTCCTGTCCCTAGTGTATGTTCCATTTATGTCCCCTTCACCACAAAATATACATCATTCAATCCAACAATGGTATTAAGTCAAGGCCCCTTATCCTACGAATGCCTCTGAAATCTGCAATTCCCTAATTTGTACGTAATGTCTGTTAGAAAATATACCATATTCTTAAATACATACAAAAAATGTGAATACAATGTACCAGTAAAATCCTTTTGTTTTGCAAATGACACGTTTCGATATTCCTATTGCAAGAAAGTAATTTCAACATCTTAGACTCCATGAATCTTTACTACTCTTAAGTGCCCCATGTATTTAGAACCCCATCTCTAGATAAGAAGGGGGAGTGGTCCTATTAATAAACTTGTTTAAACTGTCTTTGGGAAATCCTGAAACCGATGGGGAGGGCAGATGGATTTAGGCTTGCCTTACCCCATGGACGTCATTTAACCAAAAGGCCAAGGGTAGCGGAAGTGACATCATACGACCATTGACACCCTGATGACATAACAGGAAGTGATGTAATTTGACCCCACCCCAAAGTGATATTGCGGGAAGCAATGGAACACGAGCTTTCACCCATTGCTCGCAGTCCGTCACTAATTGGCTACTCTCCTTTCTATCCAATAGATCCAGTAGAGTATGCGCCCACAATGCCAAAGCACCTGCTATTAAGATACACTTTGGTGTCCCTCAAGGAGCCAGTCTGTCCCCCTGCATATATAATATCTTCATGACTCCCTTCTTCGCCCACCTTGCCCAGGAGGCTATTTTATTCTCTAACTACGCAGATGACACACAATGTGTCATCCCCCTCACTGGTCAACACAACCAGGACGAAAGAGAACTAAATCGCATATTCACAATCATCGAACATTGGATGATGCTGAATAATCTCGCCTTAAACCGAGGAAAGACGGAACTTATGGTTGTGGGTTCTGACAACCTCTTGTCTAAATTAGACCCAGCGTATAAACATTTTCAGCTGGGAGATGCTCTAATTCCCGCTCTCCCTAATGCCCATCCTTCTGCTATGCCCATCCCTTCTGCTATAAAGCTTAAGCTCTCATAAAGCATTTTGATTCTGTGGTGGGTCAGAAGAAGACTTAAAGGACATTTTTTTACGGGTGTTTATTAAAACAATAAAGATAAGGCCTATCTGTCCCTATTGCTAGAGGGTTACTCCTGCCTGAGATGAGACGATCATAAGAAGCAGCATGGAAGCTGACAGGGACAGTGTGCAGGGAAATTGAGCTAAAGGAATCTTACCACTTGAAGACCGTGGGCAGCTGGAGCTGCCTGGAGTGAAGGAAGGAAAAGAGAAAGCTGTCCGGCTGATGGGTCGAACACCTAATCAGCGCCTAATCAGTAACATCCTGGCAGGTGAGTGCACCAGGAGTGAAAAGTGCAATAATATCCTGGCAAGAGAGTAAACTAGGAGTGAAAAGAGAAGTGAAGTAAGATCCTAGAAGGAGAATAAACCAGGAGTGAGAAGAGAAGTGAAGTAATATCCTGACAGGAGAATAAACCAGGAGTGAGTAAAGAAGTGAATTAATATCCTGGCAGGAGAGTAAACTAGGAGTGATAAAAGGAAGTGAAGCAATATCGTGGCAGGAGATCAAAACAGGAGTGAGCCGAGAAGTAAACCTGAAATTGTGAATACAAGAAGAAGGTTCCATACCTCTTTTATGGGTCAACAGGCGTGTCACACATACCCTGGCAGGAGAGTGTACCAGAAATAGAAAGAGGATTGAATTTGAGAAAGTAAACTGTAATAAAGTGACATTTACACTACTATAAGGATTTTAGGGGAAGGGCAGCCCCTTTGCTGGTAGAGGTTTATTTCTCTTTTTGTTTTTGAACCCTAAGAACTTGTGTTGGGAACTTTGAAAGAAAACTACAAGTACCAGAATTCCTGTGTTCACTTTATGCTGAGTTTACTTCGGAAGGGTCAGTTTAGTATTTTTAGACACAGGATAGAGCATGCTCTTTTGTTTAACATCCTGACACATACATTCCTTAGTTTTGTTGAGGCAGGGAACCCCTTTTAGGATTAGGGATAGATAGGATTTTGGCCAAAACTTTTTTTATTATTTTCTGGAAATAAAAGTATATAAAGAAAACCTAACATGCTATGTATGAGTCTTATTCTTGATCCATTAGACCCCACAGTCCAAAACTAGTTCCAATTGACCCTACAACAACCTTAAATTATACAAGGAGAAAATCTCCCCTGTCCGTGTATTCTCTTCTGGCAATGTCTCTTAAGACAAACATTCTCTTCAGTAAGCTATCTTGAAATAGGCTCTTGCTACCTGCTGGACAAGGTCTTGTAATTCATTTTTAATGCACTTGAATCTGTGCTCCCCTCTTGGGACAGTTGATCCCCACTTCTTTTTATCACTCTTTCTTGTACTTCGATCCAAGCTTATATGCATTTCTGCTTCTTGTAACCCATTCCTTTTTAGGTTTGATATCCTTTGTAGGGACTTTGTCTCCCCCCTTCCCAGGGGTGCTCAGTTAGATTATCTCTCCTCTTATTTGATTCACTTGGCTTCACTTCCCATTCACATTTATGAACTTCTCCCTCTTCCCAGAGGGCTTGTGTAAAGTTCTGGATACCTCCTCCTTCAGGCTTATTTGTTATTCCATTTACCAGAGCCACACATTTCCACTTAAATGGCTTTGTTTTTAGTTTCTCATCAATTTTAGTGGGACACGTTTATCCTGCTCCATAATGATGCCCCAGTGGCCTCCTGGTTCTTACTTCTCCCCTTTACCTCTCGATCTGCAGCTGAATGCTATCAAGTTTGGCACTTGCTTGGGTTCTCTCTCTTTGCTCTAGGGTTTCAAGCTTCTCCTTATTATCAGTGTCTTCGCCTCAGTCCTCTCATTAATTGCAACTGGGTCTGGATGGGGTCGTAGGGTGTCTCATGAATTCCCCAGCTGGATGATCTTGGTGTAGTTGGACGGCTGCATGGCCCACCACAGAGTCACCATGATCACGCCACCACCGGGTTCCTTCTATTTGGAAAAGCTGTGTCTCCAGCATCTCCTTCTGCTGCTTAGGACTCTTCTAAATGTCAAGGACTCTGCGGCGGTTCTCCTTGACTCTGTCTGCTCGAGGCATCATGTAGTCAAGGGGCATCCCCTGCTTACGCTCTTCTCTCTGGCTCTGTAATTTACTTCTCCTTGGCATGCTCTACTCGTTTAGTCTCCTCATCTCTGTTAAATGTACATCTCTTCTTAAATAGACGGATCATCCTCCTTGGTCTTAATGGGATATTTTAGTTTGTCTCCGGATCTTATAATGTTCTTCATATCGAATAGTCCCATAAATGCTACCATGGTGGATGGTCTATGGAGATGCTAACAGGAATGGGAGTCCTCATTCCCTAAAGGGATGTCTCTCTGAGTGAGGTACCACTTGCCCAGACACCTAGGCGGGGTCTTGTGGAACAGGCTGCCCTCCTTAGCCTCAAAGGGGGAGGCCTTCTCTTGGGAGAAGAAACAAATACCCTTGAGTCATCACAATTCCCATCATGCAAAACTCTCAGTGAAGGCTATCACCAAAACCAGAATGTCCCCCCATGACAGTTCCAGTCTGGCAGACCTTCACAATAACTTTGCCTCTTTCTCTTACGTCCCTCATCTCTTTGATAAAGGACACACAATCACAAACTCTTTCTCTCTTTAATTTCACTTGATCCAACTTCTTGCTCCTACCCCTCTCACGATACACCTCATCTCTGGCCCAGAGCACACTCTACCTCCTCTTTTCTTATCGTAACCTGCTACTTGAAATACTCTTAGCTGATGTGCCTGTTGTCATAATGGGTGACTTAAACCAACCAATCTCTCGATGGCTAATCCTCAACAGCACCAACTCGCCAATCTCTTCAACAACTCTTTAGTTATACTACGTAATCTTGCACAACCTTCACCCAAGAAAACTCTCTGAACTTCATTTTCCCACCATCCACCTTGGTCTACTCTGCACCCAAATATGACCCCTCTAACTCTGACCACACTTAGATTCAATTCACACTGTAAGCGACTTCAATTCAACATTACAGCTAAGTCAATGCCTACTCTGGGATTCTGATGGAAGCCCTTATTGATGTATTTTTATGTCCAGTTCGTTTACTCTGGATGACAACCCTTATATAACACCCCTCTCTCAGAATCCCCCTGACCCCGCTGAGCCAAGAAGTAGGTTTGTTTTGCAAATTTAAAAGGTTTATTTGAAAATGAAACAATATATATCTATCACACTTTTATAATAACTTAATATTTGATAGCGCACTTGTGAAGATGATAGTGATCAACAATGGACAATGTTACAGTGGTACACTCTTTTTGATGGCTTAGAAGTGATAAAGAGAGGATAAAGTAGCTGAGAATGATTTTATGGCTTCAAGGACAATGCAATGATGAATGAAAATGCAGTACAGAAAATAAACTTGATATGACTTCAACCAAAACAATGTAATCACTTTTCCCCCTGGTAGCAATTCACCCCCCCCCCCTTTATGCAATGTAAAGAGATGGAAGAAAAGCACACAGTTCTCAGGAATGCAATCAAATATAATTCAGTTCCCCTCCTAGCAAGCTTAGAGCAACAGGGATGATTTTAAACACATGAAAAGTACTTAAAGGTGGAATGCAAAGAAGTGAAAAATATGCTAACATTATTTTAATTCCCTCTAGAGGTTCAGGGTGGGTGACAGCTACTTTGTATTAGTTCAGGATCACTTTAGCAATGCTCTATGAATGATTGTCAGGTTGCAAACGAATTTCAGCAAAGGAAAGCAAGGACAAATATTTTTACACATGGCTGAATTTAAGCAAAATGTCAAATCGTGGCAAATTTAGTCGCGTGCATCGAGTGCAATTATGGAGGGAGTATGAGGAGTAGCAAGTCGGTTTAGAGCTTGATGGAAAGCTTAGATTCTCAGCTTCAAAATAAATCTTGCTTCTATCACAAACGGTTCCGGAGATACGGCTGATTTAGTAAAGGTAGTTTTTCGGATTTCAAATTTGAAAGCTCAGAATGACAGATGACAGTTTTCAGGTTTAAAGATGACAGAATGACACGATTCTAGGAGGCAGTTCTAAATAGGTTAAAATAGTTTGGATTAGATTATTTTAAATTAAGAGATTGGTTTTGGCACAGTGAGTACTCACACTATATTTTTAAAATAAGCCGTCAAGGTCTGGTCAGGTTGGACGGGACTTCCGGCGGGTGGTTCTGAAGTCTCGGCTACCTGGGTCAGCTCTGCTCTCTGGGTCTGTCAGGCACCGGTTCTGCTCACAACGGTCTGGTCTGTGGTTATCTCTGGTTCCGGATACAGCACTGCTATCTGGATACTGCTACAGGTTCTTGCAAAAGTTCTTGGCAAAGAATTGAAACAGCTCGCCCGGCTGTTGAATAGTTTGGTTGGTTTTGAGGCTTGCTGAAGAGAACTCAGCTTGTGATTTAGGCCTTTGCTTTAAATTGTGGAGTCAGAGTTCTAAGTTCTGGTCTCTGTCTAGCTGGAGTCAGTCTAGGTCTCTGGAGTTCTGGATGTGAATTTGTCTGTCAGCGTGCTCCGCAGAACATGGGAATTGAGTCCTCTACCTGTCCCAGCAGTCTCTTTTTATGTGTTCTACAAGTGGGTGTGTGCATGGACATAACTGAGCCGGCCCCTCGCAATCTATCATTGGCCACGTCCTCCTCTCTCCCTTGATTTGGGAGCTGGGTTGTGTGGCATCTTTATGGCTTACAGAAAGATACTCCCCTTATCAATGTGCACACAAATCTATTTCTGATCCAAATACATATTTCCCAGATACACAATTTGTTGAAATTACATGTACATATTACAGATTCCTTATGGTCCATGCTTGTCCGACTCTGATCTTCCTGGGGGCTTGCATTAAAAAATTACAACTTAATTTCGTTTTTAATTGGTTTACCAATGTTAAATCTGTATCAAAAATGACACCAATGTACACCCTCCTTCTACATACACTCCAGTAATTTACTAGGTTTCTAGCATAAACCCAGTGTCTGTAATATCAATAAATAGCAGGGTTTTGCCTCAGAACATGGTACAAAGTTGAATCAAGTCTTGAATTGTGGGTACATTTCTTAGATTGAGGTTCTCCAAATTGCACATTTTTGTAAGCGTAATACAATATTTTAGAAGCATTTAACTTAAACATATATTTGATGCAATATGATTCCACAAAAGTGTCTGGGCCCCTTCCCCCAGAAACTTGGGAGAGCCACATGTCTCTCCTCTTCCAGGCAGGGCTCTGTTTACAGTCCACACTGAAAATCAACATACCCCATTCAAGGGAGAGAGTCTATGTGTCGGCTGAGGTCAGCAGGCCGAGGGGCCATTCTGCATTTGGTTAGCATGTCCATGTGATCTCCTGGGCTGTTGTGTGGGTCTCTGAGGTGAGAAGATTTCCCAGCCTCTTGGCCTGTTAATGCAATCAGATTGTCTCTGGGAACAGCAGGTGGTTAAGAGTTTTAATTAACCAGCTGGCCTTTGAAGGTTTCCAGCTGTCTCAGGAGGCTGATTAGCTTCTGAAGTAGCAGTTCTCCTGTCAGAGTTTAGACCGCTAGCGCCGGTTTGTGGACAAAGCTGGTACTGCACCCATTTTTGGGATCTGTCTGGAATTAATGCATTTCAATAGAGTGGTCTTTTGCTTGATTTTATAGGATCCTTGCATAACATTGTTTTGATGGCATCCTTACAGTAGAGTGGTGATGTGGAACCCCCCACAAGAAGGTTGTATCTTTAGAGTGGTCTGTTGCCCATGATTTTAGCAACTTTTTGACATCAATAAAAACGGATTTTGCACAGAACCATCTTTCTTTGCACTGGTGGGTGGCAGATTAGGTGACCATTTTGGTGTGCGCAAACTGCGCGGTTCTCCTGGATTCTGGCGTGAATGTGGGGGGCGACAGCTCATCCCCACATCTACCCAGTCTATTGATTTAGTTTGTTCTGGGATAGAATAATGGGCGGCGACAGCTCATCCCCACATCTACCCAGTCTATTGATTCAACATGGGTCAAAACCCTTGACAACACTCTCCCTTCCTTCCAATTCACAAATCGCTGCCCTCATCTATCACAAAACAGAAATTCCTGCCTGACTTAGTGGTCCCAAACCATGGCCAAGTCAAATTCTCTTCAATGATGGGGAAGTTAAAAGACAACTCGGAGCACCTTCCTTTGAATTAGCCTATACTAGATCATAGGCAGCAGATTACAAAAGGATGCCTAAAGTTGCTATAGCTTAAGGAATAGGCACCTGCAGTGAGATTGGCAAAGTTCAATTATCAACAACTGTTTATATTCTTCTAACAAAAATAAATTGTTTATTTAATGTAGAACATGCATATTTCTTTTAAGATTTGAATCAATGGCATATATAAAAGATTATGTGGGCTCATATGTCCAACACTTGTTTCTCTCCACTTGGGAGATTCTTGAGAGTCTAAGTTATGATTGCAACACCACAATGGTATATAAGTAAACGTTCTATAAATTAAGCACTTCGGAAATTAAATAGTACATTCTATATATAGGATACAACTCTGAAATAAAAGCAAATACAGATAACCCATGAAATATATATTAGAAATATATGAATGGGAAACTGAAATGAAATTGAACAAAAGTATGTACACACTAGAAATTGCTTTGCCTTCTAGTTCACCACTAAAATCACCAAATTCTGGGGTACCTTGTCCACCCTTCTATCTCTCCCAACTCCTCACACATTCTCTGCTCCTCCTATATTCCCCATGCTCTCAAATCCATCTAACATCTCCCTCACATCTCCCACTGAATGTCTACCCATCCTTGAAGCCACCAACCCATCCTTCACTGCAGATGATCCCTTTGTACTACTCAGTGTTCAGTAACTTGGACCTGTCACATGCACTTACTTGTCAATCATATTCAACCCATCTCTTTCAACTGGTATCTTCCTAGCCTGTTAGAAATCAGTCACGGTCATACCTCTCCTTAAGAATGCAAGTGTTTACCACAACATGCCCTTATTCTACAGACATTTCTGTCCTCCTTCCTTACCACTGTAAAATCCTTGAGATATGTACATTTGGTTTTAACTATGATTTTCTTGTCTTTTCACTCCTTAACTCCTGCAATCTCTGAAGTCTCAGCCAACTTCCTAACCACAATCAGCCACTGAATGGCTCTATGGTACCTCATGCTAAACTCTTAAAAGACAGAATTTCTCTTTCTCTTGACCTCAAATGTCAGCCTTGTCCTCCCCTCAGTCCTCTCTTCCCCTGACCTCCACACCTATGTCTCACGCCCTTGTGGTTATCTTTGACAGTGATCTAAAACTCAAAAAGGTCTTTACATCCACTGCTACCAAAGCAAGACACAACCTCCTAAATATATATAAATCCAACCTTTCACTCAACTAAAACTCTTAACTCGACCCTTGTGCTCAATAAACTGGACTACTCTGTGAGCTTACGTCTTCATCTATCACATGCACCATTTTCAAGCTACCCACATCCTCCCCACCTATACCTTATGTGAAATTGCTGAATAGCTCTATATGCTAAATCTCTCTCTTTAAATTATTGCTACTTGTCTATACATCCATTCATGGTCTTGACCTCCAAGACCTCCACTACCTGAATGCATCAAACTGTAGTCTCTCTGTCTCTCCAACTCTTTGCTCCTCATATTTTCATTACCTTACAGTCCCAATCTCCCTGTGACGTTTCTCATTTTAATTTTGTTTCCCTACTTGCCACACATCACTGGAATGCTCTCCAACACCATCAATTCCATCTCTTCAGTGGAACTCTTCAAAATGAGACAAAAACTCAACCTAGTAGCAATGAAAGGAGCTTCCAAATTCCCCCACCCAACTTTTCTAACTAACCATCCAACCACCTCTCTGACATTCTGCTTTAAGACAACGCAATTTAATTTCTAAATATTTGACTACTGGCCTCTCGCTCTCAATGTAACAGTCTTTAGTTCCTGTCCCTAGTGTATGTTCCATTTATGTCCCCTTCACCACAAAATATACATCATTCAATCCAACAATGGTATTAAGTCAAGGCCCCTTATCCTACGAATGCCTCTGAAATCTGCAATTCCCTAATTTGTACGTAATGTCTGTTAGAAAATATACCATATTCTTAAATACATACAAAAAATGTGAATACAATGTACCAGTAAAATCCTTTTGTTTTGCAAATGACACGTTTCGATATTCCTATTGCAAGAAAGTAATTTCAACATCTTAGACTCCATGAATCTTTACTACTCTTAAGTGCCCCATGTATTTAGAACCCCATCTCTAGATAAGAAGGGGGAGTGGTCCTATTAATAAACTTGTTTAAACTGTCTTTGGGAAATCCTGAAACCGATGGGGAGGGCAGATGGATTTAGGCTTGCCTTACCCCATGGACGTCATTTAACCAAAAGGCCAAGGGTAGCGGAAGTGACATCATACGACCATTGACACCCTGATGACATAACAGGAAGTGATGTAATTTGACCCCACCCCAAAGTGATATTGCGGGAAGCAATGGAACACGAGCTTTCACCCATTGCTCGCAGTCCGTCACTAATTGGCTACTCTCCTTTCTATCCAATAGATCCAGTAGAGTATGCGCCCACAATGCCAAAGCACCTGCTATTAAGATACACTTTGGTGTCCCTCAAGGAGCCAGTCTGTCCCCGTGCATATATAATATCTTCATGACTCCCTTCTTCGCCCACCTTGCCCAGGAGGCTATTTTATTCTCTAACTACGCAGATGACACACAATGTGTCATCCCCCTCACTGGTCAACACAACCAGGACGAAAGAGAACTAAATCGCATATTCACAATCATCGAACATTGGATGATGCTGAATAATCTCGCCTTAAACCGAGGAAAGACGGAACTTATGGTTGTGGGTTCTGACAACCTCTTGTCTAAATTAGACCCAGCGTATAAACATTTTCAGCTGGGAGATGCTCTAATTCCCGCTCTCCCTAAAGTTAAGTTCTTAGGGGTGGTGCTGGACCAATCGCTTACCATGAATTCCTATGTGGCTAGTACGGTGTGCTTGGCCACCTACTATATTAAACTGTTATCCCATATGCAATCATTTATCTCTCAAGCTAACGCAGCATCCATTGCTCGTGCCATCATAGGATCTAAACTGGATTATTGTTGCAGCCTCTTAGCAGGTGCTAGCAAAAAAAACATTAGTCGCCTTCAGATGGTCAGAGTTATCTCTGGTCTGGCCCATAGAGCACATGTGTCTGAGGCACGCCGCGCGTTGCACTGGTTGCCCGTGGATGCGTGCATCACTTCATACTCATGGTTATTACCTTTAAAAATCTCAAGGGCACTATGCCCACCTACCTTCAAATATATAGAGGAATAAAACCTAATTGCAGAAATCTGCGCTCCAACAATCAGAACCTACTCCATCAGTCCAAAGTTAAAACCAAAAAAGCCCAATGGGGTGCCTTCGCATTTGTGGCACCAGCTATCTGGAACACCCTACCACTGCAGTTGAGACTCTCTGTAGCCCTGAGCAATTTCAAGAAGGACCTAAAAACCTTTCTTTTCAAGTACTAGTATATGATCCTTAATCTCTCCGTCTGCTTCCGGATCTACTAATTTTGCTTGACCTTTCTTGTTTCGTCTGTTCCCTCACACCCATGGGTTTATGGTTGCGCAATAGAAATGTAATAAACATAAACATAAACATTGACAAAACAGGAAGTGGCATCACATAGCATTGTACACTACGAAAAATATGGTTACGATATCACTATAATGTGATGTACATTTCATACAAGAATGTATCGCCATATGTATCAAGATCAGTGTGTATAGGCCCATATTACCAAATTACTGTGAATGCAAGCAAATGCCCATGACCAAATGATAATGATGTGTTATTATATAGCACTTACGCTTAAGCGCTTTATATAGAAAAAAATATACACCCAATATCACCCAACCTGTGTTGGTACTCATTTATCGACTGCAGAAGCATGAAAGGCTGAGTTGAGGCGTTTAAGAACAGACCAAATCAGTGATTCACCCCCTGAAGAGTGCCAGAAATACACATTTAATGAGTCTAGCAATTATTGTATAGAATTCCAGAAAGACTCATTATTTGGTATTCCTATTCTTTCTTATTTAGGGTCAGTGATGAAAGTGTTAGACTTGTGGCCCTCCTGTTCTTATTTTTATTCTTTTCTTTTTTTTAAGGGGCCTGAACAAGAAAGTCAGCCACTCCAGAAGGAAAGAGCCTCATGGTGCTGGCCACAGCCCAGGAGCTTGCATTACAAAAAGAAAAACATAGATTTTTTTATTTTTTTTTAGAGATCGCAATGGAGACCACAGAGACCACAGAGGTCGCAAGGGAGAACATAGAGGTCGCAGTTGCGACCTCTGGCGACCCCTAAATTATGTCCCTACCTTACCCACTGCAATCCCAAATGTATTCGTGCAAATCATTGTAATCAGATCACAATCGCTAATATTTTGACAGGGAGTCCAAATCAGTGCTCCAGCAATACAAATCACACAACATTTTCAGAGGTGCTATTAAATAAGTAACCCTAGTTACAGCTGGTGATTGTCCCCCTCTAAGGGAATCAAGTGCACTATTGGCTCACATCCACATAGGTATACATTCCATAGAATACATTTGTATTTCCAACAGTCTCTTTCAAGCAAATGCAGTAATTATGATGTATGGCTAAGCAGGTACATAATGTTCTCCTTAGCTTTAATTGAAATGTGTGGCACTATCTAACATTGTACTTCATTCTGGGCACCTATTTCTATGTTTTCTTGTGATCCTATGGGCATTGGGTTTGTGACTTATCCGGGGATCCTTTCCCCCCTGTGGCCCCCTCTTTTTCTTCTATATATTGTTGTCCTCTTCTTAATTACCCACTTATCGTTCTATCCTTCATAAAATGTGTTTATGAGGTAATACTGGGCATTGTATTGCTCACATATTGAAATAACAGATATTTGCATGGGGGCATTTTCTAATATATACACTATTTGGTATGGTAATTTATATAAATATTACATGGCCACGGTAGTGGCCATGTAGTTATGGTTAAGTTGCTGTTTCCATAGGAAGAGCACTTTTTGGGCGGCTTATAACTTCGCTCTCCCTGGACGGATCCTCACCAAACTTTGCAAAAAAAGTAGTTGGGTCACTCTGAATTTTTTTGCAATGTTTGGTGAGGATTCGTTCAGGGGGGGAAAAGTTATAGGGGGGTCCCAAAACTTTTTTTTTTCCCATAGACTGAATGGGAAAAAACTTTGCGCACGGCTACAGCCCAAACCGCTGGACGGATTTACACCAAATTTGCGGCAGGAGCGGCAGCCTGGTCCCAAAAGCGTGCTTTTGTAAATTTGGTGTAAATCTGTCCAGTAGTTTTTTTAAAAATGACAAAAATGTAAGGCAAAAAAATTAGTGATATCTGCGTTCGCTTCGCGGACGGACTTCCCTCTTCGCTCCGCGGACAGCATCCCGATTGGCCCATGGGCTTGCGTCATGTCCGCGGACATGCGACGTGTTCGCTGATTGGACGGCGAGGGGCGTGGAGCGCGTCAGATTTTCTGTGGCGCCCGCCATCTTGTATTCGCAGTCGACCGCGTACAGCGCAGTGAAACGTGGATAGAAAATTGTATTTAGTGCCGTGTTGGTGTGTAAGAGTGTTTGGGGAGGGTGGGGGAGTATGAGATAGGTTCAATGTTTTGTTTTTTTATGTGCTAGACCTTTTTCTTGCATTCGATTTGTCCGCGGAGAACACGGCTGTTCTGACATTTTCCAAATAAACTAAATGGTGGGGTGTTTAGAGGACGGAGTATGTGTCATTTTTGTTCGCAAGGAAGGTAAAAATGAGCTATGAACACTCGCGGTGTACTTAATTGTTCGTAAATACACAAACTGGGGGTGTCCTCAGGACGCTGTCCGTATTGTAATCTGTCTAGTTGAATGTGTTCTAAGAACACTCGCAGTGTCCCGAAATGGTTGCAATTACACAAAATGGGGGTGTTCTGAGAACGTTGTTTGTATTGTTCGTTGTCAGGGTGAAAGTGTTTTAAGAGCACTCCTTTTGTTCGCTAATAGTACAATTTCCTAGGAGCGTCAACTGACTTTTTGTCCACTAAAGAAACGATAAATCCGGCTGGTGTGCGCCGACATTATGTGATAATCCTATGACTGGCGCTATTGACCTGGCTGACTTGCTTTTGCGACACTAAATCATATCTCCCGCCCCTAAGCCTGATATTATCAAAGCATTCATATTCCCCGCCTTTCTCCGTGACGTTACAGGGAGCGTAATGAAACGCGCCCAGTCGTCTCCAGTACTACGCGACTTTACACAGAACCCGGAAGACAACACACATTATGTCAAGACAGAGCGCGCCACAATTCGGAATATGAAACTATGATTTAAAAGCAAACAGCAAGATTGTAAATGTTGTAAAGTACATTTATTTGACATCAAATGTTTAGAGAATATTCAGCAATTTGCATTTGTCTTTGTTGTCGATCCGCAAAAGTTCATGTTGAGACATGCGATGTTCCTTTGCGGTACAGAGAGTGTTAGGTCAGCTTACAACTCAGTGCGCCACAATTCGGAATATGAAACTGTGGTTTAAAAGTAAACAGCAGGATTGTACATTTGGTAAAGTACATTTATTTCACATGAAATGTTTAGTGAATATTCAGCGATTTGCTATTGTCTCTGCTGTCGATCAGCAAAAGTTTATTTGGAGCCACGCGTTGTTCCTTTGCGGTAGATAGGCTGTTGGTTTATGATAAAAGCAGTAAATGGTCACTCTGATAATCGGAAGGTTGCTCCAACAACGAGCCATTAGACCACCCTATTGGTTGGTATGTTGTTTGTAGCCGCTAGTACTGCGTAAGGGCATATTGGTCCTTGGCGATTGTCACATAAAATGGTGAGGGTTATGAAGTTGCATATTTGGACTTGCACCTGGCAGTTGAAGACCCCATCCGCTGGAGTCTCTAAATCGTGACATAGACAAAATGGGGCCACGTACCTGTTTTAAAAAACATAAATTAGTCTCACCAGCCGATCTACATTAAAAATCATCATTTTATTTATTAGGGCGTGAAACTATTTGCTATCGAAGATAGTGCAACAGAGTATGTTAATAATAAAATAATAATATTTTCCCATTCATATAGCGCTAAGAACCGTGAGGTATGTAAGCGGTGCTTATTATTAACCACGGTGTGTGGTGCTCATTTATCGACCACGGAAGGATGAAAGGCTGAGTTTCGCCTTGCCGGGATTCAAACTTGCATTAGCAAGCTGTGCACGGATGTCAAAGCAAGCGCTGTACTCGCTGTGCCACTTGACAGGCTACAGTGAAGTGGCACAGCGAGTAGAGCGCTTGACCGCCTATAGACCGGTTAAATTATTTCTATTAACCCACCCTGTGTCGTCTGCCTTTTTCAGAGCCCTCTAAACGACAGGGGATCAATTCGGCGGTGATAGTGCGCGGTAGAAAACATTATGCCACTTTCAACAAACAAGTTCAACTTGAGCGGTATTTAATGCTACGCTATTTTAATTATATTTGGTATAAAGTAATCTAAAGGGTTACTTACAGTACAATTGCAATTTCCATTGTCTACGAGTGGTGCAGTCCCAAAATACGACTCTGCGTGTGCCAACAATCTTTCGTATAGTGGTATAATATGTAAAAGTGGTTTCGTTTCAGAAATTTCATCTTTATCTTCTCTTACGTTTTAGCAACACTCCTTCAAGAGAAGTCTTTCATCACAATCTCTGTCTGTCAAGGTCAAAAAACAATACAACCTTATAGTCCGCTTCATGAGCCTCTCCGGGGCCCGAGAAAAAAATGGAAGCAGCTGACCTTCACTGTGAACGAGCATAAATTCTTACTTTGGAACATTCTGTGTAAAGCCATCTGTAGAAGTTGTGGAAGCAGCTGACCTTCACTGTGAACGAGCATAAATTCTTACTTTGCAACATTCTGTGTAAAGCCATCTGTAGAAGTTGGTTTTTGCACGCCATGCTTGTATATTGTTTGCGTGATATTAAAAAAACTTTGTTAAAGGGACGTTATGGTTAAGTTGCGCTATTAAAAACCTATGAAATTCAGTGAAAAAACTTTGTTAAAGGGACGTTATGGCTCAAAGTAAAACCGAAAAACTCCTGAAATTCGCCAGTTATGGTAACATAAGCAACCATAACTCGCGCCACCGTGCACTGCTAACACTAACACCCAGGACACAAAGATGACATCACAAATGTCATTGATGACATAACTGATGACATCACATGGCTGGCTCTCCCTTTTTATCCTTTACTGACATATCGAAGCCACATAGTTTTCTTCAGTAACAGTCAGGAAGTAAAAATTGAAAAGGTACTATATTTGTAGACTTAGGGTCTTGTCACATCATATGAAACATGTACATAGCGGAAGATACAGGCTTGAAAGAGAGCAATCCTTTCTGTGCATGAAGATAATCATTATGGTTATCAGCACTTTCTCATAGTTTTATTTTTATTACTCTACCTTCCCCATATATGCTCAGATTTGGATACATTATACTCACTCTCCATAGAGTGAATGGGAAAAAAATGTTGCTCGCGCATACAGCCCAAACCGCTGGACGGATTTCCACCAAATTTGGGCCAGGAGCAGCGGCTTGGTCCCGAAAGCGTGCTTTTGCAAATTTGGTGAAAATCCGTCCAGTAGTTTTTTTTTTAAAATGACCAAAAAGTAGGTAAAAAAAAATTAGTGATATCTGTGTTCGGTTTGCGGATACACTTCCCTGTTCGCTCCACGGAAAGTGTCCTGATTGGCCAATCGTCTTGCGTGATGTTCGCGGACATGCAAAGTGTTCGCTGATTGGTCGGCGTGGAGCGTGAAGCGCGTCAGATTTTTCGGTAGCGCCCGCCATATTGGATTCGCGGACGTCCCCGGACAGCGCGGTGAAACTTTGTTCAAAATGTGTATTTTGTAGAGTGTGTTGGCGTGTAGGAGTGTTTGGGGAGGGTGGGAGTGTATGAGATAGGATGAAAGTTGTGTTTTTTATGTGTTAGACGTTCTTTTTGTGTTCGATTTGTTTGCGGCCATCACGGGTGTTCTGAAATGTTCTAAATAAACTGACTAGGGGGTGTTCTAAGGAGTCAATATGTGTCCGTTTTGTTCGCAAGCAAAGTGAAACTGTTCTAAGAACACTCGCGGTGTCCGGGGAGTGTTCGTAGGTGGTGTCCTGAGGACGCTGTCCGTATTGTTCTCTGTCAAGTTGAATGTGTTCTAAGAACACGCGCGGCGTCCTGAAATGTTTGCAAATAAACAAAATGGGGGTGTTCTGAAGACGTTTTTGAGAACACTCCCGGTGTCCTGAAATGTTTGTAGGGGTTGTTCTGAGAACGCTGTCCGTATTGTTCTCTGTCAAGTTGAATGTATTCTAAGAACACTCGCGGTGTCCTGAAATGTTCGCAAATAAACAAAATGGGGGTGTTCTGAAGACGCTTCTAAGAACACTTGCGGTGTCCGGGGAGTGTTCGTAGGGGGTGTCCTGAGGACGCTGTCTGTATTGTTCTCTGTCAAGTTGAATGTATCCTAAGAACATTCGCGGTGTCCTGAAATGTTCGCAAATAAACAAAATGGGGGTGTTCTGAAGACGCTTCTAAGAACACTTGCGGTGTCCGGGGAGTGTTCGTAGGGGGTGTCCTGAGGACGCTGTCCGTATTGTTCTCTGTCAAGTTGAATGTGTCCTAAGAACACTCGCGGTGTACTGAAATGTTCGGAAACAAACAAGGTGGTGGTGTTCTGAAGAGGCTTCTAAGAACACTTGCGGTGTCCGGGGAGTGTTCGTAGGGGGTGTCCTGAGGACGCTGTTCGTATTGTTCTCTGTCAAGTTGAATGTGTCCTAAGAACACTCGCGGTGTCCTGAAATGTTCGCAAATAAACAAAATGGGGGTGTTCTGAAGATGCTTCTAAGAACACTCGCGGTGTCCGGGGAGTGTTCGTAGGGGGTGTCCTGAGGACGCTGTCCGTATTGTTCTTTGTCAAGTTGAATGTGTCCTAAGAACACTCGCGGTGTCCTGAAATGTTCGCAAATAAACAAGATGGTGGTGTTCTGAAGATGCTTCTAAGAACACTCCCGGTGTCCGGGGAGAGTTCGTAGGGGGTGTCCTGAGGACGCTGTCCGTATTGTTCTTTGTCAAGTTGAATGTGTCCTAAGAACACTCGCGGTGTCCTGAAATGTTCGCAAATAAACAAGATGGTGGTGTTCTGAAGACGCTTCTAAGAACACTCCCGGTGTCCTGGAATGTTCGTAGGGGGTGTGCTTAGGACGCTGTCCGTATTGTTCGTTGTTAAGTTGAAAGTGTTGTAAGAACTATCGCGTTGTTCTGAAATGTTCGTAGGGGGTGTCCTGAAAACGGTTTCCGTATTGTTCGCTGGCAAGTTCAAAGTGTTCTAAGAACACTCACATTGTTCGCGGACATTAAAAGTTTCCCATAGATCATAGTTGAAATGTTTGACTCTATGGATGTGATATGCTGCGGTGGTTGTTGCCAGGGCATAGAGTCTTGGGTGCATGGCCATTTGGCCATGCACCCAAGACTCTATGCCCTGGCAACAACCACCGCAGCATATCACATTCATATTTGCTTATAACATTGGGTGAAAAACAAATGTATAAGGAACAAAGGTATTAGATACTATAGATGTGATATGCTGCTATGGTTGTCCTTATTATTGTATACTTACTGTTTGGTCTAGTAATGGGAGTCCATGTTTTTCTTCTTCATTTCTGTGATAAAAGAAAATAGCATGTTAGTATTAGTATTTTGTAATGACTTATTACATTGTATAAGCAATATACTTTTATTTTTTTTCGACCCTCATATTTAGTAGAGTACAAATCAGAGTATTGTGCAATTTGCCCAGTTTCTGTATTTGTTGCTAAAATCATTGGGTCTGTGGAAGAAAAAAAAATCCATGTTGGATTAAAAAAAAAACCTTTTTCTGTTATGCTACAGTTTATTTGTTTGTTTGTTTTCAGTGTTCACTTGTTGTTTCTGGCTAATGCTTTATACTTTGCTTTGTTGTATTTTTTTGGGAGCAGTAACAGATTCTTCATTTGTTTTGATATTATAAAATTTTGGAGCAGTTAGATACCAATTGGCATATTCTAACTGTCTATTTTTTTAATATATTTTAGTGGTTTTGATTTACCTATTTGGATATTGTTAAATTTTGGGACAGTTGGATACCAATTGGCGTATTCTAACTGTGTATTTTTTGGCCTAATTTAGTGGTATTCATTTATCTGATTAGTTGTTGTAGAATCTTTGAGCAGTTAGATAGCTTTTGGAGTATTCTAACAGTTTATATTTTTGTAACACAAATTTACTTAAAGGTTTAAATACAGTTTATTTATCAAATTTTGGTTTTAAGAACATCAAATAAGCGTTTGTAAGATTTGCTGGTAATCTCTGCTTTAGAGTAATGGTACTATCATTACATTCAAACCATCCACATTTCTTTTTTATGTATGCAGTGTAGTGCCCTGAATTGGTTGTGGCTCCTGCGTGGTAGATTATACCTATTGTTGTGAAGGTTTTCTTACCAAGTGATATTTGACCATGTGTGAATCCAGTCAGCTTGCAGTTGTTTTTGGTACCATCCGCATTGTAACGTAGAAGCATTAGTATTACGTATTTACTATGTGTTTGTATTACTAACGTGGAGCGATTATCTGAATTGCAGGTAGAGCATAATCTACCATGGTTTGCATTTTGTACAAGTTGCTGAAATGGAATGGATTTACAATTTGGTATTGATATATATATGAAGCGTTCATTGGGGATTTCTTCTTGGGTCACATTGTTGCAGAGAGTGCATGTATGTTTCCGCATGTATGAATTCTGAAAGATTTCATTTATAGGTATGTTTTTGTTTTCCAGTACTTGTAGTAAGTACATTAGAAATTCTTGTGGATCTTCCTGTGAGTTTATAGTGAATTTCACCATTCCAGCACAGTAGTCCAATTGTCGTCTTATTCCAAAAACACTATGGGGCCGATTCATGGAACAAACGTGCGCCGAAAATCTTGGCGCAAGCAGGCGCAAGCAGGCGCAAGCAGGCGCAAGCGCAAAAAAACAGGCGCACGCGCACGTGTGCGATTCATGGAAGTCCCTGCACGTGTTTACCTCGAGATGTGCGCCAAACCTGTGCATGGCGCACAAGTCACTGCAACATCCCGAAAGGCGTGCGCGACGCGCACAGTGAAAGCGCACAACCACGGCGCATACACCAGAAAGTGGGCGGAACACGGGGCGTAACGCGCGGAATGGGGAACAACGCGCGAAGATAAGGGCGTAACTGGGGATGTACTGCAGGGAAGCAGACGGAACGCCCACACGCACTCGAACCACACGTATTCATGGAATCGAATAGGGCAAAGCCACGCACAGCCAAAGACACGCACAAGCCGAAACACGTCCACCACACAAAGGCAGGCGGCAGCGTCCCTGCGCATTACAAAAGTGGCAACATACAGCAATTGGGCCTGTGCGAGCGGGGCACATGTATATCGGGGGTGCGCGGGAAGTTGCACACGTGATTGAGCGGGGCACGTGTATATCGGGGGTGCACGGGAAGTTACACACGCGATTGAGCGGGGTACTTGTATTTCGGGGGTGCGCGGGAATACGTGTATTTCAGGGGTTCGCATGAACTTTTTCACGCGATCGGGCCTGGGGGAGCGGGCAACGTGTATATCAGGGGTTCGCGTGAAGTTTTTCACGCGATCGGGCCTGGGGGAGCGGGCTACTTGTATTCCAGGGGTTCGCGTGAACTTTTTCACGCGATCGGGCCTGGGGGAGCGGGCTATGTGTATTTCAGGGGTTCGCGTGAAGTTTTTCACGCGATCGGGCCTGGGGGAGCGGGCTACGTGTATATCAGGGGTTCGCGTGAAGTTTTTCACGCGATCGGGCCTGGGGGAGCGGGCTACGTGTATTTCAGGGGTTCGCGTGAACTTTTTCACGCGATCGGGCTTGGGGGAGCAGGCTACGTGTATATCAGTGGTTCGCGTGAAGTTTTTCACGCGATCGGGCCCGGGGGAGCGGGCTACGTGTCGATCGGGCCTGGGGGAGCGGGCTACATGTATTTCAGGGGTTCGCGTGAAGTTTTTCACGCGATCGGGTCGCTTCACGCGATCGGGCCTGGGGGAAGCGGGGTACCACTCACCGTCTGCCTTGCGTGTAGAAGAACGTGTAGCCAACACACGCTGTGAAGTAATAGCGTGTGAACCCCAACGGATGGAAAACACACGCACCGCACGAAAAGCACGTACAGAGCAGTTTAGAGGCACGCGGGATCTCCAAGCCCTGCCAGGGCAACACCCATGTGCGAAACGTCACAGACGCGCTTACGCTGTAAGGGCCTTTGGTCCAGAGAAATCGCGTACGCGTGCTGACGCGCTTACGCGCTAAGGACCTTTCCTCGAATTTCACGCTAACGTGCAGGATTTTCACGTGCCAAATCACTCCGTATCAAGCTGGCCACGCGAAAACACACAGAAGACCACGCTCCTGCCCAGAAGGCCGAATTACTGCCCCCAGTGTCCTGAGCAGCCTCCCACGTGCCATCTGCTGCTGCCTGCCTGCCTGCCTGCTGCCACCGTGCCCTGCCATTTGGTGCCTGCACATCAGCCATCTGCAGGGGTCCAGTTGCTGTGTCCACCCCTGCTGGAACAGAAGACTCCCGACTCGGATAACATCGCTCCACAGCCCAACTCCAGGACCCAGTTGCCCACCCACTCCTGCCCCTGGGGTTGCCATGTCGGGCACATCAACATCTGGCACCAGTGGCAACCCCCGGCCAGAGGGGCAGAGGGGCACCAGCTTCACTGCCACCGAAGTTGGTGTCCTGGTGGAGCAAGTCCTGGGGCAGTATGATGCCCTCTTCGGATCGTCCCGCGCCAACAAGGAAGGACGGGAGAGGATCTGGGCCGACTGTGTGGTTGCCATCAACGCGGAGGGGGTGGCAACCCGCACCATCCAGAAGGTCAAGAAGCGCTGGGAGGACTTGAGGTCCAGGACCCTCATAAAGGCCCGGCGCCTCATGGAGGGGGGCCGGGGCCGCATGAGTTCCATCCAGATGAGGGTCCTGGAACGCGTACACCCAGCGCACCAGGCCCAGGTCCTTGAGAGGGAGACCCGTCTGGAGTTGAGTGGTAAGTGGCCAAGCATTGCTGTGTGAGACAGGGCATGTTGCAGTGTGCTGGTTGTCTGATACTTGCCTGTATGTGTGACATAGGAAATGTACGCATGTATGTGTGCAGGGACATCATGGTAATGCATGTGCGACCAGTAATGTGTGAACCGCACGGTTGTTGCATGTGTTTAAATGCGACATGGGGAGCCCTATGCAGATTGTACACATGAGAGCATGGCAGTCTCTGTTCCTGGACATGGGTGGGGGTGAAGGATGGGTGCTGAAGCCAGGTACATATATGGTATGCATGTCTGTGTGCCTGACCTGCGTGTCTGTGACTTGTGAATGCCATGGATGCATGACACATGTCTGTGACAATGTACAGATTCACTGATGCAGCCTAGTCATCCTTGTATCCACTGTGATTGGGGTGTACGGGGCCAGATGGATGTGACTGAGGTGAAGTGTGTGCATGTGATAGGCATGACCCATGATGCATGTGAGTTCCATTACATTGTATGTTTCGAGAGTCCATTGGACATGTATGGAAATGGCCATGGCATGCACCATGACTGTCACTGTGTGTGTTTTGCCTGGACTGACACATGTGTTGTGGAGGGACATGATGGAAGTGTACTTTGACAGTGGCACTCATCTGCTATTGCTTCCTGTCTAGGGGACCATTGTACAGTACCCTGATGCTTGTGTTCTATATCTCCCTCTATGCAGCGGCTAGTGAAGAAGAGGGCGGAGACGGCGCTGTGGAGCAAGGCGGCAGGGATGTCCCCACGGCTGCAGCGGAAGGGGTGGGTGAGCCCCCACAGGGGCCTGCTACGACGGAAGACGGTGAGGAGCATCCAGGTTGGTGGTTTCCACAGAGGAGGAGGAGGCCGCCACTGAGGCGCACATGGGGCCTGGTGGGGGCATCCCTGCTGGTGCAAGTGGTGCAGTCCAGGGGCAGGGGCAGGAGGCAGCACAGGTCACCGTGGAGGGGCCTGTGCATGTCGCTGTCCCTGACCCTGTGGGTGCACCACCATGCACCAGCAGGGATGCCCAGGCCCGTCCGCAGGTAGAGGGGATGTCCATGTCATCTGACTCCCCTCCACCTGCGGACGAGGGGACCCCTGGCCGTATGGAGAAGGTCCTGATTGGGGTCACGATGCGCACGGCTGTGATTCGTGACGCCGTGCATGCTTCCCAGGAGGAGCACGCACGTCATCACGAAGAGCACCGTGCCGATGTGGCCCAATTGGGATCGTCCATGTTCGGGGGTTTCCTGCATGTGTCGGCCAATCTGGCGGCCCTCTCCTCTTCTGTGGAGACTATACGCCAGTTATTCTCCTTGCCGTCTTCCGGCCCAGATGCCACCAGGGCCCCCTGTGGACCTGCCCTGACCAATGCAGCCAGCTCGGTGGGGATCCCATCCCTGCCACAGTCGGGAGTCAGAGGTCCAGCAGGGGTGGACACCACAGCAACTGGACCCCAGCAGATGGAGGATGTGCTGGCATCATCAGGCAGGGCACGTGCACGACGGCGTCAGTGGATTCCATCAGCCTGGATGCCGTTGTGCTGGCAGAGGCAGTGGCGTTGGAGGCAGCAGCGGAGTCAACGTGGGAGGCATCATGGCTCGGGGCCATCAACAATCGGAGGGGCAGGCATCGGCCGGAGGGCAGGAGGACCCAGGACGGGAAGTGTCTTCCGTGTTGCAGCGGTTGGGCCAGCAGATAGGTGCAGAGCGGCGGCGGGCGGAAGAGGCGCGGCTCACAATGGTCAGGGCGGAGAACTCCATGCGGAGGGCCCTGAGGCGGGCCGAGTGCCTTGAGGCAATCCGCAGGGGGTTGGAGGAGGAGATGGCGTCGTCCCTGCGGACCCTCGGGACCATGGAACAGGACCGCCTCCGGGACATCGAAAAGGAGTTCGATGATGCCCTGGCCCGGAACACCACGGAGTAAGCCGCTGGACTTGCCCACCGCGGTATATAGTTATATAGTTAGTGTTAGGTTTCCTTTATTCTTTTTTTTATTTGGTTGCGATTGGACAATGCGCCACATTTTTGTATGTAGTTCAGTTATTAGTTAGTTGTCATAGTTAGGTTTCATTTGGTTGGGCTCATGGACCCGGGATTATCTTGTAAATAGTTCTTCAATGGATTTTTTTATTTTTTGGATTTTTTTCATCGCCATGGAGCAATGGTTTTTGTTTATCATTTACACTTGGATTACTTTTCTGACTGTGACTTTGGACACAATTTATTTTGATTGTGCTGTGTGTTTTTGATTATTTTTCATGGACATTCATCTTCTTTTGGTTGTTTTGCTTTGTGGTTTTTCTCATTTCATTTCCATTCAAGTTGATTTTAAATACATTTTTATTTTCATCCTTCAATGTGTCGTATCATCTCATTGCTTTCATGCATGTCATGTTGGGTGTTTTAACATTCACTTGCAGCCATTGTGTGTGACAGACATGTGTTCATTTGCATTATTTACATTGGGTGTGTAACATGTAATTCCCTTTGATATGTGGGTGGATGTGATAGTTGGTTGGGCCTTTTGGCAGGGGAGGATGGCCATTACGAACATGATTGGGGATTGGTGGGACCCAGATGCAGGGGGGCATGGATGGGACATGGGGGCGAGGGCCTGGTTGATGGTGCCCCATGACTGCTGGGGGTGGGGGTGGTGGGAGACATGTGTGGGGGTCTGCTGGCAGGTGCCCCACAGTGCTGGGGGGTGGGGGGGTGGGAGACATGGGTGGGGGCCTGTTGGAGGGTGCCCCTGGTGGCTGGGGGTGGGGGGTGGGGAACATGAGTTGGACATGGGTGGGGGCCTGCTGGCAGGTGCCCCACAGTGCTGGGGGGTGGGGGGTGGGGAACATGAGTTGGACATGGGTGGGGGCCTGCTGGCCGGTGCCCCACAGTGCTGGGGGGTGGGGGTGGTGGGGAACATGAGTTGGACATGGGTGGGGGCCTGCTGGCAGGTGCCCCACAGTGCTGGGGGGTGGGGGTGGTGGGGAACATGAGTTGGACATGGGTGGGGGCCTGCTGGCAGGTGCCCCACAGTGCTGGGGAGTGGGGGGGTGGGAGACATGGGTGGGGGCCTGGTGGAGGGTGCCCCTGGTGGCTGGGGGGTGGGGGTGGTGGGAGACATGAGTTGCACATGGGTGGGGGCCTGCTGGCAGGTGCCCCACAGTGCTGGGGGGTGGGGGGGTGGGAGACATGGGTGGGGGCCTGGTGGAGGGTGCCACCGGTGGCTGGGGGGTGGGGGTGATGGGATACATGGGTGGGGGCCTGGTGGAGGGTGCCCCTGCACTGCTGGGGGGTGGTGGGAGACATGGGTGGGGGCCTGGTGGAGGGTGCCCCTAGTGGCTGGGGGTGCAGGGGGACATGCGTTGGTGGGCAGTAGTGCAAGTTGACATGTGGGTTGGCTGGGGGGCATGGCCATGGTGGATGGGGTGCCTGCAGGACATGTGCAGGGTAGGCCCCTGTGCAATTCACGTGTGGTGCTCCCCGCGCACCCCTGTAATACACGTAGCCTGATGGAATCGCGTGTGGAACTTCCCCCGCACCCTGAAATACACGTACCCTGCTGAAATTGCGTGTGGCACTTCCAGTGCACCCTTGAGATATGCGTACCCTGCTCGCACGGGCCCAATCGCGTGTGGAAATTCCTGCACACCCCTGAAATGCACGTACCATGCTGAAATCGCGTGTGGAACTTCCCCCGCACCCCGAAATACACGTACCCTGCTGAAATCGCGTGTGGCACTTCCCGCGCACCCTTGAGATATGCGTACCCTGCTCGCACGGGCCCAATCGCGTGTGGACATTCCCGCACACCCCTGAAATGCATGTACCATGCTGAAATCGCGTGTGGAACTTCCCCCGCACCCCGAAATACACGTACCCTGCTGAAATCGCGTGTGGCACTTCCCGCGCACCCCTGAGATACACGTACCCTGCTCGCACGGGCCCAATCGCGTGTGGAAATTCCCGCGAACCCCTGAAATGCACGTACCATGCTGAAATCGCGTGTGGAACTTCCCCCGCACCCCGAAATACACGTACCCTGCTGAAATCGCGTGTGGCACTTCCCGCGCACACTTGAGATACGCGTACCCTGCTCGCACGGGCCCAATCGCGTGTGGAAATTCCCGCGCACCCCTGAAATGCACGTACCATGCTGAAATCGCGTCTGGAACTTCCCTCGCACCCTGAAATACACATACCCTGCTGAAATCACGTGTGGCACTTCCCGTGCACCCTTGAGATACGCGTACCCTGCTCGCACGGGCCTAATCGCGTGTGGAAATTCCCGCGCACCCCTGAAATGCACGTACCATGCTGTAATCGTGTGTGGAACTTCCCCCGCACCCCGAAATACACGTACCCTGCTGAAATCGCGTGTGGCACTTCCCGCGCACCCCTGAGATACGCGTATCCTGCTCGCACGGGCCCAATCGCGTGTGGAAATTCCCACGCACCCCTGAAATGCACGTACCATGCTGAAGTCGCGTGTGGAACGTCCCCCGCACCCTGAAATACACATACCCTGCTGAAATCGCGTGTGGCACTTCCCGCGCACCCTTGAGATACGTGTACCCTGCTCGCACGGGCCCAATCGCGTGTGGAAATTCCGGCGCACCCCTGAAATGCACGTACCATGCTGTAATCGTGTGTGGAACTTCCCCCGCACCCCAAAATACACGTACCCTGCTGAAATCGCGTGTGGCACTTCCCGCGCACCCCTGAGATACGCGTACCCTGCTCGCACGGGCCCAATCGCGTGTGGAAATTCCCGCGCACCCCTGAAATGCACGTACCATGCTGTAATCGTGTGTGGAACTTCCCCCGCACCCCGAAATACACGTACCCTGCTGAAATCGCGTGTGGCACTTCCCGCGCACCCTTGAGATACGCGTACCCTGCTTGCACGGGCCCAATCGCGTGTGGAAATTCCCGCACACCCCTGAAATGCATGTACCATGCTGAAATCGCGTGTGGAACTTCCCCCGCACCCCAAAATACACATACCCTGCTGAAATCGCGTGTGGCACTTCCCGCGCACCCCTGAGATACACGTATCCTGCTCGCACGGGCCCAATCGCATGTGGAAATTCCCGCGCACCCCTGAAATGCACGTACCCTGCTGAAATCGCGTGTGGCACTTCCCGCGCACCCCTGAGATACACGTAGCCTGCTCGCACGGGCCCAATCGCGTGTGGAAATTCCCGCGCACCCCTGAAATGCACGTACCATGCTGAAATCGTGTGTGGAACTTCCCCCGCACCCCGAAATACACGTACCCTGCTGAAATCGCGTGTGGCACTTCCCGCGCACCCTTGAGATACGCGTACCCTGCTCGCACGGGCCCAATCGCGTGTGGAAATTCCCGCGCACCCCTGAAATGCACGTACCATGCTGAAATCGCGTCTGGAACTTCCCCCGCACCCTGAAATACACATACCCTGCTGAAATTGCGTGTGGCACTTCCCGCGCACCCTTGAGATACGCGTACCCTGCTCGCACGGGCCTAATCGCCTGTGGAAATTCCCGCGCACCCCTGAAATGCACGTACCATGCTGTAATCGTGTGTGGAACTTCCCCCGCACCCTGAAATACATGTACCCTGCTGAAATCGCGTGTGGCACTTCCCGCGCTCCCCTGAGATACGCGTACCCTGCTCGCACGGGCCCAATCGCGTGTGGAAATTCCCACGCACCCCTGAAATGCACGTACCATGCTGAAATCCCGTGTGGAACGTCCCCCGCACCCTGAAATACACGTACCCTGCTGAAATCGCATGTGGCACTTCCCGCGCACCCTTGAGATACGCGTACCCTGCTCGCACGGGCCCAATCGCGTGTGGAAATTCCGGCGCACCCCTGAAATGCACGTACCATGCTGTAATCGTGTGTGGAACTTCCCCCGCACCCCGAAATACACGTACCCTGCTGAAATCGCATGTGGCACTTCCCGCGCACCCCTGAGATACGCGTACCCTGCTCGCACGGGCCCAATCGCGTGTGGAAATTCCCGCGCACCCCTGAAATGCACGTACCATGCTGTAATCGTGTGTGGAACTTCCCCCGCACCCCAAAATACACGTACCCTGCTGAAATCGCGTGTGGCACTTCCCGCGCACCCCTGAGATACGCATACCCTGCTTGCACGGGCCCAATCGCGTGTGGAAATTCCCGCGCACCCCTGAAATGCACGTACCATGCTGAAATCGCGTGTGGAACATCCCCCGCACCCCGAAATACACGTACCCTGCTGAAATCGCGTGTGGAACTTCTCGCGCACCCCTAAAATACACGTACCCTGCGGAAATCGCGTGTGGATCTTCCCGCGCACCCCTGAAATACGCGTACCCTGCTCGCACAGGGCCAATCGCGTGAGGTACTTCCCGCGCACCCCAGTGATACACATAGCCCGCTTGCCGTGCTGGTACAGGGTTAGCGCAGCCCTTTGCGCTGGATTGGGTATATTGATGGCTTTTCCCTGCGCGAGAGGCGTTCTTGGGGGCGTAACTGGCGCTGCTGCAGGGTCGCTGCGCCACTGTGCGCCACAGCTGGTTTTGGTGGCTGGAATCCATGAATACGCTGTGCGCGGAAATGGATTTTAGCGCACGCGGCTGGCGCAGGGATTCGCACGCGCACACAGTGGGCCTGCCGCGTGTGCCACTTGTGCGCTGAATTCTATGAATTACCCCCTATATGTGTTGTCAGGATTGTTTGCTGCATTTCTGTGAAGTACTAACATTTGCAAACACAATGGGTCTATACTGTGTGAGTAAATGCTGTCAACAATTGGTGGTAATTGAAATAGAATATTCATTGCTACATTTGCATAGCAACTTACACCAACTATATTTGAGAATTTAAATGTTCCAGGTAGTTCTGTATCTAACTGCTTTTTTTGGAGTTTGTCTTCCTTCTTTAAAGAAGTACCTGGTTTACTTTCTCTAATTGATTCTTTTTTGTTTGTGGTACTTGATGAAGTATTAGTTTCTTTTACTCTCTTTGGAGGATTTGCAGTGACGTCCTGTTGCATTTCTGGAACAGAATATGTGTTTAGATAGTGATTGTATAGTGAGCGAAGTCTATTTTATTCTAAAATGCAAGGAATATCAGCGTTTACTTTACTTGCATCAAAGTTGATTAGAAATAGACCGTCAAGTGTACGTAAGGGTGATAGTGCTACGTAGCTCATGCCTTGTTTAAAGACTGTGTTACCAATATCTATCATTGCTTTGTCTAGGGTAAGACCTTGTGATTTATGAATTGTGACTGCGTATGCAAGAGTTAGAGAAAATTGTTCTCTGCGTACATACATATCTTTGAAGAGAAGGAATCTAGCTGTTGAGCGTCCTATCCGTTTTACTTCTGAAAGTTTGTCAAAGAGTATATTGACAAACTAAATTTTGTTGTCACGTGGGTATGTTTGAAAGCCAACAACTGTACCCAGTGCTCCATTAACTAGTCCTTGGTCCACGTCAAGGTTACGTTTAAGCATTACTCTGCAATTTAAGGATAATTTTAACATCTTTTCTAAGCCTGCTGTGTTTGAGATTGATTTTTCTAAATTATTTAGGCCCTCATTACGACCCTTGCGGAAAGGGGTTTACGCCGGCGTAATGCATGGCGTACCTTTCCGCCTTACTACGAGTTCCCGTAGCGACCATGGTGCTTTTTTCGCCTGCTTTTTCCGGGCGGAAAAATCCATGGCGCTACGGGACTTGTTGTTAATTACGCCACAGTAATTTACGGTGGCGTAATTAACGCCTTCCCCACTCCCATTATACCCTATGGGGCAAAAATGGGAATGGGGAAGTGTAAATGGGGATTGGGGACTTACCGCCCCGCCAAGGTCGGAATGGGGCGGTAAGTCCGCCAACCCCCATGGCGGAGTTGGCAGCTTTGCGCCATGGACCATGGTGCAAATTGCACCATGGTTCTCCGCCAGGGTCGTAATGAGGGCCTTAGTCTTGTTGTGGCTTGGTCACACATGGGTAGTGTCATACCATGTACATCTAGTTTGTCTGTGGCGCTAATTTCCATTATTGGTTGCATTTCTTTACTTAGCATGATTTCATTGAATTTGAAATAGCTTGCAAGAGTTGGCATTAGGGCCATACAATTGACATTTTTGTGGGCTAATTGTTCCATAACATCTGTAGCACATGCATTATCGCCATAAAGTGCATTAATGTGCCGGGTTTTCAATGTTGCTTCTGCTTCTTTAGAAAGTATACCAACTCTCAAACTTTTTAAAATGTTGGCATAAGTTAGATCTGCAGATTGGTGCATGTTTTCTGTTAATTCTCTGTATTGGAAATGTTGCCAAAGGTTGACATTTCCAATGCTGCCAACAGTTTTACGGCAGAGTTTGTGCCCTAATGTTTTAAAAATAGGTTCACCTTTTACTTGTGTTAATTGAAGCAGATCTCCAAAAACAATAATGTGTTTTCCTGCAAAGAGCTCTTCATAGTCTGTTTTGAGTACTTCTTGTAATCTGAGGTGAATCAAAGCTAACATCAGGTTGGAGACCATGCTCACTTCATCTATTAGTAGCATTTTCATTTGTTTCAATACTCTGCGTAATTCCATTGCAGCTTCTGCAGAAAGTTTGTAATAGTCTAATTTGTTCTGGTGTTCTACTGGTAATAGTAGTAATCGGTGTAATGTAACACCACCTATGTTGTAGGCAGCTAAACCTGTGGGGGCAGTGACAACAGCTGACAGTTTGTTGTTTGTCAATTGTTGAAGGAACTTACTAATGATTTTGATTAGGCATGTTTTGCCAGAACCAGCTTCACTACTGACGTAATGGCAGGAACATTATTTATTTTCATGTTTACACCATGTGCAATTTGTTTTGTTACTTCTTGAAAAATGCTACTTTGCTCATTGTTTAGTTTTGATTGTAGTATAGTTAAGTCTTCCTTATCTTCATACTGACACATGGTGTTTTCTACTTCTATCATAGCTAATTCTGCCTCATTTGTTATTAGTGGTTCTCCCAGTGGTTCTTGGCTTCCTGTTACAGAAGGTTGACTACTGTCAGGAGTATCCTTATCTAGTTGGGCGTGGAGTTCTTCTTCATGTTGCTGTTCATTGTGCAACATTGTTTTGTACTGTGTAAAGTTTACATCAGTTATAGTGCTTTCATTTGCTTTGAAAGCATCCTCATATGAGTCATAGTTATCTAGTAAATGTTCTTCTTTTCTCCATGGTTTGAAGAGTTGTAGCAGGGACATGTAATATACTTCTTTATGTTGAGGAGTCTTCAATGACAATTTGATATGATTAATTAAATTTGGTTTAGTGAGTTTAACTAAGCTGCCTTCACAGTCTGTCACTCTATATTTACCTTTTTTTTCATCGGGTTTCATATTATTTTTGTATGTGTAGTTTTGGGCTATTTGGTATAGACACATGTTTTCCAAAGTATTACTTCTGTTTGGGTAGTATGTGTCCAATAAATTGTTTTTTAAAATGTCTTGGCTGTTGGGATCATGTTTGGCTATTGTTTCTATATCTTCATATGATTGTAGAACTCTTTTTCTAGATTTAGCTGGACCACGACTTAGCCATACTATATTTTCAGATTTACCATACAATGAAGTACCAGTTAAACGATCAGCTGCTTCATAAAATCCACATTCTCTATGGGTGAGCATTTTTATGCCCAAGCTGTATGATTTCTGAGATACTGTTTTATCTGATGACAGGTCATTCCAGAGGTCTTGGAGCTCTGTCTTTTCTGCTTTAGTTAAGTATGCTGTGACATATCGCGCAACTGCAGTAGAATTGTCTGCAATGTACTGCACATCTATGTTTGCATTCCATAAGTGGGCAATGATTGCATTATAATCATTGATATATTTTTCTTCTTCTTTTCTTTTTATGTAATATGTATTTTTAGGTGACTTTCCTTTAACAGTATGTCTAACTGAAGACATGAGGTTGTTTACTTGACCTGTATTTGTAACTGGTCTAGGGAAACCAAATCGGCATTTGGTGTAGTATTTGCCTTTGTTTTTGTATTTGCGACGACAATATTTTCCACATTTGTGTCTTTGAAATTGTAAAATGTGTGCACGAAGATCACTATTTGTGGCTTCTGATGGAATTTCACAAGTGACATATTTTTCAATAAACTGTAAAACAGTGGCATCACTGTCTTGACCAAATTTAGGAGCATCTTTAATCCATAAAAGCATGTGGATATGTGGTGTTCCTCTGGCTTGGTATTCTTTTCTCCAAAAGAAGTGTTGCACTTCTCAAAGGGGAGGAACAGTTTTATTACAAATACAATGTAGCATAGCAATGAAGCGATGGTGAAAATATCTTGAAACATTAACAGGATCCAAAGAACAAAGTTCTCCAGGTGTTAGAATATCTATGTTTGTTTTGTTTTTATTTGATATGCGTAGGAAATCATGTAAATCTTCCCATGCATATTCTGCACAACTTAATGTAACAAACCAAGTGGGTGGGCCAAGGTTTCTGATCATACAACGTACATCTCCATGACGTTGAAACCAGTACTCTTTAGTACCACGCATATTTGCTAATAGATTTGTAATATTTGATTGTAAAACCTCATCCTTTTGTTGCACTTTCTCTAATAATTGTGTAGCTGTCATATTTTGAAAGTGTGATCCTGATTTTAATATGTGTGCAACTCTGTAACATAAAGTTGCTAGTTCACTTTCAAAGAGTAGGTGGAATATGTATTTCACATTTTGTCTAAATCTGGGATCTTCAGAATACATCCGTAATGAGCGGTATTCTGAAGCTGATATTTGAATAGGTCTATCATCATACCTTCCTCCTTTGCCAGTAGGAAAGAGTAGAGGAAAAGCACGTGCTTCTATACTTGTTTCCCATATACTGATTGGCGATCCTTTTGTTTGACGCATTTGGTAAGTATCTAGTACATCTTGTACGGTGTCATTAGAGTGCAAAGGATGAATTGTATAATGGTCTAAAGTATTTGATATTGTAGCAGGATCTAGTAGCTCAAATTGACCAGCTTCTTGTGTTTCTTGAATTATTTCAGTTGTATCTCTCAAGTTTTCTTCAATATTAATTTCTTTTTAATATTCATTATTCTCTTAAAGATATTGGAATGCTTGTCTAACTTTATATAAATCTACCAGCTGTTGCCATATTTTTTTGTCTTTTGTAGGTACTCCATTTACTAATATAATTAAACATTGCTGCATTGGACGTTGCACTCCTAGAGTATGCACATTTTCTTTTAGATTTAATGGTAAATAAACTACTTTTCCACGAATGCCTTTTACCAATTCAGAGGGAGGTAATTTTGCTGTTTTTGGTTGAAGGCGTATTATTGCTTGAAATGGGTGTACTGTTTGAATTATGATGCTCTCATATAAATTAAGTTGTTGTAGAGGTTTTGGTACTGGGTATAATTCCAAATTATTTGTGATAGAACGTGAAGGAGTTTGGTTGTTGTCAAGTTTTGTAGTGCAATAACTGCAAAGTATTAAGGGCTCAGTTATTTCGTATTTGTTTTCTGCTAGAAGGTAGAGAGCTAATTCAAACCATTTAGAATCTTCATTGTCTTCTATTTTGTATGATAGGTCCACAGTTTTTGTGTTACTTTTATAAAAAAATTCTACGGCAACATACACATACATGGTTTGGTACTTCAGCTGATGTACTTTTAAATTTTAGTATTTCTTTTTTGTATGTGTTTAGCAAAAGGTTGCCATGTGTAGAATTGTTGCTTAATTGGTTTAAAGCTATTTCATTCTGTAAATGTCTTTCACTTCCAAAATATTTTTTCTGGATATAGTGAATTTCTTCAAGTAGGTCTTTTGCTGTACCATGTAGAAGGATGTTATTTAACTTTGCTAGTGCTAAAGCAGGACTTTTAGCATAGTACAGTTTATAGACTAGATTTCTTATAGTTGAATGATGTGTTGATATCCTTTTGATATCATGGAAAGTGGTTTTACAAGTAGGTCCTGCAATGCAGGCCAATGAATGTCCTTGTAGTCCTGTGTACTTGCGCACTGGACAGGTATCCATATTTTGCAGTAATTTAATTTTGATTTTGTCTTTGCTTTTTACATATTTATTGAGGAATTGGTGTAAAGATTTGAAACATTGTTTGGGAATGTTACACATTGACGTGCATGGCCATTTGTACACTAGACGTTCTGATTCAGTTGTATGGAGGGGTAATTCTAAGTTTTCAGGGCATATTTTTGTAAGGAGTACTTCTTGTTCCATTATGGTATTATTCACTTTTTCATAACCTCGACCACTGCTGTTTATGGCAATTGTATTAGTTTGCTTTTGTTTGTACGCTTCTTCATTAAAATATGGTTCTGTGCTCGTAGTGTGATTCCATTCACCTCCGCAGATACTTAAGACGTTCTTTCTGTTGACATTTCGCTTATTGAGAAGTCTTTTTTGTAATTTAGTTATTAGTTTTGTTAGTGGTTTCATTTTGTTTAACAGTAAAATAAAATCATTTCTTTTGAGAAGAATTGCACTGTCCATCAATGCTTCTAAGATTAATTTCCTACGATAGGTTTTAAGCTTTGAACTTGATTTCTCTCCTGTTTTTATAAGATTTTGAAGGACTTTGTGACGGTATATTTTTTTCGCTAAAATACTTTTCTTGGTATGCTTACTTTGCACTATATTAAAATTTGAAGAAGTAGTTTTATCTGTATCGATAGCAGATTTTCTGTTAATTGTTTTTTGGTTTGTTTTACATTTTGATAGAGGAAGCGAAGTTGTTGTACTTGAAACTTCTTGTGTTTCACTAAATGATTGTATTAGCTGTTTTGTTTCAACTTTTTTTACAAAATCTGCTAGAGATGGATGCTTATGTTGGACACCTTTATTTTCATTTGCTCTAATTTTGCGTTGCTTTCTACGGAGTTGTCTTTTGGTAGGCATTCTTTAGGGTCTGTTGAAAAAAATAAAAAAGATATGGGTTGGGGTGTTCTGGAATGTATGTGTGCTGTGTGCATGAGTGTTTGAGTAAGATGATAAAGATGTATGTAATGGTGTGTGATTGTGCATTGGGAACTAAAACTAGTAGGGATAGGTATTCTTGAATTGATGTGTCACTAAACTGGGGTTCAGATGACAAAAAAAAAGTAAGCTAGTGGTGTGGAAAAGTACAAATAGTAAATCTAATGTATACAATTAAAACAGTTGTTTGTTCTATAATATGAAAATTGTAGTGGTTCAGTTGGCTAATTTGTGTGTCCAAAAATAGAAATTTGTGGGCCATTCTGGTTGTAAATCGCTGTTTACGACATGGAAATTTTTGGACAAAATGGTACAAAATCTCTATTTTAAGAAACCAAAATAGCTGGTATTAATGTTATAGTATATTTGATTAATAATATAAATATTATGGTGATATTTTACTTACTTTTTTTTTTTTAATTAACAGATAACTTCTTAGTTTTTCTTTCTTCTTCGAATTCGGCTGCTTCTTTTCAGGAAACTGGTCTTCACTGCAACTGTAAAAGCTTCAAATTAGTAACTTTGTTTGTATATAGCACTGTTTTTAATTTAGATATAATTTTTTTTAATTGAAATCCTCAGTTCCTTCTGTAAAACCATTAAACTAATTTATTTACATAAGATACATTGCATCAGTTCAGTACATATGATATGTTCTTAATGAACAAATTGTATTGAATGACTAACTGTAGCAAAAATAAAATATCTTTACTATGTCTTGTGAAATTTATAATATATTAGTGAATACCACTATATCTGTAAGTAAACTGTTCTAGGTAATAGCGCCTCAATGTCATGTCTAATTTAAAGTAATTAAGTAAATACATAAATAAAAACAAAAAATATGAAATTGCATAAGTATTTTTATAAAGGTTTAAACATAGATTGTGTTTGCATGCAATTTTGTTTGAATATATGTAGTCTATATATTTCATTTAAAAAATGTTAGTTTAACATGATTTGAGTGTGTGTGTATAAAGAAGGTAAAAAGTATAAAGGTGTATAAGTGATAGTTGATTTTAGGAAATTGAAAAAAGTACAGTAAATTCATTTTACAGATTTTACAAGGTAAAAGTCTGTTTGAAAATGTGTTCGTCTACCATAGCTCTCAACTCACACGTTTTTGGCGGGTGTCACATGCCTTGTAAAGGGCAGACTCACCCGCCCAGCCTCCTGCATGCCCATCCATTCCAATGGGCGTCTCACCCGCCAAAAACAAAATCGGGTGATTTCACCCGCCTGTAAAACAAAAATGGTTGAGAGCTATGGCATCTACTATACAGAAAATATGCATACCTGAAGTTTGTGTTCATGCATATGGATATGCATGGAGCTGCAAGTAGAAATCTTGAAGACTTGTACAGTATTTGTGGTAGATGCTACTTGCCAATGATATGACACTTGTACTCAGAGAGATTCAGAGTACATTTGCAGTGCTGATCTATGATGATGCAGTTAGATGTAGAGGTCTTGAATGTGATTGGTGCATGGTCATGTGATTTTTGAGGTACATCCAATGAGGGAATGGCAGAGAGAGTGTAGTGGAAATGGTAGAAGGGCTGTTCATGTTACGATATGTCCGCAGACATGGCGGTAGTTCCCGGACATCGGGAATTACATCCGGGGATTTTTGGGTTCAGAAGTCATGCAAATGAGAATAAGCACTGAAAGGGATTGGTCAGGAAAGTTTGGTGGGTGTGTTGTGCCAGGAGAGATTTTCTGAGATACTCTTTTTGCTGAGAGAACAAAAGATAGCTATGGCTGTGTGTTTCAGAAAACAGATTGTTTGGATTTTAGGAGATTTGTGGATACATTGGTTGAAGGTGCATGCAGAAAGCTGTGGAGTAGCTGTACATCTTGGATTCCCACATGTGGAAGTACACTGGCATGGAGTACGTGGAATGAAGTGGTTGGATTTGCTACCTCTCTGTGCTACTTTGGAGACAGAGCAACATCCAGACATAATTGTAATTCATTGTGGAGGGAACAGTTTAGGGCATGTGACTGGAATTTTTTTGCAATTTGCTATGAAAGAAGGACTGAGGAAGGTTATGGACATGTTTCCTAATTCTCAAGTGATATTTTCACGGATTGCGCAGAGACAAATGTGGCTTCGTTCTTCTTCATTTGGTCCACAAATGGAAAAAGCAAGGCACAATGTTAATAAGGCTGTTTGTGTCTTTCTAAGAGATTTTGGCATGTCTTCTTTTCACAATGAAAATATTATGTTTTGTAGTACATACATTTTTCGCAGAGATGGAGTCCATCTTACTTATGCTGGCAATCAGATTTTTCTGAGAAATGTACAAAATGCATTGCGACCTTTTTTGGAATTACAACAACGATTTTGAAGTAGATGTTAAGCATTTACAATTTTTGACTTACAAACACCACCCAAAGGCTCTTTTCAGAGCCACCACTTCTTTCCAGAGAAAATTACAATGTTTGTGATAGAGTAGTAACCCAATTTTTTTAATGTTCGCGAACTGTCCACGGACTTCTAAAAAATACAAAGAGCCCTGCTTCATTTATTTTCACTTCTATTTTTTAACTGGGAAAGGCGGCTCTGAAAAGAGCCTTATTTTTTTTGATTTTTGTAATTTTGTATTTTTTTTGGTTTTGCAGACACGACACACTAGGAGAGGAGGGTAAAGGAGGGTAAAGGGGGGGACACCAACCACAGGGATAAGAAAGGGCGAGCTGAGAGAGGAAGATGTAGAGTGGGTTTTATTTGGGTAGTGAGCAGGTCTTCTCGTGCTCTGAGACGATAGTCTCAAAAGCACTCCGAAGTCGCTCCCCCCTGCAGAGTACTGTGTCACAGTACATACATACAACTGTGACCCTCGAAAGGTAAGGGTCATCAGCATTTTGTATGGCCTGTGAGGCAGCTTGAGAAAGACGCTGTCCCACAGAGGTGGTCCTTGTGGTGACAGGATCAGAAACAGAGGATGAAGTAGAGGAAATCAACCTGCTACGTTCTTCGCAAGGTACAACCCTGCGAATAGCCCCAGAGTGAAATGACCTCAGGTGTCGCTTCATAGTAGTGGTCCCAAAGCTGTAGTTACCGTGCTTCCCGCGACTGAGTATCATTTTGCACTCATTGCAGGTAACATGGCTCGCACAAGCCTTAGGACCATTCCCATGAATGGTAAATAACTGCCACACCCAAGATTCACGCCTAGTGCGGGTAGTAGGGATTTCCTCTACCTCATTCTCATCATCCTCTTCTTCCTCCTCCGCATCCTCAGTCCTGTTTCCCTCTTCAGGCCCTTGGGGAGGTGGTGGTGGTGGAGGGGGTGGTGGTGGTGCTGAAGCAGATGCAGCACCAAGTGGCAGTTCAGCAGCCAAGGATGCCATGTCGATGATGGTGTAGTCTGCAGGTGGCAGCAAAAATCACTGTGTTCTGAAGAATAGCCAGAAACACAATGGGAATAAGCTCTTGGGCGTGGTCTTTTATAGGGGTGCTTGTGCGCGATCCGCGGACATGCGCACTGTGCACGGACAGATCGAACACAAAAAAAGGATCAGAAAGTTTCAAAAGGTATATAGAAACTCAAGATTGCTATGTGGGACTTGTGGCATGGTGAGATTTTATTGAAAAATATTATGGATTAACTGAAAATGTACTTTTAAATTGTTCGGGGACACGAACAGTGTCCGCATTTCAGGACACACGATGAGCGTGGGCGCGGTTATATGATCTGTTTGCGAACTAGTCTGCGAAGGAAGTGCCTGTCCGCAGGACACCAAGTGCACAGAGATTGGTTAGCGCATGCGCATTGATGTCCTACGGACACTGTTCGGGTTCTGAAGTAATTAAAAGTGCGTCACACGTGAAACGAATATTTCAGGACACCGCGTGTGTTCTTAGAACAGTTTAAACTTGGTAGCGAACAGTAAGGACAGATATAGTGTTCTTCAGGACACGTGTAATTTAGTTTATGTACGAACATTTCAGGACACCAATTGTGTTCTTAGAACACTTTCAATTGGGTAGCGAACACTACGAACAGTTGTACTGTTGTTCAGGACACATCATTTTGTTTATTTACGAACATTTCAGGACACCATTTGTGTTCTTAGGACAGTTTTAAGTTGATAGCGAACATTACGGACAGATATAGTGTTCTTTAGAACACTTTCATTTTTGTTTCTTTACGAACATTTCAGGACACTACGAGTGTTCTTAGAACATTTTGAACTTGCATGAGAACATTACGGACAGATGTAGTGTCATCAGGACAGTTACATTTTCGTTTCTTTACGAACATTTCCGGACAACCGCGGTGTCCGTGGACACCTAATTTGGTTTTATTACAAGGAACTGAAAGTAATTACAACACAATATAAAAAAGTAACTTTATTTAACATATATAAACAATTTATGACTGAGAAGGTGGGGCATAAACGGAAACAAAAACAGGAGAATTAGGGTTTTCAATATTAGTGGGATCAGGTGAAGAAGGGATGGAAATCTCATCAAAACGTTGTGGTCCATGGAGAGAGTTTGGGGATAAATGAATGGGATATGGTGAGGGGGGACAAGTACAGGTGGGACAATGGTATGTTGTTGGTGGTTTTAGGTGATCTTCCACAAAGTTCTTTAAATCCATAAAATGTGCCATAAGTTGGTCCATTTTGTGGGTAATGTGTTCAAGAGTGTTATCCACCACTTCTTTTTCTTTGGAAGTTGCAATTTTTGTAGGGTCTGTGAAAAAACATGTATATTTTGAATGTATACAAAATAATATTTATCAATTGGTTTATACAGTAAAGTGTGTACCATTAGGTGGACTATCTTCTTACATTTCGTCTCGTGGGAAATGGTCCTCTAGCCAGTCCAGAGTACTACACATTTCTGTGAGAAAACAAAGAAGTAATATGATTTTTTTTTTCTAATATAGAAAGTTTATAAATATATGGGTAAAAAGAAGTGCACTTACTATGTCTGGTGAGATATGTAATCAGTAGTGTATACGTCTGGTCTTGCTGTTGGTTGTGGAGCGTCTGTGAGGTAATTATGGTGGAAGCCACTTTATCTTCTTTTGGTATATTCCATTTTAAAACATATTGTATTTACATGAATGGTTAGTGTCTTACATATATGGGTAACATTTTTAAGTATTACTACATATACTTTGTATGTGTGCTGCTTTGTGAATTTGTTAAATGTTCCTATGTTATGATATAACTATTACACATCATACCTCCCCAGAGTTTTTAGGTGGTGGTACTGTTCTCCGAACATGTCCGCGAACATTAAATAAGTTTGCGGACATCAAGTTCATAAGAAGAGATCTAGTCAGTTCCATATGACATGTATATAAAGTCAAAGCCATTATTGTTAAGTTGTGCTACTAAAAAACTATGAAATTCAGTGAAAAAACTTTGTTAAGGGGACGTTATGGTAAGTTGCGCTACTAAAAACCTATGAAATTCAGTGAAAAAAACCTTGTTAAAGGGACGTTATGGTTAAGTTGCGCTACTAAAAACCTATGAAATTCAGTGAAAAAACTTTGTTAAAGGGACGTTATGGTTCCAAGTAAAACCGAAAAACCCTTGAAATTCGCCAGTTATGGTAAGCTAAGCAACAATAACTCGCGCCACCACCGTGCACTGCTAAGACTAACACCCAGGACATCAAAGATGACATCACAAATGTCATTTATAAGTGCTCTTCGTGTCCTTAACTGAAGGTCTGTTTTGCACCTGCTACCATCAATGGCCAGTTAATACCACAACGGGTGTGCCTGGCAAGTGCCTTTTCCATGCCTACACAAAAGCCCAAACTGTTGGCATTGCCTTTGCTTGTTTTATAATTGTTCCTACTCTGTGAGTTAATTAACTGTTCTAATGAATGAGTCTTTATTTAGGATTCCAAATACCTTCACACAGTGATAACACTCGTTTTGACAAATGACTTTGAGTGACTCAGCACTAAAGGACCATACGATATGGGGTTTGAAGTTTGTATTTTTGAAATTCCCCCAGCCAGTGTACGTTCACTACTCGATTTTAATAACTTAATTTGTTATAGGTGTGTCTATATAATCCCACGTTTTGTGTCTTTGAGTTTATGAGATGGCGGCTATGTGTGAACATATTATATACATTTGATAATGGTTGCTTCTTTGCCGCTCACCCATTAGTTTGATATGTTGAAGGGATAATCAACAGTTTGCAACGCGCCTGTTTTCTAGATTTCTTTTTAATTCTTTATTGCAATTCTTCCAATTCCTACAATATTGATTATTTAAATAATAACAGAAACGTTAGGAATACACGAAACACTGTTGTTATGACATCATCAGACCAAAAATGGCCTGACAGCAATCACAAGGAAACAGACTTACCTTGCTTTCTGTGGTTCTAACCCCAGCCACCTACATGCTAACATGCATTATTGACAAGCACTGTCAAAGGCAGAAGAAGTGACTAGTCGAGGTTGGCAACTGCTGCCGTAATCAGATGCCACAACATAGTGAAAAAATAAGGTAATTTCTTCTTTCCAAAGTAGCAGATCAACTCCATTCTTGCCAAGGAATTTTTTGATTAGTTCCGTCCCTGTCACTGAAGTGGTCTCCCGTTTGCTTTGGTTGAGCATCTTAAATAATGTATGTAAGTAACTGCAGTACAGTTGTCCAGAGCTGACAGCTTTCTTGTCCTCTTGCCCATTTTAAACCCATGTGGTTTGTATAGCCTACTCCTTCTCCCAGTTGGCAGGTGCACTGGACGTGCTCTCTCCGACAGCAATTACTTGATTGTATTGCATTATTCCACTCTGTCAATGTGTTGCCGCGTTGTGATAGTAGAGATGTATAAAGTGTCGCTGCTCTGCATAATCTTGACATACATTAACTACCAGGGGCACATTATTTTCAGGGCATTCAGTCACAATAATGGTACAAATCGAATTGCCAGAGTCAGTAATGTATGTATATATGGATTCAGCACCTGAAGCTGTGGATGATGTATGTGCACTATGTCAGCATATGTAAGGGTATCAAGTGTTGCCAGACATGCACCTGCATGCACTAGTTGAATTTCTCAGGTAGGGGCTGTGTCTTTAGGATGTAGTGAAGGTTGCATGGGATATGATATGGCATTTATCACGTGCCTGTACACAAGTGTTTCTAGGTACGACAAGACAAGCAGGGGGAAACAAAGGGAGGACAAAACAACAATTTACTAGGCCATGTGTCATTCCGATCGCGCAAGTGCGGAAAAGAGGGAAGGGGAGAAGTGCCAGGGGAGAAGGGGAAGAGAGAAGTGCAGATAACTCAATAAGTGCAGCCAGCAGGTGGCTAGTAAGTGCAAAGAGAATAGACAGTAGGTTTGCAGGTCCGGTCCCTTAAGTGCTGGGGGAGCCCAGAGGCAGTGCAAGGGCAGCTGGACATGCAGGAGACTGGGCTCGAGTTCAGTGGGTATCCAGGTGACCAGTGCGCTGAGCAGTCAGGTACATCAGCAGGGTAGCGGAATAGAGAAAGCAAAAGTAAAAAGGAAGGTCTTGAGTTGCTTCCAGAACCATAGGTGGTTCTGCTCAAGTTTGAGAGAGGCAGGGAGACTGTTCCAGAGAGAGGCCCCAGCCGAGGAGAGAGATCTGCCCCCAACTTTCTGCTTGGAGAAGCGTCTAACCCGCAGAGAGTTGGAGGTGGATGAGCAGAGAGCTCGAGAAGGAAGATGTTTTGGCAGAGAAAGTTGGAGGTAGAGCAATCCGAGGCCCTAAAAGCCTTTGGATGATGCAGCGGGTCTTGAACTTGATCCTTGCAGCCAGTAAAGAGATTCCAGAGCTGGAGAGATACGATCCCTAGGCTCAAGGTCAAAGACACATCTTGCAGTCCTGTTAAAGAGGACGAAGAGTAGAGGCAGGCAGATTTAGAAGTGTGCTTCTGGGGGAAAGTGAGGGAATGTGCAGATGCTCTGTTCCTGGTTGGTGTGCATGCAAAGTGATTCCGACTCTCCATTTCAGAGCTGATGTGTCTGGAGATGTTGGTCCTCAAAAGATATTGTCCACTGCTGGGTTTCATACAAACCATGTCAACGATTCTGAGGATAGCTCAACTTTTGGTGGCATAACCATTGATGTTGTTTTGTGAACATGTGTGCCTTGATTGTTTCTTACATTATCTGGTCAGTAAGAGAAACAGGAATTGGCAAAGCCAACAGTTTTGGCTTTTGTGTGGGCATAGGGTAGGCATTTTCCAGGCACTACCATAATGGCAGTGCCTTTACGTAAGGGCATATGAAAACAGTTTCTGAAAAATGCCTAACACCTACACACGGGCCAAATCTGTTGGCTTTGTCAATTCTTGTTTTTAACTGGACTTGAGTGCAGAGACACACGTGCTGCACAAAGATGAAATGTCTGAAGGCACACATGGTTAAGAAATTATTATTACACAGGTAGTTATTTATAGATGCTATTAAGCCATTGAGACTGTGAAGACCGATTTGAAATAACACGGGCAGGCACTTAGCGCACACTGTTTGATCATACTACTTGATAAGGCTACCTCAAGAGATCCCCAAGAGAATATGTTTTGTTATGGAGTAGTGGGTGGAAATTACCATACGATGTAGCATACCACTAGCAGTTATTGGGCGGTGTGTGTCCCTCCTCACATTCCATCTCCCTCCTAGTTTTACTCCAGTGCAATGGTTTTGGCTTCTTGGTGGCACTTTAGCATTGCCTAACAGCCAAAACAAAACAAAAAAGGATAATGATTGATACTATAATGTCAGAGCCAGGTAAACCGGAGCATGATTGCAGCAGTGGCATCACAGCATATCTGTGAGAAAAGTGGATCCCCCTTAGGAGGTAAACTGTCATAACTTGATGGACCACTTTAGTTAAAAGCAGGTATTTTGTAATTCGTAAAACAGTTGTTTTTACACATGAAAAGCATTTTCCCCTCAAAATCTGACAATAAGCTAAACTATTTCCCTTCCTACCATAAGAGACGTCTTTATGGGAGGGCAAAAGGGGCACTTGCCCCGGGCACCCATCTTGGAGGGGGCCCCAAGAAGGAGCCTTATTAAAAAAAGAAAATCAGTATCCCCAAGTCAACCAAATTAAGTATCACACATCAGGATTTTCTATGGTGTGCTGCTAAGGCTAAACCTATTTTCTGTCTGTTGTTGACAAGTACATTTTGTTCTGATCTTTTCACCCTGTGATGCTATGATCACTGCTGTATACATAGTTTGCATGGCACAACACCTGTTGCATTCTAACCTTTCTGTGGAGATTATATTGATCAAGTGCAATAGCCAATGTTGAAATACATATTGATACATTCGAGTGTCCCGATGGTTCAGAGGATAGCTCAGTGTGTTAAGCACTCATTGCAGAGATATGCGTTCACATACAAGATTACAATACCAAATTCCAGCAAGGCCGACTCAGCGTTTCCAATGTATGAAGTTGTTAAACCTGCATGTATTTGTACTTTGTGCTATAGCACTCCAGGTGTTATCATCACCAATGTACCTGCACTACATAGCGGTTGCTATAGACACGAACATAGCGTCAGTATGGTGATGGTCTAGAAATTGGTTTGTTTAAATGGGGACTTGTAAAACCTAGACAGGCACCTCCAATGAAGACAAAGTGTTAGAGCTGTTTATGTATCCAAATTCAAGACTGTGGAACCAAAGCTTGTATCCTGGCTTTGCCAGCAGACGATACAGTAATCATGGACACATCTTATATCACTGACAGTACTGTACTGCCTTCTATGAAAAGGTTTTCTTCTCACATACTGGTGGCATTGTTTGGCCAATTACCTGATCTTTCGTATCATATAGGCCATTTGAGTGGAAGGAGTTCTAGACAGAAGAGAGCAGACCAGATATTGCAGGCTTTTTACCAGCATATTTTAACGTCTGCTTATGTGACAACAAAACAGTTTGCTTTTTTGTACAATTCAAAGGTTTTTCTGCAAGTTTTTAAATACCATTGCACAACCTGTGTTTGGGGTGTATTTAAAGCTTTACAATACAAAAAGAGAAACCTATCTGAAATATTTTAAGATCACATCATTAGAATGTTAGTATGCTGGTATTTATATACTTTCCTTGATGATGCAGACAAAGAGCCTCATTATGACAGCGGCAGCAGCCGTGCCTGTATTTCAGGCATGGCTGCCGCTCGTGTCCTTTTTTTTCCCGGCGCACGCGAATGGGCAATTACCGGGTCATTACGGCCCTGCCAGAACCAGTAATTGCCCATTTGCAGGCGCTGGGAAAAAGATGCTCCCCATTCCCATTCGGCCCCATAGGGCTGAATGGGAATGGGGAGTTGGATGCAACGGCACTGTTTATAACAGTGCCGGTGCATCGGACATACTGTGCTCGCGGGTGCCTTTCTGCCTGCCAGGTCTCACCTAGCGGGCAGAAAGGCACTCATGAGCACAACTTAGTTTGCCGGTCCAGGAACTACGGTACCGACAAGCTTACTGGACCGTAGTTCCCGGACCGGCAAACTTATAATGAGGCCCAATGAAGCTAGAATCATTCCCATTTTGCATAAAATGTTTCTACAACGTTTTGTTTTTTAAAATGTTAATATTGGGTTATGTGATTTTCATATTTTCCAAGTCAGTTCTGTAAAATGGGATTATTTTAGTTCAAGGTAAAAACTAGAAAATAAATTGGTAAAGAGCACAAATTGTGGGTACGAATCCCAGCTTCACCTCTTGATCAATGTGTGATCCTGAGTATCTCATATAATCTTGTATTTCCTCACCTGTCAAAATTGCAAGTCGCTAAACCTTTCAAAATTGCAAGTCGCTAAACCTTTCAAAATTGTCAGCCCTTCAGAGTGATTTTGTTCTCAGGGTATGATCTTTCAAAAATACTCATTCATGCTTTTGCTGGCTATATATAGTATTGCTTCCTCTATAATGATAGTGAGCATTGATATATTACACACCACAGCCACCTGCTTCTTTGCTCTCGAATGGCAACACAACTTGAAAACCATGTCCCTCTTCTAATCTCAGTCTGTCTGGATGCAGGCACCTTCCTGGTATCTTCACATCGTCATGCACTCTCTATTCTATGGTATGTGGAATGTTATCCTTGCTTCCCATTGGTCGTCTGTATCCATGCTTGAGCACTTTTGCTGTTTCTGAGGCAGCTAATCTCAGACTATTCTGGATTATGTGAACCTTTGCCATACAATGTGTGTCCTGCAGTTATACTATGTCTAGTATACCTCACACATGGCTGCTATTGATGAAATGCTTGCTGTAGCTATGCTTGAAAGCAAGTAACCTCGCGTAGACTGTTAATGTTGCACTTGAAATGCTACTTGTTTGCAACATGAATGAAGAGTGTAAGATATCTGAAAGGAAGTTTACCATGCTTATTTTGATCTCAGCATGTCAAGCTATGGGTTGTTATCGTGACACAGGGTGCGGCGCACTAGATATTCTATGGGCCTCATTACAAGTATGGTGGTAAGGCAACAACGGTGCCGGTAGCGCTGCCGGCTCCATTGCTATCGTACTGCCATACTACGAATTGTGCTTGCGGGTGCCCTTGCAGCCACCAGGTCTGACCTGGTGATCGTACTGGCACCCGCGAGCAGAACAGGACTGTAGCACTGGTACCGTTATTAACTGTACCAGTGCTACCACCTTCCCCATTCTCATTCAGCCCTATGGGGCCGAATGGGGATGGGGTGTCCCTTATTGCCGGCACCTGCGAATGGGCAATTACCAGGTTTGCCGACCTCGGCATGACCCGGTCATTGCCCATTCATGGGTACCGGTAAAATCACGTGTCTGGCATCACCTGTGCCTTTGTTACAGGCACGGCTAATGCCAGACCCATAATGAGGCCCTATATCCCTTAATTCCTTTGGTCTGTTGGAGGGGGGCCCCAGAGGTGTCTGTGCCCCCGGCCCCAAAAGTGCTTAAGATGGCCCTGCCTACCATAACTACTTATATTGCTTTAATGTATCAATATAGGTGGTGCATACATTCGTACTTTAACTTTAAGTGTGCTAACATTGTGTACAATTAAAGAAACGTGACTTACTTTCAATTCTCTTTCTCCTTTCGGGGCATCCTCATCGTATCCACAGATCTTGCTAATGGGTATGATATACGCATGCGGGTAGATGATGAACCCACATTGCCTATGTTTAAGGCAGGAATAATAGACCTGGGTGTGAATATGTGTACAGGTGCCATCTTTAGGGGCCTTAACCACGTCAGCATGCAATAACAGGACAATGGCATTGGCACGCGCATTTGGAATGAAATCAAATAGCAAATACATTTAACAGATATTTAACATCATTCAGCGTATTTAATATGATCACAATCTTTGATATACACTGTGTTGTTATAGGAACCCTGCCAATGGATCCGAAATGCTAGCCGCATTGAGTATGGAGCAAGTGGTTTTACAACCCGGTTCAGAAAGGCTTTGAATCTGACAATGTCACACCTCCTCAATGGGTAGAGACAGGTAAACACCGCCTTAAGGGGCTCTCTTCGTTCAGTAGCAGTGTTTACAGCACATCAATTGCAGTTACGTGGCCTGTTCCCCCAGTATTAACTGACACAAAGGGTGAGAACCAACAGGAACCTGAGATTGCACGTGTAACAAAACTCTTTGATCGATGATGAGCCGTTCAGAAGAATGGGACATGTCAAAGAAAGCCTTTGACCGCGACTGCCTTTATGAAACGTCATACTGTCAGGTCATTGTAAATGTATAAAGCATTGTTATAACAAGGATAGGCTGCATGTCAGTCATGGTGGTGCATGCTTCAATGACAAAATGTGTTCCCATTGATCTGTTTGCTCCATGGAAAGATGCCTCGTATGCAACACAAAGGCGAGAATCAGCTTCCTGGAGAGCACTCATTACCAGCACACCATAGAATGTGTGCTTTCTTCATTCGGAGCAGACCCTCACATAACCCACCTGAAAGATCATGGGCATTTTTTCCTTGTGACATTTCTGGTTCTACAGCACAAGATTAAGCTGTCAGACTCAAAGAAAGCATGTTCTAATATGCTTGATGGGACGTATTTTTGGATAGGTTTTGTCGAGGTTAGTTTCAGATGGCAAATGTTCGTTTTATACAGGTGAATATAATGTAAAGTCGGTGTGAAGCTGCTACAGGAATCGCATATTGTGACACCCGTCATTTATGGTACAGCTCTTAGTTCACCTTGGGCCTCATGTTGAATAAGACTTAATGTAAGAAAAATCCATAAAAGACTTGCGTACGCCCAATCGGGGTAATTTTCGAAGTAACCGTAAATTGACGGCAGTGCCCTGTTACATGCACACTTTCACGTACACAGGTCCCACATTTTCATTATTTGCAGTTAGAACATAACCAGGGTTTTCATTGACGATTCACAATTCAAGGTGAATTGGAGTGTGGTGGGTAATAAGTGTAGTAGGGATTTGATTATTTTAATTAGGGACACAACAGAAGAGGAGACAATGAAACAAGGGGACGAATTGCACACAATAGAAAGAATGATTCTATAAGAATCAATCATACAATACATCAAAATTAAACTGGACAAAATTGACGAGGAAACTCGTACGTTTAAACATTTCACATTAGATTAAAAAAATGGAAATTCAAAAAGGATATTTTTTTATTTTATTTTATTTTTATTTATTTGCTTTTATCAAATCAATGATTATGCAAAGAGAAAAAGTCTTGAAGTTTCTTGAAGTTTTGAAGTTTTCTGTCCAACCATGCATACGTTTTGAGATTCCCCTTCTTTTTTTTGATTGACGAGGAAACTCGTAAGTTTAAACATTTCACATTAGATTAAAAAAATGGAAATTCAAAAAGGATATTGAATTATACAAAGAAGAAAGACCAGATATTTAAACAAGAGCAAAATAAAATATATCGAGCAAAAACACAAACAAGATATGGTGTTCAGAGAAAAAAAATATACCAACTTCTCAGATACTTAAAAAAACAACTAGTGGTAGTGAGTCTGGAACCGATAAGGAAGATAACGCCTCTTCCTCAAATGCACAACATCCCCAACACCAACTTTATTTTCTGGGATGAACGGGTACGAGGGGCAGACACAGGAAACTGTATCAAGAGGAAGAGTATGGTGTCAAAACCAGACAGTGGATGAAAGAGCAGCATCAGCAATATGATATACCAGATCAATGTTTTAAATAAAGGCCTTAGTTTCATCCCCACCTCTCATGCAGATGATATGATAGGTTATTTATAATGTGCTTAATACCCAGAGGTTTCTAAGCGACCTGCGGATCAAACCTGTGGTTCTGCATGCCATCTTGGTTCCAGGGCGAGCATGTTGCCGCTGAGCTATCCTCCAGAGACTTATGAATTCCAAACGGAGGTAGAACTCAGGCTGGGGGAGTCCATACATACCCCAAGATAGGTCCGTTGCCCTTATATCTGGGACTGATGTAATCAGGGGAGTTAGGGGTCCCATTGGTGGGATTATCTCCCTGACTGCCTGCCACCTGTTGCTGATTGATCAGATGGCCTTCTTTGCCTCTGATTTGGATGATTTTGGGATGGTTTGTTTTTATGCCCCTCATTTCTAGGTCTGAAATGGGGGCAACCTTCACCTCCACCCCCTTAGCAGCAGCTGGGGTGTTGGTTGGTTTGGTTTTTTTTATCTGGGTTTTTATTTTCTGCAGGCTTTTGGACCTCATAGATCAGGGTAGTCTGCTCTATTACCCAGTCCAGGGATCTTTTGTCATGAAAATCCCTCACCAGCTGGGTCATTATGTATTTTGGGAGTGGGTTGAAATAAGTGGTTATGAATTCTCTGGAATTAGTGCGCACAAGCCTGGTAGTTTGTGCAAAGGAGCGTTTTAGCTCCTGCACACATTCTCTTGGGGCCTCATCTTCTCCGCATTGCAAATTGTAGGCCGCTTTGCGAGCCTCCTGGGGGTTCCTGTGTGCGGAAAAGTGCTTCAAGATGGCCTCCTTGTAGGTGGACCACCATGAATGGTTTTGATCTTCGAGTCCAGCAAAGCCGCTGGAGTATTCCGGATGAGAATGTCCATTTGGCATAATCTATGCAGTTCTGGCTATCTTTGATCTGAAAAGTGTCCATCATCTGTTCATAGAGTTCCAGATGCTCCCAGACAGAATATTTTGCATTTTTGTGGTACAGCGCTATGAAATTCCTAATAGCCTTAATCTACCTAATGGGGTCTTTCACCAGAACTCTCCTCTGTTTATTTGCCTTCCTTTGCCGCCTCACCTGAGTCTGCTCACCCTCAGAGTCAGAGCCGCTACTGTTTGAGGTCCCCTCATGCTCTTCTAGGTGCTCCCTGATTCTGTGAGCTTGTGAGGGGCACGCAGAATGGTGGGGCTTAGTTTCTTCTCCCCTATGATGCACAGGAGAGTAGTCTTCTGACTCCTCTCTGCTTCCAGGGTTGGTGGAGGATCCCCCCCACTGCCCTGATTGGGTGGATGTCTTCAGAATTATCTTTTGGGGCTTCATTTCATGCTGTTTTCCTGCAAATCAGAAACATCAGCAATAATATTTTTGTATTTATACAGGGACACCTGTCCATCAATTTTTAAGGAACGCTCACCTGTCAGCTACATCATGCTAGGTCTAGTTGATTTGGACAGCCTCATGGTTTCTGGCTCGTGTGAACCAGTAGACATGAAGTCAGCAGTGCACAAAGTATTAAACGGGTTTGAGGCCCTTAGTACAGAGGGCATCACACTGTGATCAGAGGTAGCCCTGTCCCTCTCTACTTGTTCGGACTCCCTCAAGTTTGGATTTAGCCTGCATACTCTTTCTCCAACCTACCTAGTTTCACCTTCTCAGCCCCTACCTGTAACGCTCACCTGGTATCCACGGGGACGTCACTCAGCCTGTTCTGACCTCTTATGACCTGAAACCCTTCCCTGGAGGCTATTCGACTGGAGACTGGGCCGGAAACACAGGATTGGTAGAGTTTAACTCCCTATTGTCTCTGTGTGCTTGAACCCCTTCTTCCCCGGGGTCCAACCCTTCCCTTTGATCCACAGCTCACCTTGTTTTCTTGGATAGTGTGGTCTCCGTCTTGCTTTCAGCGCAGGGGCGCGTTGATTGATGCAGGCTCATTGCTGCCTAGTTACTTCACTGGCAAGTGTCTGACAGGTAAGTATAATGAGTCTTTTGAACAGTTCTCTAACTTCATTCCTTTCCTTCCTTAGATGATGGCCGGCGTCCGGGGATGGCGGCGTGCTGCTGAGATGAGTAGCGCTGAAGGTGAGTGAGAGCGCGATGCGTGATTCACCCCTTTCGAATTTGTATTGAACTGAGTTCTTTTTCTGTGTCTTTTAGGTGCGGCAACGTTTTCAGCGTGGATGCCGGTTATGAAGAACAAATGCAGTGAGTAAGTGCGGTATGCAGCGCCTCTAGATGTTTCCACGCTAATCTGGAGTGTCTTTTCCCTCTTGCAAATGGATGAGAAGTTCCGGAGACAGAGTTCCCCCAGAGCAGCTGGGATTCAGGTAAGCGTTTGAAGCTCGAACAGTATTTAAAAATAAGCGAAGATTTGCAAAATGCTTACTAATGCCCTTTTAGTAAGCATTTCCCTTTTCCTTAGGAAGCAGCGTGCCGGGATGGGAATGACACCGCCGAAGATGCCAGCAGAACAGAAGGAGCGATGAATGATGGGCAGAAGCACTGCAAGGTAAGGCTGTTCCTAAAGGTGTTCTTGGTCTTGCAGGAGCTGAGCGCAGAAGAAAGATGCAGGCCTACTGGAGACCGATCCGAACACAGTGAGTGTCACGCTGCAGGTGCAGAAAACGCAAAGCATGTTTCTCAGCCTGGGCGTGGCTTAAATAGTCTCTGGGTGTCCCAGGTGTCTCTGGGCTAAACCACACCCAAAAGACTAGACTGCACATGCAGTTCTGGGAACCGAAATATGTGGGGGCATCCATCTTGTCCCCATCAATGCACTACATTCCAATCCCCAATGTTATCCTATGGGAGTGAGTGAGTCTGGTGCCACAAGCTCGAAGTCTGACTCCAAGTGGGTCTTTGGAGGGATGGAGAGGCCCTTGAGGGCCATGTAGGTGATCGTGGCCTGGCTCCAGCCTGACATCCGATCTAATTCCCTGACTTCCTCCTCATAGGATCCTGGTCAGAGACATCAGCAACAATATTTTTGTATTTATACAGGGATGCCCGTCCATCAATCTTTAAGGGACGCTGACCTGTCAGCTCCATCATGCTACACCTATTTGATTCGGATAGCATTATGGTTTCTGGCTCATGTGAACCAGTAGACATGAAGTCAGCAGTGCACAAAGTATTAAACGGGTTTGAGGCCCTTAGTACAGAGGGCATTACACTGTGATCAGAGGTAGCCCTGTCCCTCTCTACTTGTTCGGACTCCCTCAAGTTTGGATTTAGCCTAGCATACTCTTTCTCCAACCTCCCTAGTTTCTCCTTCTCAACCCCTATCTCTTGATAGTAGGCAAAGGTCTGAGGTTTTTGCTCCGCTATCAGGTCTTGACTGGCCTCCATGACCCGCTCTTGAGCTGCCACCTGCTTGTGACGTCCATTGTTCACCTTACAGAGGGCCTCATTGTCTCTTTGAGGTACCTGTATGGTCTGGGAACACTGAGACAATTTCTGTTGCAGGAGGTGAACCACCTTTTTCTGCATATTTCGAGCCTCTTATTTTTTTTAATTTTTATTTATTTTCATTTTTAAAGTGCTCACACAGCCTGGGGGCATAGAGGTGCAGTTACAGAATGTGGTTGTGTTGTCTTAGTTGCATATTTATAACGCATTTAAATACCCAGAGGTTTCTAGCGCGGACCCGGGGATCGAACCTGTGTTGCTTCATGTCGTCTTGCTTCCAAGGCGAGCACGTTGACACTGATCTATCCTCTACGGCCTGCTCTAACTCGAGTTCCATTTGTCTCCTATGTCACATTAATTTTTCACATTCTACTCTTAGTTCATTTAGTTTCTGGAGGCCTAGCTCACTTTATTGTAGATCTACTTTTAGGTTCCTCACTTCCTGACATAGGGCATCTTTTTCTTGATACAGGGCGCCCCTTTGTTCAGCCAGGTCATCCCGCTGTTGTTTGATGGTACATAATGTCTGGCGTTTTTGGTTAAATTATGTCTGGAAGTGGTTTCCCTTAAGGGTTAATTGATTGTTCTCCTTTTCCAATTTGTCCACCTGTTTTAATAAAGTGGTTATCTGCTCTGAACGGGCTTTGTCGTATTTTATTTGTTGATTCAGCTTTGTTTTCAACCTTCTCCTGACATTCCACTTTTAATGCATCTAATTGGGCCTCTTGGTCTGAATTATTGTAGCGCCAAGTCCTCTTTTAGCTGTTTAATGTAAATTTCCAATCCCACCCCAGAATCTTGGCTCTTTTTCAATTTCTCTCCTACTAATTTTAATAAAGTCTGGATTTGGGTCAATAGTTCAGATTGTTTTTGCGCCACAGTTCTGTTTTCATCAGATTTTTTCTGCATAATCCACATATGGAGATATATGTAGGCTGTGATTTGGACCATTTTAATCTGCTCTTCTTTAATATTTGAAGTCATGTAGAACTCGCTCAAAGCTTGATGTAACGGGCTACCATCTTGCCACACATGCATGGCCATGGCGGTGACCTGTTGCATATTTTCTCCTAGCCAGACCTCCTCATCTTGGTGTGCCCATTCACCTATGACAAATATTTTGTGTGGAAGTTGCTGCCTGGCTATGTTTATATCTAATGTGGTCATTATGGAGAGTGTTGTTTCTTTATTCATTTTTGTCTAGTTCGGGGTTGATTTTAATGGATCTTTACACACAGGCCTGATACTTAAAGTCTATGTTTTGGGAATGTGCTTTTACAGTGTAACACAGTGTTCTAACCCCACAAAGTATCACTACTTGGAAGGTTAGCCTGCTGTGTTAAACTGTCACAGGTGGAAACACTTTCTCAATCCATGGCATAAGCCCCCAATATGTTAAGGATTGTAATCAGGTGTCACACCAGAACAGGACGCTTGCCACTGGCCCAGGATACAGTGTACAATTAAAACACTTTGGGCCTCATTATGACCCTGGTGGAATGGGTTAACGGGTGCCGCAAATGGATGCGAACCCGTTAAACCCATTCTGCCTGATTACGAGGTCCCCTTGCGGGACCCGGTAAGGATGCCTGGTAAAACCAGGCGTCGTTACCGGGTCCCGCGAGGGGACCAGGGAGCTAACAACGGGCCAGTCGCAATCGGCCCGTAGTTAGCTCCCTGCACCCATTCCCATTGAGCCCTATGGGGGCTCGAATGGGAATGGGGAAGGTCCGGGCCCGGGTTCCCTGAGGGAGGAATTACCGGGCCCTCCAAACTCAGAATGGCCCGGTAATTCCCCATTCAGGGAACCCGGACCCGGTTTTGGAGGCAGCCATGCCGCCAATAGCGGCATGGCTACCGCCAATGTCGTAATGAGGCCCTTTGACTTTATTTCCTAAGAATTCAGATTGAGATTGCACCCAACCCGTCTCACACCCCCTTTTACAAATACCCCAGGCCACAATGGACCATGAACCAAGCTGGTGGATAGTAATACAGCATTTATTTATTTTAAAATTCCAAGGAAATCACACACATTTTATACCCAATCGGGTGATAATTACATGATAAATTATTGAAATGCAATTAGTTAGACCTTTTCATGTAAGATAAGCACTACACAATTCAAATAAAGCAAAATTAACTTTGGAGCGGATTTTAAATTATATCATAGTAAATGATTCCCCATGCAACACTCCCTCAAACCCCTATTAATCAAAGTTTGCAGGGATGGGGAGGTGAAGCAAGAAGTCAGGTACACTATGCACTAATCAGAATTAAAATCTGACTTACCCTCACTAAATAGGAGGAAAAAACCTGGATTTAGCTTCCCAAAAACGGAGCAAAACGGCCCGCAAAATTAATAAATGTTTATTTTACAGGCGCGGTTGAATGAGAAAGGCACAAAATAAATGAGTATAACAGTATAAGAACATTAGCAAACTATCAATCGATGTCCCAACAACTGGCATACATGTCAGAAAATCGACTTGGGAAGTAAAACACTGTGCAGTCAAATCACACGTGGAGAAAATGCATTTTCTTTCTTACACACGTTTAAATGACAAAATGGTTTGAAAAACGGGTGGAATAGACAAAATCGGAATGTGTTATTATGCTAAGGGACAGATACACGTCACAGGAATAATAAGAAAGTGAAAGGGTGACTCTAAATTAATGACAGGATGAGATTCTCAATGGGAAAGGACATTTGATATTATAAATGAAAGCAGTTGACAGAGAAAATTGGTTTGGAAAGGAAATGCAAGTTTCACTTAAACTAGATTTTAGTGGCTAGAAAAGAGAAAAAACACCCGTAAATTAAAAGGTTAAGCTGCAGTTTTAACCCCTTCACGCCATGTGCCTCTTTTAGGGAGAATTAATTAATTTAATCAAAATATTACTAAGAACTTCTTCTTGTTTCAGAAATGTTGTCCTTTCTTGGGATGCCCAATGCCGTTCTTAGTGCATTATTTTGCAATGTTTGGAGTTTGTTTAGTACTGGTTTGTTTGCTCCTGCATAAAGAGCATTGCAGTAATCAAGCTTGAACAAGATTAGTGCTCATGCCACGATCATACGACTATTGGTAGACAAACAATAGTCGTATGATCGTGGACACAAGGACAGAAATAAGTTGAGAGAATGGTGCTAACACTTGGAGATCACTACAGATTTTCCTACAACACGGTACACTGGGGATTCTGACAGTTTTAAGGATTTCTGCTAAGGCAGTTATGGGATTTCTATGGGATGGGACCTAATACAAGGTAACAGAGCAAGGGATGCAGTTTGTGGTTCTTGGGGAAGGGAAATACTAACAACAAGCAATTGAATAGGGTAATATGATAAGCGGACCAGTTTTTTGGACAGTGAGGCAATCCCTGGTCACTGGTCACAGCGGCAGGCTCTCCTAGAAGAAAATAGCTGGGCAAGGGCCTGGTCACGGCACAGCGGCACATCAGCTGGATAAAGCGGGTAGAAGGGCAAGCAGCTAGCACTGGATAATCCCAATGATGATTCAGCCACCTTTCCCCTTTCTCCCTGAGTTATTGGGATTTTTAGTGGGGTTTTTATGGATCAGTCGTCCTCCATGGATAGGGTCAGCTATTCTCTGGCCTGGCAGTGTAATCTGGAATCTTACAAGTGAATATGGAATATCTGGATGCGCAGGTGCTGGAAATTCAGAAGAGAGTGTCCTTTGTCTCTCTGAGCCTCCACCTTTTCTAAGGCGGGTGACATCACAGGATTTACTATGGGGGCAGACCTTTGGCTTGACATGCCTCTAACAACTGGATTGGTCAGGGGTGACTGTTTCCGCCTTCGTGTCAACCGGTTGGACTTCAGGGACTTAACATCAGTTTTATGGTGTGTGCTTACAAAGCCCATGGCCCTCCCACAGTTCTTTTAGCCAAAATCAGTTATGACATAAATTGCACGTTTTGTACAGTTGTGGCACTTTTGAAAATCACATAGGCAGATTCCAGATTCTACACTGAACCTGTCATTCCAATTCCCACATGTGTCCCAAGTTGTTTCGTCATTCTAATAATCTTTCACCATTTCTAGTGGGAACCGCTTCCCTGAGAATTCTACAATTTTACATATGTGTACCTATTATCAAAAGGCATGTTTGCATTAAATTTCAAAGTTATACCATGTATACTTTTCCCATGATTTACATTTTTCAGCAGTTTGCGTCCCCTGCGTGCTAGGGAAAGCTACAATGGGCTTCATTACGAGTTTGGCAGTAGCCATGGAGCTAGTAGCTCCATGGCTGCCGCCAAACCGAGCTCCTTTACCGGGTTCCCAGAATGAGGAATTACTGGGCCATTCCGAGTTCAGAGGGCCCGGTAATTCCTCCCTCTGGAAACCCGGGCCCGGACCTTCCCCATTCCCATCTGAGCCCCCATAGGGCTCAATGGGAATGTGAGAGGGAGCTAACAACGGCATGATTATGACCGGCCCGTTGTTAGCTCCCTCTTCCACTCGCGGGACCCGGTAACGACGCCTGGTTTTACGGGACCTCGTAATTTCACGGGACGGGTTAAACGGGTCCGCCTCCATTAGCGGAGCCCGTTAACCCATTCCGCGAAACTTATAATGAGGCCCAATATCTTTTTTTAATACCACAACAATTATATTTAAACTGTTCAACTTTCGTATTACTGCATTTTCAGGTTACAGAAATAAAAGTCTTAAAGTTTATTAATTCAGAACAGTCTTTTGCCCCAGAAGGGCTGGCTTTGTCTTCCAAATAAGGGCATACTTCCCAATCCCCAGCCACATGTCAGGCTTTAGCCAGCCTGATTTCAATGTTGCCCTGGAGTTGCCTTTGAAGTTCCTCAGTTTGAGTTGAAGGAGGTGCTGCTAGAAAGTCACACCTATGTGTCCTGGAAATCCATTGTACCAGGCTGGAGCACTGCCACATAGTCTGACAAGGTTGCAAGATCCACGACCCTTGCCTATTCATGTGCCCAGCGGGCTGGTCCACTTGAAGGGAGCCAGAGCCTGTTCCCAAGAAGCAAAATCCTTTGAAGCCAGACCAGGAAAATAACTGTTCTGGGCTTTAACAAATGTATTTATTTATTGTTATTTCCTGAAGCAGAAAACAAGACTATTGGAATTAAATATCCAACAATTGTTTTTAAACAAACCCCCCTCACATTTCAAAAGGGACTTAATTCAACAATTCACTTTTAAACAGACATGTTCTTGTTTGTAAAAAGCACAATTTTAAACGTGGTTAATTTTCCTTGGCTGTCACTTTACATTGCGGTTTTCTCTTCCATCTAGATTCTAAACATTATTAGTAGCCATAGTCTCATACACAGAAATCTATTCAAGGCTAGGGTCCACTGAAACTGACATAAGCAAAGAGAGATAGGGCTTCTTGTGAAGAGTTTGGCTGTGATATTTTGTTGCAAATGTAAAGCATTTTTCCATACGGCTTGGAGTGAAGTTCTTTGTTATTTCACAGATTTTGCCTGACACAGCCTGTCATTTAGTGATAAATGTCCCTTTTTGCTGGAGCACACCTGAATATGGATAGTTATAGCTGGGTCTCACTAGAACCAAACTGTGTACTGTTGAAACAGTGAAAAACAGTGAAAAGGAGCATCAGGGTGCAGTCATTTTAAATGAAAAATATTTCCCTTTTCAATGGGAAATTTTGAGTTGGCAGCATTGCAGCAATGCTTTTCAATTATTTTCTTTGGTGCACATAAGGAAAACACTGGCAGCCATTCTCGGGGTGCTCCATGTTCCATCTCACCCCCATATGTGCTTGGCAAAGACAGCACAGTCATTATTTTGGTGACTGCAAAATGCAGTTTTGGTGCAATGGAATGGTGCTCAATGGAGCCAGCGCAGCCATTCGGCTGGTACTGCTGAAAATGCAGTTTGCTGATGTAGGGGAATTCTGCTGTGCGGATTAATGTACCCCACACTGCATAAAGACAGCATTCACCTACTGAGAGTCCCATCTTGTCCGCCATTGGCTCAATTCTAGAGTCTCTTTCCATATATGCATATTTTTTTCTGAGGCCTTTTGTTACAAAAATGACCTCAAACATATGTGATACGACAGAGATGTTCAACATTGTATCAAACATTAAGACAGAAAAGCAAGATATTCTTGTGATCCTACATGTTGAGGCTTTATCTACTAGCATTTCACAAGAGACAATTATAGATGTAATGAGGAAATACCTAAACCCACATCTGGACACAATAGACAATGCACCAACAGAATTAATCCTGGAATGTATCAGGTTGTCACAGATGGAATCTTTCTTTATTTTTGAAAACCTGTTGTTGAAACAATCAAATGGGTGCGACAATTTTGCCGGACACAGCAATTCTATATGTCAATAATTCTGAAACGTGTCCTGTACTTATCCAGTCATTTTGCCAACATTGCAATCAACCTAGTGCCTATATACCTGCTCAACTGTTAAGCTTGTGTTTTTCCCTATTGCATATATGTACGCCCAAATTATAATATTCGGACTGGCCTACTGCATATACATATGCCTTATTCACTAATTATACTTAGCCTACTGCATATATTTTTGCCGCACATGTTAATTCTGTGTTTTAGCCCACTGCATACATTCTGTGTTTTAGCCTATTGCACATATGTATGCCCAAATGCTAATGTTTGGACTGGCCTACTGCATATAAATTTGCCTTATTCACTAATTGTACTTAGCCTACTGCATATATTTTTGCCTCACCTGCTAACTTTGTGCTTTAGCCCACTACATATATTCTTATATATGTCACAAGTTTATCATTGACGTACTATTAGTCTCCCCCTTCTGGGACATCTACTAGCTGTACCACCTGTTCCCCCACTCACTAGGAAAATGCCTCCCCATTGCAATACCAAACCTACACCCTTCCTCCCACCTTCACAAGAAATATTGATCTCGGATTCTATCAAACCTACTCCATTCTTACCTAAACTAACTCCAAATTTGGAAATTGACCAAACAAAACCTAACAGTCATAACAGTCCCTCCACACTTATCCCTGCGCAATGGATTGAGCGGTTTGGTACCAAGCCAACCCCAAATCAACCTTGCTGTGGCATCCATAGAAATACAAGACTTGCCTCTAGGTTCACCATAATGGCACCTCTAGTCAACATCTTTCAAGAAAATCTACCTATCCTTAACACCCCCCCCAGCTGCTCGCAGAGCTTACCTTGCTCCAACACCATTTGTGTGCTACCTAAAAAAACAAAACCAAAGCACAACAAACCATAGGCCCCTACGGCCCAACCAAACGTACTTCACCCTCCAGTTCAGACTAAACCTTCTCTAATCAAAGGCGCGCTTATAAACGCAAGATCTGTAGTTGCACACGCAACTGACATAGCCAACTTAATCAAAGGACAACGACCTTGATTTCCTAGCAGTATCAGAGACTTGGCTTCATGCCACCGCAGGGCCTTCTCTAATGCTAGCCATCCCAGACTCGTATACCATCACCTGAGCAGACAGAGAAAATGGCAAAGCCAGAGGGGTTGCCTTCATAGCACGATCTAACTTGGCACTCAGACCTTCAACCACCCTGTCACTCAAATCATGTGAACTACTCACAGCCAAAATAACAACCTCCCACACGAGCACCCTCACCATCCATCTCATATACAGGCCTCCTGGCCCCCTAGGAGACTTTGAATAGGACATTATCACACTGCTTGCTGACAATACCAAACCAAAGTCACAAATCGTAATACTTGGCGACTTCAATTTAGGCCTATCTGACCCCAACGACCAGTCTACTAAATCCTTGGAAGAATCCTTAAGTGAACTGAACTTCACACAGAGAATTAACCAACCTACCACATGAAAGGATGTACACTAGATTGGTTGGCAGACCATAACTGTGCCACTGTAATCACCACCATTGAACCTCAATGCTGGACTGACCACTCCTTCATCTTTTTTACCATTAATGTTAACCGTCCAGCACAAAAAACAAAGGCCATTGCGCCTCCAATACTTACCAAAAACAAGCGCAACATTACAGCTGAAAAACTTGCCCCCCTGCTGATCCCAATACTAAACACTAATAACTCTGAAGATCCTGAGGAATTAATAGAGTTCTTCAACAATACCATCACCATGGCCTTGGACGCCATCGCTCCTCTGAAACTCTGCAAGGGCAAACCCAAATATCACCTCAACACCTGGTATACACCACAACTAAAAGCCTTGAGGTCTGAAAAAAGGAAATGCGAGGTCACATGGAAAAAACAACCCTCTAAGGAGAACAAATACATTATGCATAGAAATCTCTGCTCGCTACAAAGCAGAGAACATAAAAACTAAACAGGAAAGATACAAAGTCAGGATCCAAAATGCAAGCCCCAGCATCAAGGAACTATTTGGAATCCTAAGGGAATTAGAATCACCTATAGCTCCGAATGACTCTCACCCAAAAAACAAAGCTTGGTGTACTAGCATCCAAGACGCCATGGCCAATAAAATGACCACTCTTCAAAAGAAAATTGTCTCTAAGAGACTTAACATCAATGGCATTGACACAGCTCTGAACCAGGACACCACGATTACCATGAATACTATACCAAATTGAAATATTCCCAAGTCACTATACAGCGGTTGCAAAAATCATCAACTCTCTGAAACCCTCACGCTGCCAAGGTGACATCTGCCCTGCCCACATTATAAAAGATGCATCTAGAGATCTCACCCCCTTCATTACCAGGCTAATAAATGCATCCTTTAAATCATGCCAGGTTCCCACCAACCTGAAAGACGCCTGGGTACTACCTTTGCTTAAAAAAGCTTCTCTCAACCCTACCATCCCAACTAATTACAGGCCCATAGCTACAGTCCCTTTCGTTCTAAAAATTATTGATAAAGCAGCCTGCCTACAAATTCAATCCTACCTGGAGATTAACAATCTGCCAGGACTCAGTCAATCCGGATTTAGATCCCTTCATGGGACTGAAACAGCGCTACTAGATCTAAAAACGCAAATAGACCTAAGAAAAGATAACAGACAATGTGCACTACTTTTACTATTAGACCTCTCTGTTGCCTTCGATCTGGTCGACCATCACATACTTTTTAAGCATCTATCATTGGTAGCTAACTTCTCCCCTGAGGCTACAACCTGGGTTAAATCCTTTTAAAACAACAGAATGATGAGAGTATTCTCCCCCTCAGATGCAGCCGACCCCATCCCTATCACCTGTGGAGTTCCTCAAGGCTCCTGCGTCTCCCTCAAACCATAAAATGTGCTTACCAAACCCTTATTCGACATCCTGGACCATTTGGGTGTCATCTACACCAACTATGCAGATGACACCCAGATACTAATCCCACTCTCTGGTAACTACGACTTGGACAATGACCAACTAAATATGGCCACCCACAGCCTGTTCCTGAATGATGACAAGACTGAAATTCTCATACAAGGCACTCCTATTTATCTAAAGAAACTCAACCCTAAATACACCTCGTTCAACATAGACGGCAACCTGATCACTATGGGCAAGGAAACTAAAACCTTAGGTTTTCATCTTGATTCTGCCTTAAACTTCAAGAAACAAGCGAATGCCACTGCGTCAGCTACTGCCTATACTTGCAAACTGATTTATGCATGTAAAAACTACCTCTCTACCAATAGTCGTATGATCGTGGCACGAGCACTAATCTTGTTCAAACATGATTACTGCAATGCTCTTTATGCAGGAGCAAACAAACCAGTACTAAACAAACTCCAAACATTGCAAAATAATGCACTAAGAACGGCATTGGGCATCCAAAGAAAGGACCACATTTCTGAAACAAGAAGAAGTCACAAATGGATTTCTATCCAGGATAGAATCTACTTTAAACTTGTTTCCATTTCTCATAAATGTCTTCATAATGCTGCCCCTAAATACCTCATGGACAAAATAGCTCTAAAAACATCATCTAGACCTAAGAGATCAGCTAACGTCTGCTGCATTATCTCACAGCGCTTCAAGCTAAAAAGAGCTGGAAGCACCAGCTTCCTGGTACAAGCAGCCCTGGCATGGAATGTCCTCCCACTTAACCTATGCACTGACTTCAACCTACACAGCTTTAGGTCCAACATCAGAAAATGGCACCTCACCAAGGATACTGCATACAATGCTTGAGTGTATAAACCTGATGTTATAAACCAGATGTCATAAGCCCCTTACCGGCCTTGTGTACAACCCTTCTCACTGACATATATACCTATGCAAACCCAGTCTTCTTATTCCTGCAGCCATTGTATTGTACCACTATGGTGTTTTACATTGCTTCTATGACCTGTCTATATTTAACTCTGTGTTAATGTCTTTTCATATGTACTTCATATGTACTTCTGTATCATATGCTGTCTTGCATAGCGCCCAGATATCCTAGGCTGTGGTGCGCTGTATACATAATAAACAAACACACAAACAAACAAACAAAGTGCGTGCCACTCTGAAATAAGTTAATAGGGTCTTATGTAGCCAATTTCATATCCATTTGGACTCTATGGCATCAGGGGCTTCAACCAGAGTTTGGAACCTCCAGACAACTCTTGAGAAGAATCACAAAGGTATATGCACACGCCTCTCCTTTGATTCATAAGGATGAGGATTTACTCATAATCTCATCGGGTATAGGTACATGCATGTGATATGTAGGGAACGAGTAGGAATCATAAATTCTGGTAGAAACAGGAAGCCCAGGGAGGGACCCATAATCCATTGCTCAATCATCCCCAACTGCTGGACTGAGGATGGACACACTGACCTTCCATGTACACACAGCACCAAGCTCACAGTGGAATGCCACAGGAGGCAGTGACCCCCCTCTAGAAGTCCAGGGAGGGACCCATAACCTTCCTAACCTAACCATCTCTAACCCTATGGTGGGGTGGAACACACCACTACCACCCATGTTCACAAACTGCCAGATTTCTACTGAGGAAAGTCCCCATAATGCAATGTGTCTGCCGACTAGAATGTCAAACAATATCAAAGCAGGATGGTCATACATGTAGACTACGGAAAGCAAAGCAAAGAGGTAAGAAAAAAACCCAACTAACCAAACACTAAAACCTCCATTTTCTGCAAACACTTCTCATAGAAAAACTCAGATGGCCACCTCTCTACAAAGCAATCCACACATACTTCACCTCACTGCAACAACATACAAACAACACATAACCCTGCACAACAGCACATGGGAATCACTCAGACACGAACATTGCACCTAAGCTCAGCAAATGGTGCAAACCAAACTGAAGCTGCCAACAGAACACATCTCACTTTCCTATTCCCACTGCACCCTAGTAATTGCTCCCACTCCCTCCCTGTTTCACACCATACTTTTCAGATCAGCCAGAGCACCATGGGACCACTCCGGTTTCAAATTCTGACCGACTCTGGTTGTATCATTAGTTAAAGGAATAATACTTCGGTGGGAGCGTGATGAATGGTGCTTACGCTCCATTACATACTTTGAAATGTATTTCCATAATGCTGCACTTGAACTTGAATGATTGACCATTTTTTTTTTATTCTGTATTTATGGTTTGTGTACTTTCCCATTTGAGCATACCCAATGTGGGTTGAAGGCACTAATAGTGTGTTTATTCATTGTTAAAACTGGACCAATGGACTAAATACCACTGACGTGGTTTAAATGTTGGCCCCTTTTTTATATAACACCAAAGTAAGCAATGTGATGTCTGTAGGTGTAGTAATGACTCCCATTCAGTCAGGGGTTTAGTCAGGGGTTTAGTGTTCAAGTTTAAAACAAAAAAAATCCCATCATTCATTTTTGGTTGGAAAATATTAAGGCTGATTACTGAGAAATGTGTAGTCGTACATATTCATGAACAGGGTGTCTTTTTGAACTGAACTTACTTACAAAGAAGGCAAAAACAGAGAGCACAGGCAGTCATAGAGAAAGGAACCTTTACACAAGAACATTGATGGATTGAATTAAGTATAATGGGTGGTGAAGAGGGTAAGCTTAAGAAAATAAAGAAGGACAGAGATTGGAGGAACATATAGTCTTTTTGACATTGAGAACCTAATGTCTGATACCAGCCATTGAGTATTCCCAAGGGTAGAATGCAGGAAATGTGGGCTGGACAGTTTGCCAGAATATGAGGGCCCTAAGGAATGGAGGACTCCTTTCATTGCTAGCAGGTTGAGTTTGAACCTCATTTTGAATAGTTCAATTTAGGAGATTATTTTGATGGCTGAGCAGAGAATTCTAGTGTCATGTAAGGAAAAAGTTGGAGGTGGGACCAAAAAATGCAGTAAACTGATAGGCTGTAAAGGACAGAAGCAGAGTTCAAGAGGGAGAGTATGTCTAGATGCATTCAGAGAAGTTGTGGTAGGCAAGACCATGGATGGTTTATAGAAGAGTAGCAGGAATTTAAATACAGCACAATTTGCACAGGGAGACATCCAGCATGTTGACAGTAGGTAGTGATGGTGCAGGATCTCGGTATGTTGATAAGAGTGTGCTTTGTAAAGTTGAGGACTTTGTTGAAGGGTGCACTGAGTACATGGTAAACCAAGAGGTAGGCTCACTCAGTAGTCTCCTTTTCTGAAAACAAGACCACAGAACAGTGATCCAGCCCAAATTACACTTTGGAACACTAACCCTGCCACAGGGCATGCCCCGTGTGATAACTGCACAGTATGCCCACAAACATGTCGGAGTCCAAAGATTGATGTAGGTTTAAAAACACCTTGGATACAAAGAACGCTTACTAACTGTAACACCTCAGAGGTCATCTACCTCATTACATGTCCATGCAATTTGAGGTATGTAGGGATGACATTGAGAAAAGTCAGGATGATTGAACATAAATCATGCATAAGAACAACAAAAAAGATCACTGCCCTCTGGTTCCCCCATTTTTTACAAGCTGGGCATAGTGCAGATGAATTGGGATGGATAGTCATTGAAAAAATACATATACCCAGACGTGGAGGCAATCTACATAACATGCTATTAAAAAGAGAACAAAGTTGGATTTTTAGACTCAAGACCAACAGGCATGGCCTGAATGAACAAATACAATGTAATCAACTGACAGTGATGCCCAGTTGATATTAATAGCATCCCTTCTCCTATGGACATGTTTCCGTGTCCTTGCAGGCTTTCAGTCCTACTAGCACCAACTATATCATCCAAGCACTTCAAGCTGGGACCCAACTGAGCCCTGCAATAGTCTCCATCCCCCTGATGAAGTGCAGTACATATTTACACACTCAGATGTCTTCTCCATACACCATGGGGACAGTGTGTTCCTGCTGTGCCTGCATTAGCTAAACTACTCAATGAGATAGACTGTAACCAGAGCCATGGGCTCCACCAGGGAGGGTGCCTGGGCTCTTCCAGGCTTCCCTCCAGGGTGACCCATGTATGCATACACTACAACACAGAGGTAGATGCACTATGCATCATCATTCCTGAAGAGGAGCGAGGCTATGAGTGCCCCCGCTTCATCACTGGGAGACGGCTTGATTCAGCTGACATTTCTTCCCCACTTATTCCTCATTTATTTTATTTAATTTTCCCTTGCCCAAGAGGATTACTTTCATCACCTTAGAGGCACATTAGTAGGGGGTTGTTTCTTAGTGCACACACTCACATGTAGGCACTGGTTTCAATATTAGTAAACATCCATAGCACCTATACAGTGGCAGACTTCACACCCAAGATGGTGTCTCGGAGAGGCAGCTCGCATTCTAGTTGCTGAATGCTATCAGCCTCACTACAATACGCGCCGCTGCCACCACGTAGCACAGCTCCTGCTGAAGCCGCGCTACACGCAGTGCCTGAAAGCTTCTGCCTTGACTGCACACTTGCAGGTAAGAATGCTATACCCCCGTAAGTGACTGGAGCTTTGTTGGTTAAAAGCTGCACTCGTAGATACTGAACAACGTATCTCCCACTTCGTGTCTTTTTGCACTCTATAGCGGTGGCCCAAGATGCACCATCAAGTACAGACACCTGACAGCTTGCATCGCGAGAGGGAAAGTAGTTCACCAACTGTATTTTACCTGGCAACTCTCCCTAAGATAACTCGAGAAATGTTCGTAGCTAACTTAATAGCCAAATATTCTATTGAGATAAGACTAACAATCGCCCATATTTCTCTGCACCTGTACACCATAGGAAGCAAGTTTCTCCTGTCATTGACAACCAGATGGGATGTAGACAGCTGGCCTCTAATCACTATTAGACAATTGCTGCGTTATAAGACATCATACATGGTTGCTGGGTAAGGATGTGTGATTCACATTTTTAACTTGTACCTCATACCCCTACATGCACATTCATACAAGGGCAGCACTTCTGACTTTATATAGATAGTCCAGCTCACTATTTTTGGTAGTGCATGAGCTTACACACAGTATTTTAACTAGACATCCACTCTCACCCCTTCCCCTTTCCCACGGCACCCCTTCACCATGTCCCATTCACCATAAGTGCATGAACTGGGGGCCCATAAATGGGCTTCGGTAATTCCATAGGACACAGCTATCTTATGAAGAAGAAGCGCAAGAAATCACTCACACACCCTATTATCCTTAGCCAATATGGTTTTTGGATATAGCTCAGAAGTTCGTTCCAGCCCCAGAGACCACCAACTCTCTGAGGAACACCTACACGATAAACAATAGGTCCTGAAGAAGATTATCCCAATTATAGGAATCATTGAAACTGGTCGACCACACAGGGCATGAGGGAACTCATGCCATAGACAATGTCCAACACAATCTAATCGGGACATGTTTTATAATAAGTGATACTTCTTTGATTTAGAGCAAGCTACATCAGCCTAAAGGAGACTGATGGTGTGTTCTCTAGTGAGAGCATTTTCATATTGCTGACTACGTGTATGGGCTCATAATGGTTGTGTCTGCCTCCCAATAATGGTAATTAAAAGACAGGACGAAATCCAGCTGTGAGGACAGTGCACCACCTTTTGAACAGAGACGGGTGTAATGCACATTATGTCTCTTCAGAATAGCCTTTTATAGCCCCTACAGTTGTAATTCTTTTTAATTTTAGTTTGTGATTTGGTATGTTTTTGACTACATGGTATGAAAGAAGATTAGATAGGGTCAGCCTCTCTCCTATCCTCTGTTAGATAGGCGTTACACCAATCAGAGCCAAGGGATAGAAGGCTTTACATAGGCAGGGAGAGAGTGTTCTTCCTCCAGGAAGAGCAGTCTTGTGTGTAGGAATGGTACACAGATACCATATGGATGGGAACTTTATGTTTAAATACTTCTCCATGACCGTTCACTTTCGATAGAAAGTCTTACCATTAACAGTCAGACCATGCTTTGGGACCTCGAATCCCATCAATAAGAAGCTCTAGGTGTTTTTCCAACCCAGAATAGCAACAACGTAATGTCTGGGCCCTGTTCAAATCTTTTGCACACCCTTTCCAGCTCCTGAGGGGGGAGGCAATTAGCTGCCTTTAGTGTTATATCGTGTGGACCACTGAGAAAAACCCAGTGAGTCGAGGTATCCACAGAAATAGCCGGTGCCCACTTTTAGAATCCAGACCCATCAATGAGGACACAACAGCTTCTTGTCAAAGGAAACCTTATAAAGACCTAAAGATCTCCACAGATGCTGTGGTAGCATGGAGGAACCTGAAGACCAATAACAGCTCCTGCAAGATCTACCTCTGCAGACATATCCTTAAACTTAAAAGGAGCTAAAGAGGGGGGGCAGGAGTAGGGAACAAACCTTATCCGCCCAAACCATTGGTAAAACCTGGTTCGGAATGGCTAACCTTGATTACCCAGCATAGGCATAGTCCATGCCAAGATCAATAAAAGACACAAGACCGAAAGCTGTTCCTACTAATTCCTAGGGAGAAACGGTTGATGGTCAATGTGATGGATTGCTGCACTGGCAAGGATATAGAAGCTCTGGCTTTTTTGATTTTTATTCAATTTAAAAAATCATATGGGCGATGCTATCTCAAGAAGAGAAATCTGCTAATCAGATTCCCCTTTCCATAAACTCCATGCCAAAAGTATAGTGTACAAATGTTCCCTGCTGTACGAGTAGCTTGATCTTCATTGCCTGCTCTCCAGTGACATAGAGCAAGTTCAAAGATGTATGTGCCCATTTGACAACTGCAGCGACAGTTCCAAAACCCCATAATTTGGAGTCTACTGTCTATTATCCTGGTGGTGTGTTAAACTTTAAATATAAGCCATACCCCCCTTAGGGGGTATGGCTGGTGGATGGTAATTTGTTTGTTTGTTTTTGTTTGTTTTAATATTTATAATGCGCGCCAGACCCAACGGTATCAGGGCGCTGTTAGGGAGAATTCTCATAAATGGATGATTACCATTAACCTAAAGAGTCCCCCAGCAGCTTTGCTGGATTTCTAGGATTCCTTTTTTTCACCTGGTAAGAGTGTGAGCATTGTTCCGACTCTTACATGTGTTTTGCTGTGTGTGTTTTTCACTTTTTGTGTGATCTTGGGCACTGGCGCCTCACCTTCTCCACGTGCACCACTTTTTGTGTGCGTTACACAGCACCTTCAGTGCAGTGACACAGGGTTGTCTTTGAGACTTCCCACTGACTCCATTTTTCTGGGGCTGACTACTGTCCCCCAGAAACAGGTAAGGTTGCCATTAACTTTATATAGTCACTTTAAACCACAGACCCAGTACACCCCATCTTACATGGAGTATTGGAAAGGGTTAACTCTTATTCCTTTTTGTCTGTACCTCTTGGAGCCTTGTTTCGCTCCCTTAACATTAAGACTTGGCTGGTGGCAGTGGTAACTACCCTAACTTTTCTACCACAATTACCGTATATAAACGTGATATTATTACAGGCTATTATATTAGCCTCGAAGATAAACCCGCTTGACCAAATACATTTTATTTTGGTTCCGGCTGGGTTTATTTGCCATTTATTTTTGTTAAAATCTTTCTCGTGTTTTTCCCTGCACGCCTAACCGGGGATGATTCCTTTTTTCGCTGTCTTTTTGTGGGCTTCTGCACCGAAGCCCTCAATAAGGCGCCTGATAGTCTAGGTAGGCAGGATGTGAGAGAGGGATCTTCGGACCCCTGCCAAGGGTTCCCTTGGTAACCCAAGTCACACTCTTGTCTGATTGGCTAAGGGAACTGGCCTTGCCAGGCCAGCTTCCCTGCTGTGTGATTGACAGCCAGGCTGTATTAATGGGAGAAAACTGCATAAAAAGCAGGTCTCTGGGACTGGAAGAGCAGAGTTGCCACTGGAACGAAAGAACCAACGAGGAACTGGAAGAAGAGGACCCATACCACGACTGAACCGCCCGGTGAAGCCCTGCTGCTGGTCCTAATTTCCGAATCCGACGACAGAAAAGATCCTCCAGGAGACTTCTTCCCTTGAGCTTGTGGGTCCAACCAGTTCACCCAAACTACAAGCCAGGACCCCTCCTCTGGTCGAATTCGCTGTGCAGAGCTACAGTGGGCCGGATAGCCAGGAAAGTCGGACCCTGCTTGGGTTTTAAGGAGCGCACCTTTTATTTGTGTTTGCTCTGCTCCTGGTTTCTTCCCTGAGTGGCGCAGGACCCTCCAGTCTTCCTCCTTCATGTCAATCCGACAGTCGCTTCAGGAACTGTGAGCCTGCAGGAACCACCAGGAACGTCCGCCCCAACTACAGATCCCTCTCTGTTTTAATGTACTGTGCAACTCCGGTTGTTCGTTTTGGTCAGCCGCGGAGAAAGTGTTTGAAATCATTCTCCAATCTGAGGGCTTATCCTTCTCTTCTCTTTGAACTAACTTTTCTACCAACGAACCTCATCCGGAATCTGTGCCACGAACTTTACCGCGAACTACCCTGAACTGTGTGATCTTGAGCAAAAGACTTTTGACCCATTGACTTTGGCCCTAAGCCTTTTCTATCTGATCTCCTCACTGTAGTGTCTCTTGTTCAAATATCTGTTGGTTTTTCCTAATTTCTAATAACTTTGTCTTTCCCTCCCTTTTAAATTGCTGGAGCGCCATTTTGCTCCAACTTCATTTAGTGAGCTTAACTTGTCTGGAATTTAGGGCTGTGGTGTGGTGTATTTATGATTGTGATTTTTAGCTTGCTTAGAATAGTGAAATGTTATACAACTGTTGAGTAAATAAATATATATTCTTTTACTTAGAAATCTTGAGTCAGTGTTTGCCTGAACCATAGTAATTGCTGTCCTTTGTGTAACTCTTTGTATTGCTCCCTTACTCTTGAGATAATTCTGGCTGCTCTGCTACTGCTACCACTATAACTGTGTAGTACAGGCTTGTACCAAAGGTGAAATTGTACTGTCACTTGTAGTCCTAATTGTGTGTATTGGTCCCAAAGGATACTGCACATAATTCTGCCTAACACTGGTGTACAGCGGTGAGGATAAAAGTATAGTAGTTACACTTGGAGTGCTGCTATTACCTTGGATCAACTAACCACAAGGCTAACATCTCTAAAAAGCAATATTAATCATGTCTGATATGGAAAGCCACAGTCATGAGACCCTCCTGAGTTACACTGCTGATTATTTAAAAAACATGTGCAAAGAAAGGAAACTCTCTGCCAAAGGCAAAAAGATTGAATTAGTTGAAAAGTTGTTAAAGAATCAAAGTCTAGGGAGTGGGTCTGAAATACCTGACTCTCTAGCAAATGTGGAAAGTATTGAGGATGATACCATGTCTGTTAATGATGAGTTGGAAGAGGAAGATGTGTCTCTTAATGTAGGCCTCTCTGCCCCCTTGCCTGCTCAGCAACCTCAGCTCTTGTCAACTGGGACCCCCACAGGTCGTGCACTCAGTCCTGAATTCATTGCTCTAGAGAAAATGAGGCTTGAACTGGAATTCAAACATTTAAATGCTCACACTGAACAAAAACATCAAGAACTGAAACTCAGAGAAATAGAGTTGAATCATGAACTTGAAATGAGAAGATTGTAAGCCTCATCACGACTTGGGCGTTACCACCGCCCTACCGCAGAACTCCCCGGCACTAATAGTGCCGGATCACGAGTTTGGCGGTAATGTTAATCCCCATTCCCCATTGAGTCCATTTGGGAATGCCCCATTCCCCATTGGGCTCAATGGGGAATTTTCGCACTCTTACCACCAGCGGATTTCCCGCCGGCGGTAATAGCGCAAATTTTTGGTGGATTTCCCCCCAGTTCAGAGCTGGGGCGAAATCCGCCAAAGCCCTGATTTGGCGGACCCTTAAATCCGGCGGTAAAAGCACGACCGCCAGAATTAAAGGTTACCGCCAAAGTCGTGATGAGGCCCTGTCTCTTGAAAATGCTTCTCTCCCAGAGTCTTCTAGGTCTTCCAGTCCTAAGAGACCCCGTATGCCTAAAGAAATTGTGGGTACGTATGAGGATAAACTTGATGTTTTAGATTGGCTGGCAATGTTTGAATATAACCATGGTATTCAAGGTCTCACAGGGAATCAATTGCTTCCCTGGCTCTTCTCTAGGCTACCCACTGTTGCATCTGATATTGTAATGGAGTTGTGGGAGGTGGATACGATGGATTATGAATGTGTGAAGCTAGCTTTAATTGCTAGATTTGGGAAGACCCCTTCCCAGTACCTTAAGAGGTTTATGACCCTCAAAAAGCATGATGGTACCCCTTGGGCTACCTGGGTATGTGAGTGTTTGAAAAACTTAGATGGTTGGATTAAGGGTTACAGAGTAAACACTTATGAAGGAATGAGAAATCTTGTAATGTTTGAGTCTATTTTTGATGTCTGCTCACCTGAGCTCAGACAGCACTTGCCTGATTCTAAGGAGATAGATCCAAAGAAGCTAGCTAAGGCTGCTGACTTGTGGGTTGCCAACAGGGCTACTCACAAGGATTCTGGGGCTACTCAGAAAAAAGATGAGGGGAAACAGCCAAAGAAATACATCAAAGAGAATTCTAATACCTCCAATCCAAAAGAGGGCCAAAAACGGCAACATAAGGATAAACCACAAGGGAAACCAAATCAGGCTAGTGCACCATTGGGACCCAAAACAGATGGAGGTCAGAACAAACCCCCATTCATCAAAACATTTGGGAAATGTTATGTGTGTGGGTCAACTGACAAAGTGAAAGGGAATCCCAGATGTAAGGGTAAACCTTCAGTGGTCCAAACTTTCTCCTTTGCCTTCTCCCCAGAAGAAGAAGTACCTATGGCAAGTGGAAACTTTCACCTACTGGCTGAAGAACCCATGAGAGAGTCAGTAAGTGTTTCTTTAGTGTCCCTGGGCTTGTGGGAACAACAGAACCTAGATGTCTATAACTCCATCCCAGATAATACTAAAGAGTATTATAAAGATAGTGTTCTTGTGAATGGTCAGGAAACCCCTGCCATCAGAGACACTGTAGCCAGCATAACTGTGGGGGATGAATCATTTTTCAAGGTGGAGGATGTTGCTAAGGCACGCAAACACCTCACCAAATTAGCTGGTGGCCCTGTGCCAATGCTTTCCCAGTAACCAGCTCTCATCCAGTGTAATGATATGATTGTCAAAATACTGGTTAGTGTGCAGAGTGAAGTACCTGGAAGAGTCCTGTTGTGTAATGACCTTAAACCTCTTGGAGTTGTGTCAAGCACCCCCAGGCCTCCCAGTAAAAGGAGACAGGAGCTCACTAGGTCTGCAAGGGAAAGAACCTTGAGAGGCTCTACAGAGGAGATGATAGAGGAAACTATCACTCCCATTCCACAGGAGTTGCTCACTGCTATTTCTAGAAAGAATGAGGCAAAGGGGAAAACCAAGACCTCCTGGAAAAAGTCGGACAGCACCCCTGTGCTACCAACAAGGACATCACTGATATTGTCCAAGTTCACACCTGTGATCCCTCCACCTGCTGAGACAGAGTGTGAGGTGCAACCTTGTCTGGTTGAGCCAAAATCTGAAGAGTCAGATATGGAAGAAGACACTGTCTTAGTTGGAGATCTTGACCCTGTTGAGCATCCTGAGCTGCAGTCTTTACTGGCAGAAGGTGGACCCAACAGGGCAGGCTTTAGCAAAGGACAGAGAGAGTGTCCTACTCTTGAAGGTCTTCGACAACAGGCTGCTAACCAACTTGATGGGCAAGAAGTTGGGAAGCAAAGGTTAAGCTGGGAAGATTGCCTGTTCTACAGTGAACTAACTGAGTCTTCCCCTGGGGACTGCAAAAGACTTGTAGTGCCCCTTGCCAACAGACTCCAGTTCCCACAGTTGGCCCACAAGATACCTGTGGCTCGTCACTTGAGTTTCAAGAAGACCAAGGAAAGGCTCTCTCTCTACTTCTACTGGCAAGAGTGGAGCCAAGTATGTGGCACTCCTGGTGCCTCTCCCAGTGGTGGGAGTTCCTTTTGAGAGGGTGGGCATTGACATTGTTGGCCCCCTTGACCCACCCACATCTTCAGGCAACAGGTTTATCCTGGTTGTAGTAGACCATGCTATAAGATATCCAGAAACCATACCTATGAGAACTGTTACAGATTAGGCTGTGGCTAAGGCTCTACTTAGTATTTTTACCAGAGTAGGGTTTCCTAAGGAAGTGATATCCGACAGGGGATCCAATTTTATGTCCCACCACATGCAAGCCATGTGGAAAAACTGTGGTGTCACTTACACATTCTCTACAGCCTACCATCCACAGACACATGGACTGGTAGAGAGGTGTAATCGTACTATGAAGAGCATGATAGGTGCTTTAGAAGAACCCCTTAAGAAAAAGTGGGACCTTCTACTGCCATGCCTTCTCTTTGCATATAGAGTTGGTTACAGTTCCTTTGAACTTCTCTACGGCCGTCCAGTCAGAGGTCCATTGGCCCTGATTAAGGAGGGGTTGGAGAGTGCTCCTTCCCCCATCACAGTCAGAGTGACTGACGATGTGATAGGTCTCCGGAGGAGAATGTCACACATGATGGCAGAAGCAAGTGGTGACATGAAAGCAGGTCAGGCTCTGGTCAAACATTGGCATGACCAGAAGGCCAGCATGGTTGCATTCTCTCAAGACCAGCTTGTATTAGTTATGCTGCCAACAAGGCAGAGGGCCTTGCAGGACAAATGGATAGGACCATTGAAGGTTGTGGGCAAACTTGTAGAGGTGAACTATCTGGTGGACCTAGGCAGACCTAAGGAGGCTCCCAGAGTCTTTCACACCAACCGTTTAAAGGCTTACATCTCAAGACCAGAAGTAGGAGCTTTTCTTCTAGCTTCAGCTCAAGAGGAAGAGGAGAGTGAACCTCTACCCGATCTCCTCAGAGGCCAACCTTTAGATGAACAGATAGGAGTCAATCTCTCTTCTCAACTGACTTCTGAACAACAGGAGGAAGGCAAAGTTCTGTTGAATAGGTTTGCCTCCCTGTTTTCACTATCACCAGGCTTGACCCATTGGGGCCAGCATGATATTCTCACTGGTGACTGTTTACCTGTATAAAGTAGGGGTTACAGAATGTCAGAACATGTGAGATCCCACATCAAAGGAGAGGTAAACAAGATGCTTACAGTCCAGTTCTAGTACCGAAGGCAGGATCCAAGGAGTTGATATTCTGTGTGGACTATAGAGCTCTAAATGCAGTCACTAAGACTGATGCCCATTCTTTGCAAAGCACAGACGAACTGGTGGATAGACTTGGTTCAGCCAAGTACCTCAGTACATTTGACCTAACCTCAGGCTATTGGCAAATATCACTGAAAGACCATGCCAAGGAGAACACTGCATTTTCCACCCCAGCAGGCCTCCACCAGTTTAAGATAATGGGGGTCATTACGACCCAGGCGCTAATTGCGCCAACTTTACCACCATGGTGTAAACTATGTTTACACCATGGTGGGTGGCGGATTTACCGCCCCATTCCAAGGTGAGTGGGGCGGTAAATCCCCATTTCCCATTTTCCCTTCCCCATTCCCATTTTTGCCCCACAGGGCATAATGGGAGTGGGGAAGGCGCTAATTACGCCACCGTAAATTACGGTGGCGTAATTAGCATCATGGCAGGTTAGCGCCATGGATTTTAACGGCTGCTAAAAGCAGCTGTTACAATCAGAATCAGGCGTTAAGGGTTAACGACGGCGTTAACCCTTAACGCCTGGGTCGTAATGAGGCCCAATGCCTTTTGGACTAAAGAATGCACCTGCTACATTTCAAAGGATGGTTAATCAAGTTCTGAATGGGATGGAGGACTTCTGCATGGCATACTTGGATGACATTGCAGTGTTCAGCCCTACATGAAAGAACATATTGATCACCTAGGATATGTTTTGCAGGCTCTTGAGCAGGCCCATCTGACCATAAAGGCAAGCAAATGTCAAATTGGTCAGAGTAAAGTGGTCTACCTTGGTCATGAGGTAGGAGGAGGTGAGATAAGGACATTGCCCAGCAAAGTACCTGCTGTGCAAAACTGGGCCACCCCTACTACTCAAACCCAAGTGAAAGCTTTCCTAGGTCTCACTGGGTACTACAGGAATTTCATTGAGAACTATGGGTCCATAGCTTCTCACTAGAACGTGTATGGATCTACTTTTGTGATTCAAACTGACCACCAACCCTTGGGATGGTTAATGCAAATGAAAGGGGAAAACCCAAAACTTCTGAGATAGTCAATCTGCCTGCAAGGGTTTGATTTCACCATGGAGCACAGAGCAGGATGTCACCACCAATATGTTGATGGTCTCTCTAGGATGTGTATAACCGACTAGAGGTAGAGATTCATCCATGAGTGGTTTGAATCCTCCTGTCCTTTAGTCTAGGGTGGGGCGACTGTTAGGGAGAATTCTCATAAATGGCTGATTTCCCTTACCTAAATAGCCCCACAGCAGCTTTGTTGGATTTCTACAATTTATTGTTTTCGCCTGGTAAGAGTGTGAGCCCTTTACCCACTCTTACATGTGTTTGGCTGTGTGTGTTTTTCACTTTGTTGGTGATCTTGAGCACTGGAGCCTCATCTACTCCACGTGCAACACTTTTTGTGTGTGTGTGACACAGCACCTTCAGTGCAGTGACACAGGGTTGTCTTTGAGACTTCCCACTGACTCCATTTTTCTGGGGCTGACTACTGTCCCCCAGAAACAGGTAAAGTTGCCATTAACTTTATATAGTCACTTTAAATCACAGACCCATTACACCCCATTTTACATGGAGTATTGGAAAGGGTTAACTCTTATCGCTTTTTATCTGTACCTCTTCGAGCCTTGTTTCTCTCCCTTAAAATTAAGACTTGGCTGGTGGCAGTGTGTAACGCTCACCTGGCTCCCACGGAGGCGCTGGTCTGGTCTGGGTTGCTGTGGCCTCTTCAAGCGTGATGCGCAGAATTCGGACCACCGATTGAACAGGACCCTCAAATCTTGCTTGTCTGGCCCTTAGGAATATCCTTCTGCAGATGAGAAAGGGGATTAACTGTCTGCTGAATAATGTGCTTGCTCCCCCCTTTCCCCCTTCGTTCTCCTCTGACTTCCTCCAAAACCCCCGGTTTAAGCTCACCTTATGGTTTGGGAGGATGAACTCTCCATCCTGCTTCTGGTGCAGGGGCGCGCGTTCGTCCAGTTACTTCACTGGTTTTCAGAATGGCGCTGGCAAATCCACTTGACTTTACTGAGCGATACGCCGTAAGTATGAAGATGCAAAAGTTCAAGTGTGAGCCTCCTTTTATGTTGTCTTTTTCTGTCCTTTATTTCAGGTGCAGAACAAAGGCGATGCGTTGAAGGGTTAAATTGCCGGGGTAAAATCAGGTGAGTCAGTGATGATGGCGACCCCTCTAAATGTCTTTATAATTCCCCAGTAATGTCTTTTGTCCTTTCCCCATAGGGGCCGGGGTGCGGTACCTGCCAGAGATGTGGTGCCGACCCGAGATGTGGAATGGCTCACCAAGAATAGCCGGTAAGTAATATGGCTGAAAATCCGGCTTTCCTCTTGTGTTCCCTTGGTCACCTTTTGTCTCTTCTTCTCTCCTTAGGTGCGGTGCAGAGATGTGGCGACCGGCACTGAGAGCCGCGATGGAGCCGGGCGGCGTCTCGGGAACAGGTGAGTGAAGCGCGGTGCTGCAGCGAGCAACGCGTTGCTTTTAAATGGAAGTCTTCCTTCAGGAATGCTGGCGTGAAGATTCCGAATGCAGGTAAGAAGGTTGAAATAGTTCTTGGTTTTCACCTTTCTCTTCTCTTATTCCCTTACAGATGTTCCAGGTTCGAGGCGGGCGTGGCTGGAGTCCAGGTGCAGGAGCAGACACGGTGAGCGTTCAGCTGCTGGGATGCAGAACAACGCGAAGCACGTGTGGCTGTCCGGGTGTGGCTTAAATAGCCTTGGAAGAAGTTACAGGTGAGTATTCTTCCACAGCCCCACCCAAGTAACAAAATAGTTCCTTCAGAAAAATAGTCCCTCCTTTACCTCATTTGGCTTGGTTCTTCATGCAGCATGGTCTGCATCAGGTGAGTGTGCAGCATGGTCTGCTTCAGGTAAGTGAACCAAACACTTCCCTTTATGAGCCTGGCGCCTATGGCGCCAGGACTGATGTCCAACATGAGCCTGGCGCCAACGGCGCCAGGACAGAGTCCAAAGAGCCCCTATAAAGGGCCGCTGGGCTTTTACCCGGGGGCGTGATGCCTGCTCCCGGGGGTGCTGGGCCTGGCCTGGTGCTCCGGGGGTAGGCATCATGACAGCACTCCCCCCCAAGGCCCCTCCCAAGGCCTTTTCCCCAGGAGGTTTCGGTTTGTTCGGGAAATTCCGATGGAACCTTTTTACTAGCCGAGGTGCAAATACGTGGTCGCTGGGTTCCCAAGACCTTTCCTGAGGCCCGTACCCCTTCCAATCAATTAGATAGAAAAGTTTTGATTTTGAGATCTTAGAGTCCAAAATGTTCTTCACCTCGAATTCAGGCTCCCCATCTATCTGGATTGGTTCTGGTGGCTTTATTAATCTGGTTCCTGGTTGCACTGGTTTCAAAAGCGACACATGAAAGACGGGATGAATCCGCATGTTAGCTGGTAGATCTAACTTGACTGCCACTAGGTTAATTATAGCTTTGATCGAGTAAGGGCCTAAATACCTTGGATTAAAAGTACGAGGTCCCTTGAGTGATAAGTGTTTGGTAGCCAACCATACTTGATCCCCTATTTGGTATGGAGGCGCCACCTTGCGATGCAGATCCGCATTCTTTTTGTATTTCTCTTTCGCATGTTGTAAGTGTGCAGTAGCATCCTTGAAGGCTTGAGTAATCGTAGAATGCAAATGGTCGACTGCGGGCATTTCGAGGCTCAAAGGTGAGTCCAGGTCTGAAGTACGAGGGTGATGTCCATATAGGGTATAAAAGGTGCTCTGACCAGTTCCAGAGTGTATTGAGGTATTGTATGCATATTCAGCCACCCATAAAATGTCCTTCCAATTAGCCTCCGATTGGTGCAACATACATCGTAGATATTGTTCAAGGGTCTTGTTCGTTCTCTCCGTCTGACCATCGGTCTGTGGGTGGTGACTGGTTCAGAGTCTTACGTCGATTTGTGCCAGTTGACAACACTTTTTCCAAAAACGAGAAATGAACTGGCTTCCCCGATCGGAGATTAGTATGGATGGGAATCCATGCAGACGGATGACATTTTCGAGGAATTCCTTGGCAAGAACAAAAGCTGAAGGTAATCCTTTCAACGGAATAAAATGGGCCATCTTGGAAAATAAATCCACCACAACCAGAATAGTATTGTATCCATTACAAGAGGACAGGTCCGTGATAAAATCTAGTGACAAGGTGTGCCAAGGTGCTCGTGGAATGTCTAAGGGTTGAAGAAGACCGGCGGATTTTTTTTTTTGTCCTTTGTTTTGGGCGCAAACTCCACAGGACATCACAAAAGATTTAATATCCTTTCGCCAGGACTGCCACCAGAATTGTCGTTTAATTTTTTCCTCTGTTTTGGCATGCCAGGATGTCCTTCCATCAGAGTATCGTGATGACGGGAAATAACCAGTTCTTGCAATTCCTTTTCTGGCAAAAATAAACGTCCTTGGAAGTAAGGTAAGCCATCGTTGATTGAAAAGGCAGACCCCCTTTTGATCCAATCCTGCAAGGCTAAAGAGTCCAGGAATAGTTTTACCCGTGCTTGAATGTCATCAAGGGTTTGTAAAGTGGTTATCCCCAAGATTCCTTGTTCAGGAATTATCGGCACAGGTTCTGAGTTTGTGTCCATTTCTCCCAGTCCAATTCGAGATAGCGCGTCCGCTTTGCCATTCTTACAGCCAGGACGGTAGGTGATTACAAAATCGAACTCAGCAAAGAATAAAGCCCATCGGAGCTGTCGTGAAGACTGAGCCTTAGCAGTTTTTAAATATTGTAAATTTCGGTGATCAGTGATCACGGTGATGGTATGCCTGGCGCCAAGAAGATAATGCCGCCAAGCCTTAAAGGCGGACTTAATGGCTAATAATTCCTTATCGGTGATTGCATAATTTATCTCCGGCGGCGAGAACTTTCTGGACCAAAATGCTACGGGGTGCAGTTGGTTGGTTTCGGGGTCTCTCTGAGACAGGACAGCTCCCATGGCTAAGCTGGATGCATCGGTTTCGACTATATATGGGAGATCAGGACGCGGATGTTTCAAAATAGGTGTGGACGTAAATTTAGCTTTTAATTCCTGAAAGGCCTGTTCACCTTCCTCGGTCCATTCAAAACGTTTATTCTTCCGCAAGAGTGCAGTGATGGGTTGCACCACCCGTGAAAATTCTGGGATAAACCTGCGATAAAAATTGGCAAAACCAAGCATGCTTTGGACACCTTTCACCAAACTAGGTGATGGCCATTTGAGGATGGCATCCACTTTCCGTGAGTCCATTCGGACCCCTTTAGGTGACAGGATGAATCCTAGAAATTCAACCTCGGTGGTATGGAAAATGCATTTTTCCAGCTTTGCAAACAGTTTGTGCTGGCGCAATTTCTCAAGGACGGCCCTGACATGTTTTCTGTGATCAGATTCCGAAGAGGAGTACACCAGAATGTGTTCGATATACACGACAACACAGACGTCGATGAGTTCCCGAAGGACATCGTTCATGAAGAATTGGAAGGCAGCAGGCGCGTTGCACAACCCGAAAGGCATCACCTGGTATTCGAATAGTCCATATTTTGTACGGAAGGCCGTTTTCCATTCGTCGCCTTCTTTAACTCGTACCAGATGATAAGCCCCCCAGAGATCTAACTTGGTGTATATGCAAGCGTCCTTCACCTGGTCAAGGAGTTCAGGGATCAAAGGCAGAGGGTAACGATTTTTAACAGTTATCTGGTTCAATGCGCGGTAATCGATACAAGTTCTAAGGTCGCCTTCTTTTTTTGGCACGAAGAACAAAGCCGAGGATGCCGGAGACTTTGATGGGCGAATGAAACTATTGGATAGGTATTGATCTAAATATTGTCTCAAATGCAGATTCTCCGGCTCAGTAAGGGCATAAATCCTGCTACAAGGGGGTTGTGCACCGGGCACCAGATCGATTTGGCAATCGTACAATCTGTGAGGAGGTAACGTGTTGGCCTGTTCCTTTTGGAAGACGTCCTGGAAGTCTTGGTATTCCGGAGGTAGTTGCATGGAGACAGAGGTTACTGATGCTAGACTGACCTTCAGATTTTCTGGGTAGCAGGTTCGTGCACACTCTGGAAAGGTTATTCTCTTTGTTCGCCAATCAATTCGAGGATTATGTGTCTCTAACCAAGGGATTCCGAGTATAACCTGAAACTGTGGAGCCTTGATTACATCAAACACAAATGCCTCCCGATGGCCGTCCGGACCTACAAGTGTTACCTCAGCTGTGGAATGTGTTACCGGTCCCGAGGCAATTTCGGTTCCATCGACTGTGGTGATGACATCTTTGCTGGTTTTAGGATGCAGGGGGAGGTTAATCCTGGAGACCAATTCACGATCCACGTAGTTTCCTATAGCACCACTATCGATGTATGCCTTTATTGCATGCAACCGCTTAGGCTGTTCCGGATCTACGAGGACCATTGGCACAGTGAAATGCGAGGTCTGAGAGTTCGTTTTCAAGCTCGGCAACCAGACCCCTACGCTTGCCGGGCGGGGTCGTTTTCCGATACAGAGGTTTCATGGATTTTTTCAGCGGCTCCTACCACCTTCCTGGGCGGCCTTGCCGGGCAATCTCGTAGAAAGTGTCCAGAGGATCCACAATAAAGACATAAGTGCATCTGCCGTCTTCTTTCACGTTCCTTTCGCGTTAAAGGTCCTTTAACTCCTCCGATTTGCATTGGCTCTGAGGCTTCAGCCCCCTTGAGGTTAGCGTGGGTCTTGACTAACACCCGGGTCTCAAACTTGGACCGATCTGCTTTTCTGTTTTGCAGTCTGTGATCCAATTGGACCACTAAGTCTATATATTCAGAGAACTCTTGGGGCGGATTACAACTTGGGCCAGGACATCTTTAAGTTCTCTGCGTAGACCTCGATAAAATAACGTGATTCTTTTATCCTCTGGCCACCCAGTTTCCACAATTAGTCTATGCAATGTAGGAAAGGAGGTCTTGATTGCCCTGTTGCCGAGATAGAAGTTTGTCATCTAGAGCCTGCCCCTGGGAGTGACAAGCAAATAACCTTTCCATGCTTGCTTGAAATCTTTGAAAATCATGAAGAATCGGGTCATCTTGAGTTACCAGTGGAACTGACCAATAGGCAGGACTGCTGCTGAGATATGACAATACAAAGGCTACCTTGGTCTGGTCATTAGGGAAGGCCCCAGGTCTGCACAGGAAATGCAAACGACACTGATTCATGAATACGGCGAATCGTTTGGGGTCCCCAGCAAAGCGTTCGGGTGGGGCCAGCGGCATGTTTCCAGGTAGATTAATCTGCACCGGGTTACTGGAAAGCACAGGAGCGGGGTTCCCTCCGGAACCGGGTAAAGGAGTTTGTCCAGCTTGACCTTGCAAAAGCTGTCTAGCCAGGTCATCAGCTCTTCCCTTTGTTACAATCACTTCCCTTCTGAGAGCATTAGTCTCTTGACGAGCGGCGTGTACTTCGGCCCGTAATTCCCCCAGTAGTTGGGCCAACTGGTCAGTCTCGGAAGTTTCCATAGCGCCTGGGTGGGAATTTGTAGGAAGGCTTCGCGTTCTGTAACGCTCACCTGGCTCCCACAGAGGCGCTGGTCTGGTCTGGGTTGCTGTGACCTCTTCAAGCGTGATGCGCAGAATTCGGACCACCGATTGAACAGGACCCCCAAATCTTGCTTGTCTGGCCCGTAGGAATATCCTTCTGCAGATGAGAAAGGGGATTAACTGTCTGCTGAATAATGTGCTTGCTCCCCCCTTTCCCCTTTCATTCTCCTCTGACTTCCTCCAAAACCCCCGGTTTAAGCTCACCTTATGGTTTGGAAGGATGAACTCTCCATCCTACTTCTGGTGCAGGGGCGCGCGTTTGTCCAGTTACTGCACTGGTTTTCAGAATGGCGCTGGCAAATCCACTTGACTTTACTGAGCGATACGCCCTAAGTATGAAGATGCAAAAGTTGAAGTGTGAGCCTCCTTTTATGTTGTCTTTTTCTGTCCTTTATTTCAGGTGCAGAACAAAGGCGATGCGTTAAAGGGTTAAATTGCCGGGGTAAAATCAGGTGAGTCAGTGATGAGGGCGACCCCTCTAAATGTCTTTATAATTCCCCAGTAATGTCTTTTGTCCTTTCCCCATAGGGGCCGGGGTGCGGTACCTGCCAGAGATGTGGCGCCGACCCGAGATGTGGAATGGCTCACCAAGAATAGCCGGTAAGTAATATGGCTGAAAATCCGGCTTTCCTCTTGTGTTCTCTTGCTCACCTTTTGTCTCTTCTTCTCTCCTTAGGTGCGGTGCAGAGATGTGGCGACCGGCACTGAGAGCTGCGATGGAGCCGCGCGGCGTCTCTGGAACAGGTGAGTGAAGCGCGGCGCTGCAGCGAGCAACGCAGTGCTTTTAAATGGAAGTCTTCCTTCAGGAATGCTGGCGTGAAGATTCCGGATGCAGGTAAGAAGGTTGAAATAGTTCTTGGTTTTCACCTTTCTCTTCTCTTATTCCCTTACAGATGTTCCAGGTTCGAGGCGGGCGTGGCTGGAGTCCAGGTGCAGGAGCAGACACGGTGAGCGTTCAGCTGCTGGGATGCAGAACAACGCGAAGCACGTGTGGCTGTCCGGGTGTGGCTTAAATAGCCTTGGAAGAAGTTCCAGGTGAGTATTCTTCCACAGCCCCACCCAAGTAACAAAATAGTTCCTTCAGAAAAATAGTCCCTCCTAAGCCTCATTTGGCTTGGTTCTTCATGCAGCATGGTCTGCATCAGGTGAGTGGGCAGCATAAAGTGGTTATCCCCAAACACTTCCCTTTATGAGCCTGGCGCCTATGGCGCCAGGACTGATGTCCAACATAAGCCTGGCGCCAACGGCGCCAGGACAGAGTCCAAAGAGCCCCTATAAAGGGCCGCTGGGCTTTTACCCGGGGGCGTGATGCCTGCTCCCGGGGGTGCTGGGCCTGGCCTGGTGCTGCGGGGGTAGGCATCATGACACAGTGGTAACTACCCTAACTTTTCTACCGTGATTATCTTATATAAACGTGGTATTGTTCCAGGCTATTATATTAGCCTCGAACATAAACCCGCTTTTGGTTTTGGCTGAGTTTGTTCACCATTTCTTTTTGCTAAAATCTTTCTCGTGTTTTTCTCTGCGTGCCAAACCGGGGATGATTCCATTGTTTGCTGTCTTTTCGTGGGCTTCTGCACAGAAGCCCTCCTTAAGGCGCCTGATAGTCTAGGTAGGCAGGATGTGAGGGAGGGAACTTCCGACCCCTGCCATGGGTTCCCTTGGTAACCCAAGTCACAATCTTGTCTGATTGGCTAAGGGGACTGGCCTTTCCAGGCCAGCCACCCTGCTGTGTGATTGACAGCCATGCTGTATGAATGGGGGAAAACTGCATAAAATGCAGGTCTCTGGGACTCGAAGATCAGAGTCGCCACTGGAACAAAAGAACCAATGAGGAACTGGAAGAAGAGCACCCCTACCATGACTGAACCACCCGGTGAAGTCCGAATCTCCGAATCTGCCGACAGAGAATATCCTCCAGGAAACTTCTTCCCTTGAGCTTGTGGGACCAACCAGTTCGCCCAAACTACAAGCCAGGACCCCTCCTCTGGTCGAATTTGTTGTGCAGAGCTATAGTGGGCCAGATAGCCAGGAAGGTGGGACCCTGCTAGGGTTTTAAGACGTGCACCTTTTATTCGTTGTTTTGCTCTGCTCCTGGTTTCTTCCCTGGGTGGCGCAGGACTCTCTAGTCTTCCTACTTCGTGTCAGTCCGACAGTTGCTTCAAGAACCGCGAGCCTGCAGGAACCACCTGGAACGTCCTCCTCAGCTACACCTCCCTCTCCGTTTTAAGGTACTGTGCAACTCCGGTTGTCCATTTCGGTCAGCCGCTGGGAAAGTATTTGAAATCTTTCTCCAATCTGAGGGCTTGTCCTTCTCGTCTCTTTGAACTAACTTTTCTACCAACCAGCCTCGTCCGGAATCTGTGCCGCGAACTTTACTGCGAACTACCTTGAACTGTGTGATCTTGAGCAAAAGACTTTTGGCCCGTTGACTTTGGCCCTAAGCCTTTCTATCTGATCTCATCATTGTAGTGTCTCTTGTTAAATGGCCCTGAGTACTTACCTGTTGGGTTTGCCTAATTTCTAATAACTTTGTCTTTCCCCTCCCTTTTAAATTGCTGGAGTGCCATTTTGCTCCCACTTCATTTTGTGGGCTTAACTTGTCTGGAATTTAAGGGAAGTGGTGTGGTGTATTTATGATTGTGATTTTTAACTTGCTTAGAATAGTGAAATGTTATACAACTGTTGATTAAATAAATATATATTCTTTTACCTAGAAACCTTGAGTCAGTGTTTGCCTGAACCATAGTAACTGCTGTCCTTTGTGTAACTCTTTGTACTGCTCACTTACTCTTGAGATAAGTCTGGCTGCTCCGCTACTGCTACCACTATAACTGTGTAGTACAGGCATGTACCAAAGGTGAAATTGTACTGTCACTTGTAGTCCTAATTGTATGTAGTGGTCTCAAAGAGTATACATAATTCTGCCTAACAGCACAAAAAACATCAAGAAGGTTTTCAGCTTTGGTTACATTGCTGTACAGTCATATACAAAATATACAGGATATGTACAAACAGGAAGGTTTTCGGCTTAGGTAGCATTGCTGTGCAGACATATACAAATTATACAGAATATAGAGATTGTGTGCGAACAGAATAGGCAGAGTGGTAAGAAAAAATGGTGTGTGGCAGTGGGGAGTTACATTCATATTCCTTGATCCAGTGGATGAGGTTGTGCCTAAAGTGTGGGCATGACTGATCTACCCTCAGGGCTGGAGGGAGGGAGTTCCAATGTTGGGTGGCTTTAACCAAGAAACTGCTTCCTCCGGTTTTGACAATTTTGAATCTAGGCACAGTCAAGAGGTCAAGAGGTTGGAGTTGGCAGTTCTAGTGGGGCGGTTGGAAGACTGTGGGCCTAATTACCAGCATGGAGGTAATGAAAAAAGGAAGGCAGAATGGTATTACCGGCATCGTTAACAGGTCTGGGCCATTACGAGCCGACAACCCAACAATACCGCCACCGCCCATACCGTGCCCCTTCTTACCGGCATGCGTGCGTACACGCGCCCCTTCGCGGTGGAAATACCGGGATGCTGCTAACAGGAGGACATCACAAGTTACACGGGCATGCACTTACCGGCATCCGGAAGGTGGTAATTAGGGCCTGCATGATGCAGCAAAACCTGCATCACAGACTGTTAGGGAGAATTCTCTGTTTAGGCTGAATTTCCTAACCTAGTGAGTCCCCCAGAAGCTTTGCTGGATTTCTGGAGTTTGTTTTTTTCATCCTGCCAAGAGTGAGACTCTTTTCCTCCCACTCTTGGACATGAATGTGGTTGATTCCTTTGAATGTCAATGTGTTCTATGGGCTATGGGGTCTTTTACTCCATGGGGCCTCATGTGTTTTGCTATGTGTGTTACACCGTACCCTCCGTGCCGTAACACTGGGGTGTCCTAGAGGGTCCCCACCATAGACTCCATACCCTGGGACTGACTACTGTCTCCCAGGGCATGTTAAGTCACCATTGGCTTTACTAGACCTAAATTTACTAACAGAACCAGTACAAACCATCCTATTGTGGACGTACTGGTAGGGGGTAATTCGATTAACCCTGGGTCTGTTGTTCGAGGGGGCACTGTCCCGTATGTCTCGAGACCTGATGTAGGAGCGTTGCTTCTAGCATCATCAGAGGAAGAAGAAGAGAGTGAAGCTCTTCCGGATCTCCTCAGAGGCTTACCTTTAGACGAAAAAATTGAAGGAGTAAATCTCTCTTCAAATCTGACACCTGAGCAACAAGAAGAGTGCAAATCTATGTTGAATCAGTTTGCCTCTATGTTCTCACTTTCAACAGGCTTGACCCCTCAGGGCCAGCATGACATACTCACTGGTGACTGTCTGCCAGTCAAAAGCAGAGGATACAGAATGTCAGAAAGTGTAAGAACCCACATCAAAGGTGAGGTCAGCAAGATGCTTGATCTCGGGGTAATAGAGCCCTCTACTAGTCCATGGTCTAGCCCAGTTGTGTTAGTACCAAAGGCAAGATCTAAAGAACTTAGATTCTGTGTGGACTATAGAGCTCTTAATGCAGTCACCAAGACTGATGCCCACCCTTTGCCAAGAACAGATGAGTTGGTGGATAGACTTGGTTCAGCCAAGTTCCTCAGCACATTTGACTTGACGTCAGGCTATTGGCAAATAGGCCTGACAGACCATGCCAAGGAGAAAACTGAATGTTCTACCCCAGCTGGCTTATACCAGTTTAAGGTAATGCCTTTTGGATTGAAAAATGCACCTGCTACATTTCAACGGATGGTAAACCAGGTTCTGAATGGGATGGAGGACTTCTGCATGGCATACTTGGATGACATAGCAGGGTTCAGCAATTCCTGGGAAGAACGTGTAACCCACCTAAGAGATGTTTTGCAGGCTCTTGGACGAGCCAATCTGACCATAAAGGCGAGTAAATGCCAAATTGGACAGAGTAAGGTAGTCTATCTTGGACATGAGGTAGGAGGTGGAGAAATAAGGCCTTTGCTCAGTAAGATTGGAGGTGTGCAAAATTGGACAACATCTACTACTGAGACCCAAGTGAAAGCCTTCTTAGGTCTCACTGGGTATTACAGGAATTTCATTGAGAACTATGGACCAAAGCTTCTCCTCTGAATGTCATCTCCTCTCCAAAATTCCCTAAAAAGGTTAGATGGAACGAGGAGTGCAATCAGGCCTTTGAAAACCTGAAAAAGGCTCTTTGCCAAGCCCCAGTATTCAGAGCTCCTGATTACCACCAAACTTTCATTGTGCAGACAGATGCTTCAAATGTAGGAATAGGTGCAGTACTCAGTCAACTGGATGGGAAAGGTAGGGAGCACCCCGTTTTCTTCATCAGCCGCAAGCTGAAGGATCCTGAAACAAGGTGGGCAACAATCGAAAGAGAATGCTTTGCTATCGTGTGGGCTCTGAAGAAGTTTAGGCCATACTTGTATGGTTCTACTTTTGTCATTCAGACTGACCACCAACCCTTGAGATAGTTAATGCAAATGAAAGGGGAAAACCCAAAACTACTGAGATGGTCAATCTGCCTGCAAGGGTTTGATTTCACCATTGAGCACAGGTCAGGGTGTCACCCCCAAAATGCTGATGGTCTCTCTAGGATGTATATCATCGACTAGAGGTATGAGATTCATCCAGGAGTGGATTAAATCCTCCTGTCCCTTAGTGTGGGGGGGGGCGAGTGTTAGGGAGAATTCTCTGTTTAGGCTGAATTTCCTAACCTAGTGAGTCCCCCAGCAGCTTTGCTGGATTTCTGGAGTTTGTTTTTTTCATCCTGCCAAGAGTGACACTCTTTTCCTCCCACTCTTGGACATGAATGTGGTTGATTCCTTTGAATGTCAATGTGTTCTATGGGCTATGGGGTCTTTTACTCCATAGGGCCTCATGTGTTTTGCTATGTGTGTTACACCGCACCCTCCGTGCCGTAACACTGGGGTGTCCTAGAGGGTCCCCACCATAGACTCCATACCCTGGGACTGACTCCTGTCTCCCAGGGCATGTAAAGTCACCATTGGCTTTACTAGACCTAAATTTACTAACAGAACCAGTACAAACCATCCTATTGTGGACGTACTCGTAGGGGTAATTCGATTACCCATGGATCTGTTGTTCGAGGGGGCACTGTCCCATCCCCCCTCGTCCAGTTTTGGCTGGTGGCAGTGGATACTACTTTTTATTTTCGACCGCAAATATATTCCTATGGGATTCTTCCCATTGTTGGAAGCTAATACTTTTTCACATTAGTCTCTAACATACCGCCGGTTTATTTCTCTTAAATAAATCCACCGGTTGGTATTTTCTGCCAGAACTCGGTTTTTAAAATGGCGTATGTGTTCGCCTCTGTAACCCCGAAACCAAAGGTTGAGCCCTTTGTTTCACTTTTGGCAGGCTTCTGCACAGAAGCCCTCCAGAGTGGTGCCATTCTGTCTGGGTACCACAGGGGGTGTGGGAGGGGGTTTAGGCACCCTGGAATGAGTTGCCTTGCCAACTCAAGTCGCACTCTTGTGTGATTGGCCCTAGTGGTGAGCCGCCCCGCTCACGACTTAGCATGTTTGATTGACAGCTAGGCTGAATGAATGGGGGTTTTCTGCATAAAAGCAGGGCTTTTGTGATTGGATCTTCAGAAGTCGCCACAGGACCTAAGAATCCGACGAGGGTAAAGCTGAGCCGACCTGCAACGACGACACCTCCGGTGGAGGCCTGCTGAACCGACTCACCACTTCCCAACGACAGAGGCGATCTCCCTGCTGGAGAGTCTTCTTCCCCTGACTGGTGGTAACAACCAGTCCCTTGCTTTTTCTTCGCTTCCAGGACGTCTAGTGGTCGAATTGCCAGTGCTGAGCACCCCGGCAACTGGATAGCCACTGGCCACTGTACCGCGACCAAAAGGTGGTGCCTTGTGATTGAGCACTCCGCGGCTGGTCTCTTCCCTGGTGGTGCAACGATCTTCAACTTTTCCTCGACGACGGGATCATCTCATCTTCTGGCAAAGCCCCGACTTGCATCCACCACCAGGAACAACTGCCCCCGCCGGAGCTGTCTCTTCACTCTCAAGGTACTGTGTCCGCCTGGCTTCCCTTGAAACGGTTAGCGTGAGGTGCCTTAAATCCTTACCTTTCCATTGGGTCACCTCCAGACCTTCTTAACCTTTTGTTCTACACTGGTCCAACCTTTCTGTGACATTTTGCTATAAAGACTTGAAGTGCATTTCCACTGTGATACTGTTGTGACATACAGCCTTGCCTCTCTCCGAGTGGGCCTGGCCTCTGAACTTTGTGATTTACAGTAGACCCTGCCTTGCTCGCCTTGCATTTGTTTCGTAAAAGTGTTGGTACTGAGTTGGTTTCATACCCTGCCTTTTTCTCTCCCTTTCTAACGAATACTAGAGTGCCATCTAGGTTAAAGCATTCACCTCTGTCTGCAAATAAGTGGTGCCGTTGAACCTAGACTTCTCGAAATATTGTTATGGGATTGATATATACTTATAGTAACTGTGATTGAAGTTGTTTGCCATATTAGTGCCAGTGTGTTTTCCATAGATGTGTTTTTAAATAAATAATTATATATCTTTACACCCAAGCTCTGATCAGTGTCTGCTTGTTCTACTGTGTAAATTGCCCTATCTTGTATACTCCAAATACGGCCTAACTTTTCTTGAGGGAAGTCTGACTGCTCAGCCACAGCTATCAAGTGAATCTGTGTGGTACGGACTGCTACCAAGTGAGTTTACTGCCAAACACCTGTAGTCTTAAATCTTTTGCAGTGGTCCCAGAGGGATATGCACAGGTTTCTGCCTAACACGGACCATCCGTAAATAGCAACCTGCAGTGTAGACAACTCCACAGGTGCACACAATCACCAGAGGTGGAGTCAATGGAGACTGTCCCAGTACAAAAGGAGCACACCCATACACCACCCCCTTCCTACACCAAAATGATCCCACTAGCTGTTGCAATCCTGGGGCTGGAGGACATGCCTGTACTGCCACACCAGCAACAACAACAACAACTACAACAACAACAACAGGCAGCACAGAGGAGACACAGGGGGAGAAGGAGGGGGAGACAGGCCTAGCAAGTCCCGACAGTGCAGCCAGTGGTACCACGTAGGCAGCCACCAATCCCTTGCATCAGACCTAGTCCATTCAATCTAACCCCTGAGCAGATCCACACCCTGTACCGGTTGGACCGAGACACCATCACCACCATAGTGGACATGATACACGACAACATTGTCAGCCTGATAGAAATCCGCACTGCCATCCACCCTTTGCTAAAGGTGGTGTCTGTGCTCCACTTCCTGGCCACAGGCACCTACCAGCACACAGTGGGCCAGCCGCATGGCATATCACAACCACCCTTTTCTCACATGCTGACCCAAGTGCTTAATGCCCTCCTGAAGCATGCAAGCATCTTCATTTCCCTACCACGGATTGGCCAGGAGCTCGCTGACACTAAAGTAGGCTTCCATGCACTGGCAGGCATGCCCAATTGCATCTGTGCCCTCGACTGCACCCATGTAGAATTGGTGGCCCCTCATGCCAATGAGGCTGTGTACCGCAATCGCAAGCAATTCCACTCTATCAATGTACAGATGGTATGTGACTCCAGCAAGATCATCACACATTGTTGCGCCCAATATCCCGGATCTACACATGATGCCATGGTGCTGCGTAACTCCATGCTACCCCGCTACATGGAGCGACATGCTGGACGACGTGCCTTGCAACGCAGTGCTTTTAAATGGAAGTCTTCCTTCAGGAATGCTGGCGTGAAGATTCCGGATGCAGGTAAGAAGGTTGAAATAGTTCTTGGTTTTCACCTTTCTCTTCTCTTATTCCCTTACAGATGTTCCAGGTTCGAGGCGGGCGTAGCTGGAGTCCAGGTGCAGGAGCAGACACGGTGAGCGTTCAGCTGCTGGGATGCAGAACAACGCGAAGCACGTGTGGCTGTCCGGGTGTGGCTTAAATAGCCTTGGAAGAAGTTCCAGGTGAGTATTCTTCCACAGCCCCACCCAAGTAACAAAATAGTTCCTTCAGAAAAATAGTCCCTCCTAAGCCTCATTTGGCTTGGTTCTTCATGCAGCATGGTCTGCATCAGGTGAGTGTGCAGCATGGTCTGCTTCAGGTAAGTGCACCAAACACTTCCCTTTATGAGCCTGGCGCCTATGGCGCTAGGACTGATGTCCAACATGAGCCTGGCGCCAACGGCGCCAGGACAGAGTCCAAAGAGCCCCTATAAAGGGCCGCTGGGCTTTTACCCGGGGGCGTGATGCCTGCTCCCGGGGGTGCTGGGCCTGGCCTGATGCTCCGGGGGTAGGCATCATGACACAGTGGTAACTACCCTAACTTTTCTACCGTGATTATCTTATATAAACGTGGTATTGTTCCAGGCTATTATATTAGCCTCGAACATAAACCCGCTTTTGGTTTTGGCTGAGTTTGTTCACCATTTCTTTTTGCTAAAATCTTTCTCGTGATTTTCTCTGCGTGCCAAACCGGGGATGATTCCATTGTTTGCTGTCTTTTCGTGGGCTTCTGCACAGAAGCCCTCCTTAAGGCGCCCGATAGTCTAGGTAGGCAGGATGTGAGGGAGGGAACTTCCGACCCCTGCCATGGGTTCCCTTGGTAACCCAAGTCACAATCTTGTCTGATTGGCTAAGGGGACTGGCCTTTCCAGGCCAGCCACCCTGCTGTGTGATTGACAGCCATGCTGTATGAATGGGGGAAAACTGCATAAAATGCAGGTCTCTGGGACTCGAAGATCAGAGTCGCCACTGGAACAAAAGAACCAATGAGGAACTGGAAGAAGAGCACCCCTACCATGACTGAACCACCCGGTGAAGTCCGAATCTCCGAATCTGCCGACAGAGAATATCCTCCAGGAAACTTCTTCCCTTGAGCTTGTGGGACCAACCAGTTCGCCCAAACTACAAGCCAGGACCCCTCCTCTGGTCGAATTTGTTGTGCAGAGCTATAGTGGGCCAGATAGCCAGGAAGGTCGGACCCTGCTAGGGTTTTAAGACGTGCACCTTTTATTTGTTGTTTTGCTCTGCTCCTGGTTTCTTCCCTGGGTGGCGCAGGACTCTCTAGTCTTCCTACTTCGTGTCAGTCCGACAGTTGCTTCAAGAACCGTGAGCCTGCAGGAACCACCTGGAACGTCCTCCTCAGCTACACCTCCCTCTCCGTTTTAAGGTACTGTGCAACTCCGGTTGTCCATTTCGGTCAGCCGCTGGGAAAGTATTTGAAATCTTTCTCCAATCTGAGGGCTTGTCCTTCTCGTCTCTTTGAACTAACTTTTCTACCAACCAGCCTCGTCCGGAATCTGTGCCGCAAACTTTACTGCGAACTACCTTGAACTGTGTGATCTTGAGCAAAAGACTTTTGGCCCGTTGACTTTGGCCCTAAGCCTTTCTATCTGATCTCATCATTGTAGTGTCTCTTGTTAAATGGCCCTGAGTACTTACCTGTTGGGTTTGCCTAATTTCTAATAACTTTGTCTTTCCCCTCCCTTTTAAATTGCTGGAGTGCCATTTTGCTCCCACTTCATTTTGTGGGCTTAACTTGTCTGGAATTTAAGGGAAGTGGTGTGGTGTATTTATGATTGTGATTTTTAACTTGCTTAGAATAGTGAAATGTTATACAACTGTTGATTAAATAAATATATATTCTTTTACCTAGAAACCTTGAGTCAGTGTTTGCCTGAACCATAGTAACTGCTGTCCTTTGTGTAACTCTTTGTACTGCTCACTTACTCTTGAGATAAGTCTGGCTGCTCCGCTACTGCTACCACTATAACTGTGTAGTACAGGCATGTACCAAAGGTGAAATTGTACTGTCACTTGAAGTCCTAATTGTATGTAGTGGTCTCAAAGAGTATACATAATTCTGCCTAACAGGCACAAAAAACATCAAGAAGGTTTTCAGCTTTGGTTACATTGCTGTACAGTCATATACAAAATATACAGGATATGTACAAACAGGAAGGTTTTCGGCTTAGGTAGCATTGCTGTGCAGACATATACAAATTATACAGAATATAGAGATTGTGTGCGAACAGAATAGACAGACTGGTAAGAAAAAATGGTGTGTGGCAGTGGGGAGTTACATTCATATTCCTTGATCCAGTGGATGAGGTTGTGCCTAAAGTGTGGGCATGACTGATCTACCCTCAGGGCTGGAGGGAGGGAGTTCCAATGTTGGGTGGCTTTAACCAGGAAACTGCTTCCACCGGTTTTGACAATTTTGAATCTAGGCACAGTCAAGAGGTCAAGAGGTTGGAGTTGGCAGTTCTAGTGGGGCGGTTGGAATTCTGTGGGCCTAATTACCAGCATGGAGGTAATGAAAAAAGGAAAGCAGAATGGTATTACCGGCATCGTTAACAGGTCTGGGCCATTACGAGCCGACAACCCAACAATACCGCCACCGCCCATACCGTGCCCCTTCTTACCGGCATGCGTGCGTACACGCGCCCCTTCGCGGTGGAAATACCGGGATGCTGCTAACAGGAGGACATCACAAGTTACACGGGCATGCACTTACCGGCATCCCGAAGGTGGTAATTAGGGCCTGCATGATGCAGCAAAACCTGCATCACAGACTGTTAGGGAGAATTCTCTGTTTAGGCTGAATTTCCTAACCTAGTGAGTCCCCCAGAAGCTTTGCTGGATTTCTGGAGTTTGTTTTTTTCATCCTGCCAAGAGTGAGACTCTTTTCCTCCCACTCTTGGACATGAATGTGGTTGATTCCTTTGAATGTCAATGTGTTCTATGGGCTATGGGGTCTTTTACTCCATGGGGCCTCATGTGTTTTGCTATGTGTGTTACACCGCACCCTCCGTGCCGTAACACTGGGGTGTCCTAGAGGGTCCCCACCATAGACTCCATACCCTGGGACTGACTACTGTCTCCCAGGGCATGTTAAGTCACCATTGGCTTTACTAGACCTAAATTTACTAACAGAACCAGTACAAACCATCCTATTGTGGACGTACTGGTAGGGGGTAATTCGATTAACCCTGGGTCTGTTGTTCGAGGGGGCACTGTCCCGTATGTCTCGAGACCTGATGTAGGAGCGTTGCTTCTAGCATCATCAGAGGAAGAAGAAGAGAGTGAAGCTCTTCCGGATCTCCTCAGAGGCTTACCTTTAGACGAAAAAATTGAAGGAGTAAATCTCTCTTCAAATCTGACACCTGAGCAACAAGAAGAGTGCAAATCTATGTTGAATCAGTTTGCCTCTATGTTCTCACTTTCACCAGGCTTGACCCCTCAGGGCCAGCATGACATACTCACTGGTGACTGTCTGCCAGTCAAAAGCAGAGGATACAGAATGTCAGAAAGTGTAAGAACCCACATCAAAGGTGAGGTCAGCAAGATGCTTGATCTCGGGGTAATAGAGCCCTCTACTAGTCCATGGTCTAGCCCAGTTGTGTTAGTACCAAAGGCAAGATCTAAAGAACTTAGATTCTGTGTGGACTATAGAGCTCTTAATGCAGTCACCAAGACTGATGCCCACCCTTTGCCAAGAACAGATGAGTTGGTGGATAGACTTGGTTCAGCCAAGTTCCTCAGCACATTTGACTTGACGTCAGGCTATTGGCAAATAGGCCTGACAGACCATGCCAAGGAGAAAACTGAATGTTCTACCCCAGCTGGCTTATACCAGTTTAAGGTAATGCCTTTTGGATTGAAAAATGCACCTGCTACATTTCAACGGATGGTAAACCAGGTTCTGAATGGGATGGAGGACTTCTGCATGGCATACTTGGATGACATAGCAGGGTTCAGCAATTCCTGGGAAGAACGTGTAACCCACCTAAGAGATGTTTTGCAGGCTCTTGGACGAGCCAATCTGACCATAAAGGCGAGTAAATGCCAAATTGGACAGAGTAAGGTAGTCTATCTTGGACATGAGGTAGGAGGTGGAGAAATAAGGCCTTTGCTCAGTAAGATTGGAGGTGTGCAAAATTGGACAACATCTACTACTGAGACCCAAGTGAAAGCCTTCTTAGGTCTCACTGGGTATTACAGGAATTTCATTGAGAACTATGGACCAAAGCTTCTCCTCTGAATGTCATCTCCTCTCCAAAATTCCCTAAAAAGGTTAGATGGAACGAGGAGTGCAATCAGGCCTTTGAAAACCTGAAAAAGGCTCTTTGCCAAGCCCCAGTATTCAGAGCTCCTGATTACCACCAAACTTTCATTGTGCAGACAGATGCTTCAAATGTAGGAATAGGTGCAGTACTCAGTCAACTGGATGGGAAAGGTAGGGAGCACCCCGTTTTCTTCATCAGCCGCAAGCTGAAGGATCCTGAAACAAGGTGGGCAACAATCGAAAGAGAATGCTTTGCTATCGTGTGGGCTCTGAAGAAGTTTAGGCCATACTTGTATGGTTCTACTTTTGTCATTCAGACTGACCACCAACCCTTGAGATAGTTAATCCAAATGAAAGGGGAAAACCCAAAACTACTGAGATGGTCAATCTGCCTGCAAGGGTTTGATTTCACCATTGAGCACAGGTCAGGGTGTCACCCCCAAAATGCTGATGGTCTCTCTAGGATGTATATCATCGACTAGAGGTATGAGATTCATCCAGGAGTGGATTAAATCCTCCTGTCCCTTAGTGTGGGGGGGGGGGGCGAGTGTTAGGGAGAATTCTCTGTTTAGGCTGAATTTCCTAACCTAGTGAGTCCCCCAGCAGCTTTGCTGGATTTCTGGAGTTTGTTTTTTTCATCCTGCCAAGAGTGACACTCTTTTCCTCCCACTCTTGGACATGAATGTGGTTGATTCCTTTGAATGTCAATGTGTTCTATGGGCTATGGGGTCTTTTACTCCATAGGGCCTCATGTGTTTTGCTATGTGTGTTACACCGCACCCTCCGTGCCGTAACACTGGGGTGTCCTAGAGGGTCCCCACCATAGACTCCATACCCTGGGACTGACTACTGTCTCCCAGTGCATGTAAAGTCACCATTGGCTTTACTAGACCTAAATTTACTAACAGAACCAGTACAAACCATCCTATTGTGGACGTACTCGTAGGGGTAATTCGATTACCCATGGATCTGTTGTTCGAGGGGGCACTGTCCCATCCCCCCTCCTCCAGTTTTGGCTGGTGGCAGTGGATACTACTTTTTATTTTCGACCGCAAATATATTCCTATGGGATTCTTCCCATTGTTGGAAGCTAATACTTTTTCACATTAGTCTCTAACATACCGCCGGTTTATTTGTCTTAAATAAATCCACCGGTTGGTATTTTCTGCCAGACCTCGGTTTTTAAAATGGCGTATGTTTTCGCCTCTGTAACCCCGAAACCAAATGTTGAGCCCTTTGTTTCACTTTTGGCAGGCTTCTGCACAGAAGCCCTCCAGAGTAGTGCCATTCTGTCTGGGTACCACAGGGGGTGTGGGAGGGGGTTTAGGCACCCTGGAATGAGTTGCCTTGCCAACTCAAGTCGCACTCTTGTGTGATTGGCCCTAGTGGTGAGCCGCCCCGCTCACGACTTAGCATGTTTGATTGACAGCTAGGCTGAATGAATGGGGGTTTTCTGCATAAAAGCAGGGCTTTTGGGATTGGATCTTCAGAAGTCGCCACAGGAAATAAGAATCCGGCGAGGGTAAAGCTGAGCCGACCTGCAACGACGACACCTCCGGTGGAGGCCTGCTGAACCGACTCACCACTTCCCAACGACAGAGGCGATCTCCCTGCTGGAGAGTCTTCTTCCCCTGACTGGTGGTAACAACCAGTCCCTTGCTTTTTCTTCGCTTCCAGGACGTCTAGTGGTCGAATTGCCAGTGCTGAGCACCCCGGCAACTGGATAGCCACTGGCCACTGTACCGCGACCAAAAGGTGGTGCCTTGTGATTGAGCACTCTGCGGCTGGTCTCTTCCCTGGTGGTGCAACGATCTTCAACTTTTCCTCGACGACGGGATCATCTCATCTTCTGGCAAAGCCCCGACTTGCATCCACCACCAGGAACAACTGCCCCCGCCGGAGCTGTCTCTTCACTCTCAAGGTACTGTGTCCGCCTGGCTTCCCTTGAAACGGTTAGCGTGAGGTGCCTTAAATCCTTACCTTTCCATTGGGTCACCTCCAGACCTTCTTAACCTTTTGTTCTAAACTGGTCCAACCTTTCTGTGACATTTTGCTACAAAGACTTGAAGTGCATTTCCACTGTGATACTTTTGTGACATACAGCCTTGCCTCTCTCCGAGTGGGCCTGGCCTCTGAACTTTGTGATTTACAGTAGACCCTGCCTTGCTCGCCTTGCATTTGTTTCGCAAAAGTGTTGGTACTGAGTTGGTTTCATACCCTGCCTTTTTCTCTCCCTTTCTAACGAATATTAGAGTGCCATCTAGGTTAAAGCATTCACCTCTGTCTGCAAATAAGTGGTGCCGTTGAACCTAGACTTCTCGAAATATTGTTATGGGATTGATATATACTTATAGTAACTGTGATTGAAGTTGTTTGCCATATTAGTGCCAGTGTGTTTTCCATAGATGTGTTTTTAAATAAATAATTATATATCTTTACACCCAAGCTCTGATCAGTGTCTGCTTGTTCTACTGTGTAAATTGCCCTATCTTGTATACTCCAAATACGGCCTAACTTTTCTTGAGGGAAGTCTGACTGCTCAGCCACAGCTATCAAGTGAATCTGTGTGGTACGGACTGCTACCAAGTGAGTTTACTGCCAAACACCTGTAGTCTTAAATCTTTTGCAGTGGTCCCAGAGGGATATGCACAGGTTTCTGCCTAACACTGACCATCCGTAAATAGCAACCTGCAGTGTAGACAACTCCACAGGTACACACAATCACCAGAGGTGGAGTCAATGGAGACTGTCCCAGTACAAAAGGAGCACACCCATACACCACCCCCTTCCTACACCAAAATGATCCCACTAGCTGTTGCAATCCTGGGGCTGGAGGACATGCCTGTACTGCCACACCAGCAACAACAACAACAACTACAACAACAACAACAGGCAGCACAGAGGAGACACAGGGGGAGAAGGAGGAGGAGACAGGCCTAGCAAGTCCCGACAGTGCAGCCAGTGGTACCACGTAGGCAGCCACCAATCCCTTGCATCAGACCTAGTCCATTCAATCTAACCCCTGAGCAGATCCACACCCTGTACCGGTTGGACCGAGACACCATCACCACCATAGTGGACATGATACACGACAACATTGTCAGCCTGATAGAAATCCGCACTGCCATCCACCCTTTGCTAAAGGTGGTGTCTGTGCTCCACTTCCTGGCCACAGGCACCTACCAGCACACAGTGGGCCAGCTGCATGGCATATCACAACCACCCTTTTCTCACATGCTGACCCAAGTGCTTAATGCCCTCCTGAAGCATGCAAGCATCTTCATTTCCCTACCACGGATTGGCCAGGAGCTCGCTGACGCTAAAGTAGGCTTCCATGCACTGGCAGGCATGCCCAATTGCATCTGTGCCCTCGACTGCACCCATGTAGAATTGGTGGCCCCTCATGCCAATGAGGCTGTGTACCGCAATCGCAAGCAATTCCACTCTATCAATGTACAGATGGTATGTGACTCCAGCAAGATCATCACACATTGTTGCGCCCAATATCCCGGATCTACACATGATGCCATGGTGCTGCGTAACTCCATGCTACCCCGCTACATGGAGCGACAGGCTGGACGACGTGCCTTGCTGCTTGGTAAGTTGCCTGTCTGGCCCATGGCAGTGCAGTGGGGTTGTGAGATGGGGGGATGCATACTCCACCTGGGTGGGATTGGGGGGGATGCATACACCACCGGGGTGGGATTGGGGGGGTGTTCACTCCATCTGGGTGGGAGTGAGGGGGATGCATACTCCACCTGGCTGGGATTGGGGGAGATGCATACTCCACCTGGATGGGATTGGGCAGTGAGTGGACAATGCACTAACAACTAAACACTGTTGCCCTGAACATCCCAACCTGAACATGACACATCAATGGCATACATAATACCAATGCTGAACATCAGTGACAACATGCCAGACACACAAGCAGACCACCATGGGTATGTCAAGCGATGGATGACTAAACATGATTACACCTGTGTCAATGCCTCTAGTGTGAATAGGTACAGAGTACCATACACCGCAATTATGGGTGGCTGTCATGATTCCTGCCCCTCATGTCCCCAGCCCTCCAAGATGTCAGGCTGGAGCCAGGCCATGATGACCTACATGGTCCTCAAGGGCCTCTCCATCCCTCCAAAGACCCACTTGGAGTCAGACTTGGTGCTTGTGGCACCAGACTCACTCACTACCATAGGATAACATTGGGGATTGAACTTGTAGTGCATTGATGGGGACAAGATGGATGCCCCCACATATTGCGGTTCCCAGAACTGCATCTGCAGTCTAGTCTTTTGGGTGTGGTTCAGCCCAGAGACACCTGGGATACCCAGAGACTATTTAAAGGATAGTTCCGGGACTTTTTTTTTATTGTCCCTACGGGTCGGCCATGTGTTTGTAAGCATAAATCGGTAGATCGTAGGAAACTTTCCTATGGACCTTACCCGACTTTTCGCCCATTATCGCACTCGAAATCAGCCTCCATTTTGTGATAATCCTATCATTTCGCCCCATCGACCTGGCTCACCTGCCTTTGCGGCACTAAATCAAATCCCCCGCCCCTGAGCCTGACATCAGCAGACGCGTACTGCCCATTTCAAGCACGTCTCGTGTCAACAATCGCTGCGCCTCAGCTATTGACGTGTTGCCATGGAAATGGCAGGACGCCTCTTTCCCCAATAAGTATAAACAGACCGTTTCACAACACACAGCAGCAGATTTTCGATTCCATTCCTCTCTCTGTGTTACTTTGAGTATTCTGTGACTCGTTTCAGTGCTCTGGTCAGCTACCTTCGCCGCTTGTAGCCCGTGTGAACACCTGTACCATCTCTGTAAATTATTTTACTATCTTTACCGCACAATGGCCACAATAATGCCGTATATGTACGAGCCCGAGTACACCGAGGAGGAACTACTGGAAAGGCAAGCACGCGAAAACGATGGGGATTCGGACGGCAGTTGGGAGGACCAGTCAACGGATGAAGAGCCTGGACCATGTCGCATGGACGGCGTCTCCATCTGGTGCACGTGCAATCGGTGCGAGCTAATGCCAACTGAGGAGGAGAACTGCTGCTGCCGTGAAAATTCCGGGTGCTTGGCCTACATTTCGGAAAGCGAGCAAAGTCAGAAGGCGAGCAAAGTCCGCAATGCATCACCGAGCTGCCAGAGTTCAGGGAAGCTTGCCTCTCACGGACCGTGTTGAGGATGATGATGGTGCTTATGCACGAACTTCGTGGCACTGTTCGTCCGCGTAATCCGAGTAACGAGTAAGTATACTCTGTTTGTGATGTCAGTGATGCCACTACTATTTCATGGTCGTCTCCCACATATAAAATTACATTTACATATCATTCGAACGCATGTAAATTGGTTCCATATAGTGCATTTTCTAGATATAATTTTTTTCTAAGAAAAATGACATGTGTTACCTGAATCGACATTGATAAGAAAGTTTTGTCAGTTTAATACAGTTTTTTTTTTTTTTTCACAGGTGGTACAGGCTGGTGGCCTATCGTTGCTTCACTTGGTGGCTTCACGGGAGGCTCGGACACCGCGTTCGGAGAGTAATACCTGCCTGTGCGGTACTTGCCATTAGACAACATTTCCCCAGTGACAGTGGACAATACCGCGGATTTTCCCTCGATGTGCTGCAACCTCAACTTTACAATGTGTAATGTTTATTATTTATGTTTAATTAAAATCTAAAATAAAGCCCAACATATATTTTAACAATGGTTGTTTTGATTTTTTAAATGAATCTAGTGTGTCTCCGTTGAATAGCCTTCCAGTGCCTTGTCTTGTCACACCACATGTCTCCGGCCAGCATCCTCTCTCACGCTGGCCGCACACCTTCAATCCACATAACCGTTGAACCCATATATGCAGCAGTCATACATATATTATTTTGTGGGTTGGCATCAAGCGTTGGCAATAAAAAGCCGTTGGATTTTATTGATACAAAACATGGTTATAGGTAAATAATAAATATGGTTGATCATAATAAATCCTCTTTTTGGGCACCGGGTACAGAGATAACCCCCATATATTCTCCTGGGAGGGTGAGGTATTTATAAACTCACCCCCCTGCCTTCCATGTAGTAGATCCTGCAGCCATCCTCTTACATTCAGTTAGATGGCCTCTCCTTGGTGAGGCCCTGCGGCAAACGGGTCTTGTCTGCACGACCACCGCCCCGATCCACCCCCCGCCCTATCAAAGGCAGTTCGCACCAGGGTACTTGCGCTGCTGGCAAGTGGAGCTGTCAGGGAGCGATAAAGGCCAAGAGGTGCCAAAGACCATGTACACTTGAAAGTGGTCTGTAGAGCATGGGTTGTTGTTCCCATGTCTACCTCCAGACCCCGTGTCTCCTGCCAAGCATCCCCCCTCACGCTGGACGCCCCCCTGCAATCCACATAAGTGTGTCTCCATTCACGAGTCTTCCTGTGTCTTGTCTGCACGACCACCGCCCCGATCCACCCCCCGCCCTATCAAAGGCAGTTCGCACCAGGGTACTTGCGCTGCTGGCAAGTGGAGCTGTCAGGGAGCGATAAAGGCCAAGAGGTGCCAAAGACCATGTACACTTCAAAGTGGTCTTTAGAGCATGGGTTGTTGTTCCCATGTCTACCTCCAGACCCCGTGTCTCCTGCCAAGCATCCCCCCTCACGCTGGACGCCCCCCTGCAATCCACATAAGTGTGTCTCCATTCACGAGTCTTCCTGTGTTTTGTCTGCACGACCACCGCCCCGATCCACCCCCCGCCCTATCAAAGGCAGTTCGCACCAGGGTACTTGCGCTGCTGGCAAGTGGAGCTGTCAGGGAGCGATAAAGGCCAAGAGGTGCCAAAGACCATGTACACTTCAAAGTGGTCTATAGAGCATGGGTTGTTGTTCCCATGTCTACCTCCAGACCCCGTGTCTCCTGCCAAGCATCCCCCCTCACGCTGGACGCCCCCCTGCAATCCGCATAATGCCACGACATATACACGTCATTCATTCACAAACACACCCCTGTTTCGAATTCTTTATAACCCACTTCATATTTCTAATGAGAACTTCTTTGCGCTTTGCTAGTCAACCCGTGAAGGTGCTGGTTATCTGCTCTTCGTCTCTGTGAACTTCCGTGACCACTTTGAGCAAACTCGTCAGTTTGCAACCTGTGAACTGCTCCCTGTTCTACGACAAGAAACTACTCTGATCCCTGCATCTAACTGTTTGTTCGTCAAGGTAAGTCCATGTACCATAATCATTTTGCGTCCAATTTTTTAATTTATATCTATTTGCTAGTAGTCATCAAATTGCATCCATGTTTTCTTTTCGTTCACGACAGTACATGCAAGGAACTAGTCACATGTTCTGAGTTTAGTCAAATTACTTTTTCTATTTTTTGAAAGTTATTGAAATACTTATCCGCATGTGAATAACGTGTATAGTTCCAAGAACCAAAACGGACCTTGCATTGAACCTTTTATGTGTCATTTACTGTTTTAACACATTGGTATTCATAGAGAATTGTTGATCTTTACTTTTCAGAACTTTCCATAATGCCTGCCTGTTCCATTGGCGGTTGCCCTTCGAAGACCCATAACAAATCTGAAGGTACTATAATGCATGTTTTCCCTAAGACAATAGATCAGATAAGAGAATGGGTCCGATATTGCGGATATCCAGCCTCTGAGCTAGAAAGTAGAGTCCTAGAAGTCTTTGCGGACAAGAGGGGTGATCGATACCGCATCTGCAGCAGGCACTTTAGCCCAGACATGTACTCCACATCATTGCTAATAAAGAAGAAAACACCGCGAGCGAGGCGAAAATTGCTCTCAACCGCTATTCCCACTCTATTCGTCCACATCCCTCCACTGGTGAGTCAAGTTTACGTATTTATCTCTCGGCCTTGCGGTAGTGTGTAGCATTAGCTAACAATAATTTCCCCATTTATGTATCCACTCAATATGAAGGCGGAAGATTCTCCATCCGTGTCGTTATTGCAGTCATCAGCCACTTCAAGCGCCTATCGGGTAATCTTACTTAGCTATTCTGACACTGACTTGTTTTAGGCATGTAAATCAATAGTTTTAATTGATCGTGTAATTATTTTACCTAATGGTACACCACAGTACTCGTCCTCTAGTCTTTGTTTTCAGTTATAATTATTGTTATCCAAAATAATGCAAGTACTGTCTTTCAGGGAGATGCTGAGGAGTCCAACGCATTGACGACAACCGTAGATGTCACTCAGATGCTCGAGGTACGTTTCCGGACAGTTCCATCGATGGAGATCATCAGATCTTGCATTCTTGTAGCGTGATTGTTACACACAATGTTTCTTTCGTTTTTAGCCATTGGTATGTCCTTCTGTCGTCGCCCTCCTATGTGTCTTCTTTTTTCAATATTGTGTTCATTACTAATGAAAGTCCTATGTTTCAGGGAGTCGATGGAGCATTAGTCCAAGAAGAAGGGGGAGCATGCAGTTACGGGTCGGCGCAACAGCTTGCAGAAGTGTGCACCGCAGTTACAGCGTCCCTTGATGTTCTTATGCATTTCGAGGTATGGATACTGACAGATCAATCATGCGAGATCAAATGACGTGATTACATCCGCTATACTTCCTTCTTTATTAACGCAAGTACTATGTTTCAGGGAGCTGACGGAGCTTCTTCAACAAGAACATCACCCCTAGTAGTTGATGCAGATCTCTGGGTGGTGACACTTCCAACGATGGAGCAAATCGAATCATATTTAGATATCCATTATTTATTTTAGACAACTGATCATTTGTGCAGGTCTATTTAGATGAGCCGTTGACGCCTGCAGAAAGTTTATGTTCTTTTAAACAAAATAGAAAACCATACTAATGCAATTACTGTGTTTCAGGGAGTTGCTGAAGCGTCATCTTCAATAATATCATCAATGGAAGTCTATGCGGAGCCCGAGGTATGGATCTTGACAGTTCAATCTAACTAGATCAACAATGCGTGAACTATTGTCGTTTGAATGTTCTACACAATGCGTTCATTCGTGTTTTGCTATTGAGATGTACGTATGGGTATTGGTCCCCAAGTACATTTTGTGTTTTCAATATTATTATACATACTAATGAAAGTTCTATGTTTCAGGGAGTCGATGGAGCCTCAGTGAGTGATGGATGTGCTTATCATGAAAATATAGTCGTTGCAGCGCGAGAGGAAGTGGAGACATGCACACACGAGTCGGAGCAACAGCGTCCAGATGTTGAAGTTCGAGGCAAGAAAGTTTCAAAGAAAAGAAAGCAAAAGAAGGTTAGTGTCCTGTTCACTATATTATGTTGTCTTTCACTGTCAATAGTTCAATACTGTAAGTTGTGTTTAAACTGAACATCCCTTTTCTAATCTGTCCTCTAGTTGCGAGTGGGTGTAAGAACTAGATCTACACAGACAGTGAAGCGAACGAGAGATGTTGCTTGTCAAACCTTTTGGCAGGGACTTGAGACTGGAGATGCATCGTGCCAATGGGAAGAATATGAAGTGATTGACAACGGAGCTATACCACCACCAGCCATTGATAGTGAATGTCCTCCTGGTAGTTTGGATGCAGTCGGAGATCAATTCACAGAATCCACACCCGCAAAAAATAAGAGCGCGCGAAAGTTGAAGACATTGTTTTTTTCTCCCATCTCCGGACAAGGAACAGTTGTTGCAGTGGAAGAGAATGACATGGACGACAATGAAACACCATCAATATCACTCAGCATAGCGGAAGACGATATCAGAGATTGTACCTTTCATGCGAGTGACATGTCCTCAACGTTACAGGCCGAACCAGCTGGGATGCAGAGTGACAGTATAAGGAAAGAGGCCAAATTCATTGTATTCGATAGCTGTTTGATGGATATTATTATGATGATGAAATGTGGGCATTCGGTTGGTGGGGAAGTATGTGGGGAGCCATTGATTAATGTGACTCGTGCAATTCGAGGCACTAACCTTAAAATACATGCCACCTGTACACAATATCATCCGTTCGCATGGTCTGCACAACCCATGCTGGGGCAACTGCCAGCAGGCAATCTACTTTGTGCAGCGGCCGCACTTTTTAGTGGTTCAAGTTTTAAAAAGTTACAGTATTTCTTTCAGTTTGTGGGAATCCATTTCATTGCGAAAACTCAGTTCTACAAATACCAAACCGATTATCTATTTCCAGCCATCAGCGAAGCTTGGAGAATGGAAAAAATGTCAATGGAAAGTACATTCGCGGGCAAACGCTTCAGGCTAGCCGGTGATGGACAGTGCGACAGCCCAGGATTTTCAGCCAAGTACTGCACCTACCACTTTCAGGACATGGAAAGTAAGAAAATTGTGAGTTCGGTGGTCGTGCAGGTGTCACAAAGTACATCCTCAGTGGCCATGGAGAAAGTTGGCTTTGTAGCATCATTGCAAGAACTACAATCGCGGGGAATGGTGATCGACCTGATAGCCACGGACAGACACGTTTCAATTGCCAAGACAATGAGAGAACAGTACAAAAATATAAATCACCAATTTGACGTTTGGCATCTTGCAAAATCAATCAATAAAAAATTGTCGGCTGCAGGTAAAAAAAAAGAATTGCAAGGTATTTCACAGTGGTCCAAGTCAATCAGCAACCATCTTTGGTGGAGCTCAAAAACATGTGAAGGGTCGTTGGAAATTCTACTGGAAAAATGGCGGTCAGTAATGTTGCACTGTAGCAACGTACATCGATGGTCGACAAATGAACATTTCCACAAATGTGAACATGGCCATTTGTCCACAGAGGAGGCACGGAAGAAGAAGTGGTTGATTCCTTCATCACCCACTCACAAGGCCATTGAAAAGATTGTATTTGATAAAACTATAACAAGAGATTTGAGGGGACTCACGGAATTCTGCCACACAGGAGATTTGGAGGTGTTCCACAATATGTGCCTAAAGTACAGGCCCAAAAGATTGCATTTTGGCATGGAAGGCATGATAAATCGGACTCTTCTAGCGGTCTTGGCACATAACCATAATGTTGGCCGTCAACAAAGTAGGACGACCGGAACTTTAGGGACGCTTCGCTACAATAAGGCCTTCACTAAAAGAAGTAAACAATGGGTGATCAAACCAGTGTTTGAGGATATGCAATATGAGTTTATTGAGAGACTTATCGTAGATGTCCTCGATAGGCACATACATGGAGTGGTGAACGAACCTATGCAGGGGACAACTGCATTGCCACCCAACATTGCCTCTGTTCCATGTCCACCTAAAGCAGAGCTCATTGAGAAATACACATCACGGTTTAAATGATTGTAATTTGATTGTCTGTTCTCTCGAGTCTCCTCATGTTGCAGGCCCAAACTAGAAATGTGTGCTCGCTCAAAGTGAAGGTCAGCTGCTTTGATGTTTTGCTCGGGTGGCGGAACGGCCCACGACCCAGTATAAGGTTCTATTGTGATTTGACCTTGACAGGCCGGGACCATCCCGAAAGACTAAGAAAAGATAATGAATAAAATTTCAGAAACTAAACGATGAGCCACGTTCATTAGAAGAAGTAACGTCGGCAAAGAAGGAGTGGTGTTTCGGGTCTGCCCTACACAGAGACACAATGGAAAATGCAAATATAATGTAAGTAACTTTTGATGAGTTTATACCGCAATTTCATTACTATACAGTGGCTTTAAAGACGGGTTCAGTTGTACTTGTTCGTTCTATGTGGCATATTGTTTTCTACCGCGCACTATCTTGAGGAGAAACATCTGCTTTTACTGAAGTACCTCAAAACCTTCCTCTTTGCTTCTGCTTTCTCTCTCCCTCTCCCCTGCTACAACTGGTCCACTGTCTGCGACCTCGGTCCTGGGCCCTTCCACTCTCCACCTGCACTGCCTCCCTGTCAACCCCTGCACTGGGGGACTGTCTCAGTATCCTACAGCCCCCCCCTTCCCAGCACTTGTTCTGCACTTACCTTGCACTTGCCACCAGCTGGCCCTATTTATTTATTATTTTATGCTACTTACCTTGTACTCCACTCCCCCCCCCCCTCCATGCCTCGCCACGCCTTTAAACACTTGTGTACACCCAGTAGCGCTGTCCTCGCTATGAAATGAATAATTTTAATAAGGATCTGATGGTGAGACTAATTTCATTTTTTATGTTTTTAGGTACATCATTCACTACTGTCTGTGTCACGAGTACCAGACACCGGCGGACGGCTTCTACAGCCGCCAGTTGCTTCTCCGCGTGAACAACGTTACCACCCTGACCATTTTATGGGACGATCGCCAAGTACAAGTATGCCCTTACGCGGTACTAACGGTTAGATGCAACATACCTACCGTTGTGGTGGCCTAGTGCCTCGTTGTTGGAACAGCCATGCGATTATCAGTGCGACCGAAGAGCTTATTTTTATCGTAAACCAACACCCTGTGTACTGCACACGAACATCGCTTCCCTCAATACGAACTTTTTGGAACATGAGCAAATAAAAATGCAAATCGCTGAATATTCTCTAAACATTTGATGTCAAATAAATGTACTTTACCACATTTACAATCTTGCGGTTTGATTTCAAAGTACAGTTTAATATTCCGAATTGTGGTGCGCTGTATTGTGAGCTGATCTGTGTTGATTTCCGGGGTCTGTGTGGAGTCGCGTAGAAGACGCCTGGGCGCGTTTGCCTACGCAGCTCAGTCACGTCACGGATAGAGGCGGGGAATATGAATGTTTTGATAAAGTCTGTTTCAGGGGCGGGGGATTTGATTTAGTGCCACAAAGGCAGGTGAGCCAGGTCGATGGGGCGAAATGATAGGATTATCACAAAATGGAGGCTGATTTCGAGTGCGATAATGGGCGAAAAGTCGGGTAAGGTCCATAGGAAAGTTTCCTACGATCTACCGATTTATGCTTACAAACACATGGCCGACCCGTAGGGACAATAAAAAAAAAGTCCCGGAACTATCCTTTAAGCCACACCCAGGCTGAGAAACATGCTTTGCGTTTTCTGCAACTGCAGCGTGACACTCACCATGTTCGGATCGGTCTTCAGTAAGCCTGCATCGTTCTTCTGTGCTCAGCTCCTGCAAGAAAAAGAACACTGTTAGGAACAGCCTTACCTTGCGGCGCTTCATTCATCGCTCCTTCTGTTCTGTGGGCATCTTCGTCAGTGTCATTCCCATCCCGGCACGCCGCTTCCTAAGGAAAAGGGAAAAGAACAGAAAAAAGGCATTAGTAAGCATTCTGCAAATCTTTGTTTATTTTTAAATACTGTACGAGCTTCAAACGCTTACCTGAATCCCAGCCGCTCTGGGGGAACTCTGTCTCCGGAACTTCTCATCCATCTGCGAGAGGGAAAATACACTCCAGGTTAGCGTGGAAACATCTAGAGGCGCCGCATACCACGCTTACCCACCGCATTTGTTCTTCATAACCGGCATCCACGTTGAAAACGTTGCAGCACCTAAAAAACACAGAAAAAGAACTCAGTTCAATGCAAATACGAAAGGGGTGCATACGCATCGCGCTCTCACTCACCTTCAGCGCTACTCATCTCAGCAGCACGCCGCCATCCCCGGACACCGGCCATCGTCTAAGGAAGGAAAGGAACGAAGTTACAGAACTGTTCAAAAGACTCATTGTACTTACCTGTCGGACTCTTGCCAGTGAAATAACTAGGCAGCAACGAGCCCGCATCAACCAACGTGCCCCTGCACTCAAAGCAGGACGGAGAGCACACTATCCAAGAAAACAAGGTGAGCTGTGGATCAAAGGGAAGGGTTGGACCCCGGGGATGAAGGGGTTCAAGCACACAGAGACAATAGGGAGTTAAACTCTACCAATCCTGTGTTTCCGGCCCAGTCTCCAGTCGAATAGCCTCCAGGGAAGGGTTCGAGGTCGCAAGCGGTCAGAACAGGCTGAGTGACGTCCCCGTGGATACCAGGTGAGCGTTACAGTGGCAAGACATCGTTCCTCATCCACAGTACATCCACATCAGCATGCAAGTGAACACCCTTCATCATCTGTACAACGCAATCCACACCAGCAGACCATAGTACAGTACACAATGCATCAAATGAACCTGTGTGCATACATCCAGGGACATGTGCATGTCAACACCAAATAGCTGCAGCCATGGCCATGAATCCTAAAGGTGTCAGGTAAGATTGACTCACACTTACCTCTTTGTGCTCCCATGCAGGTGATGGTGGCTATCCTTTGAAGCCGTGGCTACTTACCACTGCACGGAACCCGCATAACAGGCACAAAGAGGAGTACAATCGGGTTCATACCCGTACCTGTGTTGTTATTGAGCAGACCTTTGGCCTGTTGAAGGCACGGTTCCACTGCCTAAGCAGGTCTGGTGGAGCACTTCTTTATGGGCCTGAGAAGGTGGCAAAGGTCACCATGGTCTGTGTCATGCTGCACAACATGTGCATCCGGAGAAACGTACCACTGCTACCTAACATTGACATGCATGCACCGGGTGAGGATGATGATGGAGGAGAAGCAGCACCCCTGGAAGTTCGTGAAGCACAAGATGGCCGTGCTGTACGCCAATCACTGATTGACGATTACTTCTGAACCACAGCGACGTTGATGGTTATGTGTTAGTACTACACTGAGCACTGGGACTGTGTGGACATGGACACAGGGTGTGAGGGGAGTTTGGCACTGTGCTCAGTCATAAATTGAATAAACACACACGAAATGAACAATGCCCATTCATGAAATGATTTTGAACACAACAGGTGTATAAGGAAAAATAACAATATAGTGCTTCCTCCCTCCACCACTCACATGCCCTCCCCTCTCCCCCCAAAACACCCAAACACCCCATACCCACCCCCAAACACCCCATACCTGCACAAACACCCCATGCCCCCCAATAAACCCCCCCAAGCCCCCACCAACACCACCAACACCAACTCCCCCCACCCATTGTCATCCCACACACGATGTGGTTGGACTGGCTATTTCCGGCCTCTTTTCAGGTTGGGGGCAGCATTTCTGTGTGCCTTGCACTGCGCGACATCAACTGCACAGGGCTTGAGGGAGTTGAGCATGCAGGTGTGGTTGATGGGGTGGAGGTGGATGGATTTGGCACCGCCGGTGCAGGTTGTTGCTGCTGCATGTTTTCCAGCATCCTGCTAAGGACCTGTGTCACCGCCCCTAAACTGTCACAAATGAGTATGGCACTCGAATTGATGGCCGTAATGGTTGCGGCATTCGCCACCCATATTTCATGTCGTGTCTGTTCACCCTCGGCCACATACTGGCGCACCAGTTCTATCATTGAGTCCTGACGGGCCTCTACCCTCGACAGGCGTGCCTCAGTGTCAGTGGGGTCTGTGAAGGTGGACGGTGCTATGGCTGGGTGGACAATTGCAGGGCTTCCCTCTGACATGCTGGACAGATGCGGGCTCCCCAGTAGAACCGCTGGTACCTGCATGGGGCTTGCTGCTGTGCCCTGTGTGGAGTGGTGGGGGGTGGACTGGGAGCTTGGAATATGGGGACATTCAACATGGATGGTGTTGTCATGTCCTGGTATTCCTCCCCGTGCACATCCACGTCGCTGAGGGGGGCTGTGGCTTCTGCCTCGCCTACAGAACTGGTGGCAGCGGACTGCCCACCAACAGCCTCTCCCTCTGCAATTGTTGCCTACTCTGTATTGGCAGTCTCGTCGGCTGCTGTATTCTCCTCAGCCTGCCTGGTCTGTACTGGTGCCCTGGGTTGCACTCCGGCCCGCGGTGCTGCCCCGGAGGTGGAAGGCCCAGTGCCCTCTGGTCTGCCCCTGGATGACTGTAATGTGTTGATGCCCTTCGGGCAGGGTCCTGCCCTTCACTTTCTGCATCAGTGCCTGTGGGGGAACAAGAGATGCAGGGCATCAGTGATGGTGTTACATGCAAGATGCATGAGTTGGTGCTGTACAGTATTTCATTTTTCATGCATTGCATTCTTAGAGGTGTGTCACACAGGGTACTTTCAGGGGGGGGGATATTGGGATATGCCGTGGCCTCTCCATTCTGTACTGATGTGTACCAGGTGGCATACCGTTGTATTGCGGTTTGTGTGATGTGTGCCATGTGAATGATCCTTGTGTGTTGGGTGTCTGTTGGCAATGGGATTGGCACGCAGCATGCATTTCATTGTGCAAGGGTTTGGGCCTCCATCTGGACATGGATCTGTATATGTGTGCATGATGGGCCATGCACTGGCTTGGTTCACTTTCAAATATGTTGTACTACATCATGTTTTGGTCTACTGGGGTTTGCGGGGTCACTCACCTCCATCTCCCAATGTCGCCGCACTCGTCTCCATTTCACCGAAGCCCTCAATCGACTCCATATTTATAATGGTGCTGCAGGTCTCTTCCCATTGCATCAATTTTACGGGTGCGTGGGCACCCCCGCCTGTAGCCATGGCCTCCCAGCGATTTGATGCTAGGATGTTACGCACCCGGAGACGTAGGTCATACCATCTCTTCTTAGTCTTTAACCGTATTTGCATGATGATCTTACCGGGTCGTTATTAAGGGGTTGCCGGAGGCGATATCGGCGGATCCTGTGATGGCACTATTGGGGGGGTTGGAGGGCCTTTAGTGGCATGGGGTTCGTGCATGCTACCGCACTCGTTATCAGCTGCTGTTAGCAGGGTCAAGGGTGCACGAACACGCTATTAACACCATGCTGGTAATGACTCAGTTTTTACTTCCATTCTCGTAATGAGGCCATGTCTCTTGAATCTTGCTATGAGGTATTGTGGGGCAGGGTTGTTAAGGCATTTGTGTGTGAGTGAGGCTACTTTTAGTGTGATTTTGTCTTTTGTGGTAAGCCAATTGTTCGATCTCCTTATGTCAGAGATGTGAGCTGTTTTAAGAATGCTCAAGGCTACTCTGAGAGCATTATTTTGTAAAATCTGGATTTTGTTGGGGATGTATTTGTTGCTTCCTAGATATAAGGCATTGCAATAATCTAGTTTTGACAAAATTAAGGCTCTTGCCAGGGTGGTGCAGCTATTGGTGTAGAGGAAAGGCTTGGGTGCTCTAATCAGTTTGCATGTGTAGGCGGTTGAGGAGGCCATGAAATTGACCTGCCTATTGAATGTAAGGGTGGCGTCTAGGTAGAAGCCTAGAGTTTTGACGTCCTTGGCTACTTTGATAGTATAACCATCTATGATAAAGTTGGTGTAGTTGTGGCCAAGTCTGTTAATGTTGGCGGTGGTGCAGAGGATTATGAGTTCTGAATTCTCATGATTATTACAGCCACACCTGTTTCAGCCTTGTGAGCCCAGCTCAGCCGTGGAAGGATTATGTGTATTCTTCCAGCCAGGCTGTCTCCCAGCAAAAATGTATCCCTGGGGGTTCTCTCTCTTTGCTCCTTTGTGAGGGCAGGTAACTCCCTCTCCAGAGAGTCAGCCACTGTCCTGGGAACGGGAATCAAAGGCCATCACCATTCACAAAAGGAGTAGCCTCACACAGGGTCCTGCATACCAAAACAGAATGTAATCCTATTGAGAAGGTTAGAGGGTGCGGTTAGTGTAGACAAAGGGGGCTTCTTACACTTGGAAGAAGGTTCAACCATCCTGTTTCTCTCTGCCTCTATCTTTCCTTCCTGTCTCCTTCACTTCCTGTTGCCCAAAGCACTTTGGGTGTGATGTCAGAAAGCTAAATCCCCTAATTATTACAAGTATTATACCCGTAAAGCAGGCTTGATTTTGTCCTATCACCTGTGGACCTTTGCCTTTAAAAGAGGTAGTCTCCCATTCCTTCTTTGATGCGCCCTGGAACAAACACCAAAGAATGAACTATTTGCACCACTGTTGGGCGAGTTGACTTTTCCAACCCATCCACCATAGTTGAAGAATGAGTGTTCAAACTCTGATATCGTACTATGGGGGGTGACCTGCTCGTGGAGCAAAACTGGACTTTCTGCTACCTACAATGGCACCCATAACCTCACCATGCTGCAGGACCCTGCAGTTGTGTGTCAGCCGTGTTTGGGAGCCCATGAAGAAGGACCTGTCTTCACCTGTCTTCACCTTGAGAGCCTGGAGTGGGTCATACAGCCCCTGGAACTAGGACAACCGGTATCCCTGTGTTTTTGCCATCTAACCTCTTTGAACTGTCCTTCAAGCTCATTCAAACCAGTCAAAACCAACAGGACCATCTGGTGCTGCCTTTGTAACTTGCCTGATCTGTGAACTGCTGTGCTTCATCTTTAAAACCAGTTTGCTGTTGCACTCTGCTAGCTGAGTCCGTCATTTACTCAGCTTGGACAAGAAGCCATTTCTGCACCGGCCCCTTTTAAACTGCTTTTCAAACTACCATCATCTTTGCTACTGACCTTCATTAACAGACGACCAGACACTGGGGCACACATCAAACTGTGACCCTCGAACACCCCTTGGAAAAACACCCGACTTGAACTGCGTATCTAGTCATCTAGTCGCCAGCATCTTCTCCATCATCCCAACTATCAAACCGACCCTACTGGCCTTCACAATACAGATTTTGATGAGCATCTTGTCAAACTGCAGCAGGCTCTGTTAACCAGCATCGCACCCCAAGCAAAGCCAACCACCTGCCTGGCTCGAACCAACCGCTCCTTTGTCAGACCTCATCTTGAACTGCTGGAAGCATCACATGACACATCAACACGATCCAGTTGTAACCCAATGACTCAAATTGCCTCATCAAACCACATCTTGGATCATCAGGTTCACAGTTTTGAACCATTACCAGACCTTGTATCGAAGAGCTGAAGTTTCACATATGGACCCTAACCAGCAGTTACCCTGACTCGATCCAGACCTGATCATCGAACCGACCCTGGTGAGCCGTTGGTGCTGCATAAATCAAATGCCACACTTGAACTTCTTGGAGCCACCCTTTGCCTGGATCATTGCTGTCAAACTGCCAAGAACTGCACACAAGTATTATTAACTAATAACTGCCCTCCTGGTCCAGCTTTAGGCCCTAGAGATTAGTTTGTTCCCCTTATCCCAGTTTGAATGCAAGAACATATCCTTTTTACAATCATTATGCTTTATATTTGCCTATCACCTTAAATTCCTTACCCAGAGTGGTACATCCTTCCATTTGTGCATATTGTGTGTTCTTTCCAGAGGGGTGGGTTGTGTAGAGTTTTTCTATTCAATTATTTTTGCAGATGGTGTATTTAATGAAGACGTATCCAAATATATTATACAGGGCTTGCGGTAGCTGCCCTGTAGTTATGGTTAAGTTGATCAACCCATAGGAAGAGCTCTTTTTGGGTGGTTTATAACTTTGCCCCCACCCTGGACCAATCATCACAAATCTTAGCAAAAAAACCTATATAGCCCTGTCAGATCGATACTATGAAGATTGGTGAGGGTTCATCAAGGTGGGGGGCAAAATGATGGGGGTCGCAAAATGTGTGGATTTTCTCTTAGACGCAATGGAAAAGAAATGTGCTCACCTCAACAGCCCAAACCACTCAATGGATTTTCGCCAAATTTGTGGCAGGAGCGGTGGCTTGTTCCCGAAAGCGTGCTTTTGTAAATTTGTTGTAAATCCGTCAAGTAATTTAAAAAAAATTGACAACAAAGTAGGGCAAAACAATTGGTGATATCTGGGTTTGGTCCACGGACTCACTTCCCTGTTCGGTGTCGATTGGCCCAGATGTCCACAAACATCGGACGCGCCCACTGATTGGTCAGTAAAAAACATGAGGTGCATCATATTTTTTGAAACGCCCGCCCTGTTGGATTCGTGGACAGCAGCCGTTGTCTGCGGACAGTGCGGTAAACACATAACATTGCACTGGCTAATGAGCATGGGATGGGATATGGCCTTAAAAAAGCAGAAAATCAGTAATTTTCTTCCCCAATGTCCGCAAACAGTCCGGGCCAGTCCTGTGATGTCCGCTAACATCCTAGATGTTCGGGGCATCTATGGTTATTTTTGCATTACAGGGTTGGTGAAAAGCAGTTTTTGGATGGCTTATAACTTTGGCGCCACTCAATGAAACTGCATGATATTTTGTAATTTTATTCTAGCCCTGATTCTGAATGTGTGGTGCTGTTTTGTCAAGAGGGGGAAAAATTAGAGGGGGGGCCTCAAAACATTTCAAAGGCTTATAAATATGGTGTCATTTGATGAATCTGCACAAAAGTTTGCAAACTGATTTTAGATCTAGATGTAAATGTTTATGCAAAGTGTGGTGGGAATTTGTCAAAGGGGGCTAAATTAGAGGGGTGTCTCAAAATGTTTTAGATGGCTTATTACTTTGTTGCCATTTAACGAATGTTGACAAATGTTTTCAGATGGATTAAAAAAGCAACCTTGAATGCTTGTGCAAAGTCTGAATAGATTTTGTCAAGTGGGGCTAAGTTGTATAACTATTGTACGTACATACATTTTGCCACTTTTGAAAAAAATAAAACACAGGCGGATTTCAAGCAAACTCGTGTAAGGAGCTTTGGCAAGGCCCTGAAAGCATGGGTTTGCAAATGTATCCATGTTTTATTTTTTGGTAAGTGTCATAATGTAGGTAAAACAAATAGTGATATGCCTTTGGTGACATAGGTATAGCCTGCAGCCATGGGCAGTGGGCAGATTGTCTGGGTCATAGCATAAGTTCATGAGCCGGACAATCTGGATACTGACAATGACCACGAGGGACAACCAATGGGGATAAAGTGTCCATGCCCACCAGGGACTATCTATGTGGTAAAGTTTTTCGAAATTGGGATAGGTTTGAAAGGGAAAAAATGTGCGTGTGGTAATATGGTGATAGGGTTCTCTCTTCGCCTTCTGCAGGCCACAATGGAAAGGGAAGAGGGCCTCTGTATGGAGTGCCATGTTCCCATTCCATGGTGGCCATTGTAGTAAAGGATTTTCTTTCCTACAGCGGGACCCCACACGCGTCCCGGTATAGGAAGAGAAATCCTTTTTTTTTAGCACCCTGGGTTAACGCTTTGGCAACCCAGGCTACTAACGGCCTTCATACCTTATTGCTGGCGCTGGAACGGGGGATGAACGCCACTTTATTCCTATTAGCATAACACAAAATGCTAAAGGAAATGTTGTAAAATCTTATTGAGTCTGTGTACTTTACTGAGAAATATAAAGTAGATGGAGTCCATAAGATTTTCTTTAGATCTATTTTTTAACTGTGAAAGGTGGTTCCTAAAGGAATCTTTTTGTTGTTTCTTTCTTTTTCTTTTTTTTTTTGCTGTGGAGGTGCGGAGGTTAGCATGTAAGGTGGGCAGGGAAATGAAGGAAAGAGGTACCAAGCACTAATATGCAGGGGCAGGTGGACAGAGGAATATGTTGCACATGTGTTACATCTATGGTAGGAGGTAGTGTTTATCATGCTCTTTGATTACAGCTTCAAAAGCACTTCAAAATTGCTCCCCTGTCAAGTGGTTTGTTGCAGTACATACAGAGGACTGTTGTCTATGAAAGAAATGGATCAACAGCCTCCTTACTTGCTTGCAAGGTAGCTGGTGGGGTTTTCTGTCCTGCAGAAGTAAGCTTTGTGGTTACAGTACTGGTTGAAGAAGCTGAGGTGGAGGAAGATAGCCTTCTACCTGCTAAGTAAGGAACAGCCTTTTTGAGAGCATTGCAGTGGTCGGATTGGGTGTGGAGGTGCATGGAGGTGGACCCGTAGGAGTACTGTCAAGGTAGTACTTGACTGAGTACAACGGTGCACTCAGTGCATTGCACTTTGGTAGCTTTAGTCTTTGGTACATTCCTAACAGTGGTAAAGAACTGCCACGCCCATGATTCTCTCTTGATAGTAGTGGTAGGCACTTCCTCTACCTCATCTTCTTGGTCCTTGTCATTGTCTTTGGAAGTAGTGCTCTGTTTTTTGTTGTGGAGGTCCTCCAGCTGGTGGTGGTGGCGGCTCTTGGGGAGGAGGGATGGCAATAGCTGATGCTTTTTTTAAGATAAATAGCAGTTTTCCTAATATTCTTCCAAGTATGTGCTCTGTCCTGGATTGTTAATGGTAACGAGTAAGAATAGGTATAGGAGCTGTGGAAGGGGAACATTTTGAGCTTGAAAGTTCCTAGATCAGTAGAACGTGCTGATCCGAAGTGTCTGCAAAGCACGGACCCGATTATGAAGTGCGGACGCGTTCATCGACGGACACAATAACAGTGGAAAAAGTGTTAAAAATGATGCTAGAGGGTGGGAAATGGCAGAGATGTAATGTGAAACTTTGTACACATGTTGCTATATTGTGGTAAGCATGATATTAGTAAGGTGTAGGAAATTAGCATGCATTGGTAAAACCCATGAACTTCACAGAAGAAAATGTGTTAACTGGACTTTATGGTGAAGTTGCACTAATAAAAACCTATGAAATTCGATGAAAAAACTTTTCTAAAGGGACGTTATGGTTACAAGTGAAGCTAAACTTTGTGATGTCATCTTAGATGTCCTGGGTGTTAGTCTTAGCAGTGCACCGAGGTGTCACGAGTTATGGTTGCTAAGCCACCATAACTGGCGAATTTCAAGATTTTTTTCGGTTTTACTTGGAACTATAACGTCCCTTTATCAACGTTTTTTCACTGAATTTCATGGGTTTCTGTTAGTGCAACTTAAACATAAAGTAGAGTTTTTTCATTGAATTTCATATTTATTTATTTTATTTTATTCATTTATTACATTTGTTACATGCCCAAACCCTGGGGTATCACAACGTAGTTACAGATATTTTGATTATAAATGGGTAGCATTCACAGTACCTACATTTGCATTCATTTCTACATAGACTTGCATGTTTTAGCGGCATTAGTTGTCATTACATAATACATATTTACATATTTTCATATAAGAGGTGCAGTTCATCCTTTTGTTGGTATCTATCTGGGAAAGGGGTGGCCAGACTGGTGTTAGCTGGGTAACAGCTAACTAGAATTGGTTAAATAACCAGGTTTTTAATAACATTTTGAAGCACTGGAAGGAGGCTTCCTTTTTGATGTTTGTGGGGAGTGTGTTCCAGTGATTGGGGGCCATGACCGGGAAGCTACTTCCCCCTGCTCTGGAGTATTTGTAACGCAGGACAGAGCGAAGAGGATTTTTGCTTGATCTGAGTGTTCTGTTTGTAATTTTTTGGGCTATTGAATTGTTGATATATATGGGTGCTTTTTTCGCTAGCCATTTAGGGTAACACACAGGGCTTTGAAGATAATTCTAGCTTTGATATGTAACCAGTGGGTCTCCCTTCTGATATTGGAGATGTGGTCTGCACTAGTTGTAGTTTAGCCAGATTGGTGTTAGAGGTGCCTAGCAGAAGTGCATTACAGTAGTCAAATTTGGACAATATCAAGGCCCTGACTAGGTTAGTGCAATTGTTGGGCATGAGGAATTGGCAGCTTAAGGCAATTAATTTAGAGGTGTAGGAGGTGGCTGAGGATAATGCATTCACAAGTTTAGTCATGATTAGTTTAGCATCTAGGTGGACACCTAGCATTTTTGCCTGTTTGAGTACTGGAATAAGAGTACCATCAATGTTGATTGATGTGTAATTCCGGTGGAGTGCATTGATTTTGGTTAGGGAGCCCACAATGAGAATCTCTGTTTTTTCATCATTGAGGCATAGGCTGTTTTGTATTATTGTGTACATTTTATTGATGGTAGTAGTGTCCAGGACGTAGTTACCTGTGATTGGGATGAGGATTGGGGTGTCATCAGCGAAGTTGGTGTAGATGACACCCATGGCATCCAGTGCTGCAAATAGGAGCTTTCTGTAAGCATTGTAAAGGGTGGGCAACAGACAAGATCCTTGTGGCACTACTATAGGTACCGGGATAGGGTCTGCTGCTTCTTTGCCAATGGAGACTCTGGAGGTACGATCAGCTAGAAAGGATTTTACCCCCCAAAGGGTGGCTTCCTTTGAGAAATTGAAGTCATTTGCTAGTATGGTGCAGAGTTTATCATGGTCCACACAATCAAATGCGGCAGACATGTCTAACAGCAAAAGAATACAGAGTTTGCCTGCATCTCTTATGGCATCCATCTGGATTTTCAAATCGAGAAGTGCCGGAGCGAGTACCTCGAATATTGTTTGCTGGCCGTATCTTCTGCATGTGTCTCTTTCTGCATTGCGGCATAAACTTCACTCGTATTTTCTTCTGGAGGACGTCCCTAGAGGCAACACCTCATCTGCCTGACTTCCTGACTTCCTACTCAGGAAAAGAAAAAAAGGTGACTTTGTGGCACGTTGTGCTTGGACTTTGTGTATTGTGTACTGTGTTGTGTACACGCACTGTGCCTCCTGCACGTTGATTGTGGACTAGGATTATAACACAAGCACGTTCTGTGCTTCGTGCACGTTGTGCACGTAGTGCTCAGTGGGCGTGTTAGAATAGAACTTCACTGAGTCCAACTGCTTGTTCCTTTAGCTGTCTTTTTTTTATTTGTTTATCATCTATAGGACTACAGCCCAATAACCACTCCCCAGTGGTGGCCGCCCCCTCCAGCCTCCTTATCAACAGTGGCATTTGCGCACCCGCGCGGCACACCGGAGCCAGTACCTCAAGTACAGTTTTCTGTTCGCTGGGCGAGGGGCGCGGAGTGGGAGTCAGACATTAGCAACCTGGCACTCAATTCCCGGTACTCTGTATTTGAAAGGCTGCATTAATTTTTTCATTCTTATGCAAGTACTTCTACTCTTGCTTACATTAATCCTAGTCCCAGTGACAGTTGCAATGTATACATTTGCCGGTGGTGAAATCACAAACATGGCTTATAAACTCATGACAAATATGCCTCCATCCACCCCAAGTTTATACGGCAGATCTACAAGTTCTTTACCTCAAGTCTTTCAAGAGGAGTTCAGGGTGCCCCCACAAGTTTTTTACTCGGCCCACTCAAGTATTCCAACGGGCACCTCGCACTCCACAAAATCAAAGTTTACCTTTGACAATAATGTTGACGAATCAATCGTCTCTATCTCTTCAATGTCAATTTCCCATTTAGGGAACACCAATCAAACTGAGCACTCTAACATACAGGAAAAACCCATGTCCTCAGAAACTCCAAGTGCGAGTGTCAACCCACGACCACTATCTGACATTACAATGTTAGCCTCTACTCATAATTGCCCGCGTCTTTCTTCCTCCCGTATTGTTATTTCCCCAATCACTTTTCCCTCATTAGTGCAGGATCGATCTGGAATATCTATTCATGCCAGTCAAAATGAGTCTCCTATTTCATGGAGCACTAACTACTATCCTATGGTTGATCCCTCATGCAGCAAAGCTACACTCTTTTTCTCTACCTACTCCAAGAACATCTAAAAAAGTTTCTTCAGACCTATTTTCTCAACATACAACCATGATTCAACCGGCCTTGATAGCCATCAACACAACTATCATGAGTCTGTGCAAATTGTTCGAATCGTTAGACACAAAAGTGTCACATCAATCCAAACAGTTTGATGACTTAATGAAGTGGTTACTGGCTCATTACAACTCCTCGAAAAATGTATCTCTGTCCACTAGAGCGGGGAAAATAAACAAACCACCTGAGAGAGAGGTGGAAGGGCAAGCCTTGATGACCAAGGTCCCTCTTGCCAGTGTAACAGAGGCATCTCGTTTGGAGGTATGCCTCTGATTACAGGTGTCATTCGACCAATTGATCAAACAACTAACAACCAATTGTCTGTGCAAGGTCTCGCATCCACAGCTCACTCGCCTCAAAAATGCGAGTCTATGGCTCCACGGCCTCCACCAAGGCCAACCGCTGTACGAAAAAGTAGCCAGGGACTAAGTCATCTTGATGCCCTAAAAGCGAGAAATCCAAAAGTTGCTTCTCAAAAGCCTCTTGCATTAAAAAAAGAACATGGCAAATATAAAACAAACTAAAAAGACGCTGAATTCATTCTTTAAGGCCTTGGGTAAATCTACCACCTTAAAGGAGAAAGCAATTAATCCTTCTGTTCAAGCTAATATTCCTTTAGCTTTTCCTTCCTCAACACTTCCCTTATCTCCATTAGCTCTGACTGACATGATAAGAACCATCCCTATACAAGACGCCTCACAACCAGTCTCTTCAAAATCACATAACGGACAGCTTTTGGTACCCTCGAAGTCAGCCAAACCGGACATTGATCTACATGTATGTGCCCCTTTGTCTCCATTGTCGCAGCTGGTCTTATCCATAGATCGTAATATTGAGGCAGATAAACAACTAGCTGCTTTGAAACTACAAAATGCTGCAAACATGAAGTCTCTTTCGAATGCTTTCACTTCTGTTCCAATGGGCCCTTTATTGTCCAATACTACAACCAATCTAGAATTAGCAGGGCCCCACCCAGACAAACTTCTATCCCCCGTTGCGGTGGACCCTGCTAAAATATCTGGTCTTCAGAGTCAGCAGAATTTGCCAGACACTTATGATGCTTCTGTAACTAGGACCCAGCTGGAGAATTTTAGACTAAAAATAGATGAATATCTGGCTTTTAACTTAGCAAAAGCACAAAGTTCCTCTGTTCCAGCTCTGTTCCAGCTCTGCAGCAGCATCTGGTGGTCAACTGTTTCAGAGACCACATACTACATGGCAAGCTGAACAAGAAATAGGTGTCCATACCCAAGCCAGTAAAAATATTGACACCCACCACTCGCAATGGGCTCCAGAAAAAGCAAATATGCAGGCAGTCTCACGTCATTTAAATCCTCGATGTGGGCAGTTTTTCACGCTGATTTTAAAATGCAGAGAAGGAAATTTCCCATGCTATGATTTGAATCGACAAAGTGTTCTAAACTTATTTAGAGATATTGCTGACTTACGAAATCTGGCTTCTACTGACATAGAGCAAATCGAATTCATTTCAGATTTTACATGTTCAGTAGTCAGATTGTGGATCCCGTCTGGTCTAGTCCGAGATGCCATCTAGAATGCAGTTGTTCAGCATGGACTTTCTCATTGCAGAGGACCCAGAGAAAGTACCCCCAAAAACTCAACATCTTACTCGACAATCTAATATTTATCAGGGAGTGCAGAGGCAGACTGGTGAGGCACAAAGCAAAGCTCCTTATCATCAGTAACCATTAGCAGTATGCACTAAAGATTCTATTCTGTTTTTAAGCTGGAATACAAGGGGCCATTCTCATCTGCACTCCTCTTTTGCCTCCTTTGCCAAAGTTCACCACCTGATAGCCCTCCAAGAAACCTGGCTCATCACGTGTCCGGTCTGGGACGGTTATGAGATCTCTCTTCTTCCTGCAATTCCGAGTAGTGGGCGCCCTTCAACAGGCCTTCTAGTGGGGGCGCATAGAACCAGTGGTTTTTCCATCACTCCCTGGGCCTCGGTAGGAGCCCAGATCCAATTAGTTCTAATCTTGGGAGATTCCCAGGAACTGGCCCCAGTAATGTCTATCGCAATACCACTACCATGGCCGATGATGTATTTTATGATGGTCTGAATGAGATAATTTCCAGGCACTCCATCACCCACACCATTATTGCAGGAGATCTCAACTTGGATTGTCAAGACAAAATCGATATGTGTATGTCCGCAATAAAATGGACAAGCATCATGTCTGATCGCAATCTATGCAAGCTAAATGGCTCTGTCAAGGGTGATGTTCACTCAAATTACACATGGCATCGCAGGTCTAGCACGAGTACCTTAGATTACATCTACATGAGCCCAACACTGTTCCAAAATGTACAACATCTTTCCATCAGTGATCACCCTAATAGTGATCATTGTCTGCTAGTTGTACAGATCACATGGAAGTTTGAGCATGTCCTCAATAATCGAGGCGTACACGCTGTGGCCACAGTAAACACCGCAAGAATTCGTCTCAGATGGAATATTGGTAAAATTCAGTATCTCTCAAACATCTTAGAAGCAGATGAGTGGCATTGTAATGGTGAAGAATATCCAGATCTTTTGAAACCTTACATGCAAAATATTACCATCTTGCGTCACAATCGTGTTCGTCATCCACATACTTTTGATCCTGAAATTAAGTGTAGGAAAGCTGAATACAGAAAACTTAGGAAAGAAATACTTTCCCTGAATCATCCATCTTGTTGGCAACTTCTAAGAACTGCTAAATGGCGATATAAAAACTGGCTTAGGAATAGGAAATCGCTACAGTTTCAGCGTGATAGTATCACAATGCAAGTTGCCATGTCTAACAAGAAAACAGCACTTATGTGGCAGCTATTAAATAATCAAAGATCCAATCTGCAGGGGGACACACAAATAAATGGTGCCTTGGAAGCTGACTGGATCAAGCATTTTTCCTCCTTATATGCCGACCCCACCTTCGATGATCTCAAGTATATTCCATCAACAAATTCTGCTTGGCAATTACAGCTGTCCGAAACATCAATTTGTTCCATCATTATGCTAATCAACTCATCCAGAGCGTAAGGACCAGATGGGCTATCTAATTACATCTTTAAGGCACATCCTGATGAATAGGCACATATTCTCTATCTCATCTTTGAGAAGATCTTACTCACCCTCATGATTCCCAGTTCCTGAAAAACATCCCTCATAGTCCCAATTTTCAAGAAGGGCGATCGTAGCCTCCCAGTCAACTATCGGCCGATCGTCCTTCTCGATGCTCCGGGAAAAGTTTTTGCCAAAATGATTCTTGCTGATTTGAATGATTGGACCTTGCAGGCACACTTGCGTGATCCCCATCAAACAGGTTTTGTTGCAGGCATGGGTACTTCCATCAATTTATTCACATTAAATTCGATCAAATTACAATCTCATCAGCAGAAACAACAATTATTTTTCGCGTTCATTGACCTCAATGCAGCGTTCGACTCAGTGAGCCGGGTCATTTTACTAGCGAAACTGCAGAGAGATCGTTGTCCTGCAACATTATTAGATGTGATATATGCTCTACATTCTAAAACATCGATCAAAGTTCGCCTCACCCTAGATGGTATGTTGTCAAAACAGATTAATACTTCACGAGGCCTCAAACAAGGTTGTCTCCTGGCATCAGCGCTATTTAATTATTTCATTCAAGATGTCAGATTTGATTTGTCCACTGTGATCTCAGACTCCCCGAAATTAAATGGCCATCCAATTCAAACCCTCTTATATGCCGATGATTTGGTACTCATTTCTAAAACACAAGTGGGTTTACAACGGCTGCTGAATGCCTTTTTTATTTATACTCAGAATAATGAATTTAAAATAAATCTTTCTAAAACTCAAATTGTAGTTTATTCTCCCAAAAGGCGATGCCCACTTTCTTATGTATGGACCTTTAATCAAATCCCTATAAATAGGGTGCCTTATTACAACTATCTTGGCATTGTTTTCGAAAGTTTAATTCATCCAACAGGCCATTTAATTCGTCTTCACACAAAGCTAACATCATTGACATCACAAGCTGCCATTCTAATGCGCAAATATGGTACATTTTCAATATTACCAGCATGGCATTTCTGGTCTGCGAAAGTAATTCCAACTTTACTATATGGGCTTGAAACCTTCCACGAAATTCCTACTTTACAATTGGCCAGATGGGAGGCAAAATTCTGGCGCCGAATATTACATCTTCCAAATTGTATTCCAGTCCCTTGGATAAGATACAAACTCGGTTTAATCTCTGTACAGGCCATCTTGAATTGGCGCCAATGCTCTTGCTAATTTTGTCAGATGTCTCATTAGACCTATTATTGCAGAATCCAGAAAAAGCTAAAATGAAAATATATTACACAGATTGGATTCTGACCCAAGCTCGATGTCTTGCTTATAAAGACGCCGATGAAATTCGATTCCCACACAAAAAAATGCGTACATTACCAGCTTATTTAATTTTCTGTCCATCACACAAATATCGGAACAGTATCTTAAGATTACGGTTTAACTTATGGGTCACCAGAGAGTTACAAGTTAAAAGGAGACTGCTGAGTAGATCGATGAATTTCTGTTGTTTTTGCACCTCGATGGACACTCGTGAATCCCTGATGCACCTCATCGCGGAATGTAACGCTCTTTGATCTTTACGAGCAACTCACTTGACGAGACATTACAATTATCTACGTTACAGACCTCAAGACTTGTCCTGGTCTCTAATATTAGGCTCAGGTTACTTACCGTTACAGATTGCCACTGAAAACTTTTTATCAAGTTTAAATTTGGAGATCAAGTGACATCTGTCATCACTTTTGACCCCCTGCTAAAGCCAAATATTCCAATTTATGTTCGCTGTATCAGTGTTTTATTCATATTGGGGTGCATATCTGCATGAGAGAACATGAGAGAAAATTGTCATCACCAAATTGTATACAGTTTACACTGAGTTCTGCTTGTTTTAAATTTCACACAGTTTGATTTTTATATGCATATCTATTTTGTATTTGTATTTGTATTTGAAAGGTTGATTTATTTCAACTAAAAAAAAAAAATAAAAAAAAAAAGCCGTTTCGGTACTGTGGTTGGGCCAAAATCCAGATTGTCTAGCTCCTAAGAGGTGGTTTTGTTTGAGATGGGATTGAATTTGGGTGTAGGCTATTTGATCTATTATCTTCAACAAGAATGGGACTGTGGTTATTGGTCAGTAGTTTGTGGGCACTGTCGAGTTCAAGGATGGTTTTTTCAAAAGAGGGGTCACCCATGCTTCTTTTATACTGGCTGGGACTGTGTTCGTATTAAACAAAGCATTAACAAAATTAGTAATGATGGGAGTGAGTGTGGGGGCACATAGTTTGACTAGATGGGCTGGGAAATTGTCCCCTTTCCAGTTAGAGGCTTTTAGTTTAGATATAGTGTCTAATACTAGAGCTTGAGTAACAGGAGTGAATTGGAATGGCATGTTCACATTGTCATTAATTATGTCAACAGTAGCAGTGGGTATGTTTTTGTTAGCCAGAAGCTTTCTTTTTGTAGTGATTTTGTTTTGTAATAATTGAATTTTAGAAGCTAGTGCATTCTGAATGGTGGTACACCACTCTTTGCTGTAGTTAACCAATGCAGAAGATGGGATTGGATTTTCCAATTCTCTGAGGATTGTGAAAATCTCTTTGGAGTTTGATGCTGCATTTCTAATGCGCATGTTGAATATGTTAGCTTTATGAGTGATAATCACTGTTTTGTATATTTTATTGGCTACTAGGAATGCATTAGCCGAGTCTGTTGTAGGATTTTAACTGTGGAGGTGTTACAACTATCTATTTGTGCCCCTGAGCGACACTAGTTCATCATTGAACCAGAAACGTGTATGTTTGTCTGTATGTCTTGTTTTGGTTGTAATGAGCACTAGTGAGTCAATGGTAGTTGAGAGACACTTATGATAAATGTCTGCAAGGCAACTGGGGTTGCCAATAATTGGTGTGTAGGTTGATAGGGCTTCTTTAAGGATAAGTCAGAGGTTGTCTGTGGTTAGCTTCTGGATGTTTCTATTTTCATAGATGTCCACTATTTCGGGAATAGGGTGACATTTCTCATTACTGCTTAATGTGAAATTGATAATGTGGTGATCTGTCCAATCAAGTGGTAGGATAGAATCGATGGAATTTTGAGAGTTTAAGGTGAGTATCCAATTGAGTATTCTACCCTTGTTATGGGTACGAGCATTCACTAGTTGTGTGAAGTTCATATCTGTGAGGGCAGTGTGGAAGGCATCTGCTTTGTGGTCTTGCTTCTTATTAAATCCCAAATTGATGTCACCAAGGATGATGACTCTGGTGTTCGGTTTAATGTAAGGAGTTAGGAAAATCAGGATATCTGAGTCCGGGTGGGTGTTATTATTGGGTGATCTATAGATAACCAGAATGTTGGTTGTTGTTTTGGATTTGATGTAACTTTGGCTAGGAGAAGTTCATATCCTTCTATTGGTTCCGTGGGACAAGATCTGATTTGCAGGTTGGTTTTGGCTAATATGGCTATGCCATATTATATATGCCAACTTAACCATAACGTCCCTTTAACAACGTTTTTTTTTACTGAATTTCATAGGTTTTTAGTAGCACAGCTTAACAATAATATCCCTGACTTCATGTACATGTAACATGGAACATACTGAACCCCCTCTACTGAATTTGATGTCCACAAACTCTTCCTAAGTCCGCGGACAGGCGCGGACAACAGCAGCACTACCCAAAAAGTCTGGGGGGTATCTTTAATTGTTACATCATAACATATGAACACTGCACAAATTCACAAACCAGCACACATACACATTATATGTAGTAATAAATAAGAAGTTTAACCCATATATATAATACATCAACCATTCATTTAAATACAATATGTTCTAAAATGGAATATACCAAAAGAAGAAAGATAGGCTTCCAACATGATTACCTCACAGAAACTCCACAACTAAGAGCAACAGCAGATCTACAGACCAGTAAGAACACACCTTACCAGAAGCTAGTAAGTGTACTTCATTTTACTCATATATTTCTAAAATTTCTGTATTAGATACAAAAAAAGTGATATAATTTTTTGTTTTTCTCACAGAAATGTCTAGTACTCTGGAGTGGCTAGAGGAGCATTTCCCACGTGAGGAAATGTCTGAAGATAGTGAACCTAATGGTAGACACTTTTCTATATAAACCAATTAATAAATATTATTTTATATACATTTAACATATACACTTTTTTTTGTACAGACCATGCAAACATTGAAAATAGTAAATGAAAAGAAAAATTGGATAAGACTCTCCAGCGCATGGAAGAAAAAATTGACATACTCATGGAAAATTTCAACAATTTAAAAAACTTTGTGGAGGATCACTTGAAAGAAAAAACTAGATACCATTGTCCCACATGTACCTGTCCCCCCTCACCATATCCCAGTCAATTATCCCCAAACCTTCTCCATGAACAAAAACGTTTTGATGAGACTTCCATCCCTTCTTCACCTCATATGAATCCTCTTGAAACCCCCAATTCTCCTGTGTTTGTCTCAGTTTCTGCTTCACCTTCTCAGTCATAAATTTAACATCCATATATATTGAAGTAAAATTATTATATTGTGTCCTAAATAATTTCTTGTTTTTTTTAAAAAGCAGTTGAGGTGTCCGTGTCCAGCGGGGGTTTCCGGAATGTCCGTAAAGAAACGAAAATGGGGGCGTCCTAAGGACACTATACCAGCCCGTACTGTTCACATGCAAGTTGAAACTGTTCTAAGAACACACCTGGTGTTCGGGATGTCCGCCGTTAATCAAAATGGAGGTGTTCTAAGGACACTTTACCTGTCCGTACTGTTGGCAGGCAAGTTGAAACTGTTCTAAGAACACAAGAGGTGTCTGTGATGTCCGTAATTAATCAAAATGGAGGTGTCCTAAGGACACTATACCTGTCTGTACGGTTCGCTAGCAAGTTGAAACTGTTCTAAGAACACACAAGATGTCCGGGATATCCACAATTAACCAAAATGGAGATGTTCTAAGAACATTATGCCTGTCCGTAATGTTCGCATGCAAGTCCAAACTGTTCTAAGAACACATTTGGTGTCCGGGATGTCCCCAATCTAACTAACACACACGGTGTCCTGAAAAGTTAGTAAATAAACAAAATGGGGGTGTCCTGAGGACGCTAGACCTGTTTGTGCTGTTCGTAGGCAGGTTGAAACTGTTCTAAGAACACATCAAGTGTCCTGGAATGTTCGTAAATAAGCAAAATGGGGGTGTCCTCAGGACGCTATGCCTGTCCTTATTGTTCGCAGGCGAGTTCAAACTGTTCTAAGAACACAGGCAGTATCCTGAAATGTTCGTAAATAAACAAAATGGGGGTGTCCTGAGGACACTATACCTGTCCGTACTGTTCGCAGGAAGGTTGAAACTGTTCTAAAAACACATCAAGTGTCCCGGGATGTTCACAAATTAACAAAATGGGGTGTCCTGAGGACGCTGTGTCTGTCCGTATTGTTAGCAAGCGAATTGAAACTATTCTAAGAACACAAGCAGTGTCCTGAAATGTTTGTAAATAAACAAAATGGGGGTGTCCTGAGGACGCTCTGCCTGTCCATATTGTTCGCAAGCGGATTGAAACCATTCTAAGAACAAACGCCTGTCCGTAACTGTTCGTTTCGCTTGTGTCACACTTTTAATTAGTTTCAGGACCCGAACAGTGTCCGTAGAACACCAACATGCATGCACAAAACATTTTCAGTGCATTTGGTGTCCTGTGGACACCCTTTCCCTTCGCGGTCATGTTCGCGAAGCCATCATGTGACCGCGCCCATGCTGAGCATGTGTTCTGACTGTGGACACTGTTTGTGTCCCCGAACAATTTAAAACTACCTTTTCAGGAAATCCACAATATTTTTCAATGACAAGTCCCAGACAGTAATCCTGACTTTCTACATACTTTTTGGGACTTTTTGAACCTTTTTTATGGTGTTCGATGTGACTGCGCACAGCGCGGGTGTCCGCGAAGCGCGCACAAGCACCCCTATCAAAGGCCACACCCCAGAGCTCATCCTCATTGTGTTTCTGGCTATTTTATAGAACACAGTGCATTTTTGCTGCCAATTTTCCAGATTTTTTTCTGAAACCTGATGTCATCCATGGCTGCACTACTGCCACCTGGTGCTACATCTGCATCAGCACCACCCCCAGCCCTCCACCACCACCACCTCCACAAGGGCCTGAAGAGAGGAGCAGGAGTGAGGATGCAGATTAGGATGAAGAGGATGGCGAGAATGAGGTAGTGGAAGTCCCTACCACCAGCACTCGCCGTGAGTCTTGGGTGTGGCGGTTATTTACCATTTATGGTTACGTACCTAAGGCGCGTGTGAACAAAGTCACCTGCAACCAGTACAAAATGGTACTGAAGTGCAGGAGGCCTGGTTTGTGCAGCTTTGGTACGACTACTATGAAGCAACACCTTAGGTCGTTCCGCGGTAGGGCCGTTCGCTATGTTGTACCTTGTGAGGAGCGTAGTAGGTTGACTTCCTCTACTACGATCCTGTCACCACAAGGAACACTCCTGTGGGACAGCGTATTCCTCCAGCTGCCTCACAGGCCATTTGCAATGCTGATGACCCTTACCTTTCGAGGGTCACAGTTGAGTGTACGTACTGTGTTGCAGTACTCTGCAGGGGGGAGAGACTTCAAAGTGCTTTTGAGACTCTGGTCTCAGAGCACTAGAAGACCTGCTCACTATCTAAGTAAGGCCCACCCTGCATCTTCCTCTCTCCACCCGCCCTTCTTATCCCGTGGTTGGTGTCCCCCCTTACCCTCCTTTTCCCTCCTCTCCTAGTGTGTCGTGTGTAAAAAAACACAAAAAAATAAAACAACAAAAATAAAAAAAAGGCTCTTTTCAGAGCCGCCTTTCACAGTTTAAAAATAGTAGTGGAAAATAAATGGAGCAGGGCCTTGTGTATTTTTTAGAAGTCGGCGGACAGTTCACGGACATCTACAATTTTGGGGTGCTGCCCTATCATAAACATTGCACTTTTGTCTGGGAGGAAGTGGTGGCTCTGAAAAGAGCCTTTTGGTGGTGTTTGTGTGTGTTTGAAAAACTTGAATTGGTCAACACCTACTACAAAATGGATGGCTGTAATTCCAAAAAAGGTTGCAATGCATTTTGTACATTTCTCAGAAAAATCTGATTTCCAGCATAAGTAAGATGGACTCCATCTCTGCGAAAACAATGCATGTGCCACGAAACATAATATTTTCATTGTGAAAAGAGGACATGCCAACATCTCTCAGAAAGGCACAAACAGCCTTATAGACATTGCGCCTCGCTTTCTCCATTTGTGGACCAAATGAAGAAGAATGCAGCCATATTTGTCTCTGTGCCATCCGAGAAAAAATTACTTGAGAATTTGGAAACATGTCCATGACCTTCCCAAGTCCTTCTTTCATTGCAAATTGCGAAGAAATTCCAGACACATGTCCTAAACTATTCCCTTCACAATGAATTATCATTATGTCTGGATGATGCTCTGTCTCCAAAGTAGCACAGAGAGGTAATAAGTCCAACCACTTCATTCCATGTACTCCATGCCAGTGCACTTCCACTTGTGGGAATCCAAGATCTACAGCTACTCCACAGATTTCTGTATGCACCTTCAACCAATGTGTCCATGAGTCTCCCAAAATCCAAACAATCTGTTTTCTGAAACACACAGCCATAGCTATCTGTTCTTCTCTCAGGAAATAGAGTATCTGACAAACTCTCTCCTGGCACAACACACCCACTAAACTTTACTGAACAATCCCTTGCTCTGATCATTCTCATTAGCTTGCCTTCCCACCCCAAATTCCCCCTATGTAACACGCGATGTCCGCGGACTACCGCCATGTCTGCGGACATATCGTAACATGGACAGCCCTTCTACCATTTCCACTTCACTCTCTGTGCCATTCCCTCATTGGATATAGCTAAGCAGTCACACGACCATCCACCAATCACATCCCAGACCTCTACATCTAACTCCATCATCATAGATCAGCACTTCAAATATACTGTTAATCACTCTGAGTACAAGTGTCATATCATTGGAAAGCACCTACTACAAGAAATACTGTACAAGTCTCCAAGATATCTACTTGCAGCTGCATGCATATCCATATGCATGAACACAAACTACAGGTATGCATATTTTCTGTATAGTACATGTACAATTCTTATACATTCATATAAACAGATTAACTGACTTTTAACTTGTATAACCTATAAAATGAACTTACTGTCATTTTTCCCATCTGCTATAATGAACTGTCACTTCCAAACCTATCTGCTATTTAATTTCTTTTTACACACACATTTGCAAAGCATGTTGAACTAACATATTTAAAGTAAAATATAAAGACTGCACATAGTCAAACAAAATTGCATGCACACACTATGTTCAAATATCAAACAACAATACTTGTACAAAAACATAAAAATCAATGGGCCTCATTACACAGTAGGCGGTAAGGGTTAACGGTCACCGGTAATGGTACTGGTGACCGTTAACCCTTACCGCCTTACTATGAGGTCCCTTAGTACCTTGGTGCTAATTACGGCACCGCAAATTTGCGGTACCGTAATTAGCACCTTCCCCATTCCCATTATGCCCTATGGGGCAAAAATGGGAATGGGGAAGGGCAATGGTGGAAGGGGGAATTACCGCCCCGCCAACCTTGGAATAGGGCGGTAATTCCCCTTTCCACCAAGGCGGCGCTGCTATTTTACCGGCATGGACCAAGGTGCTAATAGCACCTTGGTCCACCGCCTAACGTGTAATGAGGCCCAATGTCTAAATTAACATCAGTGCTATAAACACACAAAATTACTAATTTGTTTCCTTTACAATTGCAGTGAAGACCACTCTCCTGAAAAGCAGCAGCGGAATTTGAAGTACAAACAACAACTAAGACGAAACCTGCTCATTCTACAAATAAAGTAAGTTAAATACCACCATAATATTTTTACTATTACTCAAACACACTGTGGGGTTAATTCATGCTATTTCTGCACCTAAAAACAGAGATTGTGCACCATTCCGTCCACAAATCCCCATTTGTTAAACAGAGATTTACAGGCAGAATGGCACACAAATCCCCATTTTTCAGCACACAAATGACATAACTCAGCCCCTAGAATTTTAATATTATAGAACAAACAACTGTTTTAATTCTACACCATTCGATTTACTATTTGTGCTTCTCCTCACCACTAGATTACTTTCTACTGTCATCTGAACCCCAGTTTAGGAGCACATAAATTCAAGAATACCCATCCCAACTAGTTCTAGTTGCCCAATGCACAATCACACACCATCACATACATCTTTATCATCATACTCAAACACTCATGCACACAGCACACATACATTGCAGAACACCCCAACACATGCCTTCTTTATTTTTTTCAACAGACCCTAAAAAATGCCTACCAAAAATCAAGTCCGTAGAAAGCAACACAGAAGTAGAGCAAATGAAAATAGAAGTATCCAAAATAAGCATCCATCTCTAGCAGAATGTGTACAAGAAGTTCAAACAAAATAGCTAATGCAATCATTTAGCAAAACAAAAGAAGCTTCAAGTACAGAAACTTCGCCTTTTCTATCAAAATGTAAAACGAAACGAAAACGATTAACAACAATTCAGCTATCACTACTGCTAAAACTTTTCCTATAAACCTTGATATAGTGCCAAGTAAGCATACCAAAAAAAGTATTTTAGCAAAAATGTTCCGCCGCAGAGTCCTTCAAAATCTTATAAAAACAGGGGAGAAATAATGCACAACCCTTAAAACCTCCGTAGAAAATTAATCTTAGAAGCTTTGATAGACAGTGCAATCCTTCTCAATTGAAAGTTATTTATTTTAGTGTTAAACAAACCGAAACCACTAACAAAACTAATGACTAAATTACAAAAAAAGACTTCTCAATAAACGAAATGTCAACAAAAATAACTTCTTAAATATATGTGGAGGTGAGTGGAGTCACACCACAAGCACATAACCATATTTTAATGAAGAAACAAACAATCAAAAGCAAACAAATACAATTGCCATACATAGCAGTGGAAGAGGCTATGAAAAAGTTAATAATACCATAATGGAACAAGAAACACTGCCTACAAAAATATCCCCAGAAAACTTAGAATGACCTCTCCATTCAACTGAACCAGAACGTCTAGTGTACAAATGGCCATGCACGTCAATGTGTAACATTCTGAAAAAATCTTTCAAGTCTTTACGCCAATTCCTCAATCAGTATGTGAAAGGCAAAGACAAAATCAAAATGAAACTAGTGCAAAATATGGATACCTTTCCAGTGCGCAAGTACACAGGACTACAAGGACATTCATTGGCCTGCATTTCAGGACCTACTTGCAAAACCACCTTCCATCATATCAAAATGATATCAACACATAATTGAACTATAAGAAATCTAGTCTATAAACTGTACTATGCTAAAAGTCCTGCTTTAGCACTAACCAATTTAAATAACATTCTTCAACATGGTACAGCAAAAGACCTACTTGAAGAAATCGACTATATCCAGAAAAAATATTTTGGAAGTGAAAGCCACGTACAGAATGAAATAGCTTTACAACAAATTAGCAACAATTCTACGCATGGCAACCTTCTACTACACACATGCAAAAAAGAAATACTGAAATTTAAAAGTACATCTGCTGAAGTACCAAACCATGTGTGTGTGTATGTTGCCGCAGAACTTTTTATAAAAGGAACACAAAAACTATAGACCTAACATACAAAATAGAAGACAATGAAGATTCTAAATGGTTTGAATTAGCTCTCTACCTTATAGAAGAAAACAAATACGAAATAACTGACCCCTTAATACATTGCAGTTACTGCACTATAAAACTTGACAACAACCAAACTCCTTCACGTGATATCACAAATAATTTGGAATTATTCCCACTACCAAAACCCCTACAACAAATCAATTTATATGAGAGCATCATAATTCAAACAGTACACCCCTTTCAAACAATAATGTGCCTTCAACCAAAAACACCAAAATTACCTCCCTCTGAATTGGTGAAAGGCATTCGTGGCAAAGTAGTGTATTTACCATTAGATCTAAAACAAAATGTGCACACTCTAGGAGTGCAACTTCCAATGCAGCAATCTTTAATTATCTTAGTAAATGTGTACCTACAAAAGACAAAAAAAATTGGCAACAACTTGTAGACTTACATATAGTAAGACAGGCCTTGCAATATCTAAAAGGCAATAATGAATACTACAAAGAAATTAAAATTGAAGAAAACTTGAAGGAAACCAGTGAAATAATTCAAGAGTCACCAGAAACTGGTCAATTTGAGCTTCTAGATCCTGCTACAGTATCCAATACTTTAGACCATTATACAATTCATCCATTGCACTCTAATGACACCGTAGAAGATGCCCTAGAAACGTACCAAATGCGACAAACTCAGGGATCACCAACAGCATATGGGAAAAAAGTATAGAAGCACTTGCTTTTCCTCTACTCTTTACTACTGACAAAAGAAGAAGGTACGATGATAGAGCTATTGAAAAAACACCATCAGAATACCGCTCGTTACGGATGTATTCTGAAGATCCCAGATTTAGACAAAATGTGGAATACATATTCCACCTACTCTTTGAAAGTGAACTAGCAACTCTATGTTATGGAGTTGCACACACATTAAAATCAGTAACCCACTTTCAAAATATGTCAGCTGCACAATTAATACAAAAAGTGCAAGAAAAGGTGAGGTTTTACAATCAAGTATTACAAATCTATGAACAAACATGCGTGGTACTAAAGAGTACTGGTTCCGACATCATGGAGATGTACGTTGTATGATAAGACACCTTGGCTCACCCACTTGGTTTGTTACATTAATGTTGTACAGAATATACATGGGAAGATTTACATGATTTCCTACGCATATCAAACAAAAACAAAACAAACATAGATATACTAACTCCTGGAGAACTTTGTTCTCTAGATCCTGTTAATGTTTAAAGATATGTTTATCATCGCTTCATTGCTATGCTACACTTTATTTGTAATAAAACTGTTCCTCCCCTCGGAGAAGTGCAACACTTCTTTTGGAGAAAAGAATAGAAAGCCAGAGGAGCACCACATATCCACATGCTTTTATGGATTAAAGATGCTCCTAAATTTGGTCAAGACAATGATTCCACTATGTTACAGTTTATCGAAAAATATGTCACTTGTGAATTTCCACCGGAAGCAACAAATAGTGATCTTCATGCACAAATTTTACAATTTCAAAGACACAAATGTGGAAAATATTGTCATCACATATACAAAAACAAAGGGAAATACTACACCAAATGCCGCTTTGGTTTCCCTAGACCAGTTACAAAAACCTGTCAAGTGAACAACTTCATGTCTTCAGTTAGACATACTGTTAAAGGTAAATCACCTAAAAATACATATCACATAAAAAGAACAAAAGAAGAAAAATACATCGATGATTACAATGAAATCATTGCCCTCTTATGGAAGGCATACATAGATGTGCAGTACATTACAGACAATTCCACTGCAGTTGCACGATATGTTACAGCATACTTAACCAAAGCAGAAAAAACAGAGCTTCAAGACCTCTGGAATGACCTGTCATCAGATAAAACACTGTCTCAGAAATTATACAGCTTGGGCATAAAAATGCTCTCCCATAGAGAATGTGGCTCCTATGAAGCAGCAGATTGTTTACCCGGTACCGCTTTGTATGGAAAATCTGAAAATATAGTATGGCTAAGTCTTGGTCCTGCTAAATCTAGAAAAACAAACTGTCAGCTGTTGTCACTGCCCCCACAGGTTTAGCTGCCTACAACATAGGAGGTGTCACTTTACACCGATTACTACTCCTCCCAGTAGAACACCAAAACAAATTAGACTATTACAAACTTTCTACAGAAGCTGCAATGGAACTACGCAGATTATTAAAACAAATGAAAATGCTACTAATAGATTAAGTGAGCATGGTCTCCAACCTAATGTTGGCTTTGATTCACCTCAGATTACAAGAAGTACTCAAAACAAACTACGAACAGCTCTTTGGAGGAATACACATTATTGTTTTCGGAGATCTTCTTCAATTGACACCAGTGAAAGGTGAGCCTATTTTTAAAACTTTAGGACACAAACTCTGCCATAAAACTGTTGGCAGCATAGGAAATGTCAACCTTTGGCAACATTTCCAAAACAGAGAATTAACAGAAAACATGCGGCAATCTGCAGATCTCACTTATGCCAACATCTTTGAAAGTATTAGAGTTGGTATAGTATCTCAAGAAGCACAAGCAATATTGAAAACCTGGCACATTCATGCACTTTATGGCGATAATGCATGTGCTATGGATGTTATGGAACAATTAGCACACAAAAATGTCAATTTTATGGCCTTAATGACAACTCTTGCAAGCTGTTTCAAATTCAATGAAACAATGTTAAAAAAAAGAAATGCAACCAATAATTGAAATTAGCGCCACAGACAAACTAGACGTACATGGTATGACACTACCCATGTGTGAGCAAGCCACAACAAGACTAAATAATTCAATCTCCAACACAGCTGCATTGGAAAAAATATTTAAATTATCCTTAAATTGTACAGTAATGCTTAAACGTAACCTTGACGTGGACCAAGGACTAGTTAATGGAGCACTGGGTACAGTTGTTGGCTTTCAAACATACCCACGTGACAACAACATTCAGTTTGTCAATATTCTCTTTGACAAACTTTCAGAAGTGAAAAGGATAGGACCCTCAACAGCTTGATTCCTTCTCTTCAAAGACATGTATGTACGCAGAGAACAATTTTCTCTAACTCTTGCATACACAGTCACCATTCATAAATCACAAGGGCCCTCATTACGACCCTGGCGGAGGTCCATGGTGCAATTTGCACCATGGACCATGGCGCAGAGCTGCCAACTCCGCCATGGGGGTTGGCGGACTTACCGCCCCATTCCGACCTTGGCGGGGCGGTTAGTCCCCAATCCCCATTTACCCTTCCCCATTCCCATTTTTGCCCCATAGGGTATAATGGGAGTGGGGAAGGCGTTAATTACGCCACCGTAGATTACGGTGGCGTAATTAACAAGAGGTCCCGTAGCGCCATGGATTTTTCCGCCCGGAAAATCCGGGCGGAAAAATCACCATGGCGCTACGGAAAGTCTTAATCTGGCGGAGAGGTACGCCATGCATTACGCTGGCGTATACCCCTCTCCGCCAGGGTCGTAATGAGGGCCAAGGTCTTACCCTAGACAAAGCATTGATAGATATTGGTAACACAGTCTTTAAAGAAGGCATGACCTATGTAGCACTATCACGCTTAGGTACACTTGACGGTCTATTTCTAATCAACTTCGATGCAAGTAAAGTAAACGCTGATATTCCTTGCATTTTAGAATACAATAGACTTCGTTCACTATACACCCCCTATCTAAAAACATATCCTGTTCCACAAAAAGTAAAAGAAGGACGACAAACTCAATAAAAGCACTCAGATACAGATCTACCTGGTCCATTTAAACTTTCAAATATAACTGGTGTAAGTTGCCACGCAAATGTATTAATGAATATTCTATTTCAATTACCACCAATTGTTGGCACCATTTACTTACACAGTACAGACCAATTTTGTTTGCAAATGTTAGTACTTCATAGAAATGCAATAAACAATCCTGACAACACGTATAGTGTTCATGGAATAAGACAAAAATTGGACTACTGTGCTGGAATGTTGAAATTCACTATAAACTCACACGAAGATCCACAGGAATTTCTAATGTAGTTACTACAAGTACTGGAAAACAAAAACATACCTATAAATTAAATCTTCCAGATTTCATACATGTGGAAACATACATGCACTCTCTGCAACAATGTGACACAAGAACAAATCCATAATGAACACTTTGTGTATGTATCAATACCTAATTGTGAATCTGTTCCATTTCAGCAACTTGTACAAAATGCAAACCATGGTAGATTATGTACTAGCTGCAATTCGGATAATCGCTCCACCTTACTAATACAAACACATAGTAAATACGGAATACTAATGCTTCTACGTTACAATGCAGATGGTACCAAAAACAACTGCAAGCTGACTGGATTCACACATGGTCAAGTATCACTTGGTAAGAAAACCTTCACAACAATAGGTATAATCTACCACACTGGAGCCACAACCAATGCAGGTCACTATACTGCATATATAAACAAAATATGTGGATGGTTTGAATGTAATGGTAGTACCATTACTATAAAGCAGAGATTATGAGCAAATCTTACAAACGCTTATTTAATCTTCTTAAAAGCAAAATTTATGAACTAATCTGTACTAAAACATTAACATAAACTTCTATTAAAAAAACTATAAACTGTTAGCTGTTGGCATATTCTGTCTAACTGCCCCAAGATTCTACAACAACTAAACAGATAAATGAATACCACTAAATTATATCAAACAATAAACAGTTAGAACACGCCAACTGGTATCTAACTGCCCCAAGATTTTACAATATCCAAGCAGATAAATCAATACCACTTCATCATAACAAAAAATAGACAGTTCGAATATGCTAACAGGTATCTAACTGCCCCAAGATTCTACAACAACTAAACAGATAAATGAATACCACTAAATTATATAAAAAAATAAACAGTTAGAATACGCCAACTGGTATCTAACTGCCCCAAGATTTTCAATAACCAACCACATAAATCAATACCACTATATTATAACAACAAATAGACAGTTAGAATATGCCAACTGGTATCTAACTGCCCCAAGATTTTCCAATATCCAAACAGATAAATGAATACCACTTCATTATAACAAAAAATAGACAGTTAGAATATGCCAACAGGTATATAACTGCTCCAAAAATCTGCAACAAGCCAACATATAGAACATTAGCCAGAAACAACAAGTGAACACAGAAAACAAACAAACAAATAGACTGTAGCATAACAAAAAAAGTTTTTTTTTTAAAATCCAACATGGATTTTTTTTGTCCCACTGACCCAATGATTTTAGCAACAAACACAGAAACTGAGCAAATTGCACAGTACACTGGTTTGTAATCTACTAAATATGAGGGTAAAAAAAAATGTTGAATATTCAATGTTATAAGTCGTTACAAAATACCAATACTAACATGATCTTTTCTTTTATCACAGAAATTAACAAGAAATATATGTACTCTAGTTACTAAACCAAACAGTAAGTATATTATAAGAAGTACAACTATCACAGCAAATCACACACATAGTGACTTATAACTTCAGTGCTTTTAAATTTGGTCTTGGCCATGCACCCAAGACTCTAGGCCCTAGCCACAACCACCGCAGCATATCACACTTATAGTAGCTTATAACTTCAGAGCTTATAAATTTGGTCTTGTCCATGCACCCAAGACTCTATGCCCTGGCCACAACCACCGCAGCATATCACACCTATAGAGTCAAACATTTTAACTATGCCATATGGGCACTTTTAATGTCTGCGAACATTATGAGTGTTCTTAGAACATTTTCAACTTACCTGCGAACAATACGGACAGGCATAGCGTCCTCATGACACACCCATTTAGTGTATTTACAAACATTTCAGGTCACCGCGTGTGTTCTTAGGACAGTCTCAGCTTGCTCGCGAACAATACGGACATGTCTAGCGTCCTCAGAACACCCCCATTTTGTTTATTTTGTTTATTTACGAACATCGCTGGACACTTGATGTGTTCTTAGAACAATTTCAACTTGCCTACGAACAGTACAGGCAGGTATAGCGTCCTCAGGACACCCCCATTTTCTTTATTTACGAACATCCCAGGACACATGTTCTTAGAACAATTTGAACTTCCCTACGAACAATACGGACAGCGTCCTCAGGACACCCCCATTTCAGTTATTTACGAACATTTCAGGACACCGCCTGGATTCTTAGAACAGTTGCAACTTGCCTGCGAACAATACGGACAATCATAGCGTCCTCAGGACACACCCATTGCGTTTATTTACAAACATTTCAGGACACCACTTGTGTTCTTAGGACAGTTTCAGCTTGCTTGAGAACAATACAGACAGGTCTACCATCCTGAAAACACCCCCATTTCATTTATTTACAAACATCCTAGGACACATGATGTGTTCTTACAACAGTTTCAACTTGCCTACGAACAGTACGAAAAGGTATAGCGTCCTCAGGACACCCCCATTTCATTTATTTACGAACATTTCAGGACACCCGTGTTGTCCACGGTCAGAACGAACACAACAGGGGTGCCTTCCACCTAAATAAATACAACATTTAACCCATCTCTTACTCCCCCACCATCCCCAAACAGTCTTACACGCCAACACAATTCACTAAATAATATTGTCCGCGAATACAAGATGGCGGGCGTGCCCAGGAAATCTGACCCACCACACGCTCTCAACCACCCAATCAGCGAAAACGTCCAATGTCCGCGGACACGATGCGCATTGCCCAGCCAATCAGGACCCTGTCTGCGGAGCGAACAGGGAAGTGTGTCCGCGGACCGAACATAGATATCACTAATTTTTTGTGACCTACTTTTTGGTCATTTTAAAAAAAACTCCTGGGCGAATTTTCACCAAATTTGCAAAAGCACGATTTCAGGACCAAGCCACTGCTCCTGGTCTAAATTTGGTGAAAATCCATCCAGCGGTTTGGCCTGTAGGCATGAGCAAAATTTTTTCCCCATTCAGTCTATGGGGAAAAAAAGAAGTTTTGGGACCCCCTTATAACTTTGCCCCGCCCCTGCACCAAACCTCACCAATCTTGGCAAAGGAATTCAGAGTGACCCATATACTTTTTTTGCAAAGTTTGGAGAGGATACGTCCAGGGAGAGCGAAGTTATAAGCCACCCAAAAAGGGCTCTTCCTATGGAAACAGCAACTTAACCATAACTACACAGCCACTAACGTGGCTGTGTAATATATAGTGATGTTAAAAGTCATCTCTTTCTCTCTTGTCATCCACCCTTCCATGCTTTCTCTATTTCTCCGCTCTTCTTACATCTTATTCAGTCTCAAAATGTATTAACACCTGTCTCTGTTATGTTCTTCTCTGTAGGTGCTACGATGATGGAGAGAACACCATTTGCAAATGATAGAAATCAGTTAGATAGCAGTAGCAATGAAATACATGCCACTATGGCATATTCTTATGAATATGGATTATACTTTACTGCCATTGTTTTTTCTAGAATCATGCTAGGCTTGGGAATATAATGGGGTGTCTCTTTTATGATAGGAGACATAAAAGAAGGGAAGGAGGGGGAAAACTAATACGAGAAGGGGAACAACTAATATGGTATGGGGTAAAATGAATATGGGATCATAACACATCACCAAACCTCATTACCTTACACAGTAATCACACAAAAGTAATCTCACAGCCTGGGATAGTGGTAAATAATGAAAAAGAAAGAGAACATTTATGTACAAAGCGATGAATTATCCACTCCAGCAATGTTTACAATCCCACAAACTGCCTAAAACCAAGTGAAAAACCTATCTCAAATGCCGATAATGTATACACTATGTTTCCCAATGTTATGCCAAGTGCCCCCCAAAGTTCCCAATATTGGCAGCTTAATATTGACAAAATGTAAATATGGATACTGGTATTTTTCCAATCTACCGCTTGAAAACTTTGAATGCGGACAAACTCCCAGACATTGCAGATAGACGGTCCAAAAGTTCACTTGCTAACAATTGATTGCTCAATAGAAGGAAAAGGCAAATGCAACAGTATAAGTACGATTTGCGTATCATGGATTGGGGTTGGGTAGGGTAGAAGACCTCTGCCAGCTGGACCAATCTAACAAATGGTACTCTGACATGCGCGCCACTGGGAGACAGGCCACAAATCGTAGCTGCTGTGTGTGCTCACTGATACCTCATGCGTCAGGAACAGTAAGATGCCTCATGATACTAGGAAAGCCCACAAACTGGTGAGAGTGAGGAGCCCAAATACTGCATTGTGGCAATATACAACACAGGGGATGTTGTTGATAACTACTATCACTCTACTATTAAACAAGCCCAAGATCTTGACAATCATAAATAGGTGTGGGCCGACCTGGATGAGGACTGTATCTATATGACACGTACTCCTGAAGAATACGCACAACGTGGGGAAAGTTTGAGAAATGTGTGTAGAGCATGGATGCCTATAAAATGTACTCGGCCTGGGATGAAGCAGTAAAAAGGGCTGAGGTACGCAGACGTACTGGGGGAGAGTATTTGTTACTTTAGTAGTAACGAAAAGGGGGAATGTTGGGGGAGAGGTGGTCTTTCCCGCATCCATCACCATTTACGTGCTGAATAAATACTGTGTATGCTAAAGGAGGGAGGCACCCCCATTGTCCTGTCTATAATCTGCACTTGTTACTCTCTAATTAGTAACAAGAAGCAAACATATAACCAAGCCTTTATTGATGCCGAGAGACTCCATTTTTGTCACACATAGAATGCCATCTTTTGCTAGGCCCAAAAATGATCTCTAATACTACCTCTCCCATGCTCAGCACCTCGCACAGACAGCCCAGGGTCCCTCCACCTCAAGCCAGCTAGACAAAAGCCCTGTTCTCACAGAAGTCCAGCCATTCATTGTTGCAACATTTATTATCACCCTGGGTCAGATGAGTTCACTTCACTGTGTGTGACCGGAGCAGGCCCCAGCTTGTGTGAACATCCATCTGCACTAACGTGCCTGTGCTCCCTCGACCCCCACCCCACCTGGCCACAGTCCACTGAGCCCATGTCCCTCTGCTCTTTGATACAGATGTATCATGAGGCATCAGGTAGATCAAAAACCCACAAGGCGGGCACCTGGGTCTGGAGCACTGTGGCTTATGATTGCCTGGGTACAGGGGTCGGAATGCCAATATATCCGCCCATGGGTTCTGAAGGTACCCCCATTAATGCCAAACTTTTATGCTTGCCATTTGTCTCATGCCATCAGTTCCTCTTGTCTTAGTTCAGATAGCTGTGAATGTAGTGCTCTGCTGACATGACATTCACACCGCAGAGATGAGCCCAGCTGACCCACGTGGCACAGGATCGACACCCAAGCAACAGCCAATCCAACATGGTCATCCCTTATAGAAACATAATGTATCATTCACTTCACTAATTGTATCGCAGAGTTTTGTACCTATAGCCTTTCATCACTAATGACGTGTTTTCAATTTATATTATATTGCCAAACAATACATGCGCAGCACATTATAAGTCGAAAACACTTCATTAGCACTCTGAAGGCAGCAGAGTTCTCTGCATGCACAACTTACCTTATATACATTTTGTTTTACTTGCAATCCATCTCATGGTCTCATTCCCTAGCAGGGTGTGTCCATTATTTGGTCTATTGGATAGAACTGCTGCCGTTATTTTTACTGTGGTGCGATCTAACTTGCTCGCACTGCCCTTTGAAGGTGTAGCCAGATGGTACACCTGGATGTCCCATCGCCTTAACAGCAGTACTCCCCACTTTCACAGCACTGCCTGAGTCTCTAAACTTAGCTTAGCCTGAATTTGCTTCACACTGTGAGCCCATTGTGTTTGCCAGAGTATTGCTGACAAAACATAACAACTAGATCCCAAGAGGCACACAGCTAAGATAGCACAGTTCCTACTACTCTACCTATTTACTACCTGGACCCAGATGAACTACAACTTTGTGCTGCCCATCCTATGACATACATGTCAATCCTACATAAAGTAACCTTAATTATGGCTACCATCCTACCCTTATTGAACACCATAGGACCCACATGGTTCCTTCCCCCACTCAAGCCTAACCTACCGTTGCCTAATTTTAACCTTGAAACTGCTGACAGTGGCAACTGCCCTATCACTCCATTACAATGGGTCCATCCCTATGCTTCCTGGCCAACGCCTAATCAGCCTTGCTCATTAAACATCAGAAATGCCAGGCTAGGATCTCGCTTCAAACATACAGGGAAGGTCAACATGACTGACACATTTTCTACAAAGCCTATTCCTATGACCGCTACCAACACCAGACACAATCCTGTACCCAACTACCCTAACAACAACCCATCACTTCAATCAAATAAAACTGCAGACATAGCATCACCTTCCCCAGAGGCACCACCCATCCAATGAGCACTAATTAATGCAAGATCACATATTACTCATGCCCTAGATATAGCAGACCTCATCACATCCAACCATCTTAACTTTCTAGTGATTACCAAGACTTTGTTACACCCAGCCGCAGTGCCATCTCTGTCTCTAGCTATCCCAGAAAGCTACACCATTATCAGAGCAGACAGAGATACCTGCAGAGGTGGTGGACTGGCATTCATTGCTAAAAACCAACTAGGCTTTAAAGAACTCACCCAAGAACCCTTCCCTTCAGGTGAACTTCTCTCAGTCAAACTCCCGTTATCACCTTCTCGTACACTCTTGCTACATCTCTTATACCGACCCCCCGGTCCTATTTCGTCCTTTGAGGAAGACATCACTTTCCTACTTACACGTAACCGAGTTCCCAAATTGTCTTGCTGGGAGACCTCAATCTAGGCCTTCATGATGCGAATGATATTAATGCATCAGCAATAGAGAACACACTTGGCTTCAAACACAGGGTTAGTGGACCCACACAGAAGAAGGGAAGAACCCTGAATTGGCTGGCAGACCTTATTTGCACTACCAGGATAATTGCCAACACAACTTGCGCTTGGTCAGACCACCACTGCATCTCGTTTACCATACAAGAAAAGATTGTGCCCTAACCCAACTGTCATCCAACCCCCTGAGGTCATATCTAGAAACAATCACAACATCACTACAGATAACTTACTGCCATTACTACAACCCATCATCGAGCCCTCGAAAGGCTCTGAAAAGGACCCATCATGACTCGTGGACTTGTGTAACCATACCTTACGTCAGGCATTAACCCTTCGCCCCGCTGAAAACTAGGAAAGCTAAATCGGTTGCCCACCTAAACAAATGGTTTCTATGCTGACCTAAAAGCTTTACATAGTTCTAAAAGAATTAACAAAGCCACATGGAAAAAAACACCCTCCGGCCTAAACAAGGAAAAGTTAATTACTGCTGCTACCACCTACAAAGCAGTCATACTAAAAACTAAAAGAGAGACCTACAACGTCACAATACAAAATGATAAATCAGGCTCTAAACTATTCACTATCCTCAGAGAGCTGGAGAGGCCGATTGCACCCACAGAATCCTGCATCAAAGATTCCTCTTGGTGTGCGAATATCCAAAAAGCATTTTTGGACAAAATAGTTCTGTTGCAAACCAAAATAGAAGCCAAAAAGCGGAGTCTGACTATGAGAACTACCTCAACAAGACCTGTGACCTACAGCATATACTGTGTCGCCCATTCCAATTTTCCACAGTCACCACTAAGGAGGTAGAAGACATTATAGCCAGCCTAAAACCTTCTATATGTCAGGGGGATATCTGGCCAGCCACTGTCATAAAGGAAAGAGCTAAGGATATGCTCTGTTGATCATATCCCGCATCAATGCATCCTTCGAATCCTGCATAGTACCAAACAATCTCAAGGAGGCATGGGTCATTCTTCCCAAAAAACCTAATCTTGATCCAAACACCCCGAGCAACTACAGACCATAACTACAATACTGTTCCTACTGCAAATCCTTGATAGAGCGGCATACCTCCATATTCAAAGAGCTAAGGATATGCTCTGTTGATCATATCCCACATCAATGCATCCTTCGAATCCTGCATAGTACCAAACAATCTCAAGGAGGCATGGGTCATTCTTCCCAAAAAACCTAATCTTGATCCAAACACCCCGAGCAACTACAGACCATAACTACAATACTGTTCCTACTGCAAATCCTTGATAGAGCGGCATACCTCCATATTCAAAAACACCTAGATGACAACAACCTTTTAGGCCTACGCCAATCAGGATTCAGGCCAAGACATGGCACTGAAACGACCCTCTGCGATCTGAAAATCCAAATGGATCAATTAAAAGATAAAATAAACCTTGCCATTCTCCTTATGCTGGACCTATCAGCAGCTTTTGATTTAGTTGATCATCACCAAAAATTTGACCACATCAGCTTCTTTCTCCCAGCATGCTTCTGCCTGGATTCAATCCTTCTTAGAAAATAGGACCATGAGGCTCTTCACACCCACGGCATCTGCTGAACCAGTACCAATCACCTGCAGAGTCTGACCGGGCTCCTGTGTCTCTCCCACTCTATGCCATATCTTTACGAAGCTCCTGTTTGACCACCTTGACGACTTGGGTGTCACCTACATTAACTATGCGCATGACACCCAGGTCCTCATCACTCTCACTGGCTGCTACGTCGCAGACACAAACATTTTAAATGGAATCTATCATCACATTCAGGCATGGATGGCCACCCATGGCCTCTGCCTGAATGATGATAAGACTGAATTACTTCTCATAGGCTCACAGTCTTGTCTAAACAAACTAGATACCCTTTATAAATCTTTCAACATCGATGGATTTATCATCAAAGTCTTGAGTGAGGTCAAAATGCTAGGCATCTACCTAGACTCCACCCTCGCCCTCACCAGGCAAGTCAATGCTACTGCCTCAGCAACAGCATATACTATTAAGTTGTGTAATACCTGCAAACCGTTCCTTTTTTACCAATAGCTTTATTGCATTAGCCAGAGCTTTGATATTATCCAAACTGGACTATTGTAACACTTTACATCTAGCTTCCAGTAAACAAAACCTAAACAAACTACAAGTGCTTCAGAACAACACACTTAGATCTGCCCTAAACATTCCACGTACCATCCACTTCTCAGAAATAAGACGTGACACACAATGGCTTCCAGTGCAGCACAGTAATTACACACAAATGTCTCTCCAATACGGCTGTTAAATAACTGGTTAACAAATTTACCAGGAACCAGTCTACCAGACCTATCAGATCAAATTACCTACACTGCCTCAACATTCCTAAATACAGACTACAACAAGCTGGTGGATCTAGCTTCCCGGTGATTGCAGCCAAGCTCTGGAATTCCCTGGCTACAACACTTAGAGCTGAATCATCTTTCTGGACTTTCAGAAGTAGAATAAAAGTGTGGCTCTTGGCCCAACAAATCTAGTACCTATAAATCCCCCCAGTTCTGATTATTCACACCACTTGATTAAACGCTCAGATGTAACTTTTTGACTACGCCAGTTGTTTCACTTCAACTATTTCATTAGCTCATATTGTATTCGATGCTTCTGCCTGGCATGTTTACTTGATATGTAACACAAGTCAACTGCCATACGTATCTTCTCTGTAACTTTGTTACTTTGTAAATTTGTAACTTTGTAACTTGGAAACTTTGCAACTTTTTGCTCTTACCACCTATATCACTGCATCGGTATCATCAACTCATATTGTATATGCTTCTGCAAGGCATGTTTACTTGATATGTAACACAAGTTTACTGCTATATGTATTATCTTTGCAACCAATTATTCCTGCCCAAGTATAAGCACCCAGATACCCCAGGGTTAGGTGTGCTCTATAAATAAATAAAATAAAATAAACTACTATAGCTACTCCTTTGTCAGCCAGTTTAATGATAAGACTTTCATCCCTGATTAGAATTACAATAAGTTTTAGTTGTTAGTTTTTAATGTTAATTGGAGATTTCCTTTTGAAGTTAACTTTGTTCATTTGTTTGGTAACCTCATGCCCAAATAAATATTGAGCTATGTTGCTGAAGCTTGGATTGAAATGGCTCTTGGGCCAAAGTTCAAGGAAGTCCATTGAAGTGGAATCCTGTTCATCTAGATTTTGAAGTTCAAAGAACATTTGTAGATGCATTTTGCGTAGTAGTTTTTGAAGATTAATTTTCTCAGTGAATAGATTAGAATTAAATATGGGTACAAATGACAATCCCATATTAAGATGTCTCAATTGTTGGTCAGTAAACTGAAGTTGTTTTCTGGGATGAAGGGCTTGATTTTCCACAGGAGAGAAAGTTGATACCAAGTGTTACGCTCACCTGGTCTCTGCAGAGGCATTGGGGCATGGTTGCAGCCTCCGAGGGGTGAGGTCGCTCGGGTCTGACTTGACCCTCTCTGCTTATGTGGTGACTGGTGGTAATAGGTGATGCTGCTCAGGACTGCTCCTGCATGGAGAATAGGTGGCGTGAGTATGCCAGCTTGTTTGTCTGATCCCCTTCCAGACCCCTTCCCCCAAACCGTGGTACCTGTGGGATGCGCTGTCCCTGGAAAGCTCACCTGTTGATTAGTTTGGCGAGCACTCCATCCTACTGCTTCTAGCAGGGGCACTTTTATGATCTGGACCGAGTTCCTTCACTGGTCCCTTGCATGTGGTAGTCCAGTCCTGCTGCGACTAAGCCACTATACTTCAGGTAAGTGTTCCTGTTTGCCTTTGTCTTTCCTCGTCTGTTTTTGTTGCATTGTAAAGTTTGTTGTCTTGTTTTGCTTTCTGTTCCACTTTTGATGTTTGCTCTTTTGCTTTCATCCCTTGCAGGTGATGTTGCCGGCGGGGCAGAACCTGTGGAGCTCTACGCGGCAGCCGGAGGGAACGAGGAACGAAGCTGTAGTGGTAAAGTAGCTGGTAAATTGTTAACTAGGGGGCACATGGGGTTCAAATGCAGCTCGGCCCTTGGACGGATGTTCTAAACTTGTCTTTCTTCTACTTCACAGGGTCCGAGTTTGTGGATGCGGAGAGCAGTGCTACGGCATCGGGATCAAGATCACTGGATGTCAGGAGATGAGTCTGCAGATGAAGCAATGAAGCACTGGTTTCCTGGAGGTGAGTATGCAGGAGAACGCCTGGTTTCAAAGGTAAGTAAACTGGTCCAAGTGACGGTGAGCGTCACGTTGCACGCGAGTGCACAGTAACGCGAAGCACCAGCCTTAAGGATGGAGCAGCTTATATAGGTTCAGCCTGTCTTCCACATCCTGCCACACCCGATGACTCAGCACATGCAGACTAGGCCTAGGGAGCCACACCCGATGAGTCAGCACATGAGGATGTATCAGCTCCTGGAAAGTTCTTGTAAAATAAAAGCACTCCTGCACTGAAATGAAGTAAAAGCACTCCTGCACTGAAATAAAATGTTCCTGCTCACATCTCTATATGAGCCTGGCGCCAAATGCTCCAGAGATGAGGCCAGCCAGGGCCCCTGTGTTTATGGGTCCTGAAGGGACCATAAGTGAGTCAAGTGACCCATTGCCCCCATCATTAGATGGTGTGGGTTTTGTGTTCTGGGGCCTGTGACCATGACAGCACTCCCCCTCAAGGCCCCTGTCATGGGTGATTCCCCCCTGGCCCTGGTTTAGTGGGGTTATTGCGGTAGAACTGCCTGATTAATCGTGGAGCGTAGACATGCTCACTTGGTTCCTAGGTCCAATCTTCGGGTCCATAACCTTTCCAGTCTATAAGGTAGTATAACTTGGACCAGACCCTCTTAGAGTCTAGGATCCTTTTAACTTTGTATTCTGGTTCTCCTTCAACTATTCCGGGATCCGGTGGAGTATCGATCTGCGTACCTGGTCTCAATGGTTTTAGGAGGGAGACATGAAACACCGGGAGGATCTGCATGTGGGCCGGTAATTCTAATTTCATGGCCGCAGGGTTGATCACAGCATTGATACTGTAGGGTCCCAGATATCTGGGACGGATGGCCCATGGTCCTTTCAGGGGGATGTTTTTAGATGCTAACCAAACCTTGTCCTTGACTTGGTAGTTGGGAGATTCCCTTCAGTGTCGATCCGCAAACTGCTTCTGTTTCTCTTTGGCTCTGGCAAGATGCTCTGCTGCTTCCTTAAGAACCTGGGTGATGGTTTTGTGTTAGGTTGTTACAGCGGCCATTTCTAATGATTCAAGTGGGTCAAAAACGGATGTCCGTGGATGCCGACCGTACACTATGTAGAATGGGCTTTGTCCCGTACTGGTGTGAATGGAGGTGTTATATGCATATTCTGCTGACCAAAGTATGTACTTCCAGGTATCCTTGGTTTGTTGCAGCATACACCTTATGTATTGCTCAAGGGTCTGGTTAGTCCGTTTGATCTGGCCGTCGGTTTGGGGGTGATGGCTTGTAGATAACCGGAGGTCGATTTTGGCAATTTTACAACACCTTTTCCAGAATGCAGAGACAAACTGAGTTCCTCAGTCTGATATCAATATTGATGGGAACCAGTGTAGCTGGACAATCTGTTCCAAAAACACAGCAGCCAGAGTAGAAGCAGTTGGGAGACCTTTCAGGGGAATAAAGTGGGCCAAATTGGAAAACAGTTCTACTACGACTAAGATGGTATTGTATCCGTTACAGGAGGGAAGGTCTGTAATAAACTCCATTGATGCGTATGCCAAGTTGCTGGGGGTACTTCTAAAGGACGTAGCAGACCTGCAGGACTTTGTTTTTGGGACTTGTGTTGTGCACAGGTGCCACAGGTTGCAATGAACTGGACAATGTCCTTTTGCCAAGTTGCCCACCATTCATTTTTCTTTATTTTAGCTAGGGTTATGGCTATTCCCGGATGCCGTTCTACTAATGAATCGTGATAGTTTGCGATGATTTGATTCTGTAATTTCTTATCTTAGATGTACAATCATCCTTGGTAGTATGGTAGGTTGTCCCCGGTCGTATACCGGTCTCCCTTTCCTAGCCATTCCTGTTGCGCTGGTGGACTCATCAAGTGTTACAGGTTAAATTTTAAGTTGTCTAGAGTGGTGGTTGCGCCAATCATGCCTTGGATTCGTCCTTCCGGGATGATGGCAACAGGGTCCGGTGTAGTGAATGCCTCTTCTCCCTCACTCATGCGAGACAGGGCGTCAGCTTTTCCATTGCATACTCCAGGTCTGTAGGTGATGACAAAGTCGTATTCCACAAAGAAGAGAGCCCAGGGGAGTTGACGTGATGATTGCGCTTTAGCGGTCTTCAGATATTGTAGATGATCCGTGATGACAGTGACGGTATGTCTAGCTCCAAGATGATAATGTCTCCAGGCTTTGAACACTGCCTTACATTCTAACAGTTCTTTATCAGTGATTGTATAATTGAATTCAGGGGCTGAAAACTTGCGAGACCAGAATGCCACGGGATGCAACTGACCTGTTTCGGGGTCTCGTTGTGACAGGACTGCTCCCATTGCTATGTTGGAAGCATCAGTTTCGACCACGTATGGTAGTTCTGGTCGAGGATGCCGTAGAATTGGTGCAGTGGTAAATGCTTGTTTTTGCTCCTGGAAGGCTTTCTCTGCCTCTGCGGACCAATTAAATTGTTTATTTTTCCGTACTAAAAAGGTTATTGGGTGGACGATCTGGGAGAACACTGGAATGAACCAGCAATAAAAGTTGGCAAACCCGAGTACACTCTGTACTCCCTTTACGGATGTCGGTGAGGGCAAGTTAAGGATAGCGTCTACCTTGCATGTGTCCATGCGTACGCCCCATGGTGTGAGAATAAAGCCGAGGAATTCTACCTCTGTCACTTGAAAGAAGCATTTCTCTAATTTGGCATATAGCTGGTGTTGCCACAGTTTCTCCAAAACTGCCTGGACATGGTTGACGTGGTCCTCCTGGGTGGTGGAATAGATAAGAATGTCATCAACATAGACAAGAGCACAGACGTCCAACAGTTTGCGGAGCACGTCACTCATGAAAAATTGGAACGCCGCTGGGGCATTACATAGTCTAAAGGGCATAACATTATATTCATAAAGGCTATATTTCGTGTGAAAGGCCGTCTTCCACTCGTCTCCTTTTTTGACTCTCACTAGATGGTAGGCGCCTCGTATGTCTAGTGTGTATAAATCTGAGCGTTTTTGACTTGATCCAAGAGCTCGGGTTTAAGCAGTAACAGGTACTGTTTTTTTACCGTGATCTGGTTAAGTGCTGTGTAGTCAATGTAAGTTCTCAGGTCTCCCTCCTTTTTAGGCACAAAAAAGAGGGGCAAGGATGCAGGGGACTTGGATGGACGAATGAAGCCATTTGCCAGATATTGATCGAGGTAGGTTTTTAGATTCTCATTTTCCTGTTCTGTTAGGGCATTAATCCGGCTGCAGGGAACTTGAGCTCCAGGTACCAGATCAATTTGGCAGTCATATGTTCTGCGTGGAGGTAGGGTGTTTGTTTGCTCTGTTTGAAAGACATCTTGGTAATCCAGGTAATCAGGTGGTAGTGAAGTGGTGAGGCCCAGTATGGTTGCTTCCTTTGACGAACCTGGGTTGGTAAGACCTTTTAATGAGACTCCCTTGCTATAACAGGTGTCAGCACAGTCTTGGGGAAAGGTCAGGACTCGTTTACGAAAGTCAATCCTGGGATTGTGGGTCTCCAGCCAGGACATTCCCAATATCATCTGGAACTGAGGAGCACCGATGAGATTGAAGGTGATGTCCTCTTGGTGACCGTCTTGACACAGAAGCGTGACCTTCTCGGTGTAATGCGTCACTGGGCCGGATGATAGCTGAGATCCCATTGAGTTTGATTCTCATGCGGCCGCACATAGACCGGCCGCTCCTCGGACTTGGGCTGATCCATCTTCCGATCCTGCAATCTGTGATAGAGCTGCACTGTCAGGTCGATGTATTCAGCACATCTTTCCGGGGGATTTACTACATGGGCTAATACATCCTTAAGTTCCCCTCACAAGCCTTGGTAAAAGAGCATAGTTCTTTTCTCCTCTGGCCAGCTAGTTTGTGCTATCAGACGATTGAAGGAATCCATATGTGTTAGTAGGTCTTAATTACCCTGCGGTAGTGATAACATCTCATTGTCCAGAGACCACCTTTGCGTATGCCATGCAAATAGTTTCTCCATTTCACACTGGAAACCTCCAAAGTCTCGAAGCAAATGATCATCCTGGTTTACAAAGGGTATTGACCAGTCTGCTGCACTACCTCCCAAATATGAGAGTACAAATGCCACTCTTGCTTGATCGTTGGGAATGCCCCAGTGCTGCACAAGAAATGTAGGCGAAATTGATTCATAAAGATGGCGTACTTATTCGGATCGCCTGTGAAGTGTTCTGGCGGGGCCAGGGGAACCCCCACTGGAAGAACCACCTGTATTTGCATGGGCTTTGGAGGCGTGGCAGGAGGGGCATACCCTGGCAGTGTGACCTGGCCTGCCTGCGCCTGGAGCATTTGCCTTGCTCGTTCATCTGTACTCTCCCAGTTCACATTTAGATCACTCCTAAGGGCATTGGTTTCCTGTTTTAAGGCATGAACTTCAGCCCATAACTCTCCCAGTAATCGGGCCAACTGGTCCATTTCAGAAGCTTCCATAATGCCCACGCAGAGATTCGAAAAGGCTTCACATTCTGTCACGTTCACCTGGTTTCTGCGGAGGCGTTGGGGCACGGTTGCAGCCCTCCCAGGGGTGAGGTAGCTTGGGTCCGACTTCGCCCTCTGCGCTTATCTGGTAACTGGTGGTAATAGGTGATGCTGCTCGGGACTGCTCCTGCGTGGAGAATAGGAGGCGTGAGTATGGCAGCTTGTGTGCCTGATCTCCTTCCAGACCCCTTCTCCCAATCCGTGGTACCCACGGGATGCGCTATCCCTGGAAAGTTTACCTGTTGATTAGTTTTGGAGAGCACTCCATCCTGCTGCTTCTGGCAGGGGTGCTTGTATGATCTGGACCGAGTTCCTTCACTGGTCCCTTGCACGTGGTAGTCCAGTCCAGCTGCGACTAAGCCACTATACTTCAGGTAAGTGTTCCTGTTTGCCTTTGTCTTTCCTCGTCTGTTTTTGTTGCATTGTAAAGTTTGTTGTCTTGTTTTGCTGTCTGTTCCACTTCTGATGTTTGCTTATTTGCTTTCACCCCTTGCAGGTGATGTTGCCGGCGGGGCAGAAGCTGTGGAGCTCGAGGCGGCAGCTGGAGGGAACGAAGAGCGAAGCTGCAGCTGTACAGTAGCTGGTAAATTGTTAACTAGGGGGTGCATGGGGTTCAAATGCGGCTCGGCCCTAGGACGGATGCTCTAACCTTGTCTTTCTTCTTCTTCACAGGGTCTGAGTTTGTGGATGCGGAGCGCAGTGCTGCGGCATCGGGATCAAGATCACTGGATGTCAGGAGATGAGTCTGCAGATGAAGTGATGAAGCACCGGTTTCCAGTTCCTGGAGGTGAGTATGCAGGAGAACGCCTGGTTTCAAAGGTAAGTAAACTGGTCAAAGTGGGGGTGAGCATCACGTTGCATGAGCGCACATCAACGTGAAGCACCGGCCTTAAGGATGGAGAAGCTTATATAGCTGAGCTTCTGAAGCCACGTCCACCAGGTTCAGCCTGCCTACCACACCCTGCCACACCCGATGAGTCAGCACATGAGGATGTATCAGCTCCTGGAAAGTTCTTGTAAAATAAAAGCACTCCTGCACTGAAATAAAGTAAAAGCACTCCTGCAATGAAAGAAAGTGTTCCTGCGCACATCTCTATATGAGGTTGGCGCCAAAGGTGCCAGGACTCGGTCCAGCCAGGGCCCTTGTGTTTATGGTTCCCAAAGTGATATAAGTGAGTCAAGTGACCCATTGCCTCCATCGCTAGATGGTGTGTTTTTTCTTGCTATGTGCTGTTTGAAGAATTTGTGTCTGTCAATGTCAAAACCAAAAGACTTAGAACAGGTGGCCAGCAGGGGTGTAAAGCCTCCAAGGTTCATAACAGAGAGCCAGGTCTGAATGTTAGCATGCTCAGTTTTGTTGGTCAGCAAGGGGAATTTAGCCTTGGAGAGGTTGAGATTCAGGTAAACACTGGTCATATATAACTGGATAAATGTGAGGCGGTCTTTGGGCCTCTGCATGTCTTTGATGGATGATATCTTGAGGTTGAGATGAGTGTCATCTGCATATTGGTGGATGTGGATGTTTTGTTGAGTGAGGAGGGCTCAGAGTGGTTCCATGTAAAGATTGAAGATCACAAGTGGGTGGATGGATACTTGTGGGACTCTGCAGGTAATGGGTAGAGTTGGTGTTGTGGAGAAATACATTTGTATGAACAGGTGGTGTTTAGAAAGCTGAGGGCTATCTCGCTGTTCTCCAATGGGCAATAAAGAATGTCAGTGAGTGTCTGGTGGCTTAATGTGTTGAATGCTGCTGAGAGGTCAAGGAGAACCAGGTGGCAAGGATGACCATCATTGAGAATTTTAAGAACATCGTCCATCATCTTGATGGTAGGCGTTTTTGTGCTTCATCTGGGTCTGAAGTCAGATTGTGTAACGCTTATTTTGTCTCTGCAGGAGCGTAAATTGCCAGAATACTCTATGGGCTGCAAATGCTGGAAGAGAAAAGGGGTTTCTCCTGTGTCAATGACAGAAAAAAGAAACAAGGACTGATTCTAATGTGAGTTCACAATTTTAAGGCTCTTCCCCACCCTGCTGTGCACCCTTAAAATAATCTGGGTGCCCGCTTTCCTTCTCACCTGTGTTCAGAGCCTTGCTGTTATCAGATTTTGTGTTGTATTCTCTGGGGACAATATTGACTGATGAGATAAATTTTCTTATTAATATCTAAATCTCTCGCTCTCTTGCTGGTTTAACGAGGGAAAAAGTCACAGGTGAGGATTCACGGGTGTCTTTAATGAACACCACAAAGTCTTGTTCCTGAGGTAAGGCTTCGCCCGTAACATGGAAGGCACACAGTGATGCTTGGATTCGTGGCCTGCTGCAGGTTTTCATGCATAGCCGAGTTTTTGGAATACTCTGAAAAGTTCTCGGGAGAATGTGGTAAGTAAGCGCATAGTTTGCATTTCACGTGTGGTCTGTGATTAAATGTCTCTTTTAACTAAATACCTTGTCTTGCAGGTTTACGGAGTATCGAAAGTCAGAGAAAATGTAGCAGTCTGTGATGCAGAACTCGGAGAGGAGCTCTACCTACTTGAAAACTGCTGCTGTGAGAATACTTGTCAGGTACGTAGAATCTTTAGTCTGTGGAATTTTCAAGTAATTCGATAAGTTCATAACATGAATTTTCTTTTGCTTTTTGCAGGTTTGTGAACAGAGTGCCAGTAAGTAGTGCACCGCTGTCAGCGGAACCAAAGTGAAGCATGTGCAAAGGCATGGGCAGGGCTTATATAGTCCTCCAATCCCAACTACTAGTTCCTTCGTGCTATTCTGTCCGTGACCCACAAGGCGGCCATCTTAAGGGAAACCTTCTTCCATTGAATCTCTATGGGAGCCCACTGGTGTTCTGACTCTGACGAGTGTGAGGAATGTCTGGCATGCCATGCTAATAACCATCTAGTCCCTGCATGTCTGCACAATGAGCCCTTGCTACCCTGCATAAATGGTTCCAGCCCCTTGACCCTCGAGGTGATCCTGACAGATTGGTAGGACTAAATGAAGTTCTTGGCTTCGATGTATTCAAGGGTTTTCATTTCTGCTGTTTTCTAAAGGATCTTAGGTAGAAAGGGAGTATGGGTGATGGGATGGTAGTTGCTGAGGTCATCAGGGTCCGGTGTTGGTTTCTTGAGATGCAGAAGGATCTGTTTGGCTTTTTCCATCAGCTAATAACTAAGTGATCCATGGCTATTGACTGAAACTGGTCACCCTTTCAAAAGAAAGACAGTATACCTCAAAATCATCTTAATTGGTCATCTTGGTAAACCGAAGGCAATTGCAAAGCATTTCCTCTGTGGGATTACGTCATCTGTCCTTCATTTCTTTTCTATTCCTTCAATTAATCTCTTTTTCTTTATGTTATCACTCCTGTCACACCTTCCTCAGCTCTTTCTTTTACTTCCATATCTTCCTCATTTTGAAAAGTTTCTGATTCTGACAGTGACAGACAGACACATATTTTCTCATGCACAGCCTTTTGTTTGGCCTGTCATCCAATCTCCATTCTTTCCTCCATTTTAGTTTGCACTGTGATGCTCTGCTTCCTTGGGTCTCACTCCGTTTACATCTGATTTAACTCCTCTCAGAATTGCTTTCTCGTTAATAGGGCAGACGATGCTTTTTTCCAGTATTCTTCTTGTCCCACATAGACTGGAATCTGATGACATACATGGTGTGACCCTTCAGGAGTTTTAGGAGATTCTGCAATCTGTACCATTAGGCACTGCCCTTCTCCAGTCAGACTTACACCCAACTACTCTTTTTCAATGCTCAGCACTAACTGGGCTCTGTACCTTGCCAGAAATGGATGAAGCCACTATTGCCACACCTCTATCAAGTCATGTCAGGTGGGTGAGCAGCACAAACCCACAAATCCCGAGGGAATCATCTGTACAGGCTCACCTGCTGTCCTACTCAATCTCAAGGTAAGCGCTCTCAGGAAACTTTGCCCACTAAGCCTATTTCAAAGAAACAACAAAACATGGTAGCTCGTTTATTACTTGTTCAGAATCGTTTAATTTTCCCTAATATGTTTACTCCCTGGATCAAAATGCCAACGCAAACTATACTATAATATTAGCAAAAAAAAGTCCATTCTCAAGACTGCAGCAAGGCTTCTGAAATCCTGTCCGTGATTTTCTATCCCAGCTTTATGCATTCTGGGAGATGAAGTCACCAATTGGATTTAACAAAAAATAAACCTTGCACTGTGCCGTTATCTATTTTCACTTTAACTGGGCTGAACACCAACATAAATATTTAGAGGCAGATGCTGGTCAGCAAAGAAAGAAAACAGGGCATGCCCAGGTGGAAAACAAAACGGACAAGTACAAGGCATAGTGTCCCCTGGGACCTACTTGTTTTCTATTACCATTCCTAAGGTCCACCTCGACTCTATTAACACGTATAATACAAATATCAGTCTTTGTCAGTAAGGTGCTATCTTCTGCAAAATGTTAAAAAAAAGTGACGACCTGCCATATCCCCCGAGTAAATCCGTAGTATCAGCTTCAGACAATGCAACAATATATATTATAGATACATTATAGCGTGGTGAGGCAATCATGCAATGATCTATTTCATAAAATTTGAGGGAACCAATGAGTTTGGCCTATTGGGTTCATCCACGTAAAAACATTTATTGTTTATCAATTCCTTCTTTGGACTCACCTTCACCCTCCTTGGATGCAAAATATCATAGTTTTCTCCTCAGAGCATGCATAGATTTTTCTCAAAAAGTTTAGTGAACTCTGTAGAAGTGGTATTTCCTTAGTAGATTAGGTTTTGCCTGTTGGTTCGACCGCCCTTTGTACAGATTTGCTGTGTTTAGCTTTCCACCATGGCATCCAAATGATATGAGTAAATCACAACAGCATTCGGAACAGCAAGGGAAATACATATAAGCCGTGCTGCATAAAATTTAGAACGCATGGGCGGCCATTTGTCAAGCCTAGATTTTTATGAACTTTTTTACTGGCTTTCGCATTGCTATCCTAAACAGAAAATGATCACACAGCCCTCCCATCTCAGCAGCAGCTCTAAATGGTGATGCAGCTGGTTTGATCTCACGCTCAAGAAAACGGTACTTTCATATAATCTCCAGAAATACACCTGCTAGTCAGCAACATCAATATTTGCATTTGAAAAAGCTTGATACATCTGAAGAAAAACAGATCGTAAAATATAAACTAGAAAATCTATAGGAACACATTGGTACTGCACACGACAGCGAGCTGCTGCTTGTTTTGTAACATGTAATACTTGTAATGTGTCTGTAATTAGGTGAAGGTATTTTGGTTGTGATTCACACCTGTGTCTAGTGTTTCGGTATAGAAATCAGCGCCATATTTGATGCGCCATCTGTTTCACTTGCATGATCTCTTCTGAAAATACAGTTTCAGTCTGTTATTATCGTGCCATGTGTCAACTTGCGGTGCCAGCACATCCCCATTAGAAGCAATTTTCTTTTGGAAGAGCTTGATCAGCAGCTGTCTACGGGCAGAATATCTAGATCTGTTGCCGAATTCTTGTCGACAACATCCACACAACACGGATTTGTTTTTCCTCACAATCAAACATTCATTTTTGGACTACATTATTTGTGAATGTATTTTGATCTTTTCTGACAGAATTTCATTTTTTACGTATGCTACTAATCTTGCATCATACACAATAAATATGTTATTTTTCCATTTCCCGTGGTGTTGATGAAAGCTCCATTGTATGGAGATGTCCTTATTCCCACCTTAACTAAGAACCTTTCTCACACCATCATCTCTTTCTGGTTTCACATATTTCATCTTCTTTTGAAGAAGCCAGGGTTATGCATCAAATTTGAGTGATGACAGAGGCATTGTTATTCATTGTTTTGCAAGCCAAGGAAAACAACAGGACTGCCCACTCTAGCCAATCCTGCCCTCTAGACCCCTTAAGTTTATATGTCACAGATCACATGAACAAATCGAAACCTACGGAAACATCTAGAAACTACTAAGACGTCTTAAGGCATACTCAGCCTGCCTCCCGTTGAAACAATGGACCCATTAGTTAACGTTCTGTCCCTTCTTATTGTCTATTTCTGGTTATGATGTCAAATGAAGACTTCTGGTCTGACCGATCTCCATAGGCCATTGGACCTTCACCGCCTTAACAACTTCTGGTTGGTCCAGAACACTATTTTTGTGTGTACTAGTCTGAGTTTGAGTTGACTATCAACTTCACTCTCACAGCTAATTACCTAGCTGAATACTTGCTCCAAACATTTCTAAAATTAGAGACTCTCTCCTGACTTTCCTCACACCACGTTCTACATTTTACACTCTGCCTACTCTCCCAATATCCTCTGCCTCAATCTCCCACACTAGTCACACTAATACTGACGAGGTGTTATCTCTATTGATGAAGGCTAACCCCTCTTGTGCCCCATCAGACCCTCTTGCTCCTCAGCTAGTCAAGCCTATTGCCCCTTAAGTGTTATCTCCCCTAGCTGTACTCTTCAACCTGTCCATCATTTCCACTTACTTTCCCTCTCTTTTCAAATAGCCATGGTCATCCCTCTCTTAAAAAGGGAAGGGACTAACCAAAACCTACCAGCTAACATTTGCCTTGTGTATCTCCTTCCACACAACTCTGAAGTGCTTTATAGGGTTGTGTTGAACCGTCTTACTAATTTTGTAGACATCCATAACCCTCAAGACCCCCTACAAGCAGCTTTCCACTCCTGTCACTCCATAGAAACTGTGCTCATGTGTCCAACTTCATCGCGTTTGCTAAGCACTCCAGTTTATCCTCTATCCTAATTCTCCTTGACCATCTGTTGCATTTGACACTGTTGATCACTCTGATCTCCTTAATACTCTCTTTTTTTTCTTGGGATTCATGATCAAACCCTTACCTGGATTAAATGCTACCTTGCACCTCGCCAATTATATGTCTCCTGGAGCAACAGCCCCTCTCAACAACCCCTCTCAACTTACTCCTCTATCTGTTGGTGTTCCAGAAGACTCTGTTGTAGGTCCACTTGTCTTTATACTCTAAACCTTTGCTCTTGGGACACTATTCTCCTCCTTTGGGTTCTCGTACCTACTCCCGGGGAAGACACCTAAATGTTCTTCTCTTTTCCTGAACTCTCCTCTGATCTATCAAAAATTCAAACTGCCTCTCTATCATTAAATCTTGCATGACTGCGCACTCTCAGATATTAAACTTTACCAAAACAGAGGTGCTCTTCTTCCCTGCCAAAAGCTCTCTAACATCTCTTCCTCTCCCTATCCAGTTCCCACCTGACTTCGCCCCTACTCTTTTTCAGCTAGAAAACCCAGCGTCATCTTTGGCCCTTTTCACACCTTCTCTACTTTTATCTCCAAAGCTGGAACAGCAGCTCGCGTCAATCTCCTAAATATTAGGAAAACCAGGCATCTCCTTCCTTTCAACACTGCGAAACATCTCTTAAACCCTGTTGTCTTTGCTGAACTGGACTACTGTGTGAGCATCCTCTTTGGTTTCCCCAACTATGCTTTCTGTCCTCTTGACAAGAACATTAACTTAACTACCAGGACTCTCTTTGAACTCCGTAACTTCACACTTACTTCCTCATACCATCACCAGACTAGATGGCTGATGATATAAAAGAGAGCCAGATTTAAATGTCTTCTCCAGATTCACAAATCTATCCATGGTAAGACACCACTGTATTTATTCTCTTCTATCCAACTCCACAAACCTCCTTGCAATCTCCGCTCTGCCTCCTCAACTTCCATTGTGGTTCTGCGACATAACTGTGCTTCCTCTTGCTTCCGCTAATTCTTTCTTCTTACTCCACTTGCATAGTATTTGTTTCCCCCAGACATCTGAGAAACAGTCCACGTGGATTTGTTCAAAACCAAACTAAAAGCCTACCTCCTCGCCTCCAAGTTACCCTCTTAACCTTCCTCTCATCTGCCTGCTAGCTACCATTGTTTCCTCGCCTCTACCTGCCCCTGTCCCTCATTTCCTCTGCTGCCACTCTATCACTTCATCCATCATGTTCACAGCCCAAGCACAGATGGCCGTACCACCGACCTGCACTTACAAATGTCTAATGTTCATTTTCCTTAATCTGTGTATGTCTGGCTCCTTATGCATTGTCACTGGTGACTGTTCCATTTACTCCCCTCCACAACCTGGTTCGAATGTTACTCAAACTCGCCCCATTGTGAGAAGCTCATCTGATTTCTTATCTGTAGTTTCTTCTTTTGTGATCAAAGAGCATGGTTCCTCCTGTATATGAATACATAAATAAATAAATTGTCCAGGCTAGTCTATTGCACCAAGTGGGCATTTTTGCTTCGTCACACTAACCCCGCTGGTCAGCACTTTTCAGTTCAGTCCTAAGAGCGCATGATCCCACTTCTAATGAAGCACTGGCAATGCCAAATGGGGTTGGAGTTGCCTCTATTGGCCAAAGAAGGATTACTTCATTAATATAAATAGTAACATAATCATATAGCTATCGTCCACCTGTAAATCAAAAAAAGAAATACTGTCCCACTTGATCTTTATTGATCCATTTAATTATGTATTTATTTACTGTAATTCTCTTCGTCACTTCTCTATTTTATGGAATTCTGCTTTCCACTCCCCTTATTATAGAATCCTTCTCTGTACCCCAGAGAACAAGTGATACTACCCCCTATTCATCAGATTATCTTTTTCCTGGAAATTGACATGAGGATTATGTTGCAGATGACTACAATACCACCTCACGTCTTAGCATCTACTTCACACTTACCCATCTGCTTTACATTTACTATGTGGAGCAGAAACATTAACCATTCTGCTTATGGATGATACTTGCATACAGGCAAAGTTGGTACCACGTTCTCGTGCTTCTCAATCTCCCAGCAGCCATTACGCCGATGAAGGGCCCTTTGAAACTCCCTGTGTGCCTGGATATGGGGGATAACAGCCCAGGCTGGCTATTGATTTCTTTTCTGAAATATTTCTCATTGGCCATGCCGGCATGTGAATGTGCCTTTCTTTCCCCATGAAATCCACCACATCTCTCCCTCAAATGATATCCCGCCAGAAGAGAAATATTTTGGTATCATTCTTCATGTTCTTTCCTTTTTATTTGCCTTTCTGGGCTTTTTTCCTTTCATGTCTTGGCAAAGTTTGCACTCTTGCCAAATTGCATGTTCTCTGTATTTCTTGTTGGATGCTTCACAACATTAAAGTTCACATTTGTAAATGAGTTATTGAACCAAATCTCCAATGGTCTTCTGTTTTATCTTCTACCTTTTGCTTCAAACACAATGCAATCTCTGTTGTTTGCTATGCTATAATAGGGGTCAGTCTATCCTAGGGGTGATGCGAATTGCATGTTTAGTCTTCATCAGAATACAAATAGTTTGTTAAAGTATTCAGCCGAACAGGAAGCCAGTTAATTTCAAATGATGATCCAGATTTGAAAAATATTTTCTTTTAAATGAAGCACTATACTAAATATGTCCCAATGTTCATTTAGTTGGCATTATGTTAATCAACATCTCAATGCAGATAATCCAGAAAGAACGGATTAACTAAAAGGGAGGGACCATATGTATAGAAGGATGTAATATGCAAAGAAAATCTACTAAAATGGCAGGCTTCACGAAAGCAAAGTACTAGATTGCAATGAATGAAATGAATACTGCAACTTGCAATTGCAATTGAGGATCACACACACTGAAATTTCCTATGAATTGCAAGGTAATTTAAGTGGAAAGTGAATTCAAAACCGTTCCTCCCACTCAAACACTCACTGAAAAAGGGTTTCTGTTCGCTCATGCAGGACACACATCAAGGGTACCTGTGAGTTAAGTGAATTATAAATTGCTACTTTTTTTAAAGAGGGGACTTTGAGGGCCAGGAATTAGACACAGACACAGAGGACTCATGATGTTTGCCATAAACATTTATTAAATATAAAGGGGTTGGAAAATTACTCACCTTGCCTAATCTAGGAGGTGTTTCCCAACCTCAGCCACAGACTAAAGGCCTGTCCTGCGTTAAGATGTCCAAAGCAAAAATGTCTTGTGTCCGAAATCCAATCTTAGCGCTCTAAAAGTAACTATAAAGTACTAAGGGTAATGTCTCTGGCTTGAAAAGTGCACACATATTCAAGTTCAACAAAAAAGGTATAACTCCAACAAAAGTTAAAGATGGATAATGTTCACAGTTCCAGGGAATGACTCCTGTCCCCGGGTTTTTCTCCACCAAAACAAAAGTTCAAAAGAATGACCAAGTTCTTTGTAGGCCAAGAGAATAACTCCCCTCCTCTTGGTGTTGAAATTTACTCCAGGGTAAATGACTCCCTCCCCCAGGTCCTTTTCATGTACAATGTAATCCAAAATTCCTAAGGGGAGAATCTTCCTTGGGATTCTCTGACTCACAAAACAACACCTGGTATACTCTCCTGTCAGGTTCTTTCATATAGTTTCTTTATGCAATTTTGGTACCAGTGATAGACTAGCAAAACACTTGGTATACTCTCCTGCCAGGTTCCTTTCCATATTCACAGCAATTCACTTCACCCACTTGGCTTTGTCTGGTGTACTCTCCTGCCAGGACTTTCTTTATGCAGATTGCTTTACATACTTGGCTTTGGCTGGCATACTGTCCTGTTAGGACTTTCTCTAGCATACAATGCCCCTTTGGCTTCTCTTCTTGGTCTTCCCCAAGCTCGTACTGTGGGTCTCTGGCCCTAGTCCCACGGTCAAGGGCTTCCGCTGCGTGCCTGACTCTGCTGCTATAGAAAACATACTCTTTGCACCGCTCTGTGAATGAGGGTGTTTGCTGGCAGTGCAAAGCCACTTTGTACCAGGGCAAAGTCACTTTGCAGCACACTAACGATTCCATGAATCAAGCCCTAAAGGAGATGCCCAGGATTACAAATTGGTTAATAGTTGAAGATGGGATGTGTGCCCAATCTGCAATTTCTGCACTTTACCACTTTCTTTTCTCGTTCTAACCATGAACTAAAACTATCACATTTTATAGAACAGTCTTGGAAAGTAGAAAAATCACATAACCCAACATGACACATTTTAAAAACAAAATGTTGTATAAGCATATTATGCAACGTGGGAATGATTCCAGATGTGTTGTGTCGACCATCAACAGAAGTATATAAGTACCAGTACACTAATTGATTTGAGCTTAAATATTCCATTTGGGTTTCCCTTTTGTATTTTTAAGCTTTAGATACACACACAATACAGGATTGTGGATTGTTATTTATGATGTACAAAAGAACCTTTAATTGTAAAGAAAAAATACTTTTTTGTGTCAAATTAGTAGACCTCAAATATTCTTGCCAGAGGCCTGTGATATTTGGCCCTCTCTCTTCTGTCTAGAGCTCCTTCCACTGAAATGGCCTACATAAAAAGAAAGATCAGGTAATTAGATAAACAATGTCATCGGCATGGGAGAAAGCAAACCTTTCCACGGAAGACAGCGCAGTAATACAAAATGGATTGTGTCGGATCACTGTATCATCTGCTGCCAAAGACAGGAGTAAAGCATGAACTTTGGTTCCACAGTCTTCAGTTTGGATAACAAATCATCTCTCCGGACTAAGACTTTATGATCATTATTATTATCAAAGTATATACAAATGTACAGGCAGGTTCAGACATAGGTAAGGTTGAGCTGGCTGTGATGTAATCTTGTATCGTAATCTTGGATAGGAACGCACATCTCTGCAATGAGCGCTTATTACACAGAGCTATCTTTGAAACCATTGAGTACAGAAAATTATCAATATGCTTTTCAAATGTGGTGATTGCATATGATCAATATAATCCCAAGGGAAAGGTGAGCATGCTGCAGGTGTTGTATCATAGTGAACACACAATCTATGTATACAACAGTGAACACAGAAAGCATTACTTGAACAATTGATCAAAGCCGAATATACTTGTCAACAACAGACAGGCAATAGGTTTAGAGCCTCAGTGCCATGCCATACAATATCCTGAAGCGTGTTATTGAACCTTGGTGAACAATGGGAACAGACTTCTTTAGATCAGGCAGCCTTTCTTTATGGTGGGGTCCGCTTTTGTCCTCCAATAGAGACATCATTGCTCATATACCTGCCATGTCACTCTGCCTGACATATTCCTGACTAAATGTTTCATCCTGGTCTCCTGTATCTGTTATGAATTCAACTTTCTCCATATGTATATCTCCCTCCACTCCTCTTCCACACTCCTCTCTGATATACAAACATATGCTCCTTAGTCTTATATTTAATCCGGAAGGCTTTCAGATATTGTTTAATTCCATTTTCCATTGTAATCTACTGTACATATTGGCCTCTCTCCATTCATAATTGTATGAACATGGGAAAAGAATGGTATTCCATTGAAGTCGAATCACAAGCATTTATTTGTCTGGAGCCTAATAGCTATTTTCCAGCTGGAGATCAGCCAAATACTTACTCAAAGTCAAAGTTCACTATACCCCTAGTGCATACACATTTGAGTGGCCAAATGTCTCCTATTCTTCTCATTCTACACTGGATTTCCCTGTGCTATGCTTATGATGCACATATACTATTTAGTCCAGTGGAAAGGATCTTGGTTGCTGGTGTTTCCATGAACTTGGCCAACGACAAGAATCTCATTGATATTCCTTAATGTTGCCAGGTAATGTTTACTAATCAGGCTACTGCTGCTGCATCTGCATGGCTACATTTGAGTTATCTTCTATTAAAAAGCCTGATGTTTTATCTCTTAATGTGTTGTGATAGGTTTTAAACAATCTTTTTTTTTAAACAAGTTTTCAGTGGGGTTGTTTACTTTGTTACTTCCTTTAGATTTTCAAAATTATGTTTTACAATTTTGATTCTGCTTTTTTGTTATTCTTTCAATTATTGCATTACCAATTGTCCTGTTTCTCCATGAGGTTTCCATGTAATACAAGAATGTGGTTGCTATAGGTTTTTCACTTAGTGTGTTTATGTGCTGCATTCTGATAACTTAAATCAATATACTGCTAATCATTACTCTATCAGATTTATAATGCATGATATCTGGAAATCGAGATGTGAGGGACTTTGTTAGGATTTTTTTAAATAATACTAATTGTCGGGAGAAAGGAAGTACAATATGTTAGTAAAGTGCTAAGGTCATGAACGTAAAAGTACTCATATTGGCTTGGTTGCACACACATGTCGAACTTCACCCTTGTTTGACTGCACCCAAAGAGAACTGTCAATAAAAGATGGCTGCAATGTAATTAACACGTGCTTCGCAGTGGCATCTCAGGATACAATATTTTTGATCAATTAATACGTTTAAATCTATGAGACTAATTCACAAAGATGTTACCCGGTGGTTAACATCACAAATGGTACACATGGAAAGAGTCTATATTATTCAAAAGTAGGTGTCCAGGAGTAATACTGACGGACTCCTGCCTTACTTACTGAAAGAGAAAAAGTTAGTCCTTCGTACGTCAGCATTACAAGTGATAACCTCTTTGCAAATTAAATAGTCCCTCTCCAGTAGTAAAACCCAGTTACTCTTGGTAACTCATTTGTGAATCTTCCCTTATAAGTATACTTTGCAAGAAGACTAAGAAAAATTGTACTAATTATCCTCTAACTACATTTCAGGATTATGTTGTGAATTTCGGTTCTCTTGAAATTCAAATCATTATTTTGGGATTTATGTGTGTATAACTCAAAATACACAAGAATCTCATCTGGGCATGTTCCCCATATTCTGTATTGCTTAAGCAGCAATAGAAAGTGATAGAAGAAACTGAGACAGAGATGTCAAGGTATAATAAGAGAAACGAGGAGTTAGACACATTTTTATTTCAAACATCCAAGTAATTTCGTTTTTCTCTGATGCAAGCTGTCTTTTAATTGTACTTACCACTTGTGTTGAAACTCACCAAATAGCATACCCATCTGGCACGTGTGGAGGATATCAACTCACATTCACTGTTCGGTCCTTCATTATGGAGAGGCATGCAGCCATCCCTTGATTGGAATACAGTCTTGGCATTCATACCAGGACATGTTGCATACATTCCGGCCCCATGGCTCTGACTATTTATGTACATGTGTAAGACCTCCTTCTAACTCAATCTAACAACAAAGTCAGTTGATTGAGATTGGGAACATTGCATATTCAGAATTAGTACACCAGCACCATTTTTACGCTTACCTGCTTATCCTCTTTGGCCACGTTACAGGCGTTACCAGCCCCACAATCCCTTACCTACTGCTGTACCGCGCGCTGTCCACTTCACTGCATTCCTTACTTTTCTGCGTTCCTCTCTTCAGCCTGCTGCTGCTTTGTCCACCATTTTCACCCCGCATCTCTTTGGTCATCTTGCTTTCTATCTCCGCCATATCACAACCATCCTTGTCTTGCCTCCCTGCAGAGATCTCCTCCTAGCTGCACTCTGCGTACCGCAATCAGTTGGCCTAAAATTTCACATCAATCCTCCCATTGTGGCCACTCCTATTGTGTCAGCTAAGCTGCCAATATATCCTTAACCATTACTGGGCTTCTTTCCCTTTATGAATGGCTCGAGGACTCCTCCATAGAAAGCAAGGAAAGACGACCAAGCACTCCTCCCCTTAATACTCACTATTATTCAAGCAATGTCCCTCCTAAAGGCATGCTACAGGGTGCAATAACGACTTGAACACCATGGAACTCAATAAATCGGAGCTTAACATGCAAAATGCCACCGAACGGGCTGTGCACACCTTTAAATGGTACCTTACTCAGAAAGGTATTTCTCCAGCCTTTGAACTCAATCATTTTCCTATGTTAGTCTCCCTGTGGTGCACATTTTATGCAGAGGTTCATACAGTGTCTAGTACCGAGAGCCTACCTCAGAGTTTAATTTGTCTTTGCTCCATTGCCAATTGTAACCTAAATAATCCTCCTCTTAGCTGTAAAGTAAACATCAGGCACAATGAACAGTTTGTGTTGTCAAACAATGCATTTTCATCCTAATTAATCGTGATGGCAAAGACCTAGCTGTGCGGAAAGCTCTGATTTCTCAACCTGACCTTACCAAACATCATTCCTGTGCTATTCTCAACATAAAATGTCCTGACACCCTTCAATTCAAAGTGTGTTTTGATATCCAAATCCATTTTGCATGCTGTGGTCACAAAGGTCGTCGCTTATTACCTGCAAATACCTTCGAAGTAATTTCAGATGAAAATGGCAAACAATATGCCACCCTTACTTTCAACTAATTCACTAACAATCAACATTCCTTTCTGGAACATCACTGCAGTGTTTTGTGTGGCCCTATGTATGCAGTCTTCTCTGATCCAAACGGTCATGTGCAATCCCTTCTACAGTATATGTCAAAGCTACCTAAAAGAGTCCACGTGCAAGCCTAAGAACTATCTACACTAACCATTGTATTTGCACCACTGAAATTCAACTTCTTTCTAACGCCAGACTTGAAACCAGACAAATAATGTCTGTAACTGATCACCTTAATCCATCATCTATTGGCAGGTACTGGCAACCTCAACCCACTGAACGCAATGACTGGTCTGCAATACTACACCATGGTGAACCGCAGCACTGCCCTCCTCAGACTCAACTCTTCAATGTAGCCTATCCATTCCATTGACTATGTGCTCCCCTTTCCCTTCCGCTTCCACTTCCTTTCTACAAATGATTCTTCTATTTCTAGTAGTAGTTCCACTGCTCAGTTCGCCACTTGTTCTCTCCCTTTCCTTGGGAATGTCTAATTTAACTCAAAGTAACAACCTGAATTTTTCTAGAGTTTTCTCAGTTTCTCTTTTTTTTTTTTATATACACTGTTGCTGTCCCTTTATGCACTATTTTCTATTGGCATATTATTTCAATACTCAACTGATTTTATTTTCGTATGAATGTATTTTTGCTATACAATTCTATGCAATGCTAATGTGCATTTCCCTTTCAATTCCATGCATGTTATCATTATTTGCCTACCTTTCCATTACCTGCACTGGTCATGTATCAGTAGTTTTGTTTTTATTACTGTATTCATCTTGTCATTTATATTTTTTGTAAAAAATATTTTCATGTTCATCTGCCTTTTTAAATCTCTTTAGTATTATTACCCGGTGGGACATCCTTCTAATATGGCTTCCAAAAATGGCATGCACTACACCAGAAGTCAGCAGTCTAGTATTTTATTTTCCACTGCCATATAACATTTACGATCAGCGGCTCCAGGCGTTTGTTCGCCAAGGATCTTTCCCACTGCTCCAATGCTATTTATATCCTGGGCATTTCACTACAGGATACTAATTAAGCAATAAACCACGAGATTGGGGGGCATTAACACATTGGGTAATGCCCTGGGCCTGTAGGAGTGTTTAGCGTGTTTTGGGAGCACAGAGTACAGAACCACTGCACAGGATCAATGTATAGCATGTTTTTTTTTTTTAAGTGCAGCGCCACTGCATGGGTTTGGTGCATTGATATAATGTGGTACAGCAAGACATGTGTTATTGAGCATTTTTATGCGGCGCCACTGCATGGGTTTGGTGCATTGCTATGATGCAGTTGTTTCAAGCTATGTGTTGCCAGTGTAACATGGACATATAAGTAAGGGCAGGTTATTCAGTCAAAAACGATTTTTACATATAAAATGCAATTACATTTTTCACAGTTAAAAGCACACATCTGTACCTTCAAAATGCACACCATTTCTCACCTGAAATGCCTATGTTGCAAGAGACACATTTGGTAATTAACAAACTAATCTCACTAACAAGACTAATAATTATAACTCCTTAATAAAAGAATGTGTCTTCACTGCAAAAAGAGGCAGACTCTGAAAATCAGTTTTAAACACACATTCAAGTTTTTTTTTCTTTGCCTTTCTGTGCTCTGTCCTCAGTAACTGCAGGAAGCAAAGACTTCGAATAAGCAGGAAATCAGCTTGTTACAGTTGCAACTGTACAAGAAGAACCATTGTTATAAGTAGGAGGATAGAACATGATTGATTCTGATTGTAGCACGTCACATCAAGCATCATGTTAGAGGCTGTGACTAGTGCTTTGCTGCAGAATCTGGGGGAAGAAAGGCAGAGACATCTTGACACAGCTCGAAGAAGGACGGGGTTGACAGCTGGGGATGCCTGATTCCTAAAGCAGATTCAAGTTGGTTGCAGAGACTGGCTTTTCCAGTCAACAAGTCCCAGTTCGAGTGACGGCAGATGCTTGTCCTTGCTGGGTGAACCCCTCCAGAAGGCGAACAGCCAAAGAAGTTACATGCTGAATAAGCCTGGTAATTATCTCGCTGAGGTGTGGGGGCTGAGTGTGTACGAGAATATTCAGTCAGTGTAGGAAAGGAGATTGCTGTGCTTTACTCACGTGTTTAATGTTGCAAATTGAATTCTTGTCTCCGCCACTCTCTTTTCAGTGTATCACAGATAATGCTGTTACTGTGCTATTTCATTTATTTCTGTAAAGAGTGAGATCGTGCATAAATGCAACATTTATAATACACAAAAATATCTGAAAGCAGACGGGTGGAGTGTGTTAATTTTTACCAATACAGTGCTGATGATGTGGGGAGATGTTTAGACAGTGCAATTGTCATTTTCAAGGTAGCTAAACATAAGATTTGGCTGCAGACGTGTGCACAATGTAATTCAGTATGAGCAATTATAACTAACTGTGTGTGTTGTAGTCTGCCGGAGGTCTATGAGTCGTCAGAAAGGGAGGCCCGGGACATAGTTCACTACCGTATATAAGATAGTGAAGAATACCACATGATAGCTCGCTGCCGTAGATAAGACAGAGGGAAATTGCCCACGGTGGCACACTAAAAATGAAAATGTGGTGTTCCTGAAATGCAAGCCTGAGGTCTCTCTAGTGATTACACGAAAAATCTAAACAAAAATAAGGGGTTCTGGATATTGGGGCCACAAATAAAACAAAGGAATTATGCTCACCAAAATACCACCAATCACGCATACCAACCATGCATGTCTGTGTGCTGAAATAATGCATGTCCACTGTATTATATATCTGAATACAAGGAGTGATTGTTGCTAAATTATTTTTCGGCGGTAAGAAAATACCGCCAGGCCCCAAATCTACACAAAATACCCAACATATTTATGGTGCGTTGCAGGTCGGGAAAGTGATCATAGAGTACCTACTGGGCATGGCAAGCGTGTCTCACACTGCCATTTGCACATTAAAGGGAACCCATTTTATAATAGCAGTGTGCCACTAAAAACGAATTTCAGAATGTCACAAAGGGAAACCACATTTTCAGACCTAGTGCAATATTTAGAAGCAAAGTTGTTTGCACATGGGACGTGGTGGTCGAACAGTACCTTAGAATGGCGTGACCGCATTCAGGGTGAGGTGCAGAAAGAAAAACTAGACAATATTTTTGCAGAAGGCAGCATAATTCAGGTCTGCCTTACAAGATTATTGAATGCAGCCGATAAAAGTGCAGAGAAAGACTGTTTAATACGGATATGTGGCAAAATATGGTTTATTTTGAATAGGTCCCTGCGAATGCAGGAAAATGATACCCAGCTAATTAACAGGTTAAAGACTGAATTAGATGGGGCAAGTAAAAATCAGGAAATGTTAAGAGCAGAATTGAATGTATGCCAAAAAGACATGCAATTAAAATGCAGAGACTTTGATGCCCAGTTATCCAAAAGCAAGAAACAATTTGAGGATAGTGAGCAAGAATTGGTACACTTAAAAGCCTTAGTGGACCACATTAGACAGGATAAAGATGAGGTTGTTTCAGAAATGCAGATTTT